>NC_134865.1:90481963-91826963 GCF_049852395.1 Peromyscus maniculatus bairdii | reverse complement strand
ATTGAATGGGGCGAAAGGTAGATTATTATGATTGAAAAAATGGTGTTGAATCTACTTTAATCCAAAATATCAAAAGTATTTTTCATTATATAGATTTTGGTTTATTGATACAAATTTAAATTTAATTTTGTATATGTATATCTCTACTCTGTTTAAGATATTATGTTAATACAATTCATTTAAAATGTAATATAAGAAATACAGATTTATAGTCATATATAGTAGTCTATATTAGTCAAACTTATAGTCATGTTAGTTAGGTTTTCTAGGTATGTAGACATATATTTTAGAGAGATAGGTAATCTTCAAACACTTCAAAGACCTACAGAAAATGGCATTTAAAATGGTTTAATAACTTAGACTTTTCATGACAGTAAGACACGCCTCCTCCTGGCAGCACCAATGTACTCCATAGAAGATGATGGACATCAAAGAAACTCTGTATGGAGTTAGTTTTCTTTATGGCAAAAGCTAGCCATATGGACAAAGAAACTACCCTTGCCTCAATTGCTGACAGTTACTGTTCATACAGGATCAACAAGACACAAGAAGGGTGACTGTTGAACTTTCCCAAGACAAGGTAGGACAGTCCTTCAAAATTTCTTGCTTCACAGGGAAGTCTGTCAGATATGCTAGAACTGTAGGTCAAAGATGGATGCCCCAACATTACAGAGAAACTTTGGGTGACTGTCCAGATAGCCTGATGTTCCTGCCATTAGGTAACATTTCATCCTTCTAGACACTTTGATGGAGTTGAAGTCTAGATAGTTATAATTTTTCTTTGTTATGACAAAAGAATAAATTAGACATAAAATTTTGGACTCACTAAGATAGGATGAATAATTAAAAGTTTTCTCTGATTTTGCCAAATACAAATAGACTGTATATTGTAACTGTTTTGTTTTATGTAATTTTACTATGTTAAAATTGAAACCTTCCTTTTTGATTAGACAGAAAGGGGAAAATGCTGTGGGATAATCCTTCTGTATGCTATGAAAATGTATTATTTTCATTGGTTAATAATAAAGCTAATTGGCCTATAGCAAGGCAGGATAAAGTTAGGCAGCACTATCAAACTGAGGATTGGGATGAAGAAAAGGCAGAGTGGGAGAAGACACCAGCAAGTGTCCCAAGAAGCAAGATGATAGAGGACAGGTAAAGCCACGCGCCATGTGGCAATACATAGATTAATAAAAATGGGTTAATTTAAAAGTAAGAGCTAGTTAGTAATAAGCCTGAGCTATTGTTTGAGCATTTTGTAATTAATATAAGCATTTGTATGTTTATTTGGGAACAGACAGTTGGAACAAAAACCTGTGTCTGCACACTGGTGCTGGTTCACCAACTACAATGAGATTTCACTGCCTGGCTCTGGAGTACTGAATTCTGATAAACAGTCATGAGTTCTTACTAAAGATAATGACATGGGGCATGGTTGTCAAAATATCACAACTGCAAAGATAAATTTGCAGGTTAAAGTGCAGGTACTAGAAGCAAACATCAAGGCAGTACTGCAAAGACAGAAATCTGGGTTTCAGCAGAGTAAATAAAGAATAGAGAACATAATGGTTTGTGATGTGAACCCACAAGTAGATACATATTGCCTAGTTTGGTTGGAATCATAGGTTAAAAACTACCTCATCAATAGGTGAAAAATATTTTAATAGGTCTCTAGCTACTTTATGTTAAATAAATGATGCCATTAGAAGACTATTATTTGCATTTATGAATAACACTCATTAAAGTAATGTCTTAAGGTGACTAATTTTCACAAGCTGCATGACCATGCTTTTTGTAGATATGAACAGCAGTGAGCTAAAGTTATTAGTATTCACTAAATTCTGAGTTAGAAACTTGACATCACTTCCACTAACTCATCTTATTATGGGAGGGCATTGTAGTCAAACTTTTTATGTCCCTCCTGACAACTCCCAAATCATGGCACAGAAACTTATTGTTAATTATAAAAGCTCAGCCAGTAGCTTAGGACTGTTTATAACTAGCTCTTAAAACTTAAATCAACACATTTATATTAATTTACTTTCTGCCTCATGGCTTTATTACCTCATCTCAGTAGTGCTCATACTGCTTGGTCTGTATCTCATGGCATCTTGGCCTTTCTTCTTCCCAGCATCTTCTGTGTCTGGCTGCTTGCATATACCTCCTGCCTAGTTAATGGCCATTTAACTTTATATTAAGCCAATAAGAAAGCACCTTGGCAAAGACACATCTTCACTGAATGAAATAATGAAAAGATTATTCCACAACAGGACATGGAGCCTTGATTTTACTTGCTAAGTGATTGATATAAGATGACTTTTAATGTACGTTGCAAACAGAAAAGATTGGCTAATGAAAACTTTCTGAATAGAAGTATAGGCTTTGGACATCTACATATTTTTCAAAACAAGGATTTTAGAGCATATATATGGTTACAGTTAGGGTTTTATTTTGGTGTGTGTGTGTGTGTGTGTGTGTGTGTGTGTGGTATATTGTCAGGATTATGTTTCTATTGCTGTGATAAAAACACTATAACCAAAATGAAGATGGGGAAGAAAGGGTTTATTTGGCTTACAGGTTATAATACAACCTTCTGCTTACAATCCATAATCAGGAGAATTCCAGGCAGGAATTAAAGGCATGCATCTCAAAGCAGAAATGGAAGCAGAGACTGTGGAAGAGTACTCTTGGTTTGCTCCAAATAGATTGCTCAGCCTGCTTTTTTATGCCACCCAAGACAACATATGAAAGGGTGGCAACATCCCCAATGAGGTGGGTCCTTCCACACCAATAATTACTATAGAAAATGCCCTGAAAATTTGCCTGGAGGGAATCTGATTGAGGCATTTTTCTCAATTGCAGTTACTTTTCCCAGGTAACTCTAGCTTGTGCCAAGTTGACAAAAATCTAACTAGGGCAGGTGGTTTAGTATGCTTGGACTTATTTATAGTCCAGAATGAGGACAAGTATTAGACAGTAGAGTTATCCAAAATGAAAGACAAAGCCTTTTAGGCAACTGTTCCTCAGGATGTTATGGAATGATGCTTGAAAACTAATATTCTGGAGAGAATGAAGAACAAGGAGTAGTCACAAGTGCTGATTTCTGGTAGTTAACAAAATATTTTTTTATGACATTTTAGAACTTTCTGTGAAGTTCTAGAGATGTTTTGGAAATTCTCAGTAGCAAAACATACCTGAATTTGGGTAAGGGCTTGCAATGCAATAGGTGAATGGGAAGTAAATCCTTTAGCTACATATGGAGCACAGCTTCAAAATCAATACTTCTTAGTTAATGTAAAAAAGAATAAAGATGTCCCTTCATCTTTTAAGAATTCCAACTATACAAGGGTTTGATGCCTAAAATGAATGTGTCTACTGTACTATAATTAGATGATAAACATATTAAACTGCCATAATCTTGAAACAATTTTCATCATTTTAACAACACACTGGAAAATAAGTTCCTAGCAGAGACATGTTTTCAACGTGTAGCTCTCTCCTGGCAAAAGAAGTGAAAAAAGTCCCTCTGTATGCTTTTGTTAGGCATCCAGTCTGATTGATTTCCTCTGTGATGAGTAACTGACAACTTGCTTGTGATTTATGGATTTGGAGTAATTGCATTTTTTTGGCTGTCATGTACTTTGAGCAAGAAATATTACATATGTTTCCAGAAAGATTACTTAGAGAAGAAAAGAGTGAAGTGATGCCAAGTTCTGAAATTTTATTTAGAAACAACATTCTAACCAACTGGAACTTAAGATATTCTCCCTATATTTCTGAAACATGTTTGCTAAATAATCTTTGAAAATGTAGTTTGGGACATAAGGTTTAAAATGTGACATTTTTTGGTTAAGTTGAAGACTCAAGTGGAAAGCAGAGTAGATTATTTTCACTTACCCAAGAGCAAAAAAGGTGGTACTGAGGACTGGCTCATGACAATGTAGGCACAAACTTCTCCAGAAGCAGGAGGTCCACAACTGCTCATTTTGCCTGTCAAACATTAGATATTTCTACAAGCAGATATTTTAAAGTAGAAAAAAAGAACCATTCATTCTCTAAATCAAGTTCTTAGCTTTACCATAGGCAGGCCTACACTGCATTCACTGGCTTTTACTAGTTCTGATCAGTCTGTGGATGTGTTTGATCCACGCAGAATTTTTATTGACTGCAGAAGAGCCTGCAGAAGGACTGAGGAAGACACTGAAGAACTAAGCCATAACACCGTAGAATGGTGAATGTGTGGCTTAACCAAGTCAGTTCTGCGTTTGTGGACACCATTAAAATTGGCTGCACCAAATCATGTTCAAGTGTTTTCTACATGGTTCTAAATTGGGTAATATTACCCCAACTAGAAAAACATAAATATTTGTTAAGATACTGTTTGGGTGTTAGAATAACGGATTCATTTTTATGGCATTTAGAGCACATAAAATGGAAAATAATTGACTTGAAATATATAGGACACTCTTTAAAAGGAGTCATTGCCACCCCAAATGCTGATGGCAACTGATTTGAGAAATTGAAGTAGGACATCAGAATTTTCTTAAATATCGTTTAATTTGTGAAATTTGTAATCTCAATCTTGCCTACAGTTCTTTATGACCTTGTTGATATAGACCTTATTTCTTTCTAAATCTCAGGAGTTTTACTGTATTATAATCATTTTTCTTTTTCTATATCTTCAATCACTTCAAACTCTCTGCATTAGGACATTTTCTCTTCTTTTCTATGTCAAATAACCACCTTTCTGAGTTTCATTGTTCTCTGGCTCTGACTCCCTTCTTCATTCCCAGGAACCTGTCTCTTTGCCAGTGTCAGAATAGTAGTTTCTTTGCATATTTATTGAAAGAGACCATATTTGTACTATGAAAAGAACAAGGCTCATAGGCTCTGTAGTTTCAAAGTACATGGTTTTATTACATAAATATCAGGAGTCATCATACAACATTCCACTTTAAACACAGTTGTATGTGTATTGCACACATATACACATACAAATATATTTTAAATTCTCCAATAAGTGACTTCTGTTTTTTGCATATAAAACATACTCCACACCAATTTCACATTTATTTCCTAATTTAGTATCACATTATATTTCCTCAAGGGTAGGTATGTACTAAAACTATGATGTAGGCACTAACATTTTTGATTCCTTGTCTGTTTGTTTTCAAAATTAAAATTTCATTTACTTGCATAATTTCTTAACTTCCCCCATTTCTCTCAAGAATAAATCACTCCAATTTGAGTCAAGAAAACACTGGGTTGAAATAATTACAGTTAAAGATGTGTCTAGAATTGATTACATACACACTGTAAACTATTTAGATAACTGAAGAAATTGCTTCTCTTTTTAACTGTGTTTCAAAGCACTGATAGCCTACTTTTGTCTTTTAATCTGTGCTTTTAAAAATAAATTCAAAAGGTATTAAATGTGTTGATGTATTTTGATTCTGTATTTTACAACATATCTACAGAGAAATGCTACCACAAATTAGAGTCAGTGGTTTCTTCTTTAACAATGAAGCTACTTCCTGCATCAATTTGGTACAACCATATATACACGAGATTTCTACATTTTACAGTTTAGATATTTAGTGGCAATTATCATGCCTATGTGTGGCATGAAGTGAATAGTGATGATGCTTATTCATTATTTGAGATTAAATCTATGGACACTATTTGTAATATACCAGATGATGAAGTATCCAAACAAATGGAGGAGTCAAAACTTATACCAAAACCAAGTAGGGGTCAGCTATTTCTGTTCAGCCATAATTTTCTAAAAAGTTTATCTCAACAGATTGAATGATGACTTTGTCAAAGGCTCATGGTACCCTTAGGCCAAATTATTGCTGTTTTGTTAGCACAATGAAAAATGTCTTGCTTGTGATTATAATGTGTTCTCATACTGAGTACTAAAGATATCAATTTACCTGTGATTGAATAACTCATAAAAATGAGTTGAAATTTGTTTAGTTTTGGGAAGTAGTAAAAATATATAATGTAGTGTTACTCATTTAAAAATATTACTTTATATGTTGTCAGAGATTAATTTTCAGAAATATCTCAAAGTCCATGCTATTTACTCATTTATACATATTGTTAGCTGCTATTTTAATATTCCATTGTGGAAGAGAAGGATTGAATCTAGCTATATGAATGTTAGCTTATCTTTTAGTTTCCTTCTACTGAGAACTCTCTCAGATGTTTTGAATATATATACTTCCCAAACATGATCTTTCTGTATTATTTCATGTTAATCATCAAAGGACACAAGCCATTGAAATAAAATATAGCAAAGCTAGTAACTTCACTTAGAGTGGTAAATCATCTTCCCTTCTATACAATTTAATTTGGCTGAAAGTTATTTGAAATAATCATATCCAGAATAATCCTAAATAATATTTTTGTTTATAGAGACTTACATGATTGAAGTGATATTTATAAATCAATAATAACGATTACTTTTACATAAACACCATAATCACAGTACAATACCCAACAACTAAGTAATTTATATTTATACTTCAGTATTCATGATTACATCCTTACATAATATCACTTGTAATTTTTCACTTGTGGAAAAGTGCAAAAATATCATACAGATTCATATATGTAAGTCATAATTCTATCTACACACAATAGATTTAAGAAAAAGAAGGAAATGGACAAATAGAGTAGAAATTAACTATGTGACCTTGTGGGCTTAGAAATCTTTGAGCAATGGCCTTCCCATAACTGGTAGAATACCTATACCATCACAATTTTTCCTATTATCTATTTACATTCATGTAGCTATAAATATATGCTGTGTGTATTTTCTATATTTACAGTATATATACACCTATGTATGGACATGCAGATCAATCTGCACAGCATAATGAAAACATTTGTTTTCCTTACATAATATCACTTGTAATTTTTCACTTGTGGAAAAGTGCAAAAATATCATACAGAATCATATTTTTCTCTAAAAAATCACCATTGATGCTGTATTTTGTAATTTACAAATAAACTATGAAATATAGTTCATTCACAAATTGAAATTAATTGCAATGTTGTTACAACAAGGCATTACTGAGGTTTTGATTTTTAGCATACTTGAAGTCATTTGTCTTTCAAAACAAAGACATGAATACGTTATTAGCTTTTGATGTGTTTACCTTTGAACTATTCATTAAATATGCAATTACAATTCTAAAGCTCATGCTAGTCAAATGTTGTTTGTATACAGTATTTATCACTGCTGTTGCATTTATTGTTCTGAAAGAGTCTTCTTTACAAAAATGTTTCAGTCTGCTGAGAAGACTAAAGCTACAATGTTCCTGGAAAGTTTTCACCCTATAGAAAAGGCTAGAGGATAAGTGAGGCAAAAATTGAGAAGGTAAAATTTTAGTGGATTCTTGGGGGAAATAACAGCAAATGCAAGAAACATTTTAACTGCAGCTCTCAGGCCTTCAGCCTCTCCTGCCTCATAAACAACCTGGAAAATGTTCAGTTCTTTAAAACATTGATTGTACTCTTCCATTAATTATCAGCTGTGGTCCTCCATTGCTCATGTTGTCTGTCATTTCCTGTTAGCAAAATAATATGAATCAATTAAAACTCACTTTCAGAGTAAGACATTGATATGCTTAATAGAAAAACAGAGATTACAAGCCATTGAAGAACATTTTGGGGTAAAGGACAGCGATTGATACTGTTGCTGTGATTTAGGAAATGAAATTTCACGGTATTTGAATCACATGAAAATGTTGAAATGACAGCCCAGGCTTCCATATACAAATCAGTTCACTCTCTTTCCACATGCCCAAATTTACCCCTTTTTCTTCAACTCATTTTTGGAAGGAACTAATCTAGAAAGAAGATGCCTAAGTGACCAGGTTTTGCCAATATACAGCTCCTCTGCCAAGCACATCAACAAATGCCAACATATTCTACAGATGTTTACAGAAAAATGAAAAAATGTGTGGCTTTTTGTTTATGAATTTAAAAACGTTCACAGTGAGAAAGATATTTGTTGTGTTTAGGTTTTATTTTGTTTTGAAAAGGACTTGGAAATGTAGCCCGGACTGATGTACAACTCGAGTGTAGCCCAGAGTTACTTCAAACTTGCAATTCTTCTGCCCAGCCTTCTGAGTGTTGAGAATCTAGATGTAAACCATCATGGTTAGCTAAGAAAATTTTTTTATAATAACACTATCATTTATTCAATAAAAAAGCAGCTGGGGTAATGAAAATTTGGGCCATATTTTTAACATATTCATTACTAAGAAAGTACTAGGGAATTGTGCTTGTAAAGACATGGATATAGATACATAAAAAATAGAGTGACATGAAGACTTGCAATTGTTGAAAATATTTACATAAATTTTAGATAATTTGAATTCACATTGTTTATTGATTGCTTTTTGTCTATTTGTTTGTTGTGTTGGTTGGTTCATTTTGAGACAAGGTGTCATGTAGCCCAGGCTTGCTAGACATTACTCTATACTTGGGGATGGCCTTGAACTTCTAACCTATTGTTTCCACCTTTGGAGTTGGAGAAACCCAGGCATGTGTCACTTGCCTTGTCTACAAGATGCTCGAGATGCTTTACAACTTGGCCACATTCCCAGCCCCTGTTTATTAGCTACTAACTTTACATTATATGACAAGAAGTCACAAGATCAGAGACCCATTCTCATTTTTCATAGTGCACAGTATTATAGATAATATATTAGCATATAATATAAATATTATGTAATAGCAAAATTGTCTATTATCCAAGATTGACAATTCTATACTTCAACAAGTTGACTTTCTTAAAGGCAAAAAATCATTTCAAGAGAAAACTACTGTTTTTGTAGTCTTCTGCTTGCTGCCAATTTCTATTTTGTTTCTGTTGTGGAGGCTTCTAAGGATGAGTACAGTGAAAGTAGGTCTGGAAATGTGGGGGTCATTGGGCTGGTGTTAAGTTTATAGTGATAAAAACTGATTAATGGAAAGATTAACCAAACTCAATTCCCCAAATTATCATTATAAAATGAAGCACATTTTATTTGTTCTGCTAGAAGAGAAAGAAAACTTCCTAGTAAATGCATAGAAATAAGAATTTCAGCTATCTTTCCCATTCCCTAAAAAGATTTCAAATTAAAAACAAAAAAATAAAAACAACAGATATTTCCTAAATCCCATAAAATTAGAGTATCAATCTTTTAGTATAAAATTAAAAAAATCTTCTGAAATCTTATAAATTCAAGAATTTTCTTAACTAAAGCTACTCAAATTCAGACACAGTAAAATTACTGATAGAAAATAATAGTGAAAGTTAGTTTTAAATGGATGAGTCTCATCATTTCATTTGCAATTTGGTATTTCAAATTTTATAAGACCATACTCCTAATTTTGGCAAGGACAGACTTGATATTTATAAACAAATGTACTTCCTTCAAAAGGACTGCAAATGTAACTTTCTGCATTTCCAGTTATGCTCTTTGGCCAAACCAAGAGTCTCGACTATTATTAATAACTGGAAATATGGAAAATGTAGTATATCAGAGAACTTTACCAATAGAAACACTACATATAAACATTTTACTATATTAATATCAAACTTTAGTTATCTGTTCATGCAATTTTGTCATGACAGAAATATACAGTTTGTCTTTATCCAGACTCATCTATTATTAAACCAAACGTCTCATCTGTGAATTATGATACTGAGTCAGAATTGTGATGCAGCAGAGAACAAAGGGAATTATGAATCATCCAAGCAGAACTGTTCTTGGATGCTTAGAGGCAGGCTGAATATTTGAAATACTTAACCAACTTTGAAGCTGTAAGGTTCTGCCATGTAGGTTATATCTGCTCCTCAGAGTAGTCCTTCTAAAAGAGATACTTTGAGGAACATACAGCATCAGTCCAGACTGATCTGCTGACATCATGGCTTTCTAATAGAGGTAGGGCTTCCTGTGGCAACATCACAACATGGCAACTCCCTAGAAGTCAGCGTACCTTGTAGGTAACTCCGGTGTCGGGGGCACCACCGGGCAGCTGGGCAAGTCGGTTATTTCAATAGCCCTCAATCTCTAATGTAAATATAACAATTATACAATAAATATTGAACAAACATATAGGAAGAAAAGCTAAATAACACTAGCATAAAAATAGAGCATAAAGGAGACACTATCACAATATGCAATTATCTTTTACTATAAAGATCTATTTTTAAATGAAACAGTCCTATTTATAATGTCAATTTTTTTAAATTTTAAATGACATGTACAGGTATGTCTACAATTACTTCCTAGGGACAGTTAATGAGAATCTATTCTCCTTATGTGTAGGCAGTATATGGAATGAAGATAGATAAACTATAAAATAAATATTTCTTAACTTTAACATTATGAAGAAATATGCATAACTCTTGCTACTATTTCTTTTATGCTATGATTGTATAATTTTATTTTCAAGAAATAAATCAAAATATAATTTGTCCATTATCTTAGTGAGTTGATTTTTACAGATGTTTATCTTTTCCTCAATAGATGAAGTAACAGGAATGGAATTTAGAAATGCTTATCAAATGTAATTGGAACACACACAGCTCTTTCTATACTACTTGTTCCTTAATGCAGCTAATATAACTTTCTGTTTGAATAGCCTTCATAAAACAATTACGCAAGCAGCATTGTGTAAAATACAGGCAAAGCTAGCCAAATATGCATGAAGTTTAGATGAGTATTCAATGAAGCTTTATATGGAGTGCAATATCTGCACTGATAGACAAGGCTTTTTGTCGCCTTACTAAAGAGCCTCTTTTATGCTTGAAGATCCAATTTACATAATCAAATGCATCTACTTATAAGCACAAAGGATATACTGGAAAAGAGAATTCATGTGATTTCTAAAGATGGCATTATTAAGTGGAGGCTGTATTTAGTTTGTTTTTCCTCACTATAATACATGAAAATCCATATTTATAAGGTGCTTAATATTTTATGAAATACTATTTTAGGAGCAATGGTTTTGAATAGACAGAGGCTACAAAATCCTGCTGAAAATGGCTGTGCTTATGAATTGCCGAAAAAAACTAATTAAAAAAAACCTTTTATTAATCTAATAGGGTCAAACTTACAAAATGTGATTTCCGAATTGCCATCTAAGTTTGTAAATTGATTCACCTAGTTGTACTGTTCAACCCATGGCAGCAGTGTGAGGCAAAATGACAAAACTCACTTTCTCAGCCATTTCATGAGAGTGATGCAGGGAATGTTCCCTTTCCGAGAACATTCTCCTTTGCTCATAGCTGGCTAGACGACAAGTTAGCCAGGAGGACAGAGTGCAGCCCCCAATGCCAATACACGCCAAAGACATGGAAGCAAGGTGTAGTGGGTACAAGGATGAGGTCTTCTTTGTGACTGCCCGAAGAAACTGAAAATTCAGGATGCCTCCAATGAGTCCACAGATACAACAGGCTGAAAAGAGGATCATCTGAGAAAAAGAAAGAAGGTATTAACGTTGATAAGGCTGAGATTTCCAGAATATAGAGACTCATGATGCTGCAGGCCAAGGATGGTAAACCTACAGTGAAGAGGATGTGTTCTCTTTGGTTATAAGAAGGTAGGATAGGTATGCCTGTCAGTGGAGACTCCACTCAGTCTGACTCACTGCAGAGGAAGTATATCATAGAACTTCTAAAATGGAACCAATGATATATATATTATGAAACTCTGAAGGAAACCAAATTTAGCATTTGGCTAGATACAGATGAAAATAATACTCATCTCTGATATGCACGCTTTTGTGCAAGGAATGGATGTCACCTGCCTGATTCCTCCCAGAGGTCCTCTGTAAGAAGCACTAATACAATTTGGAAGAATAAATGGTGATCAGGTCAGATTTTCTAACTTAAATTTAGTTTCATTCTGATGTCTTCTCTAAGTATCCAAGTATCTATAACTTTCTATCTACATGAACTTGGGGAATTTAGCTCAGTCTTATTTTTTTTCTCATTACTTTATTTTATGTTTCCCCAAATGAGATTCTTAGGGACTTGCCATAACCTGACCCAGCATCATTCAAATCTTTTGTTGATGTGTGGCACCACAATGAACTATAACACAGCAGCTGTTTCAAAAGTCTTGTTTGATCGTTTTGAAGGAACATGGAGTGTGGCTTTTACTGTTGATCTTACTAATGGCTAAACATGGGTCTCTATTCATAGGGATAAGATGTTAACTCAATCTAAAGAGGACACTTGGGAGCAGTAAGTAATATGCTTTCTGTGTAGTAAATATTCTGTGAATATTTTATAAATGTAATTGACTCTTTAAAGAACTTCATAATAACTATATTTGCTTTGGGCAACTTGTCTAAATTATCTTATGGGGTTTAATGGATCTTTTGTAGGGTGATACTAACTTATTATCCATTCATATTTCCATTTTCTGGAACACAGTATCCAATTACACTTCTCTCCCTAGTTCTTAGGACCAAACAGGACCTCTCATATGCTAGGAAATCAATCTACAACTGTGCTATACCCACAACAAACCTTTATTGCCCATTGAGATGTCACACACATTTCATAACAAGGACATTTATAGTTTCCTGGAAAAAATTTTTTTTTCTTAGACACCTAGTAGAAAAAAAGTCATAACTTTTACAGAAGTCCTTACTGGACATTATTGATCTCATTTGTTGTGTTAATTCTTTAGCACAAATAGCTTTATAACTTACTTTAGTGTTTATTTTTACATTATAAGATAGTTTGCTGTCAACAGTTAGCTGAGTTCAACAAGTAATTTTTGAGTGATGGCCATCAATGAGGCAGTTTTTGGCATTAGAAGGAATTGTGCATTAATACCCTTGAGTATAATGAGGTTTAACATATTAAGCATGGTAAGGTCAATATCAGAGAGACAGAAACAGAGACAGAGACAGAGAGACAGTGACAGAGAGGAGAGAGAGAGAGAGAGAGAGAGAGAGAGAGAGAGAGAGAGAGAGAGAGAGAGAGAGAAACAATAATCTAAAAAGTTCTTATTAATAAAAAACCTGGAGCCAGATACTGGAGTGAAAGCTAAAAGATCAGAGGAATAGAACAAGCCAGCCACAAGTTCTTACTGCTAGGAAATCCTCAGCCCAAGAGAGAGCTACTTCCTGTATACTCATGCCTTATATATCTTTCTGTGCGCTGCCACCTTACTTCTCTCTGCCCAGGTCTATCATTCCTGTCTGTCTGTACAGACCTCCAGACCTCTATGATTAACTAGTGCTGGGATTAAAGGCAGGTGCCACCATGTCTGGCTCCGTTCCCAGTGTGACCTTGAATTCACAGAGATAGGATGAATCTCTGCCTCCCGAATGCTAGGATTAAAGGCATGTGCTACGACTGCCCGACCTCTGTGTTTAATACAGTGGCTGGCTTTGTCCTCTGATCCCCAGGCAAGCTTTATTTGTTAGAGCAAATAAAAAATCAGAGAGAGAGAGAGAGAGAGAGAGAGAGAGAGAGAGAGAGAGAGAGAGAGATTATGTGTACTCACAGTCATAAAAATGAATTAAATAAATCTTAAAAAAGAATCAACTGCAATCATAGCACCACATCTGTCTTGGTGCTTTGCAAAATTAGTTTCATGGTAAAAAAAAATATATATATAAGTAATCCTTAGGCCCAGATCTGTATTTAACCAGTTCAATTTCCCACAGAATAAGTTTTACATTTATTAGCTCCCTGGAGGACCCAGGTGATTGCTTGGGTATCTCTAAGTGGAAAAATATAGACTCTCCTATATAGCAAACATTAAAGTTTGAATATTCAAGTATTTAAAGGTATATCAAAACTTCTCAGGGACTTTGGTGTTTTTCTTGTCTCTTACATTCTTGATAGCTTTCTTTGAAACAATAAGCCCAAGATTTGCTTCTCAGTTTCCCTTTAATCCTAAATTAGCAACATTAAGTAGACAAAATTCTTTATCATCATTTCTGTTTTGAATACCTAAATTTCAAACCCTTCACCATAGGATACAAACGAGGGAAAAACTTACAACAAGTCCAGATTTTTTTTTGGCGCACAGTATTCCACATATGCCACAAAGAAGAAACTGAAAAAGAAAAGAAGAATTATTGAATTTACATAGAGAGGAGAAGCTTAGATTTTTTAACTTACTATAATCTGTTCATGACACTTGTTACCAGGAAGCTTACATGTTTTGGATTCCCGTCAACCCCCTCCAAAATACCTTGTTGTGGAATATCAAAGGCTAAGTGTTTTTTTTGTTTTTGTTTTTGTTTTTGTTTTTTTTTTTTTTTTTTTTTGTAAAAGCTAATTGTGAGACCTAAGCAAAACTTAAATCAGTTTGTCACCAGGAAAAAAAATGCAAAGTAAAGAAACTAGAATTTTGCTCCTCCTGCTTTATTCCACTGTCTTTTCCTTTTCTGCTTTCTCAGAGACAAACATGTTATACTGCATTCACTTGTAGTAAGCACTTAGACCTCAATGGGTTATTATATGGATAGGGAAGATAACCCAGATAAAAAGATTAGACTTCAAACAAGGAGATCATCCTCCAGATAGACATTATTTGTACTTCTCATTTTGGAACAATGACTGCATCATTTTGACAGGAAGATTGTCTCTCTGAGTATGTCTGAAGAACTCAAACAGATGAAGCAATTGATGGCATACAATTTCATATAAACAGAAACTGATTACAAAGCTGCTTTGCAGAACCAACTACATTAAATCATCTACCCATGATAAAGATATTTTGTATCATAAAATATTCAAGTGTTTAATTTATATAGAAATATTTAGGACTGTTTGAATGCAAATTTGTTCATACTTGAGTTGGCCTAATCTGTAGCTAAAATAATTAATAAATAAATAATAAGAAAGTTAATGGCTTTCAGATATACTAACAAACCTGCTTCCATTTGATTTTCTTTTTTTTGAGGCAAGATTTCTTTTCTTTTCTTTCTTTCTTCCTTCCTTCCTTCCTTCCTTCCTTTCTTTTTTTTTTTTTTTTTGAGACAGGATTTCTCTGTGTAGCTTTGCGCCTTTCCTGGATCTCTCTCTGTAGACCAGGCTGGCCTCAAACTCACAGAGATCCGCCTGGCTCTGCCTTCTGAGTGCTTGGATCAAAGTCATGCGCCACCACCGCCCGGCTCCATTTGACTTTTAATTTTTTTTTTTTGGTAGTATATAGTTAGTAAGGTTCTTGCCACCAAACCTGACAACTTGAGTTCAATTCCTGTGACTCACATAGTGGATGGAAAGAACCAACTCCTGCAGGTTGTTTTCTGATGTCCATATGTGTAAACACATGTACACACACACACACACACACACACACACACACACACACACACACAATTTCATAAATAAATGTAATAAAAATTTCAAAATATCTCAAATCATAGATAATAATTTAACTAGTTTTAACTAAGTATTTTGCATCTGGATATATTTTTTATAAAACATATACCAAAGTATTCTAATTCTTCTCTGAAATAATATGCTGTGGTGATATTGTGTTCCCCAATATATTGTGAACACTAATAAAGTTATCTGGGGTCAGAGAACAGAACAGCCACTAGATATAGAGGCCAGAAAATGGTGGCACACACACCTTTAATCCTAGCATTCCAGAGGCAGAGATCTATTTGGATCTCTGTGAGTTCAAAGCCACACTGGAAACAGCCAGGCATGGTGACACATGCTTTTAATCCTAGGAAGTGATGGCAGGAAGCAGAAAGGTATATAAAGTGTGAAAGCCAGGAACTAGAGCCTGGTTAAACTTTTAGGCTTTTAGCAGCAGTTCAGATGGGATTCATTCTGGATGAAAACTCAGAGTTTTCCAGTTTGAGGAAAAAGGATTAGCTTAGAAGTTGGCAAGGTGAGGTTAACTCTGTGGCCTGTTCTGTATCTCTGATCTTTCAGTGTTCACCCCAATACCTGACTCCAGGTTTGTTTTTATTAATATTTTCTAACAACTCATGCTACAATATACATGCGAGGAATATATTGAAAAACAATGGGCAAGGGGAGCTGCTGTGAAGGGACTCTCCTGTAAGAGAACATGACAGTTATAAACCAGGTAGTATGTAGCAAGAGAAGTTAGTGAGCACAGGATACACAAAAAATTGGTAAAGACATTAGACAACCTTTCAAATTACTGGGGAAATTATAAGAACTGCTAAATGGTCTTATTAATAAAAAACCCAGAGCCAGATATTGGGGTAAAAAGCTGAGAGATCAGAAAAGCAGAATGAAGCCAGCCATGTTCTTACCACTTGGAGATCCTCCGCCAGAGAGACCTACTTCCTGTATACTTACGTCTATATCACTTTCTGTTCTGCCATCTCATTTCCTCTCTCTGCCCAGATATATCACTTCCTCTTCCTGCCCAGCTCTGTCACTTCTTGTCTGTCTGTACAGACCTCCAGACTTTTATGGTTAGTGCTAGGATTAAAGGTATGTACCACCACAACTGGCTCTGTTCTCAGTGTGGCCTTGACCTCACATAGATCCAGACAGGTCTCTGCCTTCTAAGTGATAGAATTAAAGGTATGTGCCTGACCTCTATGTTTACTATAGTGGCTGGCTTTTTCCTCTGATCCTCAGATAAATTTTATTGGGGTACAGATAAAATATCATCACAGATTAGTTATTTCATCAAAGAATTTAGCTAATCTTTCCAAACATCATATAGGAAAATTAACATGGAGTAAATTGAATGTTTATATGTACAAATTTTTGCAAATGTCATAGGAGAAAACAATTTAGTATATTTGCATAAATTCAGATAAGTAAGAAATATTTTTCTAAGTATAAAACCAATGTTATGAACCAAAATATATATTGAACTTTTGTAGAGTCTTTTGTATTGTTTCTATCTCACAGGTTTCAAGACTGTGCTCAAGCAATTCCAGTTTGGACAAATTATGTTCTTTTTAGCTCCGCAAGCTTTAGATCAAAGCCTAAGCTTTCCCTTCTCTTCAAATTTCACTAACTAATATGTTATTCAACCTGAAAGTCAATTCACCCAAATTTATTTTCAAATAATTTGGTAGCAGCACATTTTTGTTCCTTCATTTGCCTTGAAATCTATATATACTGCCATTATTTATTTACAGCAAAACTCAAAGGGACAGAACAACACAAGCAGAATTCTCCATTCAGACCACTTGGTTGAGACCCCTAGATGTGAGGAAATGTTTCCTTCCTACTGTGCCACTTCACTTGGATGGAGCTAAGGACTTGGGGAGGGAGAATGTATAGTAGGAGAGAAGTTAGGTGACATTTTTCAATTGACCTTCAGTCAAGTATTTAAAAAAACCTTCTGTAATAGTTATTTTAGTTAGGGTATTTAAAATAATGGAAATTTGGAGTACAGTTGAAGAGCTTTTGGCTTAAACTTAGCCATCATAATTTATGGAGAAGAGTAGCACCCCAACAAAGTAGTCAACTTACCTTTTATTCTATTGTTTATCTTTATTTACAGCAAGTCATGGCACTGAAAAGGTACTTCACAGGTGGTCTAATCTAATTAGTCTTGGTCTTTACATATAGGGGCCTGGAGAACTAGAAGCCCAGACAAGTTTATTAACTTACTAAAGATCACACATGGAAGTTATCAGTCACACATATAATTGAAGTCTTTATTAAGTGTCGGTTAATTTGTTTATAATTATTTACTGGAAATAATTTTAAAAACAGTTTTTAATGTGACCACAGTATGCATTACACTAACAAAACACCTGCTCACCTACAAGGACACTCTTTGACCTTATCAGTGTTAACATTTGATGTAATAAAATAAATGGAAAGTTAGTAATTGTACTATAGTCTAAACTTCAATCCCTTTATAAGGGCATTTGCTAATTTGAAGTATTTTTTATAAGTATTTTATCCAAGATGCAAAACACTTACGCTCATCATAGAAATTATTTAAGTAAAAAGCTGATGGTGGTCAGGTGTGTGCATATGTGTGTGTGTGTGTGTGTGTGTGTGTGTGTGTGTGTGTGTACACATGTGTGTGGTATGTGTTTGTGTGTACACTTGTGTAAACAGCTTGAATAAAATACATGATTTTACATGAGAAATATTAAGTGAATGGAAGGTTTTTATTTTTGCTATGAAACAAAAGTGATATAGTAACACAATGATAAGTCATCAAGTGCTATACTACAAAATTAAGTGAATTAGAGGCATCCAAGATCATCAAACAATGTGAAGCTATTATGAAATTAGCATTCTATATTTTAAGTGAGTGGAACTTTTTAGGAAAAGACCATAGAGATTATTGTTTTTGTTTTTGGCATAGAAACAAGCAGGTATATAATTTCTACTCCAAAATGCAGAATGATAACTTTTCTAGAGCCCGCTTAAGAACTAAGATTCTAAAACAATAAAAACATTTTGATCAGAGGATAAGCAAAGTCCTCCAAAGAAAGTCTGGAAAGTCAGACTGTTACCTGTTGCAGAACACAGGAGAGATAAAAAAACACAGGTACCCAATGTGTGTGTGTGTGTGTGTGTGTGTGTAGATGTTTGTGTAAAACCCTGTTTCTTTCTTAGTCATCCTCTTTTTAAGAAACAATATCTATAAGTACTAGAAGAAAGCTAGCAAATATTAATAGAATATTATTTTAAGGTATGTTACTTTTGTTTATGTTGCATTTGTTTAACTCTGTGAAGCTGTGATACTGTGCCTGCCTAAAACACCTGATGTTCTAATAAAGACCTGAACAACCAATGGCAAGGCAAGAGAAAGGATGGGGGGTTGGCAGGCAGAGAGAATATATAGAAGGAGAAATCTGGGAGGAAAAAGAGAAGTAGCCAGAGAAGAAGGAGGACTTCAGGGGCCAGCTACTCAGCTACCTAGCAAGCCACAGAGTAAGAGTAAGATTTACAGGAAAACAGGAAAAGCCCAGAAGCAAAAGACAGACAGGTTAAGTTTAAGTTAAAAAAAAAAAAAGCTGGCTAGAAATAAGTCAAGCTAAGGCCATGCATTCATAATTAAGAATAAGCCTCTGCATATGATTTATTTGGGAGCTGGGTGGTGGGTCCCTCAAAATAGCAAAAACAAACAACATTTTGGTGTACCAATGTGGTGCTCGAATTTCTATAGTGGCTGAGAAAGCTTTAAAAAATGACTCCTTTAATAGTTTCTGCTGGACAGTTTCTACAGGAACACTGAGCCCTTGAGTAACTAGTATGTTAAGTAGGAACAAAAAACTAACTTAAAATGCCTGCCAGAGTGCAAGCTTGGCATTCTAGTGCTCTAGAAAGGCTGAATGTAGTTCCTGGTCAGACAAACCTCCTATCAGTTGTGAGTTTCACAATTAGTATTCATGACCCAAGAGTGGGCAGATCCAGCTGAGAGCCACAGGCAGAGGATCCAGGTGTAGGTTATCAGTTAAAGGTTTGCTAATACAGTCAAAAAAGGATGAAGATATGCGATAAAAGAGGTTCCTACAGAAAAACCTCTAAACAGGTTATAGTGTGTTTAACAATGTGCATAAGCTTGAGAAAAGAAAAAGAGTATAGTCATAGAAAGAAATGAATAGTTTAGAAGTAATAACAAAGTATTTAAAGAGAGTAAAAGTAATATAAAAGAAAAAAGACATATAAGATGTGAAATATACAGGAAATCTAGATCTTGTATGTTGTGTTGATTTTGAAATCTTTGTTGAAAAGCGAAGGACAGTTGCAAAGAAACCTGGAATTGAAAGAGGGACTGTTGAAATAAATCAGCCTATATACTTTAGGAATTCTTTAACTTTTAAAAAGCCAAAAAATATATTTGTTAAGTGGAAGTAAAAAAATGCTTTGGAGTTTTGTTCCCACAGGAAACAAAAAGGTTGTGGATTCCTTCAAGAATAACATGGATCAGGTTTGATCAGGCAAGACCTCCTGAACCTTGACAGGTGATATCTATCAATAAGGATTATAGCTTGACTTCCCAGGACTTGGCCATTTTCTCAAAATTTTCTCTCTGGGATCCTAAAGATGCTTCTTTCATAGACAAGAAGAAGCAGTATGGAGAAAAACTACATCCATATTCCCCAGAGTTGGGGGGTGTGGGTGGTCTTTGGTCCTTGGTGGGTTATGGATGCTTGTTATCATTTATAGGGGTTGTTTATTAATGGTTACTGGTATTGGAAAGGGAAGAAATTATGCAAATGATGTTATATTCAGGGATCTCTTTGAAAAAAAGAAAAAAAGGAAAAAAGAAATAGAGGGGGATATAGGAATGATAGGATGGAAGAGTAGATAGTTGAATCTACTTTAAATAATAGAGTAGATTATTGAATCTACTATAAACTAAGGGACAACTATTGATCTCAAGTATTTTGTATTTGTAAGGACTTCTGTATATTGATATAAATTTAAGGTAATTTTTGTTACAGCACACAGTATGCATACACACACATACACACACACATATATTTCTACTTTTGTTTAAAGTATTTTTGTATATTGATATAAATTTAAAGTTATTTTTGTTTCACTGTATATATGTTTCTATTCTTTTTAAATTTAATTTTATTTTTCTTTATTAAGAAATTTTCTATTCACTCCTCATGCTATCCACAGATCCCCCTCCTCCCTCCCCCTACCCCCAGCCCTCTTTCCCAAGCTACCCCACATCCCCACATCCCCCAAATCGAGGTCTCCCATGGAGAGTTAGCAGAGCCCAGTTTCACTGTGCCTAGGCAGGTTCAAGCCCCTTCCTACTGCACCAAGGCTGTGCAAGGTGTCACACCACAGGCATCAAATTCCCAGAAGCCTGCCCATGCACTAGGGACAGATTCTGATCCCCCTGCCTGGGTGCCCCCCAAACTGTTCAAGCCAAACAACCATCTTATGTGTCCAGAGGGCCTAGTCCAGTCCCATGGGGGCTTTACAGCCACCAGTCCACAGTTCATAGGTTTCCACTAGTGTGGTCCATCATCTCTGAACATGCTCCCATCATGATCTCAATGTCCCTCACCTGCAGTATCTCTCCTCTCTCTCATCAATTGGATTCCCAGAACTTAGCCTGATGCCTGGCCATGGATCTCTGCGTCTGCCTCCTTCTGTCACTGGACAAAGGCTCTATGATGACAGCTAGGCTATTTGCTAGCCTGATCACCAGAATAGACCAGTCCAGGCACCCTCTGGACCACTGCCAGCAGACCAAGATGGGGTCAACCTTGTGGATTCTTGAGAGTCTCCCCAGCACCCTGCCTCTTCCTATTCCCATGATGTCCTCATCTATCATGGTATCTTCCTCCCTGCCCTCCCATAGTCATCAGGGAAATGTAAATAAAAATAACTCTGAGATACCATCTTACACCTGTCAGACTGGCTAAGATAAAAAACACTGAAGACAGCTTATGTTGGAGAGGATGTGGAGCAAGGGGAACACTCCTCCACTGTTGGTGGGATTGCAAATTTGTACAGCCACTCTGGAAATCAGTATGGTGGTTTCTCAGAAAGTTGGAATAATTCTTCCTCAAGACCCAGTTATACCACTCTTGGGCATATACCCAAGGAATGCTCAATCTTACCACAAGGACACATGCTCAACTATGTTCATATCAGCATTATTCGTAATAGCAAGAACCTGGAAATAACCTAGATGCCCCTCAACTGAAGAATGGATAAAGAAAATATGGCACATATACACAATGGAGTACTACTCAGCGGTTAAAAAACAATGATATGAAATTTGCAGGCAAATGGATGGATCTAGAAAATGTCATCTTGAATGAGGTAACCAGACTCAGAAGGACAAACATAGTATGTACTCACTCATAAGTGGATACTAAATGGGAGGGAAAGGATGGACAGACTGCAATCCACAACTCCAGAGAGGTTAGCTAACAGGAAAAGACCCTAGGAGGGACACATGAATGACCACGTGAAGGAGAAGTAGATGAGATCTACATGAGTGGACTGGGTGTGTGTGGGGTGGCAGAGAGCAAGGAGTGGGGGATGAGAGCATAGGAAAATGGGAGGGTCAAGCTGGAATATGTTTTTACTCTTATCTAAAGGGTTTTTGTATATTGATACAAATTTAATGATGTTTTTGTTACCACATATTGCATATATGTTTCTACTCTTGTTTAAGTTATTGTATCTATGAAGTTCATTTAAAAATGTAAGGTAAAGTTCTAGTTTTTTAAAGCTATTATTATAAACTATATAAGACAATCAAGAAACATAGGTCAGTAGTTAGTCACTTATAACAACTAAATTTGTAAATATGTTATGTATATTTTCTAGGTTAAATAGGTATATTTTAGATAGATGGTCTTCAAATACTTCAAAGACCTATAGAATATGGCATTTAAAATGTTTTGTTAATTTAAAATTTTTTTATGACAATGAGACACATTTGTTCCTGGCAGCACCAATTTACTTCAGAGAAGATGACGGGCATTGAAGAAACTTATGGAGTTTTCTTTCATTGTGGCAATGTTAGCCACTGGGCAAAAAACTATTCTTGCCTTTGACTGCTGACAATGTGCTATGCAGTTTGGACATGCAGGACACACAGGAAAAAGAACTATTGAACTCTACCAAAACAAGGCAGGACAGTCCTTCAAAATTTCTGTTTCACAGAAGAGACTGTTAGATATTCCACAGGACACAGGAAAAGTGACTGATGCATTTTGCCAATACAAGGAAGGACAATGCTTCAAATTTCCTGCTTCACTGAGAAGTCTGCCAGATACTGTAGGCTGAAGATGGATGCCCCAATGTTGCAGAAAGAACTTTGGGTGACTGTCCAGGCATTCAAATGTCTCTGTTATTGCTAGAGTTTTGGAAGTTATTTGCAATGCACTTTTTGTTTACTCAAATAATATTATCCTTCTGGAATCTTTGATGGACTTGAAGACTAGATATAGTTGCACTTTTCCTTAATTATGATAGGGGCTAAGTTAGGTATAAAACTTTAGATTCATTAAATTTTCTTTTAATTTCCCAGACACAAATAAACTGGAATTCATTACGCTGTGAATATAATCTTTGCTTGATAATTGTTCCCATTGTGTACAGTCTTATTATGTTAGTTAAAATCTTTCTTTTTTGTTTAGACAAAAAGGGGGAAATGTTGTAGAATATTATTTTAAGGTGTGTTACTTTTGTATATGTTCTGGAACATTTTTTAATGGTGCAAAGATGTGTTTGATTAAATAAAATTCACCTGCAGTCAGAAGCCTGAGTCAACAACTAGCTGACAGGAAGTAGTAGGGAGGAGCCAGGTGGAGAAGGGTTTTTAAGGAAGGGCAAGGAGAAGCATGAAGGCTTGCCAGTAAGGAGAGGAGGTGAGCTATTTGCTATTCATCCTCTGAAGAGCAGACTTCCACCTTAACCTTTGAATCTTGAGTTCTTTAGACGGAGAGAGGTTTAGTTAAGTTCCCTTCATAGCTTTGGAAGAGTTGATGCCTGAGGGAACATAATTCCCTCTGGCTCCATCCCTTGTGGCTTAATTGCTGCTAGTAGTTGCAGTTGCTGATTCAGACAGCTGTGGCTTAAAAGGCAGCAACAATTTACTAAAAGGACAGAAGCAAAGCCTTTTATTTTTCATGGCATGTATAAGCATAGATGTCAAATATAACCAGGAAAAAAGTATAAGAAAGAGTCTTTACCTAAGGAAGGCAGGAATTCAATTTAGGCTTAACACCCTATGCCCATACTAAGCAAAGGCCACCTATTGGAAAAAGGAACCTTCTACTCTAGACCAGTTATCTGTACAAGGCAGAACTTGCTGTCACAAGAAGGAGGGTGCGTAATATTGAAAAATTATCAACCCTGAGACCAGATGATTATAATAACAAAGAACACTTTCCATCATCTACCTGCCTTACACTGTAAGCCTGGCCAATGTGAATAACAAGTACTAGAATTCTAACCTGAGGAGCAGATAATGACATAGAAGAAGAACTTGAATGTGGAGGTAAGTAAAGTTGAGGGTAGGCCACTGACCTTGGAGATTAATCATAGTACTGGGTAACTTACTATCTGGAGCATGAGCCAACCACAGGTCATGAGTAACAGAATTTGAACACTATGGCATCTCAAAGATAATCATAAGATCAAAATGTCATTTCTCACTAGAATGATTCTTGTCACAATGAAAACTTAAATTAACAAATTAAATAAAATACACAATTTTTATTCTGAATATAAAGAAGATCTTGAATTTTGAGCCAAAGCATCCAGCAAAACTCATATTCAAACATAAGATTTTGAGAATGACATCACATTTGGCCAAGGGCATGGTGGTAGATCAAATTATAGAGATGATGAGCCAGTCTAGTCTTAAGACAGACTGTTAAAATTATTTCTCACTCTACATTAATTGCTTCAGATAAATAGATTTGCACCAGAGTTAAACAGATGTGCTGATCCGAAAGCAGAAGCCTTACTTTTCTTCCCCCAATTTACTGAACTGCAAACTGAACTAAATACTTCAACAATTACTACTATTTTACATTGTTTTATAAAAACCAGTTCATTTAAATCAGTACAGAAATATTATCAAGAAAACCACAAATGTTAAAAGCTGTAAAATTGATTAAACATGGTCCAGTGCTGGTTAGGTGCTATGTTTATTCTGTAACTGGGTTGAAAATTGTATAAATTGACCACTGTTGGCTCCTAAATTTTTTTAATCACACTCCAATCATTTCTCAGTTAAAATGATCACTATTAACTTTCTCAAAAAGATTACTTTGAAGGTTTACACATAAAATGCACAATGTAACAGTTTTTTTCCTTGATATTGTCCTGATATGATTAGCCATAAACTCTGGCTATACACAGACCAATGACCCTATGTCCTGGAGCTTCTTCCTTTGGGATTGCATTTTCTTAATAATTCCAGTAAAAACTATTTGTGTAAAATGTACATCAATTTGGAAAACCTTTCCAAAGTCAATGGTTCTCAAGATTGGCAGCAGATCAATTAAAACAGACTGGGAATTAATCACTGGGATGTTGAATAGAATCAGGTGTCAGCACTTTTCAATCTTCCCAGGTGATTTCTGAGTATAGTATGGGTCCAAGAATCGCATGATCTAAGATTCACATGCTTAACTACCTTACTTACTAGTGAACCAACTCACTTCAGCTTGTACAGTAGCAATGGCTCCATGATTACTTTCAGAGAGAGGTGGAAAAGCATGAAGGCCAAATTAAGGGCTCTTCACTGGAGAGATATTGTCTAAGTTCATAACAGAAGTTCAATAAGTCAGGATTGTTTGATCTCTAATAGCTTTTAGAAACAGGTAGCTATTTCATCCTCTTGTAATTTAAGCCCAACCTGGCCTTTCATCATTGTTAATAGACTTTCTCTCTAAACCTCTGATATTTCCTAAATTTTCTCCAAATATTTTTATGCTTAAAGTTAATTAGATCTATAATCAACCATGGCATGGGATGATCTGGAAAAAACCTGAGTAATTGTATGTTAACAATTGAGAAAATGGGCATGAGAAAGACATATATACAAGTAATCACAGAAAAATATTAAAAGGAGACAGAATTAGGTGAGATCAACCATAAAATAGAAACTGAATTAAAATATGGGCAAAAGCCTGAATCTTCCTTTTTATTTATAGAATACAATGACTCAGACAGAGTGCCAAACCCAAACTCCAAATGACAAAGGCAGGGGGAAAATCAGAAATGAAACAAAGTCACAGCCTCACTCAAGGGCAGACGCCATCTTTTTTGTTTGTGAGCTTTTTCTTTCATTTTGGTCATTTTTTTCTGTTACTTTTTTTTTTTGTTTTTTTTCTTTTGGTTTTCTTCTTTTGTTTTCTTTTTTTGGAAACAGAAAGAGGAGAGAGGAAGGAAGAGAACATGAAGTTAGTTGGGTAGGGAGGTGGGTAGGATCTGGGAAGAGTTTGGGGAGGGGAAAACAAGATCAGCATAAATTATATGAAAATATGGTTTTAAAAATAAAACTACAATAACAACTTTAAATTTAACCTGTGTAGATGTCAACTTGCTGATAATTAGGACTTTCAATATTTAGAGAAAAAAAGTTGCCCTTTCCAATTTCACATTAGAGAAGAGGAAGCCTAAAGTCAAGGTTGGCCAGAGGGCAGAAGAGATTTACAACATGAGAGAATATGATGTGTCAGTGATGGTTGGGAACCACCCCTTGATATGCAGATCTCTGGCCTTCTACTCTTTTAAATGTGCAGTGTGGCCTCTTTTTTTGTCCTGCTTCTCATAGAAAAAGAAAGGAAAAGGAAAATATCCATCAAGACACCCCAGGGAAGAAGATATATTTGGTGAAGAAGGAATAAGGAAAAAGGAAGGAAGGAAGGAGGAAAAGGAAGCAGAAGAAGAAGGAGGGGGAGAAAAAGGAGGAAGAGGAGGAGGAGGAGGAAGAGGAAGAGGAGGAGGAGGAGGAGGAGGAGGAGGAGGAGGAGGAGGAGGAGAAGCAGAAGGAGAAGCAGAACAGGCTAACATGTGAAACAAGCACCAACAAACAAACAAAGCCCTTCGTGAGAGAAATTACTAATGACCTAGAGCCCTTCGTGAGAGAAATTACTAATGACCTAGAGCAACAATAATTCTCTTGGGTGGCTTGTGAAAATGGTAATACTACAGCTGCTTAGGAGAACATTGCAATAGTTCCAACAAAGCTAAAAGCATAGTCTTCCATATACTTTGACTGTTCTTTCAAGTATTTACCTAACTAACTTGAAACCTTCTCTAGGCTTTATCAATCACTAAAAAACAAAAATGGAAAACAATTACTGAGTAGATAAACTGTGATGAACTATAGATAACTGGTAACATATGGCTTATAGTTGATAGCTTGAGAGGCATTTGGGAGCAGTAATCAACATTTCATACATAAAACACATGTATTCACACATATGTGTACATCTCCTTTGCCACAAGTCTTATATTTGAGAATTTAGTCAAAGCTACAAGTGAGCAAGATATGTGTGTGCTGATTTGTTTCAGATTGCTACTGACACCATAAGAGGGACAATCCCAATCTTGGTCTCAACAATTCTCACTCACACAATCCCTCCTCTTTCTGCCATTTAGATTCCTGGAGCTCCACCTGGGGCCTGGCTGTGGAGCTCTGTATCTGCTTCCATCAGTCATTGGATGAGATTTCTAGCACGACACTCAGGGTGTTTGGCCATCCTATCACCAGAGTAGGTCAGTTTGGGCTTGGGACAAATAGCCAAACTAGTGGAAACACACAAACTATGAACCAATAGCTGAGGAGCCCCCAACTAGATCAGGCCCTCTGGATAAGTGAGACAGTTGATTATTTTGAACTGTTTGGGAGGCACCCAGGCAGTGGGACCGGGACCTGTACTTAGTGCATGAGCTGGCTGTTTGGAACCTGGGACCTATGCAGGGACACTTTGCTCAGCCTGGGAGGAGGGGACTGGACCTGCCTGGACTGAATCTACCAGGTTGGGAGTCCTTGCCCTGGAGGAGATGGAAATGGGGGGTGAGCTGGGGGGAGGGTGGGGGGCGGGAGGAGGGAGGACAGGGTAATCCATGGCTGATATGTAAAATTAGATCAAATTATAAAATTAAAAAAAGAGGGACAATCCCAAGTGTCATTCAGCAGAGAACTGACTAATTCAGTTAAAGTCTCTGAACCTATGACAGAATGTTAGAAATGCAACTATATTGTGATTCAGAAAGTTCAGGTACACTTATGTGAAAAGTATAGAAACATATATATTTTAAAGTACTTTTTGCACAAGAAGAAAATATAATACAACGTATAGACAACTTTGTATACATATGTAGACAAATTCTGGAAAACCAGAAAAGAAACAAATAGCTGTTATTACCTGAGCTAGAAGTGTGATTGCAAAATGATGAAGGGAAAGATTTTTTTTCTTTAGAACTGACACATTTTTGCATCATATGCAAGTGTTGATTATTCAGAAAGGTTTAGAAAGTTCCTCTTATTTATACAAAGTACAAATACTATGTAGGTAGCCCACTGAGATTCATTTGTGCTAATGAATCATTCAGTTTCATGATCCCTGTATTTTAAAAAGTCCATAAACAAGCTTGTTCTGGTTTCCTTTCTATTTCTGTGATAAAACATGTTGACTAAAGACATCATAGAGGAGTGTGGTAGTTTAAATGTAATTGATCCCCATAAGCTCATAGGAAGTGGCACTATTAGAAGGTGTAGCTTTGTTTGAGTAGGTATAGCCTTGTTGTAGGAAGTGTGTCACTGTGGAGGTGGGCTTTAAGGTCTCATATATGTTCAAACTACACCCAGTGTCTCATTCACTTCCTGTTGCCTGCAAGATGTAGAACTCTCAGCTCCAGCACCATGTCTGCCTGCATGCCACCCTGTCCCTCCATGATGATAATGGACTGAACCTCTGAGCTGTAAGCAAGTCACAACAATGAAATGTTTTTCTCTATAAGAGATGCCATAGTCATGATGTCTCTTCAAAGCAATAGAAACCCTAATTAATAGAGGGAGCAAAGGATTTATTAGGCTTACATTTCCAGGTCACAATCCATCATTATGGGAAGTCAGGGCAGGAATGTGAAGCAGAAACCAAGAAAAAACTGCTTGCTGGCTCACCTACTCCCAGGCTCATGCTTAACTAACTTTCTTGTATAGTCTAGGACCACATGGCCAAAGAATGGTACTGCCCACAGTGGGCTATGCCCTTATACATCAGTTAATCAATAAAACCTCCCATAGACATGCCCCATATGATCTAGGCTACCCCTAAATTAAGATACTCTCTTCAGAAGATTCTAGATTGTGTTAATTTGACCATTAAAGCTAACTGGGAAAATTCTTTGAGAAGTCAATCCATATTTTGGCATTTAAGAACTCTGCTAGAGTGTCTTTAATCACAACCCTAAGGTTGCTTACCCATATAAAAGACTGGGTTTTTATGGTGAATTGACTAGAATTCAGATCAGACTAGGATTAGACTTTCCAGGCACAAATCTAAAGTACCAAAGAGTAGCTTTTAAGAATTGAGATCAGTCTTTCTTGAAGAAAATGAAGCATATCATGAAGCTACATGAAGCTCACCAAGAGGTTTACTTTCTTCTCAGTCAAATATACTGAAACATAAACTACTCCAGATTAAAGAAAGTTACACCTTGAGTGACTGTCATAATTAATCTTTAGATTACAAGGATTGTGTAGCCTCAAAATCCATGATAATAGCCAAAATAAAGTTTTTCAAAGTATTTTGACAGCTTTTTAACACTCTAGCAAAATGTGTTAGAAAAGAGATTTTGCTTCATGATAGGCAAGTTAATATAAAAATTACAGAATCTGTATTGAACTTGGTATGAACTCCATATATAAGTGGAATTTAATGTACTCTTTTATATTCCACTGCTGCCATTGTTCAAGTGACAGATCATTTGTTTATTGCCTTCTATTCCACCACAGCATACCTACTGGCTCTTGATTTTGGAATAAAATGTCTACATGATATACTGTAACTTCAAAGTGAATGAACAAAAATAAGCCAAAGTGAATCCATTTTGATCAGTTCTTAAACACAGCTGGAATATCATCCTTTTTACATAGTCAAATTTAGTTAACTACTCTTTTTGCCAAAAATATTTGTAATTGGTCACATGATTAATTCTGTCCTCAGTGAAACAATTTGGATGGTGTTGCCTTTGTTGGTTTTAGTCAGCTCTTTCTGAATCTTCAGATGCTTCTGATGTGGTAACATATGTAGGGTAGGCTAGATCAAAGTCAGTGGAAAAGATTTTACCTTAGCCCTGAGTTATGAATAGAAAAGCTTTTTCTTTTGGAGGTAAAAATTGATTTCTCTGTCTCAAAAAAAGGTTGTATTCTTATGTGAGACAAAATGAGTCAGGAAAGTTACCTATGAGTATATATCCGAGACTATAATTGATTAAATTAATGTCAGAGAGTGAGTTTTGCTTTAAGAATAGGCACAGAATAGCTTATCTGCATTGGTGAAAGTAAAAAGGTGGTAGTGTCTCAATATTCTCATTTGAATGCTAATGCTTACTCCTAGCTTCCATACTGCTAGAAATGATAAAGTTCGATATCATCTTATCTCATCTTAAGGCCTTGAAACCTATACTGTGATGATTGATCTTATTTGTAAACTTGACATATCTGGGAAGAAGGTAGCTCAGTTGAAGGACTGCTTCTGTCAGACTGACCTGTGGGTATTTCTGTAAGGCATTTTCTTGATTGCTAATTTAAATAGGAGGGTCCAGCTCTTTTGGCAGTGCCATTCCTGAGTAGGCAGGCCTGGACTGTATGTGTAAGGTAGATAAGCATAAGCCTAGAAGCGACCTAATAAGTAGTCTTTGTCCATGGCATCTGCTTCAGTTCCTGCTTCCAGATTCAAATTTTTGTAGGCAAAATCTAAACACGTTGGATTAACATCAAGGTAATTTGTATGCTCTCTATAGTTGAATAGTATTAGCTGTGAACTCAGAGCACTTATTTAGTTATCTGTTTTGGCCTAGATGAGCTAATCCTACTATGAACTATCCAGGTTTGGAAACTGAGACACCCTGCAGGGTAGCTAGGGAATTGCCCTAAAGGAAACAGTGATTGGTGTCTAATATCAGATCACAAAGACAACCAGATGAATCAATGTCCTGTTTTCTGAAAGTTCTGTCTTTACACAGAACATTCATTCCTCCATTCCCAGGTGTTAAGCTACTTTTCAAATAACTCTAGCAAGAGTTATGTTTTCTCATTCTTACTTTAATCAACCACAGTGGGAAGAAGTTAATGCTTCTCTCTCTAGATGCTATTTTAGGCATTTTATGCCTTTGTTTTGCAACTTAGATGTGTTTTATCTTTTTATTGTCTTATATTGGTTATGAATTTAACAAACATTTTTTATGTTAGCAGTAATTGTGGAGGTGGAGAGAATTGTTTTTCTCTCCAGATACATAGGGAGAACCATCAATAGTGTGGTGGAAATTATGGCCTTTTCTAAGGCCATGGTTCTTGGGGCCTGTAGAGATGATGCCAGCCAGTGCATCTCTCACAGTTGTGGACTGGTTTATTGATCCATGATGGGTAATGATTTCTTCAGATAGCTTTATGGAATGAACCAATGTGGATAACCTCAAAAAATTTATATTTGGAGTCTTTACCAGTAATAATCTACAACCCACCAAACCTCACAGTGGCATCTAGCTCTCTCCTCTGCAACAGACTAAAGGCTTTGGGTTAGCTAGTTGGCAACAATCTTTAGCTTGTTGGCAACATTGAAGACAGGCTTGCCATCAGTTGTACCCTTTTGAACCAGGAGTTAGCAGCCACTGGGACACATATGGATCGTATATATGACACAACCTTGCTTTGTCTTGGACTGTAGCCTGAGCGCTTTATCCTGCCAGGCCAGGTTGGGGCCCAGTGGAGTGCAGAGAGTTGGCAGTACTGCTAGTAACTGAGCCTCAAAGAAAGCACAGCATGTGATAGTTTCTGTCCCCACAGTTCTTTTCTATGTGGTCTGTCTTTTACAGCTGACTTCCCCCATCAAAGAACTGATGGCATTGTTAGTCTCTTAAATTCTTTTATGCTTCATCTGCTGCTCAATTTCCCATGAAGTTAAATCATTTTTGAGGTTCAGGATACCAATACTGAAGGAAAAATGGGCCCCAATATTCCACTCAGAGCTTCCAAGCAGAGAGAGAGAGAGAGAGAGAGAGAGAGAGAGAGAGAGAGAGAGAGAGAGAGAGAGAGAGAGAGAGAGAGAGAGAGAATTGTTTTTTAAAGAGAATCAACAGAGGAGAATTTCTTTTTACCCAAATTTTTCTGTCTCTATCATTCTCTACCTCCCTCTCTTAAGTGTCATTGAAACAGATGATTAGAGGCATGCGAAATAATTACATGCAAGTTTCAAGTTCTAATCCTTCATGTTCTTTCAATTTTACAATACATATTTTGCATGGGACATAAGATTGTAATTTTTTCCTGTATGTATTTATACAGAATTCATCACCATAGAAAAATAGACTAGGAAAACTAAGAGATTGGAGAAATAAACACTCTTAAAAGAGATATTTCCAAATTCCAGGGAAATATAGAGAGTTGCAGAGCATTGTTAATAAAACATGCTTGGAGTTTCTTAAAGGGAAAGTATCTCTTCACTCTATATACCATATCAAATTTATTTCATAGGACAACAAAGTGGAGTGAGGGTGAGCATCTCAAAGGGGAAGAGAACATTTCAAAAAGTACAATAGGGAATTACAAAATTGAAAAGAGATTAAAATTTTCTTTAAGAAATTACAATTTTATGATTGCTACAACAATTCTAAAATAGGATCTTACGAAAACATGATTCAAGCTGTTCAAGTTAGATTTTGGGAAATGAATCTGGAGAGAGGGTTTACAAACAGGATTCTGGAAGGAAATGGTTTAACTGAAGCACAGTAAAGGCAGATGATTTATGAAGTTAAGGATACAGCAAGGATGCTGAATTTCTGAGCTGTTTCAGAATAGCTCTGAATGGTGGTTTCTGAGCTTCATTGATTTATGTCATTAATGTGATTGCTTATAACTCGCTCTGGATAAAGAACATTGCAAAATCTGAACCCTTCTTCTAGCCTTTCACCAGGGCCTTTCTTCATGACTCAGTGATTTTGTCATTTCAGTGAAGTTGTAGAGGACTATACATTTTTCACTCTGTAGTATTATGAGAAGATACTACAGTCAGTCAAAAATAGCCCACAGTCAAAACAAGCCAGATAATAGGTACTGGCTCACAAAAACTAAAAAGATTTAGCTTGACAGGTTTCCTATTTCCTGGAGTTGAGTTGTGCATTTACTGAAAAACCCACAAAGGTTTCAGGAAGAAATAATAATGTAGTAATCTATTTAAATGGGGTTATAATAAAGAATGTGGCTTATGGCTTTGGAAAGAAACCTAAACACTGCATTCTCCATCACTATCCTTTAGCTATTATTAGCTTTGTGAAAAGAAAATTTACAAGATGTCTCAGAAGATGGACCTTTATCCTCAGCATCCAGTCCTTTCATTAATAATACCTGTTAAAACATCCCAAAAGGTAATAGTTTTGATTCTCTATTTAAAAGAATTCTCCACTTTCCATATTTTGGGTTTTCAAAGTTTGAGAAACTGACTAGCTGAGTTCTCCTTCCAACAACTACAGAAAAACTACTAAAGCACATTTTACTATTTTCATGTTGTGCGTAGAGAAGTGAAGATGCTAAATATCACATTGCAACCCAGTGTCAAACATTTAATGGACCTGAAGTTGGGATTTCCACATTATCACTCACTGTGCCCTTGCTCCATTTCATGTTACCTCTGAACAACCCAGGGGTAATATGAAAATGATCTTGTCAAAAGATTTCCTTGCCGGGCGGTGGTGGCGCATGCCTTTAATCCCAGCACTGGGGAGGCAGAGGCAGGAGGATCTCTGTGAGTTCGAGGCCAGCCTGGACTACCAAGTGAGCTCCAGGAAAGGCGCAAAGCTACACAGAGAAACCCTGTCTCGAAAAACCAAAAAAAAAAAAAAAAAAAAAAAAAGATTTCCTTGACAAAGTACATAATGTATATTTGGTATAAAGTTTAAAGAGTCGTTTCTCTTGTGTCAAGGGCTGCCATATAAGTATGGCTATCACCTTGGTGTTAACTATTTCCTAGAGAATATTTCTCCTCTCTCCTCACATTCAAAATCGTATTTAGGTCTTAGCTTCTTGCTGTATCTCTTGGCTATTTATGTGTGAATTGAACCTTAAATAAATATCATTCCATTGATCCCTTAATAAATTGCTTTAAAAGGACTATGATTATGAAAAAAGAGGATACAAAAGAAAAGTTAAAGTTAAGAGACTATAAGATCTATCTCCGCTGGGCGACGGTGGCACATGCCTTTAATCCCAGCACTCGGGAGGCAGAGGCAGGCAGATCTCTATGAGTTCGAGGTCAGCCTGGTCTACAGAGTGAGATCCAGGAAAGGCTCCAAAGCACTGTGCTGGGACAGGTATTGTTATGATCATAAATTAGTCAAGAATTTATCAAGGTATAGATGTACTGCTGAATTGAGACTTCTTACTATCTAATGTCAGATTTAGCAAAACTGAGGACCATAACATTATTTGAAATTAAATAATTAAATTAACTTAAAATTATTTAGTAAGAATAATTCTTATAGTCCCTATTGTATATGATTGCATAATTTGCATTTGTATCCACATATAGACACCATATTTTAGACAGTATCCAACAAATATTAATTGGTATTCTTTACAATACAGTTACAAAAACTAAAAGTAGGTTCAATTGCCTTGTTTGGGGGCTTATCAGAGAGAAGTCTTAGTGACCCAACACAGACTTAGAACCTAAAATATTTAAGTTCTATCTGCCCATTATGTGTTTCTTTTTGGGTCTAGGAAAATCATAAAATATCTTTGTTGTTATGGCTTATATGAGAAATGTTCCTCACAATCTCAAGTATTTAAACATTTGGTCTCATGTTGGTGGTGCTTTCTAGAAGAGATGGTAGAGTATATTACTGGGTGTGGGCTTTGAGGATTTATAACCTCACCCCCACAAACATTTCTCACTCTCTGCTTTCTGAGTGTGGTTGAGATGTGATTTTGAAGATTCCTCCTCCAGTTGTTTACTGCCATTAAGGACATTTAGCTCTCTGTGATTACAATCCAAAATAGATTATTTCTTACATTGCTATTTGTCATGGCATTTTATTACACCAAAAGAAAAATAACGAAAACATTTGTCATAGGTAACAGAGTTTGTAAGTTTTCTTGGATCTCTTTGTGGGTTGGGTTGATATATCAGCAATAATTGTAATGACAATAAGTTCTTATTCGAATAAAAGAAATGGAAATAAATAAATAAAAGAAATGGGCATCAAAATAATAAAAGATTAGTCTTGCTTCTACTGACTACCTACAGGCTCTTGCTAACGCTTATACACATGTTATCTAATTACTTCTCCAAATTTTAGCTGAGGAATGTCTCAGATAATTTTTGTTCATATTAACAAACAAGTAAGTGGCAGTGCCGATATCTACACACCAGCCATTTGAAGTCTATGACTGAAGTAATTTAGAATTTTATGGTTTTGTCTCAACCATGTCAGCATTCAATCATTGTACCCTTTACTTTTGTATTAGAGGACCCTTCTGGGAAAGACATTGGCAGTCTTAAGTCCCATTTGTAGCAAAATTTGAAGGTGGTGTGGTTTTAGAAACCAAAGACACTAACATTTTGTGAAGATGATATCTTGGATGTTTATGGACCAATGGGACAGGAAGAAACACAACTCCTTTCATTTTCCTCTAAAGCCTATTGGGTTCATCTCTGAAGAAGTGTTTTGTTACCACTTGGTGGCAGTAGCTACTAACTAATTTACAACACTGAGTCTCAATTTATAACTAAAATACTGGTCTTTCTCTCTAGCTGGGAATGACTTCAAAAGCTAGATTTGCTTTATCAATGATTAGCCTTTTCAGAAAATTCAGGTTTCCCATAGATATAGATCATAATTATTTACAACCTATTGTGGTGGTATTGTGTTCCCCAAAATATTGTGCACCCTAATAAAATTATCTGGGGTCAGAGACAGAACAGCCACTAGATACAAAGGCTAGAAAATGGTGGCACTCACACCTTTAATCCTAGCATTCCAGAGGTAGAAATCCCTCTGGATCTCTGTGAGTTCAAGACCACATTGGAAACAGCCAGGCATGGTGACTCACACCCTTAATCCCAGAAAGCGAGGCTTTAATCCCAGGGAGTGATGGTAGAAAGCAGAAAGGTATACAAGGCATGAGGACCATGCCTGGCTGTATCCTTGAACACATGGACTTCCGCCTCTGGAATGCTAGGATTAAAGGCGTGTGCTACCACTGCCTAACTTCTGTTTAATATTATGGCTGTCCTGTCTCTGACCCCAGATAAGTTTATTAGGGTGCACAATATTTTAGGAAACACAATACCACCACAACCTATTATTGTCTGGAGCATCAGTGTCCTCCTGGAAATCATCAATGTTCTACCCTTCTCAGTATACTTGCATTTTCCTCTATAATATAAACCTATAAAATTTCTTTTATTAATCCTTTTATATTTCAAGATGTTCATTATATGAGTAAGAAGCAAAGCAAAGTAGTGATGTGAACTGGAAAGAATGAAGGCTTCTAAAACTAGACATTGTAATCAAACATGAAATTGTTACTGAGGGTTTACATCAATCAAGGAACACCAAGCAATGTCTCAGTCCATATTTTAGGAAGAAATAGGTACAGAAAAACTAAAGACATTTTGGTCTGAAATAAGTCTGAAAATTTGTTTAGCTAATGCATGGCAAAATTAGGATTTGAATCTAGGACTATCTGACTTAAAGCATCTGTATTCTATATTATCTCATGCTACCTATATGAATATGGTTATTACTGTGCTTGAACACTTACACATCCAGGAAATAATTCTAATCTTCATGTTCAAAGGGGCTAAAAATGGTCAGGGTGATTTTCTGTATGATGTAGAAATAAGTAGAAAGAGTGAATTTGTAAAGAATATGTTATATTTAGCTTTTAAGACAAATGGATAGTTGGAGTTTTTTAAAACTAGCTAAGAAAATCTTTTTTATTTTTAAATGAGGTATAGATCTGTTTATCTTAATTAGAACCATCTGAAAGCAGATTAAAGAATTAATAAAATTAAGTATTAACAATTACATTTTCTAATGATATGTTCAGCCACAGTGAAATGCTTATGAGATTATTATCAAAGGCAGAAAGACTTGGCAGATGAGTGAGATTCCTCTGTGACCATCTTTTCATAGATTTACAAATTGAAACAGCTGTTAATGCAAGCCACCTTCATAACAGACAGATAAAAACCCAGATGAGTCCACGTCCAGTGTCTAGTTTTAGTGCACTAGCTAGAAAAGCTGCATTGACAAAAGCAGAAAGAAAAAGTTGCCATCATGCCTCCCTTACCAGACCAACCAACCAAAATGTAAATAACTGCTTCCCACTTGGCAGAGACAAAATTCAATTCACAGGTTGAGATTTGAAACCCAGTGTCAGGCCTACCGTAGCAAAACCCAGAATTAAGCAGAGCCCCAAATATCTTGTCAACATGTGGGTACCAAGCACCAAGACAGTGTAAATGCACTAGCCTGGCAGCTAAGTGACTGAATCTACCAGGTCTATCTTCCAACCTTAGGGAGCAGAAGGGGGGGTGAGATTCCTCCCGCTGGGAACAGGTCACCAAAGCTAGCATAGAATTTTGCCCTGAATTTGGTGTCAGGCACACAGCACCAACACTCAGTAATAAGAAAAAAGTAGTAAAGAAACAAAATATTCTATGCATGGGCCTAATCTCCTAGGCAGAGTCTTTGAACCATCTGTCCTGGTAGGATGGATTCATGACTTTACATCTATCATCTCTAGTTTCACTGTGCTCAGTCCCTGACTACATTGTGGGACTGCATTGGTTCTTACAACTGCAAGCCTCAAACATGGCCAAGCTTAGTTCAGTCTCAGTGGGTAAGGAGTTTCCTCTTCCACTAAACCATCCTTGGACAGCACAATATGTAGCAAGATTCCAAGAGGTCAGGTAGGGTAGAAATACAAGTGTTGATATAAAACCCACTGCTGGGTTACACTTAACAATAGACAGATCCCAACAACTCCTGCTCCCAGATCAGTGTACATGAACAGGGCCTCAAGGCCTGGAGGCATGCAGCCTCAAGAAATTGTACTTGTATTTTGCCAACATCATTTATAGCTGGCTATACCAACTGTGGGCCTTAGGACACAAGGACCTCAGTATCAGGAAGCCCATGGCAGTGTGGCCCTGCAGGCCAAGATACAATAAAGTATTTTAATATTGGTGTTAACTAGTGTAGTATGGAACCTGAGGATTGTTCCTGTGTGATGATTCATCCCAGAGTTAGAAAAATCCTATACTATCCAATCAGAGAATGATGTGGATGCAATCTCTGGGCTATCCCTAGTTCCAGGGACAGGGTTGTGAGTATAATATGCTGTTTTAGATACTCCTCCAGAGCATTGTGAACAGCACACAAATGGTAGATTAGGGACAGACCTGAAGGAACCTTGTGGCAAACATGAACTGATAGTGACATCTAGTGCTGATAGTACAAATGATCAGGCTGAGGAAGAATTAGTAGGCTGTTTGTAATTTCTGAGAAGACAAAGGTAAAACTGGACTATGGCAACTGGATGATGGATCTAGTTCTATTGTGGCATATCAAATTATTTACCAGCAATGGGACAAAGTTTTAGAAACATGACCTTACCTAACAGTCAAAATAACTTACCAGACACTGAAATAAAGTACCTAATACAGGTAAATCTTAGATGAAGAATTTAAAAGTTTTTATTTTTTTTTTAGATTTATTTATTTTATTTTATGTGTATGAATGTTTTGCCTGCGTATGTAAAAGTGCACCATGTATGAATCTAGTGCCTGTGAAGGTTGGAAGAGACAATCAGATCCCCTGGGACTGGAGTTACTGCTGGTTGTGAACCAGTAAGTGTGTATTGGAAACCAAATTTGGGTCTTCTGCAAAAACAATGTGTGCTCTCAACAACTTAACCATTTCTCTAGTCCCTTAAAGTACTTTTTTTAAAGGAGACTCAATGACCTTCAGGAAAACACAGAGAAATTATTCAATATGATAGAAAAACTTAATGGAGAGACAGAAGCTATTTAAAAGATAAAGCAAAATTTTGAATTAAAAACACAGTAATTGAAACTGAAACATGATAGATGACATCAATAGTAGAGCAGATCACATAGAAGGGAAATTAGTGGGCTGGAAAACAATCTTTTGGAAAATAGTAGATGTATTAGCATCTTTCTTGTTGCCATGAAAAATTCCTACAAAAACAGCTTTTGTCAGGAAGCAAAGGTTTATTTTGACCCAGAGTTTAAGAAGGGATACAGCTCAAGATGGTGACCATGCAAGTGACAGAATTGTGGTAGCTGGTGCACTGCAGCTGAGGCCTGGAAACAGATAGCGGTGAATGCTGGTGAATGCTTGTCCCTCCCCACTTTTACTCAGTCTGAGACCCAGTCCCTTGGATGATACTTTCCACACCCAGGGTGTGCTTTCCAAGCTTAGTTAAACCACTCTGGTAATGAGCTCACAAACACACTGTGAGGCTTATCTAAGAGGTGATTCTAAATCCCACGCACTGACAAACAATATTAAATACCACAAAGAAGAAAACAACAGAAATTGAATAGAAATAAAGCAAGCTATGAATCCTTTGAGATGGCATTAAAAACAAAAGGAAATGTTTATGTTATTGAGGTCCATAGGGAACTTAAGTATGCTAAATGGGTAGAAAGGTTATTCAAATAGAACATAATAGACTTTCTAAACCTAGAGAAGGATACAAACATGTAAATATGGGGAGGTCAAAGGCCACCATTCAGAATTGTCTGTCTTTTCTTTATTCCCTTGACACCACCCCTAGTCAAGGTTTAATGACCAAAGCTATTCAGTTCCAGGAAATCAAGTTTACCTCAAACCATCTCATTATCTAATTCTTAAAGGAATAGCAATCAAAAAAAGAATATTAACGTTGGAAGCAAAAATAAACAAGTAATATGTAGACGTGTTGTAATTAATATTACAGCAACCATCTCAGCTGAAATTTTAAATGCCAGTAGAAAATAGCACACAATTTCCATGAGTACCAAAGGCGACAAAGTAAATAAGCAACAACAAAGAATTCTTTCAACCAAGAATATAGTCAGCAAGGCTATCCTTGCAAAATAAAAGAGAAATAAAGACACTCACAAATGCCTTCATCATTCCTATTCTATAAGAAATCATACAGGGAGTCCTTTAGCCATCAAGAAGGACACATAAAAGAGTACAAAGAAACCATGTTAAAACATAACAATAAGACTAATTATACAAAGAAAATCAGAATACTCTAGTATTGTAAGTAGGATGTGTGAGCCACTCATATTGCTAAAATGAAGAAAGAACAATTGTAACAATGATTAATATGTTGAGAAAGAGAAAGAGAGATAGCATAAAAGATATACAATAGGGCATCAGAGATTTGAGGAGAAATGAAGTCTAAGTATTAATTTTAAAATTATTTGTTGATATATTTTATCTCCTCTTCCTGTCCTTCTCCTCCTCTTTTCCTCTTTCTTTGTTTTGTTTTTTGAGACAGTGTTTCACATAGCTCAGGCTAGACTTGAACTCACTATGTAGCTAAAGATAACTTTGAACCCCTGGTTCATCCTGTTTCTACTCCTCCCAGATACTAGGGTTTCATGCATGCACCATCCTATCCAGTTTTAAATTTTTTTTGTTATTTTGTTTCTTACTATTATGACCATGATATGTTGTTATCATTTACAAATTGTTTCTTATATTAAAAGAACTTAAAGCTTTTATGACAATGAAAGAAAATTTATATAACAGAAAAACCAAAAATAATAACTAAGGAATGAAAATATACTACTAAATCAAACTATTTAGCAGCTGACTGGTCCATCAGTCTCTCTTTGCTTGATATATAGCCACAGGAAAAGAAATCCATAAGTTAAAGAAACATCTGAATCCCCATGTTTACTGCCACAGTATTCACAGAATCAAGAGATAAACAATCTAAGTTATCAACTGATGAATGGTAAAGACAGTGTCAATATAAACACACAATGAAACATGACTCAGCCATTGTAAGAGAGTGAAAACAACATCATTTGCAAAAGTATGAATGGACCTGGATAAGGTTGCATTAAGTGAAATAGGTCAGGCACAGAAAGACAAGCATCACACCACCTCACCTTTATGTGTAACATAAAATAGTCACATAGAAGTTGAAAGGCTGTTGCTTTCAGAGGCTTATAAGGTGTACTAAGTTATATTTAAATGTAAGAAATTGTGTTACTGAACAGCAAGAGACTCTACACAGGAATTGTGTACTATATATCAAACAGCTAGAGGAAATTATTTTTAAATGTTTCTTCATCAAGAAATGACAAATGTTTGAGGCATGATATGTTTGATCTAATTTAAATTGTGTGTGTGTGTGTGTGTGTGTGTGTGTGTGTGTGCATGCGCACACCTAAATGTCACCTGGTAATCAATTGTGCATAATTTTTACAGTTTTATATATCAGTTAAAATGCATTCAAAACTAATTTTAATTTAACAAAATATCAGAATGTAAGAATTTATGCGGTTGTGTTCTTGCATTGCAAAAGATTATTTTCATATTTATCAAGTTAAAATAAGCTAATGTTGCACAGCCTCCAAAAATCATTTAAAATATGACCTATAACTTGTGTGAGATTTACAAACATTTTTATGGAGATAATTACATTATCTTACTTTATATGCATGTCAGCAACTCTTATTGGAAGTCCAAAGCTGTGCTCAGTGTCCTGGCGAGTTCTATTTTATTATTCCTTTGTATAAAATGTATTTAATTGTGCATATTTCACATACACAAAATGACATATAGAATACAATGTCTTAGTTACAAAAAAATTATTGCTGGGATAAAGTACCATGACCAAGGTAACTTATAAAGCATTTATTTTGAGGCTTATGGTTTCATAGGTTTATAGTTCATGACCATCATGGCTAGAAGCATGGCAGTAGGTAGGCAGGCATGGAGCTAGAACAGTTAGCTGAGAGTTTACATCTTGAGACAACCATAAGGCAACAAGAGAGACCCAGAGTCTTTTGAAACCTCAAAGTCTGCACCCAGTGACATACCTCCTCCAACAAGGCCACAACTTCTAGTCCTTCCAAACAGTTCTACCAACTGGAGATGAAGTATTCAAATATATAGGTCTATAGGGGTCATTTTCATTGAAATCTCTATTTCTCTAGACAGTAAAATGATTACTGTAATAAAACAAATTAAGATCCCCCTCACTCCTTCCTATAGAAAGGAAGGTCAAGGGTGTTTCTCTGTTAATATTTATTAACAGATCCTCTGTATTTTGCTATTCCACTTTACCTCCTTTCTTTACTGTGCTCAAGTGTTATTCCAAATAAGTGTAATTTGGAATAATAACTGACCACAAATTATACTTACTTGAGATAAGCTCAACCTGCTAGAATGGGAACCAGGATGCTAACAAATCATGGAAGCACTAGTAACTTAACATCACTTTTTGTATTTGCATACAAATTGTATTTGCATACACTCATTGTATTTGCATGTCTCACCTATCAAGATTTTTTTTTCCAGTTTAGGTTCAATTTCTTTTAGGTTCAATTAACAAAAATGAACATTTTCATCTTTTAGCTAGTCTAATTGTCAATATCCTTTATTTTGTGAGGTCTGAAGCATTTATCCCTGCTGTGTTTATTTATTGTCTATAAGTTAAGGCAAGCACACAAGTAATCCTACAATTTTTCTAGATTAAATGTGGTCTAATTTTCCAGCCAGTCTCATGACTATGCTCTCCTAAATGTCCTTTTCTGTTTTTCCTTCTCTCACTTTAAGAAGTTTGACAATGTCTCCCCTTCCCTCTGTAAATGTAAATTTCAAATATTTTCATCACAAAATGAATGTTAGGCAATACATTTACTTTAGCTTGATCATTTCCCAAATGTGTGTATTAAAACATTACTTTGTATCCTATAAATACATACAATGCTATTTGTCAATGACACAAACATTTATAGAGTGTTAATAATGGAAATACCTGGAAATTGCAGACTTTCTTATTTCTTTTCAGAAAATTTCTAGATAGTTGAGGTCTCCAATAATCATTTTTTTCTGATCTACATACCTCTGATAGATGTTTATATCTTAGAATGACTTCTTAATACATATGTTTTCATATAGCATAACATTGCTTTTCAGCTCTAGGTTGCTCAAATAACCACTTTCTGGTGTTCTCTGTTTATTCAAGACCATTTCCTACCTATCATTAAACAAGAAACAGATTACAAAAAATCATGTCTACAATGCTCATAAGTCTGTAGGTAGACACTGTCATATATTAAATTCTGCAGTAAAATAACACTAATGTCCCAGAAACAGAGTTAGTCTTACACAATTTAAAGCAAAACATATATCTTCAGAATCTCAGAAGGCAAGACAATCATTTGTATGCCTTTTTAGTTTTCTAAAGGTTTTAATTATCAGTGCTCATTTGCTATAGCTGTAATAATTGAATTAAGAGGAATGGTTAAACAGAATACAATTCAGCTCCTTATTTTCAAGAGGATCCAGTAGGAAGACCATCTATGCCATGAAAGTATATTATGGTTATTGCTGTTTTTTTTTTTCAGGGAGGTGGTATCAAACTACCAAAAAGTATATTGGCAGTTTTTATGCTCAACCATATGAAGTATGAAGAGGAAACTCAATATTAAAAGGGAAAAGTAATCCATTTCCCCAGCACACTAGAAGGTATGATCATGGGCTAGCTGCCTATAGTATGAACTAACAGATATTTCTGATGTACTTTCCTGTTGAGACAATGTTTTGTAAGCACTAGAGGAGCCAAATAGATGCACAGTGACTCTTTGCACTCCGAGAAAGGGTAACTTGATGGGTACCTTATGCCAAGGTTTAGGATAGAACCAACTGTGCTTTTTAGAACCAAGAGGTAGAAGAAATGGACAGAGTGTAGCACAGTAAATTCTTCAATCCATGCAGGTATGGACATTAAAATTTGACTGTTTTGCACATGAGTGGCACTAATAACTGCTACTTCAGCTCTCTGGATCATATCTTTTACATCTTTAAAATGCGTATACTAGGCAGCAGTTAACTCTGCAGCTCACACACGATTGAGCCTGTATGATAATGAGTATTCAGAGACGATTAATGCCCGGGGGGGCACTCACAAACCTAAGACAGAATGCCTGTGTGGCCTGGGCAGGTGTCTCCATGATGGGTAAGGTGACCTGCAGACGTCCCACGCAACCTAAGTCAGAAGTTCATTTTTTAGTAAAAGGGAGACCTGTAGGGTCCTGGCCCCTGTTTTGGGTAACTGTTGCCTTGCTTGCTGACCTTGACCTTGATATCCTCCCTATGCTAATTTCTGCTGGGTTCCACCCTCCTGAATGCTTAAGGGAAGTTCCTTGTCTGTGTATTCTGCATAATGGGCATTAACAGCTTAGATACAAGATTGTAAAACATTGGTAGCGAACTTCTGCCCTCTGGGGTTCTCCCATTGTGCTGTAAGCCTGTATTTAAGACCTCTTCCTTCCTTCAATAAACAGCATTCAGCATTAAATAAATAAATAAGTAAAAGAGGATTGAACCCGCCCCCCAAATGCATATACTACTAAAGCATGCTAGTATTTATCTCACAATTTTGCTAAAAATGAAATAATACGTGTTTTGGTTAAATTTCTAAATCCAATAATCCACAAACAAATGGAGATGTCCAATAATAATTATTAAAAATATATGACATTTTGAACATGATGGCTACAGAACAGTATCAGAATTCCTGATAGAATTATAAGAAATATTTGATCTATTTTTGGCTTCTTTTTCTCATTTACAGAATCTTGTCTATGCCAAACCTAAGTGTATCTTTGTTTCTCCGTTCTTTCATCCTTTATGGAGTTAGTTTTTCTAAACAGAATCAACATGTATCTGGGATTTGAATCTTCAACCTATGACTCCAGTATTCTGAGCTGCAATGAACAAGACTTCAAGACTGAGTGGACTACCTTTAAGAAAATAATGAACTCTACAAATTTGTCTTTGAAGTACTGAAAATTGTCTAAATGTTGTCAATAATTCTTACCTCCAAATATAAGTTTTCAAATCAAATGTCCTATCTAAAATATGTCTATGCTTTAAGAGACAGAATAACAGAGCGTACTGGTCACTGTGACAGCTTCATCTATTTTTACTTCAGCCTACAATCATTTTTGCAGTTCATTGTGTGCACAGCCAGATGTAAGACAATCAATGAAAGAGATCCAGCAGGGATATTTTCAGCTTTAAAATCTCTCAAAGTGAGTCTCAATTCTATTCCTATTCAACCCTTTCCTATGCTCATCACTCTAATGTCCTCTCTCAAAATTTGGAGACACTATTGACTTTTCCTTCTTCTTACATCATTTCCATTGAATTAGTTACTGTATGCCATTCATTCCACATATACAACAGTCCTCATTTTATTCAGTGCCTTAGTGGCTATTACCTGGATTATGTAGGAAGCCACAAAATGGTTTCATTTCTCTGTTTCTCAAATAGCATTCTAATTCCATTTTAAGTATAAGTTTCAGCATCTGGAGCTTTCACTCTACCTTTTTTACAATGTTTTTTTTTTTTTTTTGACATCCTGGCCTGCCAGCAGGACTCATCTGTATTCCCTTTCAGTTTGCCAAAGGGTCAACTGAAGCTTACCTTCTATTGTCAGACTGAATTTGAGTAATCCCATGCACACTGGATGTATCATCTTTGCTCATTTGTCTTCTGTACTTGTAAAATTTTATTCATGTTCTTACTCTGTTCTGATTGGTTTTCATTGACTTGACATAAACCTAGACATCTGGGAAGAGGGAGCCTTAATTGAGAAAATTCCTCTATATATAAGTCTTTGGAATATTTTCTAATTAATGATTGATATAGGAGGGCACAGCTCATCATAGGCATTGATACCCCTGAACAATTGGTTCTGAGTTTTAACAGAAAGCAGGCTGAGCAAGTCTAAGAAGCCAATCAGTAAGCAGTATTCCTCCATGGTCTCTGCTTATATCCTTGCCTCCAGGTTCTTACACTGAGTTCCTGTCCAGACTTGTATCAGTGATGGGATGTGGCCTTAGGGTTGGAAGATGAAATAAACCCTTTCCTCCCCAAGTTGTTTTTGGTCATGAGCTTTTATCACAGCAATATAAATCCCAAGACATACCTACCTATTCTTCAGGGTGCACTTCAAATTATCTCATCAGATTTGATACCATCTATTTTTTTTTCTTTATTCTCCCCGTACCTCTTTGAGGGTAGTACTACATTTGACTCATTCATTTAGTGTCCATATCAATAGAGGAAGAAAACATGGTTTACCCATCTCCACAATTACTATCATCCCAGTACTCTATCCCCAGCTGGAATATTCTATGTGTTTACTAGTTTAGAGTAGGCACTTGCTAAAATGATGGAATGGAAAGGCAAGTCCTTGCTTATATTTTTAAGCTAGTCTTAGCTTCTCAATGCTTATTATTTAATTACCACATTTCATTAAAATTATACTTTTGAAGATAATTAGTGACCTTTTTTTCTTCCCTACTTCTTGGTCTCCTTTATTGGACTCTTTCCTCTGCTCATCCTTTTGGATTTTGTAGTCTGAGAGCTCTTCTTACTACATTGTATTTGCAGCTTCAGCTTTTACTTCTCTCCCAATAACCTTTCACATCTACGTATCAAGCACTGTCCTCCTTTGAATCCAGACACAGTTTCAAGTGTTTCTAGTGTAAGGCTTATGTATTAATTATATACTTTAAAAACCTTTAATATGTACTTTAATGGTATCAGCTACTCTGTATAGTGGCAGAAAGCTGCTATTTTGTTTTGTTTACAATTTACATATTAGTCTCTTGATAATTTAGCTTTTATTTTGTGCTGAAGAAGTCATGTAGCTCTTACCATTGATTGTATGCTTTACATTCCCCACAGCTCTGTAAACCAGGCTAAATTTATTATGATAGTTTATCTCTGATCTTAGTAATTTTTTTTTCAAATAGAGTCACACAACAAAGTAAGGTAAGAGGAAAAGAAAATGAATATTAGAAATTTTGTTTCTTTAGTCAGTTTCTATTGGCCCTAGGTATGACAGTGACATCAGACCTACTAGTAGACATGGCAAGAAAAGTAAGAATAAGACCAAGGCACCGAGCTGCCTCATAAACCTTTATTTTCTGGGTGTCCCAACTGCTATCATCTTCCTACTGGAAACCATTTTCCCTCTAGTGTTTCTCACTTCTGGGAGTTGCACAGAGGTCTATTCTGTTCTCATCCTAATGCCCAGAAGTTTTTGCTAATGTCTCCTTCATACTCTCATGTACTACATTCAGTGAAACACATAATGTAGTTCCTATGATCTTCAGAAAACTCATAGTTCCTATTATCTCCGGGAATTTTCCAAAACCTTTATACATGTCTCCCCTCCATTGTTTCAGTGTGAGTCCTAGGCACCAGAATTTCTCATCAATGCTATAGTGAAGGTTTCATGTTAGTCCTTCATTGTTTTCATCAAATAAATTTTCCTTTGAAATTTATACTTTAAAAAAAATATTTCGAAGATATCCCAAACCTGTATGTGGTACATCATGAGATACCTTTTCTTTAGCCTTATCCTTTACAGACTTTTCCTGTTGTTTTTTCAAACTTACCAAATTTTTCCTCCTATAAGGACCTAGTATATGATATTTTATTTTCTTGAAATCTCCTTATTCTTCTCTAGTTGGATGATGCTCATTCATGACTCAGCTTTCTGCTTGAATACTGGTTGTTGCTTCATGGAAGTCCTCAGCAACTTATTTGTGTTTAGTAGGAGGCAGCCTAATTTAGTGGTTAAAAGTGACTTTTCTGGAGGTGGATTAGGAGGTTTGAATCATGGCCATGTAGATTTGAAAAGTTACTTAAATTGTTTTTTCAGTTTTCTATATAACCAGATGCATGAGTGTTTAACTCATATAATTATTAAAATATTAAATAAAATAGTAGGCACCAATCACTTAGATGATCTCTAGTGCTGAATACTTATCATTTCTTGCATGTATTTTTGCACTACCAATATGGATGCAGAATCCAGTAGGTTATCTATCTTCAAGTTCTCAGTGAAATACTCTTGCAGTTGTCAAATTGGTTTTTTTAGAGAATTACAGTCCCCTGCATGCATTCAATCTTTGTTTTGTTTTTGTTTCATTGCTGTTTTGTTTTGTTTTGGTTTGGTTTTTGAGACATGATTTCTCTGTGTAGCCTTGGCAGTCCTAGAACTAGCTCTGTAGACCAGGTTGGCCTCGAACTCAAAGAAATCTGCCTGCCTCTATCTCCTGAGTGCTGGGATTAAAGGCTGTTCTAGAAATCTATCAGCTTAAGATGGTTGATGAAACACAATAGCAAAATCAATAGAGTTATATCCCTTTCTCCAAAATAACTATTACTTTGAGAAAACCTTTTAATTGTAACTGGCATAAAAAGGTGATGAATAATTCTTTTCTCTCATAATGATATTTTAATGTTTTACCTCCACAGTAGAAAACAATGCCCACTCTACAGCTATTACCATGATCTAAAATAAACTTTACCCACGTCTTAATGTGAAACTAATAAAAAGCATTTACCTTCTAAAATAATTTTCTAATTTTTAAGACTATAGGAGTTAAAACATAACATTTTTCCCTGAGCAGCTAGGACAAATCATGTAGTAAACATTAATTTTCATTGCTTCATATTTGAATTAAAAAGAGAGTACACAGCAAATATTAATGCCAGTAGAACTTTGACATTTCTAGTCCAATGTCTTTGAATGTTCTCAGCTTGACAAATGATCTTTGGCATTTTAAAGCCTTTCTAAAAGCCATTCATTTACTAGCTAAACTGATCAATAGTTCTAATGGATTTCACAATTGTAGCTAACCACTAAAAATCAGCTTCTGTTTTCTACTTGGTTTAGAATGCCACCCTTGAGGGCATGCCAAAATTTCTATAGAAAGTTTTTTGTTTTTTTCCTGTGGAACTTCCAGATAGCTGGAGCCTCCTGAAATCTGTTGAAATATGTATTATATTACATCATAGTTTAAACCTGCCAGCAATTAGGGATCATTCCCATTTGGTTTTGAGTAGGAGCCAGCACCTCTCTTGTGATTGAGAGACTATTTAAGGATACTCTCTATGTTGAGACAATTGTGGAAATAGTATTAGACTAAGAGTTACATGATTGGGACTTCTCTAGGTCAGTAGTTAGTCAGTAGGTTATTTATCTATAAAATAATGGATTTAATATGGTATGTACTCACTCATAGGAGGATACTAGATGTGGGACAAGGATGACTGGACTGCTACTCACATCACCAGTGAGGCTACCTGGAAAACAGGACCCCAAGAAAGACACGGGGATCACCCAGTGACAGAGAAATGGCTGAGATCTACATGAACAGCCTGGACATGAGTGGGAGCAATGAACAGCGAGGGTCGAGGGAAAGAAAGCGGGAGATCCCACCTGGATCAAAGAACAGAGAGGGAGAACAAAGAATAGGAGACCATGGTAAATGAAGACCACATGAGAAAAGGAAGAAACAAAGTGCTAAAGAGGCCCACAGAAATCCACAAAGATACCCCCACAAAAGACTGCTGGCAATGGTCGAGAGACAGCCGGGACTGACCTACTCTGGTGATGGGATGGCCAAGCACCCTAATAGTTGGGCCAGAAACCCCATCCAAGTACTGAGGAATCTGGATGCAGACATCCATGGCTAGGCCCAGGGTGGAGCGCTGGGAGTCTAATTAGCGAGAAAGAGGAGGGTTTATATGAGCAAGAATTGTTGAAACCAAGGTTGGATAAAGCACAGGGACAAATAGCCAAACGAATGGAAACACATGAACTATGAACCAAAGGCTGAGGGGCCCCCAACTGGATCAGGCCCTCTGAATAGGTGAGACAGTTGATTGGCTTGATCTGTTTGGGAGGCATCTAGGCAGTGGTACCAGGTCCTGGGCTCGCTGCATGAGATAACTGTTTGAAACCTGGGACTTATACAGGGACGCTTGGCTCAATCTGGGAGGAGGGGACTGGACCTGCCTGGACTGAGTCTATCAGGTCGATCTCAGTCCTCGGGGGTGGCCTTGATGTGGAGGTGGTGGGAATGGGGGGTGGGCTGGGGGGAAGGGGAGGGGGCCAGGAAGGGGGAGAACAAGGGAATCTGTGGCTGTTATGTAGAACTGAATAGTATTGTAAAATAAAATAAATAAAAAATAAAAAATAATGGATTTAAAAATATTTTATCATTGATTTAGAATAAGTTATTTTTAATTCTCTATCCAGGTTATAATGTGTGACTTAATTGTAATTATTATCCCTCATGAAAATAAAGCAGTTAATATATTCTGTGTAGCTCATACTAAATAAAATCCTATGCTTTGACTTCTGGAAAGTAACTGTTATCTCTGACAGGATTCAAAACAACAGCTTTCATGCTGGCATTCAAAAGTATTTCCAAATTTCCCTTCAGAGTAAAAATCCAAGTATTTTTATATCAACAGCTCTTTCTCTACACTGACCAACTTCCTTCCCTAGGGGTGGATACTTACTATTTTTCCATTGCTGCTTTCTTTTTCCCCTCAGTTAACTTTAGATTGCTTATATTCTTTTGTTTTCCCTCATGTACTTTTGATAAGTCAACACTGACCACCACATCAGTCCTTCTCTTACAAAGAAAGCTCCTCTGGGCTTCTCTCACACCATGGTTTTGAGGACCTCATCATGTTTTCCTGACCACAACTTCTCAGTCTTTCTGTTCTTACTCATTATTATTAAACTTATAATTATTCTAATAATGAAGGGCTTTGCTTGGGTGGTCTCAACTAATCTTATAGCTTTGATACCTCACATTTACAGATTATTTCTATATTAGCACAACTATCTCTTCTGACCTTTACAATTAATTAACAGTCTTTATGATCTCCCCATATTGAAATTTCACAGGTATATCTCTACCTAACAAGTAGAGTCTTCATCTCTCTTAACACACACACACACACACACACACACACACACACACAGAGAGAGAGAGAGAGAGAGAGAGAGAGAGAGAGAGAGAGAGAGAGAGAGAGAGAGAGAGGATTTTTCTAACAGTATACATGTCAAAGACAACATGGGGAATCTATGCAATCAAATGTTGATCTTATAGCCTAGGGTTCATGCTTTATGATTGCATTTATGAAAGCTTATAATGACGCACAAAATATGGCCACTTTATATCTTAGATACCTGTGCTGCTTCTATTTTTCTTATTTCCACAGTTAATCCCAGTATGCATTATAGGAGCTATACTGTGAGCCTTCTATATAGAATTGTGGCTTAACTTGTTGGACTCTAGTGTTTTCCTAACTGCATTGCAAACATAATTTTGTTCACGTTCCTCTTTAAAGCTTCTCTTGACTTCTCTTAAAAATTAGAGTAAAATCAGGTTAGATGTGGTGATGCATATCTGTGGTGGTTTGAATGAACCCCATAGGCTCATATGTTTGAATGTTTCTGGAATAGGAGGTGTGGCCTTGTTGGAGTAGATGTGACTTTGTTGAAGGAGGTGTGTCATTTGAGGTGGGCTTTGAGGTTTTAAAAACCCACCTCGTGCCCAGTCTCTATTCTCCCTCTCTCTTTTTGTCTGCTACCCACTGATCAGGATGTAAAGCTTTCAGCTCCTACACTAGAACCATGCCTACTTGTTTCCTGCCATGGTGATCATGGAGTAAACCTCTAAAACTGTAAGGAAGCCCCCAGTTAAATGCTTTCTCTTTGTTAAGATTTGCCTTGATCATGGTGTCTCTTCACAGCAATAGAATACTAAGAAAAATGTCAGTACCAGGGTCTAGGGTATTATTGTGATGGCCTGATCATGCTGTTTGGAAGACTTTGGGACTTTAGATTAGAAAAGTGGTTGAACTTTGTAAAGTGGTGCTTAAAAGGCCATACAAGTAGGACCACAGAAGATAGTAGTGCTGAGGACAATGTGGACTGTAGCGACTTAGCTCAAGAGATTTCAATATCCAGAATATATAAGGAACTCAAGAAATTACATATCAAAACAACTAACAGTCCAATTAAGAAATGGGCTTCAGAACTAAACAGAGAATTCTCAACAGAGGAAACTCAAATGGCTGAAAGACATTTAAGGAATTGCTCAACATCCCTAATCATGAGGGAAATGCAAATCAAAACAACTCTGATATACCACCTTACGCCTGTCAGAACAATATTACCTGGGCTAGAGAAAATTCCCGTGATATTTTGGCCAAGGATTGGCTGACTTTCGGCCCTATACAAAAATCTGCTGAAGGTGGAATTGAAGAATTTTGAACTAATGTTGCTGGTGCAGGGGATTTTCAAGATAGCCTAGTATTGACTGTGTCCAGTTATTATTAGTGATCCATCTTATGCAGAACTATGATCAGAAGGAGCAAGCCAGTAAGCAGCAACCTCCAATGGCCTTTGCATCAGTTTCCCCTCCAAGTTTTTGGCCAGTTTGTGTTTCTCTTAGTGGACTGTGACTTGGGATATGTAAACCAAATAAACCTTTTCCTCCCCAAGTTGTTTTATTAATCATGTTTTATCACAGCAGTAGTAATCTTAACTCAGACAATTCTCCATAATCCCTGAACTAGGAAGGCTAAGTCAGGAAGATTATATATATATATATATATATATATATATATATATATATATATATATATATATATAGTAACACCCTATTTCAAAACAAAACAAAATGACAACAAAAACAAAAATTGCAGTGAAATCGAATCAGCATGATGCACATATATAGCTTTAAGTGAGTTTTAGTCTTTTTGCCTCTGCTTTTCCTCTTGCTCTGTCACTTCTTTCTCCTCATTGCTGACCGTCATGCTTCAGTAACCCTAACCTATTGTTTCTGAAGTACAGCAAATGTAGTTCACCTCAAGACCTTCACCCATATTGATTTCCAGCTTAAAGCAGTATTGTCCCTCACTGTTAAAGAAGCATCTTCACATTATCCTTCAAAAAATAAATGCTGTTTCTTTACAATGCATTTCCTCATTCCCTTGCTGTTAATAGGGTTCTTTTATATTATCCATAAATATATAACTTTCCCCATTTCATAAGGAACAATGTGTCATTTGAATGTATGCATTATTCATTCATTATTTACATTAGCTTTTAAATTAAGCCTCAGAAGATCAGGCACTGTTATGCTTCTCATATTCACTCTAGATCTAAATAGAATGTGCTAACTCTGGAATGAATACTTACTGACCAAATTGGATAAAAAAGAAAACTGAGTAGAGTGGGTGGCTAACTCATGGGAATGGAAACAGGAATTACCCCTTCTGGCTTCCCACTCCATTCTTCCTCCACACTCTTGTTATTGCTGTTATTTTTTCCTCTCACTTCAGGTCAGCCTAGGTCACAGATCTCAGGCCCATCAAATATCATTGCTATTTGCTGCAACAGTAACTTGTGCCATCTCTGTAAGCCTACATTGGAAGACTCAGCTCTATGCTGTGTTCTCTCACAGTCTACTGACCTGGGCTCTTATTATTGGATACCCTGATCTCCAGGATGGCCTTTATTTTACCCATTCCCAACTTTTCTGTGTATTCGTTAGTGTTCATCTTTAAAAGGAGCCACTTTTCTGCTTCCCTATTTATATTCCCTACTTTTCTTAGTCCATGGAAAAATCTTGCTAATTATGCAGTGTTCTTTTTACTCTAAAGCTTAAACTAATTTCTTATTTTCCACCACAGAATGATGTACTGACAGCTCAGTATAGCATGTTTCTTTCAGTACAAAAAAATTTTCAAAATAGATAGAACTTGAAGAGGGTCAATATATGTATTTTTCAATAGAGCCAAGATTTCTCACAAATATAGTTAATTGTACTGAAAAAATAAAATATTAAGATGATAAGAGGCCATGTTTTGGTTTAGCTGATTGGGTAAGATAATAGCTACCCAAGCAAATATGGAAATTAATAGCAACATAAAACACAACAGCAACAAATCTGGAGAGAGAGAGAGAGAGAGAGAGAGAGAGAGAGAGAGAGAGAGAGAGAGAGAGAGAGAGAGAGAGAGGGAGAGAGATCAGTGTTAAATGAGGATGCATAGCAGATATTAAGAAAATGCTTTTGGAGATGGTGTGGCAACTGAAAGAAAGATGAACATATACACATACAAACTGAAAATCATCTGACATAACATAGAAACAAATACTTCTGAATAAAACCACATCTGAAATCATTGTTGAAACTTCCCATTGTACCAGGTCCCAGATCTTTTGGTTCACAACTAAAGTGATTTTTGATTCTCTGAATGACATTTCCTCACTTCTCCTACCTCAGTATCCATGTAATGTCACATTTCCTGTGTCCAAATAATGTGTTATTTCTTTTTTTAAGGTATTATGCATCCCATTCTGTTACAATTTTGTTTTGTGTTCATTTTTCTTAAAAAATAATCTAGTGAATATTTTGAGCATGCTAAATAAACAAGGCATTTTGGTTTGGGGGCTGTTGCTGTTCTAAAAGCAGTAAGGGAAATTATAACTAAATTGATGAATTTTTCATGAGAATAACTTTGAGTTTGTGATATATTTACATGTCAATTACTCAAATAAATCTTACAGTCACTTTCACAAGTATTCACAAAAACAAAACCTGTCTCAGCAGATGCAAAATAGGAAATGTTCTGATTCTAAACTTTTATCATTTTAGCCAAATACCAAAGATATATTATTTTAAAAATTAAATAATATGAACATTTAAGATAATGATGACCTTCTCTGGGGGGAAGTGAGAGGTCATGTGATCAATACTGGTCATCAGATATAGATATTATAACATTCAATTTATTAAGGTAGATTAAACTTTTTAAGTATTATATAGAACTTCCATATTACATAATCATAATAGCAATTTAAGAAGTATATTTATAAGTAACTTAAGTGTTAATGTATAGTATCCTGATTTGCTTGATTTTTGTTTATACTTAATATTTAAGAGAGATGGCTCAGAGGTTAAGAGTACCAACTGCTCTTCCAGAGGTCCTGAGTTCAATTCCCAGCACACACATGGTGGCTCACAACCATCTGTAATGAGATCTGGTGCCCTCTTCTGTATACATAATAAATAAATAAATCTTAAAAAAAAAAGAGTCATTTTCCAGATATCAGTAACATTAAATTAGAAACTTGACTATTTTAGAAAGTCAAATATAAGACCCACACTTTGATACTCAAGGGAACTCTAAAAGATTTCAAACTGTAGAGGATGGACTTATTGATGAGGAAAGAAAATAATTATTCTCTTAGCTACATGCCAGTTTGGAGTCTGATTTGTGACTTGTTCTGTTAGAGTTGAAAACAGCCAGTGACCTGAGGGAAGAAGGAAGTGGAAATTATGCTTTTTCCATGGATAGCCAACACAACAGATGGATGACCATCCAACATGTGTAGCAGTTCCTGAAAGCTGGCCAGTTATGGAAATTGAGTACAGCTGCAACAGAGGACCACATTGTGAACTTGTCCCCTGACAGGGCACAAGCAACCCAAGTGCAGCATATAATCCATATAAAAGACAATTACCACCTTCTTTAAAGAATTACTTATCTATCACTTGTCCCATGTCAATGTGTGTGTACCACACCCATACATATTTCCTTCTTTAAGTGATTTAGACTTTTATTTCCTCTCATTAGTCATTTCATTAACTATTCTTAAATCACTGAATTCTAAAGATCTTGGGTGATCCCATTGTCATTGCCTACATGAAGAATTTTGTTTGGTGAGATAAATAGTAGAATAAAGTACCAATTCTTAGGCAATGTAGAATATTATACATACAAATTTCCAGTTATCTTAATATTAATGTTATCTTTTTTTATTTCACCAGAAAAGGTCATGTAGGAAAATGATTAGCAAGAGCCAGGTAGAGAAATGATCTAATATTTCCAACAGCCAAAGTAAAATGGAGGGGGAAAATCAACCATATATCTATTTGGTAGATCAAACATAAAGTATACCTCTTTAGCTCAATATTTACCTAAAATAATTGTTCTGATATTCTGGAACATGCACATTAAATCACAACCATTGCTACTGGTCCAAAATTGGCCATCAAGGTAACAAACTTTCTTAAATGGGAAATACAACCTAAATGTTAGCACATGTAGAGTCCATGCTCAATGCTACCAATGGGATTATAATAAAATCATCTCTAGAAATAACTATAGCATACAAAAATCAAATGCAGAATATGGATTTTGTGGACAAATGGAAAGCACACATAGCTATTGTGGGTCAGACATGATTGTTGAATACCTAAGAAATATATTTAATAGTTTTATATAAATATCTGTTCAAATTCTAGGTGGGCTCTTTTCCTGTCTACACTTTATAAAATAATAGTTGTAATGATTATAAATGTCATTGTCTATGGTCATACCTGGACATGAGAAATTCCTAATAATAAGCCATGCCACTGCTATTTCTACCAACAAATAAAACACAGTACTCTGCCTTTCAATGTAATGTATTTGACTCCTAATACTTCCTTGGACTTTGATCATGCCATTTTGTTCAGTGTTTAACAATAGATCATAAACTAATGGAATGTGGTTGCTTTTCAATTGTTCCAGTAGTGACTAAAAAGTAAGAGGACTTGCCAGGCGGTGGTGGCACACGCCTTTAATCCCAGCACTCGGGAGGCAGAGGCAGGCGGATCTCTGTGAGTTCGAGGCCAGCCTGGGCTACCAAGTGAGTTTCAGGAAAGGCGCAAAGCTACACAGAGAAACCCTGTCTCGAAAAACCAAAAAAAAAAAAAAAAAAAAGTAAGAGGACTAATGAAGGTTGCAGTGGTTCTTATAGGGATCTAGACAGATAAACAACACACCTGTAAATGATACAAGTTTGTTAGCTGCTTTAAGAGTTGCTTGGAGACTTAAGTAAAACTATACATATTTCCAAAACATGAAGTATCTTTGATAGAGATATTAATATGTATGTTTGTTTTGATCTTCTAAGAAATATTTAAGTCTTTAAATGTTTTGTAAGGGCTTTGTTTTGTAATACAAATAGCAGTCACCATATCCCTACTATTTGGCTTGCTTAATTTAACTAATTGTCTAATATGTTTGATTACTGAACATTTTTATTGTAGTTTTGACTACTTTAGCCTATTTAAAGAGAAAAACAAAGAGAGAGGTATATTATACCAATAGCTACTTTTCTCATTTGCCTCTAGTCTGAATACTTACATAACTGTTTTCTTATAGATATTTTGGCATATTCTTCTAGTTGCTAATGTACATATCTCAATTAAATCAAAACCTAACAATACACATTTCACACAAAGAACACAAATAATAGTCAAATTATGGTTGACTAAGAATGTTGGGGATATGTTATGAGCCAAGGCGCCATTTGTGAACTGAGAGACCCCAACAGCCTTCACCGCAGAAGGGTAACAGAGGGACAGTAGCAACTGACATGCATGGGGCACCTGCTCTGTACAAGGCTCTGGATGAAAGCTTATCTAGTGTTATTGAGATGTCAGACTCCAGTCTCATTATTACTCAGTTTGAATGAAGTATCTACAGATTAGATCTACACCCATGAGAAAGAATGCATAGTTTTGATCCTTGCAGAGGAAAGTGGCTACACAGCTCATTTTGCATCATCCTTTCTAAAAATATGCTCATTGTGGTACTCTACTTACAGTCACCTAGTTATTTGGGCATTATCATCTTCGCATGCTGAAACATCTAACTGTACACTGGCCATTAGATGGTTTCATTGTTACTCAAGCAATAAAGTCAGATATTTTTGATCAACCTTAGGCCTAGTGATCTCGGTAAAAACACACTATCTGTAAACTGTGTGTGTGTGTGTGTGTGTGTGTGTGTGTGTGTGTGTGTGTGTGTGTGTGTTTGTGTGGTATTTACACAGGATGTGCACTCTTACACCAAGCCATATCACAAGCTCTTTTTTTTAACAAATTAAGTAATAAAATAAAATTCTGAAATCTGAACTTCTCTAAATATAAAATTATTTGAGTCCTAACATAGTACTACAAATAGAAAATTACAGAGCTGACCTCATGTAATTCTTCAGAGCCAAAAGGCAGATTCACTAAAATATTGTGTAAAATTGCCTGCAGTCTATGTATATGATATATATGATATATATATATATATATATATATATATATATCATATATATCATAAATAACTTTCATTTTAAAAATGGAGTCCCATGCTCCAAATTACTCACTATATATACACAGCTATTCCAAAATCTGACACAATAAAAAATCTGAGACATTTCTAGTCTGCTGTGTGTGTGCATGTGCATGCATGTGTACAAGTACATGCATACATGCTTGATATTTTTGTGTGTAAGTGTGGTATGGGGGATGAAACTCATGGCCTTGAACATGCTAGGAAATTACTCTACCACTAATCTATATCACAAGACTTCTGCTTTTTAAATGAAGTAAAACAATAACTTGTAGACTTCATGACTCAAAAGGAATTTCTGACATATTAATTGGTAATTAAACTGCCAAAGTGTCTTCTCCTTTGGTTATGTGTATGTATGCTATGTTTGCACATGTGCAAATGTATATGTATATACCAAAAATACATGGTAGCTGTTATTGAGGAGGAAAACAAACATTTATGATTGGATGGTTGGGGCATGCCTCAAAGATAAATAGAATTGATTGTTTTACAAAGAGTAAGTAATTATACAAAAAAATTTTTATCTCTTGACTGGCTTATAACCAAGTCCCTACAAAAAATCAGCTCAACTATTTTAGTCAAAAGCATCCAAATTAATACATGTGATTTTGTTCGGATCATGTTTATATAAAGTGAATTACTAACAAATATTTCCATTCCCTATTGTTCCTAAACAAAGAAATCAAGGCAAGTTACACCTTTAGATCAATCACAGACTAGATGAAAACTCTAACAGATGCCATTTACCCATGAACACTGTTTAGATGTAAGAACATCTCATAAGATAATAGTCAGAACACCATTTTTCCATCATCCCACTATCACTCAGTATTAGAAGTGACATATACTTACTTATGTTTCTTTTGATGCATGATATAGTTCCTTGAAGAGTAATCACATTCTCTAGAAGTTTAACACACTTACCCTTTCAGATTTCCTAATACCAGTAAATACTCAGTCACATTTGAAAATGGGAATGTGAGTCATAAGAGTCTCTGCCTGGGCCTTAACAGAATTCATGAATAGTCTTCATTATACCTAGAAACTCTACCACAGCTGTGTTCTATTACCAAAACATGGGTATTTATTTAAGGAGAAATGTCCCTGAGGTTTTAATATGATAGTGGTGACTAATATTGATGAGGAATAAGAAAAAGAACTTTGGCATTCTTTAAATAAACATCTTAAAGAAATCTTTTTATGATAACTTATGTAATTAAAATTAGTTTAAAAGCAGAACACACACACACATATATATACATTTATAATTTTATCTGAGGATATGGAAGGGACTTACATCATATGATAAGGAATTTTGTCACTGCAGAAAAATAATAAGTCAGCTTAAAAGTTGTATACATTTAAAGTCACCAAGGAGTTTAAAATGTTCTGTTTTTCATTAAATAATCCTGACATATTTAAAAATTAAAATTAATACTCTGCTGCAATTATCACTTACATACTACATCTTATCTTTGAAATAAAATGTAAAAAAGTCTTATAGTTGGCTGAAATAAAGTGTAAAAAGTCTTATAGTTGGATGAGTTGTTGCCATGGTGAGGTAAGAGTCTATGGGACAGGTATCTGTGTTGATTATGCTACACATCTCATCCAGGCAAAACATCAAAGTTATGAAGTAGATAAAGTTAAAATATAACACCAAGAATGCTTCAGAAAAATAAGAAATGAACTTACTCAAACTTAATCATTTACATAAAGGAAGTATTAAAATTTTCAAAAGAAATTGCCTTATAGTTTACATGTGGGAGAATCAATACAAAATTTAAGAAATTAAACCTCACAAAATGATTATCAAATAAAGATGGCTGGAATTACAACATGAGATCAATCAAATACAATTCAGACTTAGACTATTCTGAATGCTACCATTTGAGTCTCTAGACTTCTAAATACCAAGCTAGACCAACAACATAGAATAAGTGGTTCAGCGACCTGCATGCTACTGATCCATCCCTATTGTCAAGGATGCTCTCTGTAAGCTAAGATTAGTGACACACACAGTAACTTGGAAACACAACCATGTCATTTAACTCCATTCAATAAGTCTTTCAAATTGATTCTGCCTCACATGTCTGTCTTTTCCAAAGCAACTTACTCAATGGTTCATTCACTGTCACCTCACAGTTATGCATTCTTGGTTTTTGATTTAATTATGAATTTCTGAGCTATAATGAAGTGTCAAGGAAAAATGATATGGAAATCTATACTTTTCTTTCCCTGTGAAATGAAATTAAGGGATCTTTTTCCTTCTAATTGTACTCATTTTTAGGATTGATCATATGTCCTTTTTATGATTGTGAAATAGTGCCTGAAAATCATCTCTGTAACATGTATATTACATAGTCAAAGCCATTTACCTTTGTATTGCTTCAGTTTAAGCCATAAAAATTAGCATATTTGAAGTCAATTAATCATATAGCTTCCTAAAACTTCCATTATTTCAGTCTCTCTCTCTATGAAAATAATCCTCCACAATGCAACCTTTATTCCCACTGACTGTAAATTTAATTCAGAAATCTGTAATAATGATATTAATATTTTGAAGTAAAATTTCATGTACTTATCAAAACACAGTCTTATTTAGACTCTAAATTCTGACAGGTTAATTACTGTGTGTCTCATTTGTATTCATAAAAATACAGACTTTTAATTCATAAATTCCTAGAGAAATTAATGATTTTTATATTCAGTATCCCTCTGTCTTCCTGGAGTCTCTTTGGGATGTAAGAATTACTATTATAATGATGATTATTACAAACATGAGAAAATCTATTGCTTCAGCTGGTACACAGCATGTCATGGTCTTGCCACCATCACTCTTTCTGCCTTTATCTTTTTCTCATACACCTAAGCCTTATAAAAACAAAGGAATTTTGACATCCTATTCCATCCTAGTTCATTGTCTCCTGCCCCAGAGGTTCTCACTTCTTACACCCACCTCTGCAATCTTGGGTATACAGGACTAGTTGCTCACATTTACTTCATGCTTGTGATACACTTATCTAAATGATAGTTCATTATCCATTAATTGATACATGTGCCAACTCTTTTTTTTTTTCATGAGATAACTTGTTAGTTACCCAACTACATAATGGTAGTTCTGGGATTTATATCCAGTTAGTTTGCCTTAAGACCTTATCTCATGAGATATTAACACTTTGACATACTGATTTCAACTCCAGGAAACCTTAAAGGCCATGAGTATTTCTATGGGTATTTAACTGTCCTTGCCAACTTTTCTCTTCCTCTTTTATCCCCTATCTCTCTGAGGTCATACTTGAACTTCTTACCTCTGCCAGTACTAGTGATATAGCACTTTGTTTCCTTTGCCAGGTGATACCCTTTGAAAACTGTTTCTGACTCATCTTTTATAGCTTCTGTAGTAGTAAAATGCCATTCACATATTGAGCTCTCTATAAATATTGGTTATATGCATTTACCAGAGAAGGAATGAAAAGATAGTTCAAAATATATCACAAAAGAATTTGAAACCATTTCAATAATATGCTTAGCAAATCTATAACTTGAAAACCATGATTACCCAACTGGGAATTTATTTTTTTACAAATTTAAATTTTTGTGTATTTTGAACTTACAAAAACCAGAGTAATTATTTGAACATTTCAGTTTCAAAATAATTCCTTCAGTTGACTGAATCTTTTGATTTTCACCAAACCACATTACAATATTCAAAATTATACTTCCAGGAGTATTGGTAAATTGTGCTTACTGTAAAAAAACAAATTAAAGTAATGACTATATCAATATAAATGACTTGTTTTCTTTTCTCTGAGATGATTCAAAAATTTTTTGCACATGTGCATATATTAGCTCATTTATACATATCTGTTTGGGAAGGAGGAAAGGTTAATTATGTTTTAAAAATAACAAGCTAACAGTTACTTAAAAGATATTAAAGATAAAATGATTTTAAGATATCATTTAGAGACAGTTTACTTTAATTCACTCAATTTCTTGTCTTTAAAGAATGGGGAGATGCTTGTATGAGGTTTTTCTTTCTTTAGCCATCAGGAGATCACATTTCTCCCTCTTTCTTTACATGTTAGCATTGCACTTTATTTTGACAGTTGTCCAGTAGAAATTTTAATAACTATGACAAATATAACTCATAATATAACAAATATAACTCATAAATATTTATAGCAACACATTAGATGTGAAATTATTACCTCCATCAGCAACATTCCCATATTAAAGAACAAGGTAGTTAATGGGAGTTAATACAAATTTACAGAATTAAGAAAAAGGATTCTTGGGAAAATTCAGTTTTAGAATTGCATTTTTAAAAATCTTTCAAGCTCTGCAATTTATAAACATGTATCTCGCTTGGGGGGTGGGGGGTATAAAAGCTAATTACCCAAGGTACAATTTCACAGCACTCAGAGGACCAGAACACCTTTTATGAATGACTTTGGAATGGATTTTCTTAAATTCCTAAATGGTTTTTCTCTTAGTAATGTAGTGATGAAATTGTGATTGTTAAATACAGCATGGATTGTGAACAACAGAATAGCCTCCTAATGAATTATGCAGAAAATACAATCGAGCTAGAGACCTACATGGGAATGACATCTCTGAGGAGATAGGCGAGAGAGGAAGGAAGGGAAGGGAGATGGGACAGACAGACAGACAGACAGACACACACACACACACACACACACACAAAGAGAGATAGATAGATAGAGAGAGGCATGCACAGACACACATGCATGCACACACACACAGAAGTTTTTTTTTTTTTTTTTTTTTTTATGATCAGGTAGTTATTGATTCTTGGTGGCAGCAAAGGGTATATGACCAAACAAGATGTTTTTAGGTCTGCCCCTGACCTGAAGAAAACAACATTGTTTTCTGAACAGGTAGGCACTCTTTAAAGTGAGTTACTCTACAATTCCTTACCTTTGTTTGTTTAACTGATGGCCTAGAACAACAGAATATTCAGAGGTGAGTATCAGAAAGGTGGCAAGCTAAATCCAAAGTAGTGCTTTCTGGAATGGTGCTCACCCCTTTTCAGACCTTTCAAAGTCTCAGCTCACTTTCCCCTTTGGTCACATCACTGTTGCAACGGTGCATCTTGATCATACTGCCCAGAGATAAACAGATAACTACCCCTGCCTGCTCTTGGTACAATAAAATGATGTAACATTTTCAGTAAAAGACATAAACGACAAGTGAGTTTGCCCTTGGCAGATGTGACCCTGTAATGATTAACACTGGTCAGTCTTTTGCAGAATCAGCCAGTGGAGACTGACCCTCCCCTCAAGTTTAAAGCCAACCATTCATTTGGGTCTTAAGCCCAGGTAAGAGGAAAAAAGCTTTCCCCAATACATAAAAGGACAATATAAAGCAGCCGAGCCTGTCAATGCGAACCTACAGGCAGAGGGAGAATTATAATTTTGTTTCCCCAGGAGACAGTGACTAAGGCACGCACACTGATCATCCCGAAAAGAGGTAAAGAGAGAGTGAAATGGCTCAACGTACACACACCCCGCTCCATACCGGGGACGAGTCTCCGAGCTGCGGTGTGTGCTCTCGGAGGGCCAGGCTGAAGCTGACTGCTCCCACAGCCACGCTGGACACTCCGAGCCCTATCTCCAGCACAGAGAGCACCAAGAGGCTCCCAATAATCTGGCTGCTGGTGCACATCCTCCTTGGGTCATCATTCCTTCCAGCTCAGAGAAAGAAGCCAATCATCCACCTTCTTTCTTCCGAAGTCCTCCTTAGCCCCTTCCACCCCCTACCACAGTCCAAATCCTCAAACTTTTCTCTCTTCACCAACAAAACATTATCCAAAAGGTCTGGATTTCCAGAACCAGAGAACCATTTCCGTGGCCAGGCCAGAGGAGAAAGGGCTGCTTCAGTCCCTGGCACGTTCACACAGGAACTGCTGGCGGTGGGTGGGAGTCCAGAAGCCAACACCGGGGAGCCGGGCACTGAAGAGCAGACTGGATGTGAGCCCTAGCAGCTTCAAGGCGCTGTCCCGAGTTCTGCCGCGTCTGGGTTCTGCGCTCCCAGGAGCTTCCTGCACCTTTCAGGCTCCCTCCTCTTTCCCAGTGGAAGAACAGAGCTTGGCTTCCTAGAGATAAAGGGGGACTGCTCACAACCCCTCTCCGCCAGTCCTCTTGCCTCCCCTCCTTTGTTTTCCTGGCATCGCAAAGTGCTTCTGTGAATCCCTAGGTCTCCAGGCAGAGCAGGTGGATGGTGTTCAGCACCACATTTCTCGCACTTGCTGTATCGCCAGAAAACGCGACCTTGTCTGATGGCCTCTTTCCGTCTGGGTTTTTTTCTCCGTCGTCGTCCTCTTCCTCCCCCTCTCTCTTGATCTGATTCTCTCTCATCGCTATGACCTCATTGGGGCTTAGGAGGCTGACGGAGGAGGGAAAATCCTGATGTATTTGTGGGTCTTGGACCAATACTCTTGGCTGACCCCTTATTCGCCCCGCCCCTGGACCTAACTCCGGGATCCCAAACTCTCTACCTCTGCATCTCCCCTACTCTGTCCCTCCTGGGCTTCTACCCATCCAGGAGGGGTGGCTATGCCTGATGCCTATGTCAATGTGGGCTCATTCTATGCAAAACTTTCCTCCACATGTACTTTTCTCTGCTTGGGAAACAAAGAGCAAAGGAAGGCCGAGTGCACCAGAGTGGAGAGAAACCAGACCCCCGATTACCCCAAAATCCCAGGGGACCCTTATTGAAAAACTCCTCTGTTTCAGTGAGCCCAGGCTGGAGCTTCCTTATTAAGAGAGAGGGTCCACTCTCTGCCATCACTTCCTGGCACCGTTTTATCATGGGGGGAAGAAGCAGTCAGCTGGAGCCACACTTCCCTCGCTAGCCATGTGCCCACACATCCAGAGATACATAGTCAGACCCAGCAAGGTAGAGAACCTGTGTTCTTATCTCGAAAATATAAAAACTGAAAAATCAAGATACATATACTTAAGCAGTACACCAAAACAAGTATTACTTATAAATGAAGAAAATGTTTGATCTAGTACATAACTGGTTTTGGCCATCTTCAATTTCTCTGAATCATTATGGCAGGGGCTCAAGCATGGCTTGTGTAATTTTGTTGCTTTCTCTGATGCCTTTTGGGAGCCTAGACATAGGGAAACTGCTCTGTATGGATCAGTTTTATATTCTCTGATTTTGCCCCAGGAAACATCTCAAAGTGTTGCATCAAAATATTCAGAATGGGGAGGGTTCTGAGGTATGGATCCATCAATCATCTTTCTCAAACACTGGTTCTTAAGTTAGAGATGAGCTGAAGGAAAATGTAGACAAAGGGGGTCCAGTTATAACCCACAATTTGGCCTCTTCCAAACATGCCTCATATTCTTTTTTTCAGGTTCAATGTTGAGAAAACAGAAGCCCTAATTCTGGAGAAGTGTCAGTTTTACCTTTAAACGTTTCATTCAGGACTTGCTTCATAGCTTAACTTCTACACTCTCATTTATGATATGTTTACTCTACGAGTTTTTAAAATTGAGTCATGAGCCTCAAAATTAACAAAAAAAACAAAGAAGGATTACAAGTTATTAAACATTAAGAAATATAGCTATTTTAATACTTAGAGCACAACTTACATATTTATGTTGACTGATAATTAGTGAAGTCATGTTCCTTTCCACTTCTCAAAAAATTTCCCCTCAGAATGGCCAGTTGCCAGAATTTCTCAAGTAGTTTATGGATTTAAAATAGCAACATTTATGTTATTTAAATATTGTATAAATCAAACATAAGCCGAAATAATGAGACAACTATGCTGCCTCACCTCTGTTTTTGAATTTAGCCACTGCTTTTTGTCTTTCCATTTTTTCTTCTTTTGGAAGAAAACAAATTGTGATTATCAAAATCCATTAATGCAGTTTTGTGGGAAAAGATAACACTGGGAGAGAATTGTAGTGAACATTCCAAGATGTTAACCATTCAGGAGTTTCAGAGGTACAAAAAAACAAACACATCATGTATTAAGTTTGATTGTTCATTTCTGACAAAGGTAATCATTTGGAACCAGCTACTTCAGTATCTGAAAGCCTAGCATATGCCCAACTATAACCACCCTTTTATTGGTTCTGGGTCATTGGAATAAAACACAAAGCATCTGAAAACACAATTACACAGAACAGATTAAATCCATCTTCACTTCTGAGCAACTACATATGAGTCAAGATCAAACAAATATTTTATGAGTAATATATTAAAGAAAATCATGATTCACAGAAGAAATTAACTCCCCTGTTTTAAAACATGACTACCAATATCACAACTGCAAGACTTTTACAACACCCTTCCTTTGGCACAAAGTATTTTGCATACCTTTTCAATTGATGTAAAGAGTTTCCTAATGTGATCCCAAATACTTCTTAAATTTCTTCATACTCACAGAAATCAAGAACACAAAATGAGTTCAATCTGGAAAATTATTTATTATTGTTATTATTTCTAGAAATTATGTCAGAAAAAGAATTATAGTATGAATTATATGAATTATGTACTATAAGAATTATAGTGTAGGCTATAAATCAAGAGAACTCTTATAAAATCCATTCTGTCCAAACCCTAGCACTTTCACAATCCAGGATTTAATTTTTCTTATATCATGGTACATCAAGAGTGTTACTCATGAGATCCATTGAAATGGTTCAACACTTCTCCATATTTAATAAGAACAACACACAAGCTTGCCACCTGTTGACTTGTGTATGACATAAATGAATGTGTGGGTAGGCTCAAAATAGTTCTAAAGCTCCTTAATTAATAAATATATTCTTTATATTTTTCTCTTTAAGTATCTTAAAAATGAAAATAAGTATTCAAAAATTGTGAGATCTTTACATACTCATTCTTCCAAATTAGATTTAGAATTTTTAAAAATATTTTGTTAAAGAAATACCCAAGAATTGGTAAATAAACCCCTTCTGCTAGCTATGGTATGAATGATGACCCCCAAAGTCTCATGCAGTAAAAGTTTGCTCCTCAGCCTGTGACAAGAAGGAAAGAGAATTAGATCATCAGTAGTATTATGCTGAATGGGATGTTGGGGGTCCAGTCCTTTCTCTTTCTTTCCCTTCCCTTTCACTGGCTGTCACATGGTAAACAGGTCACCCTGCCAATATCCTGGATGCCACAATGATCCACCTCAACACAGGTTAAAAAGCTGCCAGCCATGGTTAGGTCCTCTAAAACCATGAGACGAAACAAACTCCTTCCTTTCAAGTTGATTGACTCAGATAATTTGTTATTATAACAGAAAAACTGGTCAATATACATTCCCATTTAATATATTTCACTTAATGATATACATTGGCAAAATGACATAGTAGTCACCAATGCAGAGTAAATTATTAAAAAGTCCTTATGCTGATTAGTTTTTGTCAACACAAACTAGAAAATTCCTTAAGGCATCAGGTAAACCTGTAGGCATAGTCTGTCAGGGGGATTTTCTTGATTAGTGATTCATGTGGACGGGCGTAGAACACTGGGGCATTGCCATTCCAGTGCAGGTAGTCCTGGACTATATAAATCAAATTGCTAGAATCCAGTGATAAGTATTAAAACTTTAAAAGAACCAGATAAAATGGGGCAGATTACATGGGAATAAAGGCATGAATTCCAGACTTTTCATTTAATACTGCAACTATTACAAGAAGAGGGCAAATCAAATGCACTACATTGTTTAAATTTAAAAATAAGCCAAAAAATAGTGTAGGGTTCTCTATCCAGAAGCATATAATAAAAAATAAAAGGGAAACAGATTTTTTAAAGAAACTATTGAGCATTATAAAAGTGGTTATGTAAGTGTGAAAACAATACCTTTTCTCAGTTATGGTGTTTTAAAAGGAAAAAAAATATATTTTGCAGTTTATGGTATTATGTATGAATAAAATATGTGAAAGCTAAAGTATAGCATAGCTAGTGTAAGACTAGAATGGACCCAGACTTCAGTCAGTCCTGACATTATGCATGAAGTAGTCTCATCCTGGTGAAAGTAGTTTTCAATAATTTAGAGGTGTGATTATAAGTTTTAACCTAGAGCAACTACTAAGCAATAATGATAAAATAGCAACATAGAAAACAAGCCAAAGAAAGGTTAATATTAAACTTTGTTATATTGACCTAAAAGAAGGAAAGAAGAGGTAAACAGAAGGAACAAAGAAGTAGGACAATTAGAAACATAACAAGATGGAACCATAAATTCCTACCCATACCTACAATCATAATTACTTAGATGTTCTGATAACTGTAATTAAAAGTCACTAATATAAATGCTGAATAATAATAAAATGATTTAAATTACATGCCACTGGTAGGAAAACTTGTTTAAATATTAAGTCAGATAAAAGGATATGAATTCATTCTCAGGAGACACAAGATTAATATCCTTTTAGTTGAACATACTTAAAAAAGAAAAGAAAAAAGAAACCATAAAATGTGGACACACTGAAAAAGGCTATCTAATAAGCATTTGATGAACAGAAGCTGGAAGGCTACAGTAGTTAATGCATGCATACTTAAAAAAGACAAGGGAAGGGCTCATACTAAGTTTCTATCTCTGTAGCTTTAAGCTTAGATTAAAGTGTAAGCTGTGTGATACATTGAGCGATGGCAGAGGGCACCATTCACAGATCTGTGGTCCTTTGGGCATGAACAAGAAAAAATTTTCAAGCCACGTTGAATAGGGAATACCTAGAGGTTAAAAACAGAACAGAGTTAATAAAGTCATTATATATATATATATATATATATATATATATATATATATATATATATATATATAATCAGAACATATTTGTGTAAAATAGCCTCAAAGATAAGTATTAAACCCAGAGCTTTCCTGTGACAGAGTTTATGGTTCTAGCATAATCAGAAATATTAATAGTTAAAAGAGGAATCATGCTTATTAAAGAAAAAGGATAGAATCAAGGATTCTCACAATTTAATATGTATAGTGTTGTAGACATTGTTGAATGTATGAAGAACCAACATAATAAACAGTGTAGGGCCGAGCGGTGATGGTGCATGCCTTTAATCCCACCACTCGGGAGGCAGAGGCAGGCAGATCTTTGTGAGTTCAAGGCCAGCCTGGTCTATAGAGCGAAATCCAGGAAAGGCGCAAAGCTACACAGAGAAACCCTGTCTCGAAAAACCAAAAAAAAAAAAAAAAAAAAAAAAAGTGTACTCAAGAAAGGAAAACATATTAAAAGTCTGATTATAAAATAAATCAGGTTTTGGAACCAAATGATAAAGATTTTAAGACAGTAGTTACAACTATCATTGGTTAAATAAAACAAAATTTTCCAGTCAATGAATATTTCAGCAGAGAAATAATAAATTATAGTAAGAGATAAAATACTACAATAAAACAAAATAGAAATTGAAAAGTTAAAAATACAATATTGAAAATTAAAAAGAATGCACCATAAGGACTTGGTAGGCAAGCTCACAAGAGAATTTAACTTGAAGATAAATCAATAGAAACAAATTCACAATGTAATAAGCAAGATAGACTTTCTAATTGAATAATTTTATTGTTTGACAATTTCATAAACATATATAATATATTCTGACTACTCTGTTCCCTATTTTCTATCATCTTCTTCCCATCTTTAGCAAACAAAAAGAATGGGACCCCAGTAACCTTTTAAATTATACCAAATAGACAAATGTAAGTATAATTGAAATAGACAAAGAGGTGGGAGAGAATTTCAAAAAAAATTGAAAATAAAGTGTGCAGATATTTTTGTCAATTTGATTTAAGGGGGAAAATAAGCTCAAAATTTTGATATCATAAATGACCAACAGTCATGTATGCCTAAATCTACAGAACCCAAAGGCATAACAAGGCAGATCAGCTACTGATCTAAAGATGATGCATATTTTTTTAAAGGAAGAGAATTATTTACTAGTAGAAATCAATTCTTTCAAAGCCAGGGAAGAAAAAAAAAGTGGAATGAGATATTTTAAGTGTTTAAAATTTAAAAAAAATCAACACAGATTTCTATATAGAGCTAAAATATCATTCAAGAAGAAAAGCTAGGTCAAGACATTTTCAAATAAAAGATGGAGAATTTTGGTCTGTCAATGATACCTGAGTTACAAGAGATCACTAGTGGTGCAAAATGAGGAAAATACTACCTAAATAAAGAATCAAAAACACCAGAAATAGACAGATAAATGCAGATTAATGAAAAAGAACTCATTTTATTTTTAATTTTTCTCTGGAAGTATTTCTTTTCTTTTCTTTTTTTTTTTTGTTTTTTTTTTTTTGGAACTGAGGACCAAACCCAGGGCCTTGCACTTGCTAGGCAAGTGCTCTACCACTGAGCTAATCCCCAACCCCTCTCTGAAAGTTTTATAAACCCTACATCACTATTTAAACAAACAAAAAATCATAGCTGTAATAAAGAGTAGGAAATGTTTCCATGTGTTTGTGGGATTTTATGTTTATATAAAAGAGTATGCCAGGCAGTGGCAGTGTTTAATCCCAGCACTTGGGAGGCAGAGCCAGGCAGATCTCTGTGAATCTGAGGCCAGCCTGGTCTACAGAGTGAGATCCAGAACAGGCATCAAAACTACAGAGAAACCCTGTCTTGAAAAACCAAAAAAAAAAAGTATATAATTAACTAGAACTGTACTCTATTATAATTATTAATGTAACAAAAAAGTCAAATATAAAAAGAAACATGGAAATGGCAATACAGCTAAGAAGCTAACACCAAATAGTAAAACTCTAAAAAGTATTTGACATTCAAACAAAATACAGGAAAAGTGCAAAACAAAATATATAGACAAGTAGGAACCAAGAAATCAAGTAATGTGTTTGTTGCATATGTGCACAGTACTTGCATGGTGGTGCTGATGCATAGTGCCTATGTGATGGCATGTAGGTGCCAGAGGTCAACATTCACTGTCTTTGTCTAAAGCTCTACATCTTGGGGTTTTTCTGTTGTTTTTTGTTTTGTTTTTTTATGATAATGAGACATGTTTGCTCCTGGCAGCATGAATTAACTTCAGAGAAGATGATGGGCATCTAAAAAACTCCATATGGAGTTTGCTTTCTTTGTGGCAAAAGTTAGCCAGTGGGCAAGAAAGTGCCCTTGCCTCAGCTGCTGACAGTATGCTGTTTAAATGGACAAGCAGGATATAAAAGAAAAGACTGCCAAGCCTTGCCAAGATGAGGTTGGAAGGCCCTTTAGAAAATCCTGCTTCACAGATGAGTCTGTCAGATATGCTAGGCCTGTAGGCCTAAGATGGATGCCCCAGTGTCGCAGAGATATCTTGGGAGACTGTCCAGGCAGCTGACTGTTTCTGTCATTTCTCAATTTTTTTTTGAAAGTTGTTTGTTTGCACTTCCTGCTTACTTAGGTAATATTATTTACTTCTCAGGTTTCTGAGGGAGTTGAAGTTAGAAAGTTATAGTTGTCCTTGTTAACAAATTCAGAAAAGAAACTCACTAAAGAGGTATAAAGTGTATAAGTTTGAAAGACATCAACAGATAGTTCTCATTTGGTAATACAAGTTAAAATAGAAAGTGAATTAGGTATAACATTTTGGACTCACCAAATAGGATAAATAATGGAGTATTTTCTCTGAATCTATCACATGTGAGTGGACTAGACATTGTTAATGTAATTCTTGATTGTATATATTACATACACTCATTGTACTTTCTGTTTATAATTTTTCTTATATTAGTTATAGCCTTCTTTTATTATTTTAGACAAAAAAGGGAGAATGTGGTGATATATTGTGTACCCTAATAAACTTATCTGAGGATCAGAGGACAGAGAAAGCCATTAGATTAGACATAGAGGCCAGACAGTGGTGGCAACACCCTTATTCCTATCACTGGAGAGCTGGAGATCTGTCTGGATCTCTGTGTGTACAAGGCCACAATGGAAACAGAGCCAAGCAGTGGTGGCACACACCTTTAATCCCAGTACTGGGAGGCACACATGCCTTTAATCCCAGGAACTGATGACAGGGTGGAGAAGGGTATATAAAGTGTGAGGAAACAGGAATTAAAGCGGTTCAGCTGAGATCCTTTCAGGTGAGGACTCAGAGGCTCTCAGTCTGAGGAAACAGGATCAGCTGAGGAGTTAGCAAGGTGAGGTCAGCTGTGGTTTGCTCTGCTTCTCTAATTTTTCAGCTTTCACCCCAATATCTGGCTCCATTTTTTTTATTAATAAGACCATTTAAGATTTGAACAACATATAGTTGCATTTGGTAATTTTGAAAGTCAATAGACGAGCAAATGGGAAAAATAGAGACATAGGAGACCTGAACACACTATCAAGCAAATGTTAGTAGTCTGTTTAACCAGCACCATATTTCTGTGTTTTCTATCTTAATGAGAATCAAATATCTGTCTATAGAGACTCATTGAAATTCTGAGATTTGCACAAATATTGTGGCCAGAAAAAGATAGTTTTCATATCCTTTTAAGATTTCTGATACTCCCATGATCAAATTTGTGTTTAAATATGTAACAATTATTTCTATTATGTACTTTTGATAACTGAGCAATCATTTACGTACCCATTTAAAGTAAGAGAAAATGATGAGAATAAGCTATTAAATTACATTAACCAAAGAGAAAAGTCCCAGTTCCTTATGGGACTCTCATCTCTTTCTTTTCTGGCCAAGAGTTGAATGGGTTTTCTCCTCCATGTTCTTCCCTCCCTTCTCTGCTGCCTCATCACAAGCCTCAAAGCATCAAGGCCTAGGGATCAGTACTTCAAATTCCTAAAACTCTGAGCCAAACATCCTTTTCTCTTTTTAAGTTGTTTATCTCAGCTATTTGTTATAGTGGCAGCAAGCATTGGCATTCTGGGTTTTTCCAATCTGCTTTTCCATATGTTTGTGCACAAGGTATTTACAAACATTTGCTCAGCAAGTTTGCAAGTTCATGCTATCTTAAAATTAAATAGTAAGTGAAAGGAGCACTGACAGAGTGAGATATGCATGTCAGTCTCTGGACACTTGGGTGACCCCTGGCCAGATGATTTGCTGGAGCTATAACTAAATAGACAACTGTCTCTTGAAACCAAAATTCTGAATATAACTGTAAATCATGTGTTGACTAGTAAGTAAATGAATAGAAACTATTAAACATCTTCTTATGAACAACTGGGGCCAATGGGGGTGCCTTTTGGATCCAAACTATAGCAATTAAAATAACATTTTTTCCTAGACATTATTCATTAGGCCTTTATTCATTTTGAATCTAATTACAACAAATCAACATAATTATTTTTCTTGCTTATTTTACTGAATCATTTAAAGACATAAAGAAAAAGGAGGATTATAACTTAAAAATGAAGCATTTATGACAGTTTTCTTTTTCTTTTTCCTTTTATTTTATTTTACAATACCATTCAGTTCTACATATAAGCCATGGATTCCCTTGTTCTCCCCCTTCCTGCCCCCCTTCCCTTCCCCCCAGCCCACCCCCCATTCCCACCTCCTCCAGATCAAGGTCTCCCCGAGGACTGAGATCAACCTGGTAGACTAAGTCCAGGCAGGTCCAGTCCCCTCCTCCCAGACTGAGCCAAGCGTCCCTGTATAAGCCCCAGGTTTCAAACAGCCAACTCATGCAATGAGCACAGAACCTGGTACCACTGCCTAGATGCCTCCCAAACAGATCAAGCCAATCAACTGTCTCACCTATTCAGAGGGCCTGATCCAGTTGGGGGCCCCTCAGCCTTTGGTTTATAGTTCATGTGTTTCCATTCGTTTGGCTATTTGTCCCTGTGCTTTATCCAACCTTGGATTCAACAATTCTCGCTCATACAAACCCTCCTCTTTCTCGCTAATTAGACTCCCGGAGCTCCACCCGGGGCCTAGCCGTGGACCTCTGCATCCAGATTCCTCAGTCGTTGGATGGGGTTTCTAGCATGACTATTAGGGTGTTTGGCCATCCCATCACCAGAGTAGGTCAGTTCGGACTGTCTCTTGACCATTGCCAGCAGTCTATTGTGGGGGTATCTTTGTGGATTTCTGTGGGCCTCTTTAGCACTTTGTTTCTTCCTTTTCTCATGTGGTCTTCATTTACCATGGTCTCCTATTCCTTGTTCTCCCTCTCTGTTCTTGATCCAGCTGGGATCTCCCGCTCCCCTATGTTCTCTTTCCCTCGACCCTCACCCTTCATTACTCCCACTCATGTCCAGATTGTTCATGTAGATCTCAGCCATTTCTCCATCATTGGGCAATCCCCGTGTCTTTCTTGGGGTCCTGTTTTCCAGGTAGCCTCCAAGGACCTCAACATGAACCTGCTAGAAGAGAAAGTAGGAAGTAGTATTGAATGCATTGGCATAGGAGATCACTTCCTAAATATAACACCAGTAGCACAGACACCGAGAGAAACAATCAATCAATGGGACCTCTTGAAACTGAGAAGCTTTTGTAGAATAAAGGATACGGTCAATGAGGCAAAATGACAGCCTACAGAATGGGAAAAGGTCTTCACCAACCCCACATCTGACAGAGGACTGATATCCAGAATATATAAGGAACTCAAGAAATTACATATCAAAACAACCAACAGTCCAATTAAGAAATGGGCTATAGAACTAAACAGAGAATTCTCAACAGAGGAAACTCAAATGGCTGAAAGACATTTAAGGAATTGCTCAACATCCCTAATCATGAGGGAAATGCAAATCAAAACAACTCTGAGATACCACCTTACGCCTGTCAGAATGGCTAAGATCAAAAACACTGAAGACACCTTATGCTGGAGATGATGTGGAACCAGGGGAACTCTCCTCCACTGCTGGTGGGAATGCAAGCTTGTACAACCACTTTGGAAATCAATATGGTGCTTTCTTAGAAAACTGGGAATCAATCTTCCCCAAGATCCAGCTATATGACTCTTGGGCATATACCCAAGAAATGCTCAATCATACCACAAGAGCACTTGCTCAGCTATGTTCATATCAGCATTGTTTGTAATAGCCAAAACCTGGAAACAACCTAGATGCCCTTCAACTGAAAAATGGATAAATAAATTGTGGCACATATACACAATGGAATACTACTCAGCAGAGAAAAACAATGACATCATGAGGTTTGCAGGCAAATGGATGGATCTAGAAAAAATCATCCTGAGTGAGGTAACCCAGACTCAGAAAGACAAATATGGTATGTACTCACTCATAGGAGGATACTAGATGTGGAACAAGGATGACTGGACAGTTTTCTTTTTCATACACTAGTAGCTAAATAAGAAGGGAAATAATTTTTCACAAATTTTCACAGTGTAATGAACAAGTAGTTTTTATATCTTAAAAATAATAACAAATGGAGTTAAAATGCTTTAAAATTCTAGACTAGATAATAAAATGAACACTACAATCAATTATTACTCCCAGTGCACCAGAAATATTTATTCTAAAATGGCAATTAGCATCATTAGGAAGAAATGAAATAGCAATTCTTACAAATACTTTGAGGATAAATGGACATATTTTAAAATATGTTTAGCAATAATATTACCTAAACTATCATTATTTGAGTTAATAATCCAACTTTTGAGTCTTCTCTCTAGTTGATGATATAAAACTTTTCCATACAGGAATATTCATTACATTATTATTCTTAGGAGAAAATTAAAATGGGATAATGGTGACAGCAATGAAGCTGTCAGATACATCACTGACAGCCATTAAAATCATATTTTCAAAGGCTTTTATACCTGTAGATACTTTAAAAGCACAGGGACAAATAACCAAACGAATGGAAACACATGAACTATGAACCAAAGGCTAAGGGGCCCCCAACTGGATCAGGCCCTCTGAATAGGTGAGACAGTCGATTGGCCTGATCTGTTTGGGAGGCATCTAGGCAGTGGTACCAGGTCCTGTGCTCATTGCATGAGTTAGCTGTTTGAAACCTGGGACTTATGCAGGGAAGCTTGGCTCAATCTGGGAGGAGGGGACTAGACCTGCCTGGACTGAGTCTATCAGGTCGATCCCAGTCCTCGGGGGAGACCTTGATCTGGAGGAGGTGGGAATGAGGGGTGGGCTGGGGGAAGGGGAGGGGAGCAGGAAGGGAGAGAACAAGGGAATCTGTGGCTGTTATGTAGAACTAAATAATATTGTAAAATAAAATGAAAAAATAAAAATAAAAATAAGCAATTTAAAAAAATCAAATAAATAAACCAAAGCATCATATTTTTTTTGAAAACATATATAAAGAACTCTGCAATGAACTATACATTAATTTTCACCAGTACTTTAAGTAATGCTTTGGCATTTTTTTATCTTTATACTTTGTGTGTATTTCAATTTGTAAGTAATAATGCTTTTATGAATCTCTAATTAGAAAAAGCCATATGATAAAACCAGTAACCTATAAAGCACAGTAGACTGGTGTAGTCAGAAGGTTTCTCTGGTCCCAGCCAGCCTGAGGTCCCACAGCCACTTAAAAAATAATTGTTTAGAGGCTTATATTAATTATTGATTGCATGGCATATTGGCATATGGAAAGCTTTTTGCTAGCTAGCTCTTATAACTTAAATTAACCTATTTCTATTAATCTATGTTTTGCCATATGTTCTGTGGCTTTCTACTCGCCTGCATGCTGTTCCTTGGGTGGCAGGCTGGTGTCCCTCTCCTTCTCCTTTCTTCTTCCTGTCTATCTGCTTATATTTCCTGTCTGCCTCTAAGCTGCCTTGCCATAGGGCAATGCAACTTTATTTATCAACCAATCAGAGCAACACATATTCACAGCATACAGAAAAACATCCCACAGCAGACGGGGGTAATTTGATGTTGTGGGGAAATTCCTATGAATCTCAATAGCTCCAAAGAACTGTTAAATTTTAATTCAAAATATATTAATGATGCCTTGGAATTAAAATAATTTTATCTAAAATATTCATATCTCAAAAAAACAGGAAAACTAATAATAAATTTAGAAAATTATTTTAATGAGAAAATTTTAAGTATTTAAGCAATATAAATTGCTTTTCCCTTTAAGAGTGATAAGAAAATGCAGTAATATGCAGTGTCTATTCCTCCAACTACAGGCTCTAGACTCCAGCTGTATCAGCTCATATGCATGGGATGAATTTACAAAGTTTTACAAAATTCAAAGAAAGCCCTTTCTGCCCAGCCAACATACAAATTGCAGTTCTTGGAAGTAAAAAGAAACAGCAGATATTCTGTTCATTGTTTATACCATTAAGATAAAAATAAAATTAGTATTTTCTCCTACCTCTTACATCCTTAGTAACATAAAGCACAAGTCTGATTAAAACAAATCTCTTCTAACTGTTCTAATCAACTTTCCCACCCACATACATCACATCTTAGTGAGAAGTTACATGTGAGTTCAAACACTGAAAACATATTCTAAGGAGGGTTGGAATGAAAACCTGATTCATGACTCAAGCCAGGGAAGCAAGGAACAGATCTCTTCTCACTGAGCTCCTCCAAATTCAATTACCCAGGTCTCACCTCAACTCCGAAGAAGACAACCTGCTGAGGCCTCCCTTCCCTCCCTGCCCCCATATCCAGGGATCTTGCTGATCTTTCTCTCCTAATCTCCTTCCCCCAACTCATTACTTTATCCCAGCCCCCAACTCTAGCAGGCATTCCCTGGGAACCCACAAGCTACTCCTGCCAAGGAAGAAATTAGGCTAACTGCAGAACTTCATCTATGCCACCATCTACCAAGTTCAATTCCCCAGACTCAACCACAGCTCTATAGCAGACCTTCTGTTGTGGCCTCTCCTTGCTTTCTGCTCCCATTACAGAAGACTAAGTAGATCATGGTGAAACACCCTGATTTGCTCCCTCCTGTGGATTACCTCAGCCCCCCTCTGCAGTCCATTTATCACAAATCATTGTTGAGCAACATTATGCACTACATAATATTGGCTGTTTGTCCTTATGATCACATGGTCAATGGAGCTTTTACTCATACAGTAGTCTAGCATCTTTAATGAATATCATGTCTACCATATGGTGATATTTTATTTGTGCTGAAACATGATTTTATTTGTATGTTAATAAATAAAAATGCCTGAGGGTCAGAGCTAATAGCAAGCCATTTAGCAGAAGTCTGGCAGTGGTAACACATGCCCTTAATCCCGATCACATGACAGGCAGATCTCTGTGTATTCAATGATACAGCCAGCAATGGAGACACATGCCTTTAATTTCAATACCAATCATAGAGACCTAGAGGTCTGTGTAGACAGGCAGTGATGAGGAGGTTATGTGGTTGGGTTTACAACCAATGGGAAGGCAGAACAGAAAGTCAATAAAAAGACAGATATACAGGAAGTAGGAAATCTCTTTCTGAGGGGAAGGACAACAGCGAAAGCGAGGGGTAAGAAGACGGTCTTGGTCTTAGTTCTTGGCTGCTGCTCTGACCTCTTGGGCTTTTAACTCTGTATTTGGCTCTGAGTTTCTTATTTAATAAAACCGTTCAGAATTACATGTATACTACCACATATCATTATCATAAGAAAAGATAAAAATTTAAAGTGTGCTTTTCACTGTATGTTTATCATTTTCATATCTTCATAAAATAGAATGACATAAATTGAAACATTGTAAGTCAAGGATCATTTGTGTATGTGTGTGTATGTGTATGTGTATGTGTAAATGTTGCTTCTTAATCTAAATATTTTAGTTGACTCACCACCTTCAGGGTTCCCCAAAAGTTATTCTAATGAGAAAGATGTTTATTTCTTCAAAAAATTCATATAAAATTCAAGTGAATATATAAAATGCAAATAGTTTGGAAATTATTTTCTTAACTTGTTCTATCATGGTGTTGGAGAAAGTCATGGTTCAATTATCTCTTATTAATCAAGTGCCCCCTAACAGTTAAGGCCTAAAGCCCTGAAGCAGTCATTGCATTTAATAAATTGTTTCTTTAAGATTGCTATTATCTATAATCTATCACTAGATTGAATAAAAAAGGAAACTCTTTCCTGGATAGCTTCTCCTGACAGACAATGATTGAGAAAATGTGTTCTAATTCTATATACTCCATTTTTTAAACTTGTGCCTTCCTAGCTTATGACATTCATTCATCTGCTCTCAGCCACTGAGACAGCTTGATATTTTCCAAAACCTCTGTTTTAACAATCATACTTAACACTTCCATCAGATATTATTATTCTATTTCCTTAGGCCAGAAATGAGTGTAGGGATATATTTTACCAACTTGTTGCAGCTGGAGAGTGGTTTGCCTCAGGAAGTTTTTGGCATTTAACTCCAGCTCTTGAAAAAAAAATCTACTACACACAGATACACACATACTCTCAAAATAACTGTAATTAGTTTTTTTTTTTAATTTTAGAATTTTTATCATTCTTATATTGTTCTTAGTCTTGCTTGACAAAACAAAATTCCATGTATTTTTAGTCCATCATTATTCTTGTTTATGCCTACATGCATGGAACAACATAGATTATCTTTTTAATATACCCTACCTCCCAACACTTAATTTAATGGTAGAGGCTTCTGAGCTCGCCTCTTCACCCAAAAAATCCCACCCCAAAACAGAACCCCTTCTCTGTGTACAATATTAACAGCCAGGTTGAAAGTGGTAATAATCCTCTTACTAGGGCACATAGACAAAAATAGCATTGACATTCTATGTCACCATGTGGAGGCAAATTTTATCTTACATTCATTTGGAAGTCATTGCATGTGGCACTTGTTCATGAACACATAACCTCTTGGGAGACTGTGCTTAAGATAATTATTCTGTGGATAAAGAATACAAAAAATAATTAGAAAGGGATAATACATCACTCATTTCTCTATACTGGTGTTCTGACAAACAAATCTGAAGCCCATGGCATAGGTAACAAAATCAATACTTATGAACTTGTTATGATCATGTCTTTTGACTTTTACTCCTCACAATAGTCCTCAGTATATTATCAATCAATTTGGAAGCTCAGTTTTAAATTTAGGTAGTGTAAGCTCTTATAGCTAGTTACTAACATCTTTGATATTTGCAAAACAGTGTCTCAGTATTTTATTTTTTGGGGGAATTATAAAATGTATTCAGAAAAGTTCACTAAAGTGTATATAGATTTATGGCATTTTGCAAAGTGAGCATATTTATGTAACTACCACCCAGACTAATAGTTTAAGTTCCCAAGTATATGTTTCTATTCACTACCTATTTCATGAAACTTCAAGAGTGACAAGAATTCTAAATTATAACAACATATATTGTAACTGTTGTATTTTATATCAATATATAATAGAGAATATTATTTGTCTTCCTTAACTTCCTTAACTTGACATAGTGATTTTAATCCATATTGCTGAATGTATTTATAGGTTGTAGTAGAATATTATTTTAAAGTGCATTACTTTTGCTTATGTTGCATTTGTTTAACTCTGTGAAGCTGTGTTACTGTGGCTGTGCAAAACACCTAATGATCTAATAAAGAACTGGCCAATAGAAAAGCAGGAGAAAGTATGGGTGGGGTTGGCAGGCAGAAAGAATATATAGAGGGAGAAATCTGGGAGAGGGAGGAAGTAAAAGAGATGGAGGAGAAAAAGAGGTAGGATCCAGAGAAGGAGAAAGACTCCAGGAGTCAGACACCCAGCTACACAGTGAGCCATGGAGTAAGAGTAAGATTTATAGAAGTTAGAGAAGGGGGAAAGGCCAGAGGCAAAAAGTAGTTGGAATAAGTTAAGGAAAGCTGGCAAGAAACTAAGCCAAGCTAAGGCTGGGCTTTGATAGTTAAGAATAAGCCTCCATGTGTGATTTATTTTGGAGCTGGGTGATGGGCCCCCTAAGAAAAGAGTAAAAACAAACAATAACAGCAAATTACTATTTTCTTTATTCTATGCTATCTTATAAAATGTCTCTATACCACAATTATATACTCAACTGTTGGCAAACATTCAGTATTTGTATTTTGGGAATACTAAAATAGTATTATGATCATTCTAATATATGCATACTAGTAAAATATGTACATTTTGGTGGTATTTTGTACTTGATTTACTAAGGTTTTACTGTGTTTTAATCTATGTTCATAAGAGAATATGATTTTTAGTTTCTTTATTATCTTTTTCTTGTTTGTGTACAAGGTAAATATTGGCCTTATTTATATGACTCTATTATATTTATAGAGTAGTCTTCTGACTTTATTTTATGAAATATTGTGAAGAATAGGTATTGTTTTTCAAAGTTCTTGATAGATCAGTGAGGACATCTGGGCCTGGTGGCTCTGTGTGTGTGTGTGTGTGTGTGTGTGTGTGTGTGTGTGTAAGTAAAGTTGCTAATTATTATTAAATTTATTTAATAGATATAAATCTTCTCAGGTGTGCTGTGGATAGTGCTATGTATAAATCAAACACTGATTGGCCAATAGCCAGACAGGAAGTATAGGCAGGACTAACAGATAGGAGAATTGAGGGAACAGAAAGGAGAGGAGGAGATTGCCTGCAGCCGCCACCATGACAAGCAGCATGTGAAGATGCCAGTAAGCCACGAGCCACATGGCAAGGTATAGATTTATAGAAATGGGTTAATTTAAGATATAAGAACAGTTAGCAAGAAACATGCCACAGCCATACAGTTTGTAAATAATATAAGCATCTGTGTGTTTATTTTATAAGTGGACTACTGGGGCTTGGTGGGACCTGGAGAGAAAACTCCAGCTACAAATGGCACCCAACGGCTCAAGTTTCTACCTTAAACCTGAAAATATTTAATAAGCAGTTCTAAACAGAGCCAAAAACAGGTTCCTGCTTCATGTCTCATACGGCAGCTAGACACCACAAAACGCAGGTTTGAGCTACTGGCAGGTTCCTGGCATTTATGCTTGACCTGCAGTATGGTGGGAATGAGGCATCTACAAGAGGAACATTATGCTGCTGCTGTGTGGTAGATTTAGCCTTTGCTAGTATGCTGTGGGATGGTCTGTATGTCAAATTGCTCTGATTGGTCAATAAATAAAACACTGATTGGTCAGTGGCTAGGCAGGAAGTATAGGTGGGACTAACAGAGAGGAGAAAACAAAGAACAGGAAGGCAGAAGGAGTCACTGCCAGCTGCCGCCGTGACAAGCAGCATGTGAAGATGCCAGTAAGCCACGAGCCACGTGGCAAGATATAGATTTATGGAAATGGATTAATTTAAGCTGTAAGAACAGTTAGCAAGAAGCCTACCATGGCTATACAGTTTGTAAGCAATATAAGTCTCTGTGTTTACTTGGTTGGGTCTGAGCAGCTGTGGGACTGGCGGGTGACAAAGATTTGTCCTGACTGTGGGCAAGGCAGGAAAACTCTAGCTACACTAGTATATAAAAAAAGAGATTTATGGGCTACATGCTGCTTTGATAGAAGCATAGACCCACTATTTCTAAGAGTTGATGGCTCCCAGAGCTGGCAGAAAATGTACCACTGCCATGTTTGGAAGCTGAAGTGGGAAGAGCCAACAGCCACAGCACTGGTTCAGTCTTAGAATGCTGCAGTTTGAAACAATAGGCTCAAGGTAATATAAAAAATAACTCACGTAAAGATGGCTACCACACAGAGAATCTGAATTATGTTCTCTTTGATATTTGTAACTGAAGAAAAACATTTGATTGTAAAAGCTGTTGAGTTATGCCAAAATGTATATTTTAAAGGTACCTTGACTTCAAAATTTTGATATAAGGATATGTTGCTCTGGAAAAGAGGCTCTGGTTTTGTTTCTACATAAAGCCAGAGGCTATGGATTTGTTCCAGATTAAAATACATCAGGTTTGACCAGCCAAGAACCCCTGAAAGGTCTCTAATGACACCGTGGCCCAGATGATCCAACATCCAGAACCGTTTCAAGGCAACTGGCTCAGATGATACACCCTCACAGACTACTTCATAATCCTAAAACTTTCTTTGTGTCCCCATAAGATACAGTGTCCCCTTCCAGCAGGAAGTAGTAAGAGAAGCTATGCCCAAATCCCCAAATATACCATGTTGGCTTTGGAGATGGAATTGGCTCATTCCTTCTCTAAACCCAAACATATTCCTAAAATAAAAGGTTAAAAGATTCTTTTGTCCCATATCAGAAGAGCCCTCTGGTGTGGGACAGAGAAAAACCAATATTTTTATTTAAATCAGGTTGATTATAAATGTAATCTCTTTCAAAAGAAAAAAAGGGGATATGATATAGATATAATAGGATGAAAGGGTAGATTAATGAACTTACTATTAAAGAACAACTTGTTTAAAATGTTTTACATTGGTATAGATTTTAGTTTATTAATACAAACTTAAAGTTGATTTTGTTATACTGTGTGTATATTTCTACTCTTGTTTAAGGTGTTATGTTTGTACAGCTCATTTAAAATTGTAATGGATAATTAAAAATAGATTAATAATTAGTCATCTATGATAATTATACTCGTAGCCATATTAGTTAAGTCTTCTAGGTATATATAAATATATTTCAGATAGATAGGTAATCTTCAAACACTTCTAAGACCTTCAGAATATGGCATTTAAAATGTTTTAAAAATTTAGACTTCTGGACAGTGAGACATGTCTGCTCCCGGCAGCACCAGATTTACTTCAGAGAGGAGGATGGGCATCAAAGACTCAATATGGAGTTTATCTTCTTCTTGACAAAATAGCCATTTGGGCAAAAAACTGTTCTTGCCTGGACTGCTTGATTGACTGGACATGCAGGACCCATAAGAAGGTCACCACTGAACTTTGCTTGGCAAAATGGTCCTTCATGTTCCTGCTTTGCAGAGCAAACTGCCAGACATTCTGCAGGACACTAAGAAAAGTGACTGCGCTAAAAAAAAAAAAAAAAAAAAAAAAAAAATCTACTGGACACTAAAAAAAAAATGACTGAGAGACTCTAGCCCTGTGGGCTGAAGACAGATGCCCTAACTTTACAAGAGAACTTTGGATGACTATCTAGGCTGACAGCTGTCTCTTGCAGTCTACCCTGCAAGACTCCCAAAATTTGCTTGCATCCTTCTCCCATTTCTTGGGTAGTATTATATCCTTCTGAGTTCTTTGATGTGGTTGAAGACTAGATAGTAATAATTTCTTCAGTTATGATAAAAGATGAGTTAGATATAAAACCTTAGATTCACAAGTATAAGATAGATAGGATATCTTCCTTAATATTGTAACTGTAATTCTTGTTTGATAACTGTTTTGTTATATGTAATTTTACTATGTTAAAGTTAAAACCTTCCTTTTTGAAAAATAAGAAAGGGGGAAGTTGCTGTGGATATCGCTCTGTATAAATAAAACACTGATTGGCCAATAGCCAAACAGGAAGTATAGGTGGGACTAACAGAGAAGAGAATTGAGGGAACAGGAAGGAGAGGAGGAGACTGCCTGCAGCTGCTGCCATGACAAGTAGCATGTGAAGATGCCGGTAAGCCACAGGACGCTTAGCGTCTCCTTTGTGAGTCTGTAGCAATTGGTGTCTTCCAAGGAGCTGTTTAATTTCACCTACAATAGGAAATTTGAGCAGAGTTGTTTGCAGAACTGATGTCTGTGAGCTTTTCTTTTCATCATCATATTTAAAATGTCTCTCCTCTTTCCTTAACTGGTCTGAGAAAGAGTTACCAATTTTCTTGATCTTTCCAAATAAACAAGCTTTTAAAATAATTTCATTGCTATTCTTTATATTTTCCTCTTTTAAACTTTCACTGATATTTCTTCTAATAACAATTTCTTTAAAATGTTGCTTTTCTTTTTACATTCCTCACTTGTGGCATAGAAAAAATTTGAAAAGCTGGAAACAGGGAGGACAGTGTGATACAGACAGTCCAAACACATTTTGAAGAGTCTTTTAGGATAAAAGCCCAAACCAGAAATTTAAGTTTACACTTCAAAATCTCTGAGAAAAGATAGACACAAAGGACTCACTCTCATACTCAAAATTAGCTTACCTCTGGTATGTCTATTTGCTGACTGATTTCTACAGGTTAAGTGGCTATGAAGCCTCACTGAAAAACAGAAAGGTTAGGCAAATTTTTGGGTGTCTTATGGTGTTTGAGATGTCATAATTTATTTGTTTAAAGACTTATTTTTTGTATTAGTGTTTTACCTGAACACATACATGTACTACATGCATATGGTGACCATGGAGGCAAGAAGAGGATATTGGGTCTTTTGGAACTAGAGCCACAGATGATTGTCAGTCACCATGTGGTATCTGAACCTGAGACCTTGGGAAAAGCATTCAGTGCTCTTTACTGGTGATCCATCTTTCCAGCCCCATGTATCAGGGTTTCTCTGTGTAGTTTTGGTGCCTGTCCTGGATCTCACTCTGTAGACCAGGCTGGCCTCGAACTCACAGAGATCCACCTGATACTGCCTCCCAAGTGCTGGGATTAAAGGCATGCACTACCACCACCCAGCTATCATGTGTCAATTTCTTAGGAATACCATCTCTACTAAAGTAGATATTACAGAAGGGTTGTAAATTAGTGTCGTGGGAGTTGTTTATTTTATTTTTGAGGCAGAGTTTCATAGTTAAAACTGGTCTAGAGCTTGCTAGGTCAAAGCTGGCTTCAAAATTGTAATCTTTTCAAGTTCAGCCTCCTTGGTGCAGGGCTTGCAGGATAATGAATAATGCATGTCTATCTATAAATTAATGTAGAGTCCCTTGTCTCTTCTGAATTGAAATGATTTGTTTAGTGACAGAAAAGAGGCAAAGGCATTATAAAAAAGATATACATCACTTGATTTATGTCAAAATAAACTGGTTTTAAGAAAAGAGTACTGAGTCTTCTATCTACAAGGAAGCAGAGGCATTTTCATACACACACATGCACTGACACATATGAACATGTCTGCACACATGTACACACATTAAAAACAAAACTACACAATCAAATATTCTAACCCATGAAGCTAGGGGATACTTCAGTCCAAAATAGACCACACAAAGTAAAAGTGGAGGTTTGGTTTTATAAATAAAACTTAAATTGTTTGACTATAAATAGAAAAAGGGGTTGATAAGATGCTAGCTAGACAGGAATTTATATCGGTGTAGACAATCCTTAAGAGTATATACGCTTTTTAACAAGTCTTTAATTAAGATATTCTTTATTTTGGAAAATGGGTGAGCACTAACCTGTCCTTCATTAGCAATTACAAATAGTATCATAAATGTAGTTGAGGTGGGCAACAAATATCAAGATAATATTACTTCATATTCGGGGAGTAGGTACAGATAAATAAGACATACTCTATAAAATAAATTAGTAAGTTCAGTGAACTAAATAAGTATAAATGTTTTCTGAGTGTGGTATACTCTATTAAATATAATCAAAGTCAACAGAGAAGGAAAAACACATTTAAAAATAGTTCTCATAAAATATGAATTAGTGAAAAGAAGTAATATTGCATTATTTGTCGAGCTGAAATTTGCACAGTAAACATCTCATCAGTCATTTTATTCCCTTCACTATCATTGAGCTCTTCCAACATCCTTGGCAGTGAGAACACACTGATCATGCTATTTTTATAACAATCCAGAAAGCAATAACCAAGTTACAGAACACTTTAGAAATCAGTAGTGCTTCAAAGTGTACTTCACATAGTTTATTTTCTCTTGGCATTATTTCAGATTTTTTTATTGCATGTTGATATTTAATACTTAGGAAGATAATAACATCCTGTCAAATTCAAAGAATGGAAAAATCATTCATTTATCCCATCAAATATTCTTCCTTAGTACCAACTATAAAATTTCTGTTTGGGCACATCATTACTCTGTCCTGTTATGTGTATTGACAAGTAATTTCTTTCTATTGTCAAGGAAGCCATGTTTTTAGAAGGTCAATATTATGCCATTTGCAAAAGCCAAGCATGTGCTCAGTCACTTCATGTTCATGTTGCTATTTAAGAACAAATCAGATGTCCCATAACATAGAGGAGTCAATAAAAATAACAAAAAATAGAGAGGGAATATTATTCTTTCTCAAATCACCCAAACTGCTAATGACTCAAGGTTTACTTCAGCTCAATGATCTTGATTCTTTTTCAGTGAAATATTGAGTCATTATGCCATTGATGTGCCCTATTAATGGATTCTTAATAATGCAATGGAAAATGATTAATAACTTTCAATTACTTTCACAAATCTGAAGTGGGAACTTAATACATACATACATACACACATACATGCATCAAATATACATATGTATGTATTTTGTAAGTGTACATATTTCTCAAATGAGATAATTTAACATACCTAGATATTTGTCACCTCAGCATTAATTTCTTCTCTTTATACTAATTAACATCTCTCAATCATGGACTAGTTGGGAGATATTTTGCATAGATGAATGATGTGGTCTTTTCACTTATGATATGGAGAAAGAAGTAGACATGTACACTATTACAAAATGGCATGCCACATATTTTACAAAATTGCTTTACCTGTTTCCAGTTGGACCCTCACAAAATTTTCATGAAGAATGAAAATACAAAATTTCTAGATATGTACTAGATCTTTTTCTCTGTGAGAGTAGAGACCAAACTGCCTTTATTTCCTTTTCCATTAGTCAGCCACTCAAAGACATTCTAACTGAAGATCACATGAATGGTTGTATGTAAACTAATTAACTAATTGGAGGTTGCAAAACCAGGTCAGGAGGTTCAAATGGGGGAGAGATAGAGGAAATTTCACTTTGATGATTTGGATTTTAATGACATGACTTGATGTTGATGCCCAGCTGTGAAAATACAAAATAGGAGGAAAACTAAACTTTGTTGTAATATTTTGGATGAGGTCACTAGTAGAGAGAAAAAATAAAATGTTTGTTTCTTAGAAGTATGCACAGTATAGATGGAAAAATAAAGAGATGTCACTTGAAGTCACAGGTGTGTATGAGTGTGAAGATAAATCTGCTAAGAGTGATCCCTTAGGGAGTGACAATTTCAAGAATGGGATTTTCAATGGAATCCTATAAAGATTTAATTTTAGAAGATAACTGTGATAGTTAGCTTCAGTGATTCACTTGATACAAACTGAGGGCCATCTGGGAAGAGGAAATCTCAACTGAAGTAGTCTCTTGGTCAGATTGGTCTGTAGCCATGTCTTTGAGGCATTTGCTTAACTGCTAATTGCTGTAGGAGGCCCAGACCTGTAGCTGGAGAATTTCTCTCTAGCTCCCTCCAAGTCCCGCTAGTCGCAGAACCCACTTATAAAATAAACACACAAACTCTTACATTATTTAAACTACTTGGCCATTAGTTCAGGCCTATCATTGTCTAGCTCTTACTCTTATATTTGGCCCATTTCTATTAATCTTTACTTTGCCACGTGGCTTGTGGCTTACTGGTACTCTTCTTTGTTCTGGTGGCAGCTCCAGGCGGTCCCTCCTTTCCTTCCTCCTTCCTCAATTCTCCTTTCTGTTAGTCCCGCCGATACTTCCTGTCTATCTATTGGCCAATCAATGTTTATTTATATAGAACGATATCCACAGGCGTGGATTATATAAGAAAGCAAGCTGAGCAACCCACTGGCAGAGCCAGTAAGTAATGTTCTTCCATGAGTCTTGCCTCTGTTCCTGTTTGAGGTCCTACTCTGATATCTGTCAATGATGGTCTGTGATCAGGAAGTATAAGCACATAAATCCTTTCCACATTAAGTTGGTCATGGTGTTTATCATAGCAACAGAAAGAAACTAGTGTAACATTGATTACTGAACCACTACCTGAAGATATTTCACCTATTTTTTCTAAAGGTGTAGTTATAAATATGACAAAAACCCACCAAGTACAAGGTTCAGAAAAGGAAAGTAGAAAAAAGGAGTTGGTACAGAGTTAATTAAATAAAGTTACTAAGAAAATATGTTATTTCTCTGTAGTAGGAATCTTACAAGTTCTTATTAATAAAATCAAACCCGAGGCCAGTTATTGGGGTCAACGCTGGTAGATCAGAGAGACACAACAAGCCACAGCTATCTCACCTTGCCATTTCCTCCGCTGGTCCTGTTTCCTCAGACTGGAAGCCTCTGAGTCCTTATCCAGAATGAATCTTAGCTGAACTGTGTTGCTCCAAAGCCTGAAAGCTTAACCAGCCAAATGCTTAACCAGCCAAAAGCTTAACCAGCCAAAAGCTTCTAGTTTCTGGTCCTCATGCCTTATATATCTTTCTGCTTTCTACCATCACTCCCTGGGATTAAAGGCTGGCTTTCTGGGATTAAAGGCGTGTGTCACCATGCTTGGCTATTTCCAATGTGGCCTTGAACTCACAGAGATCCAGAGGGATTTCTATCTCTGGAATGCTAGGATTAAAGGTGTGAGTGCCACCATTTTCTAGCCTTTGTATTTAGTGGCTGTCTGTTCTCTGACCCCAGATAAATTTACTAGAGTACACAATATTTTGGGGAACACAATACCACCACATTTCTCTGCTTATTTTATATGTAGAATCACTAATAGGGAGAGAGAGGAGGACCCATATAGGCACCATAGGTGAAACTCAACAGATGTCATTGCTCTGTGTCACAGTGACAACTTAGACACACACCGATCTTATCCTCATGACCCGTTGCAGAGTATATGCTATGGTCCCTATTTCCAGATTGGCAAGTCAGTGGTTTCTGAAGCTGTAAGCAAGAAATATAATATAGTCCATTAAAGTTCCAGTTTTCTATGCTCAGTCCTTTAAGAGTTAAGATTTGCCAAGATAATTCTTATATTAAACTGAAAGATGAGTCAGTCAAGACTTTCTTAGATGGCAATGATTCTTATCAGCTTTAGTAGGATATGGACTAATATTTATTTCAGTTGATATATACAAGGCAACCATTGTTTGTGGCTGAGTCTGAATGCTCTGTGGTGTGTTCTGATTTGTTGTTGCCATGACATAGTGGTTAAATATTTTGAATGTGTCCACTATGCTCCATTAATATTGAACAAGCTATGGAGTTTGTAGCAATCCATCTTGATAAATATAGAAAAAGTCATGTTTCATGAAGGACAGGCATAAAAAAATTGTTTATATCTCTATTAGGAAAGTTCAAATTAAATGAGTGACTGGAAAGGAAAAATATATACTAATAGAATTGAAGATAGATCAGAGATTGAATTTATGGCACTTCCAATAAATTTTGTGCTAGATTAACTATTCTTATTTGTAATAAAAGTATTCTCCGATTGAATTTATTTCTGTTAATATGCTAAACACAAGAAAATAAAAAATACAATCCCCTAGATTTCAATTTTTATGTTTCAAAATTTCTGCAATAATACTATGCTTGCAGCAAATTGTGTAAATTAAAATAAATTTCTCATTTTAATCAGTTCATCACAGTGTTCTGAATAATTCAAATAATAGATTAAACATTTATAATGATGGCTGAATATTTTTGAGAAAGTTTGATTAGCAATATCTTGCTGGTGGCCACATCAGAGGAGCAGCAGATGGCAGTTGACTTCAGGGTGTCAGTTCAGCAGGAGGAAAATCCCTGATGGGTGACTCTTGGATAGGGAAAGTCCTGAGTCCACAGACTCCAGAATGTTGTGGCTCTGTTGTGTCTTTACATGTTTGCCACTGTTATCTTTCTCTGGAATCTGGTATGGTGTAAATGAGTGTGGGGAGATCACCACAGCATGTAATATAGTGTATTTATCTCATGGAAACATCCTGTTCTACTGGGCATTTTTACCTGTGGATTATTATGAAGATGATTCCTTCCTAAGCTGTACTGTCTAAACGATAATAATAATGTTAGTTTAAATAGAGTTTTGATGAAAAAAATAAAACAAGGAAGTGTTACACAGCTAGAACATATGAGTTTCTATTGAGGAGTCTTATAGACTGTGGCTTAGGTTAATGATTAAGAAAAACAATTGAGCTGGGCGGTGGTGCTGCATGCCTTTAATTCCATCACTTAATTCCACCTGGAGGCAGAGCCAGGTGGATCTCTGTGAGTTTGAGGCCAGCCTGGTCTACAGAGTGAGATCAAGGACAGGCACCAAAACTACACAGAGAAACCCTGTTTCAAAAAAACAAAACAAAACAAAACAAAAAACAAAACCAAACAAACAAACAAAAAGAAAAACATTGAATCCCAGTTAATCAGCTATTTTAAATTCTTTTAATCTTAATGTTGAGATATGTGTTCATAGGCTTCAGGGTGTATCATGGTTGAAACAAAGCTTTGAAAATTACTTAAAGTTAGACTAAGATGTTTTGTCAAGTAGCTTTGAGGTGAAAAACCCAAGAAGACAAGCTAAAGTTTTAGAAATGAGGAACAGGTTAAGGTGAGGGAACAAATACAAAGCAGCCCAATTATTACTAGCTGACATACTTTCCTTGCTAGGACTGGTTGCTAATAAAAGGTGATGATTAATTCCTTGTACCCATTTTTGCCCTCAATCTCCTGACATTAAAAAAAAAAAAAAAGCTATTGATGAGTGGGTATGCACCCTAAAGTAAAGCTGACTGATTTTTTTTCATGTATAAAAGTTTAGGTTTATGATTTCTTTAAGATACCTTACAAGATTACCTTTCAAGATAAATAATAAAGTGACTGGTCCTTTCTTTGTAACTGCCAAATGCAGCCTGTCAGTAAAAGACTTGACTGAGAAGAATAGCTTGCTCATCTACACAGTTGATTTATAATAAGAGAGACAGAAGAGGCATTTCTGAGTAGAGATAAGAAAGGGGAATATAAAACACAGAATAAAGAATGCAAACAAATAAAGAAGGAAAGCATCAAGAGAGAGTGTGAGTGTCTTTTTCTCTTACCCCCTCTGATTTTCCTTTGATCTCTGTTCTGCTGGAGGCTGGCCCCCCAGACAGTGATAGTGTATAAACTTGTTTCTATAAGATAAGAAATATGCAATAATTGTAAGTAATGTGTTCCTATTTTAGTAAATTAAGAGAAATGGGAAAATAGAATTAAGAACCATGAAAATATTCCAGAAGCTTTCCAGTTTGTGTATGAGAAGCATTGGTCTTTCAACATCTGAATAGAAAACTTGGTCTCACCAAAGACTTTATTTAATTAAATTGTCTTATCCTTGCAGTTGTAATCTCCCATCTTTTCAAGGGAAGCACTCAGCTAAATTCATCATATATCTCAAAGTTTAGCTATTGAAAAATTTCCCAAGTCACAGAACTACATGAACTGTGCTATTTTAGGTCTCCTGACTTTGGGTCCTGATTTGCATTTCTCTGGGATGTTGTTTGAATCTTAGATGGTCTTATAATAAAAAACCTGGAGCCAGATATTGGGGTGAAAGCTGAAAGATCAGAGAAGCAGAGCAAGCCACTGCCACCACCTATTACCTCACCAACTTCATGAATCCTCTGACTGAAATCTGAGTATTCACCCAAAAGGGTCTCAGCTGAACTGCTTTAGTTGCTGTTTCCTCATGCCTTATATACCTTTCTCCACCCTGTCATCAGTTCCTGGGATTAAAGATGTGTGTGCTTCCCAGTACTGGGATTAAGTGCCACCACTGGCTCTGTTTCCAGTGTGGCCTTGAACTCATAGAGATCCAGACAGATCTCTGCCTCCTGAGTGATAGGATTAAGGGTGTGTGCCACCACTGTCTGGCCTCTATGTCTAATTTAGTGGCTGGCTTTGTCCTCTGATCTTCAAATAAGTTCATTTGAGCACACAATATATTACCATGCTGGGATTGCTTTGTTTATTCTGTGCTCTAAATTAACCAAGCATTTACCATGGTCTCCTATTCCTTGTTCTCCCTCTCTGTTCTTGATCCAGGTGGGATCTCCTGCTCTCTTTCCCTCGACCCTCGCCGTTCATTGTTCCCACTCATGTCCAGGCTGTTCATGTAGATCTCAGCCATTTCTCCGTCATTGGGTGATCCCCGTGTCTTTCTTGGGGTCCTGTTTTACAGGTAGCCTCACTGGTGATGTGAGTAGCAGTCCAGTCATCCTTGTCCCACATCTAGTATCCTCCTATGAGTGAGTACATACCATATGAGTCTGGGTTACCTCACTCAGGATGATTTTTTCTAGATCCATCCATTTGCCTGCAAACCTCATGTTGTCATTGTTTTTCTCTGCTGAGTAGTATTCCATTGTGTATATGTGCCACAATTTATTTATCCATTTTTCAGTTGAAGGGCATCTAGGTTGTTTCCAGGTTTTGGCTATTACAAACAATGCTGATATAAACATAGCTGAGCAAGTGCTCTTGTGGTATGATTGAGCATTTCTTGGGTATATGCCCAAGAGTGGTATAGCTGGATCTTGGGGGAGATTGATTCCCAATTTTCTAAGAAAGCGCCATATGGTAAATGAAGACTACCTGAGAAAAGGAAGAAACAAAGTGCTAAAGAGGCCCACAGAAATCCACAAAGATACCCCCACAAAAGACTGCTGGCAATGGCCAAGAGACAACCGGGACTGACCTACTCTGGTGATGGGATGGCCAAACACCCTAATAGTTGGGCCAGAAACCCCATCCAAGGACTGAGGAATCTGGATGCAGACATCCACGGCTAGGCCCTGGGTGGAGTGCTGGGAGTCTAATTAGCGAGAAAGAGGAGGGTTTATATGAGCAAGAATTGTTGAATCCAAGGTTGGATAAAGCACAGGGACAAATAGCCAAACACATGAACTATGAACCAAAGGCTGAGGGGCCCCTAACTGGATCAGGCCCTCTGAATAGGTGAGACAGTTGATTGGCTTGATCTGTTTGGGAGGCATCTAGGCAGTGGTACCAGGTCCTGGGCTCGCTGCATGAGATAGCTGTTTGAAACCTGGGACTTATACAGGGACGCTTGGCTCAATCTGGGAGGAGGGGACTGGACCTGCCTGGACTGAGTCTATCAGGTCGATCTCAGTCCTCGGGGGTGGCCTTGATCTGGAGGTGGTGGGAATGGGGGGTGGGCTGGGGGGAAGGGGAGGGGGCCAGGAAGGGGGAGAACAAGGTAATCTGTGGCTGTTATGTAGAACTGAATAGTACTGTAAAATAAAAGAAAAAAAATTAACCAAGCATTTGTATCTCATCACTAACTATTTTCATTGCATTTCCTGCTTTCAAAAAGTTGCTACTTCCTAATAGAACTTTCTCAAAACCTCTAGCTGCTTCTATTTACTCGTTTAGCTATAGGTCCTTCTTGCAAGGTTTGATTCACAGAGACGTCCTACAAACAGAAAAAACTCTCTCTACATTGCTCTAATGCCTCACTTGTTCCATATGGTGATGTTTGTCAGATTCTGCATTAAACTATTAGTTCCAAGAGGATAAAACTGTAGCTATTCATTTCATTTAGTCCTACAATGACTAGAAAACTGCATGGGTGCAATATAACAAATATATTCAAAATGGAAAAAATATAGTTATATATTTCTTAGATATACTATATTCTTCTACTGTACTTTTACTTATAAGACTCTGAAGTCATCCATTTTTTCTCAGAATGTGAAATAAATGTATGGTCTATCATTTTGGACTATAAAATTTTTGTGCTGTAGTACCCCAAACAAACATCTTGACTTTGAAACCATCACTTGAGGGACTAGAAGTTGAGGGATTTTTCAAATCCTTGAACTCTTGACTTTATGTCTCTGAAGAATGGTTCCCTCCTTTGTAATATTTGGAATAAGACCTTTCCAGCATTTGAAGATAACACTTATTACTTTGGAAATGGCAAGGTCTTTTAAAATTCTTCTTCAATCTGAAATATTTCCTGTACTTCTTTCTTTTCTTAACACATTGTTTCTATTTTTTAAATAAAAATTAAAAAAAAAGACATTTGAGTATGTTATAGATGTACCTAAAAAACAACTCTTATGTGCAGACAAATTTCTAAATGGTCTTATTAAATAAAAAAAAAAAAACATGGAGCCAGATATAGGGGTTAAAGCCCGAGATCAGGGGAATAGGAACAGCCACAGCTAACCTTACCTTACCAACTCTGCAGTTTCTAAATGCAAGTTACTTCCTGTCTGCCCAGGCCATATATCCCTTGCTGTTCTGCCATCTGATTTGTTCTCTCTGTCCAGCTACATCACTTCCTGCTCAACTCTGTCACTTCCTGTCTGTCTGTACATACCTCCAGACCTCCATGGTTAACTAGTATTGGAATTTAAGGCATGTGCCACCACACCTGGCTCTGTTTCCAGTGTGGCCTTGAACTCACAGAGATCCAGAAAGATACCCTTCTGCCAAGTGATAGGATTAAAGGCTAACTTTGCATGACTTTTGTTTTTACTTATAATGGCTTAGTTATTCCTCTACAGACAAGCTTTATTTATTAAAACACAAATAAAATAATGCTACATTTATGTAATTCAAGTAGTCTGCTTCATTATTTTTTGACACACCAAAATTACAGTTTTAAAATTGATGTGTCAAATTGAAAATTCATGAATAATATATAATTAAAGTAGTCAGCCTAGTACAAATTACTTTGAACTGTATTTCTTTTGTATTTACTAGTAATTTTAGTCTCATGGGAGGAAAAATTATATTTATTGTTCTTTATATGGCATGCACAAACATGGGCCATGTTATAATAAAATAGGGAGATGGTATGGTTTGTAAAGTGACTTTTTATAATTTACAATAAATTATTCAAATAAAAAGTATAGTTCAAGTACTTATTCTATTTGGGCTTGTATTTGCACATGGTACAGTGAATGTCACAACTGTGGTTCTTTGTAGGTTATGATATACAACAATCAAAATATAAGAAGAGCCACAGTAATAGCTGCGCAGGATGGTATTATCACTTAGAGAAAGAACTGCTAGAACAATGTTGAAGTTCTAGATGAAAAACTAGCCAAATTAAGAAATGAAGGTGCTTGGGTATGATGGTGGCATCTTAGAAACATGTAAATTGTATACACAGCCCCAAGTGAGGGAGAATCAAGCACCCTTAAATATAGCAGTGCTGTGCAGATGGGCACTAGGAGATAGAACAAAGTGACAAAACCCAAGTCTGGAGAAAGACCAGAGTGAAATAAGGGTCTTATTTTTCATCCTTAGTTGAAGTAACTCAAGAACAGGAAGCACAGGATGACATTTTCATTTTAGAAAGTTTGCTGGATTGCAGTGCCATTTTAAGGAGTAAAAGTAGATATAATAAACTTGCATAAAATGATAATATAAACATCCTCTAGTAGTTTCAGTTTCAAGTTTAGGTCTTTGACCCATTTTGAGTTGATTTTTGTGCAGGCTGTTGTAAACTTTCCATATATCTATATCTGTTTAATCTATATCTATATCATCTATCCATCTACATCTATCTATCTATCTATCTATCTATCTATCTATCTATCTATCTATCTATCTATCTGTCTGTCTGTCTGTCTATCTATCTATCATCTATCTATATGTATCTATGTATCTATCTCCAGGAGGAGTTGGAGAGGGAGAGGTGGGTATGATTAGACATGCTGTATTCATGCATTAAATTAACAAAGAATATATAATAAAATGTGTGTTCTGCAAGGGACAAATTATGTTCTATACTTTAATGAAATATATTGTGAGCTGGAGTTTTCTCCCCGGGTCCCGCCAAGCCCTGGCAGTCCTTTAGCCCACTTATAAAATAAACATACAGAAGCTTATATTATTTAAACCGCTTGGCCATTAGCTCAGGCCTATCATTGTCTAGCTCTTACTCTTATATTTAGTCCATTTTTATTAATCTATACTTTGCCATGTGGCTCGTGGCTTATTGGTACCTTACATCTTCCTTGTCCTGGCAGTGGCTCTCACAGTCTCCCCCTCTGCCTTCCTGTTCCCTCAATTCTCCTCTCTGTTAGTCCCGCCTATACTTCCTGTCTGGCTACTGGCCAGTGTTTATTTATACAGAGCGATATCCATAGCAGTTGATACTCCTAAGAACATATTATTTTTATTATGAATAAAATTACTTAAATCCTCACTTTAAATATGACTTTATTTTAACTGTCTTATAATATCAGTTTTATAAGCAGACTTTGTCCATTTATCTCTAAGAAGTGGGATGTTCATTCTTTATAATTGAGCTAAAACTATTATGCATACTTCAAAAATCCAAGTAATAATAATTTATTTTACTATCTTATAATAGCCTGAAGACATCTATGGTGACACTAAAGTTTTTAATTTCAAATAACAGCTATTATAAAATATGAATTAGCTGATTTTCTCTGAATATGTTCCATTGTCTGTGTAATGATGCATTCTGAAATGCTTCAGAATACACAGTGAGACACTTCCATATGATTTACTTCTTTCTGAACCCAGAAAGAGTTGACTTAGCATCTGAATTTCCTTAATTAGTCATCAATGCTCTAGAGATAACTGACAAACATCATAAATACCATTTCAAAGTTGACATCAGAAACCTGTGAATTAAAAAAAATGGATGAAGAAAGAATGCTTCAAGATTTTTCAATTAGATGAAGAGAAAATGTAATATTAAAGTTTTACTTTCAAATTAAGGAATGGGATGAGTTGATCAAATCTTTTCTTTATTTATAAGATTGATAAACACATCAAGAGATGGGCAGTGGTGGCACACACCTTTAATCCCAGCACTCAAGAGGCAGAAACAGGCGGATCTCTATGAGTTCAAGGCCAGCCTGGAATCCAGAGTGAGATCAAGTACAGTCACCAAAGCTACACAGAGAAACCGTCTCAAAAAAAAAAAAAAAAAAAAAACCCAAAACATCTAGAAACAAGAAAGCATGCCCATTTTCTGTGTAAAACAAAATATATAAATTTTCTTAGCATCTACTAACTAACATTGTTGATAGGAATATTCTCACCACACACACACAATGACAAGTGCTGATGGACATGTATATGCCTGTCCTGATTTGAGAATTTGACAGTGAGTATATGTATTTCAAAACATCACATGAAATCCATAAATATAGGAAAATTTAATGTCATTCAAATGAAATACAAATGATCAGAAAGTAAAAAAATAAGTCTAATCTTGTTTTCCAACTTTAATGCCCCACACTTTATGTTTTAAAGGTGCGGACTATGGTGCTTCTAGCCCTGGAAATCAGTATGCATGTCTGGTAAAATTTTAAAGTTATGAAACCATGAGTTTTTATATCTGATTTCTATCTTTTTTTTTTTTTTTTTTTTAAAAAAAACAGGGTTTCTCTGTATAGTTTTAGTGACTGTCCTGCATCTCACTCTGTAGACCATGCTGGCCTCAAACTCACAGAGATCCACCTGGCTCTGCCTCCCATGTGCTGGGATTGAAGGTCTGCACCACCACCGCCCAGCTCTGATTTCTATATTAACCTTGCTGTCAGGCTGAGATATCCAAAAATATTCATTCTTGAGAAATCCAAGTGGAAAGACCCATTAAGGAGAATGAGTCAAGAAAATTGAATTTACAAACTAATTTATTTTTTGGACATCCAGGAAAACTTAGTGCCAGCTATTCTCAAGGTAGAGGATGCTAACCTTCTAGGAAAAGGTATGGCAAGTTCATATTTGATAATACTAATTGTGTAAGTTTTGTCTCCATTGAAAGCAAATTCTCAATGGACAAAATTACTTGAATTACTTCCTTACACAGTTCTAATAAGAAAAAGCTAGCAGATATTTGGAGGCAATTATAAAGATGCTTGCCACCAGTGACTGGTAGTCAAGATCTGAAACCAGCTTGGAAAGTTTAAATTAGGTTTGGGGCCAATCTTTGTGGAGCTAAAGAGGAATAGGTAGAAGATGGGGAGCAAAGATCACAGGAAGCCTTTTCTATTTCCTAGTATTTATAAATAGAGCAGCAACAAGGCAGGACATGAGAGGGCAGGGTAGGGAATATGGGGAGAAATAACTAACATTAAAGGTCTTTTGAAAAGGTCACATTGAGCTAATTGAGTTACTCTGCAATGAAGTGATGATACCCCAACTAAACATCTCATTCTAGCAAATTAAAATCCTGATACTAGAAATGGGTTAACTTTTTTTGGTTGGTCGCCAATGGGGCCACAGAATTGTCTAAGCACTAGAGGATATTGTCAATACTCTTAGCTACCCTCCATAACTTGAGAGCAAGACCCTATTGTTGAAGATGACATATACTTTACTTATGGAACCTAGGTAAATCAAGCTGGTACTCACTTGGAAGCTTCATCCTTGCTGGATAGCCTTCATTTTGCTGGAAGGTAATATGCTTGCTAATGGAGGAGAAAAGTAATCCTCAATCTCACCAGCTGTAAAACCTGCAAGAAATAACTATGACAGACCTGACAAAATATGCATACTAGTACAATGTTTGCATGAATGTTATAGGAATAACCAACCACTTTTATGATTGGATCTAAAGCCTGGTTCATGAGATGGAATCTATATCCATCACTTTCAAAGGGCCCAAGAACTTGTGGCTAGATAAGTCACAAAGCTTAAGGGAGAACTGTGATGGTATTGTGTTCCCCAAAATATTGTGTACCCTAATAAATTTATCTGGGGTCAGAGAACAGACAGCCACTAGATACAAAGGCTAGAAAATGGTGGCACTCACACCTTTAATCCTAGCATTCCAGAGATAGAAATCCCTCTGGATCTCTGTGAGTTCAAGGCCACATTGGAAACAGCCAAGCATGGTGACACACGCCTTTAATCCCAGAAAGCCAGCCTTTAATCCCAGAGAGTGGTGGTAGAAAGCAGAAAGATATATAAGGCGTGAGGACCAGAAATTAGAAGCATTTGGCTGGTTAAGCTTTCAGGCTTCTAGCAGCAGTTCAGCTGAGAGACATTGGGATGAGGACAATGAAGCTTCCAGTCTAAGGAAACAAGACCAGCTGAGAAGTTGGCCAGGTGAGGTTAGCTGTGGCTTGTTCTGTCTCTCTGATCTTCCAGTGTTCACCCCAATACCTGGCTCAGGTTTGATTCTTTATTTATTTAATTTAATTTAATTTAATTTAATTTTACAATACCATTCGATTCTACATAACAGCCACAGATTCCCTTGTTCTCCCCCTTCCTGCCCCCCTCCCCTTCCCCCCAGCCCACCCCCCATTCCCACCACCTCCACATCAAGGCCACCCCCGAGGACTGAGATCGACCTGATAGACTCAGTCCAGGCAGGTCCAGTCCCCTCCTCCCAGATTGAGCCAAGCGTCCCTGTATAAGTCCCAGGTTTCAAACAGCTATCTCATGCAGCTAGCCCAGGACCTGGTACCACTGCCTAGATGCCTCCCAAACAGATCAAGCCAATCAACTGTCTCACCTATTCAGAGGACCTGATCCAGTTGGGGGCCCCTCAGCCTTTGGTTCATAGTTCATGTGTTTCCATTCGTTTGGCTATTTGTCCCTGTGCTTTATCCAACCTTGGTTTCAACAATTCTTGCTCATATAAACCCTCCTCTTTCTCACTAATTAGACTCCCAGCGCTCCACCCGGGGCCTAGCCGTGGATGTCTGCATCCAGATTCCTCAGTCCTTGGATGGGGTTTCTGGCCCAGCTATTAGGGTGTTTGGCCATCCCATCACCAGATTAGGTCAGTCCCGGCTGTCTCTCGGCCATTGCCAGCATTCTTTTGTGGGGGTATCTTTGTGGATTTCTGTGGGCCTCTCTAGCACTTTGTTTCTTCCTTTTCTCATGTGGTCTTCATTTACCATGGTATCCTATTTCTTGTTCTCCCTCTCTTGATCCAGCTGGTATCTCCTGCTCTCTTTCTCTTGACCCTGGCCCTTCATTGCTCCCACTCATGTCCAGGTTGTTCATGTAGATCTCAGCCGTTTCTCCGTCATTGGGCGATCCTCGTCTTTTAAGATTCATGCTACAGAGAACCCAATAATATTAATGTGCTAAGTTTACATAGTATGAAAATGATTACTATGACTTATTGCCATGCCCATACATCAGAGCATAACTGTACTGTCATCAGAGAAACTTCTTCTTACAGTATGTAGCAATTAATACAGAGACACACTAACTTGTCAATGTGCAGAGAATAAGAGACTCTGGAGTGCTCAGCCCTAAATGAGATACACTGTAACACAAATCTTAAAAGGTCTTATAACAAAAAACCCGGAGCCCAATATTGGAGTGAAGCTGAAAGATCAGAGAAGCAGAGTAAGCCATCCACAAGTTCTTACCTCTACGAAATCCTCAGTCTGACAGTGAGTTCCTGTTTTCTCATGCCTTATATACCTTTTTCTGCCCTACCATCTTACTTCCTGGCATTAAAGGTATGTGTGCTCCCCAAGCAAAGGCATGAGATCTCAAGTGTTGCGATTAAAGGTGTGTGCCACCATGCTTGGCTATGTTCCCAATGTGGCCTTGAACACACAGAGATCCAGATGGATCTATATCTCCTGAGTGATAGGATTAAGAGTGTATACTATCTCTGTTTGGCCTCTATGTCTAATCTATTGGTTGGCTCTGTCCTCTGATCCCAAGATAAGTTTTATTGGGGTGTACACTATATCACTACAATACACATACCATACCTCCAAGACACAGGGATTAGAAGGAAACAGTGTTTTCCAGACATAACAGTGCAACTGCATTTATGAACTCACAGTAATTGTGAAAAGCATTTACAAGATCTACACAAGCTCCATCCAGCCAAAATCCCAGCACTGAAGAGGATAAGGCAGGAATGAAGTCCTACCACTAGCTAAGGAACTAAAGATATTTTATAGCTTATGGAGGAGAGAAAATAATTATGTAACCTCTTGTAGGTCAGTCACATTCCAGGACATGTTCCACTATCAAGACTAGCTGAGCAAGAAAATTGGACTTAATGTGTGTGGGAGGGAGCATCAGAAAAAAACCTACAAATCTCAAGGTTGAGTGGAAATGGATGGGATGATGGAGAGGACGGTTATTGGAGAAGTTTGGAAAGGAAAGTGTGAATATATTCAAAATACAGTATATGAAATTATCAAATAGCAAAATATTGTTTTAAAAATTACAAAAGGAAGCAGGTCATTCATGACATAATAAGCTAGGATCAGACATTTTTTTCCTGATAGCAGCAAAGTAGACACTTAGCAGACAGCCAGAAATAGCATAGCCAAGGCTGCAACATAAATGGTGTCACTGGTTTTCTTAGAAAGTAATTTATGCTAGTGTAGAAAGCTCAAACTTTGTCTTCAAGCTTAACATCTGAGACCATGCATGATCCTTTCATTGTCCAAGATAATTTTGGAGTTTTAAAATTTTCCTCTGAGACTTTGTTATGTTCATGTTCATTAACTTTTTATTAGAAGTAGGTTTTCATCCATCAGTCAGACATCAAAAATTGATATTTCCAAGAACACTCACATTGGCCTCAGAAACTGAATCTCAGCTGATGAAGAAAAAAAAACATACTATCTGGCTTCTCTTTTCTGCTCAGCTTCTCTTTTCATCTTTTCTCATTGTTCCATGCACGTACAGACTGGCTGACATCCTAACAGTGCTTTGTTTTGTTTAGCAAATCAGGAACACAGAAAAGCAGCTCCAATGAGAACCCCCGCCCCAGACCCTCGATTAGAAGCCTGTTGAGGAAGACAGACTATCCTTCCATGAAAATCACATATCAATGTACACCTGACAAGTTCATCCAAAGGATTTCTGATTAAAGTAAAGGGGGAGCCTATGGAATACTATGTTCCATCAGGTTGGACTCAGCCAAACCTAAAGAGGAGTAGGATTGGCCATGTGTCACAGGGCCTTTGGAAACAGCCTCTGCCTTAAAATCCTAGAGTCATCTAGGAAAGTGAATTTGAGTGAGTCTCAGTGGTGAGAAATGGGGAGAGGGAAAGAAAAAGGAGGTGGAGAAGAAGGAGGAAGGAAAGAAGGAGAGAGACACACACAGAAAAATAGAGACAGAGAGTCTTTTCCACATGTATTTTAGAATATCCAAAAGTACCTAGATTAATTTCTTGAGTTAAGGCCCAGTTATTTGCACTATTATAGTCTGATCAGATTCAATAAACCAATGTAGTAAAATGTGATTTGGTAAACATACGATAAGGGAAAAGATTTCTGCTTAGATCTGTTAAAGCACATCATGGTAAAAACACATGGTAGAAGAGCAGTATTGAGTTCATGGTTGTCCAGAAATGAGAAGGAAAAAATAGGAAGATGTCAGTGTCTCAATACTGCCATGAAGAGAAAGCTACAAAAGATTACCTTTTTTCAGTCTTTGCCTCCTCAGTGTTTCACCAACTTTCATATGGAAGACATTTAAAGTATCTCTAAACTTTGGTTTGCATATTATTTTTTAATAGATATGTTTATTTCTGGAGATTTTTATATAACCTTCTGGGAATGTCACAGAGGACAGGTGGTTGATCATGCCTCTCTGTTTGTGTTCAGAAGACTGTTGTTTGAATCTTAGATAGTCTTATAATGAAAAGCCCAGAGCCAGATATCAGGGTGAAAGCTGAAAGATCAGAGAAACAGGACAGCCAGCCACTAGTTCTTACCTCTATGAAATTCTCAGCCTAAGGAGAGTGAGTTCCTGTTTCCTTACTTTCTCCACCCTGCCATATTACTTCCTGGGATTAAAGGTATGTGTGCTTCCCAAGCAAATATGGTTGCTCTGATTGGAAGATAAATAAAGCTGATAGGCCAATGGTGAGGCAAAATAAAGTCAAGTGATGCATTCCAACTGGAGAGAGAGGAAGGAGAAAGGCAGAACTGAGGAGATGCTGCCAGGTGCCGCCATGAGAAGCAAGATATAAAGTACCAATAACAAGCCACGTGGCAATGTATAGATTTATAGAAATGGGTTAATATAAGATGTAGTTGTAATTTAAGCTAGCTAGCAAAAAGCCTGAGCCATTAGGCCATGTAGTTTGAAAATAATATAAGCTTCTGTGTGTTTATTTGGGTCTGAGCAGCTGCAGGACCAGGCAGGGCACAGGAAAACTTCCAACTAAATATTACCTTAAAAGTAACGATAATATGGGAGTTCTGGAGATCCCAGAATAAAATTTGGACTATAATAAGCTAAAATTATATGTAATTATACAGCATAAACTTGTTGAAGATTTGGGCTAGTATATATTAACTAAAATAACTTCAAAATTAAGTAAGAACTATATAATTTCATACATAAAAAGCACTGTGTTTTGGTGAAGTAAATTGTTTCCCATGCAGGGTATTTGTTAAAAATTCTAAAAGAACTCAGAAGCAACCAGTTCCCAAACACTTGAATCTCCACTATATCTTAATTTTCCATTACACTCACATTTTTCCCACATAATACACAATAAACTGAATGGCCTACTCAGTTACTCATTGTTTCTTTCTATTACAAAACAGAGTCAATCATTTTGAGCCTGGACCATAGTAGTAGACACTCTATAATTTTGAATAATCTGGTTCTAATTAAACATGCTTTGTTAAATAGCAATGTAATGTCTACTGGAGACACTGAAGAAAAACAATATTTAATATGGAAACTTCAGAATCAACCAGTCTAGCAATGATCTCAGTCCAATACACAATTGGTTTATAATCTTGGGGAAATTGTGACATGAATCTTAAAAGGTCTTATTAAATAAAAAATCTGGAGCCAGATATTGGGGTGAATGTTGAAAGATCAGAGAAACAGAACACCCCACAGCCAACCTCACCTTGCCAGCTCCTCAGCCTCCAGAGCATGACTTCCCGTTTCTTCAGACTGAAAGCCTCTGAGTCCTCACCTGAAAGGATCTCAGCTGAACTGCTTAAAAGTCTTCTAGTTCCTGATCCTCATGCCTTGTATACTTTTCTGCTTCCTGACATCACTCCTGGGGTTAAAGGCATGTGTTCTTCCCAAGCAAAGATGAGATCTTAAGCACTGGGATTAAAGGTATGTTCTACCATACCTGACTCTGTTCCCAGTGTGGCCTTGAACTCACAGAGATCCAGACAGATCTCTGCCCCTCCCCCACCCCAGTGATAGGATTAAAGTCATGTGTGGCACCACTGTCTGGCCTCTATGTGTCTAATCTAGTGCCTGTTCTGTTCTCTGACCCCTAGATAAGTTTATTAGGGTACACATATATCAACCACAGAAAATTATTTAAGATTCACCAAATGAAATCACCACAGTACATTGTTAAAAGTACAAAATATTTCTTATATTACCCCTCTCACTTCCTTAAATTACTTTTCTTTAGAATTTAAGAAATGATTTTATCCCTATTATTAGTTTTATTGATACTGAAGCCAATAATGACTCAGATAGGGAAAATCCATCATAGATTTTAAAACATATATCGCTCAAGACTTTAAAAAGTTTGTTTAATATACAGGTACATAATTAAAGAGCTTAACAGTAAAATCCTTAACAGTAGTGGAAGTATTGTTTAGTTGACTTTCCTATATCTGAGATCAATCATAGCAATTTTTCTGCAAGAGCAAAGTAGAGAATATATCAGAATAGATAAACCAGAGCTGTGTATTGAATACACTTCCAAATTGAAATTTTTGGTTTTCTGAATTAGCATAAATAGCGAACACAAACAGTATTATGTAAGTAGTGGGTTGTTCTCAAGTTGGGCTCATCTGGTTGTGATTATCATAGATTAGAAAGAATGAAATCAAATACTAATTCTAACGAATAAAGTATTAGCATAAAACAATTGATTTTCTATTAAATAGTGAAGATGAATACCAAAGAATTTATCTAATATTCTTAAAATATTCCTCTTAAAACCCTAAAATATGATTATGAGAAGGGGACCAGTGCTATTGAAAAACAATAGGGAACCTTCTTTAAATGTTTTCTAAGCATTTAAGCATGGCATCATGGCAAGTACTGAATAGCAAAATTTGCTGAATTTAGAAATAGAATAAACAGGCCGGGCGGTGGTGGCACACGCCTTTAATCCCAGCACTTGGGAGGCAGAGGCCGGCGAATCTCTGTGAGTTCGAGGCCAGCCTGGGCTACCAAGTGAGTCCCAGAAAAGGAGCAAAGCTACACAGAGAAACCCTGTCTCGAAAAACCAAAAATAAATAAATAAATAAATAAATAAATAAATAAATAAATAAATAAATAAAAAGAAATAGAATAAACAGTTTCCTGGACTAATATACCATAAGCACAATTAAAACTTGGAATAGAATGAACCAGTACACAGGACTGGCTATATATTCTCTGTGAAGAAAGATGAAAGAGAACTCTATCTAGTCTTCATTCCTCATCAGAAAGTTCTGTCTTCCTGAAGAAGTGAGTCAGTGTTGGTGGCTGTTACTCACAGTGTCCTAGGGTCTTTGTATCATTCTACCACTTGCCACTCATTTTTTTTCTAGATTTCCAAGACCTTTGCTCTCTCTAGACATCTCAACCACAAAAATAGCTTGCTGCAAGATAATTCATAAAAATATCTAACATAGAATACATACTCCTGAATTATATTGCCTCCCATTAGGATGACTTCTGATGCCATTATTTCTCAGATGTTTGTTGACTAACAGTATACATGGAGAATGGGTATGACAGTCCAAAGTCCTCAAGCGTTTCTGAGTGTCTCTTCCCTGACAATTCCCTGAGCACTGAAACAGGAACTAGAGGTACAAAAATGATCAAAATGAATTTATGTATCTTTGGACTGCCCATGATCTGCAAGAGAAATAAATATTATTTATAAATAATAATGATATTGTGTAATATACAATAGAATTGTATATATTATTATTATAAAATGGAGAGTGTGTCTTAAAGATTAATCATTAAATCTTCAAGGAGAAACTTGTTTTTAATCATTGTAAAAGAATTGGATGTGTAGCAGGAATCTTAACAGGTCTTATTAATAAAATCAAACCTGAGGGCAGTTATTGGGGTAAACACTGGAAGATCAGAGAGACAGAACAAGCCACAGCTAACCTCACCTGGCCAACTTCTCAGCTGATCTTGTTTCCTCAGACTGGAAGCCTCTGTGTCCTCATCCCAATGGGTCTCAGCTGAACTGCTGCTCAAAGCCTGAATGCTTAACCAGCCAAATGCTTCTAGTTTCTGATCCTCATGCCTTATATACCTTTCTGCTTTCTACCACCACTCCCTGGGATTAAAGGTTCACTTTCTAGGATTAAAGGCATGAGTCACCATGCTTGGCTGTATCCTTGAACACATGGATTTCTGCCTCTGGAATGCTAGGATTAAAGGTGTGAGTGCCACCATTTTCTAGCCTTTGTATCTAGTGGCTGTTCTGTCTCTGACCCCAGATAAGTTTATTAGGGTGCACAATATTTTGGGGAACACAATACCACCACATGGATGGGCTTCTATGGTGATATTTTATTTGTACTGAAATGTGATTTTATTTGTATGTTAATAAATAAAGTTGCCTGGGGGTCAGAGCTAATAGCAAGCCATAGTAGATGTCTGGCAGTGGTAGCACATGCCCTTAATCCTGATCACATGACAGGCAGATCTCTGTGTGTTCAAGGATACCACCAGCATGGAGACACACACCTTTAATCTCCATACCAACCATAGAAGACCTGGAGTTCTGTATAGATGGGCAGTGAAGAGGAGGTCATGTGGTTGTGTTTACAACCAATGAGAAGGCAGAACAGAAAGTCAATAAGAAGACAGACACACAGGAAGTAGTTCTCTTGTGGAGAGGTAGGATAGCAGCAGCAGTGAAGGGTAAGGTTTTTATTCTCAGCTCTTAGCTATTGCTCTGACCTCTTGGCTTTTAACTCTGTATTTGACTGTGTTTCTTATTTAACAAGACGGTTACATTTACAGGCTTCCCTATCATGGGATGCCTTGCTCAGCCTTGATGCTGGAGGGAAGAACTTGGTCTTGCTTCAACTGAATGTACCAGGCTTTGTTGACTCCCCATATGAAGCCTTACCCTTTTGGAGGACTAGATGGGGGGTGAATTGTGGGGAAAGTGAGATGGGGGAGTGGAAGGAAGGATGAGAGGGGCAACTGTGGTTGGTATGCAAAATGAATACAAAATAAAAAAAGAGTTGTATGGGAAATAATCTGACACAAGGTAGTTGAGAGAAGAACTAGTACTGAGGCATACAAGATGTATTTAAGAAATTATCAGGTTACATAGATTTACACAGAATAAGGCTGGATACAAGGCTAATAGTTAAGTTCTTATTTTTCCATCTCAAAGGAAGAACATATAACTTTAGGTGGAATTTTCCTGTCCCAACTGCTTACTCCCAAATAACCAACGCAGAGGCTTGATATTCCTTATAAATGCTCAGCTGATAACTCAGGCTTGCTACTAGCTAACTGTTATACTTAAATTAATCCATATCTCTTATCTATGCTTCTCAATGTGGCTCATGGGTTGATACCTCATTTTCTATACACCCTGGTTCCTACGTGGCTGGCTGGAAACTCCTGACTCTACACTTCTTCTTCCCAGCAACCTCAATTTGGTTTTCCTGCCCAACTTTGTCCTGTTCAGCTATTGTCCAGTCAGCTTCTTTATTAAACCAATCACAGCAACAAATCTTCAGAGGATTGTTCCATAGCACATAACCATTAACCAGTGAAGGTAGCTGAACTTATGTGAGAAGAGAAAAGATTTACATCAGATAATTGTTTCAAAGAGAATGCACTGGTAGCAGGGTAGATGGCATCACCAAAGGAGGTGAGATGAGAGTTAGAGTCTGCTGTGATGGTGCAGTGACAGATGACAAGCATTTGTTCTAAAGCAATGGGAATGGGCACAGAGAGAGGTTTGAAATCAACTCAAGGGATAAAAGTGACAGACCTTACTGATTACTTGGCTATTTGGGTGGGTTTCAAAGAAGAATTGGTCTAGACTCTATGTGGGAGTCTATGTGGGATCTATATTGAGATCTTACGTGTGCACAATGTTAGTAATGAGTTGCCTTTACTGCTGGTAATAGGAACCAGAAATAACTGTGGCCACAAGTAGCAGTTGATTTATCCTTTGGTGATCTAGTTATGAAGGTTGTGTTGAAGGTACAGTGTTGAAGGACTCCTAGTTACTCTGCTCTATTAATGGTTTCTAGTTTTAAAATTTTTCCAAGAGGGCTGCTGCAATTCAATTATTGCATCAGTATTCTATGCACCTCTCCCTGACCTCTATTACTTTCCTAATGTTTTTTGAAGTTTTGTGGAATTGAAACATAGGACCTTATGTGAGTAAGGCAAATGTTCTATCATTGAGCTCAATCTCTAGGTCTTCTCTTTTCCTAAAAGTACACTCAATTCCAGAACAGTTGTTTTAATTGGTTTTGATGTGTAAACAATACATAGGACATTTTCAAATACCAGTGAGCTGAGTTCAATATCATAATATCAATATCCTAGAAAGATTATGGCCATAACCTGGGTGAGATAGGATGCCTCTCATTCAGGTTTTTTTAAATTGTGCTTTTGCCTTTCATTAATAAGAACAAGGTACTTATGTATTTGTACATTAGTTTTATGTAAACAAATATTTTCAAGCATCTTCTAGCAAATTGTAGACACTGTACTGAGATAAGCTCACACCAATTGATCAATTAGCATGGAAATGAAAACAAGCAGCATACTTTTTGGTATCTGTGTTCTAGTCAGACTCTTGTTGTAGGCCTGTGACAAGCACAGATGTCTCTGCATGTGTAGAGAGTCCAGGCTTGTTTGGAATATTCTCTTTGTTCAAAACCAATCTTATTTTTCTGAATTTATATGACAGTGATAGGTGAATTTGTATCATATATTTAAAATTAATATCTTATGAATCACCAAACCTAAAATTATAGACATGATTTTTCAATAAGACAAGGGAGAACACAGATAAAATTAATAACCTGTATTGCCTATAGAGTATTATACTGTATTATTTGAAAGTCTTACAACTTTCATGTATTACATGATAATTTCTTTTTATAACTCAATTATTTAGGCTAATATGTTTTTTATAATATACTATTTTAACAGGTGTTACGCTTTGATTACTTTTTATAAACAAACTCATTGAATATCTCATATAAAGATAGAAACTTCTTTAGATAAGCACTAAACTTAAAATCTGTCTTAAAGGAATATATTTTCCTTTAAGCTGAATTATTGGAGCAGCCATATTCTGACTTATTGGCCAAACAGACTTTGGACTAGGAGGAATCTTAATTAATTTCTCCTCCTGGAAATTGTTTTTCTCCATGCTAAGATAAAAATTCTCAAGTTCTGAGTTACTGACACAAGAGCTAGTATGTAGACATCATTTAACCAATCTAGGTGAATATGTGTGGGTGTGTGCATGTGTGTACATGTGTCTAAGCTTGGAATTAAGACAATATTTTCTATATAAAAATAAATGTGTATTTTGCTTGACTTCTATTTACCATTGGTTTTTAAAAAATTGAGTAGCTGAGCTAGCCTTTATAATAGCAATGTAATCTTTACTGTAACTGTGTTTTACCAATCTTTTAAATAGTATAATCTCTTTGGTAACATCATACCCTAAGCTTTAATAATGCAGTATTAAAAGACTTAAATAGGCTTTCTTAGTAAAACCCTTGATATGATTTGTAACAGTACTATGCTTTAATCACTATATAATTTCCTCCTGAGTAAATTTGCTCTAATCCTCAGGACTATATTTTAAATCCCCACGATGGTGATTTTTAGAAAGGATACACTTTCTTCCTTATTAAATAGCATTTTAAGAGCTATTTCTCAAATAGATGACAAGGCTAGATAAAATAAGAAAAGATAATAAAATATGTTTCATTTCACTTATCAGCTATGAACCAATGGTTTTGTGCCTTTCAAATTTTTGGTTGGAAGTCTATTGACATTATTAAATACATGGTTTCATGTAATTTATCAAAAATAATCATTGGTACCAAATAAGCTCCAAAGCTCAGCATTATTTTATATTTAACTGGGGAGAATCCCTCATTTAATTATACCTGTTAATATGATACAATCTGAATTTAAATACTGAGATTAAAATTATATATCATCTATTTTAATATACTGTCTTTACAAGAAAAATAAACATTAACATATTTCACTTTTCTTGTCTAAGAAAAGTATAGTAGTGTTACTATACTCTAGCTTTATGCAGTAACTTAGATTATGCAACACTATGCATAGATGCAAGACAGATGCTTGAAAGCTATAATCCATTTACATAAGTTTATATTCCAGTTTTTCTTTTGTTTTTAGTTGATAGATAATAATTATATATGTGTGTGAATATATATAGAGAAGAATATGATGATTTAAAAAAACAATTTGTGTGTGTGTGTGTGTGTGAATTTGTTTCTTCCATATGTGCCTATTTGACTTAATTTGCAAGCTAAACAACATTTTAGCAGAACCCCTTGGTCATTTTGTCTGAATACATTAGCTTATGTGTCTACGAACTAAATAACAAGTAATGATGAAAAGCAAGAGTGATTAATCAGTACACGTGGCTTAAAAAGGAAGCATATATTTATCTCCTTCAGATTTTCATCTAGAATGTTCTTTTGGTTTATGATGATGGAATATTAATGAGAATATAAGACCTATTTCTACATTATTTTTATGTCTGTAAAGTTAACTAACCATCAAATTTCCCTGGTAAATTATTATTTCCAGCTTGTTCTGAAGTTGTTATTGTGAATATAACACCTGAGGCATTTGATTTTAGTGCTTGCTGTACTGCTTGGTTGTATAAGAGAGACTCAAGTAGAATTTTGATCATCACAAATAACAGCACATTATACTATGAATGAGGAGAAATTCATATACCACCCATGAGAGAATTTTACATGGTACTTAGATCTTGGAGAAAATTCATTAGTCGAGAAAAGGAAACAAGAGAAGAAAACCAAGAGCAGAGGACAGCTCCTGAGTTCCATGTAGCATTTTTATGCAGTATTGTTATTATAATTGGAAGTAAAAATGACTGGGTTGCAGTTTCTTTCCTGACAAGTGTCTGTTTGCCATCCATGTCCATGCTACCTAAACTACATGATTTGTATCTGATACCATAATGTTAACAAATTGCTTTCAAGCATTTCCTTTTGTATTAGAGCTCAGGTATGATGTCTTAAAATATTTTGAATTAAAAAAATCTTGGTTGTAAAATGTTGTTAAACATAAACCATCATATTTGGAATTATTCCCTACAGGATATTTTTGTATATTTTCAGAAACTTTATGTTCTTTTTGAACAATTATCCTACAATCATTCATTATCATTATAAGCTCATCATAACAGCTGATTAGTAAATCATATTAAAATCCATATACTACAAAATAGATGTCTTCATACATAAACAAAAGTTTGTATATTAGGTTATTTTTATGCACAAGGTGTGCACATAACTGCAGACATGAGAAGATAGAATGAGTTTCCTTTGTGAGTTACGTCTTTTGACAAATATGTAATCAAGCAGTTATTATATTATTATAATGCACACCTGAAACACACACAGCTATGAAGGCAACACGTTCTTTGTTAAATGATATTGTGAAAACTGTATGTTCACAAGCTGCAGTGAATGAAGTTGGATTTTTACATCACATCTTGTAATAACTTATAATCAAAATGAGTTGATGCTTAAAAGCTAAAACTATGTAATATAATTGAATTTAATCCTAACTTAGATCTGTATGAGGAATATAGTGATTTGGGATTGTCTTTTGTAGCTTTGAAATCTTTTTCACAACTGAGTAAGTAATGTTTAACTCCTGTTTTTCATAGAGCTTATCTCACTATGGCACTAAATCCACAGCTAATAATTGGCTTTTTATGTAAATTTCTAGAAAAATACTGTGGTTTATGTATATGCTTATATAAAAATATTTGTCATGATAATACATCTGAGTTCAAAATGAAAGTGACTTCCTAGCCTAAAATAAAAGCTGAAACTATAAAATTCCTCAAAGAAAAATGGGAAAAAGCTATACCACATTGGATATACCAATTTCTTGGATAGAGTTCCTAAAGCAAAAACAACACAAGACAGAACAGAGGAGTGGACTCTATCAAACCGAAAGTTATTGTTTAAGCAAAGAACCAATCCATATAGCAAAAAATAAATAAATAAAAAAATAAAAATAAAAATAAAAAAAAAAAACAGGAACAAAAACCTGTGGATTGGAAGAAAGTATTTCAACAGTATGCATCATATAAAGGGCTAATACTCAAAATATATAAAGAAAAAACTAAAGAGCAAAAAAATATTAGTTTTTAGCTTTCAATCTTCAGATAAGATATTTCTTAAAAGAAGATACATGAGTAGACAACAAAACACGAAAACATGCTTAGCATTTTGAAGCACCATAGAAATGCAAATTAAAACCACAATGTGATATCATCTGACACCTATCAGAATGGCTATTATTAAAAACATGGGCAACTGTTCCCTGAGACAGAGCCTGCCAGCACCCACTGAACTAAGAGGTGAGTCTTTATCCTCATACCCAAACACCCCAGACCCTAGGCTTTGGGCCCAGGGGCACAACCCTGTGCTCCTACACCACCACCCATTGCAGTTCCAGTTTCAGGCCAGTTGGCAGGCAGACCTCCTGCACACAGGTCAGACTACCACCATCCCACATCAGACCCTGTAACTCAAGCCCCACCTCCCCCAAATCCCACTCACCCTCCAAGATTGCAACTGTTCCCTGAGACAGAGCCTGCCAGCACCCAAATGGACTAAAAGGCAGACCTCCTGCAGACAGGTCAGACTACCACCATCTACCACATGCTAAGACTGAAGCTACTCCCTGAGACAGAGCCCACTATCACCAGTTGGACTAAGAGCTGCTCCTTAAGACAAAACGTCCATCATCATTGACTAGACCAAGAGCTCTCACTGGATTGAGAGTATCAATCAAAGAGAGGCTCCCTCAGACACAGACACCACTTGCACTAAGTGGAGAAAGAGATGGGTAGACGCCAGTGCAAAAGTACAGTCAACAACATAAAAACCAATATGGCTCCATCAGAACCTACTTCAGCAAGACCTGAACATCCCAACACAGAAGAAACAGAAGATATATACAATAAAAATGATTTTAAGAAGATATTAGAGATCTTAAAAGAGAAAATGAAAAATTCCCTTAAAGAAATCAAGGAAAAGTCAAACAAAAAATGGGAAGAAATCAGTAAATCCCTTGAAAGCCAAGAGAAAGCAATAAATATGGGAGGGAAACAGTTCAAGATTTCAAAACTGAAAACTGAAATGGAGTTAATAAAAAAGACACAAACTGAGGTAATGCTGGAAGTGGAAAATCTGTGTAAAAAGGAACTACAGATACAAGTATAACCAACAGAATGTAAGAGATGGAAGAGCGGATCTCTGGCATTGAAGATATGGTAGAAGAAATAGATTCATCAGTCAAAGAAAACATTAAAGCCAACAAAGTCATGACCCAAAATGTCCAGGAAATTTGGGACATCATGAAAAGACCAAACCTAAGAATAATAGGGATAGAAGAAGGAGAAGAATACTAACTCAAAGGCACAGAAAATCATAGAAGAAAACTTTCCCAACCTAAAGAAGGAAATGCCTATAAAAATAAAAGAAAGTTACAGAATACCAAATAGACTGGATCCAAAAATAAAGTCCCCTCTGCACATAATAATCAAACCATTAAACATACAGAATAAAGAAAAAAATATTAAGAGCTGCAAAGGAAAAAGGCCCAGTAATATATAAAGGCAGACCCATAAGAATAACACCTGACTTTTCATGGAGACTCTAAAAGCCAGAAGGTCCTGGACAGACGTTATGCAGAAACTAAGAGACCATGGATATCAACCCAGACTATTATACCCAGCAAAACTCTCAATCAACATAGATGGAGTAAACAAAATATTACATGATGAAACCAGATTTAAACAATATCTCTCCACAAATCCATCCCTACAGAAAGCACTTGAAGGAAAAATCCAACCTAAGAAAGTTAGATGCACCCATGAAAACACAGGCAATAGTCCCATACCAACAAATATCAAAGAAGGGAAACATACAACACTACCACAAAAAAAATAACAGGAATAAACAATAACTGATCATTAATATCCATCAATATCAATGGTCTCAATTCACCTATAAAAAGACTCAGGCTAACAGAATGGATATGAAAACAAGATCCATCAATTTGCTGCATACAAGAAACACACCTCAACTTTAAAGACAAACACCACCTCAGAATAAAAGGTTGGGAAAAGACTTTCCAATCAAATGGATTTAAAAAGCAAGCTGGTGTAGCTATCCTAATATCTAATGAAATAGACTTCAAACTAAAATCAATTGTCAGAGATTGGGAAGGACACTACATATTTATCACTGGGAAAATCTGACTAGATGAAGTCTCAATTCTAAATATTTATGCCCCCAAAACAAGGGCACCAACATTCGTAAAAGAAACATTACTAAAGCTTAAATCATACATCAAACCCCATACACTAGTAGTGGGAGACTTCAACACCCCACTCTCACCAATTGACAGGTCTCCCAGACAGAAACTTAGCAGAGAAATAAGGGAACTAACAGAAATTATGACTCAAATAGACTTAATAGATATCTACAGAATATTCTACCCTAACACAAAAGAATATACCTTCTTTTCAGCACCCCATGGAACCTTCTCTAAAATTGACGACATATTTGGTCACAAAGCAAATCTCAACAGATACAAAAAAATTGAAATAACCTCCTGTGTCTTATCTTATCTTGAGGCTTAAAGTTAGATTTCAACAACAACAAAAATTACAGAAAGCATACAATCTCATGGAAACAGAATCATTACCAATTGAATCACCAATGGGTCAAGGAAGAAATAAAGAAAGAAATTAAAGATTTCCTAGAATTCAATGAAAATGAATGTACAATATACCCAAACTTATGGGACACCATGAAAGCAGTGCTAAGAGGAAAATTCATAGCTTTAAATGCCCACATAAGAAGTTGGAAAAATCTCTCACTAGTGACTTAAAAGCACAACTGAAAGCTCTAGAACAAGAAGAAGCAAACTCACCCAGGAGAAACAGACGCCAGGAAATAATCAAATTGAGGGCTAAAATAAATAAAATAGAAACAACGAGATCAATAAAAGAATCAATGAAACAAAGAGTTGGTTCTTTGAGAAAATGAACAAGATAGATAAGCCCTTATCCAAATTAATGAAAAAAGCATCGAGAAAGCATCCAAATTAACAAAATCAGAAATGAAAAGGGGAACATAACAACAGACAATGAGGAAATCCAGAGAATCATCAGGTCATACTTCAAAAACCTGTACTACACAATATTGGAAAAATCTGAAAGAAATGGATAATTTTCTGGATAGGTACCCCATACCAAAGTTAAATCAAGACCAGATGAACTATTTAAATAGAGCAATAACCCCAAATGAAATAGAAATGGTCATTAAAAGTCTCCCAACCAAAAAAAGCCCAGGACCAGATGGTTTTAGTGCAGAATTCTACCAGATTTTCAAAGAAGAGCTAATACCAATACTCTTCAAATTGTTCCACGTTATAGAAACAGAAGGAATATTATCAAATTCTTTTTATGAGGCTACAGTTACCCTGTTACCCAAACCACACAAAGATACAAAAGGAAAGAGAATTACAGACCAAATCTCCCTCATGAACACTGATGCAAAAATACTCAATAAAATACTGGCTAACCAAATCCAGAAACACATCAAAAATTATCCACCATGACCAAGTAGGCTTCATCCCAGGGATGCGAGGATGGTTCAACATACAAAAATCTGTCAAAGTAATACACCATATAAACAAACTGAAAGAAAAAAAACACATGATCATCTCATTGGATGCTCAAAAAGCTTTTGACAAAATCCAACCACCCTTCTTGATAAAGATTCTAGAGAGATCAGGAATACAAGGAACATACATAAACATAATAAAGTCAATTTACAACAAGCCAACAGCCAACATCAAATTAAATGGAGAGAAACTCAAAGTGATTCCACTAAAATCAGGAACAAGATGAGGCTGTCCACTCTCCCCATACTTATTCAATATAGTACTTGAAGTTCTAGCTAGAGCAATAAGAAAACAAAAGGAGATCAAGGGAATGCAAATTGGAAAGGAAGAAGTCAAACTTTCATTATTTGCAGATGATATGATAGTATACATAAGTGACCCCCAAAATTCTACCAGGGAACTCCTACAGCTGATAAACTCCTTCAGTAAGGTGGCAGGATACAAGGTTAACTCAAAAAATCAGTAGCCCTCCTATATATAAATGAAAAAGGGACTGAGAAAGAAATCAGAGAAACATCACCCTTTACAATAGCCACAAGTAATATGAAATACCTTGGGGTAACTCTAACTAAGCAAGTGAAGGACCTATGACAAGAACTTTAAGTCCCTGAAAAAAGAAATTGAAGAAGATGTCAGAAAATGGAAAGATCTCCCATGCTCATGGATAGGCAGGATAAACATAGTAAAAATGGCAATCTTACCAAAAGCAATCTACAGATTCAATGCAATCCCCATCAAAATCCCAACACAATTCTTCACAGACTTGGAATGAACAATACTTAACTTTATATGGAAAAACAAAATACATAGGAGAGCTAAAAGAATCCTGTACAATAAAGCAACATCTAAAGTCATCATGATGCCTGACCTCAAGCTCTACTATAGATCTATAATAATTAAAACAGCTTGGGACTGGCATAAAAACCGACATGTGGACCAATGGAATCGAATTGAAAACCATGATATTAATGCACACACCTATGAACATATGACTTTCGACAAAGAAGCCAAAACTGTGCCATGGAAAAAAGAAAGCATCTTCAACAAATGGTGCTGGTATAACTGAATGTCAACATGCAGAAGATTGCAAATAGATCCATATCTGTTGCCATGCACAAAACTCAAGTCCAAGTGGATCAAAGACCTCAACATAAATCCAGTTACACTGAACTTGATAGAAGAGAAAGTAGGAAGTAGTCTGGAACAAATTGGCACAGGAGACCACTTCCTAAATATAACACCAGTAGCACAGACACTGAGAGCAACAATTTGTAGAAGTAACCATCTTATTCAATAAAAAACACAGAACCAATGCAAAGAAGAAAGCCAAGAGGTCAAAGCTAAGAGCTAAAAACCTTACTCTTCCTCTTGCGGTGGTCCTACCTCTCCGAAAAAGACCTACTTCCTGTGTGTCTGTCATTATAAAGACTTTCTGTTCTGTCTTCTCATTGGTTGTAAACCCAACCACATGACCGCCTTGTCACTGCCTGTCTGTACAGACCTCCAGGTCTTCTATGGTTGGTATTGAGATTAAAGGCGTGTGTTTCCAATGCTGCATGTATCCTTGAACACACAGAGATCTACCTAGCTCTGCCTACCAAGTGCTGGGATTAAAGGCATGCACCACCACCGCCCAGCTTTCGCTATGGCTTGCTAATAGCTTTGACCCGCGGCCAACTTTATTTATTAACATACAAATAAAATCACATTTCAGTACAAATAAAATATCACCATAACAATTAATAAATGGGACCTCCTGAAACTGAGAAGCTTTTGTAGAGCAAAGGACACAGTCAATAAGACAAAACCACAGCCTCCAGAATAAGAAAAAATCTTCACCAACCCCACATCAGACAGAGGGCTGATTTCCAAAGTATATAAAGAACTCAAAAAGCTAGACATCAAAATACTGAACAATCTGATTAAAAAATGGACTACAGAGCTTAACAGAGAAATCTCAACAGAATCTCAAATGGCTGAAAGGCATTTAAAGAATTACTCAACATCCTTAGTCATCAGGGAAATGCAAATCAAAACAACACTGAGATACTATCTTACACCTGTCAGAATGTCTAAGATCAAAATTACTGAAGATGGCTTATGTTGGAGAGGATGTAGAGCAAGGGGAACACTCCTCCACTGTTGGTGGGAATGCAAACTTGTGCAGCCACTCTGGAAATCAGTATGGTGGTTTCTCAGAAGATTGGGAATAAGTCTTCCTTAAGACCCAGTTATACCACTCTTGGGTATATACCCAAGGAATGCTCAATCTTGCCACAAGGACACATGCTCAACTATGTTCATATCAGCATTATTCATAATAGCAAGAACCTGGAAACAACCTAGATGCCCCTCAACTTAAGAATGGATAAAGAAAATATGGCACATATACACAGTGGAGTACTACTCAGCAGTAAAAAACAATGATATCATGAAATTTTCAGGCAAATGGATGGATCTTGAAAATGTCATCTTGAATGAGGTAACCCAGATTCAGAAGGACAAACATAGTATGTACTCACTCATAAGTGGATACTAAATGTGAGGGAAGGGATGGTCAGACTGCAACCCACAACTCCAGAGAGGCTAGCTAAAAGGGAAAGACCCTAGAAGGGACACATGGATGACCCCGTGAAGGAGAAGTGGATGAGATCTACATGAGTGGACTGGGTGTGGGGGGGGTTGCAGAGGATGAGTGGGGGATGAGAACATAAGGAAATGGGAGGGTCGAGCTGGAACAGGGACAGAGTGGGAGGGCAGGGAAGAAGATACCATGATAGATGAGGCCATCATGGGAATAGGAAGAGGCAGGGTGCTGAGGAGACCCTCAGGAATTCACAAGGTTGATCCCACCTTGGTCTGCTGGCAGTGGTCCAGAGGGTGCCTGGTGACCAGCCTAGCAAATAGCCTAACTGTCATAGAGCCTTTGTCTGGTGATCGATGGAGGCAGATACAGAGATCCATGGCCAGGCACCAGGCTGAGCACCAGGAATCCAATTGATGAGAGAGAGGAGAAATACTGAAGGTGAGGGACATTGAGATCATGATGGGGGAACATGCAGAGATGACCAGTCACACTAGTGGAAGCCCATGAACTATAGACTGGTGGCTGTGGAGCCCCCATGGGACTGGACTGGGCCCTCTGAATATGGAAGATGGTTTTTGGGGGGCACCTAAGCAAAGGGATCAGGATCTGTACCTGGTCTATGGGCAGGCTTCTGCAATCTGGTGCCTGTGGTGTGACTCCTTGCACAGCCTTCGTGCAGTGGGAAGGGGCTTGGACCTTTCTAGGCTCAGTGTGCTGGGCTTTGCTGACTCCCCACGGGAGACCTCAATTTGGGGGATGTGGTGATGTGGGGTGGCTTGGGAAAGAGGGCTGGGGGGTAGGAGGAGGGAAGAGGGGGGAATCTGTGAAAAGTATGTGGAGTGAGTAGAAAATTTCTCAATAAATAAAAATGAAAAAAACAAAAAAAAAATAAAAACATGAAAGATATGTGCTGGCAAAGATATGAAATATATGGCAAAAACATTGGAATACAGGTTGGTTTAAAAAAAGTATGATAGCTCTTCAGGACAATAAGAATAGAACTACTGTATGGGTTTGTAATTTTATTTCTAAACATATGAAGACAAATATGGTGATATTTTACTTGTACTGAAATGTGATTTTATTTGTATGTTAATAAATAAAGTTGGCCACGGGTCAGAGCTATTAGAGCCATAGCAAAAGCTGGGCAGTGGTGGTGCACGCCTTTAATCCCAGCACTAGGTAGGCAGATCTAAGTAGATCTCTGTGTGTTCAAGGATACATGCAGCATTGGAAACACACGCCTTTAATCTCAATACCAACCATAGAAGATCTGGAGGTCTATACAGACAGGCAGTGATGAGGTGGTCATGTAGTTAGGTTTACAACCAATGAGAAGGCAGAACAGAAAGTCTATATGAAGACAAAAAACACAGGAAGTAGGTCTTTTGACTGGAGAGGATGGATGAAGCAGGAAGGGTAAGGCTCTTAGCTCTGACCTCTTGGGCTTTCATCTTTACACTGGCTCTGTGTTTCTTATTGAATAAGACAGTTACTTCTACATTTGGCACCAAAGGTAGCAAGAATCCATTAGAAACTGCTTGGCTTGGGGGCAGGTCTGGTTTCCCACCTGAGCGTCCTGGCTCCGTAGCTCGGGCCCAGGTTGGCTTGGTTTCAGGCCAGACTGACCGTAGCTCCAAGCTGTTAGCTGCAGCTGGAGCTACTTGCTTAAAGCCAGTGCTACAAACAACTCAGGCCTCTCCTGCCAAATAGGACCCCTGCCTGTAAAGCCAACGCATGTGGTCGGAGTTTAAGAAAGCCGGAGCCCAGGCTTGACTTGGCTCAAGCAGGAACACGTGGCTGGATTTAAGCTTTTAGCCAGATCTTGTGGCTATGCTTTCTTGCACTCCCCCCCCCCTTCTCTCTCTGGATTCACACCTCGGACATTAGGTGGCTGTTTTGAAATTCTCTCAGATTTCTACTGTTCTATACAGACTTAAGTCAATTAAGATATCAGACATTTTAAAGGAAACTATTTAAAAGAATTTTTTTTCCTCATTAAAAAAATGGGTTTTATGGGTACATTGGAAGAAAATTGGGCTTTGTTTGAAATTTTAGGCAGTCTGACAATGGAACAGCTTTATGGGAAGATTAATGTTGATCGAATTATGAACTTTATTACTTTTCTTATCCTCATTTTACTATTTAAAAAGATGGTCAATTTAAGTGCCAGGATAACAGTTTTAGAAAAACCTGTTAAACCTGTAAAAATGAATTATAGAGAAATTCAAATTCAGACAGAAGAAATTAACAATGAAGTTGTTTCAAGATTGGATCATAAGGTTACAGAAAGAAAGCCTGTTTTCACACAGTCACCCTTAATTTATCTGATAACTGTACAGCAGTTATCTGATCAAGTGAATACACAAAATATTTGGGCTTCAATTGAAATGTTAGATTTATGAAGGTTTAAGGAGGCAATAGTATCTTATGGCATGCATTCCCCATATTTAAAGGAAATGTTGAACACCTGGTCAACTTAAAATAGGATTGTACCACAAGACTGGCGGGAGCTTACACATGTTGTTCTGGAACCAAGACAGAGGCTCCAGTGACAAATGTGATTCAAAGAGGAGGCTACAAACATAGAAAAACAATGGAGGGATAAAGGAATAGAAGTCTTCCAGGATCAGCTTATTGGAAAAGGCCAATATACTTCAGTACAAACACAATGTTTATATGATGTCCAAACCCTAATTCTATGTCGAACGGCAGCCTTGAATGCATGGGGCAGAGTCGAGGAAACAGGAAAACAAACTGAGTCATTTACAAAGGTTATACAAGGCCCAAAAGAATCTTTCACATTTTTTTTTTTTTTTTTTTACAAAGACTGGCTTCAGCAGTAAAGAGAATGATCCCAGATTCAGAAGCTAGTCAGATAATAATTAAATCTTTGGCCTTTGAGAACACAACTACAGCATGCAAAAGAATAATCAGGCCGTTAAAGGCAAGATCTGCACCTTTGGAAGACTGGATTAGAGACATGGTTAATGTTGAGGCTCATGAACATGATGATATGTGGGTAGGAGAAGCAATTTCAAAAGGTTTGAGAAATGTTAGATGTTTTGGATGTGGAAAGCAAGGACATTTGAAAAGGGACTGTAAACAGGTCATGCCTAGAAACAATGTTTCTTCAAGGAACACTGGTAACAGAATGCCCCTTCCTTCTGGAGTATGCAGAAGGTGTTGTAAGGGAAAACACTGGACCAATGAATGTAGATCAACAAGGGAAAGGCAAGGTAATCCTTTGCCTTGGGCTTTTGGAAACTCCCAGAGGGGCCTCAGGCAGGACCCCACAGCAAATCCATTTCAAACCTTTCCTGCAGTTGTAGAGGAAACCCCTACTAAGAGCAATTAAATAACCAAATGCCTATTGGAATAAATCATGCTGGTTGGGATAATGAAACAGAGAGAATAGAAAATTCAGGAGAAAACATAAGGAAATTTTTTTGGCAAACTATTAATGAACAAAACCAAAATTAACAATAAAAATTAATGGTGTTTTGGTGTCTGGTCTGGTAGACACAGGTGCTGACGTTACCATAATTGCACCAGAATTTTGGCATCCAACTTGGCCTCTTCAGGAGGTAAATATTCAACTGGTAGGAAATGGGTCATTATCTCAAGTGAATCAGAGTGCAAGATGACTCAAATGTATGGGTCCAGAAGGACAGAGAGAAAAATTAAAACCATATGTGGCTGACATAACTATGAACCTGTGGGGTCGAGACCTGTTGCACCAATGGAATACTCAGATTAACATCCCTCCAATCTCAGAAACAAATCATAAACTAGAAAATGTTTCTGAGAGAAATATTAGAAGATATTATTCTGAGTGGTCAACAGTCTTCCATATGATACAAGAACAGGGCACAACAACTAATGATCTCCCAAAGACACCAATAGCTCTACCTTTAAAATGGTTAATAGACAAGCCTGTATGGGTTAAGCAATGGCTTTTAACAACAGAGAAACTCCATGCTTTATAAGAGCTGGTAGAAGAACAGTTAAATGCTAAGCATGTTGAAGAATCAACCAGCCCTTGGAATTCTCCTGTATTTGTTATTAGAAAGAAATCTGGTAAATGCAGAATGGTAACAGACCTTAGAGCAATTAACAAAGTAACTCAGCCAATGGGCTCTCTACAATCTGGAATTCCTTTGCCTACTCTGTTACCAAAAGGATGGCCTCTCATAGTTATTGATTTAAAAGACTGTTTCTTTTCAATACCCTAACAAGAAAAAGAGACATATTTGCCTTCACAGTGCCTACTTACAATAATTTTCAAACAGTTAAAAGATTTCAGTAGAGGGTCCTCCCACAGAGAATGTTAAATAGCCCAACTCTGTGCCAATATTTTGTACAACAGCCATTAGAAGTGATATGTAAAAAATTTCCTAAATGTATAAATTATCATTATATGGATGATATTTTACTAGATGATTCAAATGCAGATACTATAGGAAGAATGTTTGAAGAAGTAAAGAAAATTTTGCCTTGCTGGGGATTACAAATTGTTCCTGAAAAGATACAAAGAGGAAATTCTATTAATTATTTAGGATATAAAATAGAGCTACAAAAATTAGACCCAAAAAGGTGCAAATTAGGAGAGATCTATGACAGATACTTATTGACTTTCAAAGATTATTTGGAGACATTTCTTATCTATGAACTATTGTTGGGGTAAAAAATGATGAACTGAATAATTTGTTCAAAACCTTAAAGGTGAAAAGGACTTAAATAGTCCAATGGGATTATCACCTGAAGCTGAGAAAGAATTGGCCTTGGTGGAAAGGAAAGTACATGAATGGCACAAGGATCATATTGAACCAAAGCTGGATAGCATTTTGGTTATTTTACCTTCTAGGCATTCTCCTACAGGAATATTAATACAGAGGGAAGATGTTATATTGGAATGGATATTTTTACCAAATAAACCAAACAAAAAAATTAAAAACTTATGTAGAAAAAATCTGTGACTTAATTTGGAAAGGAAAATTGAGACTTTGTCAATTAGCAGGAATAGACCCAGCAGAAATTATCATAATTTTAACTAAGGAGGACATTGAAAAATTATGGAAAAAAGTGAACCTTGGAAAAGAGCTTGCAATAATTTTTTGGAAGAAATTAACAGCAAATATCCCAAAAGTGATAGAATTGATGTTATAAAGTGAGCTGATTGGATCTTGCCTCGAATTGTACGGGAAAGGCCATATCTGGAGTTCGTACATTTTATACAGATACCAACAAATAAGGAAAGGCAGGTTACAGAATAGAATATTTAAGTAAATTGGTTCAAAGTCCTTATAATTCAGTTCAAAAATCAGAATTGTATGCTCTTCTGTTGGTATTAATGGATTTTTCAGAACCTCTCAACATAGTAACTGACTCTCAGTATGCTGAAAGAGTGGTGTTACATATTGAGACTGCAGAATTTATCCCTGATGCTTCAGAATTAACGTCACTATTTATTCAATTACAAGGTACAATCAGGAAAAGGAGTCATCCTTTATCTATAACTCACATCAGATCCCATAGTGGTCTGCCAGGCCCTCTAGCACAAGGCAATCATGAGATTGATAAATTATTGATAGAAAATGTGCTAGAGGCCTCAGAATTTCATAAAAAACATCATGTCAATAGTAAAAGTTTAAAAAAGGATTTTTTCCATAATCTGGCAACAAGCCATAGAAATAGTAAAGAAATATCTTACTTGTTCCTTCTACAATCAAACGCCATTACCAGCAGAATGTAACCCAAAGTGTACTCAGAGGAATGAAATCTGGCAGATGGATGTGTTTCACTTTGCAGAATTTGAAAAATTGAAATATGTGCACCATACCTTCAATACTTATTCAGGATTTCAATGGACAACTGCTTTGAGTTCTGAAAAATCTGATTCTGTAATCACTCATTTGCTAGAAGTTATGGCCATCATGGATATACCTGCACAAATCAAAAGTGACAATGCTCCATCATATGTATTTGTTAAAATGAAACAAAAAAGTTTTTTTGCTTATTACAATATAAAGCATATTACAGGTATACCGCATGATCCTACAGGTCAAGCAGCTATAGAAAGATCAAACAGAACTCTAAAGGATATGCTAAATAAACAGAAAGGGGTAACAAAACCCCCCAGAAATAGACTGCATAATGCTCTGTTAACTTTGAATTTTCTCAATGCCAATGAGACAGGAACAACAGCTGCAGAGAGACATTGGATAATAGAAAAAAAAAACTACAGAATTAAATCAGCTTATATACTGTAAGGATGTGCTGACCTCAGCATGGAAACCAGGATATGTGTTACATTGGGGAGGAGGTTTTGCTTTTGTTTCTACAGGAGAAGATAAGCTGTGGGTACCATCAAAATTGATGAAGGTTCAATTTGAACAAGAGAGACCTCTTAATTAGAGGAGGTGATAATTCATCAACCAGTATGAACATCCAATTTAAACTAACTTATACCAGTAACACATGCCTTTTCATTTAATCAAATAATCACTTGCTAAAAAGGAACATCTCCAAAATTAGTCTTGGGGAAAGGTTTTTCTTTTTGTCTTTTAGGAGAATGATGGTTAAGGAATCTGAAGAACACAAGACAAGTGAGACAACTGAAGAAAAGGGACAAATCACCTATCCCAGGAAACAGAGTGAAACGGCGTATGGGTATATATTATCTAAAGAATTTTATGTCTTCTTAAATGTTTGTTTCTGCTTTTCTCTAAAGATTTAACACTATTGGTCTTCTAATAGTCCCAGTTCAATTAAAATTTAAAGCTGACTTTGGAGTTGGAGAATGGCTCTCTCCTTCTTTAAACTCAAGCATGTTGTTAAAAGGAAAATACAAACTCCCTGTATCATGCCAAAATAAAAGAGCCATTTTCTGCTGTGGGACAGGACAAAAGCCAAATTAATTAAGGGACTATTCTATTACTAATCTCAACTCTTTGATTCTATTCTGATTCTTTAAACTTTTCTTGAAGTATAAATTTTATATCAAAATTTACAAGATTAATATATATATACATTTTAAACTTTGTTAAGATATGAATGGTCATATAGAGTACTAACTAATTCTAGAAAAAAGGCTTCAATTAGCTGCATATATATGTCTTTGTGTTCGAGTCTCTTATCAGTTTTCTGCAGGAAATCACAGCCAGGCCTAACATCAACTGAAGTCTCCAGGAAGAAGATGGGGCCCCACAACCACAACAACAACAATTCCACGTAGACAATAATAATATCACTAAGCTGACAAACATCATCTACAGATCAGCTTTGAACTACAAGGTGCTCAGAGCAATTTTGAGATGACTAGCTGAGATGATCCAGTCTCAAAGACTACTTGAATAAGGACTTGAGATAAACCCTGAACTTTGGCATTATACACAGACTGGATAATAATAAAGGATATAGTTACCTTTCCTAGAATTTGACAATTAACCAAAATTTTTCTTTCAAGATAAAGATAACTTCACCCATACCCAGCAGGAAGCAATTTTAAGAATACGATGCCCACATTCCCAAAGAGGTGGTGTGGAATGGGTGGTTTTTTTTGGTCTTTTTAATGGGTTTTGGGTCTGGGATAATTTTCATTATTTACGGGGGTAGGTTACAAGTTGTTGTCAAGGGTTAGGAAAAAGGATAAGCAAAGGAGATTAGATTTAAGGTTCTTGTTTAAAAAAAAAGAAAAAAAGAAAGAAAAGAAAAAGACAATTACTAGTTTTAAATACTTTACATTATTACCAACTATTAGGATATAAAGAAATGAAAGTAGTTAGACATTACAATAGAAATTGTAGTCATATTAGATATGTTTTAAAAATTGAGCAGATATATTTTCGACAGGTCATCTTCAAACCCTTCAGAGATCTACTGAATATGGCATTTAAAATGTTTTAATAACTTAGAAATTTTTCTTTTTTGAGACATGTCGGCTCCTGGCAGTACCAATCTACTTCAGAGAAAATATGGGCATTGAAGAAACTGCATATGGAGTTAACTTTCATTGTGGCAAAAGTTAGCCACTGGACAACAAAGTATCCTCAAATCAACAGGACAAAATGGACAGACAGAACACGAAACAAAGGACTACCGATTCCTGCCAAAACAAGTGTGGTTATGGCTTTATCAAAAGGCATCTTCTGAGGCCAGGTCAATATGGCACCATCCCTGAAGTGGCCTTCACAATCCGGAAAAGGTACAGGGCCCTTTTCTTTGAAGGCAGCTGAACAGGCAGTGGGCCGATGGCTTCTGTTGTGCAATGGAACAGCACCTGAAAGCTCACGCCTCTCAATAGTAGACTGGCATTTAATAGAGGGATGTGGAGAAGAAGGGGATGCTGAGATGAAGCCATATATACACAGCTAAGAAGAATGGACAGCTGAATTCAAAAACCATCAACAATTTCCAGAATTTAAAATCCTGAATCATGACATGACACTAGTGGAATTCAGGTGTTTCTGGTACATGGACTGCTCTCACCCAATGTGAGGTTGAACTGTTGACCTTGTGTACAACCTACTTCACAAATGAGTCTGTCAGATACGATAAGCCTATAGGCTGAAGATGATGCCCCAACACTGCGAAGAAACCTCAGGTGACTGTCCAGGCAGCTGGCTGTTTCTGTCAACTCACAAAATTTTTGGAAGTTTCTTGTGTGCACTTCCTGTTTTTATTTTTGTTAGCTAATATTATTTCCTTCTTGGGTCTCTGAGGGAGTTGAAGATTAGTTATAGTTGAAGATTAATTAGGATAGAAATTGAATTAGATACGTTTTGGACTTACTAAAATAGGATAGATAAGGGAATTATTTTCTCTGATTTGTCAAATACAAATGGACTAGACATCGTTTAGGTATTTGTTACTTGTATATATTGTATATAGTTATTGTACTTTTGTATATAGTTTTTCTTTTGTTAGTTATAACCTTTTGCCTTTTTTCTTTTTATTAAAATAGAAAAGGGGAAATATGGTGATATTTTATTTGTACTGAAATGTGATTTTAATTTTATGTTAATAAATAAAGTTGCCCTGTGGTCAGAGCTATTAGAGCCATAGCAAGAGCTAGGTAGATTTCTGTGTGTTCAGGGATACAGCCAGTATTGGAGACATACGCCTTTAAGACCTGGAGGGTGGTACTTACAGGCAGTGATGAGGCAGTCATGTGGTTGGGTTTACAACCAATGAGAAGGCAGAACAGAAAGACTATTTAAGCACAGACAAACAGGAAGTAGCTCTCTCTCGGGGAAGTTAGGAGCACTGCAGGAGGTAAGATTTTATCTCTGAGCTCTGACCTCTCGGCTTTCTCTTTTACACTGGCTCTGTGTTTCTTATTTTAATAAGACGATTGGTTACATCTACAAAGAACAATTACCTAAATTCAAAACAAAACAAAACAGACACAGGGGGAAATGTAATCTAACTGTAGATCTTCTCTCCCTTCTCCTCCAAATCCCATTCCCTAATCAAGCCCCTGAGCTCTGTAGCACAACACCTATTGTGGCCTCCCCTCCCTCTCTTCCTTCATCTTCAGGAGATCATGCAGATCTTCTCCTCCAATCATCCTTCACCCAGGCATTACATGGGAACCCCACAGCAACTCAGGGCAAGGAAGCATGGATATTTTGGGTCTTTACTTTCTCTCTCTCCTCCATATCCAATTCTCCAGTCTCATCTCCAGCTCTGTAGATGACTACCTACCTGTTGTGGTCTCTCTCCTTACTCTCTGCCCCACATTCCCAGGTAGCTAAGCAGACGCTGGTGGAACACCCTGCTTCCCTCATTCTTATGGATCCCCTCAGCTTCCACTCCCAAACTTTCTAGCTCACACATATTCCTAAATCTCAGCCCCCAATAAGCAGAAACACATTGTACCCAGAACTTACCACTGGCCACACTAAGCAGGATGCAAAAGCATTCCCTATCAAGTGCTGTGGGATGGTCTGTATGTCAAATTGTTCTGATTGGTCAATAAATAAAACACTGATTTGCCAGTGGCCAGGCAGGAAGTAGGTGGGACAAGGAGAGAGGAGAATTCTGGGAAGTGGAAGGCTGAGGCAGAGAGACACTGCCAGCCGCCACCATGACCAGCAGCATGTGAAGACACCGGTAAGCCACAAGCCATGTGGCAAGGTATAGATTTATGGAAATGGATTAATTTAAGCTATAAGAACAGTTAGCAAGAAGCCTGCCATGGCCATACGGTTTGTAAGCAATATAAGTCTCTGTGTTTACTTGGTTGGGTCTGAGCGGCTGTGGGACTGGTGGGTGACAGAGGTTTGTCTTGACTGTGGGCAAGGCAGGAAAACTCTAGCTACAATCAAGCAACATATAGTCATCATACTTTCCTGGGAACCAGAAAGAGCAATAGAAATCAAGGAACAAAGTACCCATTCAAACAAAGACAAAGCCAGAAACTGACACCTAGAATTACAGTTCTCCCAACCCTAAGGTCTAGAAGCCAGAGTAAAAGCACAATAACAATCAAAACAATATGTCCTCATTAGAGTCCCCAAACCCTACCAGAGTGAGTCCTGAGAATTGCAACATAGCTGAAGCACAAGGCAAGGACTTTAAACAGGCAGCATGAATATGATAGAGGTCTTTAAAAAATTACAAAAGTTAAAGAAATTAAAGAAATCTATGAAAACACAATGAGTGGAAGGAAACAAATTAAACAGTTCAAGACCTGAAAGTGGAAATAGAATTAGTAAAGAAAAGCAAAACTGGAGTAATTATAGAAATAAAAAATTTAGGAACTCAAACAGGTACCTCAGAGACAAGACTTATCAACAGAATACAAGAGATGGAAGAGGAACTCTCAAACATTGAAGACACAGTAGAAATAATGAATATCTTGGTTAAAAATATTCCAGCAAAAAAACATTGAGGGAATCTAGGGCAGAATGAAAAGACTAAATCACCGACATCATTGAACTCAGCTGGCTGCTATTTGTCTGTATGCAAAAGATGCCAAAAAGTTAAGTATGAATAATAGGAAAAGAGGAAGGAAAAAAACCCAGGTCAAAGGCCCAGAAAATATTTTCAACGAAATCATAGAAGAAAATGTCCCTAACATAAAGATGGAGATGTCTATCAAGATATAAGAGGCATACAGAACACAAAATAGACTGAACCAGAAAAAAAGTCCTCTTTGTACATAATAATCAGAACAAAAAGGAGTATCAGCAAGAAATAATAAAAATCAGGGCATTTGTATAATAAAATCAGAGATTTAAATACAGATTTCAAAAACTATTTGAAGAATTAATCAAACAATGAGTTGGTTCTTTCAGAAAAATCAATAAGATTGACAAACCCTTATCCAAATTAACTAAAAGAAAGAGAACAACCAAATTAACAAAATTAGAAATGAAGGGGGCCCATAACAACAAACACCAAGGAAGTCCAGAAAATCAAAAGGACATACTTTAAAAATCTATACTCCACCAAATTAGAAAATCTAAAAGAAATGGATAGTATTCTTGATACGTGCCACCCACCAAAATTAAATCAAGATCAGATAAGCAATTTAAATTGACCTATAACCTGTAGTAAAAATCAAAGCAGTGATTTAAAGTCTACCTAAAAAAGCCTTATTACCTTGCACAAAATTCAACTCCAAGTAGATAAAAAACTTCAACATAAGGCCAGATACACTGATCCTGATAGAAGAGAAACTGGAGAATAGCCTTGAACTCATTGACACAGGAGAAGACTTTATGAACAGAACACCATTAGCAAGGCACTAAGATCAATAATTAATAAATGGGATCTCTTAAGCCAGGTGGTGATGATGCACACCTTTAATTCTTGCACTTGGGAGGAGGCAGAGGCAGGTGGATCTCTGTGCGTTCAAAGCCAGCCTGGTCTACAAAGTGAGTTCCAGGGCCATCAGGACTGTTACACAAAGAAACTGTCTCAATTAACAAACAAACCAATAAATAAACAAATAAATAAAAATAAAAAATAAATGGGATCTCTTGAAACTGAAAAGCTTCTGTATGAAAAGAACACCATTATGTGAACAAAGTGGAAGCCTACACAATGGGGAAAGATTTTTACCAACTACACATCTGACAGAAGGCTAATATCCAAAATATATAATCTGTATTGGTAATATAGTGGTGAACATAGCTGCTTTCCAAAATATATAAAGAACTCAAAAAATTGGAAATCAAGAAAACAAATGACCCTATTTAAAAATGGGGTACAGATCTAAACAGAGAAATTTCAAAAGACAAAACTCAAATGGCAAGCACTTAAAGAAATGTTTAGTCATTTGGGGAGATAAAAATTAAAAGTACTTTGAAATTTCATCTTAAACCAGTAAGACTATCCAAGATAAATAAAAGAAATGACAACTAATGTTGATGAGGATGTGTTGTAAGGGGAACATTTATCTATTGCTGTTACGAGTGTAAACTCATATAGCCACTAGTGAAATCATTGTGGTGGTTTTTCAAGAAGATGGGAATAGTTCCACCACGTAATCTAGCTATACTACTCTTGACCATATACCCAAAAGATGCTTCATTCTACCACAGAGACACTTGGTCAACCATTTTCAATGGCATTTTTTTTTAACATTTCAGGAATCCAACATTGACTACTGAATAGTTATTCAATAATTCTTATTTATAATATAACTCAAGAAACTTAATTTTTATTTAAAATTTGAATAACAATTGTTAACTTTAGGTCTGTGGCGGCTAATATGGAAGGCACAATCTACAACTGGCCAATTTGGAATATTTTTAACCTAATTTGAAATGTACTACAGTATAAAAATTCATGCTGGTGGTGAAGATATCAGAATCATATGTGAAATGCCTAATAATTTATATCAGGAATTACAGACTCAGATGATTAAATGCAAGCACTTATTTAGTTATATTGGCCTAAATAAATCATTCAAGTATTCTCACCTGTTTCTTTTTTACTTTTTAAGTAAATTATTTAAGTAAAAAATTATTTTCAATCAGAAAATAATTTTATTAGGCAGTCTTGTTCTAGAAAATATTAACTTGCTTTGGGAAATATTGGCTACTCTTATTTCCTTTCAAAACCTTGGGGCACATTCCTAGTGCCTTGAAGAGAAAACTGTTTTGAATGTGGACTGCATTCTGAAAAATAGTCAAGAGTTATTTTGAGCTGAGCCTGTAGGGTGAGGTGATGATAAAATTGGATAACACCCCAGAGGTCAAAAGAAGGTTAGAAAGCTAAGTATTGAGTCTTCTAATTTTGGATGACTCACAAAATGGATCAGAGTACATGTCATCAGACCTCAATTTCCTTTTCTACAAAATGAGAACTTTACACTAACCCACATTAAAATCTCCTTCACAGCCTTACTGAATTTACCAATAATTGCATATTACCCCTAGTGGCACCAGATTTAAATTTGTTTTGGAATCCACTGAAAAGCCTAAATAATTATTTCAGCTGTGTTCCAGTCTCTTGATAGCATTCCTGTTCACAGAGAATGGACTTAACATAAGACGCATAAACCAATCTCAGCTTTTTTCTTCTGTTCCTTTTTCTTTTGTTTACACATCACTGGCTCCTTTCTTTGTGAATGAAATAACTGGATTTGTAAAGGTTATATACAACACATTGATCTCTATATTTACTCTTTCCTTTAAATTTCAGCAAAAAATCTAAAAGATTTCTGATTTGTTTCTTTTAGTTTTTCAATTATTCTAATTAAGTTAGAAGTGTCCTTCATATTTTAGTAATTGAGCATATATGGCTATATCTCATATCACCTTGCAATTTATATGAGCTTCTTTGATGGCTTTAGCTAGAAACATTTCAATAAGAGATGAATATAAGAACGGCTTCATTTGGCATTTAGAAAAAGTCTCAGATAAATGGATTTATAAAGTAATAAGTCCTTTGGCCTTATTGTCACACAGTTTTGGCCAAAATTGCAAGAAGAAAATAAATAAAGCTCTCTGACTGCAAGTGTATTTGCTATGTCTCTGTGCAAGAATGTGTTTTTAATGAAACACTGATTGTACATGTGTCTCACTAGGTCACTAACCTTCAGGCAACATTACATCTTCAAAATGAAACCTCAAAGGCCTCCAGTAAGTACTTATCTGTGCTAGATGCAGTATTCAACATAATGCTATTTAAGATATATAACTCTTCTGTTGAATAAATATCACCACAATTTGACAGATGAGGAAAGAAGGGCCAGGGAAGTTCAATAATTGACTTGTACCCACACAGCTGCTAATTTCAATACTGAAATATGGAACTAAGTCCATAACTAAGGACTAGAGAGGCAATGACATGAAGCCACTTAACAATGTCACTCTAATACCCAGATGTTCTCAATCTGTGGTTACAGCTCATGAGCCATCAACATAAGGTTTCACTGGTTTTGGCTTCATTGTAGACAGAATTAATGGAAGCAGAAAACTAAACATGGTTGCCAGAATAGTGTAAGCAGAAAGTTGTGACTAAGAGTAAGCTCAGTACTCCAGGAAACCTGTTACCAATGCTAACAACAATGAAACAGTTAACATGATTTAATACATAGCCCATGTGAACAGAGAATCAGATAGTTGTTCATGGATACCATTTTTCTGTTGGATGTCTATATTCAATGTTTTCTTTGTTTATGTTTTGAGATAAAATATTTGTTATATGGTATACATGCATACATTTGATTTATACCTATAGATACAAGTATTTACACAGAACTCTGTAAACATGAAAAACAAAAAGAAAGGAGGGAGAGGATGAAGAAAGGCTTGAAAGGTTCAGTCATACTCAGGTATCATGTCCTTGAGTCAGTTGTGGGTGATTAACACCTCTCAGAATTACGCAGAAGGCATTTCACAAAGGAGGAGATATTTTTGGGTGTCACAAATGCTGACAGTGCCACTAGCATCTAGAGGTTGGAGGCCAGTGATATTGCTGAATTATCCTGCAGTGCCTGTCTCCCTTTCCCAATACAGAATTATTGAATCTAGAATATCAATGATGCTGAGGCCAAGGATCATAATTTCTAGTCTATTTAATGATTAATTTTGCTCAAATTTTAATTTTTCTACTGATGTATTTGGCTATTTACTCTTTTATCAAGGTATTATTGGAAGTTAGTATCATATTAGTAACTTAAGACACAACAAACATTTTTTGAAATGTTTCAATTAGTGTAAAAATAATATAATAGTTGTTTGGCTGCTTGGGTACCAGATTTAGTTTTTGCATTTCCATAAAAGCACCACTAAGACAAATATTCATCCCACATTTACTTGAATTCAGAGTCTGAGTGCAAATCAAGCAAAATTCAAGTGGGGGAAAATTAATAATGGGCAAGAAAAACTCTTAAATGCTGCCTTACCCTGGATGTAAAACTATTGCTAGGCAGGGTGGGACAGTCAACAGATTCCCAGAAGAAAAGGGAGGACCACAAGTTTGTAGGCCATTTCAGGCTACATTGTAAGGCACTATCTCAGAAAGCAGTGTAGACCTATTTATGAACTATATGTGTTAAATTCAGTAAGCATAAAGCTGTTGATCCAGGGTTGTAGACGAATTTCTAAATGATTGTATTAAATAAAAAACACAGAGCCAGATACAGGGGTGAAAGTGACCCAGCCAGTGGGGTCTCAACGGGTGACTCACCTGTGGGAGAGAATGAAAGGGACGGGAGACACAAAGGAAGACAACAAGACAGGGTTCTGATCATGCTGCAAATTTTATTCTCCTCAGCAAGGCTATATAGCATGGGAGGGGGAGGGGGCAGGAAGGAGGGAAGGAGTGCAGGACATGCAGGACATGCAGTTGAGGGGGGACTGCAGGTGAAGGAGGACATGCAGGTCATGAGGCTGCAGGATGTTGTGCTAGGTGATAAGGTCACTGATGAGGGCCCATTGTTTTGTTGCTATGCTACCTGACCGAGGAATGTTCTTTATCTTTGAGAACCTAAACCTATCTGGTTTAGGGCCTGTGGCTTGTTCTCTGGCTTAGCTAGTACTTTTCCATGGTTCTTGTTTGGTTCCTGACATCTCCCCCTTCAATACGTACAGCAAAACAAAGAAAGGAGGCCCAACTGTTTTTGCCGTAATGGGGGAGGGGTGACAGAGGCTCTATCCCTAATAAGTTCCATTGTTAACGGTCGGTCCATGTAGTAGGCGTCCCCACATGTCCCGAAGGAAGCTGGAATGATGCAGTTGTTTTTTTTTTTTTAAACAGGGGGCGGGTTTGAATCCTGGAGGAAAGAGTATAGGGTCTGCATAACCACTGTGCAATAGAGCATGTCATCCAAGGAACCCAGGATGGTGAAGCACTTTAATTTCCCTGCCTTCTGCAGTCCCGGCTGCACCCTCAATCCCCTATGCAGTGGGCTCCAGCTCCCAGGCACAGGTGCATCCTCCCCTGTCCAGAGGGGCCTGTGCTGATATGGAGTCTTTATCTAGTTCATCGAGACCATGATCATGGAGGTCGAGGCGATGGTAATGAACCTGAATTTGTTTTGCCTGAAGTTTGGCCAGCTGACCGTGCACAAATAGAGTTAGTCAAGACAAGGCCCAAGGGCCGAATGTCAAGACAAGAATGAGGCCAACCAAGGGTCCCAGAAGTGATGGCAGGAGGGTGGTTAACCAAGGAGGTGCAGAGAACCAATTTTGGAACCAGCCTAGCTCTTGATCTCTTTCTTTTTTGTGCTTCTCTAAGCCTTCGCGGACCTCGGCCTTGCTACTCCTGTGTGATCAGTATAGAAGCAGCACTTTTCCTTAAGAGCGGCACAGAGACCCCCTTGCTATAAAAAGAGGAGGTCAAGCCCTCGGCAGTTTTGGAGGACTACCTCAAAAAGGGAGGTGAGGGAGGATTCAAGGGCGGAAATGCCTCGCTCAAGCTGCGCTATATCTTCATCTATGGAAATTCTAAGCTCTGAATAATGTTGATTAGATAAAACCAGGGAAGCTATGCCTGTACCGGCCCCTGCAGCCCCGACCCCCAGGAGGACAGCCAGAGGGACCACCGGTCACGGGTTCCCTTTTCAAGTGATGGGGGGGGGGCAGCCGTCTCTGCTAGAGTGTTCTCTTCCCATCTTCCCGAGAATTGATCTGGGGAATAATAGGTTAGCCTAGGGATAAGTTGAACCAATATACAGAATAAGGGGGCAGAGGGATTATTTAAATAAAGAGAAATGCATGGTGTTAGGCCATTAGTACAGGCCCACCAAGTATCATTGGCAAGGAGAAGATATCCAGACTTAAGGGAGGTATTTAGGTTATCTGTGATTTTATAAAAGGGTTGATAAACAGGGGGAATGGTAGTGCCTTGGGTGACAAGGCAGCGGCCCAAGTCCATAACTTGGGAGAGTGTAAGGCAAGATGTGGGTAGCTGTTGCAAGCGACAATTGTGTGGGTCAGTGGTTAGGGAGAAATCTAAATCAACAACCACTCCTTCATAAAATGAGGGGTGGGGGTGGGGGCAGAATGATAGCAAAGCCAACAGGAGTCAACCAAATCAGGCTTGGAGGTATTAAGTACCTGGTAGGTTTTTGTGATAAGGGTGGTAATTATATCTTTGGTAGCTGGTGGGGGAGGTGGGAACGTGGGAGAAAAACCTGTGGATGTCTGAGATATATTGGTTGTAGGAAAATCACTGTTACCGAGAAGATGGTTGGGATCGATGGCAACAAGGTTAGGGGAATTGACAGGCTGCTTTAAAAGCTTGATGATAGAGGTGACACCTGTATCTCTTCCCTCCTGAAATAGGCAAAGGCCCCAAGTGAGGCCGGCCTCCCAGGCCGAATGAGCCTTCCCAGCCTCAGTGAAGGTAACTTTTAGGGGGTGGCACCAGGAGGAACAATCAGGGTGCCATGATAAGTATTAATATGCCCAATGGAATAATTACTGGTAACAGTAATAAAATCCCAAGAAGAAGAGGGGTGCCAATAGGCATTGCCCATAGTTTCACATGCCCAGGACTTGCAAAAAAAATATCCGGCTCCCCCACATTTGTAGAGCGGCTCCCCCACATTTGTAGAGAAGATTGCAAGGCTGATGATGACCAGGGCAGATATAAAAACGGAGGGTGACAAGTTTTTTTTCCTGGGCCTGATTTGCACACTGGGGGCGGGGGTGTCGAGGCCTGGGGTCGTGATAAGAATCAAAAAGCTTGGGAGCCCTTCCAGTAAGGGGTTGATCATCAACATGACAATCCGGGGATGTTAAGGCAGCCATTTTGGTCGGGATAAAGGTCAGGACACCAGGGGCATGGGTGACTAGGGAAGTTTGCCAGATGACATCTTGTCGCCCCATCAGCACCTGCCAGGTATGGTTTAAGGGCTGGTGGCGATTGGTGTATGGGGGTAGGCTAGAGAGGCTGTGGTTCGGAAGGAGGAGTATGAGACCCCAGACAGCCAGCTGAGCAGCTTCGTGAGTGATCTCCATCTCTTTGAGGTCTCGGTCTTTGATGGTAGTTTTAGCATCTGGAAGAGAAGAAGGAGGGTCCTCAGGGGGTTCAGTCAATCCCCTGGGTATGTTAGGTAAATTTACATATTGGACCAGGCGCTCAGGGAGCCAGCATGGGGTGTCATGTGCCTGGTGAAGGATGCAAGCAGAGCCATGGCCCCAGATAAGTACAGGATCTGAACCATTCCAAACGCCTGTAAGGGGGTCTCGCCACATGGCCAAAGGGCAGCTGACATCTGCTGAGGGGTGCCAATGGCGGTCAGCCACTGATTGACCTTCACCATCCAGAGTGAAGAAGTTAAGAACAAAGAGGGCATGGCCCAGGCGGTCTCCGGGAGGAGACGAAGGAAAGCTTGGACATCTTTAATAGAAAGAGCCATGTTTTTAAGGTCTGGTGGGCCCATTCTACAATGCCCTGACCTCGAGGGTTGTAAGGGATACCAGCAGTGTGAGAGATTTCATATTGTTGGAGGAACCGTTTAAGTCCTCCACTGATGTATGCCGGGCCATTGTCTGTTTTTATGTGTTTTGGGATACCCAAGGTAGAGAAGCAGACCAGGAGGTGAGCGATAACGTCGGGGTCCTTACCGAAGATCTGACACAAGGTCTGGTGACCACACATGATTAGGGAAGAAACAAGTTGGGGATAGGTGGGAATGACCTTAGTATGACTGGCAGACATATGAATCCATAAGAGGGAATGACCCTTAAGTTTATCCTGGGCCCTTAATGTGGAAGGGGAACTCTGCCAAAGGACCCCGGTGGATACACGGGGAGTAGATAAGACAACAAAAACCAGCGGGAAAGAATAATCAATCTGAAAAGAGGCTTGGGAGGAAATGGCCCTGGCAGTTAGTGACAGGGCCTTATGGGCAGCCGGGGTCAATTGATGGGGGGAGGTGGGTTCACTGGGGCCCCAAAGAATGTCATAGAGGGGTAGAAGATCAGTGGTAGGGAGTTTTAAGTATGGTCGAAGCCATTGAATGTCCCCAAGAAGTTTTTGAAAATTATTAAGGGTGGTAAGGTTATCTGTGTGCAGCTGGATGCGCGGGACCAAGACTCGATTGGAATGCAATTCAAGGCCCAGATAACTAAAGGGTATGGAGCGCTGGATCTTATCAGGGGCAAGCTGTAGGCCAGCAGCACAAAGGGCCTGTGACAGATCTTGGAAGGTTGCTTCTAGGATGGAGGAGCTAGGGGCGGCCAAAAGAAGGTCATCCATGTAATGTAAGATGTAAGTAGAGGGCCATTTTTGGCATATGGGATCGACTGCCTGAGACACGAAGTTTTGGCAGAAAGTCGGGCTATTTGCCATTCCCTGGGGTAAGACATGTCAATGAAAGCGGAGCATGGGACCCTGAAAATTAAGCCGAGGGAGGCTAAAGGCAAAATAAGCTCGATCATTGGGGTGTAGGGGGATGGTAAAGAAACAATCTTTTAAATTGATAACCATTTTGTGATAGGCCTCGGGGATGGCAATGGGTGAGGGCATGCCTGGTTGGAGGGCGCCCATGGGTTGTATAAGCTTATTAATGGCTTGCAGATCTTGGAGGAGTCTCCATTTCCCAGACTTTTTCTTTATGGCAAAGATGGGCATATTCCAGAGGGAATTGGATGGTTCAATATGACCGGCAGTGAGCTGTTCCTGTACCAACATCTCCGCCGCCTGTAGTTTCTCTTTTGGCAGAGGCCACTGGTCTAACCACACAGGTTCCTGGGTAAGCCAAGTGATTTTGTCTGCATGGTGTACAGGGGGAGCAGTGGCCTCAATTAAAAACCCTCAAACCTATGGTGTGAGTGGAGGAGCCAACTCCAGCACAAAGGCATACTCAGAAAGGGGGGCCCTATCTCTGTGGGGGCGGAGAACCTCCTTACAGGCTGGGTTTGCATTTTCAAAGGCAAGGTGTTTAACAAATGTGCTTTCGCTTTCTCCTGAGCCCAGGAGGCACTCATCGGTATCATTGAGATGGGATATAAAATCACTATAGGGCTCATTTGGTCCCTGATGTACCTTGGCCAATGAGGTGGTAGCCGCGCCTTTTTGGGGAAGTTTCCAGGCTTGAAGGTTGGCAACCTGAATCTGGGCCAATAAGCCAGGTGGAAAGGTGGCCTAGACCTCGTTTTTGTCATAAGGAGTTTTGCCAAGTAGTTTATTAATGGTCCAATGTTTTGAGGAAGGGTCATCAGCGTTGCCCTGGGTCATCTTGCAGCAGTTTTCTGAAAAGTCAGTTTTCCATAGGACAAAATCACCCTCAGACAGGGCGGCATGGGCCAAAAAATACCAATCATTTGGCGTAAGCCAGACCTTGCTCTGGTTTTCAAGCAATGCAAGGGTAAAGGGAGCAGTGGTACCATACTGAGTGCAGGCTGATTTAAGGCACTCAACAAAGCAAAAGCTAAGTTTTTGGTAAGACTGACCGGGTGGGGGTCCTGATCAGCCCCAGAGCCCATAACTCGTGGGGGGTCTCTCCCTCCTCCTCTTCAAGGGGAGGCAATTCCTCCATCTAGGGCAGACTTGACAGATCCGATCCACTTGCCTGGCTTTGGGTAATGGGAAAATCCAAAACTGGCTGTGGCCGAGGTTTTTTGAGTGAGGGAAATGTGGGGGAAGGCCGAGTTTTTGGGATGCCCAGGGGGAGATCAGAGAGCTCCTGATCAAGGAAGCATAGTTCCTTTAGAAGGGCCAGGTGTTGTCTGCGGGCCTGAAGTGTGCCCTTCAGGTGCTGTAATTCTGTTACGAGATTAGGGGGGATTTCTGGATCATCGGGGATGGCATTGGGAGCGCCAGCAGTGAACCTGCAGGGGCCTCAATGACTGGGGCACAAAAGGGGGCAATGGGAGGGGCATCATAAGGAGGGGGCTGAGTAAGATTATATGGTGTCTTTGTTGGGAGTGGCTTTTCTGAGAGGGGGGTTAAGGGAGCCAAGGACGCATGAGGTGGCCAATCGGAATTATGATATTTGGTGGCCTCTTTTTTTTTTTTGACCCGCCTCATCACCAGGGTTAAGAGGAGCCAGGTCAAGACCCTGGAGGGAGGGGTAGATAGACTGAGGTGGGGGTAATTGAGATCCTTCATCCATATTTTTAATCTCCTGTAAAGAGGGCACTCGTGAAGGGGGTGAGGGGAGGATGTGAATCAGCACGAGAAGGGGGACGAGACTGTTCTTTCATGACTTTTTGTTCCTGAGAGAAAACCGACTCGATTTCAGGGGAGGGGGAGGTTCTTTGGATCCTGAGGATATCTTTAACAAGGTTCCAATAGGAAAAGGTTACAACAGGGACTTTGGGCCTAAGACACGGTAGTAGTCAGTAAGGCAGTTGCCTACCCCTTTCCAGCATTTTTCATCAATCTTCCCTTCTTGGGGGAAACCAGGGACAACAGTTCTCTAAGTGACTAAAGAATTTGTTGAGGTCTTTTTACGAACCCTTATCCCTCGTGTCTTGAGGGCCTCTTTAATGCCCTTAATGGAAAGATCATGGGAAGAACTTCCCTGTCCCATGGTTAAGTCTGAAGATTAGACTAACCTCGTCCTTCTCGCTCTCTTCTGGATCATTAAGAAAGGGCGTCCAGTCGGGCATTCTCAATAGAGATCAGCAAAAATATCTCCACCAGACGTCTGGACTTTCCTGGAGAAGGATGTTCAGCTCCCAACGAGGCGAGGGTCGAGCCACCACATTGGGTGCCAGTTGCCCTGGCCAGCAGGGTCTCAATGGGGGCCACCCACTGTGGGAGAGAATGAAAGGGACTGGAGACACAAAGGAAGACAGCAAGACAGGGTTCTGATCATGCTGCAAATTTTATTCTCCTCAGCAAGGCTATATAGCATGGGAGGGGGAGGGGGCAGGAAGGAGGGAAGGGGTGCAGGACATGCAGGACATGCAGTTGAGGGGGGACTGCAGGTGAAGGAGGATGTGCAGGTCATGAGGCTGCAGGATGTTGTGCTAGGTAATAAGGTCACTGGTGAGGGCCCATTGTTCTGTTGCTATGCTACCTGACTGAGGAATGTTCATTATCTTTGAGGGCATCTGGTTTAGGGCCTGTGGCTTGTTCTCTGGCTTAGCTAGTACTTTTCCATGGTTCATGTTTGGTCCCTGACATGAAAGCTTTAGAGAGATCAGGAAAATAGGGAAAGCCACAGCTAACCTTACCTTACCAACTCTGCAGCATCCAAATGCAAGTTATTTCCTGTCTACCCACGTCTATATGCCTTGCTGTTCTGCCATCTGATTTGCTCTCTTTGTTCAGCTATATTACTTCCTCTTCCTGCCTAGCTCTGTCACTTCCTTCTGTCTGTACAGACCTCCAGATTTCCATGGTTAACTAGTGTTGGAATTTAAGGCATGTGCCACCACACCTGGCTCTGTTTCCAGTGTGGCCTTGAACACACAGAGACCCTGCCTGCCAAGTGATAGGATTAAAGGCACGTGCTAACATTGCATGACTTCTGTGTTGTGGCTGGCTTTTTCCTCTGATCTCCAGGCAAGCTTTATTTATTAAAGCACAAATAAAATATCACCACATTTCAGCACAAATAAAATATCACCACACAGGGTTGACTTCATACACTGTGATATGAAGTAATAGATAAACAAAATAGAACCCAACTTAACTTGTTTAGCAGTATAACAGTCAATCACAAACAGCCAGATGTCAGTCCATTATAGCCAGCCAATGCATTCCATCATACTCAACAGATGCTTGATCACACTGTGCTCAAGTAAGTAAACTGCCTGTCTGTAGCCAGCAAGGAGCCTTCTCCATTTCTGTGCCCTCTATCAGGTAGAGGACCCCACATTTCATCTGCTTTTAGTGATGCTTAATTGATATTTCTGTCTTTGTTTAAATAATTCCTAAATCTAACTTGTCTACAACGATTTTTATTCTTTAAACATATATGAAAGATACAATTAGATATTTAAAATTCATATTTACATTTAAATTCATATTTACAGAAGATACTTGTGGTGGTATTGTGTTCCCCAAAATATTGTGCACGCTAATAAACTTATCTGGGGTCAGAAAACAGAACAGCCACAATATTAAACATAGAGGATAGGCAGTGGTAGCACACACCTTTAATCCTAGCATTCCAGAGGCAGAGATCTACCTGGATCTCTGTGTGTTCAAGGATACAACCAAGCATGGTGACTCACGCCTTTAATCCCAGAAAGTGAGCCTTTAATCCCAGGGAGTGATGGCAGAAAGCAGAAAGGTATATAAGGCGTGAAGACCAGAAACTAGAAGCTTTCAACTGGTTAAGTTTTCAGGCTTTGGAGTAGCAGTTCAGCCGAGATTCATTCAGATAAGGACTCAGAGGCTTGCAGTCTGAGGAAACAGAATCAGCTGAGGAACTGGCAAGGTGAGGAAGCTGTGCCTTGTTCTGCTGCTATGATCTTCCAGCATTCACCCCAACACCCAGCTTTGAGTTTGATTTTATTAATAAAACCTTCTAAGATTCCTGCTATACATACTTATATCTCTAGGTTTTAAGATGCAGATATTTGAGAAACTGGCTTTCCAGAGTACCTATTACTTGATCCTAGGGACCTCATAAAGTAGGTAATAGTTAGAATTCACAAAGTGAAACAAAATGAGTACTTACAGGAATATCTGATTTTGAAAATAGGAGGCAATGAAACAAGACTTCTGGACTAGCCTTAGATGTTGGAAATAGAGAGGAATTGTTCCTCTATGGCCTCCAGAAGGAACCCAGCCTTAATGACAGCATGGTCTAGGTTCAAAAGACCCATCTGTGCATTCTAACATTCAGAGGTAGGAGGCAATGTTTTGTGTTGTTTCCATCAAGGGTATTGTTTTTGACTCCTCTTCTTTCTAGTTTTATTATTTTGGCCTTGTGGCTTGGCTTCTCTGAGGCAATTTCCTCACATAGAACATGACCATAATAATTGTTAATTACAGAATAGATTTAGGGTTCAGACATTTATTTAGCAGAGTGCCTGCCATAAATGCCTAAATGGGAATTATTATTACTTAATCACCTTACTACTCACAGAGTCAGGGACACAGGATAATGACACTCTATCATCTTAGAAAGATAAACAGGTAGCTTGCTGGATTCATCACATTTTGCTGTTCTATAAATAGCATAGTTAGTGACTTAAAATCACATAAAGTTAATGTTTTATTCTTCTGTAGATTAGAAGTTCTTTGTATCTAGAGGGTGGAGGGGAGAGTTTATTTTCCTGACTGTTGGGTTTCTCAAGGGAACTCACATTTCTTAGTTTATGGTGTCTTTTTTAAGGCCTTAGAACCAGCAGCACTGGGTATTCCTCCCAATTTATTTCCACTGTCACCTATCTTTCCCTGACTCTTCTATCTTCTTTCTCAAGTCTTTTTTCCTATTGCTTTACATTTTCTTTTATTTTACTTTTAATTTTTTTCAAAATGTACCAAAGAAATTAATTTTTAGTAAGATCAGTAAAGACTGATATTGGTAACTGAGGCTACTTCAACTCTATTGAAATAAAAATTTTAAACACAAGAAGAGAGAATGTGGTGTTTCTAGACATATATGCATTTATAACTTTGTTAGCAAATACACCAAACTTATATTTTATGCTATTTTCATGTTCAATGAAAATTTTGTATAAAAATATCCAAGACAGGAAATTAATTGTTCATAATAGCAAGTAGCTGGAGATTATTGAAAAGACTGTGTGGAGCTGGCTTCTCTCTTCTCCAACTCTGCAAGCAAACACATTGGAACTATAAAGTCAGGTGATGACAAACTTAGTGATATAATAACTGAAAATGGTCTGTACTGAGTAAGTAATATGTCCACAATGTCACTAAAGCAGACTTCAAATCAGACAATACTCAGAAAGGAGTACAGCATTAAGAGACTAGACACAATGTTATGAATGACAATAATCTGTTTTATATATATATATAACTAGATAAAAAGGTGTATAGATGGATAGATAGGGACCAATATTTGAATTTTAAATTTATCAGACAAGGGCTGTACCACTGAGATACTTCTCTAACACTAAGTTGGTGCCTATTTCCAGTCAACTTACAAAGATTTCATGATTTAATCTCCCAAAAACACTTTCAATAACAATTTCCCAGGTTTAAAGATGAACAGAATTTAAAAAGGCAACAAGTTTTCTAAGATAGCTGCTTTACTAATAAATTAATTTTAAAATCAGGATCATATTTGAACAACAAAATTAATATTAAAAGAAGATTGTTAGAATATTATATTTTTAGTTAGTATTTTAATAAGGACATTTCACTTGTCTTAAATAGTAACATCATGAAATGTATGGAAAAATGCAAAAAAAATTTAAGTTGCCAAAACTTTTTATAAATTTTTTGAAAATGAGTTAAAATTAAAACTAATATTGGGAATGTATGTGTATACTAAGCCTTATAAGTATAGACAAGGGATCAATTCCTTGTCTGAATATTCATCTGTGAATTTAATTGTTGTCTGTCCAGTTTAACCTTTATCTCATTGCTTCCTTCCCAAGCCCTTGGATTCTATTTAATTTTTCATCTGATATTATAATTGAAATATAACCTCTTTCTCTCTGACTTTTTCTCACTAATATACAACATAAACAGCTCTGGGAAAATCAAGTACATAACACTTTCTTTTTTTAATAAATATTTTTATTTTAAAATTAATTTAATTTTATATATCAGCCACAGATTCCTCTGTCCTCCCTCCTCCCACCTCCAGCCTTTCCCCCAATCCACCCCCCATTCCCACCTCCTCAGGGTCAAGGTCTCCCCTGGGGAGTCAGCCCAGCCTGGTAGATTCAGTTGAGGCAGATCCAGTCCCCTCCTCCCTACACCAAGGCTGAGCAAAGTGTCTCAGCATAGGCCCTCCATGCTCATGCACCAAGGATAGGTCCCGGTTCCACTGTCTGGGGGCCTCCTAAACAGTTTAAGCTAATCGACTGTCTCACTTATCCAGAGGGCCTGGTCCAGTTCCACGGGGGCTCTTCAGCTATTGGTTCACAGTTCATGTGTTTCCACTAGTTTGGCTATTTGTCCCTGTGCTTTTTCCAATCATGGTCTCAATATCTCTTGCTCATATAATCCCTCCTATCTCTTGCTGATTGGACTCCTGGATTCTCCACCTGGGGCTTGGCTGTGGATCTCTTCATCTGCTTCTATCAGTCACTGGATGAGAGTTCTATCATGAAGTTAGCGTGTTTGGCCAACCGATCACCAGAGTAGGTCAGCTCAGGCACTCTCTCGACCATTGCCAGTAGTCTATAGTGGACGTATCTTTGTGAATTTCTGGGGGTCGACTCAGAAAGACAAATATATATCATATATACTCATAAATGGATACTAGATGTAAAGAAAAGGATAACCAGACTGCAACTCACAACCCCAGGGAGGCTACCTAGTAAAGAGGATGCTAAGAAAGACACAGGGATTGCCCAATGACAGAGAAATGGATGAGATCTACATGAGCAAACTGGGGATGAACAGGGGGGGGGGTGTAATGGAGGGCAAGGGTCAGGAGAAAGAGAGCTTAGGGTAGTGGGAAGTCTCAGCTGGATCAGGAACAGGGTGGGAGAACAAGGAAAGAGATACCATGATAAAGGAAGAAGCAGAGTGCATAACACTTTCATCACAAAAGAATTCTGTACCTTCGCCAGTTTAAAAATGATCATCATGCAGAAGGAATTCTTTACATTTCTTATCCATTTTAGATTCTATCTAACTTTCTCTACAAGATCCCCATGCCATCAAATTTCTCCACTCGAGGATCAGGGAACCCAGCAGAAGAGAAAGGAGAAAGATTGTAAGAGCCAGAGGCATGGAGAACACCAAGGAAACAAAGCCTTCTAAACACAGCAGGAATAATTCACATAGGAACTCAGAGACTGTGGCAGCATGCACAGGGCCTGCATAAACCTGCACCAGATGAGCCTCTCAGCACTGAGAGAAATGAATATAAGCTCTCATCTCATTCCTAACCCTGAAGCTATCTTCAATTGATAACCAATCGTAAATGAAAATTAGTTCTTTCCAGTGGAATCTCACTGGGAATAAAAAACACTCTTAATGGTAGGCCCCATGCCTAGCAATAGAGAGCCATCACTAAATAAATTTAATGGCATCTTTAGAGGTTTCTTTGTCTCATAATGTTTTGTCAGGACTTTTAAAAAAAGTTTTTCTATTATCTTATAGGGTCTTTGCATATATAGTATGGCTTCTGCTTTGTGTTTTTTATGGAAACCCTGTGTGTATGAATGTATGTCTCTGTGTCTATATGTATTTCTTGTGCTTTTTAAATTTAATTTAATTTTATTTTAAGGGGACTCTTTTGCTTCTGTTTTTGTTTGTTGTTTTGTACTATTCTGGTCTGTTTCTGTTTTTAGTGTTATTATTTTTTAGATGCCTATTTGCTTTTTAAGGAGAGACAAAAAGGGTATAGATTCAGATAGGAGAGGAAGTGGGAAGGATCTCAGAGGACCAGCGGAGAGGCAACTATAATCAGAATATATTGTATGAAAAATCTATTTTCAATAAAAGAAAACATATTGAATGGAACAGTTTATCACCTTTACTTTTTAAGCAGAGTGCAACCTGTGAGTAGTAATTTTAACTCTTTTATATCTAGTATGCTGTATCTCATGTTTGTATTAGGCTGGAGTCTATCCTTCTTGAGTCCCCCAAAATAGATGTGAATCATTTTCCTTAGTTTCTAGACTCTCTGACTATGTCATTTCTAATTTTGTTCCTGTCATGGAATCAGTGAAACATTTACCTTTACCTAGAAGAAAAGGTTCTCAGTCCAAGATCAGATACCAAACTATGTAAGGTTATCTACATATAATAGGATCCAGAACCTAGGCACATTGCATAGACATTCTCAATGGGCTGGGGTTTTTTTGTTTCATTTTTTTGTTTTTTCTATTTTATCTCCTAAAATGTTGCATTGAGTCTCTCCAGGAAGAAACCTAATAGAATGGATATATATATACATATACAATTATATAGGTTTAGAAAATACAATCTAGGTGGTCCAATGATGGCTGTCTTATACCAGAGGCCAAGAATCCAGCAGTGGCTTAATTCAAGAAGCCTGATGTCTCAGCTGTCCCAATCAATCTAGTACTAAAGGCAGGAAGGATTCTTAGAGAGTCACTGGTCTCCGATCCCAATTGGAAGCCCAAGCTGGGCCCTAATAATAGCAAAGGAATGCAGCAAGGACAATAACAGGGTAGATTAATTTGTCAGTGAGGGTGAAGGAAAGAAATCAAAAAGAAAAACATTGTCTTTTCCTTTATTGGAGATCCCAAAAGAAGGTCCTACCTACATTTAGGGTGGGTCTTTCCTTTCAAATAATTTGACCATGAAAACTACAGGGTGCAAAGCATCTTGAATTTAGTTGATTATAGATCTGGTCAAGTTGACAAACAAGATTAACCAATCAAAAGTTGACCCCTTGTAAACTTGATGCTAAATCCTTGTACTTTCTCAATTTCTAAGTAAAAACAATAACAAAATCATAAAGGCAAAGGTACCCTTGGGGAAATCCATAAACTATTAGATTAAAATAAGAAAACGGAATTCCTTAAAATAGTTATTGAAGGAAGCAAGGAAAAGTTATCTTAAGAGACATTTATGAAAATCCTTTCCCTTTCCTTAATAAGTGTATGTATATAATGTATATTGTTTATGTATGCATATCTATATGTGAATTGTGCATGCACATTTTATGGCATGGGGGTGGAGGTCTGTAGTCAGATATTTCTCTCCTGCTTGCCTTCCCAAATACTTGGCAGCTGCTTCCCAAATAATTGACTCGGAGGCTTAATATAAATTATAAATTATTGGCCAGTAGCTCAGGCTTATCACTAACCAGCTCTTACATTTATGTTAACTGTAACACAAAATGTTAGAAGGTCTTATTAATAAAAAAAACTTGGAGCTAGGTGTTGAGGTAAATGCTGGAATATCAGAGAAGCAGAACAAGCCAGAGCCACCTCACTTCACCAGTTCCTCAGCTGATCCTGTTTCCTCAGACTGAAAGCCTCTGAGTCCTCATCCAAATGAATCTCAGCTGAACTGCTGCTAAAAGCCTAAGAGCTTAACCAAGCTCTAGTTCCTGGTCCTCATGCTTTATATACCTTTCTGCTTTTTGCCATCATTTCCCGGGATTAAAGGCATGTGTCACCATGCCTGACTGTTTCCAGTGTGGCTTTGAACTCACAAAGATCTGGATGGATTTCTGCCTCCAGAATGCTAGGATTAAAGGTGTGTGTGCCACCATTTTCTGGCCTCTGCGTCTATCTAGTAGCTGTTCTATCTTCTGACCCCAGATAAGTTTATTAGGTTGCACAATATATTGGGGGACACAGTATCACTACAGCTAACATATATTCCTTATTTATACTTTGCCACATGGTGGTACCTTTATTATCATGGCACATTCATCTCCTGCTCCTTCTGCATCTAGCTGGCAACTCCAGACTCTACCCTTCTCCTTCCTAGCATTCTCAATTGGCTTTCCTGCCTAACTTTATCCTGTTCAGCTATTGGCCAGTCAGCTTCTTTATTAAATCAATCACAGCAACACATCTTCATAGTGTACAAAAGGATTATTCCACAGCAGAGGTCAGAGATAAGCTCAGGTATTTGCCCTCAACTTCCATCTTATTTGTGATAGGATCTTTCCCCCTCCTTCTGTGTATGTCTGTCCTGCTGGCAATTGAGCTTTTATGGGTTTTCCTATCTCTACTTCCCACCATCCATATAGGAAAGCATGGATTGCCCACACTTGTACTATACATCCAAATTGTATGTGTGTTCTGGGGATTTGAACTCAGGCCCTCATTCTTGTCTTGTAAGCCTTTACCCACAGAATCATCTCTCCAGTTCATTTCTCTATTTTTAAGGCCATTTGTGATTGATTATATTTCACTCATCAGGATATTTGAGTATATTTTTCTCATTAAAAAAACCCCTCTATCTTCTTCATATCTGCAAATTATCTTTGCACATGTTAGGTAACATATTTAAAGGTTGTAAGGACAAGAATTTTGTATCTTTTATAATCTTTTTATCTAAGAAATATATGTATGTATGCACACACACATATATGCATTTGAGTACATGAACACCCACAAAGTAATATCAATGTCCTTCACTATTTGTCTTCTATTTCTAGAAGTCATAAACAATTATAAATTGGGTTACTTGAGAAATAGAAAATTTGTAGAAGAGTTCATCATATAATTCTTAGTGTTAAAAATCTTCACCAAAGTGCAGTAGGATCGATGACCCATTAATTAAGTTGAATTAAGGGCTTAGGATCTATAAATAAAGTTTACATGCATTATTCTCTTATTGTATATCACAAGAACACCACTTGTGATTTTACCAGAGACATATGCTGGAGCATTGTCAGTTTTAATTTCTGCAGGTATACCCATGATGGCCATAACTTCTAGCAAATGTGTGAATCAGCTTTTTCAGAACTCAAAGTAGTTGCCCATTGAAATCCTGAATAAGTATCAATGATATGGTGTACATAATTTAATTTTCCAAATTCTGCAAAGTGACACACATCCATCTGCCAGATTTCATTCCTCTGAGTACCTTTTGGGTTACATCCTGCTGGTAATGGAGTCTGAGTAAAAAGAATAAGTAGGACATTTCCTTAAAATTTCCTTGGCTTGTTGCCAGGTTATGGAAAAATCCTTTTTTAAACATTTACTATTGACATGATTTTTTTTATGAAATTCTGAGGCCTCCAGCACATTTCCTATCAATAATTTATGAGTCTCACCATTGCCTTGTGCTAGAGGGCCTGGCAGACCTGTATGGATTCTTATTGAGTTATATATAAGGGATGCTTCCTATTCCTGATTATATCTTATAACTGAATAAATAGTGAAGTTAATTTTGACTCATCAGGGATAAATTCTGCAGTCTCAATATTTAATACCATTCTTTCAGCATACTTAGAGTCAGTAACTATGTTGAGAGGTTCTGAAACATCCATTAATACCAACAGAATAGCATAACATTCCAATTTTTGAACCAAATTATAAGGGCTTTGAACCTTACTTAAATTTTCTGATTTGTAACCTGCCTTTCCTTGTTTGTTGGCATCTGTATAAAATGTACAAGCTCCAGATGTGGGTGCTTCCCATACAATGTGAGGCAAAATCTAATCAGCTCTCTTTATAAGTTCAATTCTATTGCTTTTGGAATATTTGCTGTTAATCTGTCCCAAAAAATTACTGCAAGCTCTTTGCCAAGGTTCACTTTCTGCCCATAATTTGTCAATGTTCTCCTTAGTAAAAGGTATGACAATTTCTGCTGGGTCTATTTCTGCTAATTGATGAAATCTCAATTTTTTTTTAAATCAAGTCAGAGATCTTTTCCACATAAGATTTTAATTTTTTACTCTGTTTATTTGGTATAAATAGTCATTCCAATATAATATCTTCCATCTGCATTAAAATTACTGTAGGAGAATGCTTAGAGGGTAAAATAACCAAAACATAATCAAGCTTTGGATCCACATGATGCACATATCTTTCCTACCAAGGTCAATTCTTGCTCAGCTTGAGATGATAATTCTCTTGGACTATTTAAGTCCTTGTCACCTTCTAAGGTTTTGAACAAATTACTTGGTTCATCATTTTTTACCCCAACAAGGGTGCTGACCTTGCTTTTAACAGCTTGATTATTCTTTTGCATGCTGCATTCATGTTTTCAAAAGCCAAAGATTCAATTATTATCTGTCTAGCTTCTGAATTTGGTATCATTCTATTTACTGCTCAAGACAGCCTTTGTAAGAAATCCATAAAGGATTCTGTGGGGCCCTATATAACTTTTGTCAATGATTCAATCTTTTTTCCTGCTTTCTCAATTCTGTCCCATGCATTCATGGCTGACACACGGCATATAATTAAGGTTTGGTTATCATATAAACATTGTTTTTGTATATCAGAGTATTTGACTTCTCCAAGAAGCTGATCCTGGGAAATTTCCACACCTCTAGTTCTACATTGGTATTCTGCTACCTTAGCCTCCTCAAGCCAGGTTTGGCACTGTAATTGTGTTCTAGACTCCAGGACAGCTGCTACAAATTCTTTCCAGTCCTGAGGACTAATCCTATTACAAGATGACCACAAGTTTAACATTTGCTTTATGAATGGAGAATGCATGCCACATGATACTATAGCTTCCTTAAATCTCCTTAAATCTAACATTTCCACTGGAGTTCAATTAGCTTGTACATGCCCTTGCACAGGTAGTTCCTGTAGGCTACCAGATAAATTATGTTTGATTCTTTGAAAACAGGCTGTCTCTCTGTAACCACATAATTCAATCCTGAATTAATTTCACCTTTAAATTCTTCTGTCTGGGTCTGAATTTCTCTGTAATCCATTTTAACTGGTTTTTCTAAAGCTTTTATCTTAGCACTTAAATTGACCAACTTTTTAAATACTAAAATAAGGAAAATTAAACAAATAATATTCATAATTGATGTTATAAACATCCCATCAACATTAATTATCCTCTCATTTAATTGTTTCATTTTTAGACTGCCTCATGTGTTATCAAACAAAGACCAATTTCCTTCCATTGTAAAAATATTTTTTTTTAATGTGGGAAACATTTTCTCTTTTAACTAGTTTCTCCCTGTAAGATATCTGATATCTTAATTGACTTACCAAGTCTGCCTAGAACAGTAGAAGTCTGAGGGAATTTCAAAGCTCTGGCCTGAACCGTACCGGGCCTGAGCAAGAGGTCTGTAAACCCACAAGCAGTCAGGCCACTTGCAGCTCCAGCCCCTTGCAGCTTCTGCCACGTGAGTTGGAGATCTGGCCACAAGCAGCTCCAGCTGTGTGTAGCCGGATTGCTTGTAGCTCCAGCCAAGCCAGGGGGCCTGTAACCCCTGGCTTGTAAGGCCACCAATGGTTGTTTAATGAATTCTTGCTATGTGGGTGCCAATTGTAGATGAATTTCTAAATGGTCTTATTAAATAAAAAACACAGAGCCAAATATAGGGGTGAAAGCCTTAGAGATCAGGGAAATAGTGATAGCCACCAACCTTACCTCTCCAGCTCTGCAGCTGCCAAAAGGTGAGTTACTTCCTGTGTACCTGTGCTTCTATTGCCTTGCTGTTCTGCCCTCTCATTGACTCTTAGCCCAGCTACCTCACTTCCTTCTCACCGCCTGTCTATACAGACCTCCAGGTCTCTATGGTTGGTACTGGGATTAAAGGTATGTGTCATGCTTTGATCTGTTCCCTAGTGTGACCTTGAACACACAGAGACTGCCTGCCAGGTGATCGGATTAGAGGAGTGTGCTACCACTGCCTGACTTTTGTGTTTACTTAATGGCTTGCTATAACCCCTGACCTCCAGGCAAAACAAAATATCACCACATTTCAGCACAAATAAAATATTACCACATGCTGACATTTTAAGTTGATTATACCTGCAAAGACCTTCTTTCTACAAGGTCATATCCATAGGAATCAGGTTTAGATCTCAAAGATATCTCTGTTGGGAACACAACTCAAGGCAGAAACAAAAATGGATAAAGGGGAGTTGATGAGAAGAATTAAGTATGTACTTGTATTTTAATTAAAAATTATAAAACACAAAGATCAGAGATTCCATAGCTAGTGAGAAAAAGAGGATGTTCCATTTACTATCTTCTTGATTCCAGAATGGTTACAGAACAACAGCATAGAAGTCCTCAGAACGCTCTTTCTCAGACTTACTGAGTTGGAATGTTAGGCTCCCTTAGCCATTTTCCAGCCTGCTTCCATTCCTTTGTGACATTCTGCTGACTTCAGAACTCTCCATTCCATAGATATCACAGCTACCACAATTGGTAGAGACCCATCTAGGGCATCTCTGTCCTCCATTCTGGTTTTTCCAGGGTATCCCTAGTTGTGCCATCACTTCCTGCCTTAGCCCATCCTCCCAGACCACCTCCATCTCCATTAGTACTATCTGCAGTCCTTGTCCACCTACCATATCCCTAGTAATACTTCTATTGCCCTTGGTAGAGGCAGACCCCAAACTGTACTTAAGATAACTCCAGAATCAGTCCCATCCCTACCTGCTCACTTATCAGCCATCCCACTCACAGTACTGGTGTTGGATTATCTGAAATCTGAACACAGACTTCCAACTAGAATTCCAGAACTGGGACAAGTCATGTCTGAACTCAGAAACCCAGAATATCCCATAGATTGAAAACCAAGCATCATTCTGCTGGTCCACAGACAGGTATTGCAGTAACCAAGGAACAAACACCCACCTAACAAGGACAGAGGCCTCAACTCTTCACAAGAAACTATAGGCAACTCAGGAATGTTTGAGACTGGGAGAAATAGTTTCCACTTGAATATGGTGATTCCTTGCTTATATTTATGTGCAAAAATAGTTTCTTTTCTTTCTTCTAGGACACAGGACTTTGGAATAAATTCCAAGTTCATTCCAAATAAATTGGAAGAGCCCACTAATTACAATAGGAAATGATCAGCCCTGAAAACATATATATGAGTAACTATATAGCCTGAGCCAGTTGTATTTAGGAATATATACATCTATACATATATAAAACAAAAACTGATGAAAAAAGGGGACATGAATTTGAAAGAGGAAGGAAGTGTACATGGGAGAGTTTAGAGAGAGGAAAGTGAAGGAAAATTTTGCAATTATATTGTAACTTCAAAAAACATAAAGGAAATAATAATAAAAAGGATGATACCAGACGATATCTAAATAAAGAAACAAAATATCTTAACTCTAGATATCTAGATCCCATTGTAAAAATACAAATATGAACAAGCATGGCAATATGCCTCTTCCAGAAACCAACACCACTGTTACAATAGGCCCTAAGAAATGTAATCTAACTGGAAACACAATACAAGAACTTCAAATTAGTAAGTATGAATATGTTTAAGAACCTTAAAGAGGACTTAATGAATAATGTGAACACACACACACACAGCTGAATGAAAAAATTCAAGATATGAATATAGAATTTAACAAAGACATAGAACTCCTAAAGAAAAGCCCAACTGAAATGAAACTCAAAATGAAAAATTCAGGAAGTCAAACAAAAGACTCAGGGAAAAGCCTCACCAACAAATTTAATTAAGTGGAAGGGAAATTTTCAGGTCTTGAAGATAAGGTAGAAGAAATAGATAGCTCAAAGGAAATGTTAAATCTAAAAAAAAAAAAATCCAGTAACAAAACATCCAGAAAATCTGGGACACTATGGAAAAAAACAAATCTATGAATAATAGATCTAGAGGAAGGAGATGAAACCAATGTCAACAGAACAGAAAATATTTTTAACAAAATAATAGGAGACAATTTCTCCAATCTAAAGATAGATATACCTATTAAGGTGTGAGGAACATACAGGACACCAGATAGACAGGACCAGACACATAAAAATCAAACACTAAAGGTACAAAGAAATGCTATTGAAAGTTGTTGGAATGTTATTCAACATAATTCAAATACTCACATTTGATTTGAGAAGCATCATCACAGGGCTCATGATCTAGAGCCTCACTAGACAATGCTATCATCTACAGTCTAGGATATGCCTCATAATTTTTCTTGTTTATTTTGTAGTTTCAAAATGAAACAAAATAAAATCATGTCCTTTACCAGCAATAACAGCCTGATCAGATAAAACATGAAATTATATGGAGACAATTTACCAAAATAACAAATATTCTACTTAATACTTCATAACCAATAAAAACTCATAATGCTTCATGATAAGGGTCAATTATAGAGTTCAAAGCAGCTACTACTGAAGAACAGAGATTTGTCCAAAGTGATGATTCATAATGTGGGTTCCTTCTATTGGGCTTCAGTAGCTTCATTGCATGTTCTCTTCACATTATCCAACTTAGAGTACTAAGCCAATGAGCAAGGCAGGAGCAATAGTGGCTGAGAGGGAGGTTTATGTTGGCAAGGGTACCTACCATTCACCTCTGATCCATTGATGAGATTCCTGTCATATGCATGTCTTCCTGTGAGGAAGGACAATAAATGTAGTAGAGGTTTGTACTTAGGAAGACCAGGGAAATCATTTGTCATTTAACAAAACTACTCTGACTTACTACCTGTGTATGAGGCAGTAGACAGCATCTGACTAATATGGTCTTTGGTATTTTAGTTGACCATTTTCTAAAGGAAGTGTAAGGAATTGCATACTTGAAAATCCAATCTGCCATAGATTCTTAACAACTAACTCAGTACTCTAGAAACCACTAAATAGAATAAAAGAGATAAAAACATCCATCAGTGCCTGCTTTTCCCATCATTTATTATTTCCTCTAATTAACATTTTAGTTGCCTAGATTGTGGGAAACACTAAGAATAGAAACAAAAATAGGACAGATTCTGAACTCAGGCATCTTCAAAGTCCATAAAAAGTATGAATCTCTAGTATCTTTAAATTTTATAATGGCTAGCTTTAAATTCTATAATGCACTCTAGAACAGTTAAATCAGAACCTCTGGGAAGGGAGGGGCAGAGAGAGGGAGGGAGGGAGAGAAAGAACACATTGGTAATTTAAAAATGCCTCCAAAGTTTAAGGTCTACATAATATTGAGAAATTATATTTGGATCATACAGTCAACTGTCTCACAGATTTTTGCCTGTGAGGTATGAATGTGGCTGAAAAAATCTATAAAATCATGTTTACAGATTTTACTTTAAGTCTTGGAGAAAGAACCCCAGAGACCTTGTTTAAGGTGCTATAGTCCATTGTTAGAACCATGTTCTTTTTTAGAACCATGTTCTTGTGTAACATTTTAATTGCCTCTCCTACTTGTATGCACAGCTGTTGAGAAAATACAAGCAATCTGCAGCAAATATCTGTAGATTCATAGCACCAAATTCAACCACCTACCAGCTACACAGTATTCTGTGTAGTACTTGATCACAACACATAGCCCACTTTAAATGTTTCCAGAAGACAACAATTCAGTGCAGAGTGTGAACGGACTGACTGAGCAAAGGTTAGGGAAACTTCTGTTATGACTTAAAAATGAGAAAATAGGGAAACTACTATAAAAGACCCCAGTGTCCATTGATGACCAAGTGAGTGATTTGCAGGAAGAGTTGGAAATTTGTGTGCCCTAATACACAAGAGAGCCACATATCTATTTACTTGGTTTAACTCTCCAATTCCAAATGTAAAATAAAAGTTCTTCACTGATAGATTATTTCTCAGTAATTGTGAGGGACATCTACTGAGAGTTATATCTATGTGATATAGCAGAAATCATAATGGAGAAGAAATATTACTGATATGCTGACAGATACTACACTGACAACTATTTTCCCTCCTGCTATTATTGACCAGAGCCTACAAATGAATAATCTATTCTACTAACCCATCCAGTTTCTTCACTGGCACAAAAAAAATAAATCTTCATTAATTCTCTCATCTCTCTCCTTTGAGTAAATTATCCCCCTCTAGAACCTCCTAAACAATCCAGGTTATTGCCAAGGGTACTGGTTGATCTTCACAAACTGATGGTAAGACCTTAAAGGTCTTACCTTATTGCTGAATTTACTGAGCATAGAGAAGTTGAGCTAGTGCCTAGACTCCTATGGTACAAGAATGTACTTTGTAAGCTACCAAAGCAGAAAAGTAAACACCAATCAGCTACAAACTCTTCAGTCTATAATGGTGACCTGCCTGCAAGATATGCCAGCATCAATAGAGGCCAAAAGCTTGAAACTAACCAATATCTGATTTGATTTAAAGCCCATTTCTTGAGATGTAACTGATACCTGATACTGCTCAGGTGACCAAGAACCTGAGACTAGGTAGTTCAGGGGACTAGGAGAAAACCAAATAATACTGTTCTGCTTAAAGAACATAGCAATACAAAGCAACAAAGTGACTCCTCATGACATTCTTCTATAGTCATTGATCAGTGGATTGCTCAGCCATCATCAGAGAGACTTCCTCCTGCAATAGATGGGAACCAACACAAAGACCCACTGGACAATGTGCAGAGACTGAAAGATGAATGAAATACCCAGTCATAAACAAGATGTCTCCATTAAATCTTCTCTTACCCCAGGCATCAGAGATCAGAGATCTCTGCAGAAGAGGAGGCAGAAAAATTCTAAGAGCCAGAGGGCATGGAGGACACCAAGGAAACGAGACTTTCTAAAGACAGCAGGACTGATACACGTATGAATTCACAGAGACTGTGTCAACATGCACAGGACCTTCGCTGGTCTAGGACAGGTGGGGTTCCAGTGCTGAAGGGAGAAATGGACACAAGCCCCCTTCACTAACTCAAAAGCAATTGATAATTGTTCACAAAGGAAAAATTAGTTTTCTCTAATGGAGTCTCATTGGTTATATAAACCAATTTATATACCAAAAAATTTAAGGGCAGGCCCCATGTTCAGCCATATAAGACCAACACAAAACAAATTCAATGGCTTTTTGGAGATTTTATTTATTTGTTTATTTAGTCTTTTAATGCTTTGTTTGAACTTTTGTTTTTTACCTTATGGGTCTTTTGTTTATATATCATGGTTTTCAATTTTTTAACTTTTTAAGATTTCTGTGTGTGCGAATGTGTGTGTGTGTATGTCTGCATCTGCATATATTTCTTCTGGGTTTTTTTGTTTGTGTGTGTGTTTGTGTTGTCCTATTCTGGTCTGCTTGGTTGTTGTTTTTTTATCTTATTTTGCTTAATTTTAATATTTTTTAGATGCCTATTTGTTTTCTAAGGAGAAAGGAAGGATGTGGATTTAGATGAAAGGAGATTGGGGGATCTTGGGGCAGTTGGGGGACAGAAACCATAATTAGAATATACTGTAAAACTATCTTCAGTTAAAAAATAGAAAATATTATTTCCCTCTATTGAGTCATCCTTTGATTATAGCAATTCTTGTGGTATTCAGATCTATATTTTTCCAATTAAACAAATCATATATTAACTATATTGTTAATTTGTTGGTTTCAACTTTGTTTCTCTTATTTTGAAATTATGATATCAATTATGTACATAATTTTCATTGCTGCATCTTTGTAATAAATTGGTATTTTATTATGAAATGTCTCATCTCAGGAGATACATACATAATTTGCCTTGCATTTTAAATAGTGAGAAATGAACACAGTATTATCATGGCCACCTCTTGTATTAATACATGTTCTATCTTGTTATTTTCAAATTTGTATATCTTATAAAGTTAAGTTTTACCTACACTACATATCTGTAAGTACCCCTTCTTTTACTAGTTACACTATTTCTGTCTTAAATAGGAGTTAGAATATAAATTGATTCAGATTTAATATGTTATTGCTATTTAAGTTTTAAGTTTTTCATTTTGATTTTTGGCTTTATTTATCTCACTTGGTCATGTTCCAGCTCTTCTCCCTTTTCTTTTAAGCCAATCACATATTTTTAACATAGTGTGTTTTCTTTTGTTGTCTTTTATCTAACATCCTTTCTATTATTTTTTTGTTTTTTAAAAGAAATAACATGATTTTTTCAATCAGTCAAGTCCATCTTCAACTAATAAGTTTTCTTATAAACATTTTGAATTCTTATGGTAGATTTAGTCTATTTATACTTGTTTTCAAATTTTTAATTCAATAACTGTCATGAGCCCTATAGTTGTTTTGTTGTTAACAGTGTATAGTTTTGTGAAATTTAAAACTATATACATACTTAGTAATAATATTTTATATTGACCTAAATATTTCCTTTGCTAGGGTTCTTTATTTGTTTTCTGTTCATGCCTTATGTGGTGCTATTAACCTTCAGCTTGAAGACCATTTTGAACCATATATTGTACCCTCTGCTGTAGAAATACTGATTCAACTTGTCTGAGAATGTGTACTGACCTCATGTATGAAGAGTTGTTCATTGCATAGAAGAATTTAGTATGACTTTATCTCCCATTATAGCAAAGGCTAAAACTGTGCCACTGTTTGCTTCTTGAGTCAACTGTCATTTATAACACTTTGTTTAATGAGACTTCCTTCATTTGTTTTTATTTTATGATATAGACTTTAATAAATGGCCTGAATTGTCAAGGGACTTTGTTTTTTGTCTTTGTCTTAAAACCTGAGATTTATTCTTAAATTTTCTTTTACAATATCCAAAGGTATAAATTTGCAAAGATTTCTGTAAAGTGGTATTATAGTAGATATCTTAGGCTGTATAGAAACATGCAGTCTCTTTTGCATATTCTACCTTTATTTTTAAACTGAAAACACAATTTATTTACTTAGAAATAATAAATGTAAACTCAAAAATAATAAATAACAGATGTTTTTAAAAAATATTACTGCTTTATAACATTAATTCTACTCTCATACATGAGACCTTCACTGGAGTTCCTTTCCTATGTGACTAGCTAAGCATGAGCTGAACTAGACAACAAAAGACATGTTAAAGCAGATAGGGAAAGACCATGAGGCTTCAACCATACACAAAAACACTATAGGCAACTACAGGAATGCTGAGAGTAGGACAAATGGTCTTCTCTAGGGAAGATTACACCAACTGGTTACCTAATACCAAATGGCCACTTCTGAAAACATAATAAAAGTAACATTACACAGACCAAGCAGGCTATATTTAGGAATATATATGTACATACATATATGCATATCATGACAATTAATGAAAAAGGAGGCCATGAATTTGAAAGAGAGCAAGGAGAACTATATGGGGTGGTTTGTAAAAATCAAAAGGAAGAGGGAAATGTTGTAATTATATTATAATCTCAAAAATTAAGAGTAACAAAAATTTTCAAATTAAAAATAGTCACATAAAAAGTATAATTATATTTAGCATTTTGGAGTTTGCTTTTTGTTATAATAAAACACCAACCAGGTGTTTTAAATAGGCACAGTAACACAGTTTCACAGAGTTAAACTAATGCAACATAAAAGAATGCAATGCATCTTTTCATCATTAAACAAATATTCCACAGCATAAGCAAATATTCCACAACAGGTTGGTGTTGAGATTTTTTTTTTTTGCAGGTTATAGCACTTGATGACAAACTTGTTGACCTGAGTTCAGTCCCAGTGTCCTACATGATAGAAGGAGAGAACTAATTCCTCCAAGTTACCCTCTGACATCTACATGCATGCCATGGTACATTCATATGTATGCTCACACTTACACGTAATAAGTAAATAAATGTAATTATATTTAAAAATAAAAATAATAAGAGATAAATATATATATATATGTATATATATGTTTAGCTTGTAGCCATACATAAAGATGTTTTCAGAGAAATTACAAGGAAAGCATATCCTTAAGAAATAAGAAATGAGTCCACCTCAGAGCAATGAACTAAACCCAAAGTAAGTAAGTAAACATGAGCCAACAATGAAGATGGCATGAGATAAAGTATTGCTATACATTGGCTACATTATTTTCTCCTATCAATTTTTCAAAAAGTTGCTACTGGGGAGTCAAAACTTTAGGAGATGATACTGAAAGTCAGACCATTGATGTTGAGACCTTCAGACATACCTTGTTTCATCCTCTCTCTTTGCTTGCTCTTTCCTGGCAGTCATGAGGCCAGCAGCTTACTATCTACCATGTGATCACTCATGATCTACTTTTCCACAGGTCACAATGCAAAGGTGCCAAATGACCATGGACAGAAACGTCCTTATGAGTTACTTATTGCATTTGCCATAGTAATAGAAGGCCAAATAACATAAGTATAATGCAAAGTATTAAAAATATAAATTTCAATTATACACCAAAATTACACTTTATATTTTACAGAACCTAATCAAATTGTTCTATGATAAGTTGAAAACATAATCCTTGGAGAAACCCCGGAAATCACAGGGTAGCATTTCTAAAACATTCACGCAAAAATTAAAAATGGATTGAAAAAAAATTGTAAAATAAAAAGATTTAAGACAGCAGAATAGCATGATAAAAGTAGTTTATAAATGAAATATTAAAAATATAATTCAGTAACACATAAAGAATATAAGATATTACAAATAAATGGGTTTCTTTTCAGTTGTGGAATTTTTATTGAACATTGGAAAACCAATCAGTATATTGTACTGTTTTAAAAACAGGAAGCCGAATAATGCCTTCAATGCAACAGAAAAACATGTGACAATTTACAATGTTTACTCATAATAAAATCTGTCAGCAAACAATGGGAAGGAGATTTTGCTACTCCAATAAAGAGTTATTATAAACTATGGTTAGCATCCTATTTTATGGGAAGAAATTGAATGCTTTCCTAGAGAATGTAGAAAAAATTAAGTTTCCCACTTTGATTTCTTTTTTTCAGCATTGTTACAATAGTTATAATTACTGAAATAAAATAAATAAAAACTAAAATCTAACTTGGGCATAGTGGTACACGTGTTGATACAAGGTTTAGGTGCAAAATTAAATTATATCCCTTTATTTCATTATCAACAATTAGAAAATAAAGTTTAAATAATACTAGTTACAAGGGCACAAAAGCACAAAATATTTAGATATAAATTTAAGATATATACATTACAGTTGGTAGATTATGGTCCTTTGGCCGTGTATTAGCTGTATGGATATCACTTGGAAAATGATTAATAATTCAGTTTCTTGGGCTGGACCCTATAGAAAATGAATCTAAAAATCTATGTTTGGTGTAGAGTAATCTGCTTTAAAAAGCTCTGCAGATGAAGAAGGTGTTCACCAAAACTGGAAAGCCAGTGCTCTGAAGGACTACATAATTTAACATTTATTATACTCTCGGATTCTACTTCAGAGTAAGAATTTGAAGTGTTGTTTTCCAAACACATAGAATCACAGAAACCCTTTAAATCATAATTTATTATTAAGCCTTCTGTTCTGTGAACTATGCCTTAGGAAACAGACTCAAGTGCATACAATTTGAGGTGGGTTGCATTTCAGATGCATACCTAAAGCAATTTCCTTTCTGTTAGCCCAGTAAGAATCATACAATTGAAAAAAAAGAACATGAAAAAACTTTTTTATTTCAAAAGTAAATACATATGTATCAAATAGATGAGTTAATTCATGAGGAAACTAAAATTGAAATCTGGATTCTTGAAAATGTGAACCTTGTGGCTAAAAAAAAAAAATAATTAAAAATCCCCAAATATGCAACATCTACTTGCTTGTCTCTTTTCATTATATTGGTCATTTTGTATAATACTTGGAAATATGATAATAATCAAGATCAATAATATTTTTAAATTAAAAGAGCTTGAATAAAATAGCTTAAACTCCAGAGGATTCAAAGATTTATTTTTTCTAATGATTTCAAAGAAGCACACAGCTGCATCATATTCATGACTGTGTCACTGGACATGTAGAACATGAAAAGGGTGACTGTCACTGTATCTCTCATCAGGTTTCCATGCCTATGAGAACCAATATGCTAGCATTTGCCAGTGTTTTAAATAAGATGATTTCTCCATATGTGCTCTAAATGGCATTCAGGAAGCTCTTAACATTGATTTTGATTGCTTTGTCAAATAAAGGTCACTTAATTAAAATGGAAACTCATTAAGCCTCTATTGTAAATTAAAACTAATGTGTGTTCTTTAAGACGCTGATGGCTATTTGTTCATATTTCATGGATTCTTAAAATTTACAGTTCCAGTTCTGTATAAAACTGGCCACACCAGCAGACTAATTGGAGTTAAATGAAAGGAATAATTTATGTGAGAAATGGGTTGAAACTTTAGTTACCTATTCAATAAGAAAAAAATGAAAACAATTCATTTCATAATTCCAGTAGATGAACTGGCATTGGATCATTACCACCATCATCATCATTAATACCACTACTACCACTGTCAGTATCAACATTACCATCATCACAATCATTATCACCCCCATTGTTGTGGGTGTCAACAGCACAGGAGCATTGCAATCCATATTTGCTGGGACCTTAGGATGCACCCCCCTGGAGCTCACTAAATTAAATGAATTAATTTAGGGTGAGTACCCTGTCTGGGCACTTATGTATCACACATATATTTCACCCATGTTAAGCAATGTATTACATAGCAATTTTTTTTGAAAAATACAAATAATTATGAATAAGGTAGCTAAATAAAAATCAGCATGTTTGCAATGAAATGCCTTTTTGAAGGTAGAATGTATGTTTATATGACTAAATTTTTTTGAATTTTTTTATTTAACCCTTAACATTCAAATATCCTTCATGCTGCAAAGTACTTTAAAGAAACAGAAAATGCAAAATAGGCAGTATCCAATCATCACACACCTTGCACATGGGAAGATGTGGGTTCAATGCCCAGGACTCAATCAAAGGAAAATTACTAAAATGTATCTCAACTTCTCATACTTTTCTGAAGGAAAAAAAAACACATTTATTTTATTTTATATTTTACTTTTTTTTTATTTTACAATACTATTCAGTTCTACATAATAGCCACAGATTCCCTGTTCTCTCCCTTCCTGCCCCCCTCTCCTTCCCCCCAGCCCACCCCCTATTCTCACCTCCTCCAGATCAAGGTCTACCCCGAGGACTGGGATCGACCTGATAGACTCAGTCCAGGCAGGTCCAGTCCCCTCCTCCCAGATTGAGCCAAGCGTCCCTGCATAAGTCCCAGGTTTCAAACAGCTAACTCATGCAATGAGCCCAGGACCTGGTACCACTGCCTAGATGCCTCCCAAACAGATCAAGCCAATCTACTGTCTCACCTATTCAGAGGGCCTGATCCAGTTGGGGGTCCCTCAGCCTTTGGTTCATAGTTCATGTGTTTTCATTCATTTGGTTATTTGTCCCTGTGTGTTATCCAACCTTGGTTTCAACAATTCTCACTCATAGAAACTCTCCTCTTTCTCACTGATTAGACTCCCAGTGCTCCACCCAGGGCCTAGCCGTGGATGTCTGCATCCAGATTCCTCAGTCCTTGGATGGGGTTTCTGGCCCAACTATTAGGGTGTTTGGCAATCCCATCACCAGAGTAGGTCAGTCCCGGCTGTCTCTCGACCATTGCCAGCAGTCTTTTGTGGGGGTATCTTTGTGGATTTCTGTGGGCCTCTTTAGCTCTTTGTTTCTTCCTTTTCTCATGTGGTCTTCATTTACCATGGTCTCCTATTCCTTGTTCTCCCTCTCTTTTCTAGTCATTCAACCAAATGGGCTTTTAGAAGTCATTGCTTTTAGTACATAGGTAGTACATTAGTTGTAGCAGGACACACTTGTGTGAGACAGGTACTTGGTTACACTAAAGTCCTGCATTCTGCTCTCAGTGTTATAATTTTTCCGAAGCCTCTATATAACTTGTACCTGAATTGATCACATTACTAGAGTCATGCAATTGAATTAGATAATTTCTAGTAGCCCATTGCAATAAAAATCATATAACTTTTGTATCATTGCCATCCAAAGTATTTTCTTTAATCTCTTTGGGATATTATGTCTTTATTAAGCCAACAAATCTTAAAGTTGTTCTTTCATACTGCTATAGTTCTTACATCCAAGTCATCTGAATGAGGAGACTCCATGTTTGTAAGATAAGATTCCAGGTAACATGCTGAATGTGAGTCATTGATAGGACTTATACCCTAGACATTCTTAAGTGTCAAATGTAGAATCTTTAGCAAGACAGAAAATGTGGAAAGAATAGATTTCAGATGATGGTTGTGGTGGTTTAAATGAGAATGACCCCTATAGTCTCATATATTTGAATGATTGGTTCTCAACTGGTGTATTGTTGGAAAAGAATTAGGAGGTGTGGTCTTGTTGGAGTAGGTATGCCCTTGGTGGAGAAGGTGTGTCACTGGAGATGGACTTTGAGGTTTCAAAAATCTAGCCAGGCCTAGTCTCACTGTTTCTGCCTGCTGCCTGAGGATAAGGATGAAAAGCTCTCAGCTACTGCTCTAGTGTCATGCTTATATGCATCATGCCATGATGATAATGGACTAACACTCTGGAGCTATAATCAATCAAATGTTTTATTTTTATAAGGGTTGCCTTAATCATGGTGTTGCTTCAAGCAATAGAACAGTAACTAAGACAATGGTATTATCCTGGAAAATATTTTAGACTGGTTTAAGATATTTCCTTGTTCTTTTAACTTAATACTCTGCTTTTGTTTTTTACTTAATACATCTTTTTTTAAAATGTGGCTAAAAATCTTGAGTCAGGTTGGGAAAGTAATTAAGATGTATTTGACAACCAAGTGTTAAGCCAATGCATAATAACATTGTTTTATATAAAATTGTCAAAAATTATATTTACATTATTTAAAAATATTACATGCAATCTCTCACATACTTAGTAGAGTACCTGCCATTGTAACATCATATAGAGGAAGGTTCCTGGAATAAAGGAGTGGATTTCTAATGAATGCTGCTCACTTATACATATAATCAAATATAAGCTGTCATAACTGAGGTTGATATATTGTGCACTATAGTGATATTTTATTTGTACTGAAATGTGATTTGTATGTTAATAAGTAATGTTGCCCGGGGGTCAGAGCTATTAGCAAGCCATCACAGAAGCTGGGCAGTGGTGGTGCACCCCTTTAATCCCAGCACTTGGTAGGCAGAGCTAGGTAGATCTCTGTGTATTCAAGGATACAGCCAGCATGGAGACATTCACCTTTAATTTCAATACCAACCATAGAAGACCTGGAGGTCTGTACAGACAGGCAGTGACGAGGTGGTCATGTAGTTGGGTTTACAACCAATAAGAAGGCAGAACAGAAAGTCTTTATAAAGACAGACACACAGGAAGTAGGTCTCTTTCAGAGAGGTAGGAACACTGTGATAGTGAAGGGTAAGGTTTTTAGCTCTTAGCTATTGCTCTGACCTCTTGGCTTTTATCTCTGTATTGGCTCTGTGTTTCTTATTTAATAAGTCAGTTGGTTACTTCTACATTTGGCACCCAACATAAAAAGAATCCATTAAAAACTGCTTGGCTTGGCTTGGCAGCAGGTCCGGTTTCCCGCCTGGACGGTCTGGCTCCCTAGCTCAGGCCCAGGTCTCAGGGTGGACTGACCATAGCCCCAAGGGGTTACACGCAGCTGAGGCTACATGCTTAAAGCCTGCTCTACAAACAACTCAGGCCTGTCCTGCCAAACAGGGCCCCTGCCTGTAAAGCCAACACACGTGGTCAGAGCTTAAGGAAGCCAGAACCCAGCCTTGACTCGGCTCAAGCAGGAACACATGGCTGGATTTAAGCTTTTAGCCAGAACTTGTGGCTATGCTTTCTTGCATTCTCTCTCTCTCTCTCTCTCTCTCTCTCTCTCTCTCTCTCTCTCTCTCTCTCCCTCCCTCTCTCTCTCTCTCTCTCTCTCTCTCTCTCTCTCACACACACACACACACACACACACACATACACCTCAGACACTAGGTGGTTGTTTTGAAATTCTCTCAGATTTCTACTGTTCTATGAAGACTTAAGTCAATTAAGATATCAGATATTTTAAAGGAAACTATTTAAAAGAGAATTTTTCCACATTAAAAAAATGGGTTTCATGTGTACATTGGAAGAAAATAGGCCTTTGTTTGAAATTTTAGGCAGTCTGACAATGTAACAACTATATGAGAAGATTAATATTGATTTTATGCACTTTATTACTTTTCTTATCCTCATTTTACTATTTAAAAAGATAGTCAATTTAAGTGACAGGATAAAAGTTTTAGAAAAACCTGTTAAACCTGTTAAAATGTATTATAGAGAAATTCAAATTCAGACAGAAGAAAGTAACAGTGAAGTTGTTTCAAGATTGGATCATAAGGTTACAGAAAGAAAGCCTGTTTTCACATAGTCACCCTTAATTTATCTGGTAACCATACAGCAGTTGCCTAATCAAATGACTATACAAAATATTGGGCTCCAATTGAAATGTTAGATTTATGAAGGTTTAAGGAGGCAATAGTATCTTATGGCATACATTCCCCATATGTAAAGCAAATGTTAAACTTCTGGTCAATATATAATAGGATTGTACCACAGGACTGGTGGGAGCTGGCACAGGCTGTTCTGGAACCCAGTCAAAGGCTCCAGTGGCAAATATGGTTCAAAGAGGAGGCTAAAAACATAGAAAAACAATGGAAGGATAATGGAATACAAGTCTTCCAGGATCGACTTATTGGAGGCCAATATGCTTCAGTACAAACACAATGTTTATATGATGTCCAAACCCTAATTCTATGTCGAAAGGCAAACTTGAATGCATGGGACAGAGTTGAGGAACCAGGAAAAAAACTGAGTCATTTACAAAGGTTATACAGGGCCCAAAAGAACCTTTCACAGATTTTTTACAAAGACTGGCTTCAGCAGTAAAGAGAATGGTCCCAGATTCAGAAGCTAGTCAGATAATAATTGAATCTTTGGCCTTTGAGAACATGAATGCAGCATGCAAGAGAATAATCAGGCTGTTAAAGGCAAGATCTGCACCCTTAGAAGATTGGATTAGAGACACAGTTAATGTCGTGGCTCATGACCATGATGATATGTGGGTAGGAGAAGCAATTTCAAAAGGTTTGAGAAATGTTAGATGTTTTGGATGTGGGAAGCAAGGACATTTGAAAAGAGACTGTAAACAGGTCATGCCTAGAAACAATGTTTCTTCAAGGAACACTGGTAACAGAATGCCCCTTCCATCTGGAGTATGCAGAAGGTGTGGTAAGGGAAAACACTGGACCAATGAATGTAGATCAACAAGGGACAGGCAAGGTAATCCTTTGCCTTGGTCAACTGTTCGGAAATGGGACATTATCTCAGGTGAAACAGTGCAAGATGGCTCAAATGTATAGGTCCAGAAGGACAGAGAGGAAAATTAAAACCATATGTGGCTAACATAGCTATGATCCTGTGGGGTCGAGACCTGTTGCAACAATGGAATACTCAGATTAACATCCATCCAACTTCAGAAATGAATCATAAACTAGCACATGTTTCTGAGAGAAATATTAGAAGATATTATTCTAATGAGTGGTCACCAGCCATCCATATTATACAAGAAAGGGGCACAACCTGATGATCTCCCAAAGACACCAACAGCTCTACCTTTAAAATGGTTAACAGACAAGCCTGTATGGGTTCAGCAATGGCCTTTAGCAACTGAAAAACTCCAGGCTTTATAAGGGCTGGAAGAAAAACAGTTAAATGCTCAGCATATTAAAGAATCAACCAGCCCTTGGAATTCTCCTGTATTTGTTATTAAAAAGAAATCTGGTAAATGGAGAATGGTAACAGACCTTAGAGCAATTAACAAAGTAATTCAGCCAATGGGCTCTCAACAATCTGGAATTTCTTTGCCTACTCTGTTACCAAAAGGATGGCCTCTCATAGTTATTGATTTAAAAGACTGTTTCTTTTCAATACCCTTACAAGAACGAGACAGAGAAAGATTTGCTTTCACAGTGCCTACTTATCAGTGGAGGGTCCTCCCACAGGGAATGTTGAATAGCACAACCCTGTGCCAATATTTTGTACAACAGACATTGGAAGTGATATGTAAAAAAATTCCTAAATCTATAATTTATCATTATATGGGTGTTTTTTTACTAGCTGACTCAAATGCAGATACTTTGAAAGAATATTTGAAGAAGTAAAGAAAATTTTACCTTGCTGGGGATTACAAATTGCTCCTGAAAAGATACAAAGAGGAGAGTCTATTAATTATTTAGGATATAAAATAGAGCTACAAAAAAATTAGACCCCAAAAGGTGCAAATTAGGAGAGATCGGCTACAGACTCTTAATGACTTTCAAAGATTATTTAGAGACATTTCTCATATATGAACTATTGTTGAGGTAAAAAATGATGAACTGAATAATTTGTTCAAAACCTTAGAAGGTGACAAGGACTTAAATAGTCCAAGGGAATTATCACCTGAAGCTGAGAAGGAATTGGCCTTGGTAGAAAAGGAAGTACATGAAGGGCATGAGGATCCTATTGATCCAAAGCTGGATAGCATTTTGGTTATTTTACCTTCTAGGCATTCTCCTACAGGAATATTAATGCAGAGGGAAGATGTTATATTGGAATGGATATTTTTACCAAATAATCCAAATAAAAAATTAAAAACTTATGTGGAAAAAAAACTCTGACTTGATTTGGAAAGGAAAATTGAGACTTTGTCAATTAGCAGGAATAGACCCAGCAGAAATTAGCATAACTTTAACTAAGGAGGTCATTGAAAAATTATGGACAAAAGTGAACCTTGGCAAAGAGGTTGCAATAATTTTTTTGGGAGAAATTAACAGCAAATATCCCAAAAGCAATAGAATTGATTTTATAGAGAGCGGATTGGATCTTGCCTCAAATTGTACGGGAAAACCCATATCTGGAGTTCATACATTTTATACAGAGGCCAAAAAACATGGGAAGGCAGGTTACAAAACAGAAAATTTAAGTAAAGTGGTTCAAAGTCCTTATAATTCAGTTCAAAAATCAGAATTGTATGCTCTTCTGTTGGTATTAATGGATTTTTCAGAACCTCTCAACATAGTAACTGACTCTCAATATGCTGAAAGAGTGGTGTTACATATTGAGACTGCAGAATTTATCCCAGATGCTTCAGAATTAACTTCACTATTTATTCAATTACAAGGTACAATCAGGAAAAGGAGTCATCCTTTATCTATAACTCACATCAGATCCCATAGTGGTCTGCCAGGCCCTCTAGCACAAGGCAATCATGAGATTGATAAATTATTGATAGGAAATGTGCTGGAGGCATCAGAATTTTATAAAAAAACATGTCAATAGTAAATGTTTAAAAAAGGATTTTTCCATAACCTGGCAACAAGCCAAAGAAATAGTAAAGAAATGTCCTACTTGTTCCTTCTACAATCAGACGCCATTACCAGCAGGATGTAACCCAAAGTGTACTCAGAGGAATGAAATCTGGCATAGGGATGTGTTTCACTTTGCAGAATTTGGAAAATTGAAATATGTACACCATACCATTCATACTTATTCAGGATTTCAATGGGTGACTGCTTTGAGTTCTGAAAAAGCTGATTGTGTAATCACTCATTTGGTAGAAGTTATGGCCATCATGGATATACCTGTACAAATCAAAACTGACAATGCTCCATCATATGTCTCTGTCAAAATGAAACAATTTTTTGTTTATTACAATATAAAGCATATTTAGGTATACCACATAATCCTACAGGTCAAGCAGTTATAGAGAGATCAAACAGAACTCTAAAGTATATGCTAAATAAACAGAAAGGGGTAACAAAACCCCCCAGAAATAGACTGCATAATGCTCTATTAACTTTGAATTTTCTCAATGCTAATGAGAAAGGAACAACAGCTGCAGAGAGACATTGGATAATAGAAAAAACTACAGAATTAAATAGACCTATATACTTCAAGGATGTGCTGACCTCAGAATGGAAACCAGGATATGTGTTACGTTGGGGATGAGGTTTTTGCTTTTGTTTCTACAGGAGAAGATAAGCTGTCGGGACCATCAAAATTGATAAAGATTCGATTTGAACAAGAGAGACCTCTTAATTAGAGGAGGTGATAATTCATGAACCAGCATGACCATCCTATTTAAACTAACATATACCAGTAACACATGCCTTTTCATTTAATCAGATAATAACTTGCCAAAAGGGAACATCCCCAAAATTAGTCTTGGGGAAGTTTCTTTGTTTTTGTCTTTTAGAAGAATGAAGGCTAAGGAATCTGAAGAACAGTGGACAAATGAGACAACTCAAGGAAAAGGACAAATCATCTATCCCAGGAAACAGAGTGAAATGGCATATGGGTATATCATCTAAAAAATTTTTATAAGTCTTCCTAAATGTTTGTTTCTGCTCTTCTCTAAAGAAATTTAACACTATTGGTCTTCTAATAGTCCTAGTTCAATTAAAATTTAAAGCTGAATTTGGAGTTAGAGAATGGCTCTCTCCTTTAAACTCAAGTATGTTGTTAAGGGTTAGGAAAAGGACTAAGCAAAGGAGATTAAATTTAAAGTTCTTCTTTAGAAAAAAAGAAAGAAAAAGACAATTACCAGTTTTAAATACTTTACATTGGATTGGATTTTTTTTAGATTGTATACAAATTATATATATTGAAATTGATATCATTAGAAAATGATGTATGCATATTTCTAACTTTGTTCAAGATATTGTACTTATACCATTCATTTAACAATGTAATGCAATTTGCTGATTCTTGAATGTTATTATTACCAACCATTCAGATATAAAGAAATGAAAGTCAGTAGTTAGACATTACAATCAATCTTGTAACCATATTAGGTATGTTTTCAAAATTGAGCAGATATATTTTAGATAGACAGTTCATCTTCAAACCCTTTAGAGATCTACAGAATATGGCATTTAAAATGTTTTAATAACTTAGAAAATTTTTCTTTTTGTTATGACTATGAGACATGTCAGCTCCTGGCAGTACCAATCTACCTCAGAGAAAATATGGACATTGAAGAAACTGCATATGGAGTTAACTTTCATTGTGGCAAAAGTTAGCCACTGGACAAAAAAGTATCCTCGAATCAACTGCTGACAAACAGGACAGACAGGACATGAAACAAAGGACTGCTGATTCTTGCCAAAACAAGTGTGGTTATGGCTTATCAAAAGGCATCTTCTGAGGCCAGGACAATATGGCACCATCCCTGAAGTGGCCTTCACAATCCAGAATAGGTACAGTGTCCTTTTCTTCAAAGGCACCTGAACAGGCAGTGGGTCGATGGCTTCTGATGTGCAGTGGAATGACAGCTGAAACAGTTATTCTTGAGGAGTAAGTAAGCTCACGCCTCTCAGTAGTATTCTGGCATTTAATAGAAGGATATGGAGAAGAATGAGATGCTGAGATGAAGCCACACACACACATAGCCAAGAAGAATGGACAGCTGAATTTTTTAAAAAAGAAAAACATCAACAATTTCCAGAATTTAAAATCCTGAATCATGACATGACACTAGTGGAATTCAGTTGTTTCTGGTACATGGACTGCTCTCACCCAATGTGAGGTCGAACTATTGACCTTGTGTACCTCCTACTTCACAAATGAGTCTGTCAGATACGCTAAGCCTATAGGCTGAAGATACCCCAACACTGTGGAGAAACCTCAGGTGACTGTCCAGGCAGCTTGCTGTTTCTGTCAACTCACATTTTTCTTGGAAGTTGCTTGCATGCACTTCCTGTTTTTATTTTTGTTAAGTAATATTATTTCCTTCTTGTGTCTTTGATGGAGTTGAAGTTTAGTTAGTTATAATTGGAGATTAGTTAGTTTAGTTGAAGATTAGTTAGTTATAGTTGAAGGTTAGTTAGGATAGAAAGTGAATTAGGTACATTTTTGTTTTACCAAAACAGGATAAATAATGGAATTATTTTCTCTGAATTTGTCAAGTACAAATGGACTAGACATTGTTTAGGTATTTATTGCTTGTATATATGGTATATAGTTATTGTACTTTTGTATATAGTTTTTTCTTGTATTAGTTACAACTTTCCTTTTTTCTTTTTATTAAAATAGAAAAGGGGAAATATGGTGATATTTTAATTGGACTAAAATGTGATTTTATTTGTATGTTAATAAATAAAGTTGCCTGGGAATCAGAGCTAATAGCAAGCCACAGCAGAAACTGGGTGGTGGTGGTGCACACCTTTAATCCCAGCCCTTGGGAGGCAGAGCTAGGCAGATGTCTGTGTTCAAGGATACAGCCAGCATGGAGACACATACCTTTAACTCAATACCAACCATAGAAGACCTGGAGGTCTGTATAGGTGAGGAGGTCATATGGTTGAGTTTACTACCAATGAGAAGGCAGAATAGAAAGTCAATAAAAAGAACAAACACACAGGATATAGCTATCTTGCTGAGGACAGCAGCAGCAGTGAGGTATAAGGTTTTTTAGCTCTTAAGTTTAGCTCTGACTTCTTGGGCTTTTTAACTTTGCAATTGGCTCTTATTTAACAAGATGATTATATCTACATCTGGCACCCAATGTTTGTGGTACGAATTCATGAAAAAACGGCTTGCCTGTGGCCTTGTGGGCCCCAGCTCAGACCCAAGCTATCCTCAGCTGTTTGTGGTGGTGGTGAAGGAGGCAGAGGCAGGAGGATCCCGAGTTTGAGGCCGGCCTAGGAGGCTTCCTAAGGAGAAGCTTCGGCTGGCACTTAGCCACAAACTGTGGTGGGACCATGGAGGCAGCAGTTGCTGCTCCGAGTTGCTGGCTGCTTCTCATCGTGTTGGTGACTGCGGTGATGCTGCTAGCTAGAACAAAAGGTTTATCACTGCTTGTTCAGAGAATTGCCAGGACCATCGTGTTACAAGAAAGAATCGACAAAGGTCAGTTTGGAAAAATTTGGCAAGACAAATGGCTGGGAGAAATTGCTGCGGAGATTTTCTCTTCTAGGGAAGAATATTCATGGTTCCAAGAGACAGACATTTATCAGACTATGATTGCTCCAAACCACAGAGGCACAAAAAGAAAAAAAAAGAAAAAATCTGCGGGGAACCATGACAATGCCTAACAGCGACTTTGAAATCTTCAAAAAGATGACAGGACTCCACAATGATGATTCCACAAGGGCTATGGTAAAGCCATTAAGCTGATTAACACCACCAAAAGATCGACTTTGGACTACAAACTACTCAGGACAATTTTGAGATGGCTAGCTGAGATCATCCAGCCTGACAGACTACTTGAACAAGGACTTGAAACAAGCCCTGAACTTTCTCATTATTCAGCAACTGGACAAATGATACAGGACTTGACAATTAACCCCAAAATTTTCTTTTCAGGATTCCTTAAAGATGTCTTCACCCCTAGAAAACAGGAAGTAATTTTAAGAAAACGATGTCCACATTCCGAAGAAGTGGGATGGGAGGTTTTTGGTCATTTAATACATTTTGGATATTGTCATTGTTTATGATGCTTGGTTACAAGCTGTTAATTGTTAATGGTCAGGAAAAAAGCTGATCATGGAGAATAGATTCAGAGTTTTTGTTTAAAAAAGAAAAAAGAGAATATAGATTTGAGGTATATCATTGAAATCTACTCTGAGAAAAAAGATAAAGAAATAATAGGATAAATGTGTAGATCACTGAATCTATTCTAAAAAGAAAAAGGGGAAGATATAAAAATAATAAAAGGTAGATTACTGAATCTATTATGAAAAGAAAAAATACTTTTAAAAAGGAACTACTTGTTTTAAATAAGATGAGTAATGAAATTTTTTTGTCTGAGTTTATCAAATGTTACTGGACTGGACATTGTTATGTATTAATGGAGTTTTTTTTTGTCTGAATCTGTCAAATGTTAATGGACTAGACATCATTAATGTAATCTTGACTGTGTATATTGTATATGCTTATTAGATAGTTTTTCTTTTATTAGTTATAAGCTTTTTTTTTAAATTTTAGACAAAAGGGGAGGAAATGTGGTGATATTGTGTTTCCCAAAATATTGTATACCCCAATAAACTTATCTGGGGTTAGAGAACAGAATAGCCACTAGATACTTAGGATAGGCTGTGTGATAGCACACTCCTTTAGTGTGGAGATTTTCTCTTCTAGGGAAGAATATTCATGGTTCCAAGAGACAGACATTTATCAGATTGCTCCAAACCACAGAGGCACACACACACACACACACACACACACACACACACACACACACACACACAATCTTCAGGGAACCATGACCACACCTAACAGTGACTTTGAAATCTTCAAAAATCTTCTGCCTAGCATTCCAGAGGCAGAAATCCCTCTGGATCTCTGTGAATTCAAGGCTACATTGGAAACAGCCAGACATGATGACTCACGCCTTTAATCCCAGGGAGTGAGCCTTTAATCCCAGGGAGTGATGGAAGAAAGCAGAATGGTATATAAGGCATGAGGACCAGAAACTAGAAGAATTTGGCTGGTTAAGCTTTTAGGTTTTGAATAGCACAGTTCAGCTGAGAGCCATTTGGGTATGAGGACACAGAGGCTTCCAGTCTGAGGAAACAAGATCAGGTGAGAAGTTGGCCAGGTGAGGTTAGCTGTGGCTTGTTCTGTCTCTCTTATCTTCCAGTGTTCACCCCAATACCTGGCTCAGGTTTGATTTTATTAATAAGACCTGTTAAGAATCATGCTACAGCATAATGTTTTCATATTGGCACATCTGCATTTGACTTGTTTTGTGGTGATAGGGATAGACCTCAAAACTTTGCGTATGTTTGGCGAGTGTTTAGCATTGAGCTATGGCTACAGACTTAACACATTTTTTTATGATGTACAAATCATGGAATATACAGTCAACTACAGAAAATTTAACAGGTTTATTTACTATTAAAAGTGTAAAATAATGTTATTTATGATATATAATATGTAGAGGTATATGAATTTCCTTCACTTCCAATTTTGAATTTAGTGAAAACTTGAGTGAAAGGAACAGAGAAACAAAAGAGGGGGCAATGGATACTGATAACACTTCATGCTGGCAGTGCATTCTGGGCCAGATGGAGCTGTCAGCAGAAGGCATTTGAGGAGACTTGTTGCCAGACATTGCCAACAAGTTGGTCCCTTGGGAACAACTATATGCATAAAAGCTTCTGTCACATTGTGTGCTGAGATGTAGGACAATCTGTAGGAGCTATTTTTGGCTTTAAAATTCCTCCATATTCGAGACTCAGGCCATCTCCATCTATAAGCATATGTATCCTACGATCTTTGTTCGATACTTTTTTTCCACCAATTTATTTTATATTTTTCTCCATGATATTTTTTCTGCATTCCTGGAACTCATAAGAGAAACATAAATATGTTTTCATCCTAAACTCAAAAGATAACTATTATTTTGTCGTTTGTTGTGTCTGTGCAAATTAGTTTTATACATTGGAATCAAAATATTGATTTATTGACAATAGCTAAAATACTATTTTCAACATTTAACAAGACAAATAATCTCAAATTTTACTAGTGAATTCTTTTTTTTTTTGAGTTTCCTTATTTTTGAGATTATAATTTAATTACTTCTCACCTCCATTTCCTCCCTCCAATCCTTTCCATGTACCCTTCCCCACTCTCCTTCAAATTCATGGCCCATTTTTCATTAATTGTTATTGCACAAATTATATATATATATATATATATATATATATATATATATATATATATATATATTTAACCTGTTCTGTTCATATAATGTTCCTTGAATGTATGTTTTTGTTGGTACTGGATAATCAATTGGTGTGCTCTTCCTTGGGAAGACTACCTCTCCCAATTCCAGCCTTCCTCAGTTGCCTATAATTCTTTGGGTAAGGCTGAGGCCTCATAGGCTTTCTTCCATCCAGATTGGCATGTTCTTTGTTGTGTTCAACATTTAACAAGACAAAATAAATCTTCTTAAACTTTAAGTGATTAAAAAACATAACAGGGTATCTAGCCCAGGCTGATCTCAAGCTCCCTATAAAGTCCAGGATAAATCTGTATTTCTGATAGCCCAGGGTGGCTATGTAGCCTATGATAATGACTTTAAATTTCTGATCTTTTTGTTTTCACCTCCTAGTGCTGGGATCAAATGTGTGCACCACCACACTGTGTTTATATGGTGCCACAGATTGAACTCAGGACCTTCAGCATACTGTGCAAGCTCAATACCTACTGAACTAAATCCACAGACTTATGATGATTGATTGTTGTTTATTATTGATATGTATTGGCCTGTTCTTTCACTTCCCTATTCTAGTATGTGAATACAAAGCCAATAATTTCAAAAGCAAGAATACAGATGAGCTAACTGCAAAAGCACTCTTAATCATTGTACATACATTGGCACAATAACCACTATTCCTCCTTTCCATCACCCCTTCCTATGTTCCCCATAAGTACAGGTGTTATAGCTGCCATGTTTTTGTAATCACCCCTTATCAAGTAGTAATCAACCCTTCGGCAACCAAGTACCAAGAAATGTGTGGGAGATACAGGAAACACAAAATAGAATTTTCATTCTGACCCACAGAAAACTCACTTTACTTAAAGAGAGAGATATATACCTTAAAAATATCCATATAGTGGTGGTACATGCCCTTAATCAGAGCATTTGGGAGGCAGAGACAGGCAGATCACTGTGAGTTTGAGGCTAGCCTGGTCTACAGAGCAAGTTCCAGGGCAGCCAGGGTGGTTACACAGAAAAACCCTGTCTCAAAATAATAATAGTAACAACAGTAATATTAACAAAAGCTCTTCTTAGACATCAATTTTATCTCCTGCTTGAAATACTCCCTTTGCTCTCTTGCTTCTCCTGTCCTATTTTCAGTGCTGATCTGTTCTGATTCTAACTTACACCTGCATTGCAATATTGGTCTTCCTCATCCTACCACACTAACTCAGATCTCATCAACCACTTGGCAACACCCTGCATTATTTTAGTATTATACTTTATAGCAATTCATTGCCTGTGTGTAGACAAGGAGTTTATCTTCTTGGTCCATTATCACAATTACTGGATTTAGAAGAAATTCAACAAATATGTGCTGAATAAATGAATAAGAATATCTCAATCCTAGGAAGGCTCATACAAGTATAAAAAGTGACTACTGCTGTTGTTTTAAGAAGGCAAATGGGATGCCAGCTGGTGAGGAAGAAGGGCTCATGCTGTCGTCAAGCTATGTCTGTGGATCTTTTTAGTAACACAACCAAAGATGGAAATGGAATCTATTAGTGGTGATAAAAACTGATTGAAAGCATGGCTTCACATTTATGAGAAAATAAAAATTGTCATTCATCTCTGATTCATTCCTCAAGCCAGTCTCCACCTGGTTACATATTACAGCTTGCATGTATCTAACAGTTTGGATGAGTTTGGTGTGCAAAGCATCAAATGAGCCAGTGTCACTCCACAACAGTGAAATAGCTTTCAAAGGTGAAGTATAATGATAGAGACAATTTTTAATTTTATGACTTAATTGGCTAGGTTATGAAAACAGTAGGTACAAAAAGATCAAAAGATTATGAAGAAAGCCACTTCTGAAGTTTTTAGATAGGCATAACACAGTCCTGCACTTAGTGGGAACTATTTTTATGGGATGTTTTCAACTAATTAGATAAAGCTTTCTTGCTAAGAACAGTTAAGGATCCAAGAGTTTTAAAAAATCCAACCAGGTGCAGTAGGCATGCTTCCCTTTGCACTTTGGAGGCTGAGGTAGGAGGATCCCAAAATCCAAAGTCATTGCTGAGTTACATAGTGATTCCAATGCCAGTCTGGGCTACAGGAGAACCTGTCACACAAATACATCATACATACATACATACATACATACATACATACATAGGCAGACAGATAGTAAAATACAAAGAGATAATTTGGTTATTGTGAGCCTAATATGGCCTTACTTTGTTAATCTTTCCCATTCATGAAGATATATCCTTACCACAACAGCTTCTTTCAGTGGCAAGTTTTATTGCTTTCACCTATTAGAAAAGAGGAGAAACTGACTGTGTTGAATGGATGGCAATATCCATGCCAACACAATCTAGGTGAACACTTATATGTAGTTTCTTGTTTTTATAGTCATTTCTGACCAGAGTGGGCTGCTGCATCCTGTAAAAAGATTACTTTTATTCTGAGGCAAATACAACATTTCTTACTGATTCTTTGAATTGCTATTCACATGCCATCTGTTACTGTGGGCAATGGAGACAAGAGTGTTTCCTAGTAGAGGCACAGTACTACAATTACTTGAATCTCAAAGCCGTGATTAAACCTATGAGATATAAGAAAAAGCAGACCACTTAAAGAGCTCTCATCTCTAAATAATGAGAGTTTTAAAGTGAATGTCTCCATGTAATAGACACTGACCTGCAAATCTTTTCCATTTATTGTTCACATCTGAATTGGGGGACCCATGAATGTTTTGTGTAGGGATAGGATAAAGACTCTAGAGCAATGGTTCTCAGCCTGTGGGTTGCAACTCCTTTGGGGGTCAAATGACCCTTTCATTGGTGTCATCTAAGACCACCATAAAACACAGATATTTACATTATGATTCATAATAGTAGCAAAATTACAGATATGAAAATTACAGTTATGAAGTAACAATGAAAATAATTTTATGGTTGGAGGTCACCACAATATGAGAAACTCTATTAAAGGATCACAGCATTAGGAAGGTTGAGACCACTCTAGAATCTGGTAATAATTCAGTTATAATCATTCATTTCTTCAGACTTCTTATGGTATTTCTCTCCTAAATTAACACTGAAAACCTTCAAGAAATAGGTATTTTAAAATAAAACATTTAATTGTGTGTTCATTACCTTCAATAGTTAATGAAAGCCTTTTAGTTAGATGAAAACTGAAAAGTTGCAACCTTCAATCATACCTGTTAATGTTCCTATATGAAATCTCTTTTATCATGGATATATGTTTTATTAAAATAGTTGCTAACCTCTTCCTATCCTTCATAATAGGTAAACATCTTAGAAAAGTTCAGCTCAGGGCCGAGCAGATGGCTAGTGAGTAAAATTCTTACTGTGCAAGCATAAGAACTGGAGGTTGGATCCCCAGAACCCATGCAAAAGCCAGGAAGGTACGGCTGCCACCTGGAGTCCTAGCAGAAAAGGGATTCTCAGAGCAATCTAAACAGCTAGACTGGTCAATTGACAAGCACTGGGTTTAATTTAAAGACCAAGCCTCAATAGTAAAGTGTAAAACAATTGAGGCAGGCACCCAGCATCAACTTTGGGCTTCCACATGCATGAAAACATATATGCACATATACCTGCAATTGTAAGTGCAACATACACATGCACATATGCACACACACACACACACACACACACACACACACACACACACATACATGCAAAAATTCCTTACTCTAGGACCATATACATTTTACCCTTCAATTTCCCTAAAATAATTATTACTCTTAATCACCATAAATTCTGTCATGTGAAAATTAACTATAGGCCAGGTGCTCCTAATTCTGTGCTTCCAGAGGAGCTTCCACAGGAGATTCCTCATCTGAGCATGTGCAGATGCCTCAAGCACTTTTATTTGCATTCCTACAGAAACTTCAGCCCCATAAATACAAAACTAAGTACATTTCGTAGTTAACTTTTTTTTTCTAAGACTTAGCTGGTAAAATTTCCAATCTATAGAAGGTATAGTGAGAATGTTTTAAGACAATATTATATCACATACATAAGCACTCAATAACACTAAGGATCATTAGTGATATAAAGATAATTGTTACTAGTTTCTTAATTCCAACTTGTTCTAGTTTGCTTCTATGTTGATGTGATAAAGCAGTGGTCAACAATAACTTGGGGGAGGAAAGGGTTTGTTTGGCTTACAGTTCCATGTCACAGTCCATCATCAAGACAAACCAGGTCAGGAACTCAAAGCAGAACCTGGAGGTAAGATTTGAAGCAGAGACCACAGAGGGGACTGCTGTTTACTGGCTTGTTCTTAGGCTCATAGCCAGCAAATTTCATTATATTTTCCAAGATCACCTGCTCTGGAGTGACATTGCTCCCAGTGGGCTGGAATTCCCATATCAATGGTTAATAAAGAAAATACCACAGGCTTGCCTAAAGGGCAGTCTGATAGAGGTATTTTCTTAATTGACAGTCCCTCTTCCTAGTTGACCCTAGCTTGTGTCAAGTTGGAAAAATCTAATAAGCACACAACTTTTACCTAATCATTTGAACTTATGGTTTCTCCATGATTGCTATCCATTCTCCTTGCTCTTATTCCTGCATTCTGAGCAGTTCCCCCCATGTGAAATTTTTAAGTTGTATTCTAGGTAACCAACTAGCTAAGTACAAAGAACATTCAAGCTGCTGCTGATTAATTATGTCAAGTGTGATAGAAAATCAAGGTGGAAATTATTTTAGAGATGTCAACAATGATAGGTAAATGTAAGCATTTGTTGGTAGAAAACATGAGAAATGTCCACAAAAAAGTTCTTCATTGTCAAGGTATGTAGTGTCCAAGAACATTTGTTTTAAAATATCTGTTTTGACAATGAAAGAAAAGATATATCTTGTCATTTTAAAAACACAAATTCTACTCTTAGTAAGCTCTTTAAACTACTCTTTATTTCCAAACAAACACATTAGTTAGGTAACAGAGATCTTATTCCTTTATTCTGTTACTCAATTCCTAATTCTACTATCTCTCTTTTTTCCTCTATATCACATGATAATTTGGAATTGCTGCTTTTCAAAGTACTTTAATAATTGTTTATGATTGGCTCACAACACCTTATTCCTTTGAATTCATTAATAGTCTCGTAAGCAGGTGAGGATGCAGCAACTCAGAAGCTCAGAAAAGTCTTTCCAAAGATACAGAACTACAGTTAAACATTATCTCTAGAGAGGAAAAAGAGGTCCTGAGAAGACTTTAGCAATTTAAAACAACTGCCACCCATTGTTCTCCTTGGAAAAGTTATATTCTTTTGGGAAAACACCAGAACACCCTCTGAAGTGCTTTTCATAAAGCCCCCAAGCTCCTTGTTTCTATTAATCCTGCTCACTAGTTATCACAGATATGTAATTTCCCCCAACAGTGCTGTCATTCCTTAAAATTATTTTTTTTATTTAACTTTGTTTTTATTTTTTAAGTCAGTTCTTTTATTACTGAAATTATAATGTAATTACATCATTCCCCCTCCACTTTCCTCCCTACAAATACTCCTAAATAATTTCCTTGCTCTCTTTCAAATACATGGACACCTTTTTTTTTTTTTTTTTTTTTTTTTTTTTTTTGAGACAGAGTTTCTCTGTGTAGTTTTGGTGCCTGTCCTGGATCTCACTCTGTAAACCAGGCTGGCCTCGAACTCACAGGGATCCACTCTGCCTCTTGAATGCTGGGATTAAAGGCATGTGCCACCACCACATGGCAGCCTCATGGACTCTTTTTAATTTAACTAAATTAAATTAATAAATCTTAAATACATAAGTACAACCTGCTTAGTCTGTGCAGCGTTACTTGTACACACCTTTTCAGTGCTGAGCATTTATATATATATATATACATATATATATATATATGTATATATATATATATAATTTTATTTTACAATACCATTCAGTTCTACATATCAGCCATGGGTTCCCCTATTCTCCCCCCTCCCACACCCTCCCTGTAGCAGGAATCTTAAAGGTACTTATTAATAAAATCAAACCCAAGGCCAGTTATTGAGGTCAATGCTGGTAGATCAGAGAGACAGAACAAGCCACAGCTATCTCACCTTGCCAGTTCCTCAGCTGGTCCTGTTTCCTCAGACTGGAGGCCTCTGAGTCCTCATCCAGAATGGATCTCAGCTGAACTGTGTTGCTCCAAAGCCTGAAAGCTTAACCAGCCGAATGCTTAACCAGCCAAATGCTTAACCAGGCAAAATGCCTCTAGTTTCTGGTCCTCACACTTTATATATCTTTCTGCTTTCTACCACCACTCTATGGGATTAAAGGCTGGCTTTCTGGGATTAAAGGCGTGAGTCACCATGCTTGGCTGTTTCCAATGTGGCCTTGAACTCACAGAGATCCAGAGGGATTTCTATCTCTGAAATGCTAGGATTAAAGGTGTGAGTGCCACCATTTTCTAGCCTTTGTATCTAGTGGCTGTCTGTTCTCTGACCCCAGATAAATTTATTAGAGTACACAATATTTTGGGGAACACAATACCACCACACGTCCCCTTACCCCCAGCCCACCCCCCATTCCCACCTCCTCCAGGACAAGTCCTCCCCACGAGGACTGTGATCAACCTGGTAGACTCAGTCCAGGGAGGTCCAGTCCCTTCCACCCAGACTGAGCCAAGTGTCCCTGCATAAGTTCCAGGTTTCAAACAGCCAACTCATGCAATGAGCACAGGACTTGGTCCCACTGCCTAGTTGCCTCCCAAACTGATCAAGCCAATCAACTGTCTCACCTATTCAGAGGGCCTGATCCAGCTGGGGGCCCCTCAGCCTTTGGTTCATAGTTCATGTGTTTCCATTCATTTGGCTATTTTTTTTCAATAATTGAGTAAAACCGAAATTTATTATATGCCACAGTCATCCTAGGGACCTCCATGCTATATATATAGCCTCTATGGTTCTATGGGTTGTGGTCTGATTGTTCTTTATTTTATATCTAGAATCCACCAATGAGTGAGTACATACCATAACTGTCTTTCTGGGTTTGGGTTACCTCACTCAGGATGATTTTTTTCTAGTTCCATCCATTTACCTGCAAATTTCATGCTTTCATTGTTTTTCTCTGCAGAGTAGTACTCCATTGTGTATATGTACCACATTTTTTTCATCCATTCTTCCGTTGATGGGCATCTAGGTTGTTTCCAGGCTCTGGCTATTACAAATAGTGGTGCTATGAACATAGCTGAGCATGTATCTTTATGGTATGAATCAGCATTCCTTGGGTATATGCCCAAGAGTGGGATGGCTGGGTCTTGAAGTAGTTCAATTCCTAATTTTCTGAGAAACCGCCATACTGATTTCCACAGTGGTTGTACAAGTTTACATTCCCACCAACAGTGGAGGAGTGTTCCCTTTGCTCCACATCCTCTCCAACATTGGTTGTCATTGGTGTTTTTGATGGTAGCCATCCTAACAGGTGTTAAGGTGGTATCTCAGAGTCGTTTTGATTTGCATTTCTCTGATGATTAAGGATGTTGAGCATTTCTTTAAATGTCTTTCAGCCATTTGTAGTTCTTGTTTTGTGAATTCTCTGTTTAGCTCTTTAGCCCATTTTTTAATTGGACTGTTCAGTACTTTGATGTCTAGTTTCTTGAGTTCTTTATATATTGTGGAGATCAATCCTCTGTCAGATGTGGGGTTGGTGAAGATCTTTTCCCAATCTGTTGGCTGTCTTTTTGTCTTATTGACTGTGTCTTTTGCCCTGCAAAAGCTTCTCAGTTTCGAGAGGTCCCATTTATTAATTGTTGTGCTCAGGGTCTGTGCTGTTGGTGTTTTAGTTAGGAAATGTTCTCCAGTGCCAGTGCGTTCAAGAGTGCTTCCTATTTTCTTTTCTATTAAGTTTAGTGTAACTGGATTTATGTTTAGGTCTTTGATCCACTTGGACTTGAGTTTTGTGCATGGTGACAGATATGGATCTATTTGTAATCTTTTACATATTGACATCCAGTTATGCCAGCACCATTTGTTGAAGATACTTTCTTTGTTCCATTGTATAGTTTTGGCTCCTTTGTCAAAAACCAGGTGTTCATATGTGCATGGATTAATGTCAGGGTCTTCAATTCGATCTCATTGGTCCGTATGTCGGTTTTTATACCAGTACCAAGCTGTTCTTATTACTATAGCTCTATAGTAGAGTTTGAGGTCAGAGATGGTGATGCCTCCAAGGGTTGCTTTATCGTATAGGATTCTTTTAGGTATCCTGGGTCTTTTGTTTTTCCATATAAAGTTGAGTATTTTTCTTTCCAAGTCTGTGAAGAATTGTGTTGGGATTTTGATAGGGATTGCATTGAATCTGTAGATTGCTTTTGGTAAGATTGCCATTTTTACTATGTTAATCCTACCTATCCATGAGCACGGGAGATCCTTCCATTTTCTGATATCTTCTTCAATTTCTTTCTTTAGAGATTTAAAGTTCTTATCAAAAAGGTCCTTCACTTGTTTAGTTAGTGTTATCCCAAGGTATTTTATATTATTTGTGGCTATTGTAAAGGGTGATGTTTCTCTGACTTCTTTCTCAGCCCTTTTGTCATTTGTGTATAGGAGGGCTACTGATTTTTTTGAGTTGATCTTGTATCCTGCCACTTTACTGAAGGAGTTTATCAGCTGTAGGAGTTCCCTGGTAGAGTTTTTGGGGTCACTTATGTATACTATCATATCATCTGCAAATAGTGAAAGTTTGACTTCTGGTAGAATTCTGCACTAAAACCATCTGATCCTGGGCTTTTTTTGGTTGGGAGACTTTTGATGACTGTTTCTATTTCTTTAGGGGTTATTGGTCTATTTAAATGGTTTATCTGGTCTTGATTTAATTTTCGTATGTGGTATTTGTCCAAAAAATTGTCCATTTCTTCCTGCTTTTCCATATTTGTGGAGTACAGGTTTTTGAAGTATGATCTGATGATTCTCTGGATTTCCTCGTTGTCTTTTGTTATGTCTCCCTTTTCCTTTCTGATTTTGTGAATTTTGGTGCTCTCTCTTTGCCTTTTAGTTAATTTGGCTACGGGTTTGTCTATCTTGTTGATTCTTTCAAAGAACCAACTCTTTGTTTCATTGATTTTTTGTATTGTTCTCTTGTTTTCTATTTGGTTGATTTCAGCCCTCAATTTGATTATTTCCTGGCGTCTATTTCTCCTGGGTGAGTTTGTTTCTTTTTGTTCTAGAGCTTTCAGTTGTGCTGTTAATTCATTGGTATGGGATTGCTCCATCTTCTTTATGTGTGCATTTAGAGCTATGAATTTTCCTCTTAGCACTGCTTTCATAGTGTCCCATAAGTTTGGGTATGTTGTACTTTCATTTTCATTGAATTCTAGGAAATCTTTAATTTCTGTCTTTATTTCTTCCTTGACCCATTGATGTTTCGGGTGGGCATTATTCAGTTTCCATGAGTTTGTGGGTTTTCTATAATTTTTGTTGTTATTGAGGTCTAACTTTAAGGCATGGTGGTCTGATAAGATACAGGAGGTTATTCCAATTTTTTTGTATCTGTTGAGATTTGTTTTGTGTCCAAGCATGTGGTCAATTTTTGAGAAGGTTCCATGGGGTGGTGAGAAGAAGGTATATTCTTTTGTGTTAGGATGGAATATTCTGTAGATATCTATTAGGTCCATTTGAGTCATAACATCTGTTAGGACCTTTATTTCTTTGTTAAGTTTCAGTCTGGTAGATCTATCTTTTGGTGAGAGTGGTGTGTTAAAATCTCCCACTACTAATGTGTGGGGTTTGATGTGCGTTTAAACTTTAGTAGTGTTTCTTTTATGAATGTAGGTGCTTTTGTATTTGGAGCATAAATGTTTAGAATCGAGACTTCATCTTGGTGGATTTTTCCCGTGATAAATATGTAATGTCCATCCTGATCTCTTTTGATTGATTTTAGTTTGACGTCTATTTTATTAGATATTAGGATAGCTATACCAGCTTGTTTCTTAGGTCCATTTGCTTGGAAAGCCTTTTCCCAGCCCTTTACTTGGAGGTAGTGTCTGTCTTTGAAGTTAAGGTGTGTTTCTTGTATGCAGCAGATGGATGGGTCCTGTTTTCTTATCCATTCTGTTAGCCTGTGTCTTTTTATAGGTGAGTTGAGACCATTGATATTGATGGATATTAATGACCAGTGATTGTTAATTCCTGTTATTTTTTTTTTTTTTTTTTTTTTTTTTTTTTTTTTTTGGTTTTTCGAGACAGGGTTTCTCTGTGTAGCTTTGCGCCTTTCCTGGAGCTCACTTGGTAGCCCAGGCTGGCCTCGAACTCATAGAGATCCGCCTGGCTCTGCCTCCCGAGTGCTGGGATTAAAGGCGTGCGCCACCAACGCCCGGCTAATTCCTGTTATTTTTTGTGGTTGTGTTCTTTTGTCCTTCTGTGGTGAATGTTGGTGTGGGATTATCTATTGCTTGATTTTTCATGGATGTGTTTAGCTTCTTTGGGTTGGATTTTCCCTTCTAGTGCTTTCTGTAGGGCTGGGTTTGTGGACAGGTATTGATTAAATCTGGTTTTATCCTGGAATATTTTGTTTACTCCGCCTATGGTGATTGAGAGTTTTGCTGGGTATAATAGTCTGGGTTGGCATCCGTGGTCTCTTAGTGTCCGCATGAGATTTGTCCATGATCTTCTAGCTTTCATAGTCTCTATTGAGTAGTCTGGTGTTATTCTGATGGGTTTGCCTTTATATGTTACTTGGTCTTTTTCCTTTGCGTCTCTTAATATTTTTTTTTGTTCTGTGTGTTTAGTGTTTTGATTATTATGTGGCAAGGGGACTTTTTTTTGGATCCAGCCTATTCAGTGTTCTGTAAGCTTCTTGTATCTTCATAGGTATTTCTTTATTTAGGTTAGGAAAGTTTTCTTCTATGATTTTGTTGAATATATTTTCTGTGCCTTTGAGTTGGTATTCTTCACTTTATTCTTCTATCTCTATTATTCGTAGGTTTGGTCTTTTCATGGTTTCCCAAATTTCCTGGACATTTTGTGTTACGACTTTTTTGTCTTTAGTGTTTTCTTTGACTGACGAATCTATTTTCTCTATCGTGTCTTCAGTGTCAGAGATTCTCTGTTCCATCTCTTGCAATTGGTTGGTTATGCTTGTTTCTGTAGTTCCTGTTCGTTTAGTCAGGGTTTCTATTTCCAGCATTCCCTCAGCATGTGTTTTCTTTATTGTCTCAAATTCATTTTTCAGATCTTGGAATGTTTCTTTCATCTGTTTAATTGCTTTTTCTTGGCTTGACTTGATTTCTTCCCATTTTTTGTTTGTTTTTTCTTCCATTTCTTTAAGGGAGTTTTTATTTCCTCTTTAATGGAGTTTTTCATTTCCTCTTTAAGGGAAGTTTTTATTTCCTCTTTAAGGGAGTTTTTCATTTCCTCTTTAAGGAAAGTTTTTATTTCTTCTTTAAGGTAGTTTTTCATTTCCTCTTTAAGGAAAGTTTTTATTTCCTCTTTGAGGGAATGTTTTATTTCTTCTTTAAGGGCCTCTATCATCTCCTTAAAGTCATTCTTAGGGTTGATTTCTTCTGTTTCTTCTGTCATGGTATGTTTAAGTCTTGCAGGTGTAGAATCACTAGGTTCTGATGTTGCCATATAGGTCTTTATGTTGTTGCCTGTATTTTTGCACTGGCGTCTACTCATCTCTTCCTCTGTGCGGTGCAGGTGGTGTCTGTGTCTGAGAGTGCCTCTCTTGTTCTAATTTTTAGTCTTGGTTTAGTAGGGGTTCTTGGTTAAATTGGTGCTATTGGGCTATTTCTTCAGGGGCAGCTGATTTCAGTCAGTGAAGTATATACTTATGATTCTGGTGATCTGGTTTAGTGGCTGGGTAGAGCCTTCTTCTGTGTTCCCAGGTCACATTTTGTTCATTTGTCAACTCCTCAGCTGATCTTGTTTTTTCAGACTTCAAACTGTAGGCATCTGAATCCTCTTCCAGATGGGTTTCAGCTGATCTGGACAGTTTCACCAACAACTCCAAGTTGTTGGGTTTCACAGGATCAGCAGCTGGGCCCTGGGTTGTCCTCAGACGGAGTGTTCAGATTCGTTCTGGTTCGGACCCACGGAGATAGCTTCTTCCCCAGGTGTTGGGGTTAGATGTGTCCCTGTTCCAAGCTGCATCTGCTTTTCTCTGTCCCTGGTTCTGTCTACCTCTGCGAACCGCCACCAGGCCTGTATGTCTCTGCCAGCTGCCGCTGGGCCTGTATGTCTCTGCTGGCTGCCGTCGTGGGCCTACCTACCTCTGCTTGTCACTGCTGCCAGGCCCGTCTACCTCTGCGGGCTGCTGCCGGGCCTGTATGTCCCTGTCAGCTGCCGCTGGGTCCATCTACCTCTGCAGGCCGCCACCGGGCCTGTATGTCTCTACTGGCTGCCGCCGGGCCTGTATGTCCCTGTCGGCCGCTGCCGCCGGGCCCGTCTACCTCTGCGGGCCGCCGCTGAGGACCTACCTGAGTCTGCTTGTCTCCACCGTCGGGACTGTCTTTAAAATTATTCTTACATGTGCTGTTCTTTGGCTCAGTTACAAGCAAAACAGATTCATTTATTCCTCGAGTTACAATGCTCCAATATAGAAGTATTCTTTTAGAACAGTATGTTCATATGCTCTGGTCTAGTCATAAATATACAGTTTCTTATTCACCTAATCTATTGGGAAAACTCTGGCTCTATAGCCATAATAAACTGTAGAATAATGCAAGAGTGGCAAAATATTTGTGGGAATATTCTTTTGAAAAAAATAAAAAGATAGGTGTGATGAGTCATATTTTCTTTTAAGTAAATCATTAGAGACTGGTGTACTTTCTTTTATCCTTTTACAAGCTCAGGAATGGAGACAGCACTGAAATTTTGGACAAATCAGCTGTTGTTGAAATTTATAAAACAGATTTGCAGTTCCCAATTTAAATTTCATAGTTGGCTGAGAATCCAGCTGTGTTGGCTCAGTAAGAGTGTAATAGAAGGTTAGATTTGTGCTATCATCTGACAGCATCCAAGGAGGAACACAGGCTCCAGGGAAATGTAGGAAGGAATAAGAATAAATATTCTACACACACACACACACACACACACACACACACACACACACAGATGGACAGATGGATGGACGGAGGTTCACAAATAGTTATTTTTCCCTCTGAAAGAATCTGTTAATTAGCATAAAACGAAGAGGGTTTTTGACTTCATTGTAGAAATAACTGACTTGGTATCTAATTTGTCAGTGTAAAGCATTTAGTAGAACGTCGACCCTCATGTCCAGAGGAGAGAAGAGTTGTCTGCTTTGCACAGTGAGTCAAATGGCCAACTAGAGTGAATGTAAACAGGCCTGGTGCCAAACGCAAACTCACCTACAGTTAAGGTATTTTTAACTGTTTGCAGTCTTTTGACTTGTTTCCTTTAGCTTGGTATCTTAAAAATTCACATTCTTAAGGACAATACACTAGAATACTATGCAAATACGTTCCTCACTCCCAAGTTGGGTAAAAAATGCAGAGTTCTAGTCCTAAAATAAAGGCTGTCTTTTGCAGTGACAAGATCATGTCCACTTTTTACTCTTTGCTCATGGTGGCCTTGCAGTTTCTCTAATGAAAAAAATCTAGTTATGCTTTTTGGTGAGAGATTCTTGGGAGCACTTCTTAAACTTCATTCATAAGAAGAGAGGGCTCTCTGGGCGGTGGTGGCACACGCCTTTAATCCCAGCACTTGGGAGGCAGAGCCAGGTGGATCTTTGTGAGTTCGAGGCCAGCCTGGCCTACAGAAAGAGATCCAGGAAAGGCACAAGTCTACACAGAGAAAACCTGTCTCAAAAAACCAAAAAAAAAAAAAAAGTCTTCATTCATTAAAATATTTAAAAAAGAAAAGAAGAGAGGGCTCTTGAAAGCATCCAAATTCTCTTCATTCTTTACTAAACCATAAATATATCCCAAGAATTCATGATCTTGCTTCCACAATCCCCTATTATCTAATGCAATTTGTGTTCTGAACATAAGAGAGAGAGAGAGAGAGAGAGAGAGAGAGAGAGAGAGAGAGAGAGAGAGAGAGAGCAGAGAGAAAGAGGCAGAGAGAGAGGAGAGAGAGTTACAAACAAGGTTTTGGTAAGCTGCTGTGAAGTTGAGTGGGTGTCTTAAGTTTGTTAACTGTGAAGAGACACCATGACCACATCAACTCTTATAAAGGAAAACATTTAATTGGGGCTGTCTTACAGTTTTGAGGTTTAGTCCATTATCATCATGGCAGGAAGCATGGTGGCATGCAGACAAACATGGTGCTGGAGAGGCAGCTGAGAGTTCTACATATGGATCCATGTGCAGCAGGCAGAGCCTATGACACACTGGCCAGGTTTGAGCATCTGAGATCTCAAAGCCTGCCCCTAGTGTCACACTTCCTCCAACAAGCCCATACCCCTTAATAGTACCACGCCCTATGGGCCAAGCATTCAAACACATGAGTCTATTTGGGCCATCATTTCTATTGAAGCCACCCAGCTGGGAAACAGTGCCTGTATCACTGCAAAGCCACAGGCTGGAGCCTACCCCAGGGATCCATTGTTCAACATTCATTAGTTGCATATTTTTCTCCCATAAAAGGAGTATTTCTTGTATTTAGAGATTAAATAACACATGACAGCAGTGAGAGTTACAATTACTTACTGGAGTTTAATTATTCTTTGAAGAACTATGCAGCCATCCAATGTATTTTCTTCCAAGACAATGCACTACTTCAGTTTTGCTGATGCTAGGTTGATGAGTTGGATTTTGCCTGAACAGTAGGGTATTGCTACAAAAGGTTACACCCCAAATTCCTATCCCAGAAGTTTCCAGCACATTGTCACTGTATAAGAAAGATGGGCACAAGCTTTTGTACACTTTACAATATATACAAAAGAGGTAATATATCAAGAATCGCCAGCTTTGACTTGTCTGCTATGTACTATGCTAACAATGTCATTATTTTATCTAGGTAGTCTCATCTCATAGCTCAGGCTAGGGCTAAACTCTAGATCCTCCTGCCTCTATCTTTCTCCTGCGTACTTGGATTAAAACTGAGCATCACCACACTCAATTTACTTATCTTTATAAAACACCTTAAATGATTATTTTATTCAAACTTTGATAATCATTGATCCAACTGGGATAGAAATTAGCATTTTTGTTTGTAAAAAAGTAAGTTGAAGTCTATAGACTTTATTTAATTAATATAAGGTCCTAGAAGGACAATAGGGAATATTCAATCTGAAACTAGAACTGAAGCTGGCAAATACCATGTTTTCTTCCCCCATGGCTGCAGAATCAATCTGCCTTTGATATTCCAAGCAGATGTGGGAGAGGCACAGGTTGTGAAAATCCATCTGGGGGCAGGTATAAGAATAAGAGACACATTGAGGCAAATATGCTCAGTCTGAGGTATAGATCTTGGCAGGCAAGTTCAAGGTTTAAGGGAATGCCAAGTTCACCCAATTAAAGAGGTTTTTGTGTCCAAGAAACTTGCTCAGTGTTAATAAGAGTGGACGCTTAAAAATTCAAGATGGGTGCAAATACACAAATACATGTGTGATGACTATTCTTGGTTGTCAATTTGACTACACCTGAAATTAATTAAATCCCAAATGATTTGGACATACCTACAAGGGAATTTTTCTTAATTAAATCAGACACCAGGGCACGGAGCGCATCTGCGGAAGCAGATCCCGAAGGGTGCGGGTGGGCCTGTCAGAGTGCTGGGATTTGAGCTTCGGCTGTTTGAACCCAGGATCTCAAAATGCATCGTGATTCCTGTCCATTAGATTATAAGGTGTATGTAGGCAATCTTGGAAACAATGGAAACAAGAATGAATTAGAACGGGCTTTTGGCTATTACGGACCACTCCGAAGTGTGCGGGTTGCTCGAAACCCTCCTGGCTTTGCGTTCATTGAATTTGAGGATCCCCAAGAGGCTGCTGATGCTGTCCGAGAGCTCGATGGAAGAACACTATGTGGCTGCCATCTAAGAGTGGAACTTTCGAATGGTGAAAAAAGAAGTCGGAATCGTGGCCCACCTCCCTCCTGTGGTCGTCGCCCTCGAGATGATTACCATAGGAGAAGTCCTCCACCTCGGCGAAGATCTCCAAGAAGGAGAAGCTTCTCTCAAAGCCGGAGCAGGTCACTTTCTAGAGATAGGAGAAGAGAAAGGTCTCTGTCTCGCGAGAGAAATCACAAGCTGTCTCGATCCTTCTCTAGGTCTCGTAGCCGATCTAGGTCAAATGAAAGGAAGTAGAAGGCCAGTTTGCAAAAGAAGTGATGTACAGGAAAGGACTTCATTTGACAGGAGTATGTACAGGAAATTCAAGTTTGTTTGAGACTTCATAAGCTTGGTGCATTTTAAAGATGTTTTAGCTATTCAAATTTGTTTTGTCTCTTGGAACAGTGACACACAACGATGTAATTCTCTGTGGTTCCAAATGGATCCTAGAAGGCATGTAATATCAAGAAGTGTTACTTTACAATGTTCCCTTAAGCAAGATTGGATTTGCTTTGAACTTTAGTTTTTCATAGACTGAAATAAAACTAGATCCTGCCCAGTTAAAGTGTGATGTGCTAATGATATAGAAAGAGCTGGCAGAAATGGAAAAAGCTGTAGTTTCTCTAGTAGCTGGGATACGTGTGGAGCTGTGGGGGAATGATAAGCAGTCTTTAAAAGCTGCCATGAACACAAGCCAACAGGTAAAGGGTGGGAACTGCACTCCTAAGGCTTGCAAAGAGGTTCCTCACCATTTGCTATAGATGGACAAAAAGCTGTTTGTAACATTTTATTTGAAATGGAAGGCTTTAAGTTAGCAGTGTCCTATCAGTTTAAGGGTACATTGTAGAGCTGAACTTTTGAGTTACTGTGCAAGATATCTTTTTCATGCTGTCATTTGTAATATGTTTGTGAGAATCCTTGGGATTAAGTTTTGGTTACAAAAAAAAAAAAAGAAAGAAAAGAAAAAGAAAAAAGAAAGACCCTCTAAGACAGATCTTTGAGGTGGGAAGATAGACCTTTTAATTCATATCTTTTGAGGTAGGAATACCAACCTATAATCCAGACCATACCTTCTGTTGGCTGCCTATTTAAAGGACATGAAAGAAGGAAGCTTGCTCTCTCTCTCTCTCTCTCTCTCTCTCTCTCTCTCTCTCTCTCTCTGTGTGTGTGTGTGTGTGTGTGTGTGTGTGTGTGTGTGCTTGCACTAACTTTTGCTACCAAATCCATTCTTTCACTGGCATCAGAGCTTACTTCTTCAGGGTTCTGAAGACTAGCTAAGACATCCAGCCCCATGGACTAAACAACTGCTGATTCTTGAATCTTCCATTCATAGACAGCCATTGTTGGAATAACTAGATGGAGGATGGGGCAGAATTCATTCTATAAGTTCTGTTCCTCCAGAGAACCCTGACTAATATAACATCCTACAGTAGACAAAGAGGAAACAGAAACCACAGAATAAAACACCCATCCAACAAAGAAAAATCAGGGACTATAACTAATCATTCCAAACCCAGATACCTAAACACCAGCATAAAATCATAATCAACAACAGCCAGGATAATATGGGACCACTAAAGCCCAGCTATCCTATGACAGCAAGACCTGAATATTACAATGCAACATACAGGAAAATGACCTTAAAAACAGCTTTATGAAGTGCCTGCATAAAGAAATTAGAGAATTCTCATACCAGTGACTTAACAGCACACCTTCCAAAAGCAAAAATTCAATGCAATCCCCTGTAACATGAATCTTAAAAGACCTTCTTAATAAAAACAAATCCAGAGCCAGATATTGGGGTGAATTCTGAAAGATCAAAGAAGCAGAATAAGCCACAGCTAACCTCACCTCTCCAACTCCTCAGCTGATCCTGTTTCCTCAAACTTTTGGAAGCCTCTGGGTCCTCATCCAAATGGATCTCAGCTGAACTGCTGGTAAAAGCCTCAAAGCTTAAAAGGCCAGTAGTTCCTGGTCCTAAGGCCTTATATACTTTTCTGCTTCCTACCATCACTTCCTGGGATTAAAGGCATGTATCTTTCCTAAGAAAGACATGAGATCCCAAGTCCTGGGATTAATGTGGTTGATTTATTTTGTACCCTAATAAACTTATCTGAGGGTCAGAGAACAAGAACAGCCACTAGATTAGACATAGAGGCGAGAAAATTGTGGCACACATGCCTTTAATTCTTTTACTTGGGAGGCAGATATCCATCTAAATCTCTGTGATTTCAGGGTCACACTGGAAATAGCCAGGCATGTTGACATACACCTTTAATCCCAGCACCAACCATAGAGGTCTGGAGGTCTATACAGACAGACAGGAAGTGACAAGGCTGGGCAGGAAAAGAAAGTGATGTAGCTGGACAGAGAGCAAATCAGATGCAGAACAGCAAGGCATATAGGCATGAGTAGACAGGAAGTATCTCACTTTTTGGAAACTGAAGAGTTAATGAGATGAGGTGTGACTGTTCCTATTCCTCTGACCTCTCTCAAGTTTTCACCCCTACATCTGGTTCTGTGTTTTCTATTAATAAGACCATTTAGAAATTAAACTACAATTCCCATCACAATTCTTTACAGACTTTGAAAGGATAATATTCAACTTCATATGGAATAACAAAAACTCAGGATAATTAAAACAATACTGTACAATAAAAGAACTTCTGGAGGTATTACTATCTCCTATTTCAAGTTGTTTTACAGAGGAATAGTAATAAAAACCAAATGATATCAGTATAAAAACAGACATGTTGATCAATGGAATTGAATCAAAGATCTAGAAGTAAATCCACATGCCAATGGACACTTGATTTTTGACAAAGAAGCCAAATATATACAATAAAAAAAGAAAGCATCTTCAACAAATGATGTCAGTCTAATGGGATGTTGACATGTACAAGAATGCAAATAGATCCATATCTATCACTGTGCACAAAACTCAAGTCCAAGTGGATTAAAGACCTCAACATAAAACCAGACACAGTGAACCTGATAGAAGAGAAAGTTTGGAATACCCTTGAACACACTGACACAAAAGACAACTTCCTGAATTGAACACCAATCATGCAGGCACCTAAGATCAGCAATTAACAATGGGATTTTCGTGAAACTGAAAAGCTTCTGTAAAGAAAGGACACTGTCAAAGGGACAAAACAGCAGCCTACAAAGTGGAAAAATATCTTCACCAAACCCACATCTGATACAGGGCTAATATACAAAATATATAAAGAACTCAAAAAACTAGACATCAATAATTCAAATAATCCAATTAAAAATAGGTACAGATTTAAACAGAAAATTCTCAATAGAGGAATCTCAAATAGGAGGAATAGAGGAATCTCATTAGAGGAATCTCAAATGTTCAACATCCTTAGCCATCAGAGAAATGTAAATAAAAACCATACTGAGATTCCATCTTACACCTGTCAGAATGACTAAGATCAAAAACATGGTGACAGTTTATGCTGGAGTGGCTGTGGAGCAAGGGGAACACTCTTCCATTGCTGATAGGAATGCAAACTTGTACAGTCACTTTGGAAATCAATGCCACTATTTCTCAGAAAATTGTGAATCAATCTACCTCAAGACCAAACTATGCTACTCCTGGGCATATACCCAAAGGATGCTTCACCAAAAGGATACTCGCTCAACTATGTTCATAGCAGCTTTAGTCAAATAGGCAGAAACTGGAAATGGCCTAGATTCCTTCAACCGAAGAATGGATAATGAAAATATGTTACATTTACACAATAGAGTATTAGCTGTTAAAAACAATCCCACCAGGAAATTTGCTGGCAAATAGATGGAACTAGAAAAGATCATCCTGAGTGAGGTAACCCAGACACAGAAAGACAAACATGGTATGTACTCACTCATAAGTAGCTATTACTCATAAAGATGAACCATGCTACAATCCACAGAACCAGAGAAGCTAAGTAACAAGGAGGGCTCAAGGGGAGGGGAGGATACATGAAAGAGAAATAAAAAGGACATTACCAGTGAATGGGGGAGGGGTCTTAAGTGGGGGTGGGATTGAAACAGGAGGGATCAGGTGGAGGGAGGATGGAGGGAGATAGTACTGGAATCTGGAGGCATCTCAGATGAGTTAGAAACCTAGAGCAATGGAAACTACCAGGAATCTATAAGGGTGACCCTAGCTAAGACTCCTAGCAATAGGTGATAGAAAGCCTGAACCAATCATTTTCTATAACCAGACAAGACTTCCAGGAGAGGGACTGGGACACCAACCTAGCCATAAATCCTTCAACCTACACTTTGTCCTGTCTACAAGATGTGCTTGGGTAAAGGTGGCACAGAAATTGTGAGAATGACCAACTAATGACTGGCCCAGCTAGAGATCCATACTCTGAGAGGGAGCTCACCCTGAGGGCCAGGACCCAGAGGCAGAATATCCCAGAGATCTAGGATAGACCCAAACAGGACTGGTACAAAAAAAAAAAGCCAATGAAACGATTCCTAATGATGTTTTGCTATACTCATAGATTGGTGTCTAGCCTAAGTGTCATCAGACATCAGAGAGGCTTCACCTAGAAACTGATGGGAATAGATGCAGAGTGCAGAGACCCACAGCCAAATATAAGGTGGAGCTCAGGGAATTCTGTAGAAGGATTGTAGGAGCCAGTGGAGTTAAGGACACCACAACTCCCGGCCCCCAAGCCCCCCTACCACCCAGTCAACTAAACCAGGCTTATAGAGACTGAATCAACAACCAGTGAGCCTGGATGGATCTGACCTAGGCACCTACACACACACACTTTTCTTTTTTGGTTTTTCAGGACAGGGTTTGTCTGTAAAATAGTCCCGGTTATCCTGGAACTCACACTGTAGACCAGGCTTGACTCTTAACAGTGAAAGCAGGGCTGTCTCTGACTCTGTTGCCTGCTTTTGGGACCCATTCCTCCAACAGATTGCCTCACCCAGGCTTAATAGAAGAGGAGGTGCCTAGTCTCTCTGCAAATTGATATATCAGGGCTGGCTGATATCAATTGGAGGCCCTTCTGTATCTGAAGAGAAACAGAGGAGGAAGGGGATGGGGGAACAGAGGGGAGGAAGCAGGGAGGAACTGAGAGAAGAAACAAAAACAACAAAAAAGGATTAAAATAGCTGAGTTCAATACATTCTACAAAATTATAATAACCAAAACATCTTTGTTGAGATCCTTGGGTAGACATATGAAAAGCACCATCAGTGCAACAATCCCCACATGGCATACACTGATAAGTGACTTCTTGGGAATAGAAAAAAATGTCACCTGATGTGGAGGCTCACAAAGGTTACCTAGTGAGGTCTGAGCTTGCTTTACCCATCAGGGCTGCATTAGAGGATTGCTTGACCATGTGCATGGTTACTAGGTGATCGGAAGGGTCTATGCTTGGCTGAGTTAGGGGGAGATCTTTGCTCCACCCCTTGGCATTCCTATAAATAGCCCTTTAGAAGAGACAGAAGGAGCCAGTGGATAATGATCCAGCCCCCCCCACCCCCAGGATATCCTGTGTTTCTATCTGTTTCTCTCCCCTCTATCCTTCTACATCTATTTCTACCCAATGCTCTTATCTCTCTCTTCTCAAGAGTTCCCTGCCTTAAAAAGTGGGAGTTGGTCCCCTACAACCTGATAAATATATTGGAATTGTAGGGGCACATAGATATATTAATCCTATATTATATCATAATAAAATCTAAACTGAGTCCTTATGGGACACTACACTGATTTGATTATTATACCTTGTATACAGAACTCAACCACTCTACATTTAGATATTTCAGTATTAATATGTCAAAAAAATTGAAACCAATTAGAAATGTGACTTCTCAGTTGCAGTGTGAAAACAGTTGGGTGGAATCAACAGTTATCAAGAGTCAGAAAACTATACTCCCCAGGGTAGTGATCAATTCTATTTTTTCAAATATTAACCTATGGTGGTATTTTATTTGAACTGAAATGTGATTTTAATTGTATTTTAATAAATAAAGTTGCCCGGGGGTCAGAGATATTAGAGCCATAGCAAGAGCAGGGCGGTGGTGGCACATGCCTTTAATCCCAGCACTTGGTAGACAGAACTAGGTAGATCTCTGTGTGTTCAGGGATACAGCCAGCATTGGAGACATACACCTTTAAGACCTGGAGGGCTGTACTTACAGGCAGTGATGAGTCATGTGTTTGGGTTTACAACCAATGAGAAGGCAGAACAGAAAGACTATATTAAAGACAAACACACAGGAAGTAGGTCTCTTTCGGAGAGGTAGGAGCACCACAGGAGGAAGGGTAAGGTTTTAGCTCTTAGCTCTGACCTCTTGGCTTTCTCTTTTACATTGGTTCTGTGTTTCTTATTTAATAAGACGAGTGGCTACATCTACATTAACCAATTCTAAGTTTTGGAATCTTTTATATTTTTCTAGTAATTTTGAAAAGTTTATTGTTATAAGCAATAGTTAACCTGAAGTGCTGTGAAGGCCTGAGCAAATTCCTCTTATGTAATTGTTCTGGTGATTCTAACTTCTCTTTTGCCCATTCACTCCTTTTAGTTTTTTCAAATCTCTAGTAATCATTATTCCACTTCATTCTTCAAGACACAGACCTTTTTGTTTCCACAAATAAGTGAAAGTATGTGATGTTTATCTTTGTCTGGTAATTTTATTTAACACAATTACAACTAGTCCAATTATGTTTTACATGATGAAATTTACTTCTCTGTGACTAAATAATATGCCATTATGAATATAGTTCCTTTCAAATTCATTTGTCTACCCATAGATACCTTGGCTGACTCCCTATCCTGGCTCTTGTAAATACTGCTGCAATAAACATGAACATATAAATGTCCTTGGTGTAATGATGAATTTCCTTTGGATATTTATCAAATAGTGAGGTTGTAGGTTTAGTTTTTAAAGGGCTTTCCAAACTGTTTCCATAATGGATGCATTAATGCACTAACTCACATTCTCAGCATAAATGGATTTGCTCACCTTCCTTCTGTTTTTTTTTCCCTACAGTAGCCTGTCTTACTGGATTGAGACTATGGCTTTTTGTGGTTTGGCTGTGTCTTTCCCTAATGACTATTGGTATTGAGTTTTTTCTGTATATTTGTTGGCCTGCTGTATGACTTGATTGCAGAATGTGTATTCAGATTTTACCTCATTATTCAATTGTATTAAGTGATGTGTGTGTGTGTGTGTGAGAGAGAGGGGGGGCAGAGAGAGAGACAGAGAGACAGAGGGATGTTGAGTATCTTTCTTTATCACTTCTCAACTTATTTTTGAGACAAGGTCTCTCACAGAACCTAGAGCTCAATGATTGGCCAAATATGGCTGGCCAGTGCCCAAGGATTCTTCTATCTCCATACCTCACATGTATCACTATGCCCAGCTTTTTCATGTGGATGCTGGGAATCTGAATACAAGTCCTGGTGTTTGTGCTTGTACACTAGGCACTTTATCAATGGAACCACTTCCCAGTCTTTTTCCTATATATTCTTGAGATCAGGCCAGTATTAGGTGGGAGGATAATCAGACTTCAAATATTTTCTCCCATTCTATATGCTGTCTCCTAAATCTGTTGATTATACCCAATGTTAGGTAGAAGCTGTAACAACACAGTAGGGTGGTAAGTTGGTCTGTTGGTGAATCAAAGCCAGCAAGCACAAACAGGAGACAAAAGAATGAAGAAGACTGTTTTAATCACAGCAAGCACTGGACTATTGAAGGTAATTCTCAAGGTAGTGAATTCTCTAGTCAAAGAAAGCAAGGAGCTGGAATTGGGTAAAATGCATACATATATACATACATACATACATACATACATACATACATACATACATACATAGGACATACTCAGTTTGAGACCATGTCTGGCATGTTCAAAAAGGATAGACATGAATGCCTCTTGGGTAGAGAATTCAAAATTGTAATAAGCAAATTGTACCCTAGCTCACATAAAAAGAATGTGTCAGAATAACTTAGCAATGTTAGTGTTTTTCTTTTAAGTTGTTAAGATGAAACAACAAACAACAGAAAAAAGAATAACAACCTTTGAAGGTATGTTGACAGTCATTCAAGTGAAGTATCCTCCCTATCTTATAGAACTTACTCCATGAAATGTCTGCCTAGTAACCAACTTTCTTGGTTTGATATAAACCCACTTATCTATTTTTATTTTTTCCCTGTTCTTTGGGGCTTGCCTTAGTTTCTTTTCTTAAAATGTTATGTTCAAAATTACTAGAAAATTACTCTGATTTGATCATTAAACCTTGTATACAGAAGTCAAGCTACAGTCTCTCTCTCTCTCTCTCTCTCTCTCTCTCTCTCTCTCTCTCTCTCTCTCTCTCTCTCTCTCCATATATCTATATAACCCCAATGAGCAGAGTGGCTCCTTTGGCCATGTAAGGCTCAAACTGGAAATTGACTATAGACACCTCACAACGTGTTCATATCATCCATTTAACTGATGCTTATTCAATATTTCCTAAAACTTAGTAGCCATTAAGGACAAAATGAACAAAACAGATAAGCCTCTTGCCTTCAAGAAAGCTACATTTGCATATAGAAGAACAATAATACATAAATAAATAACATTTGACCAGGAAGAAATAGAAGGGGGTGAATAGTAGAGCTTGTTCTGATTCAGCGTTCTCATGAAATACCCTTCTGAGGAGGTGGTGTTTAAATAGAGTGTCAGGTAAGGGAGGAGTGATTCATGCTAATGCATGGGGCAGAGGCATCCTAGACATAGAATACAAAAGGTGTAGAGACTGAGGTGAGACCTTCTTGATCACATAAGGAAACCCAAAGAGGCTGGCGGGGTTGCAGCTGAATGTACAAGCAGAAAAGACATAGGAAAGAGGCTGCTTATAGGCAAGCTATGCTGTTGGGGAGTTTCAGTCTGACTCAGTTAAGGACTCATTCTGTTGGGGAGAGTTATAAACTATGTCTAACCCTCCTGAAGTTCTAACAACAAACCTAGACACATTTCATCAAATTCAACCATGGGCAACTAAATTTATTAGGCTTCTTTGCAGAGCGGTGCCTGAGGGATTATGAGCAGGAGATGATACACTGTAACATCTGCTCCCCATAAGGATGATGGCTTCCCCTTCTGCATAATTGGAACCCCCTCCTCTAATTCTTCCTCACTTACATCTTCTAGCTCCTCCTAAAGACCCAGAGTCATTTGTTTTTCTGTTTGTTTTATTTTAATCTGTTCTTTCATATATTACATTCCAACTGCAGCTTCCCCTCCCTCCCATCCTATAATCCCCTCCTCTCCCGCAGATCCACTACTCCTCTTTTCCCTTCAGAAAATGACAGGCTTCCCAGGGATAGCAACTAAACATGGCATATCAAGTTGCAATAAGACTAGGTACCTCCTCTGTAGCCAGAAGTTTGTCCAGTCCCACCCCGCCCTGTGGTCCCGCAGGCACTTATAAAATAATCAAGAGGCTTAACATTAATTACAAACTGTATGGCCTAGGGCCCAAGCTTCTTGCTAAATAGCTCTTATAACTTAACTCAACCCATTTCTATTAATCTATATATCACCTGCCATGTGTTCTGTGTCTTTACCTGGGTCCCATTACATGTTACTCCTTAGACAGCATGCTGGTGTCTCTCCAACTCTGCCCTTCTTTCTGTATCTCTGCTTGAATTTCTTACTTGCCTCTAAGCTGCCTTGCCATAGGCAAGAGCTGCTTTATTTACAAGCCATTGGGAATAACACATATATTCACAGTGTACAGAAAGACATCACACAGCACTCTCCTCATATTAAGGCTGGATAAGACAACCAAGTAGGAGGAAAAGGGTCACAAAATAAGGTAAAAGAGTCAGAGATAGCCCCAGATCCCATTGGTAGGAGTCCCACAAGAAGATCAAGCTATACAACCATAACATATATGTAGAGGTCCTAGGTTAGAGACATGCATGCTCCCTGGTTGTTGGTTCAGTTTCTGTGAACCCCTATTGAGTCCAGGTTAGTTAACTGTGTGGGTTTTCTTATGGTGTTCTTGACCCCCTCTAGTTTCCACAATTCACCACCACCACCACCACCACCACCACCACCACCACCACCACCACCACTATTTTGCAGGATTCTCTGAGTTCTGCCTAATGTTTGGCTGTGGATCTCTGCCTTTGCTTCCATCTGTTGTTGGATGAAGCCTCTCTGATGACACATTATTCTAGGCTCCATTCTATGAGTACAGCAGAGTATCATTAGGAATCATTTCATTGAATTTTTTTTCAGTCATGTTTGATTCTATCCTAGATTTCTGTGCTATCAACCTTCTGGTCCCTGGCCCTCCAGGAAGTGTTAGGGGTGGACTCCCTCTTGCAGCATGAGTCGAGTCTCAAGCTTAATCAGTCATTGGTTTGTCACTCCCACAATTTTTATGCCATTTTTATTCCAGCACATCTTGCAGGCAGGACAAATTGTAGCTCAAAGGCTTTGTGTTTGGGTTGACTTCCCCATTATTCCACTGGAAATCTCACCTGGTTCCAGAAGATGGCCAATTCAGGCTCCACATTGCCCATTACCAAGAGTCCTCACTAGAGTCACCCTCATAGGTTCCTGGGAGCTTCCATTGCACTAGGTTTCTACCTCACCCCCCCCCCAATACCACCCATTACAGTCATCTCTCCCAGGACTCTCTCCCTCCATCTCCCCCCACCTGATGCACCCTGTTTCTGTCCTCACCTACTCCCAGTCCACCAGTGATATGTATTCTATTTCTCCTTCACAAGGAGATCCATGCATAACTCCTTGAGCCCTCCTTGATACTTAACCTCTCTTGTAGCTAGAGTTTTCCTGTCTGGCCCACAGTCAGGACAAACCTCTGTCACCCACCAGTCCCACAGCCTCTCAGACCCAACCAAGTAAACACAGAGACTTATATTGCTTACAAACTGTATGGCCATGGCAGGCTTCTTGCTAACTGTTCTTATAGCTTAAATTAATCCATTTCCATAAATCTATACCTTGCCACTTGGCTGGTGGCTTACCGGTGTCTTCACATGCTGCTGGTCATGGCAGTGGCTGGCAGTGTCTCTCCCTCTCAGCCTTCCGCTTCCCAGAATTCTCTTCTCTCCTTGTCCCACCTACTTCCTGCCTGGCCACTGGCCAATCAGTGTTTTATTTATTGACCAATCAGAGCAATTTGCCATACAGACCATCCCACAGCACTCTCTGGGACTTTGGATTGTAGTCTGGTTATCTTACTTACAGCTGGTAAGTGAGCACATACCATGTTTGTCTTTCTGGGTATGGGTTATCTTACCCAGGATGATTTTTTCCTAGTTCCATGCATTTGCCTGCAAATTTCATGATGTTATTTTTTGACAGCTGAATAGTACTCCATTGGGTAAATACATCACATTTTCTTTATTTAGTCTTCTGTTGAATGAGTCTAGGTTGTTTCTAGTTTCTTGTTATTATGACTAAAGCTACTATGAACATAGTTGAACAAGTGTCCTTGTGGTGAGATGGAGCATTCTTTGTGTATATGCTCAAGAGTCTTGAGGTAGATCAATTCCCAATTTTCTGAGAAACAGCTGCATTGATTTCCAAAGTGGCTGTACAAGTTTGCACTCCCACCAGTAATGGATTAGTGTTCCCCTTGCTTTACATCCTCTCTAACATGAGCAGTTGCTTGTGTTTTTTATCTTAGTCATTTCGACAGGTGTAAGATGGAATCTGAATCATTTTGATTTGTGTTTCCCTGATGGCTAAAGATGTTGAACATTTCTTTAAGTGCTTCTTGCCCATTTGAGATTCCTCTGTTGATAATTCCATGTTTAGATATGTACTTCATTTTTAGTTGGATTATTTGGTTTGTTGATGTCTAGTTTCTTGAGTTCTTTATGTATTTTTTTAATATTAGCCCTGTATAGATATCTACAGAACATTTCACCCATATACAAAAGAATTTACCTTTTTCTCAACACCTCACAGAACTTTCTCCAAAATTGAACACATACAAATCAAATCTTAATATATAGAAGAAAATTGAAATAACCCTCTATATCCTATTAGATCACCATTGATTAAAGCTGGATTTCAACAACAACAGAAACAGCAGAAATCCTACAAACTCATGGAAACCAAACAACTCTCTACTGAATGACTATTGGATCAAGACAGAAATAAAGAAATTAAAGACATCCTGGAATTTAATGAAAATCAATTTACAACATACCCAAACTTAAGAGACACAATGGAAGTGATGCTAACAGGAAAATTCATTGCACTGAGTTCTTTCATAAAAACTTTGGAGAGCTCTCATACTAGCAACTTAACAGCACACCTAAAAGCTCTAGAACAAAAAGCAAACACACTCAAGAAGAATGGATGGCAGGAGATAATCAAACTGAGGGCAGAAATCAACAAAATAGAACATTACAAAGAATCAATGAAACAAAGAGTTGGTTCTTTGAGGAAAATCAACATGATTTTCTTATCCAAACTAACCAAAGAGAATATCCAAATTAACAAAATCAGAAATGAAAAGAGGGAGATAACAGATACCAAGGAAATACAAAGATTTATTAGGTCATGGTTCAAAAACCTGTATTCCACAAAATTGGAAAAATTCTAAAAGAAATGGATATTTTTCCTGATACATACCACTTACCAGAGTTAAGTAAAGATCATATAGACAATTTAAATAGATCTATAACCCCTAAGGATATAGAAGCAGTCATTAAAAATTGTTGTGGAATAATATTATTTATTACTCAAATTAGCTTAATAAGACACTGATTGGCCAGTAGCCAGGTAGAAAGTATAGGTGGGGTGACCAAACTAAGGATGATTGGAAGGAGAAGGGCAGAGTCAGAGAGTTGCTGGCAAATATGCAGAAGCAAGATCAGAATGCCATACTGAGAAAATGTACCAAGCCACTTGGATAAACATAGATAAGAAATATGGGTTAATTTAAGTGTAAAAGTTAGCTGGTATCAAGCCTGAGCATTTATAATTCATATTCAGTCTCTGAGTTGTTTTTTTGGGACTGGTGGTCTGGATAGAGAATATCCAATTATATATGGCATCAAAACATTTTGCAAGAATTTCAACCTAAAACCTGAGAAAGCTTAACAAAAAGGTACTAAACACACAAAAACAGAGTCAACTATGGCTTATTGGTAACCACTTTTTCTCTGGTGGGCTGTTTTCTGGCAGAGAACAGAGACATGGTTCCTTTAAGTCAGCTTCCTGACTCAGTGTTAGCACCAAAACAGACAGCTCTCTTAAGAGGGCCTGCTACCGAACAATTAACTGATGTTTATGAGCAACCAGTGGCACACTACTTGGTGCCAGCATGGACCCAGAAACTCCCCAAAGTTGAGGTAGTAAAGTTGGCTCCCAGAGCTGGCAATAAACATACCTTTGCTGCCATGATACCAGCCTCTCAGGGAACCAATAGGGAGAAACCAGCAGCAACATGCCATGATCTAAGTCACACAGTTTTTTGTTTGTTTGTTTGTTTTTCTCATGCAGACCAAAAAGGTTACAGATACACAATAAGGACAGGTCAGACAAAAAGAGACTCTAAATGAGTCACAGTGTATTTAAAATATATGTAAGCTAGGGAAAGAAAAGAAAAAGGGTAAAGAAAGTCCTTGAAAAAGAAATAGAGTAATAAAAATATAAGCCACATAATGTAGACAAATTTCTAAATGGTCTTAGTAAATAAAAAAAAAAACACAGAGCCAGTAATTTGGGGTTAAGCCTGAGAGAAAGATCAGAGGAATAGGACAAACCATGAGCTAACCTTACCTTAGCAACTCTGCAGCTTCCAAAGGGAGTTTCTTCCTGTATACTCACATTTATATGTCTTTTCTGCTCTGTTCTCTCATTGGCTCTCTTAGCCCAGCTACATCATTTCCTCTTCCTGCCCAGCTCTGTCACTTTCTGTCTGTCTGTATAGACCTCCAGACCTCTATGGTTAACTAGTGTTGGAATTAAGGTATGTGCCACCACACCTTGCTCTGTTTCCAGTATGGCCTTGAACACACAGAGATCCTGCTTGCTAAGAGATAGGATTAAGGGTGTGTGCTACTGCTGTCTGACTTCTTTGTTTACTTATAATGGCTTGCTATTTCCTCTGATTTCCAGGCAAGCTTTATTTATTAAAACACAGATAAAATATCACCACATTTCATCACAAATAAAATATCACCACGTTCATAGCCAGAACCTGGAAACAACCTAGATGCCCATCAACAGAAGAATGGATGAAAAAAATGTGGTACATATACACAATGGAGTACTACTCAGCAGAGAAAAACAATGAAAGCATGAAATTTGCAGGCAAATGGATGGAACTAGAAAAAATCATCCTGAGTGAGGTAACCCAAATCCAGAAAGACAGTCATGGTATGTACTCACTCATAGGTGGATTCTAGATATAAAATAAAGAACAATCAGACCACAACCCATAGAACCATAGAGGCTATATATATAGCATGGAGGTCCCTAGGACGACTGTGGCTTTTAATAAATTTCGGTTTTACTCAATTATTGAAAAAAAATAGCCAAATGAATAGAAACACATGAACTATGAACCAAAGGCTGAGGGGCCCCCAGCTGGATCAGGCCCTCTGAATAGGTGAGACAGTTGATTGGCTTGATCAGTTTGGGAGGCAACTAGGCAGAGAGACCAAGTTCTGTGCTCATTGCAGGAGTTGGCTGTTTCAAACCTGGAGCTTATGCAGGGACACTTGGCTCAGTCTGGGAGGAAGGAGACTGGACCTGCCTGGACTGAGTCTACCAGGTTGATCACAGTCCTCGGGGGAGGACTTGTCCTGGAGGAGGTGAGAATGGGGGGTAGGCTGGAGGTAAGGGGAGGGTGTGGGAGGGGGGAGAATAGGAGAACCCATGGCTGATATGTAGAACTGAATGGTATTGTAAAATAATATATATATATATTATTTTTATTATTATATTTATATATATAAAAATATATATAAATCACCACAACATAAAGATGGAAAATATACAGAGAGTCTATATTATGTATATTACTGTGTTGTATTTGAAATTTTTGGCTGCTAAAAGACTGTGGATTATGAAAACTGCTATATTAAACCAACCTATATATTTTTAAATTATGGGGAGAGGTTATGCTTTTGTTTCCAGAGGAAATGAGAGGCTATGGATTCATTCTGAGTTAATAAAAATCAGGTTTGATTGAGGAAGATACCCTGAAAAATCTCTGATGGTAATGGATGGCCTAGATGATCCAACATTTCAGAGCACCTCTATTGTATTTTATTCTGAGTTCTGAATCCAGAACAGAACAAAGCTGAGATGATCCAGCTTTGCAGAATACTGCAGTCAGGACCATAATCCTAAAGTTTCTCAGGGTCCCGCAAAGATTACCAGTGCCTCCAACCAACAGGAGGTAGTTTAGAGAACTATGCCCATATTCCCCAAAATAAATTGTGGATATTTGTCATTATTTAAGGGGTTGGTTACAAGTTGTTATTGGTAATGGTCAGAAAAAAAGTTTAACAAAGGAGATTAGATTCAGGGATCTTGTTATAAAAAGAAAAGGGGGGACATAGAAATTATAGGATATAAGGGTAGATTATTGAATCTACTTTAATCAAAAAAATGACTATTTATCTTACATATTTTACATTGGTATGGATTTTTGGTTTATTGATTCAAATTTAAAGTTTATTTTGTTATTCTATATGCATATTTATTCTCTTGTTTAAGGCATTATATTTATGCAGCTCATTTAAAATGTAATATATAATTAGAAATGCAGATTAATAGTCATCAATAATAGCAAACTTATAGTCATGTTACTTAGGTTTCCAAGGTCATATAGAGATGTATTTCAGATAAATAGGCAATCTTCAAACACTTCAAAGACTTCCAGAATATGGCATTTAAAATGTCTTAAGAACTTAGACGTTTTTTTAACTTTTCACTCATTGGTTTATTATTTATTTATTTATTTATTTATCCATTCACTTATTTAATTTATTTCATTGAGTATACCATGGAAGGGGGCATGGGTTGTAGGGGAAGAGATGTCTTCCTATGTTGGGGTGATGAAGTTTCTTCTTTTGTATGTATAATTTGTGATTTAGGAAAGGAGGGCAGTTGCAGTCAATCCAGACTGGCTGGTGTGTAGTTCCAGAGGTGGGTGGATCCAGCCTGGTCTATCTTTAATCCCGGCATGAGTGAGTGAGTTGGAGGCCAGCCTGTTCTTTACAAGTTATGTTTCCAGGACAGGGCACCTCTCCCGGATGGCAAAAATGCTGGCCCAGACATAACAAATGCGGCCTGGACTCAGGCCGACCCCCTCAGGATATGAAAATGAAAGTATGACAGGAAGCTATGAAAACAGGCAAATCATTCTCTAAAACAGGGAGGCTCATGTGAAAGAGTGTGACTGACTGATCTTGGTTACTCCTCGGAGTATGTGGGGCGGGCAAGAGACTGGCTGGCACAACTAGGGGATGGTGGCATCCAAACTTGGTGTGAGGGAGTGGGGGAGGGAGGGAGGAAGAGAAGGAGGGAAGGAGTTGGTGAGGGCGGTTCTGTGTTGAATTTAGACTTTTCTTGATAGTGAGACACATCTGTTCCTGATAGCACCAGTTACTTTAAAGAGGATGATGGCATCATGGAAACCCTTATGGAGTTTTTCTTTATGGCAAAAGCTAGCTTTGTGGGCAAAGAAACTGCCCTTGCCTCAGTTGCTAACTGTTGAACTTTGCCAAGACAAGGTAGGACAGTCCTTCAGAATTCCCTGCTTCATAGGATAGTCTGTCAGATATGCTAGACCTGTAGGCAAAATTTGAATGACCCAATGTTACAAAGAAACTTTGGGTGACTGTCCAGGCAGTGAGATGTCCTTGCTATTAGATAACATTAAATCCTCCTGGGGTCTTTGATGGAGTTGAAGACTAGATAGTTATAGTTGTTTTTAGTTATAATAAAAAATAAATTAGGTACAAACTTTAGACTCACCAAGATAAGGTAGATACTTAATTATTTTCACTAATTTGCCAAATGCAAATGGATTTAGGTAGTGTTACTGTAATTTTAATAGCTTTTCATTGTATATAATCTTACTATGTTAAAGTTAAAACCTTCCTTTTTAATTAGACAAAAAGGGGAAAATTCTGTGGAATAATCCTCTTATACACTGTAAAAATTTGTCACGCAAACTGGTTTAATAAAATGCTGATTGGCCAGTAGCTGGGAAGGAAGTACAGGTAGGGTGACCAAAACTAAGGATGATGGGAAGGAGAAAGGCAGTCAGATAGTTGCTGGCAAATGTGGATAAGCAATATCAGAATGCCATACTGAGAAAAGTATCAAACCACGTGGCTAAACATAGATAAAAATTATGGGTTAATTTTTTTTTTTTTTTTTTTTTTGTGATATATATTTTTTATTTTACAATACCATTCAGTTCTACATATCAGCCATGGGTTCCCCTATTCTCCCCCCTCCCACGCCCTCCCCTTACCCCCAGCCCACCCTCCATTCCCATCTCCTCCAGGACAAGTCCTCCCCCGAGGACTGTGATCGACTTGGTAGACTCAGTCCAGGGAGGTCCAGTCCCTTCCTCCCAGACTGAGCCAAGTGTCCCTGCATAAGTTCCTGGTTTCAAACAGCCAACTCATGGAATGAGCACAGGACTTGGTCCCACTGCCTAAATGCCTCCCAAACTGATCAAGCCAATCAACTGTCTCACCTATTCAGAGGGCCTGATCCAGCTGGGAGCCCCTCAGTCTTTGGTTCATAGTTCATGTGTTTCCATTCATTTGGCTATTTTTTTTCAATAATTGAGTAAAACTGAAATTTATTATATGCCACAGTCGTCCTACGGACCTCCATGCTATATATATATAGCCTCTATGGTTCTATGGGTTGTGGTCTGATTGTTCATTTTATATCTAGAATCCACCAATGAGTGAGTACATACCATAACTGTCTTTCTGGGTTTGGGTTACCTCACTCAGGATGATATTTTCTAGTTCCATCCATTTGCCTGCAAATTTCATGCTTTCATTGTTTTTCTCTGCTGAGTAGTACTCCATTGTGTATATGTACCACATTTTTTTCATCCATTCTTCCGTTGATGGGCATCTAGGTTGTTTCCAGGTTCTGGCTATTACAAATAGTGCTGCTATGAACATAGCTGAGCATGTATCTTTATGGTATGTATCAGCATTCTTTGGGTATATGCCCAAGAGTGGGATGGCTGGGTCTTGAGGTAGTTTGATTCCTAATTTTCTGAGAAACCGCCATACTGATTTCCATAGTGGTTGTACAAGTTTACATTCCCACCAACAGTGGAGGAGTGTTCCCTTTGCTCCACATCCTCTCCAACATTGGTTGTCATTGGTGTTTTTGATCTTAGCCATTCTAACAGGTGTAAGGTGGTATCTCAGAGTCGTTTTGATTTGCATTTCTCTGATGATTAAGGATGTTGAGCATTTCTTTAAATGTCTTTCAGCCATTTGTAGTTCTTGTTTTGTGAATTCTCTGTTTAGCTCTTTAGCCCATTTTTTAATTGGACTGTTCAGTGCTTTGATGTCTAGTTTCTTGAGTTCTTTATATATTGTGGAGATCAATCCTCTGTCAGATGTGGGGTTGGTGAAGATCTTTTCCCAATCTGTTGGCTGTCTTTTTGTCTTATTGACTGTGTCTTTTGCCCTGCAAAAGCTTCTCAGTTTTGAGAGGTCCCATTTATTAATGGTTGTGCTCAGGGTCTGTGCTGTCGGTGTTTTATTTAGGAAATGGTCTCCAGTGCCAATGCGTTCAAGAGTGCTTCCTATCTTCTTTTCTATTAAGTTTAGTGTAACTGGATTTATGTTTAGGTCTTTGATCCACTTGGACTTGAGTTTTGTGCATGGTGACAGATATGGATCTATTTGTAATCTTTTACATATTGACATCCAGTTATGCCAGCACCATTTGTTGAAGATACTTTCTTTGTTCCATTGTATAGTTTTGGCTCCTTTGTCAAAAACCAGGTGTTCATATGTGCATGGATTAATGTCAGGGTCTTCAATTCGATTCCATTGGTCCGTATGTCGGTTTTTATACCAGTACCAAGCTGTTTTTATTACTATAGCTCTATAGTAGAGTTTGAGGTCCGGGATGGTGATGCCTCCAAGGGTTGCTTTATCGTATAGGATTCTTTTAGCTATCCTGGGTCTTTTGTTTTTCCATATAAAGTTGAGTATTTTTCTTTCCAAGTCTGTGAAGAATTGTGTTGGGATTTTGATGGGGATTGCATTGAATCTGTAGATTGCTTTTGGTAAGATTGCCATTTTTACTATGTTAATCCTACCTATCCATGAGCATGGGAGATCCTTCCATTTTCTGATATCTTCTTCAATTTCTTTCTTTAGAGATTTAAAGTTCTTATCAAACAGGTCTTTCACTTGTTTAGTTAGTGTTATCCCAAGGTATTTTATATTATTTGTGGCTATTGTAAAGGGTGATGTTTCTCTGACTTCTTTCTCAGCCCTTTTATCATTTGTGTATAGGAGGGCTACTGATTTTTTTGAGTTGATCTTGTATCCTGCCACTTTACTGAAGGAGTTTATCAGCTGTAGAAGTTCCCTGGTAGAGTTTTTGGGGTCACTTATGTATACTATCATATCATCTGCAAATAGTGAAAGTTTGACTTCTTCCTTGCCAATTTGTATCCCTTTGATCTCCTTTTGTTGTCTTATTGCTCTAGCTAGAACTTCTAGTACTATATTGAATAAATATGGGGAGAGTGGACAGCCTTGTCTTGTTCCTGAATTTAGTGGTATCGCTTTGAGTTTCTCTCCATTTAATTTGATGTTTGCTGTTGGCTTGCTATAAATTGCTTTTATTATGTTTAGAAATGTTCCTTGTATTCCTATTCTTTCTAAGACCTTTATCATGAAGGGGTGTTGGATTTTGTCAAAGGCTTTTTCAGCATCTAGGGAGATGATCATGTGGTTTTTTTCTTTCAGTTTGTTTATATGGTGTATTACATTGACTGATTTCCGTATGTTGAACCATCCTTGCATCCCTGGGATGAATCCTACTTGGTCGTGATGGATGACTGTTTTGATGTATTCTTGGATTCGGTTTGCCAATATTTTGTTGAGTATTTTTGCATCAATGTTCATGAGGGAGATTGGTCTGTAGTTCTCTTTCTTTGTTGCATCTTTGTGTGGTTTGGGTATCAGGGTAATTGTAGCCTCATAAAAAGAGTTTGGTAGTGTTCCTTCTGTTTCTATTGTGTGGAACACTTTGAAGAGGATTGGTATTAGTTCTTCTTTGAAAGTCAGGTAGAATTCTGCACTGAAACCATCTGGTCCTGGGCTTTTTTTAGTTGGGAGACTTTTGATGACTGTTTCTATTTCTTTAGGGGTTATTGGTCTATTTAAATGGTTTATCTGGTCTTGATTTAATTTTGGTATTTGGTATTTATCCAGAAAATTGTCCATTTCTTCCTGGTTTTCCATTTTTGTGGAGTACAGGTTTTTGAAGTATGATCTGATGATTCTCTGGATTTCCTCATTGTCTGTTGTTATGTCTCCCTTTTCATTTCTGATTTTGTGAATTTGGGTGTTCTCTCTTTGCCTTTTGGTTAATTTGGCTAGTGGTTTGTCTATCTTGTTGATTTTTTCAAAGAACCAACTCTTTGTTTCATTGATTTTTTGTATTGTTCTCTTGTTTTCTATTTCGTTGATTTCAGCCCTCAATTTGATTATTTCCTGGCGTCTATTTCTCCTGGGTGAGTTTGTTTCTTTTTGTTCTAGAGCTTTCAGTTGTGCTGTTAATTCATTGGTATGGGATTGCTCCATCTTCTTTATGTGTGCATTTAGAGCTATGAATTTTCCTCTTAGCACTGCTTTCATAGTGTCCCATAAGTTTGGGTATGTTGTACTTTCATTTTCATTGAATTCTAGGAACTCTTTAATTTCTGTCTTTATTTCTTCCTTGACCCATTGATGTTTCAGGTGGGTATTATTCAGTTTCCATGAGTTTGTGGGTTTTCTATAATTTTTGTTGTTATTGAGTTCTAACTTTAAGGCTTGGTGGTCTGATAAAATACAGGAGGTTATTCCAATTTTTTTGTATCTGTTGAGATTTGTTTTGTGTCCAAGCATGTGGTCAATTTTTGAGAAGGTTCCATGGGGTGCTGAGAAGAAGGTATATTCTTTTGTGTTAGGATGGAATATTCTGTATATATCTATTAGGTCCATTTGAGTCATAACATCTGTTAGGTCCTTTATTTCTTTGTTAAGTTTCAGTCTGGTAGATCTATCTTTTGGTGAGAGTGGTGTGTTAAAATCTCCCACTACTAATGTGTGGGGTTTGATGTGCGTTTTAAACTTTAGTAGTGTTTCTTTTATGAATGTGGGTGCTTTTGTATTTGGAGCATAAATGTTTAGAATCGAGACTTCATCTTGGTGGATTTTTCCTGTGATGAATATGTAATGTCCATCCTGGTCTCTTTTGATTGATTTTAGTTTGAAGTCTATTTTATTAGATATTAGGATAGCTACACCAGCTTGTTTCTTAGGTCCATTTGCTTGGAAAACCTTTTCCCAGCCCTTTACTCGGAGGTAGTGTCTGTCTTTGGAGTTAAGGTGTGTTTCTTGTATGCAGCATATGGATGGGTCCTGTTTTCTAATCCATTCTGTTAGTCTGTGTCTTTTTATAGGTGAGTTGAGACCATTGATATTGATGGATATTAATGACCAGTGATTGTTAATTCCTGTTATTTTTTTGGTTGTGTTGTGTTGTCCTTCTGTGGTGTATGTTGGTGTAGGATTATCTATTGCTTGATTTTTCATGGATGTGTTTAGCTTCTTTGGGTTGAATTTTCCCTTCTAGTGCTTTCTGTAGGGCTGGGTTTGTGGACAGGTATTGATTAAATCTGGTTTTATCCTGGAATATTTTGTTTACTCCGCCTATGGTGATTAAGAGTTTTGCTGGGTATAATAGTCTGGGTTGGCATCCATGGTCTCTTAGTGTCTGCATGAGGTTTGTCCATGATCTTCTATCTTTCATAGTCTCTATTGAGTAGTCTGGTGTTATTCTGATGGGTTTGCCTTTATATGTTACTTGGTCCTTTTCCTTTGCAGCTCTTAATATTTTTTCTTTATTCTGTGTGTTTAGTGTTTTGATTATTATGTGGCGAGGGGACTTTTTTTTTGGATCCAGCCTATTCGGTGTTCTGTGAGCTTCTTGTATCTTCATAGGTATTTCTTTCTTTAGGTTAGGAAAGTTTTCTTCTATGATTTTGTTGAATATATTTTCTGTGCCTTTGAGTTGGTATTCTTCTCCTTCCTCTATCCCTATTATTCTTAGGTTTGGTCTTTTCATGGTGTCCCAAATTTCCTGGACGTTTTGTGTTAGGACTTTTTTGTCTTTATTGTTTTCTTTGACTGACGAATCTATTTTCTCTATCGTGTCTTCAGTGTCAGAGATTCTCTGTTCCATCTCTTGCAATCGGTTGGTTATGCTTGTTTCTGTAGTTCCTGTTCGTTTTGTCAGGATTTCTATTTCCAGCATTCCCTCAGCATGTGTTTTCTTTATTGTCTCAAATTCATTTTTCAGATCTTGGAATGTTTCTTTCATCTGTTTAATTGCTTTTTCTTGGCTTTCTTTGATTTCTTCCCATTTTTTGTTCGTTTTTTCTTCCATTTCTTTAAGGGAGTTTTTTATTTCCTCTTTAATGGAGTTTTTCATTTCCTCTTTAAGGGAAGTTTTTATTTCCTCTTTAAGGGAGTTTTTTATTTCCTCTTTAAGGAAAGTTTTTATTTCCTCTTTAAGGTAGTTTTTCAATTCCTCTTTAAGGAAAGTTTTTATTTCCTCATTGAGGGAATGTTTTATTTCTTCTTTAAGGGCCTCTATCATCTTCTTAATGTCATTTTTAGGGTTGATTTCTTCTGTTTCTTCTGTCATGGTATGTTTAGGTCTTGCAGGTGTAGAATCACTAGGTTCTGATGTTGCCATATAGGTCTTTATGTTGTTGCCTGTATTTTTGCACTGGCGCCTACTCATCTCTTCCTCTGTGAGGTGCAGGTGGTGTCTGTGTCTGAGAGTGCCTCTCTTGTTCTAATTTTTAGTCTTGGTTTAGTAGGGGTTCTTGGTTAAATTGGTGCTTTTGGGCTATTTCTTCAGGGGCAGCTGATTTCGATCGGTGAATTATATACTTATGATTCTGGTGATCTGGTTTGGTGTCTGGGTAGCGCCTTCTTCTGTGTTCTCAGGTCACTTTTTGTTCATTTGTCAACTCCTCAGCTGATCTTGTTTCTTCAGACTTTAAACTGTAGGCATCTGAATCCTCTCCCAGATGGGTTTCAGCTGAGCAGGGTAGTCTCACCAACACCTCCAAGTTGTTGGGTTTCACAGGATCAGCAGCTGGGCCCTGGGTTGTCCTCAGACGGAGTGTTTAGATTCGTTCTGGTTCTGACCCACGGAGATAGCTTCTTCCCCAGATGTTGGGGTTAGGGGCGTCCCTGTTCCAAGCTGTGTCTGCTTGTCTCCGTCCCTGGGCCTGTTTACCTCTGCGGTCCGCCGCCGGGCCTGTATGTCCCTGTCAGCTGCCGCTGGGTCTGTCTGCCTCTGGGGGCCGCCACCGGGCCTGAATGTCCCTGTCGGCCGCTGCACGTCTACCTCAGCGGGCTGCCGCTGGGCCCGTCTTCCTCCACAGGCCGCCGCCACAGGCCTACCTGCGTCTGCTTGTCTTCGCCGCCGGGCCTGTCTACCTCTGTGGACCGCCGCTGGGCCTGAATGTCTCTGCCGGCTGCCGCCGGGCCTGAATATCTCTGTCGGCTGCCGCCGCTGGGCCCGTCTACCTCAGCGGGCTGCTGCTGGGCCCGTCTACCTCCGCGGGCCGCCGCCGCAGGCCTACCTGCGTCTGCTTGTCTCTGCCGCCAGGCCTGTCTACCTCTGTGGGCCGCCGCTGGGCCTGAATGTCTCTGCCGGTTGCTGCCGGGCCTGAATGTCCCTGTCGGCCGCTGCCGCTGGGCCCGTTTACCTCAGCAGGCCGCCGCTGGGCCCGTCTACTTCTGTGGGCCGCCGCTGGGCCTGAATGTCTCTGCCGGCTGCCGCTGGGTCTGAATATCTCTGTCAGCTGCCGCCGCTGGGCCCGTCTACCTCCACCGGCCCCCGCCGCAGGCCTACCTGCGTCTGCTTGTCTCTGCCGCCGGGCCTGTCTACCTCTGTGGGCCGCCGCTGGGACTGAATGTCTCTGCCGGCTGCCGCCGGGCCTGAATATCCTAAAATCGGCTTCTTTACATGCTCTTCTCCTGGCCGTGGCTGCAGTGTCTCTCCCTATGGGTTAATTTAATTGTAAGAGTTAGCTAGTAACAAGCTATTGGCCACGCATTTACAATTCACATTCAGCCTCTGAGTTGGTTATTTGGGACCAGGTAGTTGGGACAGAAAATATCTGATTTCAAAAAATCTTCCAACTAAAAAACGCCCAGTTTTAGCACAGAATTCTACAAGATTTTCAAAGAAGAGCTAATATCAATATACCTCAAATTATTCCACAAAATAGAAACAGAAGAAACACTGTCAAATTAATTTTATGAGGCCACTGTGACACTGATACTCAAACCACACAAAGACTCCGAGCCACTTGTAATTATGGCAGATTCCTGTACAACTGGTTGAAAGGAGTGACTGATGCTAAGATGAGTATGGCAAACCACTCCCCAAGCCCTGCTTCCAAGGGGGGAAGTCAAAGGCTCAGCTGGACTCCTGAAAGATGGTGGTAGTTTTGCTTTGAGGATAGTTGGCATGGACTGAATGATAACTATTGCTGCTTGATGAAGTTCCAGTATTTCGTCCTTGAAGACCACACTTCTCCAGCACCTTTTTACTTTTATTTTTAATGATTCTCTCTATCAGTTCCTTTTCTTTTGGGAAATTTTGTATGGGCTTTGGTAAAGGATTAAAATGTGTACGATGGTAGTTTCTCTAAACAAAATAATTCTTTGGGAAAAAATCCCTGCCACCAAGGAACTAGGCATTCTTTTGTGCCCTCCTAATTATACCAAGAACAAGAATGTTATAGATTTACTAGACACACCTGATCCCAAGGATGAAATGCCTACAATTCAGATCCAGAGCCCAAGGCTATGAAGGGCAAGAGTTCAGTTAATAAATATAGAGAAATCAGAAAGGTACAGTATAATGGGAAAAGAGTAGGACATCAGGACCTTCCCTTTTGGAAGCATTATGAGAGGAACAGGCCCCTATAGTAAGACTAAGACATTGTAGTATAGAGTCTGCTACCCAGAAGAAGTCCTGAAGGTCTCCATCCCCTTGGTAGCTTGAGGAAAGTTCTTACTTGATAAACCAGTCATTCTTCTTATCTCTAGCTAAAGTAACTTGTGACCCTTTCATTAACATATGACTGGTACCTATTGTCAAAGTCAAGGCTAGCTTCCTCAATCCCTGATTTCAAGCCACACCCCTCCTTTTTTCTCCAGTTTAATCCTATGTGCAACTATAGAGTATAAAAGGTGTAGTCTTTTTCCAGTTAAAGGCTGCTAGCAGCCAACCTGATTCATGCTCAGATCATGTCCATCTCTTCCCCCCAACCCCCCTCCCAACTCCACACATCCACTTTGGAACTTGACCCCCAGCTCCCCTGCCATACTAGGTCTTCAGCAGATAGTCTCGAAAAACACCTGATAACAATTTGAATTTTGTTATAAGAGAGGCTGAAAGTCTACTTTGAATACAAATACTGAAATGATACAATCTGATCTACTTTACTTTATTTCAAGTTTCCTCTGGCTATATTATGGGCACCAGACTGTAAAGGATACAAGAACAGAAGCAGGGTAAACATTCATAAACATTGCTGTGAACTGGACAGAAAATACTAGAGGCTTAGATTACAAAAAGATCACTAGGACAAGTGCTTCAACAAAAACAATGTAAGAAAATTAAAGAATTAGCAGGGCTATGTGAATAATTAAGTAAAATAAAGGGTAGTCAAGAGTGACTCCATGTTTTGTTTGAACAATTGAGTAGGTGAGAAATATTTGTTGAAATTGGAACATCCAGAAGATAACCAGTTTGGAGCACACTACAGATTGAAGAGTTCTCGATAGAATATATTAATGTGAGGCTCTAATTAAAAATTCATGAGAATTTCTAGTAAGTAATTGAAAATAGGAATTTGGAGGTCAGATAAGTTGGTAACAATGAAACAAATTCAAATACTAGCAGCACACCTCTTTTCAAGCTGTAAAATCAGCAGTGATCACAAAGGAAGAGAAGACAGAGGATAACCATGGACTGAATCCTGGGGTATTCATTCCAACCAAAAAGAGTAACTTCATACATAGGAAGAAATAGAGCATTTGTGCTATCCCAAGGACCAAGGGAAACACTCTGCTAAAAAGAATGGCCAGTTATAGCAGAATTTTTAAAGAAGGTGAGAAAGATGAAAGTTGAAAATAACTTCCCCTGCATTGGGGGATCTATAGATCATTAATGAGGACTTCCAGAGGAGCACTGAAAATGAAAGCCTTCTTGGGAGCTTTCCAAAGCAAGCAACGGGGCTGGGGAGATGGAACAAACAATACAATGTGTGCTGAGTTAGATAAAGGGCTGTGTTCAGATGCCCAGAAGCTGCATAATACCTAGGTCTGATGGCAGGCTCCCATTATCCCACCACAGAGGAGGAATACACTGGAGGGTTCCTAAAGTTCATTTACCACCCAGTCTAAGCAAATTGATAAATTTCAGGTTCAATGAATGAACCTGTCTCAAAAGATAATGTTAAAGTGATTGAGGAAGAAAATCAGTCCTGACACCTGGTATCCACATACATACATTATACACACACACACACACACACACACACACACACACACACACACACACACACAAAGTTGTAGTAGGAGAGAAGCTGGCAGCGGTATTTATAGAAGCCTTCTTGAGAACTTTTTTTTTTTCAGGAAATCTCAGATTCTTTTTTTTTTTTTTTTTTTTTTAATAAATTTAGTTTATATCCCCTCCCTCCTCTCCTCCCAGTACACCTCCCCTCTGTTCCAATCCCCCAATCCACTCCTCCTCTGTTTTTGTTTAGGAAGGGGCAGGTCTCCCATGAATATCAATAACATGGCATATCAAGTTGTAGTAAGACTAAACACCCCAAGAACCTGAGCATGGGAGATCTGGTCCCACCCCTCATCTGACATATGGTGGTGTGTATAGACAGACATACTTCCCGTCCCCAGCCTGTTTCCAAATACCAGCAGCTACTTCCCAAAATACTACACAGAGGCTTTTATTAATTATACATGCTTGGCCAATAGTTCTATTTTATTACTAACTAGCTCTTACACTTAAATTGATCCATAACTCTTTATTTACTCTCTGCCACATGGTGGTACCTTTATTAGCATGGCATGTTCATTTCCTGTTCCCTCTTGTATCGGGCTGGCTACTCTTGACTTTGTCCTTCTCCTTCCCATTCAATTATAGGAATATTGTGGGTGGGGAAACACTCCTACTCCCACTACCGCCATGTTCCTTGCAGCCTAAGGCAGGTGGAGAGCTGTCCCTCACCAGGCCTCTGCACCTGGCCTGGGCAACACAGTAGAGCTGACCCTGATGCCTGATGGCGTAGGTGTGGGAGAGTTGACCTTGAGGGTATGAAAGCAGACCTGCCCTCCCCCCACCCACTCATCACAGCAGGATGTAAACTAGAAAGGGGTAAACTAACCAGGGCAATGCTGGAGAGCTCACCCTTGTGGTGGGGACAAGGGAGGATGGGAGGCAGCTGAACAACTCTGCAACTACCCAGGCCCAGAACCAAGGTTATGAGTTGGCCCACCCCAACATCCACCCCATCTATGAACTACTGGAGCATGTGAAGGGGCAGACCCTACAGACCCAAAGCTGCAGGCAGGATCTCCATGACACAGGGCAACAACAGGATATCCAAGAGGAGTCCCAGTGAGGGCCCAGCATCGATAGTGTAGCAGAAACCAGAGGCCTCAAACCAGACCAAGGACTCTGTACAATGAACACTTGCAAGTTATACGGATAAAAGAGTTTACTGCAAGACTCACTGTGTCGCACTACAGCTTCCATGACAAGATTTTTCCTTTTTTTTCTCTTTTCTTTTAAATTTTATTTTAGGAAGGAGGTTGCAAGGACAAAGGGCAGATCCAAAGGGACAGGGAAATGAATGGGATCAAGATGCATGATGTGAAAGACACAAAGGATAAATAAAAATAAAGTTTAAAAAGAAGACTAAGTCTATATAATACTTCTAAGGAAGAGTATTTGTGGCTGACCAGTCCACTGACAGTAACTGTACTTCCATCAATTGCAAGTTTCTGTGTTAACTACTGTTCACTGCTCAAAGAAACTTCTCTGCTGAGGTTCAAAAGCTGCACCAATCTATGGGCATATACATATGTTCAGAAAGTAGTTTCATACTATATACATTTAGCAGAATTAGAGTACTAGGGTCGACTTAGGCCTGTGATATCTCCAACCATGGGTTCTTAGCTAGATTTACAGTACCAGTTTCTTCTTGTGGAGTGGGCCTTAATTAAATACAACCAGAAAGCAGTTGGTGACCTACATAATATTTGTGCCTGTAATGCACTCATGGACATATCTTTCCATAATGTTTATTTTTGTCATTAACAGGCTTCACAGCTGGGTAAGACTGATTATGAATCTCCACCTCCCATAACATCCCACACAACACCTTCCAGTTCTACGAATGCTAGATAGCAGGGAGAAAGTTTCCTGGTCAGTACCAGCTTGATTTCAGTGTCAACTCTATTTCTCCATGTTATTGAAGAATGTGGTACCTTCAACAATCAGAACTTATCGAGTTCTGGTGGGCAACCAAGAGCAAAAATATAGGCTGTTGTATTATTTTGGGTATCTCTGAGATATTATTTGAGACTCCCTTGACCAACAACTTGAAAGCATGAGATCTCACATCTGGCATGGGGATTTTTATTTGGCAACCTATGAAAAATGCTAGTTAATATCTTTAATGTAAATAAATATATGAAGCTTATGGAATAGTGGGTTTGTTAGAATTCCTTGCCACTCCCTAAGCTATATGACCACACATGCAATGTCCAGTAGCCAGGCAAGATGCTTAGTCATCCCAGGGCCTTATGTTGTATGTAATCCATGAGCAACATGATCACATAATCTACGCACATGTGTGGTGTAAACCCATATGTGCATGTGCGGGGGGGGGGGGGGGGAGACCTGTAATAAGCGGGTTTCTCCCTCCTCTCTCATCCTGCACGATATTTCCATAGGCCTAAACACCCCCTTCTGTTCCCTTCCCTTAATAAACTATCATAGTGGGCTTTGTTGTATCTCGCGGCTTTTCTCACATGGTAAACAGAGCTGCTTAATGAATAACATAGCACTGCTTAATAAATAACAGGCTTTCCATCTGGCTTTTTCAAACATCCTTAGTTTTAATTATTCCACCTGAAAGGTTTCTTGCACCCGATACGCCTCTCCGCTGATGCAGCAATCCAAATAAGACCAAATTAGAAAAGCCCTGGTTTAATGGGTAAAGCATTCCTAGGTAATTCTCCAGCCCCCTAGAGAGGAGATGGGATGAGAGATGGAAAAAACACATGTCTGTTTTCTGGGATGCAGTTTAAATATCATATGGAAGTGGTCTTGAGCATTTCTGGGAGAGGAGCCATGTTTGATGGGCTTTGAGGGGGAGGGTATGGGGAAGGAGATGGGGGAGAGGAGTTGAGGTGGATCTTCCACCAGAACATCACTCCCACCTTATCTGCTAAACAACCTTTCCCATTATTCCCATTTTCCAATGTAAAGGAAATTTTGATAATAGCTGAGAAGTTTGGGGATTTTCTGCTTTTGTTTTAAAAACAAAGAATTAATATCTGTCTGTATGCTAAATGAGTAATGAAGAAGAAAGGGGAAAGTGTAGTATAGGAGAGATACAGCACGATGTCACCAAGCAAGTATGGGGAAGATCAGTAGATTTCTTTGAGGCTGACAACAACCAGAAAGTCTTGGCCTGGAAGAGATTTAAAATACTTGAGGGGAAGTGTCATATTTCAAAACACACTAATGGATCTTAAGAGGATGACGACGTCTGTCCTTACCACTTACAGATAGACATCTCTAAGAGAGGAAATAATACTATCTCTTTCTTCTGTGTGCAGTTTCTTTCAGTTCCTACTTTGGGAATTATCTTTTTTACATAAATAGTTCATCTCAACAGAGTGCTAGAAGGAGATGGGTACATGTAAATTTGTTTGCCATCTCTGTGGGTTGAGCTTGGCTTGAGATACTGGCTGTTTGGGCTGTGCTTTTGCTCTTCTTCATGGCAGGACTCAGCAAGACTCACTATTTCCCGGTATTTAAAGGGCTGCCAGAATGAGCACTTTGGGAGACTCCAGCAGCTTTCACACCCTGAATTTTCATTCTATTGAATCTGTGATAAAATATCAGTACTGGTAGGCCAACAATGGCCCAAGACTCAGAAATATTAATTTGTTATGTGATTAGTTTCAGAATTTAAAAAACCTAAAAATGCTGATTACTACATTCAGTATTTGTCTTGGTGTTAACCTTCTGCTGAGGTCTGACATGGTGAATCAGATATCTCCCTTAAAGCCCTACAGTCACACTGCTTGGGCAGAAGCCAGCAGGCCTTCAAAAGGAAATAGCCTTCTCAAAAGAGATTTGCATACAATTTTATGCCTCTGAAGATCTTTTTTTTTTTTTTTTTTTTTTTTTTTTGGTTTTTCGAGACAGGGTTTCTCTGCGTAGCTTTGCGCCTTTCCTGGAGCTCACTTGGTAGCCCAGGCTGGCCTCGAACTCACAGAGATCCGCCTGGCTCTGCCTCCCGAGTGCTGGGATTAAAGGCGTGTGCCACCACCGCCCGGCTAGAAGATCTTTTTTGATTGACTCACATGTAAAACTAAAATTATTGTATTGTTAAGTTTCACCTTTAAAGAAAATATCTTAACAAAATATCCCCTTTAATAAAATTTTTTTTTTATAAATTTCCTTATTCTTATGAAAATTACTGTTACATAGTACTTTTACTGTATGGGAATGTGGGAATCACATCTCTTCATTGTTAACCTTAGTAAATGTGTAGTGTTTTAGGAGTTACTGCTCAACAAATATTTGCTTCTAAGGACAGCTGCTAATTTGTACATGAAAGCGAAGTCCCCCATCTGTAAGCTACTCTACATTCTTGAAGGAATAAGTTAGTAAAAAGCAAGTGTGTATTGTTAAGGTAATGAGAAAAAAATGAACTTAGGTGGGGAAACCCTTTGTTCAAATAACTTATCTATGAGGCTGAGAAGACAGTTAAGCAGTCAAGAGCACTTTCTGCTCTTTCAGAGGATTGTTGTTCAATTCTAATAGCAAGTGACTCACAAACACCTGTAACTTCAGGTTCAAGGGATCCAGCTTCTTTGGGCCTCTGTGGGCACTAGTGTGCACACTGCATACATGCATACACAGAGACACACAGATTCACAATCATAAGTAAAGAATAAATCTTAAACAGAGAACCATATATCTATAAACATTTAATGATATTCTCTTTTTTAAAGTCTCTATTGTTCTTATATTCTAGATAACAAAAGGCTAAACACTCCTTTAAAAATAATCAGAATGTTCATCTCATACCCCCAAGTCCTTTAAATATTCCTAGACACTGTTAAGACCTAGGGTATACCAAGCATTCCTGGATCATGGTGAATGCAATTCTAGGCAACATTCTTGCAACCACCTTCAAATGTATGTTTTTCCTCTGATGTCACCTTTTAACATTTACCATCACCAGAACAGGAGATGAACAGGAGTTCAACCTTTTTACAAATAATTTTCAAGTCCTCCAAATCATTCTCTAGGGTTTAGAAAACCAACAAGTCTTTAGTCTTACCCAGCTTCTCCATTTTAACCTTATCTTTCTTCTCTTTACCCACTGTACACTAATAGTCTGGTGTCTTAAACTCCTTGAACTTCTTGAAAATATTTCTCTTCATACTTCATTGCCTCTATATCTGCTCAACCCTCTATTTCAAATAATACCCTTAATGTCTGTACAGGGGTTCTTCATGCTCACATGGCTGTACTTGACAATTTGAATAACTGTTCTTTTCTGGAGAGACAGCCTATGGATTGTATTCCTACTCTTTTACCCAAAGTGACTATTTTTTTTTTCATATTGAGAATTACTGAACTGATCTCCAGAAGAGATATCAAGGGTCACACTCTCAAAAAAGACTTCTGATGTACTTAAGTCCTTTCTTGCAACAGACCTGAGCCTTTCTTTATGATTAGCCAATCTCCCCTATAGCAATTGTTGTAGCATTTGTATCCACAAAGCAAATATTTGTTTGATGCTGGAGCTACTTACTGTGGATGCAGCTGCTGGTCTAGTGTGTATTCCTTTTTATCACCACATTTAATGACACAACACCATTAGTTTTAAAAACATAATAGAATATTTATACAACATATTACATAAAGCACGTTTATGACAAATATTTATACCAAGATATTAGAAAACTCCACAAATTAGGATTCTCCTTCTCTAATTCCTCAGACACATGGCTATTGAACATTTTCTATTCATATATACAGTGTGTTATATACTTCTCTGGTAAATAGGACTATGTAGGCCAATAAAGGTACTATGTTACCTTAGAAGTTACAAACAAGACTATTAACTCCTCAAAAGTTATATGCATTTTCCTAAGTATGGCATCGGCAGAGTGTTTGATTCATGCTAGGTATTTTTAAATGAGTTAATAAAATTATTTGTTTAACATATTTAAGCTATGAATATGAAAGTTCTTCAGTGTTTTTTTTTTAAATAATGCTTTTGTTGAGTTTAAACCCAGAAATCTCCTACAAGAATGGAATGCTTTAGTGGTTAGCTCAGTTCTAGGTTTTGAAAATTTACTGACTAAGCAGGAAGGTACTCTGATGTCACAGAAAATTTCAAAAATTTAACTGTGGTTATAGTGAGATTTTCAAAATGTTTTGATTGTGATTTATTATTATTACTTTGATCATTTTATTTAGCATGGACCTTTGAAACCTTACTCATCTTTTGGTGTTACCTTACAAACACACTGATTTGTGCTTCCTTCTTTCCTTCCTTTCCTTTTCCTTCCTTTTCCTTTCCTGTCTTCCTTTTAGTTTGCTGATTTAGACCTTTGTTCCTGTGTTCAATATTGATTTTAATAAGAACATAAAATTATCATAATTTTACAAGAATAATTATACCCACAAGGAAAGAAAGGAAAAATTGGATTCAGTTTAAGAATGTTAGCAGTATCTGTGACAATTTCATTTTTTGCATATGTATGTTTATGTGTTGAGGTGAGTGTGTGTGTGTATGATATGCATAAATGTGTATATGTATGTTTTGTGTGCACATGTGTGTATGGTGTGCATGGAGGACATAGGTTGATATCAAATGTCATTCTGGATCATACTTCATCTTATATTGAGCCCAAGATCTCTCACTGAAACCCAGGGCTCACTCTTTCAGCTATTCTAATTCACAAGCTTGCTCCAGGAACCTCCTATCCCTGCCTCTTGTGGGCTGGCCTTGGAATATAGGCAGCCACAACACCTCCTAGGCATTTACTTGGGTACCAAGGGTCTGAATTCAGTTCCTCACACTTACACATTAAGGTTTCTTTGTTTTTGTTTTTTCATATTGACTCATCCCCTCGGTCCCATTTCTTCTTTTGTGAATTCTGAAACAAACATGACAATGTTCTAATGAAGTGGATGCTCCATGTGTTCTTTGCTTTTGCTCAGAAGTAATGCTTTATCTAAGCTAAGGTGAGAGAATGTAGTACCCATTTTTGTTGAAGTCTCATTTGTGATTGGTCTTTCTTATAATGAATACTTAGTTTAATACTGAGAGTCTGTTCCTGTCTGAATCAGTTATGCCAACAATTTTTGGGTTTAAGATTCTCCTAACATATTTACATACAGAACGAATTTCTTACTTCAGGAACCGTGTGTCCCTGACTCCTGAGGACAGGGAATATACACAGCCACAATACTTCCTGAGCATTTACCTGGGTGATGAGGATAATAATTCCATTCCTCACACTTGGACATCAAGGGTTTTTTTATTATTATTTTTTTTTCCTACTGAGTCATCCTACAACATCCCAAGCAGAACTATTACAGAAACCACATCTACTCAGCATCGAGGGGGAGAGTTACATGGGTTCTCATTTTACTCCCTTACACAGTGATTAAGCAAATACTGATGGTGGTCAGAGAGAAATAGTTATTACAGGAAGAGTCACATCCCTTCAATTACATTACAGCACACACACGTACACACGTACACACGTACACACACACACACACACACACAGTTGTTGCCCTCTCCTAGGATTATAAAGCAACATAGTCAGGACATGGATAAAAATACAGATATTGTAATTTAAATGATATGAAGTCTGATATTTTACCCTATAGAGTATATTGGTAACAATAGGTCTGATTTTTCTCTGCTTGTAAACTTTTTCTGGATGGCCTTCCCTTCTATTGCAAACATCTAAATGTCCAAAGCCTTTTTAACTTCTTGAAGATGGTTTTTTTCTATTATCCTCTAAAGACAAAAAAATGGAACCCCTGCCCTGACCCTTGTTTGGTGAGTTTTCCTTACAACTTGTAGAATTGTCACATTGGTGGATGAGCTATCACTTCTTCATATCAAGAGGTTTCTCCTGTTTGAATTGAATTTTATTAATTTTGATTGTATCCATAGCTTTTCTTTTTAAAGGTATCTTGACTTCAAAATTTGGGTCTAAGGATATGCTGATTTGAAAAAGAGGTTCTGCTTTTGTTTCCACAGAAGATGAGAATCTGTGGATGGCTTCCAGGGTAATATTATTTGATTGAGTAAGATCCCCTGAGAAATCTCCAATGGAAACAGATGACCCAGATGATCCAACATTTTAGAGCATCACTGCTGCAGTTTCCTCTGAGTTCTGCATCTGGAACAGCTTCAAGAATACTGGCTGAGATGATCAAGCCTCAAAGACTATTTCAGTCAGGACTTGACCATATTCCTAAATTTTCTCAGGGTCCTCATAAGATTAACAGTGCCCCCAATCAGCAGGAAGTAGCCTAGAAAACTATGCCCACATTCCCAAAAAATGGATTATGGATGTTTGTTTAGGAGTTTGGTTACAAATTGTTATTGGTCATAGTCAATCTCGTTCTAAAAGAAGAAAGGGGGATATGATATAGAAATGATGAAGAAAGGGTAAATTATTGAATCTACTTTGATCTAAAAAACAACTGTTAATCTCAAAATACTTTACATTGGTATGGATTTTGGATTACTGATATAAATTTAAGGTCAATTTTGTTGTACTTTTTGTATATTTCTATTCTTCTTTAAGGTATTATGTTTATACACCTCATTTAAAAATATAATGTATTAGCCGGGCGGTGGTGGTGCATGCCTTTAGTCCCAGCACTCGGGAGGCAGAGGCAGGTGGATCTCTGTGTTTGAGGCCAGCCTAGGCTACCAAGTGAGTTCCAGGAAAGGCACAAAGCTACACAGAGAAACCCTGTCTCGAAAAACCAAATATATATATATATATATATATATATATATATATATATATATATATATATATATAATGTATAGATGAAAAATACAAATTAATAGTCTTCTATAATAGTCATACATATAGTCATATTAGTTAGGTTTTATAGATATGCAGAGATATAGTTCAGATGGATAGGTAATCTTCAGACACTTCAAAGACCTACAGAATATGGCATTTAAAATGTTTTAAGAACATAGACTTTTCTGGGCAGTGAGACATGTCTGTTCCTTGTAGCACAAATTACTTCAAAGAGGATAATGGTCATCAAAGAAACTCATTATTTGTCTGCTTACAATGTGGAAAAAGCAAGTCATTTGGACAAGAAACTGCTCTTGTCTGGACTGCTTGACAATATGTTGAATAAACTGGACATGCAGGATCCATCAGAAGATGACCACTGAACTTTGCCAAAACAAGGTGGGATGGTCCTTCAGGTTCCTGTGTTACAGAAGAAACTGCCAGACATTCTGAAGGACACAGAAGAAAATGACTGACAAACTTTGCCAATAGGTAAGATGATCCTTCAAATTTCCTGCTTCACTGAAAAGTCAGCCAAAGACTTTAGGCCTGTAGGCTGAAGAGGGATGACCCAACATTGCAGAGGAACTTTCAGTGACTGCCTAGGCAGCCAACTGTCCTTGTCATTTCTTGAGTTTTTCAGAAGTTGCTTACAATGCACTTCTGGTTTAGTTAGGTAATATTATATCTTTCTGGTATCTTTGATGGAGTTGAAGGTTAAATAGTTATAATTATAGTTCTCCTTAGTTATAATAAAAGGTAAATTAGATGTAAAACTTTAGACTCACAAAATAGGATAGATGATAGAATATTTTCTTTTTGTCAAATACAAATAGACTAGATATTGTAACTGTAATTCTTGCTTGATAACTGTTTTGTTATATGTAATTTTACTATATTAAAATGAAAACATTCCTTTTTATTATACAGAAAAGGGGAAGTGCTGTGGGATGATCTTTCTGTATGCTATGAATATGTGTTGCTACCATTGGTTAATAAAGAAGCTGCTATGGCCTATGGCAAGGCAGGATAAGAATCAAGCAGGGAATTCAGGCAGAGAGACAAGGAGAAGAAGGTAGAGTCAGAGGAGACATTGACCACTGCTGGGGGAGCAAGATGTCATGGAACACGGGTAATGCCAGAAAGCCACATGGCAAAACATAGATTAATGGAAATTGGTTGAATTAAGATGTAGGAGCTAGTTAATGATAAGCCTGAGCCATAGGTCAAACAGTTTGTAAGTAATGTTAAGCCTCTGAGCAATTATTATAATAACGGCAGCTGCAGGACAGGGTGGGACCAGGAAACTTCTGGCTACAGAAGTCCATGGTAGCTATCACTGATTCACTAAACTAATTTCTAATAGAATGCGGGCATTGAAAAAGCCAAAGGCAAGATGAGCTTTGTGAACACAACTGGAGTGTAGTCTTAGCATCATTGCTTGCAAATCTATCAGAAGTAAACCACTTTTAAGGAAAGAGATTCTTGGGGCTCTCCTTGTTGTTCAATAATCTCAATTCAATGAGCATCTCTTATGTCATTTGTGATGGATGACCTGACTTTGATTTATGAATGTCATAAAACCATGAGTTTTTGGGTTGTCTTCCTTCTGAATTTTATATCTCTTATAGCCTGTGAATATAAATCATCTTCCCAAAGGCCCTAGACCATGGGTGGTTACAAATCCAATGGCAAATGATGCTAAATGGCTTGAGGGCTCTTCGAACCACCTGAGGTAAGAATTCACCATCTGTTTTGAAACCACATAAGCAAACAAAACATTAGGTAGCTGACACATAACCTTTCAAGGAGAAATGAAGGCTTGGTTCACTAAATTCAAAGCTGCTTATTTCTCAGCAGATTGTAGTGCAGCCTCAGCAACACTACAAGGGAAGTGAAGGAGAATGAATGCACAGGTTTGAAATATGGAGGGAGCTGATCACATAGTGGTTAAGAGATGCATTCATACTTACCACTTGTTAAAACTAAATCCTCAAGATAATCATGATTTCCTTCTAAAATTAGTTTTGCTTGCACCTATGAGTTACAAAGGACAGTGGCCATGGATTGAAGATTCTGAGCTATCTCTTAAACTTCCAGTGCAGAAAACAGAATGATGAAAAGTATTAAATGACAGCTGTCATTGTGCTCCACAAGTTAAGCAGGAAAGCAAACTAAAGACAAGATATCCAAATGGTTAGTGTTGTTGGTCAATTATCTGCTTAAAAGTTAGTCATGGGAGTTGTCCATCTGTGTTCAAAATTGCCCTTTTGCTATTTGATCATTGATAGTCACTGTAGCAGGCATAGTTTTGCTTTGTCATAGAATTCACATGTGAGTTGAGCCCTGGGCACATAAACTTAACACATTGCTATTTTTCTCATTTTATCTAACAGTAATATAATTATTATTCAAATCAACTAGTTCTTGTTTCTATGACAATTTACCCGAGAAAAGTTAATAAGTCATTATAACTATTAAAAACCATTTGTAAATAAAGTTTTCTGCATAAAACCTTTTAAATGTTTATGAGAATTTTTTTCCACTGAGATCAATAGACACAGATGTACACTAGTTATTTCACGTTAAAAATGAGAACACTAGATACAAGGAGTCTGATAGAGAAGAGAGAGCAAACAACCAAATTGAAAACAAGCAGAAAACTAAAAAATATCCTGGGTAGCCTCAATAGCTCTAAAGCCCTGCTGAGGTTCAGGCCCACTGACTGACAGTTCACTAAAAGACCAATATGCAGGCGATAAATCCGAATTACTGTCATCAAGTTTTGTATCACTCTGAAAGAAGAAATGAAAGAAACAAAGTTGCCAGGTATAGTGGCAAACTCCTGCAAACCTATGTGCTCTGGAAGTAGAAGTAGGAGGGTAACAGACTCAAGACTACATAAAAAAACCCGTCTCCACCATGGGTAATATGTGTTCATTTATGTGTATCCATATATGAAGAGCTGAGGTTGTAGCACAGGTATAAAGTAGTTGCCTACTATGAGCAAGGTCAAGAATTCAATCACTACTGTCAAAAGTAAAGGAGGTTTTTCTAGAATCCTCTTTAAAAATATAAAAACTATAGACTGAGAAAGCACATCAGTGGCTGGGTGGCCTGAAGGTTGGGTTGTATGTGCTTGCCAAAGGCACAAATATCCTTTTGCATGTAACCTATATTTAGATTAGGTCAATAATTATATTGATGTATGAAATTGTAAAAAAAAAACAGTGACCATTGCACACTTTGGTGAAGCTTATTACACACATACACACACACACATACACACACACACACACACACACACATATATATATATATATATATATATATATATATATATATATAAATGTTACATACAAAAGTTGATTGCAACATGTAAATATATTGAGATATAGACCTACAAGTTGTTTGGGAACAGCAATTAGCAAACCAATGGCATCATCTTTAGAGTGTTGGAAATTGACTTCTGGTGGGGATCCAGGTTTAAAAACAAAATAAAAACCTCCATTTAAAACCTCAGTAAATGGTTCTAAAGAATAGCAGCTAATGGAGAATTGCCAAGAAAATCCATGAAAATGAAATAAGGAAGACAAAAGTTTGTGGTATTTGAACCAAAACCATGCTTTCACCTTTGAGATCAGCAAAGTATACAGTCTCCATTTCTGCAAAAGGTTATTGTTTCCTTGAATCTGAATCAGAGATCTCTCTTCCTGAGAGGATTGGGCTACAAGCATTTTTCATCTTACCTAACTACCTATTCAGGATCAAGTCCTGGGTGAATGCATGCAAGAAGAGGTGGATGCTTTCAGTTGCCCAGTTCCCAGTCAAGAGTAGATGGTCTACCTAGAGTGAGGGATGTTTGTACAATGGAGGCCTGATCACCTTCCCTTTACCTTTGTGGTTCAGTGCACAAAGGCCAGACAAGAAACCATAGGATGCTTACCCTTTCTCTACCCAAACCTCAGCCACTTGAGATGTTTGCTATTGTTACTGCTCACAGATACACAGCTCTGACTTTTTTCTAGGCTTTTTAGCCCTGAGATATTGCTAGAAGTTGGGTGAGGGGAGAGGCAAATTAAAGGTAGAGTCTAATCTTAGGAGGAAGGACCTGATTTCATTTTAGTGTAGTTTAGAGAAGGGCAAATTTGGGAGTACTTTCAAGAACCATAGAGACTATGGTGAAGAGTAACTGAAAGGAAACTGAAGACAAAGACGACTTTGCAGGCTAGGGAGTTTGCAAGAAAGAACCACAGAATGAGACAACTGGTGGCTATAATTTTGAGTCAAATAACAGAGTCAAAAGCTTACCTCATTTTTTTTCTTTAAAATTTGACAAGAGCATTTTGTTAGAGCAATTTATATTACAGAGCATTATGAGAAGCATTACAATAACCTGGAAATTAATGGAGTTTAACAAAGAGAGCTGCCAGGGAAAGAGAAAAACAGAACTCCATTAAAAGCACTGTCATTCCAGAATAATTTTGGCATACCTACCACTGTTATATCTTATGGAGCAGCATTCAAGGCTTAATACTTGATTGGGCAATTAGACTTCACTAGTATAACTTAGCCAGTCTCTAAATAAATAAGCAAATTATAATAACACAGACCTGGGACAGTATGGAAATCCAACACCAAGAGGTGTTGCAGTATGTTTTCTAGAATGTCCAGCTTTCAATGTAAATGTAGGAATCATGCCAAGAAACAAATACAAACACACACCAGTATAAAAACAAAACAGGTATCATAAACTATCTGAGAAAGTAACAAAATATCCTATTTTTTAGAAAAAAGTAGTAGAAAGACACTAATTGAACTAAAGGAAACTATGATTGAAGTAAGTAAAAGTATAATTAAGAGCCCCCTTACATACAAAATATAAGTAAAGAGAAAAAAAGCATCAGAGTTGAACCAGATGGAAATACTGGAGTTGAAAAATATATTACCCCCCAAAAAAATCACTGGAGGAACTAAACAATATATGTGAATAGAGAGGAGAAAGAATAACACATTTGGAAGAAAGAATAACACAGGTTACCTGAGCATAAGAACAGACACTTTATGAAAGGAATAAAGAGAAGGAAGAAAGCCACAAAGAACATTAAATCCCAATATAGCTGTAAACATTGTACCAGAAGAGGAAAGAGACAGAGAAAAAGCCTAGTCAAAAAATGAGTAGTGTAATTTCCCAGTTTCTAAAAAGCAATATTCTATACACTATGAAAGCAAAGATGAGGAAAAAAATTTGAAATTACCAAGAACAACAAAATAAGCCTGTTCTTTCCAGGAAAGAACACGAGCAAGACCCTGTGCTGGCCTCTTACTGAAAATAGATGAGATAAACACCATGGGTTGACAGATTCATCCACAAGCAAACTGAAAACCAAGAGTTGTATATTCAGAAAAGCTACATTTTTAAAACTGAAGCTGAAATGAAAAGAAAAAAAATTCTCAGAAAAACAGTGAGAAAATTTGTTGTTAGCAGACCTGATTTACAAGATTAAATAATGGAAGTGCTTAAGCTACAAGCAAATGATCCCAGATACTAATTCTCAGTCACAAGAAAGGTCACAAGTAAAGCAATCATGTGCTTATATAACAGCAGAAAATATAAGTGTATTTGGGTTGTGTTCATTTAAACAATTAAGAATAATTATGTAAAATTATCAATAGTAGTGTTTGGCTCATTATCATACAGAAATGGACTATTCATCACATAACTTCTAGCAACACAAAATGAATGTAGATGGGAGAAAACTATACTGAACCAGGGAAATAATTATTACAGATGATAAAGCCATCGTTATAAAAATACATTGTTGGGGGCTGGAGAGATGGCTCAGAGGTTAAGAGCACTGACTGCTCTTCCAGGGGTCCTGAGTTCAACTCCCAGCAACCACATGGTGGCTCACAACCATCTGTAGTGAGATCTGGTGCCTTCTTCTGGCCTGCAGGGACACATGCAGACAGAACACTGTATACATAATAAATAAATAAATCTTAAAAAAAAGAAAATAGTTTAAAAAATACATTGTTGGGTTTGTAATATCTCTTGAGGTGATATGTATAACAGTAATACTACAAAATAAATGTACATAGTAATTTTTCTGCTTCTCATACATTCTTTGTTATGCACTTATCCAAGGCAGCTTTTATTATTCCAGTGGTGATGGAGTGTCTCTCTCAAATGAGGTGAAGCAATGTGAATGAATGAGAACAGCATTTTATGCACGGGCATTGATTTGTGTGTTGGGTAAGCCTGTGCTGCAAAATGTAATAAACCTGTGTGGTGGTATTGTGTTCCCCGAAATATTGTGTACGGTAATAAACTTATCTGGGGTCAGAGAACAGAACAGCCACAACATTAAGCTTTAGTAATGTTTCTTTTACATATGTGGGTGCCCTTGTGTTTGGGGCATAAATGCTCAGAATTGAAACTTCATCTTGGTGGGTCTTTCCTGTGATAAGTATGTAATGCCCTTCTTGATCTCTTTTGATTGATTTTAGTTTGAAGTCTATTTTGTTGGATATCAGGATGGCTACACCCGCTTGTTTCTTAAGACCATTTGATTGGAAAGTCTTTTCCCATCCTTTTATTCTTAGGTAGTGTCTGTCTTTAAATTTGAGATGTGTTTCTTGTATGCAGCAGAAAGATGGGTCCTACTTTCGTATCCATTCTGTAAGCCTATGTCTTTTTTTTTTTTTTAAACAGGCAATTTATTTTGTTCTATTCATTCACAGTTAATACAGAAAATACTTGGAAACATTTCCATATAATGTTTGACACAGAAATCATCAAATAGAAGTATATAATGCTGACAGGAGGCAGTACATTTATAATTTATAACCCCAAATGTATTTATAAATTAGAAATGGAAAGATCTACAAATGAAATTATGAAGGTTCACCAAAGTCATTTAATCTGTCAGTTTCTCATTCATTTTTATATCTTAATAATATTCTATTCTATGAATAAGCCACATTTTATTTCTCTCCAGTATTTGATAGCTATTTGAGTTGTTTTAACTTTTTTACTATTAGCAACACACTGTTGTAAACCTTCATATACATGTTTCATAGGTGCACATTTTCAGTAGTTTGAGGTTATATTTCTAAGGGTAGAATTGTTGAGTAACAGAGTAACAATGTTTTGCATTTTGACCAACCACCAAACTGTTTTGCCAAAGTGGCACACCATTTTACAATCTCACCACATCCTTGTTTTTAAGGCTCTGATTTTTGTACAAAAGCATTCAATCATTCTGTCAGACCAAACCAGGAAAAGTAAGCTATAGTTCAGAGCTGTTCTATTCCATTTACTATGCAAAGCCATTCTTGGCATTTGCAACTCTCAGCCCTTTTGAGTATTCTTGCAGTGTTCACCTTTTCCTCCACCACTTTTTTTTTCTTCTTTCTTTCTGGTTTATTTCTGTCTATTACAAATGTATAAAAAATCCTCCATCAACGCTGCTAAGCCTATGTCTTTTTATAGGTGAATTAAGTCCATTGATATTAAGGAATATTAATGACCAGTGATTGTTCATCCCTGTTATTTTTGGTGGTAGTGTGTGTGTATTTCTCTTCTTTGGGGTTTACTGCTGTGGCTTTACCTATTGCCTGTGTTTTCGAGGGTGTATCTGACTTCCTTCGGTTGGAATTTTCCTTCTAATGCTTTCTGTAGAGCTGGGTTTGTGGATAAGTATTGTTTAAATCTGGCTTTGTCTTGGAATGTCTTGTTCCAGGACTTTATTGTTTTCTTCCAGGACTTTATTGTTTTCTTCTAATTTGTTTGCCCTTTCCTCTAGTTTATAGTGTTCTTCCCATTTTTTGTCTTTTCCTCTACACAAGCCTCTACTATCTTCATGATGTTATTCATAAGATTGTTTTCTTCTGCTTCTTCCAATTTTTGATGTTCAGGTCTAGATGTTGGAGGCAGGCTAGGTTCTGGTGATGCTGTATTGCTCTTCATTTTGTTGTATGTACTTCTGCCTTGATGTCTGCCCATCTCCTTGTGGTTCATTCTTGGTCTTATCAGCGCATTTGGTTCAGACAGAGCTGACAGATTCAGGAAGTCTCTCTCTCTTGTCCAGATGGGAGTTCTCTTGTCCAAATGGAAACTCCAGGGCAGGATGGAAGCTCTTATTTAGACGGGAAGTCCGGGGCAGGATGGGAGCTTTTGTCCAGACAGGAAGTCCGGGGCAGGATGGGCGCTCTTGTCCAGAAGGGAAGTCCAGGACAGGATGGGTGCTCTCTGGTACAGAAGGGAAGTTGGGGGCAGGATTCAGCCACAATATTAAACATAGAGGTTAGGCAGTGGTAGCACACACCTTTAATCTTAGCATTTCAGAGGCAGAAATCCGTGTGGATCTCTATGAGTTCAAGGCCACATTGGAAAACAGCCAGGCATGGTGACACACACCTTTAATACCAAGAAGTGAGCCTTTAGTCCCAGGAAGTGAGGGCAGAAAGCAGAAAAGTATATAAGGCATGAAAACCAGGAACTAGGCTGGTTAAGCTTTTAGGCTTTGGAGCAGCACAGTTCAGCTGAGATTCATTCTGGATGAGGACTCAGAGGTTTCCAGTCTGAGGAAACAGGATCAGCTGAGGAACTGGCAAGGTGAGGTAGCTGTGGCTTGTTCTGCTTCTCTCATCTTCCAGCATTCACCACAATAACTAGCCTTAGGTTTGATTTAATTAATAAGACCTTTTAAGATTCCTGCTACAAACCTGCAGGATGAAAGCTGCAAAGCATGAATTTTGCACTTCAACTGTAATGTTCACTTAAAGCTCAAAAATCTCTGAGCCTGCCTGAATATTTCCCCAAGTCCTCAACTCCCAAATGAGAAAAATACATTTATATTCTGTCAGCAAATACAGGATATTGCACTTTCCAAAGAAGATAAATCATATGAGATGAGCATGAAGAAAACATTCTCTGTTCAAATATGCTGTAAAATATCCAGCTGAATACTTCCCTTCACAGATCATTAAATCCATTTTAAAGGCATTATAGGATCCTCCTTATGCTGATTTACCCACATATTCCAAATTTGATCATATTAACTACCTGTGGTGGTATTGTGTTTCCCAAAATATTGTGCACCCTAATAAACTTATCTGGGGTCAGAGAACAGGACAGCCACTAGATACAGAGGCTAGAAAATGGTGGCACTCACACCTTTATTCCCAGAAAGTGAGCCTTTAATCCCAGGGAGGGATGGCAGAAAGCAGAAAGATGTATAAGGCATGAGAATCAGAAACTAGAAGCTTTTAGGTGGTTAATCTTTTAGGCTTTTGAGCATCAGTTCAACTGAGACCCATTTGGATGGGGACACGGAAGCTTCCAGTCTGAGGAAACAGGATTAGCTGAGGAATTGGTGAGGTGAGGTAGCTGCGGCTTGTTCTGCTTCTCTGATCTTCCAGGCTTCACCCCAATACCTGGCCTCAGTTTGATTTTATTAATAAGAATTTTTAAGATTCATGCTACACATCCTTCTTCCTTTCTTTCCACTTTCAGTATGCACTTTTACTGTAGCCTTGACCAGAAGCCTCAACTGCTTATGAGACTACCTAGGTCATTTGACACATGACATAGGAGCATTTTGTTATTGAGTTAGAAGGAGGGCTACCTGCTACCAATTACCCAAGAAATACTACACCTATAAGCATAAGCCTTAATCTCTTCAGTAAGGCATCTATGACTTTTCAAGCTTTCCCAGGACTCTTAGTATTCTGTTGGTTGACCTCTCCCAGCAAGCTCCTACAAGATCCTCAATTCAGTTAGCTGCCAGGGTAAAAAATCATAAGAGACCACTCTTAGTTGGTTCATCAAAGGAAGTGTGTTTTAAAAGAATGGAACATTACATTTTCTATATACCAATAGGATGACAACAGGCCTGAGTCAAGCACACTTGTGTATAAGCCCTTGCTCCCTCATAATCCCATCCTAAATTTGAAAAGTTTCTCAAAAGTCTATGTTTCCCATTTTCCCACACCAGTAAATGCTCTTTAATATGACACACTATGAGGCAGAAAAACATAAGAAATAGTTAAGTGACCTGCATTTATTTTGGGGTTTGCACAGCCTGCTATTCCAATAATGCAATTGCCAGTCTAGCTCTATTACCTTTATGTACTTTGCACTATCATTCCTCAGTGAACAATGCATCTACTAACCTTGGACCCATACCTGTATCAGGTTACATATATACCTTTCTCTGAGAAATAATGTAAGTTTCTCTACCCCTAACAACAATTAATTTTGATAGTTTCTATTCTAATATATTCTCAGTGTATAAAGGTAAGAAGAATGGAAAGGCTGATCCACACTGAACTTTTTTGGTGCATGTACAATAAGCAAAATTGTGTATTATTATTATTTAATTTTAAATTTTTCATGTAATTTATTTTGATAATGTTTCCCCTCCTCCAAGTCCTCACAGATACTCCCACCTCACTATATATCTAACTTTATGCTCTTATTCAGAAAAACAAAGAATGACTAAACATACGAATTAAAAACCCCACAGAAACACAAAAATAAAAATCAAAACAAACAAGCAAAAGACCAATAAGAAAGACATGTCAAAACAAAACAAAAAGTGTACAAGAAATAAAAATAACACATTGAGGCTTTTTTGTGTTGTCCAATTTCTTCTGGACATGGGAAATAGAACATAGGATTAATGAAGAGATTAAGGGGAAACTTGAATAGGAGGATTAATGGAAGGCAGTGGGAGAGAAGGTTAAAGGAGGGAATGTGTAGAGGAACAGCTAAACACTAAAGGTCATTTGAAAAACCATATAGAAACTTATTACTGTAGAAGCTTCCTAAAATATGAATATATATGTATATATGAAAGAGTCACCAAGAGGCACTTCCTCAACTATGTATCTTATGCCACCAAGTAAAATCTTCAGTGTCAAGAATTGGTTACATCTTGGTGAGTTATTGGCCAAAGGGGCCCCATAGGACCCCCCAACAACACAGACTATTGCCAATGGTATTGGTTGCTCTCCACAACCTGATGGTAAGGCCCTATTGCTGAAGACAGCACTTACTTGTTTCATCAAACATGGAGAAGTCAAGCTGGTGCCCAAATAGAAGCTTCATCCCTACTGACTAGCATTCAAGGTGCTAGGAGGTACTTTGCATGTTACCGAGAAGAATCATCAATATCACTGACTATAAACACTATAGCCTACAACAGTGACCTGCCTCAAGATATACTGGTGAAATGGTGTCACAAATATCAGTACTTTAGGGGAAGGATTTAGGGGAGTAATCAGTTACTTTAAGGAAGGATTTAATGCTCATTCCATGAGATAGAACCCATACCCGAGCACTGTTAAAGTGGCCAAGAATCTGAGACTAGCTAGGTCATGAGCCTAGAGGAAAACCTGATACTATTATGCTGCTAAAGAAATATAACAATACAATTGTGTCTTAAAGTGAACTTTTAAGAATTCCTTATTTATAATCTTATGCCTATGGGCAATTTGGCATTCATGTTGTGAAAATCAGATGCCTTATGGGAAGGTATATGTGCAATAGAAAAACAATTTTGTAATTTAATCTATCAGTCAAAATAAAGAACTGCCCATGTTGTACCTTGTGGTGACCAAATTTCTCCTTCTCTTGAATCCCATAAGGGGAAGCCCCAAACAAGAAGTAAGGCCATGGGTGCTCATGTGGCCTGCCGTCAATCTTGACAGTATATCATCTGATCTGTAATATCACTTCTCTTTGAATGATACCTTGATACCTTTGCACATTTACATGATCCCTTATTTCAAGCTTTTTTCATCTCCTAGAGTTTAGCATGGCACCTGCATATAGTAAACATCTTACAAAGAAAACAATGTATGGACTAATTTAGTCAGCAAGGAAAAACTGGAAGCCTGGAGAATGTGACTCTAATTGTCTTGTTCATTTATAGATAGTTATCCATAGAGAAAATAAAAGACAAAATCCTTACATTAAATGAGATTCAGGATGGCACAGGAAAACTAAATGAAAGAGAATACTAGAGGAACAAATATTATAAATGTATAGACAGGAACTCAATTTAATCTTTGAAAAATGGTATAGCCAGAGAGAAATATAGAAACAAAAGCAGATCTAAGGCTCTCTTACCTGTCCTAGAACCAGGAAAGTTTCCTAGAACCTCACCTGTAGGAGGGTCTGGTAATTGCACACCATTATAGAATGCCTGAGGACAAGCCCTCAGACTTTCCTATTATGATTTGCAATTCATTTTTCATTTATTTGTAAAATTTGACAAAGACAAAATTTCCCAGTTGCTGCTTTTTTTGCTAAGATGAAGGTTAATGTTTCTTGGCTACATTCCCTATCCTATGTTCCTAGGCAAAATTTCTTCCCTGCATGTTTTAATTGACGGAATAAATGAGGAGATATGACACCAAATTAAAACTAAGCAAATGGTCATACTTCATTTTCCAGAAGTCCATATAGGCATTTTAGTTAATATGTTTTTGACAACCTATTTATGCATATATCACTATATGTTAACAAGAAGTTTGGTTAACACTTTACTTGCATTCAGTGTAATAAATGTTACCCATATCTCAGTTATACATGTTTACTTAAGAATCTCTCCAGTAATGCATATTTTACTTTCAATTAATAGAAATTAAAATTTTTTCTTTATTAAGAATTTTTTTATTCATTTTACATACCAACCACAGATCCCTCTCTCTTCCCTCCTCCTTCTCCCTTCAAGCCTTCCCCTCTAACCCATCCCCCATTCCCTCCTCAGACAAGGTAAGGTCTCCCATGGAGAGTCATCAGAGCCTAGTACATTAGGTTGAGCAGGTCCAAGCCCCTCCTCCTGCATCAAGGCTGTGCAAGGTGTTCCATCACAGGTAAGGGGCTCCAAAAAGCCAGTTAATGTACTAGGGATAGATCCTGCTCCTACTACTAGTGGTTCCTTAAGCAGACCAAGCTACACAACTATCTCACTTATGCAGAGGGCCTAGTTGAGTCCCATGGAGGTTCCACAACTGTTGGCCTAAAGTTCACGAGTTCCTACTAGCTTGGTATGGTTGGCTCTGTAGGTTTCCCAATTGTGATCTTGATGCCTCTTTCTCATAGAATCCCTCTTCCCCCTCTTTGGCTGGACTTCTGGAGCTCAGCCTGGTGTTTGGCTGTGGATCTCTGCATCTGTTTCCATCAGTTACTGGATGAAGGGTAATGCATTTTGATTAATAGTTGCTAATATCCCCTGTAGCTTCAAGGTTATCAGCCTAAGACATGATCAGCGGCTTTAGTATCATTAATATATGTGTACAATCCAACACAGTGGTACATTTTTGGTCATACACACTTAATAGAATTGTATTCTGAGCACAGGTGCCAACCTAGGTGTCCACACTCATGTCATCCCTTTTACTATGGAGAATACCTTTGTTGTGAATACTATTCAAAATATGAATGGTGTGGAATCCCTAGACTTGTGGGAAATTGATGAGAAACAATGACTGTGGACGATGAATTAGAACATTCATATGCATTAGAGGAAAGCAAATTTGAGAATGTTGATTTTACAGTAGCTTAGTCAAGTTGGAGCCTCTAGGAAGTTTGGCTGAGATGTAGAAGACCCAGGGAAGGAAGCTGTAGCTGTAAATCTATTGGGGGGAAAATCACTATGCTTTCCTGCAAAAAATCTCAGTAACTATAAAGATTAAACAAGGAAATTTCCACACTGCAAATGTTTTATAAATTACATTCCCTGATTTCTCTAGTGTTTTGGAAAGTTGGCCAGCAATACTAGCTGAAATAGTGAGCTTGGGTTACAGAGAGAGATCCTGTCTCAAAGAACAAGGTACAGGGAGATAGAAAGATGGCTCAGCAATTAAGAACTTCTACTCCTCTTGTAGAGGACCTGAATTGTGTTCACAGCACCCACATTGTGTGCCTCACAATGACTTGTGACTCCAGCTCCAGGGAATCTAATGCCTTTCTCTTTAGCCATGCACACATGCACACACACTCACACACACTTAAAAGTAAGATAAATCTTTAAAAATATGCATAAGGTGGAGAATAACATAGGAAGAGACTGTATATCCTCTGGCCATCACATTTGCATGCATGTGAACACACACAAACACATACATAAAGTATATTGATTTTTACATTTATTTTTAAATGTTTACACAAGGTTTTCATCTGTGTGTTTTCCAAAATTGAAGATGGAGTTCTCAGCGATATCCTGCCCTACTTGCCATTCTGGATTCCAGGCCACCAGAGAGACATCAGGATAGCAGAGAGGCAAAGTAAGATAATGTCAAAGTGTTTCCATTTAATTTAGCAATCTAACAAAATTTAGTAGTGACTTCAAGATAAGTATCACTTGATTTAGAAAGAGGCCAAAGCAGATTGGAATGGATTTAATAGCTATTTAGAGAAGGGAAATTGAGAAATAAGTTAAGGTTTATTTGGTTGGTTTTAAGATTTGTTATTGGGGGAACAAACAGATGGAATAGCTACTGACAGATGTGGAATTTATAACACACCTACAATGTGGAACTAAAATTGTCATATTCGGTCATATGTGATTACTGACCTAAATGTTAGTTGTGGTAGTTTGAATGTAATTGGCCCCTATAATCTCAGAGGGAGTGGCACTATTAGAGGGTGTGGCTTTGTTGGAGCTGGTATGGCCTTATTGGAAGAAGTGTGTCACTGTGGGAGCAGGTTTTGAGATTTCCTATGCTCAGGATACCACCTAGTTAGTCGACTTCCTGTTGCCTGCAAGATGTAAAGCTTTCAGCTTCCCTATTTCTGCATGCTGCCATGCCATGCTCCCATCATGATGATAATGGCATGAACCTCTGAAACTGTAAGTGAGACACCCCAATTAATTGATTTTCCTTTATAAGAGTTGCCATCATCATGGTGTCTTTTCAAAGTAATAGAAACCCAAACTAAGACATTAGTCAATGAAGACACTGATGACTGTCTACTAGTGATGGGGCAAGAAGGAAATAAACAATAGAGAGAAAGACAACAGTATTGGCCTTAGACTGTTATAGAATAATTTGCATTAGAAACACTGAATGTCAAACTGCTTTCTAAGTATTTATATTTACAACCATAGACTAACACTGTTCTCAGATAAGCCTCTGTTTGTAGTGAGTGGTAGTTAATGCAGAGAACCTAACTGGTGAAAGTTCAGAGAATAAGTGATTGCTGAGTGTTCATCCTAAATGGGATATTTATATCATCCTCACTTCAAGGCTCAGGGAACACCACTGAAGAGGGCCTAGGAAGAATGTAAGAGCTACAGCATTGAAAGGAATGCTGTGAAAAGCTGTCTTCTGGACATGATATGGTTGTTGTACCCATAAACTCAAAGCAGTTCTGGTTACCTGTACAAGACAACATAAAACTGGGCCCATTAACATTCTGTCATAGATAAAGAGAGGTGTAGAAAGCCTTATCCCTCCCAGAGGAGCTAAAGACAATTAATGTTTGCTGGGGGAGGGTGTGGGGCGTTTACCCACCACCCCCACAGCTTCCCAGAGTTTTCTTGAGTGCGAGCAGCAGGAAATATTAGATAGAAGGATTTATAGCGGAGAATGTTGCGGAGATAAACAGATAGAAAATAAAGGATAGCCTCGAGAGGGCCTGGAACCTATTCCAACGGGCCCCGACTGTCTCTGGTCCAGGGTTTTTATAGAGATGCCAAGGGGTGGAGCAAAAGACCTCCTCCCCCAGCACAGCCAAGTGCAGACCATCTCAGACACCTGCACTCAGGCCGGTGGTCCTGATCATCCTCTATTCGAACCTGCTGGGTAAAGCCACGAGGAACCCCAGAACGGGCTCCCACAGGAGGGGAATCATATTCCTCAGTGGTAGCCACTGGTAAGCTGCCCTTGATAAATATATAACCCTATCAACCATGCTCATGCAGACAACCCTAATTAAAAGTAGACCACAAATAAGACATGGTAATATGAAGAGGACTTGTTAGTTCAGTGAAAGCAGAAGAAGGTATAAGAGAAAACAATAGGGTAGAATATGACCAATGTGTTATATATATATGTGTATATATATATATATATATATATATATATATATATATATATATATAGTATAAATACACACACACATAAATTGTGAAAGAACAAACTAGAAGTTGATATTTTTTTAATTTAATTTTATTTTATTTTACAATACCATTCAGTTCTACATAACAGCCAGAGATTCCCTTGTTCTCTCCCTTCCTGCCCCCTTCCCCTTCCCCCCAGCCCACCCCCCATTCCCACCTCCTTCAGGGCAAAGCCTCCCCCGAGGACTGAGATCGACCTGGTAGACTCAGTCCAGGCAGGTCCAGTCCCCTCCTCCCAGACTGAGCCAAGCATCCCTGCATAAGCCCGAAGGTTTCAAACAACCAACTCATACAATGAGCACAGGACCTGGTACCACTGCCTAGATGCCTCCCAAACAGATCAAGCCAATCAACTGTCTCACCTATTCAGAGGGCCTGATCCAGTTGGGGGCCCCTCAGCCTTTGGTTCATAGTTCATGTGTTTGGCTATTTGTCCCTGTGCTTTATCCAACCTTGGTTTCAACAATTCTCGCTCATATAAACCCTCCTCTTTCTCGCTAATTAGACTCCCAGAGCTCCACTTGGGGCTGAGCCATGGATGTCTGCATCCAGATTCCTCAGTCCTTGGATGGGGCTTCTGGCACAACTATTAGGGTGTTTGGCCATTCCATCACCAGAGTAGGTCAGTCCCAGCTGTCTCTCGACCATTGCCAGCATTCTTTTGTGGGGGTATCTTTGTGGATTTCTGTGGGCCTCTCTAGCACTTTGTTTCTTCCTTTTCTCATGTGGTCTTCATTTACCATGATCTCCTATTCCTTGTTCTCCCTTTCTGTCCTTGATCCAGCTGGGATCTCCCACTCTCTTTCCCTCAACCCTCGCCCTTCATTGCTCCCACTCATGTCCAGGTTGTTCATGAAGATCTCAGCCATTTCTCCGTCATTGGGCAATCCTCGTGTCTTTCTTGGGGTCCTGTTTTCTAGGTAGCCTCACTGGTGATAGAAGTTGATATTAATAAGATAAAATTAGGAAGTAATGGTTAAATGCTGAGCCATAATAGGACATTATATTACCCCCTCAGACTCAGAGAACTGGGAGGAAAGGCAGGGAGCATGAAAAATGTATGGACAAGAAGATAGGGAGAAGGACTGTGAAATTTTATCTTTTGAGCATGACACAGCCAATGTAATCATGATCTCACATCAGTGTGTCTGCCTGTAGTAGGTATGTACAAGACTGGGCCTATCACTAGTCAATAAGGATCAAGGGGGGGCGGGGCTCACAGGACCTTACCCCTCCCTGCTAAGTTACTGGCTACTAAGGGATTCTGGGAAAGGCAGACACTGTCTTCAGTTGTGTGTCCACTGAGGAGTCTACCAGGCTCCAGTGGACAGCTACAAACCCATGATCATACATATGGCCCTGGTAAAATTCAATGGTCACAAAACAAAACAAAACAAAACAAAACAAAACAAAATAAAAAGATGAGTGGGGTGGGGGACTTTTAGGAAGGACAGTTGGTGATAGGGTTAGGAGGGTGGTAAGAGACAGTCTAGGTGACAATAATCAGAATAGACTATATTCCTGTATAAAATCACCAAAGAACAAATTTACTAGAAGTTTTTTTTTGGAACTCACTTGGTAGCCCAGGCTGGCCTCGAACTCACAGAGATCCGCCTGCCTCTGCCTCCCAATTGCTGGGATTAAAGGCATGCGCCACCACTGCCCGGCTAGAAGTTTTAAAAATATAAGCCAGGCAGTGATGGTGCACACCTTTAATCCCAGCTCTTAGAAGGCAAAGGCAAGTAGATCTCTGTGAGCTCAAGGCCAACCGTGTAAACTAAGCTAATTCTAGGACAGCCAAGGCTACACAGAAAAACTCTGTCCCAAAAAACAACAACAACAAAACCAAAAACATTTCATGACATTAAAAAATTCTATTACATGATAGGTTAGGCATCTCTATGCATGCTGGGCTCCTTTTCCTATTCTATAACACATTTATTGAATTTTCCAGAGAGTTGTTGGTTGCTTCCCGTCAGCTGTTGGAGTTCTTTCTATAATACAGCTGTGTTCTTTGTCTAGTATGTGTTAAAAATAGTGTTTTACAGTTTCCTTGTATTTTAATTTCTTCAAAGACTATTTTTCTGTGAATAAAGGTTGTTAGTATGCACACCTGGAAGTTGAATTTTTCGAAGTATTTTGGTGACTTCTGGGTTATGTGCCATATTTAGCAAGGCTTTCCTTGTTTAAAATTATAAATTATTTCAAGTATCTTTACTTGTGATGCTCTAATTCTATTGTAATTTATCTTTATACTAAAGTTGGAAAACAGATCCAATTTATTCAGTTTTTTTCCTTCTTCCCTGTTTTTTTCATACTCACTAAACTTTGTCTGTTCTTGTTATTTTTATTTTTGTGATTACAGTTTTTTACTTTCAACATATGGAATTTAGAATTTAAGCTATATAGCATTAACCAGTTCCACTTTCTAACCAAATGCTCAAAAGTATAGTCAGTTATAAAATTATTGTGATCAGTGAGATAGCTCAATGGATAAAGATACTTACCACCAAGCCAAGAGTATTGATCTGAGTTTGATACTCAAAAACCACATAATAAAAAAAAAGAACCAATAAATATGGTTCTCTGACCTCCACATGCATGCCATGGTACTTAATGTTCCTCCCAACACATTTTCAAAAAAGTTTAGCTATGATAAATCTATGAGGAAACAACTCCCTCAAACATACATTTTTATTCATTCTCTCCCTACTCCTATACCCCTACTCTCTCATGATCTATTAGTGAGCTATCCCCTTTACCTGGTCTATAGGTCTAGCAGTTTCTGCAAGAAAGATGAGAAGGGAAAATTACAGGAAAATTTGGGGTTGGTATCTAGAAGATTTGTGTTCAAGTCTTTCTATCCAGTTATAAACCAAGTGACTTATCTTTCTTAAAGGGATCCCTCTTACACAACAGAGTTTTGTGAAAGGTAAATAGTAGGAGGAATGCACAGGCAGGGCCAGCAAGACAGCTCAGTTGGTCGGGCTCTTGCTGCCATGCCCAGTGGACCCAAGTTCATTCCCTGGGACCCACATGGTGGAAAGAGAGTATCAAGCAAGGTAAGTTGTTCTTTGACCTTCGCATATATACAGTGGCACAGCCAATGACAAAAATAAATGGAATTAAAAAATACAATAGTAGTCTTAAATTGTAAACCAGTGCACATGCTTGTCAATTTCACAACCAAAAGAAATTATCTGAAGCATATGCTCTCTAGTATCTAATGAAATCACTCAATGAATGCCATTGAAAACATCCCCAGCCTTCCTTCCCTTCTTTCACCATAGGTGCTGGATAAGTAGTTAATGTTAATGGCTTTAGAGAATAACACAGTGCATCTTGTTGATTTACATCCCCTCACATTTATTTCTTTTCTGACAGACCTTCATATCACCTTCTGAACTACAGCCCTGATAAGTGACCAATGACCTAGGGTCATGCTCTCTTCCCTTTTCATGAATTTGCAAATGTCTCCTATTCCTCACTCCTCCTTGACTGGCTGCTATGGTAGGGATGTAAAATGTTCTTCTTGGACTCATGTATTTGGAAACCTGGATCCCAGCTGCTGGTGCTGTTTAGGGATGTTGCAGAACTGTGGGGCATTTACCCACCAACCCCACAGCTCCCCAGAGTTTTCTTGAGTGTGAGCAGCAGGAAATATTAGATAGAAGGATTTATTGCGGAGAATCTTGTGGAGATAAACAGATAGAAAATAAAGGATAGCCTCGAGAGGGCCTGGAACCTATTCCAACAGGCCCTGACTGTCCCTGCCCCAGGGTTTTTATAGAGACGCCAAAGGGTGGAGCAAAAGACCTCCTCTCCCAGCACAGCCAAGTACAGACCATCTCAGACACCTGCACTCAGGCCGGTGGTCCTAATCATCCTCTATGCGGACCTGCTGGGTAAAGCCACAAGGAACCCGAGAACAGGCTCCCACACAGAACCTTTAGTAGGTGGAGCCTGGAACTCACAGAGATCTGCTTGGCTCTGCCTCCCGAGTGCTGGAATTAAAGGCGTGCACCACCACCTCTGTGAGTTCAAGGCCAGCCTGGGCTACCAGGAGGTGAGTTCCAGGAAAGGCGCAAAGCTACACAGAGAAATCCTGTTTCAAAAAAACCAAAAAAAAAAAAAAAAAAAAAAAAAAAAAGTAGGTGGAGCCTGCTTGGAGGAAATGCATCACTGGTAGTGCCCACTTTGGCTTTTGAAGCTCGGCTCCAGTTCTAGCAGGGGTTCTCTGCTTTCTGACTTTCACTGCCACAGTGCACTCCCATCATCATGCCTTCCCTGCCACCGTGAAATGTACTTCTGCAAATCATGAGTCAGGATAAATCTTTCTTCCCATTCCTGACACCTCACACTAGCTCCTTGTCTACTCATTGCCACCATCCGTTTGCAAGGCAATTTTCCTGTGCTGTACTGGGAACACACTCAGAGCCTTTTTTTTCTTAATATAGCTAAGGCCTATCAAAATATGGAACAAAAGTTCAATAAGAGGATGGATTAATGAATACAGCTAACATAGGAAAGAAAATGAAATTATTTTCTATGCAGTCAAATGCACATGCAAAGGTGCTCTCAAGGGGTTTAGAAAGAGAAAGGAATACAATCCCTTATGTGTCCCCACTGACTCTTCCTTCCTCAGCCCTTGAAAAGTACTAAGTATTATCAAGGTCACATGTTTGTTTATTACTAACAGATTCTGTAGTTTAAAAGTAATTGTCCAAAATAACCTATGTTTTATTTTTTCCATATATGCTGAGTTAGACAATAATGTGCTGCTACAACTACAGTTTTATTCTAATAGGGTAATTTAAAATAAAATTGAGATGCAGAGAGTAATAGTATTTCAACACAATTTGCCAATGGGAAGAGAGGAGACACAGAAGTTGGAGGAAGGGAGCAATATAGATGGAGTGCTCATGTACAAAGCTTCAAAAATTTTAAAAAGTATCACTTTTTAATAGAGTAATAAAGAGTATCACTTAAATAATTTTTAAAGTGTACCTATAGAAGCAATAGAGTTAGTACAAGACCACTAAACTACTGTGTCATCAAAGTTCATAGTATTAAGGAATAAGACTTGGGGATAAAATCTATGGCAAAGCACTTACCTAGCATGTGTAAGACTCTATGTTCAAACTCTAGCACCACTATAAATAAATGAAAAAAATAAGATAATACAATATGCAACCTTCTAGCCACATATGGTAAAATTATGTCTGCCTATATAATCCCTACACTAGAGAGGTGAAAGCAGTCTACATAATGAGTTTGAGGCTAGCCTACAGTATAGAGTGAAACCTCAAAATAATAAAAAACTGAAAACAAATTCACAGACATAAATGAAATGAAGCACAACTATCAATATTGGGCTAAATTTAGAATGAGTTACATAAGATAATATTTCAAAAGAATTATGATTCAAAGTTATATAACTTAAGTTTGTCCTTAGACCAAAACAACTATCAAAAGCTAAGCTATTTGCAGTCTCTGAGCTGGGTGCTCATGTTTCTTAATTGGGGGTGATATTCAACACTTAACCAAGACAGGGTACTTGGCAATGTCTGGAGACATAGTTGGGTGTCGCAACTAATTAAACAAAAAAGTCAACCAAGTATTTCATGTAGCACGAATCCTAATTGGTCTTAATAAAAACCCAGAACCAGATATTGAGGTAAATTCTGAAAGATCAGACAGACAAAGGAACAAGCCACAGATACCTCTCACCTTACCAACTCCTCAACCGAAAGGACTGAACTCCTGTCTCTGCCTGCCTTATATTCGTTTCTCAGCCCCAGCCATATCACTCACTGTCTCAACCTCCCTTGTGCTGAGATTAAAGGCATGTGTGCCTCCCAAGTACTGGGAGCAAAGGCATGAGATCCCAAGTGGTAGAATTAAAGGTGTGTGCCACCATTACCTGGCTTCTATGGCTAACAAGTGGCTGACTTTGCCCTCTGATCTTCAGGCAAGCTCTGTTTGTTAGAGCATACACAAAATATCACCACATTTTCATCTTGCCTTGTCAAGAGTGTCATATGCCCATGTTAGTCAGAAGCAGTAGATCATCTGGAGCTGGAAAGCAGACAGTTGTTTAGTTGCCAGACATGGAGTTCTGAGAATTTAAAAAGAACTGGGGTCCTCCAAAAGAGCAGTATGTGTTCTTAACTGCTCCTCAGCTCCTGAGAAGGATTTTTTGATCCTTTAATTTTAACAGCAGAAATTGCATTTTTTATTATTATGTTGAAACACTATTTGGTGATGACACAATAAAAACTTCACTATGAATAATTTTATGAGCTATTAATTACTAAGATTTTGGAAAGTGACCACACCCCTGCAGCTGGTATTTACTGTTTCCTGCCCCAGTTTACTAACTCTACAAGATTTCTGTAAAACTTCCACTATGAAGCAATTTTGCAATGAAATTGTAATTATTTTCCATATTCTATTTTCATTTTAGGTAAAATATTGAGTACAATTTCACTGAGTTGTGAATACTCTTCCATTTGTTGGATGCTATTTAAGATGTATAAAATTATTCTAGTCATTATTATCAAATAGCATTTATTCTGCTCTGAATTTGAAACCAAGGTAAACCCTCTTTAAGAAATTAACAAAATGAAGAAATAATATAGAATTTCCAGCCTTCTTAGTAAGTCCGCTCCTTTAAGTATATTAAGTTCTAAATAGTCTCTGATTGGCTAAACATTACTTTAAAATTATTTGAATACATTCTAGTGTTATTATGGCTATAGTCTTAGGTATACTGAATACAATGTACTAATAAGTAGGTAGTAAAGTATGAATATAACACAAAATATATACCTAGGATCCTATGGAAGGACTTGTTCATGTTTTTTGTGCTTTATCAAAACAGAGTCCAGTGTAAACACACTGAAGCTAGGTTGGGTATTATGAGATGAATACAAAATTTGGTGTACAAAAATACACAAAATCAGTATTTATATAACTTATTTATGATTTATACTTAAAATAATTCAAATTGGAAGTATATTCATCATTTTTCTCTATGAATAATTCATTTAAAATGTCATCTCATTCTAGATTATAGTATCCTCTATTTCAGAAATATTGAAAATCCCAGATTCATCAGATACATGTTAATGAAAAATGATTCACTAAACATATATTTTCATTCAGTAATTATGTTTATGTGCAGATTAATTGGCCAAGTTACTCAATTATTTCTTTTCATTAAGTGTATTGACAAAACTCTTTACTTTCTGGCAACTAGGAAGCAGAGAGCCAGTTGGATGTTTAAACAAAAGTTCCCCCCATTCCCCCCCACACACAGGGTAAGCATGAACTCATCATTTGATTATCTACTACTGAAGACAGAGCACTTGAAAGACCCTCATCTGAACGCTGTTGCTTTCAAGATCAAGCCATTGATGTATGAACTTTTGGAAAGACATGTTGGATTCAATTCTTAACTATCCATATTTATTTTTAAATGTTACATTTTCAAGGTAGTAATGCATTTGAAAATATATTTATATGTTTAAGAAAGATTTATAGATATTTTAAGGTTTTCTTAAAGAGAAATTCCTATTTTGTTTACTTTGAGTCTTAATGGAAAAAAAGCTGACAAAATATTTCTCTTGAAAAGAAACCAAATGCTGTTGTCATCTGAAGAGATCTCCAGGGATGCTTTTTATGTAATTTGGCTGGAATCATTTTTCAGGGTCTTAAAAGTGCATGCTGTTGTATTTTAGGGCCCCTGATCACACAGCTGTCATTTTCCTGATTTTCTGCTAATAGAAAGTATAGTTTTACATTTCTAGATTTTCTCTTCAGTTTCTAGAAAAAGAACAAACAAAGCACAATACAACCAAACAACAAGAAACAAGTAAGTAAGAGTGATTGTCATGGAAGCAGTATGCCATGATGGCTCCTGAAACTTGAAAAATTGGTAGATACCATGTTGGTTGTATTTGTGAAATAGTAATACAATATACATGTCAGAAAGTGCTTCTTGTCTCTTAGCTTTGCTCTGCACCTAAGGAACTGTTTTCTCTCCATCCTATTTCTGGCCCTACACAAGAATCTTATGGGTCACTCTAAGAACATGCCCTGGACCTCCTACTCTCTCTGTCTCCCTCCAACTGGAGATATATAATCCCAGATTCCCTTATCTCCAATTCTCTTGAGTAGGAGAAATTTTCCATGCTTAGGAGTTCCTATGCTCCTGAAATATAGTTCTATAATAGAACTTCTAAGGACACATAAACTGAAAAGAAATAGTGACTCCACCTTGGGGTTCCAGACCTCAGTGTTTAACTAGTTTGTGTAACTCATCATTTATAGCACTAGACAAATACCTGCGAACTTTTGCTATGAATGTGTATAATGAAAGTATGCTCTTTACTAAAAACATATATAGAGTTATGACATGCATTTCATGCCATTTTAAAACTTCTCTCAGGAATATTGATACTCATATTTAAGCTACATTTTCAAGTTTAAAAACATGACACTCAAATCCTAAGTTTCAGAAAAATGTTTCTTACCCCCCATCAAAAAAAGAAAGAAAGAACAAATTGCCTTTGGCTGACTTGTGGCTTTTCAGTCCATTTGTAAAAGTCCTAATTCCCAATGAGAAATTATTTGGAGAAGGTGGTCCATGGGAAGTACATAGTTTAGACTAAGTTAGGGGTTTCGGGTCTTCATGATGAGATTCACCGCCTAAGAACAGATGCATGAGATTTGGCTGTCTCTCTTCTCTAAGGTGGAACTGAGTCAACTAGAACTTTTGGGTATCAAGAACTGTGGGAAACAAATCCTTATTTTTTAAAACCATCTGATTTATGAAAGTTAAGAAATATACACACAGACAAATGAATAATATAGAAGGAAATATTTTCCTTGATTAATGATATATATATATATATATATATATATATATATATATATATATATATATATATGATAGATAGATAGATAGATAGACAGATATAGTTAGGAAACAGTATGTCCTTTTCTTAAAAGCTTTTACTGTAAAAATGCCACCATAGTGATGGTATTAGATACAATGTGAAAAACATTTATAAGAATATATTCCTTGCCGGGCGTTGGTGGCTCACTCCTTTAATCCCAGCACTCGGGAGGCAGAGCCAGGCAGATCTCTGTGAGTTCGAGGCCAGCCTGGGCTACCAAGTGAGCTCCAGGAAAGGCGCAAAGCTACACAGAGAAACCCTGTCTTGAAAAACCAAAAAAAAAAAAAAAAAAAAAAAAAAGAATATATTCCAATGAATGAATTATTACAGCAATTTTTCTATAGAAGATGTATTCATACCACCAGTTCTTATTTTCTTTGTATTTAATCTTTAATAATTCAACTATTCTGAAGTTTTTTGTTGTGCTGGAGATCAATAACAAATCTCTTATCATGAGAACTATGTATACCCTTAACTGTGGTTCTTTGAATCTTCCATTTATCTCCCTTGAATTCTAACTAGGATGCTAACTTAGCTGTGAATATCAGCAGGGTCATCAGCTATGGCTAACAATTGTTGAAAATGTTTATTGGCTGAGGAATGTTATGGCCTCTGAACATCCTCATGCATTCTTGCTTTGCCTGCCAAGAATGCAAAGTTTTGACTCCCTTTTATACAGATCATTTCTTAGAGTTACCTTGAAGGATGAGCAAACTTCCTTGGATATAAACAAGGTGTTTGTCCTTACTACATGTACAATAAACTGGTCATTCTGTAAGTTTGGTGTTTAATTCCTGAACTAGCTCACTGTGTGGCCAAGTATTGACTGATCATGGACCTTCTGTTGCCTCCACAAGACTTTGAGGAACATAGAGAAGCTGTGCAAATAAGCATGAAGCTTTTGTTTCAGCTGTCAGCAATAAAGTCCTTAGTTTCCCAAGGGGAGAAAGAGAAATGAACTCTTACTTATTTTTTTAACCACCCTTTACTAAAACAGGCTCTTGATGAATCAGTCTAAAGTTTTTCCCCAAAGGTACTGAAAATGATAACTCTGAGAGGCATATAACTCACTAGGCAACCCTGATCCACATGTTACTTCCCTAGCTACATCTCAGGTAACTATACTGAGCAATTTGTTAGTATCATCCATGATGACGAATGGCTGCTTCTGGTAATCTTTATGTCCGTGTGGGGAAGACTGGTTTAATGCAAAATGTCTACTCATTTTAATTGGCTGTACTCTGAGTAGGGCAAAAATTACCAAAGAAATCTTGCCTAAAGGCCCAGAGATATATCTCAGTTGGAAGAGTTCTTGAAAAGCATTCACAAAAACCTGGATTTGCTTCCCCAACAATACATAAAACAGGTGTAGAGGTATATGCCTGGCTCCAAAACAACAACAAAAAACAAATAAAAAGAAAATCATGTCTGATAAGCAGCAGCAAATTTTGAAAATAAAGAATGAAAAAAGTAAAAGCATAAATGACTAACCTTAGGCATTTTCTGTCTTATGAATGTTCCAAATGAATGGTGCACAATAACCCATCAAAACAACACAATAAAATGTCAGCATCTTTGCATATATTATTTGAAGCCTGTATCCTAAAGATGAAGAAAGTAAAGTGATTAGAGCTTAAACAACTTCTCCAGACACACGGACACAAGTTCTGAACCTAAACCAAGCCTAGTGTGCCCATTCAACTAAATTTAGTAGGAGCAAAAGAATACCTCTTTTACGCCCTAATCAGAACACTGAAATTGAAGAGAATCTGTTCCCAAGCTAAGGCACACTCTTGTCACCTATTATAGAATGAATCCTGAGCCTCTAGCAACCATTGCTGCGGTAACAATATGTATGCAGACAGAATTTTTACACCAAGAAGTGAGAATTTTTTAAACTGAATAAGCCACTGACTGGACAGCTGGTTGATATTCATTGGTCACACAGTATTCTTAATTCACCCAACAATTAAAACCACATTGGTTGTCTATAAAAGTCCCAATATTTTGGAGATACTTTGTTTCTCACTGTTTAAGAATAACATTTGGAGGACAAAGTCAAGCTGTATAAGCAATAACCACAAATAATTAGGCAACCAAATTACTGTGGTACAATGCCAACCACTAAACCATGGAGTGATGTTGGAAACATTTGCAGCCAATCTAAACAGCTAATCAGATGAGATCATAGATTCCCCAGAAAGCAAAGCTGGCCATTCCAGGATGATTCCCAACAAGTTTCCATGTGAAAATTGGAGGAAAGCACTTTGATTTCCCCCCAGGGATTGGGTTCAGTCTCCAGCTATTTCAATTTTGACTCACTAGACTCCTCTGTAGGATAATGCTCTTCTAAAGTTGTCCAGATCTCTTTTAATAGTTTAGGTTTGGGCCTTTCTGAGTATTTCTTAAAACATATGCTATATTTATATCAAAATATCACATGTAATTGTCATTTTATTATTAGTCCAGGATTTAGACACATTACTGAGAAAGTGAAAATGCAAAATTAAAAGGATGAATACATGATGCATCATCCAAACAAAAGAAAAGAGAAATAATGATAATGAGCAAAAGAGGAAACACACACCAGGGAGAAATTCAAGCCACCAAATGTGAAAAGACTAGGAACAGATTGCAACTCACTCATGCATTTCTCATGAAGTTCTGGATGATAGTCCTGAATGCTTAGTCAGGCCAGAGTTGGAAGCTCAGAGTTCCTATGGGAACAGAAGCTCACTACCATGGAAGCACACGTTCTAGGCATGGTTTCAGCATCAGCCTTTCCTTTCCTATTTAGAATATTATCTGTGTTCTTAGTCTTAATTATTGCACCCCAGAGAGCTATGAACACCAAGCCTGCATCCCTGGCTACTATTTCTTCCTGTCTTCTCAATTCAGATGTTCCAACTCTTAGTCATTTTTTTTCTTCCTTACAGTGTATGACACTGTTTCCTTTCCCACCACATTCCTTCAGACACCCAGTGCTGGGGACATAAGTATAATGCAAAATTCTGCACAAATTCCAGGGATTACTTTGTCACTGGTGTCAGTCAGATGTTTTACTGCCTTATCATAAAGTCTTTGCTGCATTTGACCCTTGTTCCTGGTCCCTAAAGGACAATAAACAAGTCATCACCGTCCAGTAACTAAAGACAAATGAACTCTCTTAAAAGGAAAATTCTTTTACTTGTCTTTGTAGGCATTCTCAGATACTGTGCTTTTCCATTACATAGATATTGTTAATTATTTACCTTACCTGATTATTGATAAAGGCTTGATGCATTATTTTGTAGGTTTATTAAATTTATTAGATACTCAGCTATTGCTTCATACTTATTAGGGTTCATTAACTAAGAAATAAAGAAGTGGGTATCTACTTTCTGAGGTAATGTTTCTCAAGATGATAAGTGTATATGACCAGTATCAGAATCATTTCTATAGTTATTAAAAGTAATGATTACTCATCACAAGACTAAATAAACAGTAGCATATTCATAAAACAGAAGTCTATCCAACATTAAAACTAAGCAACTGATATGTGTAATAAAACTAATTCACAAATACTGTGCTAAGTGAAAGAAGTTTGATAGAAAGTTATGTCCATATTCTGTGATACATTTATATAAATTCCTTGAGTGGGCAAAAATAATCAATTGTGATAGACATCAGATGAGAGGTTTCATTGAGTTGGATGCTGAGGAGAGGGGCATGCAGGAGTTTGCTTGAGGATGCTCTGTTTTCATACATAGGAACAGGAAATACTAAATGAAACATGCAAAATCTGAACCAATGTATGTAAAGCATATATACAGTATATCCAATTGTATAAAAATATAATTCTTATCCACTAAATCCAAGCATTATCACTCAAGTTATGTGTATTATAGAATAACTTTAGATATATAGAAAAGTTTCAGAGACATAACCCAGAGTATCCAGTCTTCCTTTTGTCAACATCTTATATGCCTATAATACTTTTGTAACAGCTAAATGTACAGTATTGACACTTTGTGATTAGTTGAATCTGACACTTGATTTGGAATTATGTACTTCCTTCCTGCTTTTTAGTGATTCAGGATCACATCCTGGATACTTTATTTCCTTTAGTCATTTATCTCTTCCAAAGCTGTGATGTTGTCTCAGAATTTCCTTGTTTTCAATCTTCATTTTTGAAGGTATTTGTAAAATATTATTCCTTTGGGTTTTGTTTGATATTTTGCTCATGATCTAAATGAGGTTTATGCATCTGGGAAGTAAGACTACTGAGGTAGACTGTCATTTTTATCACTGCAGGAATGTGATGAATAACAAAATTTGTTACTTATGGTGGCCATCCCAATCACCAGACTGAAGAACTTCTGTATTTTAAAAATGATACCTTTACATGTTTATTGTTATAGAATATTATTTTAAGGTGTGTTGCTTTTGTTTATGCTCTGGAACACCTGTTTAATGATGCAAAGATGTGTTTGATTAAATAAAATTCACCTGTAGTCAGGAGGCTGAGTCAGCATCTAGCTGACAGGAAGTAGCAGGGAGGAGCCAGGTGGAGAAGGGCTTTTAAGTGGGGGTTAGGAGAAGCAAGAAGGCTTCTCATGGAGACTTGAGCTAGAAGAGGAGGTAAGCTACTTGCTATTCAGCCTCTCTGAGGAGTAGAACTCCACTTCATCCTTTGAGTCCCGAGTTCTTTAGAGGGACAGAGATGTAGATAAGTTCCCTTCATAGCTTTGAAAGAGTAGGTGCCTGAGGGAACAGAATTTTCTCTGGCTGAACTGTTGATGGTAGTTGCAGTTGCTGATTAGGACAGAAGCTGTGGCTAAAAAAGCAGCAACAGTTTAAAAAGAGCACAACAGTTTATTATACCCATTAATTTTCAAAAGACTATTTTAAATTGTAACATTTCATATAATATTAAATAGATTCATGTAGATATCCATAACAGATTGAAGCTCACAATCACTACTCATCAAAGTGGTGTCTATCCTGTGCCTTCACAGGGATAGACATCCCTTTACCTCTTACTGTTTTTTTTTTCCCATAAAATGATTCCTCTCTCTGTTTTAAGACTCCTAGCTCTTCCAAACGTTATCTGTCAGCACATTTACTATCTAGTATTCTCCTTGACTCAACCATCTACAAGCCTCTGGATCACACCTCAGAATTCTGTGGAGATTTTGTTCTCTAATTATCTCTGCTCTATAACTACTTCTTTGCTTTTCAATGACTTCAACATACAATAAATGTTTTCCTCTCAATATATGGGTGGTGGTGGCGCATGCCTTTAATCCTAGCACTCAGGAGGCAGAGGCAGGCGGATCTTTGTGAATTTGAGGCCAGCCTGGTCTATGAAGCAAGATCTAGGAAAGGCACAAAGCTACACAGAGAAACCCTGTCTCAAAAAAAACCAAAAAAAAAAAAAAAAAAAAAAAACCAAAAGGCTGGAGAGATAGCTGTTAAGAGCACTTATTGCAGAGGATAGGCTGCAGGCTCAATTTTCAGCACCCACATGGTGGGTCGCTCCCAACTGTCTGAAACTGCAATTTCAGGGAATCTGGTGCCCTCTTTTAGCTTCTGTGCACACGAGGCACACATATGGTACACATATATGCATGCAGGCCAAAGTCATATACATTAAAAATAAAAATAAATATTAAAAATCAACCAACAAGAAATAAACAAAAACCTCTTATCATTTCTAACACTAGTCTTTGTCAGGGTTTATAGCATTAGGTACTCTTCAAGCCTTCATCTTTCTACTTAGGTTTCTTAAATTCTACAATCTGATTTAATTTTATCATCTTTACATGGCCAACCAAAACCCTTTTAGAAGCAACTGTTTTCTTATCTTACTACTGTAATATCACAACTGACCACAGATGATAGCAAAATGTAGATATGTCATAAATGCTAACATTAATTTTGTGGCCTCACTTGCTAAATGACACTCAGTGTTGACTTGTAGTCACCTTTTCATTTTCACTTATGTAGCACCTTAGAAATTATTTTACTGAACTATGGCTCCTTCTTATCTGATGACTCCATCTTGTGTCAAGTTGACACACAAAACCAGCCAGTACAACTAACCCCTTGTCAACTTGATACACAAATACATCGCTATTAAGCCACAACACTTCCTTTCTTATTCATCCCCAAGATCTCACATTAAAATCATAAATAAATTTGAAAGTCCCATAGTTTTTACTATTTCAAACAATTAAAATTTTAGTCTATTTAAAATATCCAATCTCTTTTAAAAGTTCAAGTCTTTCATCTGTGGGCTCCTTTAAAAATCAAATTTAAAATTTAAAATAAATACCATCTTCAAGAGGAAGACCCAGAGCAGCGTCACAACCTGAACCAAGCAAAACTAAACTCCAACAGTATAAAAACTCAATGTCCAATTATCTGGGATTCACTCATGATTTTCTGGACTCCCCCAAAGGGCTTGGGTCACTTCTCTGGTTCTGCCCTCTGCAGCACACATAGCTTGTCTTCTAATCTTGGGCTGGCTCCACTCCACTGCTGTTACTGTTCTTGGTGGTCTTCCCATGGTCCTGGCATCTCCAAAATGCTGAAGTTTCTTGTTGCAATGGGACTGCACTTCCACCAATAGCCTTTCATAGGTTCTCTTCATGGTGCCAAACCTCAACTTCTTTGCATGACCCCTTCAGCCCTGGGCCTTCAACTGCTTCTGAGGTTGTACCTCCACCAATGGTCTCTCCTGGCCTCTCAAAATGCCAAGCCTCAGCTGCTCTCCATGACTCCTTCACGCCTTCAAAACCAGTACCACCCGAGTGAGTCTTATACATTACCAAGTCTTACTGCCAACACGAGGTACAACCTTGGCCGCCTCTAGAATACATCTTCTCTGTAGGAAACACTTCCCAGAAAATTTATTTTACCTCAGTGATGCTGATCTCCTCTTAATCACAGCTATTTTCTTAGCTCCAGCTAACCAGAATCAATTGTCCCAGTAACCTGAAGGTTTCACTTTAGTTCTGGTATCTTGCTAATCACAGCTGATTCTTTAGCCCCCAGCTAACCAGAGCCACAGAATCTTGAATCAAAATAGCAAACAGCCCTGATAGAGTTTTTAAAATCTTCCCTCTGAAATTTCACAAGCCAGGCCTCCATCTTCTGCACTGCTCTCAACATTCTTATCTTCTCAGCTCCTACATACAATCTTCTGAAGTCTCAACACTAAATGGCTTTTCTAGCTCAAAGTTCCAAAGTCCTTCTACAATCCTCCTAAAAACATGGTCAGGTCTGTTACAGCACAATGCTGGTACCAATTTGTCTTAGTTAGGGTTTCTCTTGTTGCAATGAACACCATAACAAAAAAGCAAGTTGGGGAGGAAAGGGTTTATTTGGCTTACACTTCTACATTGCTGTTCATCACTGAAGGAAGTCAGGACAGGAACTTAAGCAGGCTAAGATCCTGGAGGCAGGAGCTAATGAAGAGGCAATGAATGGGTGCTGCTTACTGGCTTGCTTCCCCTGGCTTGCTCAGCCTGCTTTTTTTTTTATATATATATATAAAACCCAGGACCAGCATCCCAGGGATGGCACCACCCATCTATTGAGCACTAATTGAAAAAAATGCCTGCAGCTGGATTTCAAGGCATTTCCTCAACTGAAGCTCCTTCCTCTCTGATTACTCCATCTTGTGTCAAGTTGACACACAAAACCAGCCAGTACACAAGGTATATTCCTTTCAGATGCTCTCCTTCTGCCTTGCAGTATTAAATATGATTGCTACATTCATACTCCCCTAAATATGTATCTCTGTCTTGAAATTCTCTCGATAAACAGTAAAAACATGTCTTCATTTCTTAATAACTAATTTTAGATGTCTGATAGGTATCTGTAAAAGAAAATCTGAATTAGGCCATCTAAACAATAAAGGAAGAATTTGTTCAAGAGAACTGAAATTAGGAGATAGACTTCTGTTAGAAAAAGTCTATATTTAACTCTGTCAAAACAAGAGGTAGGAGAATTATCAAGTATGTATGAAGAGTTTGTTAAAGAGCTTTGGAAGACTGATACTAGAAGGAGAATTAGTGTGATTAGATCATTGGTTTGATGATTGATGTTCACAGTTAGACTTCTACTCCCCCATAAAGACAAAGGCATTGGGGCACTAACATTACTTTAGATTTCTGTTTTTTTTTTAAAAATTGAAATGATGTTTTAAGGTCTTTGTTGGCATTAAGTAATGTATATATTTGTGGTATATGATATCTCATTCATGTATACTTTATATAATATGAAATCTAGGTAATTTGAATATCTATCCCCTTAAACTTTTGTCATTTCTTTAAGTTGGCACATTTACAACACTTTTTTTAGAGCTGAGTCAGTATCTCAGTTGGTAGAGTGATTGCCTAGAATTCATGAAGTCTTTTTCAATGCTCAACACTATGTATAAGAAGAATGGTGGTACATTCTTGTAATCTTAGCACTTTAGAAGTAGAGGCAAGTGCCGTGGGATGTCTTTCTGTATGCTGTGCATAGGTGTTGCTCCCACTGATTAATAAATAATCCTGCATTGGCCTATGGCAGGGCAGAATGAAGCCAGGCAGGAAATCCAAGAGAGATGGAGAGAGAAGAAAGGCAGAGTCAGAGGAGTTGCTGCAAGCTGCTGCCAAGAAAAGCAAGATGTGAGAGAACAGGTAATGCCATGAAGCCACATGGCAAAACATGTTAATAGGAATGGGTTGAGTTAAGTTGTAAGAGCTAGTTAATAATGAGCATAAGCCATTAAGTTTGTTATCAATATAAGCCTCTGTGTGTTTATGTGGGACTGAGTGGCTGTGTGACTGGGTGGGACACAGAGAAACTTTCATCTACAGGAAAGAAGATCCAAAATTCAAAGTTTCCCTCCACTACATACTGGGTTCTGAGCCATCCTTGGGTACCTGAGGCCCCTTCTCAAAAAGAAAAAAATCTTTTCTTCATGATTACATTTCAAAGAGATTATTCACAGATGTTTAAAGAAGGCTCTTTGGGATTGTAGAAGACATAACTTAAAGGGATAAATATTTCTTCTACAAATACTCTCTGAAATGTGATCTTAGGGGGCTAATGTCTGAACAAATTTTTCTAAAATTCAACAATGATGAGAAAAATATGAGTATCTTGGTCATATCTCTAAAATGACATGACCTAAAAAAAGTTATTGATTTTTCTTCACTCTCAAAACTCCCCAAAGACTAGATAGATGGTCCACTTGGTAAAGTGCCTGCTGTGAATCCCTTGGAACCCAAATTACATCTCAACCATCCATCATTTCAATAAAGCTCAGTGTGGTCCCCTACATTTGTAACCCTAGCATGTAGGATATGAGGGCTGAGGCAGAGATGAAAAAACAGGTACATCCCCAAAGATCCATGGCAAGCCCAGCTGACCTGCCAGCCAGCCAGTCTTCACAAGTGGTGAGCACTATGTTCAGGGAGATGTTTTGTCTCAAAATATAAGATGGAAAGTGATGGGTGAGAGATAACCTGAACTCCTGGTCACAATATGCATGTGTACAAATGTGAATATATCTATGTGTATATGGCTAATATACATGAATACCTCTCCCTTTATACTACAATATTGACTATCTTGATCTTTTGTAGGACTTGTTCATGAGTGCAACAGTATCAGAACTTGATTCTGATACAAATTTTATCTCCTGATTCTTTCTCTAAGCTTATTTCATAGCACAGCATAACAAACTTTAGATTTTATAATCCTCCCTGTCACCTGACATGTCTGTTCAATTTTAATCTTTCCAATGAGAATACTTACTCTTTTAGAGCAATGTGTTTACTTACAACAAAATGTGTGCCAGGAAATAAATATATGTGAGTTTTATAAATGGATTTTCTGCTTTAGTGTGGTTTACAAATGGGCTTAGACTTCTGCTGGCTTGGGTTTAGAGACTAGTTGGAAAAATAATAAAATGTTTTATAAGCACCTGCATTTTGAACATTCTCTTCAATCCTTTTTGTGCCTAATTTATTTATCAGACATGCTTGTTTTTAAAATCCTCAAGAAATCACTTTCAGGAGTTCCAGATTCCTTCATTTAACCTTGGGGAGAGATTGATCTTGAAACTGTACAATGAAACCAAACTTTCCATTTAGTATTCTTCCCCAGTCAACATGAAAACAAAGCAAACTATAAATATGTCATGTTTTAAAGACAATATTTGTATTGCTCTTTCAGGGTTGTACTTTTGAAACTGAAACAAATGCCTGAATCTCATGGTTTATTCTAGTATATCATTTTGGCAGCTATTAAAGGGTTCTCTTTGCTAAAACATGTTTTTTCACCCTAATTTTTAATTTTAATAACTTTATGACTTATATAAAAGATAGCAAAAATATATCATAACTTTTGTGTCCTAAAAACTTTTGAATGCCTTTCAATTAGACATTGACAGGTGGGCTACATGGCTGCCTCTGCAAATGGAGACATTACAAAGAACACTTAAACTCTTTTTTTGTATAAAGAGAAAATTGATTTTTAAAACAAAAAGGCCACATCTATATCTCTTGTCAGAAATGAGTGGAGTTTAGGTTTAAAGAGAAGTGTATAAGGGACTTTGAATAAACTACTTTCTTTCTCATTATATACATAAGAGTATAGGTTTCTTAAAACACAAAACACTGCTATTTAAAGTATTTTTACGTGATAAATTTGGATGTTGTTGATCATCTAGGGTACAGTACACACTAAGCTATATATATATAGATATAAACATATCTTGTTCTTATAATTTGTATGTTACCTTATATGAAAAAAAGGTATCTAAAGATAAAATTAAATTAAGAATATTGATATGGGTAGGCTATTCAAGATTATCTGCCTAGATTATATGATTTCATATGGCTTCTTATAAAGGAAAGTAGAGGAGTACATTTACCCTAAGAAGAAGAGGGTGGATGCTGTGGGATGGTCTGTATGTCAAATTGCTCTGATTGGTCAATAAATAAAACACTGATTGGCCAGTGGCCAGGCAGGAAGTATAGATGAGACTAACAGAGAGGAGAAAGGAGAGAACAGGAAGGCAGAGGGAGACACTGCCAGCTGCCGCCACTATGACAAGCAGCATGTGAAGATGCTGGTAAGTCACGAGCCACATGGCAAGATATAGATTTATGGAAATTGATTAATTTAAGCTATAAGAACAGTTAGCAAGAAGCCTGCCACGGCCATACAGTTTGTAAGCAATATAAGTTTCTGTGTTTACTTGGTTGGGTCTGAGTGGCTGTGGGACTGGCAGGTGACAGAGATTTGTCCTGACTGTGCTCAAGGCAGGAAAACTCTAGCTACAGATGGAGATGGAATCAGTGATCAGAAACAGGAAAAACATGTAGAATAAGCTAAACAAATGTACACACACACACACACACACACACACACACACACACACACACACACACACACACACACAGTGTGTTCTTGTAAGGTTTCCAGAAGGATGATAGTCTTGATAACATGTCAATCTCAGAACAAAAAATCTTATTTCAAAATTGTGGCTTCTAGAACTATGAGGAAATCAATTTCTGTGGTTTTAGGACACCATTTTTTTGGTAGTTGTAAAAAATAGCCATACAAAACTAATGCATGGCATCAGTTCCTTACTAATCTGGCAAAGAAGCTGAGTTTCATGAAGGTGACATTACTGCTGTAGTTTGTATCTCCAACGTCCCTGAAGACTCATATTTGAAAAGCTTGATCAGGAAAAAATAACAGATATCCTACATATCACATATTTACATTACAATTCACAACTTTAGCAAAACTATGAAATAATTTTATGATTGGGGCTCACCACAACATAAGGAAAAATGTGTTAAAGGGCCACAGCATCAGGAAGGTTGAGAACCATTAATTAGGAAGTAGAGTCTAATGGGAAAGTGGATCTTCCTAAGCCCTCCTTCAAAGGGATATTTTCCCTTCATCCCTTTCTTCTCTTTCATTCTCAATCTGCTATGAAATGAGCAGCTTATGTTACCATCCATTTCCACCATGTAGTTCTATGTTTCCACAGACCCCAAAGCAGCAAGCCAAGTGAACATTCAAACTTACTAGTCAAAATAAACTTGTAATAATATTTGCTGTCTTGGGTGTTTTATAACAGTAATCAAAAGCTGACACACATATAAAGTGCCATATTGGAGAACTAGTCTAGAATCCAAGTGTATTGTCTGCCATTTAGGGAAACATTCATTCATTTTGTGGTCATTTCCTCTCCAAATTTCTTTTATGCACAAAGAGAGGAGGTCATTTGTCTTCCCATTGACACTACTTAGAGGTAATTCTTTCAGAGTGCTTCATGGGATCTTTGTTTCTATTTACATAGATGCATGATAAGCAAGAGTAATAATCTATTTCTACTAAAGACTTGGAGATGCCATGTGATCCTTGTATTTCCCATTCTTTGTAAAACAGTTTCAGAATCTTACGCTATTCTGAGCTAAAAGGGCTTCTAGTGATTAATCCACTTCCCTGTGGAGAAGAATAATGTGGTAGCTACCCTGAGGTTCATGTGGTGGGCTTACCCTGAAGTATTTGAACTCACTGCTACTTTCTGAATATCACTAATGCTAACACTGTAATATCTTCCTTTAACATCATTGCAATGGACCCATGAAGTAACCAGCAATGCATCCATCGTTTATTGTTGCTATAATTGAGTTGCCATGGCCCAACTCTTATTTCATCTTCGTGTATTCTTTCAATTTTGCTTTCTTCACACTCCTAAATAATATTCACAGAATACATTAGACTGGAGTCAATTTGTGACTCAAATTTGATAAAAATCTCACTCTCTGTCTTCCTAGTCCCCTCTTGTTAATTTACACATGTGTCTTAGTTAAAACACAGATGCTTTCATCATATAAAAATGTTGTTTCACCTGATTTTATCTATTATATTATCCATAAAACATATGATTGGGGCAAAGACTTCAGGTAACTACAGTGCTTAGTTTATCAGGAACTGAATAAACCCAAGAAAATTAAATAATTTGCTAAAGGTCACATCTATTTTTTGGCAAGGACATCACAGAAATGAGTTTTTCTGCAAGTCAAAGTCACCAAGCATTTAAGTGATCACTCAGTGTCCATGATTTTGCATGTGTTTGCTCAGTAATTCTTATGATACAAAAAGAATAGGTGAAAAAGTGTGGCCCAGATCTCAAATATGTAGCTGAAGTACATATTATTTTTCTGACTCTTAAAATTCTTTTCTTATATCAGTACTACATTATCTGTGTAAAATTATATGATATAAATAGTCAAAAACAGAGGTAAAAATAACTCTGCAATTCCATATTTCTTATTTCTAATTATACTTTTGTACACATCATTTAAATTTTTGTGTGTATACTAGTTCCTTTTCTAGCACTGTGATAAAACATCATAATGAAGGCAACTTATAGACAAAATAATTTATTTGGGCTTATGATTCCAAAGGCATAGAGACTGTCACAGTGGGGAAGCATGGCAGCAAGCAATAAGCTAAAACAGGATGCTGAGGTCTCACATCTAGAACTGCAAGCAGGAAGCAAAGAAATGGAACTAATAGCCTGCCCCAGTCATACCTCTTCCAGCAAGGACACACTTTCTAAGCTTCCACAGAGTACCACCAACTGGGGACCATTCAAATGCCCCAGACTATGAGTGACCTCTCTTTCAAGCCACCAAAGTATATGTACACATATTCATATTGTAAATTTATTTAGCCTTCATAGACATGATATTTCATTATACATATTATTAGAAAATATGCTTTTTTTTCTTTAAAATGGTTTATCACTGACAGCAGTTTCACATTCACAGCAACATTTAGCCAGAGTATAGACAGAACCCCCATCTCTCCATCACCACAAAGGAAACTCAGAACATTCCAACATGTGTTTGAATAGTATATTTGTTACAATTGATGAGTCTTCAATGTTGCATTGTTAGCACCCAATATCTACAGGGGTTTCTTAGTGGTTTAAAAAAATAAATAATGGCACAATATACAATTAATGTATATATACATTGTTATATATGCAACATATATACATGTTATCATATAAAATAATTTTCTTTTTTTTCTAAAATTCTTTGTTCCACTCACTCATCCCTTGCCCTATCACAGAATCATTGTTTTCCAGAATCCTATGTGTTTACAGTCATAAAATCATATGTAGCATTTTCAAAATGGCCTTCTTTCACTAGGTGATTTCCATTCAAGTTCTCAATACATTTTCTGGCTTAATAGCTCACTTCTTTTTAGCAACAAAAGATACTCTATTGCCTAGATACACAACAATTTACTTATCACTCATCTTCTAAAGGACACTTTTGTTGCTTTATGGCCTCCAGATTTGAGCAAGTGTGAAGAAAGCTGCTCTAAATAACTCTATGCAGGTTTTGTGTGGACATAAATTCCATATCTTTTGGAAGAATGCAAAGGAACATGACTGCTTGATTATGTGCTGGGCGAGTGTGGTTTTGTAAGAAACTGCCAAATGTATTCAGAGTGCCTATACTGTGTACATCCCCACCAGCAATGAATGGGAATTGCTGTCATTGCACCTGCTCATCAACACATGGTGCTGTCCTTGTCCCATATTTTAGGCATCTAGCTGGTACCTCATTGCCGTTTTAATTTGCATATATACTATAAAGAATCTGTGTTTGTATAGTTTCATCCATCTCTCTCTCTTATACACCTCTCTCTCTCTCTCTCTCTCACATACACACACACACACATTCTCTCTCTCTCTCTCTCTCTCTCTCTCTCTCTCTCTCTCTCTCTCTCACACACACACACACACACACACACACACACACACACACACACACACACGGTGTCTGTTAAAGTCTTTGGTCCTTTCTAATTACATTGTTAATTTTTTATTTTGAGTTTTAAGAGATTAGAAAAACATAAAGTGTTTTTCATAATACTATCACGTATCTTGCCAATATTACCTTTTAGGTGGCTCTATACCTTCTATTCACTTGACATAATCTTTGGGGAGAGACACTTTCATTTTTTTTTTTTTTTTTTGGTTTTTCGAGACAGGGTTTCTCTGCGTAGCTTTGCGCCTTTCCTGGAGCTCACTTGGTAGCCCAGGCTGGCCTCGAACTCACAGAGATCCACCTGGCTCTGCCTCCCGAGTGCTGGGATTAAAGGCGTGCGCCACCACCGCCCGGCATCATTTTTATAAAGTCCAACTAATAATTTATTCTTGAATTACATATACAAGTTCATGTCAAGACCACCTAGGTTTTTCATGTAATTCTTCTTGTAGTTTATAAGTATCTATGTTTTATTTGCATATAATATATGTACAGATAATTTTGTAGAGGTTTTAAAATTTGTATCAATACTGTTTCTTCTAAAACTGAAAATTTAAAGCATATTAACACAGAAGGGAAAAGGAGGAGCAAGATGAAGATGCTCAAAGGTGACATGTATAATGTATAGTGAATGCATGGTGAAATCCACCATTCACTTTTGTATAGATGTATGTGTAATTATTTTAGTGTCTCATTTGGAAAAAGACCATTTTCATTTCATTTTATTATTTTTCCTTTGTCAAAGAATAAGTGATTACATTTACAGGAGTCATATGTCTGTTATCTCTGTTCTTGTCCCTCAAACAATCATCAGTTGTTTCCTGAGAAACTATGTTGCCTTGGTGTCTATGGCTGTGGATATAAAGTAAGACTAAAAGTCCAAGAGTTTCAATTTTTTTCTACTTTTGTTCTAGCTAGATATTATATTGGCAATTCGGAGTACTTTGTCTAGCTATATAAACTCTAGAAGTATTTTGTCCATTTCTAGAAAGTAACTTGTTAGGATTCCAATTAATGTGTGTGTATGACTGTGTGGGAGTGGAGAGAGAGGAGGGGGTAACCACATCAGCAGAATCAGAAATGTGCAAGGAAACATACAACAGACACAAAATAATTTCAGAGTATTATAAGGGAATGTTTAAAAAACTTGTACACCATTATTTTGGAAATTTTGAAAGAAATGGATGAATTTCTAGATTCATCCAAACTACTAAAATTAAATAAAGAAAATTCACCAACCTAAACAAACACATAACAAAAGAGGAGACTGGAACAATAAAAAATCTTCTAACCACAAAAAAGTCACAGATGGGTTCATGACAGAATTCTACTAGTTTTGAAAGAAGATCTACAACCATAATCTTAAATTATTTAAAAAAGAAACAAAAAAGGAGCACTTTCAAATTTCTTCTACAATGTCAGTATTACTCTAATACCAGGTAAAGACACAACAAAATCAAAACTACAGTATTTATCTATATCTATGCATCTATATATATTATAGAATTCATATATATTCTCAATAAAACACTAGCAAACATCTGGATGTGGTGGCCCATGCCTTTAATCCCAACATTTGGGAGACAAAGAGTGGTTGAGCTCTGAGTTTGAGGCTAGCCTCTTCTACATAAAGAGTTCCAGGCTAGCCACTGCTACATAGTGAGGCTCCCTCTCAGAAAAAGAAAAAAAAACTAACAAACAAAATTCAAGCACATATTAAAAATATCTCCCACCATAATCAAGTTGGCTTTATCCTGGAAATGCAAGGATGGTTCCATGTACAAGTCAATAAATGAAAGAAATCATATAAAAAGATTTAAAGACAAGAATCACATGATCATTTCAATTAATCAAGAAATAGCTTTTAACAAAATCCAACATACCTTCATGACAATAGTCCTAGAGAGAGTAGGACTAGAGAGAACATACCTCAACATAATAAGGTTATATATGAGAAATCCACAACCAACATAATTTTAAATGAAGAGAAAAGCAACCCCATGAAAATCAGGAATGAGACAGAACTGTCCACTATCCATACTCTTTTTTAATTTAGTACTCAAAACACTAGCTGGAGTGATAAGATAAAAATAGAAATCAAAAGAATATGAATAGAAAAAGAAGAAATATTTTTGTGATTGTGTTGAATCTACAGCTGAAGAGGGGAAGAAGCCTTCTCCCAACAGCATTGACGTTTCTTCTCTAGGAGTGTGAACAAAGTTTCATACCTTTAGTTCCTTGACTTTTATCATTGGAGTTTTGTCACTTTCTTCCTATGGTTCTTTTACATATTTCGTTAAAATTTTCATCTTGTGGTGTTGTTGATATGAAGGAGAAAGACTGAGTTTTATATATTAATAGCACAGCTAAAATGCTGCCATAATGGCTTGCTAGTTCAAAGAGATTCTCCTGTTAATTTTTTTATTCCTTAACAATGTACCAGTCATGTCCTATGTAAATGTTTTTATTTCTTCCTTCCTGAACTACATTGTCCAATTATGAAAATTCTATTCTGTTCCCAGTGTGCTGAGAGAGATTTGGTTGTTGTTGTTTTTTTAATCAGAAATGGGTGTTTAAATTTGTCCAATTTTTAAATGGACTTATGGATGTAACTATGTGCCTTTTTCCTTCATTTTAGTCTGATAATATGGATGGATGAACCTTGCATACTTTGAATAAATCCCTCTGGCCATATTGTATAATTATTTTTAATGTATTGTTGGACTCAACTAATATTTTTCTGAGAATTTAATATTTCTCTCTGTAGTGTTGTCCACACTACATGTAGACAACATGTAATGGCTCTGAATTATTTGGACATTAGTGTAGTACCAACTTCATTGAATGAGTTAGGGTATTCCTTCAGTTTCTATCTTCTAAAGTAGAAGTTGACATTATTTTTGTTAAATGTTTGATAGAATTCTCTGGTGCACGCATGTGTATCCAGTGCTTTCTGATTTGAAAGGTACTACCTGTTGATTTCATTTTTAATAAATCAAAACACATTACAATGTTTTTCTTTAAAATAAACAATTACATGCTGGTCAGGGCATGTCTTTCAAGAGGATGATATACTGCAGCTAAGTCATTGAATTGTGGTATAATACTGTTAATATTTCACTGTAATTTTAACACTTATAGAATCTATAAATTTTCTCCTTTATTTGTGAAACTAGTAACTATTATCTTTTTCTCCTTACTCTAACTATTCTAGGTTTATTGATTTTTTTGATCTTTTAAAATCACTTTTTAGGTTTTATTGTTCTTTCTTCATTCCATAAATGATGTACTGTAGGTACACACACACTAAGAAATGTGGTATTTTTTTATGTTGAACTTTTTATCATTATGCAATGCAATTCTTTATCTATCCCTGGAAAGTCCCTTTGCTTTAAAGTCTTCTCTGTCTGAAATAGAGTTAATGTAGCAAACCATTTACAATATGTTTACTTTTGAACCACATGTGTCTTTATCTTTAAAATAGTTGATTTTAGATAATATATGATTGATCTAGTTTTTATCACTCTGACAGTATACAACTTGAAAGTGATGTATTTACAAGCATTGACATTCAAACAGGTTGTTGATATGGTTCAATTAATAGCTAGTGGTTTTGTTACTGTTTCTCTTTATTGCTCTTTTTCTTTATTTTAAATTTTGTATCCTATTAAATTTCTACCTTTTATGATTTATTTAACCATAAAATATTTAATTTATTAGCACCAATTTATACTTAATATATTTGATTTATTATTAATGATAATCAATACACATTATTTTACTTTCCTGACTTTAATTAATTATTTTATATATTTCATTGTTATCATTTCTAAAGTTGTGAATAATAGTTCCTTTTTTAAATGTTTCTTCTGGAATTTGTAATTTACAGTTATAGTTAATGTAGACCATTTTCAAACAACATTATGCCATTATATGGATAGTAAAAATAATTGATAAGAATAAGACAAAAGGAATTCCACTCCTTGTATCACTGTCAATTATTTTATTCATTTATAAATATACATAAATGTGTATATATGTTGGCAGACATAAAAATAGATATGTAAGTATGCATGATTAAATACATTATTTCTATTATTATAATAAAGAGTTATATGTTAATGTGTCAATATTGAAGTCTCATTCTATTGTTGGGATAAAGTATTCTGACCAAAAGCAACTTGTGGGAAGAAAGAGTTTATTTAGCTTACACTTCCAGTCACAGTCTATCTATCATTGAGGGAAATCAGGACAGGAACTAAAGGCAGGAAGCTGGGGGCCCTGCTACATCAATCATCAGCCAAGACAATTTCTCAAAGACATGCCACAGGCCAATCTAATCTGAGCAATCCCTCAAGTGAGACTCCCTCAGATGGCTCCAGGCTATGTCAAGTTGAAAATGAAGCTAAGACAATCAGTTAAGGAAAAGAGAGGTTTTGTCTACCTTCTTTGCTCTTTCTCTGAAGATTTTTTATTTTTTAAATTGTTTCATACCTCTATTTATTTTTAGTCTCTGAAAAGTAGACATGATCACCTTAGGGAAGGAAGGATATAGTTGGGCTCAAAGTTCAAGGCTACAGTCCCTTATGGCAAGGAAGCCCTGATAGCAGGAGCTTGAGGCAGTTTGTAGCATCATATCCACAGCCAGGGAGCAGAGGACAATGAAAGCCTGCTCAGTTCACTTTCTCCTTTTTACAAAGCATGGGATCTAAACCTAGGAACACTGCCATCCATAGAGGGAGAGGGTGGGTCTTCTTGCCTCAAATAACCTAATCAAAAAATCTCCTACAGGTTTGCCAAAAGGCCCTTCTCCCAGGTAATTGTAGATATCAACAAATTGAAAATTGAGACTAACCCAATCATGATCTAGAGATGTCTCCATTTGTTTGTTGTTTAACTTCTCTCTCAATGTTTTGTAGATTCTTATATGAGCCTTTACCTCCTTACTTATGTTTATTCCTGGTTACTTTGGTTTCAAATTTAAATGGCATTTTTCAGAATTTGGTACTTACTTAGTAAATAAAACCACAATTTATATTTATATATTCATTTTCTATTCTTCAGCTTTACTGAATTCATTTACTGTTTCTAAGTTTTGTGTTGTGCCTTTAGATTCCCCTATATATGCGATCATGCCATCGGTACAAGGGCAACTTCACTTTCCCTGTTTTACTTTGAAGGCTTCACTTCTTTTTCATGCTTGCTTGCTTTATCTTGGTCTCCAGACCATGTAATGTACGGAACCTTGTCTTGTTCCTTATTCAAAGGAGAAATATGCAAGCTTTAATTTTGAGTTACTGAGGGGTTTTCACATGTTGCCTTTGCTATACAAAGACAATTTCTTTCTATTCCTAATTTACAGAGATTATCATTAAAAGTTCCTGAACCTTGCTATTTCTTCCTGTGCCTGTGGAGATGACCATGCAGTCATCCTTTGGTCTGTTGGGATGATCCATTATACTAACTGAATTTTTATGTTAAATCCTACTTGCACATTCAGGATGAGATATAATTAGCTATAGTGGATGACCCTCAAAATACGCTGTTGGACTCGTGTTAAGTATTCTCTTGAGTATCTGAGTCTGTGCTGTGCCTTGGATTTTCTTGTTTTATGGTTCTTGTGTCAATGTCCTCACACTTTACAGAATGAAGCCACACTCTTTTAAGATGTTTCTTCTGTCACTTCAGTTGCCACTTAGTGCCGCCTTTGTTCATCCCACCACTTTCAGCATACTGCGTTTTTATTTTTGTGGTGGAAAGGGCAGGGTTTTTTTTATTCCAGTAACTAAATCAGTATAATCGTGTCAGTGTCCCTGGGCTGTGAAATTCCACAACGTTTCTCAGTGTTCCCACTCCCCATCGTGGGGTAAGAGGGTGTGGAAGCTTGGGATTTCCCTTTCAGAGGTAAGTGAGTTTTGAAAAAAAAGACAGAAACAAAACAAAAACCAAAAAAGTAGGTTTGGCTCTGGTAAAAACAATTTCTCCTTAGTTCAGACCCTTTTAGGAAGAACAGAGTATTTTAGTGTGTTTCAAAAGTTACTTCCCCCATTACCTAGTTGAAGCCCCAGAGGATATTCCCCAAATATTCACTGAGGGAATTGAGTGGAGTTGCTGGAAGTGCAAATGATAAATCTACTACAAAACAGAGCCTATGGTACCGTGAGATGGAAAACTAAAGGGATCAGATATTGGAGGTGAGTAAAGATAAGAAAGTAGATGCAGATAGTTTATCTGGAAATTCATCCCAGTGATGTTAGGTAGTGGGGAAATGGTTCAGGGAAGAAAAATACTACATAGAGCCTTATGGTGAACAGGTGATCTCCATGGAAATAGATAGTCATCGCTGTTAGAGCCATGCTCAAAGGCTAAAAGGTGCTGTGAAATACTTGTCAGATAATCCCACTAGTAGAAAGCGAAGTTGAGTTATTTATTTACTGATTCTGCTTCCTTTCTGCTTTAGATCTGTCTCTGGGCTATTGAAAACTGGCAACTTTAAAGTAGCTGTGATACCCAGGAAAGTACCATTGGAAACCAGGCAAGCTCTAAGTAAAAAAGTGCAATGCTGCAGACACAGGCTGGACGTACATCAATGAGCAAGTGGACTAATTCGGCTGCCAGGTTTAATAAGACGCATTACTGGGAATCAGATTAATTCCAGAAAGCCAAGAAAGGGTCTCCCAAGAGAAACAGCTAATGTGGTAAGGACATTCAACTTTATAGTAACCCAATGGGATATATTAAAATCTTTTAATCAGTGAGTTGCAATGAAGAGATACTTGTCTAGAAAATGTTAAATTGTATGTAGATTAAAGATCCAATGTGATAAAGTCCAGAGACAATGAAAATGGTTTCTCAAAATGTTATTACAGATGCCCAGTTGGAGGTAGTTAGATTCTGGAACTACTAGAGTATAATGTTTACACATGAACATATAAGATTGTTCACTTATATGCTGTGGATATCACTCTGTATAAATAAAATGCTGATTGGCCAGTAGCCAGGCAGGAAATATAGGCGGGACAAGCAGAGATGAGAATTCTGGGAAGTGGAAGGCTGAGGGAGAGAAGATGCTGCCAGACGCTGCTATGAATACCAACATGCAAGATACTGGTAAGCCACTAGCCATGTGGCAAGGTAGATTTATAGAAATGGCTTAATTTAAGATGTAAGAATAGATAGCAAAAAGCCTGAGCCATTAGGCCAAACAGTTTAAATAATATAAGCATCTGTGTGTTTATTTTATAAGTGGGCTAGGGGACTGCCGGGGCTTGGCAGGACCCAGAGAGAAAAACTCCAGCTACACTTATACCTTGCTTTTCCTCCTTCTAGGAATCCATAGATAAATTCTGATATAAAAATTGTTTACCAGTAAAGTCTCACTATGCTTTGTGTGTGATTATAGTGTTGCCAAGGCTTCATGTGTTAAATGTTTCTTGCCCTCTGATGATCTGTGCCAAATATAGCCCCTTACTTAGACTTTATACTTCCAGAAGCATGGTCCAAAATAGACCTCTTTCCTTTGTAAACTGGTGTACCTCAAATATTTCATTATAATAATAGAAATGGATTAATATTAATATTAATAAAAATGAGATTTGCCTCACAGGGCAGTTAAGAGAATTAAACAAGAAAATAAACCGAAAGTTCTAACTATAGTGTTTATGAGTACAGTTGGGATAGAGTTGGGGATGAAGTTTCGGTGTCTTCCTCCTTTGGAAGCTTGCATGGCACCTTCTGGTACATGAAATTGAATCCTCAGGGGAGGGGCTTTCAGATCAGTTCCAGCTCAGGGGACTCTGGACTCTGTTTCTAAAGTACATGTTGTTCTCAGAAATAGGAACTTACCATACATTTCTGGGGTTAACCAAGAAATAGGAACTCAGCAGTTTAGAACTCCAACTGCTCTTAAAGAGGACCAGGGTTCAATTCCCAGCACCCACATGGCAGTTCACAACTATCTGCAACTCCAGTTCCAGGGGATCTGACACCCTCACACAGACATGCATGCAAGCAAAACACTAGTGCTCACAAAATAAAGATAAATAAATTTTTGAAAGAAAAAACTACATGGGAGGGGTGCTGAAGGGATAGTTCAGCAGTTAAGAACATTAGCTATAGTTAAGAACACTGACTGCTCTTCCAAATGACCATGTTCAAATCCCACCATTCACATGGGACCTCACAGTCATCTATAACTCCAGTTCTAGGGGATCTAACACCCTCTTCTGTCCATGGTAGGCATTGTATGTATGTGATGCACAGACGTACATGCAGGCAAAACACCCATACATATAAAATGATAATAAATAAATCTTTAAAAGTAAATAATAATAATAAAGAAGCCATGAAAAAATTAAAAGTAAAATTACATCAAAAGTCCATCTCATCTCACAAGAATAGCAGTCATTAAGCAAACAAATAACAGGAGGCCAGAGAGATGGTTCAATGGTTGAGAGCACTGACTGCTCTTCCAGAGGACCCAAGTTTGATTCCCAGTACCCACAACAGCCTATAACCTCAATTCCAAGGTATTTGACACTTCTGGCCTACATATGCACTCATGTGCATATAACCACACATAGCTAAATACATCTACACATCATTAAATATAATTAAAATTAATATTTTTAAGGAGAAAATAACAGCAAATGTTGACAATGATGTATAGGAAAGGGAACCTTATATATTGCTGGTGCAGATGTAGATTAGTTCAGCCACAATGACAATCAGTGTGGAAGTTCCTCCAAAAATTCGACATAGATCTACCATACAACCCACCCATTCTAGTCCTAGCTATTTGCCCAAAGTATTCCTAGACTACATAATACAATGATACTTTCACATCAGTGTTTATTATGTCAGTATTCACAGCAGCTAAGTTATTAAATCAACCTAGGTGCATGTGAACAGAGAAAAGGATGAAGGAAATGTGGTACATGTATACAAAAGGAACTTTATTTAGCCATAAAAGTGAAATTATATCATTGACTAGAAAATGGGCAACAATAGGGATTACTACATTAAGTGAATTAAGTCAGACTAAGAAAGACAAATATCACGTTTTCTACCATACATAGATTCTAGATTTCATGGAGATACATAAAATCATGATGTATGTATGATATAGAAGTAGTAGTAAAATTGTCTAGATGAGTGAAGGGGATTAGTGTGGAAGGGAGAAAAGGAAGGGGGTTGGAGGAATATGGTCAAAGAACCACAGTTCTATGTAAATAAATATGTGGGAATTAAAAATAATAAATGCTTTGAATACATAAATGATCAAAAGGGTGCAAATGGGCAGCTTGGACTCCCACTATTCCCACATATACTTCATGTAACAAATATATGGTCACCATTGAACTTACCTGTTAAGTGAAATATTTTACAATCTTGTTTTTTACTCATTGTCTAACCAATTTAGTCAAGCTACACACTTTTGGGTTCAGGCATTCTTATTTTTCAGCAGTATTTATTCATTTTTGTCCTCTTGACTGCTTTTAGTATGAAATAACTGAATGAATAAATCTAAATTTTAGTTACTACTTTAGCACTTGAATTTAATACTTCCCAAAGATATCTGTTGTAGAATATTATTTATAGTGTGTTACTTTTGTTTATGTTGCATTTGTTTAACTCTGTGAAGCTGTGTTACTCTGCCTGTGTAAAACACCTGATGGTCTAAAAAAGAACTGAATGGTCAATAGTGAGGCAGGAGAAAGGATAGGAGGGGCTGGCAGGCAGGGAGAATATACAGAAGGAGAAAAGTGGGAGGAAAGGATCTAGGAGACAGAGAAGGAGGAGAACTTCAGAGGTCAGCCATCCAGCCTCCCAGCTACACAGCAAGCCATGGAATAAGTGTAAGATTTAAGAAGTAAGAGAATGGGAAAGCCCAGAAAGCCCAGAAGAAATAAGTTAAGGAAAGCTTGCAAGAAACAAGCCAAGCTAAGGACAGGCATTCATAATTAAGAATAAGCCTCCATGTGTGAATTTATTTGGGAGCTGGGTGGCAGGCCCCCCAAAAGAATAAAAACAAGATACAGATATCCCTTAGGAATTCAATAGGCTTCTCCAGGTTTCAGGGCTGCCAACCACTCTATACCAAGACCAAACTCCAGGTAAAATCAATGATAGTCATGGGCTGTTTCAACAGAAAAAGAATTCTCATTTCATAGTCATTAACAAAAATCTGGTCAACATATGTATATAAAATGAAAGGCAAAAGATAATGAATGAACTAATGTGTTTTTTTTGGGGGGGGGGAAACTATCAAAAGCTCTCTCTGTTAGTGTACATTTCAAAAGTATTATTAGAATACCAGCATTACTAAGCTATACTTGATTGGTTGATACAGTTCATCATTGAAGTGTATTTTATTATGTCTTTCCTGTTATCATTTGCAACAGTTATCATAATAAAAGTCAAGAGATAGTTGAAAAAGCTATTTCAGATGACTGATCTTGGCTAAGCATCAAGTTGCTACAGTTTGTTGGTTCCAGAAACAGAATACTATCCTTTATCATGTACAATATAAAGAAGAAATTTTACCCATCCACCCTTCTGAAACTTGGTGCTTAGTTTCTTAAAATAATTACAGTGAAGCACTTGTTGATGTGAGTCTTGAGGACTTCTTGCTTCAATTTTGACATAACATGAAAGCTGCTCCCCCTACTTACAAGTAAGAACTGTACAAAAGTGTAAATATAAAGCCACATAAAGTGGCTTCAGTATAAATCTGTGCCAACAAATATGGAAATCTGAGTATATTTAAAGAGAAACAGACCCAAGAGAGAAAATAGGGAAATAAACTAGCAGAAACTCTTCTATGTTGATGAACTAAAAGGAGAGAGCAGGTTCAATGTAGGCTAACATACAAAGGAAACCTCTACTGGATAAATGAGAAGCTCCAAGTTTGTCTTCAAACATTTATGGACTCTACATCTTGGAATGTTATATTTCATGGTGAAGACTGAAGAAAGAGTTTTTAATGAGGGAAAAGTTATAATACAGAAAAAAATATTTGAAAAAATGCATCCCTGGGACACGGGACTACTAAAAGATTCTGATTTAACCATATGATAGAATTCTTCTCTTTCCCCACATGTTGTCACCATACAACTGGTGTTTGGATAATTCTCTAGATTATAACTGAAGGAGATGAAAAATGTGTAATCATAATAAAGAAGCATATTCAGAGATACCAGACCTTAAAAATGCAAGAATGGTAATGACAAAAGATGAATTTGAAGTCTGGAAACTATTAAAGATTAAAATATTGAGCACAGCTTAATTTCTGGATAGAAGAACATAAATATTTATCACAAACCTGATTTTCAACTAAAAATTATGTGGTATTTTAAAAGACAGTAAAATAAGATTCAAATATTGCACAGATAATGTAATTGGGAGGCAAGAAATTTAAAATGCACATGATGAATATATTATGTACTTATAAGAAAAAAGTAAACACCATGCAAAAACAGCAAACACAGCTAAGTTTCTAGCACCCACATTAGGCATCTCACAATCAGCTATAAGTACAGCCCCAGGGGATCTATTACCTCTGGCCTCTGAAGGAATCTGCACTCACACATGCAGATACCTATATTAAAACACACAAATATACACAAGTAAAAATATTAAAATAAATATGTTTTAAAGAAATAAATCAGCCGGGCGGTGGTGGTGCATGCCTTTAATCCCAGCACTTGGGAGGCAGAGGCAGGTGGATCTCTGTGAGTTCAAGGCCAGCCTGGGCTACCAAGTGAGTTCCAGGAAAGGCTCAAAGCTACACAGAGACACCCTGTCTCGAAAAACCAAAAAAAAAAAAAAAAAAAAAAGAAAGAAAGAAAAAAAGAAATAAATCAATGTAATAGAAATGAAGATTGTCTTTCATGGGCTCCTTGATAAATTCTACATGACTGAGAAAAAAATTGGTAGCATAGACTTTAAGTCAATATTAACTTCTCAAACTAAAATATAAAGAGAAAAGAGGATGAAATAAACATAATATGGGATCCAAAGATGGGGAATTATCAATAAGTTTAAGACACATGTTTGACACAATAAAATGAGAAGTATAGATAGAGAAACCAGTCAAAGTAAGGAAGGACAAATCTTTCCATAATTGATGACTCAAACAAACCCTCATGTTCAGGAGCTCACAAAACACCATGATGGAAATTTTGAACGACACCTAAGCATGAAACATTAATACTGCATCAAAACAAATAAAACTGGCCATTACTGAGGAAAGAACAAATAGAAGCCATCATTCCTATTGAAAAACACAGAAGAAAACCAACATTTTTATAAATATGTATATAAGTGGGAAGAGAGTATAATTAAATATTTGAAGTGTTGGAACAAGAGAAAATATATCAAAGTAAAATTTATTCATATAATAAAATTAACCTTCAAAAGCACACCTAGAAAATACAAGTAAATTTATTACAAACAAAAATTACTAAAAAACAATGCTATAAAAGGTTTTCTAGACAGAAGAAGAAAAAGGTCAAAAATTGAATCTACATAAAGACAGGGCAGCAGTTGAGGAATAAAAACCATAAAATAAAATGTTATATTTGTTTTTTTAATATTGATCTAAAAGATAACTATTTGTTTAAAACAATATAATAGTAATTATTGTATTATTCTAGACATAGCCCAGTTAATGACAGAATGCCATAGTATATGGGGAAAAGTAACTGAAAAAATTTAATGTAGAATGATGTCATGTTTTTTGAAAGTGGTTTATAATAAACCCAAGAGCAACTTCTCAAAAATCTTAAAAAAGGTACAAATGATGGACTAATAGAAGCAATGCCATCGAATAATTCAGTTTTTACTAAAGACAACAAAAGCCATAAATACTCCCTGCTCATGCCAGAATTAATGTTGCAAAAATATATTACAGATTTAATGTAACCCCCATCAAAAATCTCAATGGCTTCTTTACAGAACTAGAAAAAAATAATTCCAAAACTTATAAGGAAGCACAAAAGATCCAAAATAGTCAAAGTAATATTTAGCAGAAAGAGCAATGCTGGGAGTATCATAATATCTGATAACAAATTATATTGTAGAGCCACAGTAATAATGGTGGGACAAACCACACCTTGACAGGGTCTGCTTAGATGAGCATTCCTTGGCCCTTTAAGCTTTGATTTGTCTTCAGCACCCCAAAGATAGTTTTGAGTGTTCACTGGATCTCTTTCTCCCTCTTCCCAATGTGCCCACATTGAATAAATCTCCTTTTTCTGCTTTCTACAATATATTTGGCTCTTTTACTGGCTTATTTGGGATAGGTAGGTGGACCTAACTTGGGACACAGGATGCAATCCCCGACTTCAGAAATATTGACACAGAAGTAGATATGCAGACCCTGGAAGAGAATGAAGAATGCAAAAAATGAACCCACAGAGCTGCAGCCACCTAAGGGTGGAAAAACACATTAGAGAAAGGATAGACTCTTTATGAAACAACCCCAGGAAAACTAGATTCCAACATGTGAAAAAAAAATAAAGTTAGTTTATTAACGCTCCCCTTGCATAAAAATCAACCTAAACTGGATGAAAGACTTTGATAAAAAGATATGAAACTTGGAAACTCCTGGAAGAAAATATAGGTAAAATACTTCAACATATAGACATAGTCAAGGAATTTCTGAAAAGCCTCCAATATCACAGGAAATAACCTTCTGTGTTGATTTCTTTTCCGGCATTATGATACACTATCATGACCAAAGACAACTTATAGAAAGACGAGTTTATTTTTGCTTATAGCTCTAAAGGAGGAGTCCACAATGGTAGAAAAGACATAGCAGCAAGAGGCCAGTACAGTAAGCTGACAGTGAATTTCCAACCACAGGCATGAAGCAAAGAGGGTGAACTGAAAGTGGAGCAATACCATAAACCCTTAACACCCACCTCCAGGAACATATTTCCTCCAACAAGTCTCCACATCCTAAAATCTTCTTAACCTACCCCAATACAGCCATCAGCTAGAAACAAATGTTCAAGTACATGAGCCTATGGGGACATTTCTCATTCAAACCTCAGCACCCCCAAACTGACAAATGGCATTACATGAAATAAAAAATTATCTGCATACAAAGGATACAATCATCAGAATAAAGACACTGCCTACTGAAAGTCGGAAAAATTTCAAATATATGTCAGAAAGAAATTAATATCCAGGAATTTATAAAGAACTAAAAATAATACTTAAACAATAAAAAATCATACAGTCAATAAGTGTGCATGTGGACTCAATACAGAATTTTCAAAAGAAATACATAAGGCCAATACATACTTGAAAAACTATTTAACAACCTTAACCATCACAGAAATGCAAATTAAAACTGATTTGAGACTCCATTTCATTCCAAGCAAAATAGAAGATAAATGTAAAACAATCTTGTGAGAATGTGGGTAAAAGAAACTTATTCATTGCTGATAGCGATATTGTGCAAGTGTGAAAATCAGTATGGAAATTTCTCAAAAAAAGCCAAAAATAGAACTGCCCTATCAGCCAGACAGACCACTTTTGAGTGTATACCTAAAAGACTCTAAGTTAATATATCACAGAAATACTTGCACATCCGTGTTTATTGCTGCATTGCTCAAAATAGTCAGGAAATGAGCAGTTTAGATATATATGAAGAGATGAATAAAAAAGAAAACATTTCTCCTCCCTTCTAGGTGCACATACTTGAACCCTGAAATCCAGTATTAATAGTTAATTACAAATGATTTCTCCCAGATGCAGCTGATGCTAAATGCCCATCTACATGAGATAGAATTCAATATGTCTCTTCTCAAAATAATAACAAATAACAAAAATAATGCAAAGCAAAATTAACAAAATCGATTATGACAAGTTCAAATAATTTGTATATTAATTTTTATGAGTACATTTAAAAAATATTATAGGCTATGAGAACAACATTATATAACAAATATTAAATTGCAACATATATGTATATAATATTCTACCAATTAATAGGGAAGAGACAAACTGATGAAATTAAGAATTATAATGTATCTATAAGGAAGGAAAATCAAATGGCTAATAAAATTGAAGAGATGCTCAAGTGATGAACGACAATAAAGCAAGAAACTGTTTTGCATCCATCTGTATTAGTTACTTTTCTGTTGCTATGAAGCAACATGACAATGGCAACTTATAAAAGAAAGCATTTAATGAGGTTTTGTTTACAGTTTCAGAAGATGAGTCCATAACCATCATGGCAGGGAGCATGACAGCAGGCAGGCAAGCATGGTGATGGAACAATAGCTGAGAGATTATATCTTATCTGCAAGTTGAAGGCAAAGAAGAAAAGAGAAAGAGAGAGAGAGAGAGAGAGACAGACCCACAGCACAGGGAGGAAGGGAGGGAAGAAGGGAGAACAAACTGGAAATGGCTTTTGAAAACTCAGTCTACCCCAGTATCACACTTCCTCCAAGTGTAGAACCCCAAATCCCTCCAAATCAGTTCCACCAACTAGGGACCAAGCATTCAAATATATGAACCTAAGGAGCTATTTTCCATAAAGCCACCATAGCATCAATGATATTAACAAAGTATTTAATGAAATCTAGCATTAGTGAAAATGGAATGAAATGATTGTTTTGGTGAAATAAAAAGTAATATCAATCTTTATAGAGTAGTTGACAATATCCAACAAAAGTACAAGTGTAGACACGTGATTATAGCAATGCTCCCTCAAGTATAGACACAATTCCAAGAATCCTTTGAGAAGATGATAAAGACATTTTGGTTTTCACAACTGTTGAAGGTGCTACTGACCTGTAAGTGTAGAGGCTAGGGATTATGCCAAATATGATTTGATATACAGGCCAGCATCCAAATAATGGTCTGTCCCTAAATGGCAACAGCTTAATCCACAGCATCCTCCACCTCTCACCTCTGTAAAACATAGTTATTTGAAGATATATGCATGGATGCTTTTAATATTTGTATTGGGATATAATTAACATGCCATAAAATTCACCCATTTGAAATATATAATTTCATATTTTTAGTATATTAATGGATGTGCAGCCAAAAAACCCAGTTTAAGATTAACCTCCAAAGAAACTCCTTAGTGCTTTAGTAGTCTTTAGCCTTTCCCCAGATGCCTAGCTGTAGCAACTACTAACACACTATTCTCTATGAGTGTACCTGGTCTCCACATTCATTGGGAAAGCAGTCTTTTATTATTAATGCTTAATAGTTCATCACATCAGCATAGCATATTTTACATTACTAACTTATGGGTATTTTGGTGTTTTGTCCCTTAGGGCTATTATGAAAATGCTGCTATTCACATTCATTGAATAATGATCTTTAGGTACATTGTTTATAATAAAGCTGGAAATAGCAAAGACTGAATAGAATATCCATGTGTTACAATAGAGTACTAGAGAATGGGCAAACTCAGGACAGCTCTGTCACCAACTACAGCATATATATGAGTAAATCAAAGGGAAAAGTTGGTGTTTTCACCAAATTTATTATGTAAGAATACAATTTTACTTCCTAGTATATAAATTTTTCCCAAGACTAAGTAATTATTAAAAATGTGCCACCCTGTATAGAAATCAGCATTCTGTCCAATCCTATGCATCTTGGAAAATAGCAATTTTACTGTCCCTGCTCACACCTTAAAGTTAACATTCTTGAGTCATAAGAGTGTTCTCAAACGGAATCATGCAATATTTAAGGAAAGGGAAATATAGCCTATTTGAATAAAATTTTTATTGAATGAAGTTCACTTCAAGCTATATATAAGATAGCTTAATTACTGTTTATGACAGGTCTATATAAAAGAGGTAGTCAGAAAATTCTCAGGCTAGGGAACATCAATGGAATTTGTCATTATTTAAAACCTTCAAGTGGCTATGAGCTTTATCTTCTGCACTTATATTGGCAACTATAGCCCTACTTTAAACTACAGTGTTAGGGCATTAACAGACCAGGATATGCAGCCAAACTGTTGAAATGCTCAATAGATGTGTCCAAACTTTATTTCTAAAAACTATGTGTTACTTTGTATATTTTACAGTAACATACCTAGATAAAATATAAATAAACTTATTATAGTGAGTCAATGCGTTTGTTATCCAACAAATGGTTTCATGTACAGTGTTGTTCTCTGTCATTACTTTTATATAACTTTCAAAAATCATCAAGTCAATTAAATACCTTGGTTCCATGGTGATAAAATGTAAAAATAATCATATATATACATATATATATTTAATAATATATAAAAATTTATGGTCATTTTAAGTAACTCATTTATTGTTTTAGGAACAAAATTATTTTTCTCTCATATAAAAAGTTCCAAGTTGAACTGAATTCAAGTCCCTAGAGTCCACATGAAAAGCTGAGCATAACTATGTACACCAATAATCCCAATGCTGTGAAGAGTAGCCTCAGGAGAATCTATGAGGCTTCCTAGTCACCAGCCTAGCTCCAGGTTCAGTGACAGATCCTGTATCAAGGGAACAAAGTAGAAAGTGATAGAGCAGGACATCTATTATCCTCCTTTGAAAATACACATGCATACCACATACCTACACCACACACAGTTACACAGTAATATATACATGATTATATATACACAATATTTTATATTGTGTTTAGATAATATATGCCTATAGAGTACATATAAAGTGCTTAATCATGCATATTATAGTGATGGCAGAAATGTTTTTAAAGTAATTACCATATCCACAGCTACAGGATAGAAAACCGTCATACAAATCTGTTGCTTTTATCTATTAATACTATCTAAAAAGGAAATTAAGAAAAAAAGAATAACATTCACAGTAACACTGCCCAAAATGCTTAGGAATAAATATAACTAAGAAGATGAAAGGTTTGAACTCTAGAAAGACTAGTACATTAATAAAACAATCAAATGGGATACAAATACATGGAAAGTTATGCTACAGTATTAACAAGTTCAAGCTGCCCACAGTAATCAGCAATCAATGTAATTTCCACTAAAATTTGCACAACATTTTTCCACAGAAAGAGAGAAAAATTCCTACATTTGTATGGAACTTTGTTGTCACAAAGGCTTCTGAATACCAATGACAGTACTGAATATAAAAAGCAGGGCTATGGATATTATACTACTGATTTTAGAGTACACAATGAAGACAAAGTAACCAAGATGCCATGTTACTGGGCATAAAAACAGCATATAAAACAATAGCAAAGGATGAAGGGTACAGGATGAAATCCATGTTTATTAATGAAAGTATCAAAAATACACAGTAGGGAAAGAACAGTACCTTCAACAGGGAGTGCTGAGGAGATTGGATATGAATAAAACTGAGCACTTAATTCCATAAATAAATATTAAACATGTTAAGAGCTTGAATTAAAGGCCTTAAGATGTGAGACTTTCAGAATGAAACAGTGAAAATTTCTTGATATTTTCAGGCTAGACAATGATTTTCTCTTGTGTATCACCAAAATACAGGCCACAAAGTAGAGACAAACAGGATCCCATCAAAGTAAAAATCAGAAAATGAAACAGTCAAAAGACTTAAGAGCTAAAAAAGAGAAAATATTTATAAGCCATGTGTCAGTTTGCCAAAGTATATAAAGAACTCGGATCAATAGCAAAAATTCAAATAACTAAATTGAAAAGTAAGCACAGGACAGAATAAATATTTCTCAAAATTAAAAAACAGTGACCAGTAAGTGTATAAGAAAATGTTTCCTGCACTAAGGATGAATGCAATACAAACCCAATTTACAAGGGATATCTTATAACACCATTGGAATGGCTGTTATTGAAAAGACAAACAATAAGCATTGACAGAGAGGTGTAAAAAGAGACCTGTACACTCGGGAGATGGATACAGCCTACAAAAAAGTCTGAAACACCCACAGCAGATTGTAAATATAATTTCTGGGTATCTATTTCAATAATCAATATAATAAACACAGCTCTCACCTCAAAGGCAGTAAGAAATAGATTCTGAAGCCAGTATGAGTGACCATAGCCCAGCAACACAGATTCTGATTTTGACAAGCGAACAGTTGGATGCAAGTTTTATAGTAACAGAACAAAGAAAGTCATAAATCAAGGTACTTTTCAAATACATTGGTGTACATCAAGAAGGCAGGTTATAGCAAAATGGTGAAAGCTCTGCTATAGCCTCAGATACAATATGATGATGCTCTTAGCTTTGGGGTTGATGGAAGCTAAGGGGTCTCTTTATACATCCCCCAAATAAGTTACCTAATAGTCACAGGATGTTAGGTCACACATAGAGACAGACCATAAATAGCTGCTTAGGGATTATGATTGCTCAAAATAACTTGGCTCTGGACTTTCAATATTCCAACAATATTCTATAATAATTGAGTCTCTAATTATTCAGCCTTATAGCATATTTCAGTGTAGGCATAGTTTTATTCTGTGAACTTCAGTTAACAAAAGGAATAAGAAATAGGGTATCAAACAGACATATAATTCATTACAGAATTACTTACAATAGCCAACATGTAGAGTCAAAGTAGGTGTCCACTGATGGAATGGATAAATAAAATAAGCCCATGCTATATACAGAGAGTGAAATGTTATTTAACCTTAAAAAAAGAAATCCTGTCATTTGTGACAGCATGAATGAACTCACAAAGCAATCCACTAAGCAAAATAAAGAACAAATAGAATTACAAATATTATATGCTCTCACTCATATGGAAAATTTTAAAACTGAACTCTTAGAAGCTGAGTAGTACAGTGGTTGGCAGTGATGGGAAATGAGAGAAAAGGAACAATATTGACTAAAAGTGGAAGTTCCTGGAAAGAATCACACTTTCCACTGAATGCTATGGATGATTGATTGATAAATAAAATGCTGATTGGCCAGTAGCCAGCAGGAAGTATAGGTGGGACAAAGAGAGAGAAGAAGTCTGGGAAGTGGAAGGCTGGAAAGAGGAGACACCGTCCAAGAGCAACATGTAAAAGCAGCAGGTAAAGCCACGAAAAACATGGCAACACATAGATGAACAGAAATGGACTGAGTTAAGTGTAAGAGCTAGTCAGTGGTAGGCCTGAGCTAACGGCCCAGCAGTTTAATTAATATGTTTCTGAGTGATTATTTTTTTATGTGGTTGGGGGGTCCATGGTGTTGGGCAGAACTGAGAAACTCTCCAACTACAACTGAACTTGATGTAAGGAGGTTGGAATGTGGCAAGTTCACAGTTAAATGATCTTGGCACACCTTTAGTGCTCTTAATAACTATTTACTGGTCATCTCCATGCATGACCTAATGTTCCTGTGACCATTAGGTAAAACCTTCTAAATGTATGAACATACTCATAGTTTTCAACCAACACAAAATCTATGAATGTCTTCAGACTTCTGAGGCTTAGAGCAGTTTTCCCTGCTTGCTGCACCCTCCTACCTGATGTATGAACCAATGTATTTAAAAGTGTTTTGATTTATAACTTTCTTTGTTCCTTTACCATAAAAACTTCACCAAACTGTTAGCTCTTTGGGACATGGTATTTGAGGCAACCTGACTGTATGTTCATGGGCTATGGTCACTTATATTTGACTCCAGAATAAGTCATCTCTTACTCCTTTGAGATGAGACTTGTGCATTTATGTTGATAAGAAAAGATTTATCATTATTGAGGAAGTCTTTTTCCTGGGGGCCTAATGTGGAGACCAGGGACTGCAGCTGATAACATTGCAAGATGAAGTTGAAGTTTGCTAAAAGACTGGTTCTCCAATTATTTTAACCTCACAAACAGTAACTCTGAGATAATATGTTAATGAGCATGCAATACTAAATACATACAATTTTATTTCTCTTATCTTTTTGGTTGTGAACCTAGCCTTCAGTGGTTAAGCCATCTTCCCAGAGCATTTTTTTAAAAATTTTCTTTCATATAATATCCCTACCACAGTTTCTCCTCTCTCCATTCCTCCCAGTCCTTCCCACATACTTTCTCCCCCAGATCCACTCCTGCTGTTTCCCTTCTGAAAAGAAGAGGCCTCCCAGGGTTATCAACCAAACAAGGCATAATAAGATACAGTAAGGACTAAGCACAAACCCTCATATCAAGGCTGGGAGAGGCAACTCAGTAGGAGGGAAAGGGTCCCAAGAGCATATAAAAAATGCAGAGATACTCTGCACTCCCACTGTTAGGAGTACCACAAACACACCAAGCTAACAACCATAATATATACTCAAAGGATCTAGTGCACACCCATGTTTGCTCCGTGATTGTGTTTTAATCTCTGTGAGCCCCTATAAACCCTGCTTGGTTGATTCTATAGGCTATGTTCTCTTGATGTCCTTGAACATTCTGGCTTCTACAATTCCTTCTTTCCCTCATCTGCTGGATTCCCCAAGCTCCAAGAGGAGGGACCTGATGGAGATCTCCAATTTGGACTCTCTCTCTCTGCCTAATGTTTGGCTGGGGGCCTCTTCATCTGCTCCCATCAGCTGCTGAAGGAAGCCTCTCTGATGAGGACAATTTTGTTTCTCAACTATGCCAATAAAACTAAGGGAAAAACAAAATAAAAGACAAAACCTCAATATGAAAGTATTGGAGAACATCATAAATAATAAATTATAAAGAAAAATTTTAAAAATCTTATGTGAATCTCAAAACAAGAAAATATGTACTGCTTGCTTGTCAAGACTCATACTCTTTATATTAGAACATTTTCTGAACTAGATGGAGCTCACCACAGTTCAGTAGGTTCTGGTACACTTTTATTCACATTATGAAATAATTGTTTATATAAATTTGTCTTTGGCCATGTTTATAAGCACATGATGTTGTCATTTTAGTTCTACAAAAAAAAGTTAATGGTCATTCCAGGCAGAAGCATAAATGTTTTAATGAGTAAAGAATAACAAAATATTTTCTAGCCTTGTATTACCTAGAATTTGAGAAACCCAAGCAATAATTGCCTCACTATCCATAATTCATTTTTCTTCAATACAGAAAGCAGATTATGCTGTTTGGGTGATTACAGTCCTGATAGCCAAAATGAAAATTAATTCAAACTTTACAATGACTAAAGCCTTTCTCTACAGAGTTTTTTCAGTTCTGTGAATCAAGCAAGTTGGCATTTAAACAGAATCTAAATGAGCCCTTAAATATGGGTTTCTCTTGTAAATGAAACAAAATCATAAAGGCAGAGTGGAGACAGCAAAGATGTAAGGCTTACTGGCACAGGATGATTCTCCTAATTCACAGTTGTCTATAACTAGTCAGAGTTATTTATGGAAATTCTCACAGAATGGTTGGAGCATAGGTTGAGACAACACTGACTTATTTTAGACTGTTCTGTCATGAGGAAGGGGTGACAGGGATGGGAGATGAGAGAGTAATGTTGAGAGCAAACAATACATTATATACATATATGAATTTTCGAATTTAATCACTTAAAAGCAAATTCTTCAATCCTATGTGGGACACAGCTCGGTTTTAACTTCCCCCTCATACAATATCTACCTCCCTTGAGTGATCTGTCTACAGTTAGATTTCTAAAGTTAATCTTCCTTCAAGACTAAGGGATGCAAAGGAAAAATGTCTACACTACAGGGTAAGCTTCAAGCCATCTTTGCTGACTATCTGGTACTGACTTTGTCCCAGATGAATCTTTATCTCAAGTCTCAGTTAGACCCCATGATCATCACTAGATGTCTGCTTTATGATTTATGTCTTAGTCATGTACCTTGATAGCCTGATTGGTTCCTAAAAAGTGGGTTCCTCCCCCTACCCTAAGAGAAACACAGGTGTTCTCTACCCCCAGAAGACAATGAAGTACTCATATCTGGTTGGCTTTTCCCTCTCAGATCTCAGCACTATAGGCTCCTTCTATAGAAACCTCCATGGGCAGTTTGGATTCCTTCAAATTTTTCATGACAGAAGTTTGAAAAGCTTTACGCAGTTTTTTTTTATTAAATTATTCATCCATCAAGTTATTCTTTCATCTAGAAATTATTTTGTGCATTCACCAATTCATTCATCAAACATTCAAAAAGCATCTAAATCCCATGATTTTTTTTTTGCAATACTGGTGAGTATGAGGTATGTGAGTCCAAGAAGATTTTAGGAAAATGACAGTTATATTCTTAAAGATTCTCAAGGATGAGAACAAGAGAAATTGATTTAAAGAGAGATAATGAAATCTATTTTAAATATGAAGTATTTAAGCAGCCTCTAGACACTTGTTACAGAAAGTATATCAGTGGACCAGCAGTGCTGGGATCAACTGATATTGTTTGAAATGTGAAAACCCACATGAAAGGTAACGAGGAAGAATAGACAGACAAAGGACAGGTGACAGGACAGTACTGTCTTTTCCTTGGGGAAAGATTCTGCAGAGGGTGTCTCTATAAGAATCAGAACCCACTCACCATCAGCTTACAAGCAAGGGAAGTTGTAGGGTTGAAAGGAAGGGAGCAGAAAGGCTTAGAAAGATTTCCACTTTTGGCTTCCAGTTGGCCATTGTAGAGGTAACTTGTGGTGATATTTTATTTGTGCTCTAGCAAATAAAGCTTGCCTGGAGATCAAATAAAAAAGCCAGCCACTATATTAAACATAGAGGACAGGCAATGGTAGCACACACATTTAATCCTAGCATTTGGGAGGCAGAGATTCATCTAGATTTCTGTGAGTTCAAGGTTACACTGGGAACAAAGCCAGCCATGGTGGCACATGCTTTTAACCCCAGCACTAGCTAACCAGAGAGGTCTGAAGGTCTGTACAGATAGACATGAAGTGATAGAACTGGGCAGAAAGAGGAAGTGATATAGCTGGGTGGAGACAGGAAGTAAGATTGCAGGGCACAGAAAGGTATATAGGCATGAGTATAAAGGAAGTAGCTCTCTTGGGTTGAGGATTTCCTAGCCATAAGAATTTGTGGCTGTGGCTTGTTCTGTTCCTCTGATCTCACAGCTTTCACCCCAATATCTGGCTCTGTTTTTTTTTTTTAATTAATAAGACCATTTAGCAATTCATGTTACAGTAACTAATGTGAGGTGACCCATAAACATATTTCCTGCTAGCCATTACTTGGGATCCACAGAACAAGGAAGGCAATCATCTAGACACATAAATTAATTGACTTGTATAAATTATAGAGATTAAATAACTTTAGCCACAGTTTAACCAAATGGAGGCTTTGTAGAAAATAGCATGGCCCTGGCAGACATCAAGCCTCCTTTAACCCAAATTAATTAAAATATGCATTTCAACTTCATCTGCAGGTGATTCTTAGCCACTTGAAAGTTTAAGAGGCACTATTTCTTACGAGTGTTTATATTACAGTGCTCAATAAACATAACACTCTTAAACTAAAGATAAGGAAATATACGTTATTGGTAATGGAATCTTATAAAAGTCAGATAAGACAAATAATCTGTGAGGGAAGAAAAACCCAAAGGTTGTTTTCTATTTGTCCTTGAATCTTCTTTTCTTAAGGAAAAGGGAAGTTAGCAGAACATCCTGAGATTAAGAATGATGAAGAAAAGTAACATCGCATATGATGAAGGGATAAACATGAATTCTGTCTGAAATCAAAATCAGTTTCAGAAACAGAACCAACAACATAATGTACAAGATATGAAAATGATAGGCTGGAGTTGCCATAGTTTGTATTTTCAATGTACTCCAGAACCATATTCCATTGATGAGTATGTGTAGAAATGATGGGGACTCGGAGGCTTCTGGATGTTGAGTGTGTACCCCAAGGGTCCTTCTCTCTTTTGACTTTCCACTGTGAGGTGAATGGGATTTCTCTGTCCCAGTGTGTGGTGCTGCCTCACCAGTCTAAATGTGATGAATCCAACTAATTATGAATTGGGAGATCTGAAACAATGAGTCAAAATAACTTTTTTCCCTTCACAGGTTCATTAGTTACTGGCATTTGCTACATTACTGCAAAGCTGGCTGTAAGAAAACTGTTTTGTGTTGGATAGTTTATATTTTATGTTAAAGTATTATGATCAACTATAACCCCACCCAAAGAACACCTATGTAGCAGGAATCTTAGAGTCTTATTAATAAAATCAAACCTGAGGCCAGTTATTGGGGTGAACACTGGAAGACCAGAGAGCCAGAACAAGCCACAGCTACCTCACCTCACCGGATCCTCAGCTGGTCTTGCTTCCTCAGACTGGAGGCCTATGAGTCCTCATCCAGAATGGGTCTCAGCTGAATTGCTGCTCAAAAGCCTGAATGCTTAACCAGGCCAAATGCCTAACCAGCCAAATGCTTCTAGTTTCTGGTCCTCACGCCTTATATACCTTTCTGCTTTCTACCACCACTCCCTGGGATTAAAGGCTTGCTTTCTGGGATTAAAGGTGTGATGAGTCATCATGCCTATCTGTATCCTTGAACACATGGATTTCTGCCTCTGGAATGCTAGGATTAAAGGCGTGTGAAACCACTGTTTATCCTTTATGTTTAATATTGTGGCTGCTCTGTCTTTGACCCCAGATAAATTTATTAGCATGCACAATATTTGGGGGAATACAATACCACACACCTATTTTTCAAAGCCAGCACCAATGAGTAGGACCTGACCAAAGGGCTTAGATTTTATTGCATATTTCACTTACTTCTTTTTTCAGATGCACTTCAAGTGTTTTTAAAAATCTTTATTTTTATAAATGAAATATATATATATTATTATTTGCTAAGAATTTCATACATGCATGCATGCAATGTATTTTGATCATACTCACCTGTTTCCCTTCCCAGATCCATCCCTATTTCCTACCTACTCAAATTTATGGCTTCCTTTTTATTCCTCTTTTTTTTAAACCCATCATGTCCAACTTTTGTTGGCCAAGTACTCTTGGACATGAGAAGACCTCCTGGAGTCTATTCAAGCTACCAGAGTCAGATCCTTAAAGAAAAATGACTCTTCCTCTTCCAGAAGCTATTAATTGCCAAGAGATCCTCAGCTAGTGATGAGGTTTTATCAGGGATTGAGCTCGCATAGGTATTGTACATGCTCTCATAGCTGCTGTGAGTTCATATGTGCAATTTGGATAAAAAAAAAACAGTTTTATTGTAGTTATCCACCAAATGTGGTTCTTATAATCTTTATTCCCCATTTCCATGACAATCTCTGAGTTGGCAGGAAGAATATAATGTAGATGTCACTGTTGTGTCTGAGTACTCCACAATCTCCTACTTTCTGCATGTTGACCAGTTGTAGGTCTCTGTGTTAATCACCATCTATTTCAAGCAAAAGCTCCCCTGATGAGATTTGAGAGATGCACTAATCTATGGATACACTTTTAAGTTCTTAGGAGTCAGTTTAATACTATGTCCATTTAGCAGAATAAGTTAATGAGTTCTCACCTAGGGTCTATGACCTCTCTTGCCCTGATGTTGTCCACGATAATGGTACCAGGTATAAATTACATCTTGTGAATCAGGCTTTATGTCAGATCTGAAAGTGTTTAGTTACTCCAATAACATTTGTGCTATTGCATCAAAGGGTGTATGTTGTGAATCCAGCTATTATGCTAGCTCTCAGAATTCACAGCTTGGTAAGATTGATGTTTACTTTTCTCCCCTGGTAGCATGCATAGCAACTTCCAGCATTGTGAAAGCTAGCTAGTAGAGATGAAACTTACATATCAATACCAGTTTGATTTCTCCATATTCTATGACTCAAGTATATGGTGTCTTCAGCAAAGGGTCTTACCATTAAGTTCAGGAGGGTAATGAAGAACCACAATAGCTTGTAACATTTGCAAGTTCTATGTGGCCACTAGCCAACAACTTCATAAAAGGTTACCAAGTCTTGGCATGGCGATTTTTATTTGTATATAACCCTCTAAGCCAGTTTGTGCTGCCCATATAATCATGTGGGGCCACCCACAGGAACATGGTGAACTAGGGGCTACACATTTAAAAAAAATTGATTCGATTGTAGATGTAACCAACCATCTTATTAAATAAGAAACACAGAACCAATGCAAAGAAGAAGCCAAGAGATCAGAGCTAAGAGACTTACCTGTCTGCTACAGCTAGCCTCTTCAGCCAAGAGAGACCTACTTCCTGAGTGTTTGTCTTTATATAGACTTTCTGTTCCACCTTCTCATTGGTTGTAAACCCAACCACATACCGCCTCGTCACTGCCTGTCTGTACAGACCTCCAGGTCTTCTATGGTTGGTATTGAGATTAAAGGCATGTGTCTCCAATGCTGGCTGTATCCTTGAACACACAGAGATCTACCTAGCTCTGCCTACCAAGTGCTGGGATTAAAGGTGTGCGCCATGAACACCCAGCTCTGCTATGGCTTGCTATTAGCTCTGACCCCCAGGCAACTTTATTTATTAACATATAAATAAAATCACATTTCAGTACAAATAAAATATCACATTTCCCATTTTCTATTTTAATAAAAAGAAAAAAGGAAAAAGGTTATAACTAACATAAGAAAAACTATATACAAAAGTACAATAACTATATACAATATATACACAAGTAATAAATACATAAACAATGTCTAGTTCATTTGTATTTGACAAATTCAGAGAAAATAATTCCATTATCTATCCTATTTTAGTAAATCCAAAATGTATCTAATTCACTTTCTATCCTAACTAGTCTTCAACTATAACTAACTCTTCTTCAACTATAACTAACTAATCTTCGAATATAACTAACTAATCTTCAACTCCTTCAGAGACCCAAGAAGGAAATAATATTACCTATCAAAAATAAAAATAGGAAGTGCATGCAAGCAACTTCCAAAAAAATTGTGAGTTGACAGAAACAGCCAGATGCCTGGACAGTCACCTGAGGTTTCTCCACAGTGTTGGGGCATCTGCAGGCTATAGGCTTAGCATATCTGATAGACTCATTTGTGAAGTAGGATGTACACAAGGTCAATAGTTCGACCTCACATTGGGTGAGAGCAGTCCATGTACCAGAAACACCTAAATTCCACTAGTGTCATGTCATGATTCAGGATTTTAAATTTTGGAAATTGTTGATGTTTTTCTTTTTTTTTTTTAATTCAGCTGTCCATTCTTCTTGGCTATGTGTGTGTGTGTGGCTTCATCTCAGCATCTCATTCTTCTCCATATCCTTCTATTAAATGCCAGAATACTATTGAGAGGCGTGAGCTTAGTTACTCCTCAAGAATAACTGTTTCAGCTGTCATTCCACTGCACATCAGAAGCCATCGACCCACTGCCTGTTCAGGTGCCTTCGAAGAAAAGGACACTGTACCTATTCTGGATTGTGAAGGCCACTTCAGGGATGGTGCCATATTGTCCTGGCCTCAGAAGATGCCTTTTGATAAAGCCATAACCACACTTGTTTTGGCAAAAATCAGTAGTCCTTTGTTTCATGTCCTGTCTGTCCTATTTGTCAACAGTTGATTCAAGGATACTATATTGTCCAGTGGCTAACTTTTGCCACAATGAAAGTTAACTCCATATGTAGTTTCTTCAATGCCCATATTCTCTCTGAGGTAGATTGGTACTGCCAGGAGTCAACATGTCTCATAGTCATAACAAAAAAAATTTCTAACTAATTAAAACATTTTAAATGCCATATTCTGTAGATCTCTGAAGGGTTTGAAGATGACCTATCTATCTAAAATATATCTGTTCAATTTTTAAAACATATCTAATATGACTACAAGTTTTATTGTAATGTCTATTGCTGTGGATATCACTCTATATAAATAAAACATTGATGGCCAGTGACCAGGCAGGAAGTATAGGTGGGACAAAGAGAGAGGAGAATTGGGGAAACAGGAAGAAGAAAGGGAGACACTGCAGCCACCGCCAGGAGAAGCAGCATGTAAAGACGCCGGTAAGCCACCAGCCATGTGGCAAGGGATAGATTTATAAAAATGGGTTAATTTAAGATAAAAGAACAGTTAGCAAGAAGCCTGCCATGGCCATACAGTTTATAAGTGATATAAGCGTCTGAGTGATTATTTTATAAGTGGATTGTGGGACTGCGGGGCTTGGGGAACCTGGAGAGAAGCCCTCTAGCAACAGTCTAACTACTAACTTTCATTTCTTTATATCCTAATAGCTGGTAATAATAACATTCAAAGATCAGAAAATTGCATTACATTGTTAAATGAACGGTATAAGTACAATTAGAAATATACATATAGCATTTTCTAATAATATGAATTTCAATATATATAATTTGTATACAATATAAAACAATCCAATCCAATGTAAAGTATTTAAAACTAGTAATTGTCTTTTTCTTTTCTTTTCTTTTTAAAAACAAGAACCTTAAATCTAATCTCCTTTGCTTAAGCCTTTTAACTGAACCCCTGACAACAACTTGTAACCAACCCCCCTAAACAATGAAAATTATCCCAGACCCAAAACCCATTAAAAAGACCAAAAAACCACCCGCCCCAGACCACCTCTTTGGGAATGTGGGAGTCGTATTCTTAAAATTGCTTCCTGCTGGGTCTGGTCAAAGTTATCTTTATCCTGAAAGGAAAATTTTAGGTTAGTTTTCAAATTCTAGAAAAGGTAACTATATCCTTCATTATCCAGTCTGGGTATAATGCCAAAGTTCAGGGTTTACCTCAAGTCCTTATTCAAGTAGTCTTTGAGACTGGATCATCTCAGCGAGCCCTCTCAAAATTGCTCTGAGCACTTTGTAGTTCAAGGCTGATCTGTAGATGATGTTTGTCAGCTTAGTGATATTATTATTATCCATGTGGAATTGTTGTTGTTGTGGGGCCCCAATTTCTTCCTGGAGACTTCAGTTGATGTTAGGCCTGGCCATAATTTCCTGTAGAAAACTGATAAGAGACTCGAACACAAAGACATATATATGCAGCTAACTGAAGCCTTTTTTCTAGAATTAGTTAGTACTCTATATGACCATTCATACCTTAACAAAGTTTAAAATGTATGTATCTCTCTCTATGTATATTAATCTTGTAAATTTTGATATAAAATTTATACTTTAAGAAAAGTTTAAGAATCAAAATAGAATCAAAGAGTTGAGATTAGTAGTAGAATAGTCCCTTAATTAATTTAGCTTTTCTCCTGTACCATAGCAGAAGATGGCTCTTATCTTCTGGCATGATACAAGGAGTTTGCATTCTCCTTTTAACAACATGCTTGAGATTAAAGGAGAGAGCAATTCTCAGATTCCAAAGTCAGCTTTAAATTTTAATTGAACTGGGACTATTGGAAGAACAATAGTGTTAGACCTTTAAAGAAGAGCAGAAACAAACACTTAGGAAGACAAAAAAATTTAGATGATATACCCATATGCCATTTCACTCTGTTTCCTGGGATAGATGATTTGTCCCTTTTCTTCAGTTGTCTCATTTGTCCAGTGTTTTTCAGATTGCTTAACCTTCATTCTCCTAAAAGACAAAAATAAAAACCTTTCCCCAAGACTAGTTTTGGGGATGTTCCTTTTTGGGAAGCTATTATCTGATTAAATGAAAAGGCATGTGTTACTGGTATAAGTTAGTTTAAATTGGATGTTCATGCTGGTTGATGAACTATCAACTCCTCTAATTAAGAGGTCTCTCTTGTTCAAATCGAATCTTTATCAATTTTGATGGTACCCACAGCTTATCTTCTCCTATAGAAACAAAAGCAAAAACTTGTCCCCAATGTAACACATATCCTGGTTTCCATTCTGAGGCCAGCACATCCTTAAAGTATATAGGCTGATTTAAATTCTGTAGTTTTTTTCTATTATCCAATGTCTCAGCTGTTGTTCCTTTCTCATTGGCATTGAGAAAATTCAAAGTTAATAGAGCATTATGCAGTCTATTTCTGGGGGGTTTTGTTACTCCTTTCTGTTTATTTAGCATATCCTTTAGAGTTCTGTTTGATCTTTCTATAACTGCTTGACCTGTAGGATTATGTGGTATACCTATAATATGCTTTATATTGTAATAAGCAAAAAACTGTTTCATTTTAACAGAGACATATGATGGAGCATTGTCAGTTTTGATTTGTGCAGGTATACCCATGATGGCCATAACTTCTAGGAAATGAGTGATTACAGAATCAGATTTTTCAGAACTCAAAGTAGTTGCCCATTGAAATCCTGAATAAATATCAATGGTATGGTGTACATATTTCAATTTTCCAAATTCTGCAAAGTGAAACATGTCCATCTGCCAGATTTCATTCCTCTGAGTACCCTTCGGGTTACATCCTGCTGGTAATAGCGTTTGATTGTAGAAGGAACAAGTAGGACATTTCTTTACAATTTCTTTGGCTTGTTTCCAGATTATAGAAAAATCCTTTTTTAAACCTTTACTATTGACACGATGTTTTTATGAAATTCTGAGGCCTCCAGCACATTTCCTATCAATAATTTATCAATTTCATCATTGCCTTGAGCTAGAGGGCCTGGCAGACCAGTATGGGATCGAATGTGAGTTATATATAAAGAATGACTCCTTTTCCTGATTGTATCTTGTAATTAAATAAATAGTGAAGTTAATTCTGAAGCATCAGAGATAAATTCTGCTGTCTCAATATGTAACACCACTCTTTCAGCATACTGAGGGTCAGTTACTATGTTGAGATATCTGAAAAATCCATTAATACCAACAGAATAGCATACAATTCTGATTTTTGAACTGAATTATAAGGACTTTGAACCACTTTACTTAAATTTTCTGATTTGTAACCTGCCTTTCCTTCTTTGTTGGCATCTGTATAAAATGTACAAACTCCAGATATGGGTTTTCCTGTACAATTTGAGGCAAGATCCAATCAGCTCTCTATAAAATCAATTCTATCGCTTTTGGGATATTTGCTGTTAATTTCTCCCGAATAATTACTGCAAGCTCTTTGCCAAGGTTCACTTTCTGTCCATAATTTTTCAATCTCCTCCTTAGTTAAAGGTACAACAATTTCTGCTGGGTCTATTCCTGCTAGTTGACAAAGTCTCAATTTTCCTTTCCAAATCAAGTCAGAGATTTTTTCCACATAAATTTTTAATTTTTTATTTGGTTTATTTGGTAAAATTTCCATTCCAATATAATATCTTCATTCTGCATTAATAATAATACATTCTCCTGTAGGAGAATGTCTAGAAGGTAAAATAACCAAAATGCAATCCAGCTTTGGATCAATACAATCCTTGTGCCCTTCATGTACTTTCGTTTCTACCAAGACCAATTCTTTCTCAGCTTCAGGTGATAATTCCCTTGCACTATTTAAGTCCTTGTCACCTTCTAAGGTTTTGAACAAATTATTCAGTTCATCATTTTTTACCCCAACAATAGTTTCTAGATAAGAAATGTCTCCAAATAATCTTTGAAAGTCATTAATGTGTGTAGTCTATCTCTCTAATTTGCACCTTTTGGGGTCTAATTTTTGTAGCTCTATTTTATATCCTAAATAATTAATAGAATCTCCTCTTTGTATCTTTTCAGGAGCAATTTGTAATCCCCAGCAAGGCAAATTTTTCTTTACTTCTTCAAACAGTCTTTCTAATGTATCTGCATTTGAGTCAGCTAGTAAAATATCATCCATATAATGATAAATTATAGATTTAGAAATTTTTTTATGTATCACTTCCAATGGCTGTTGTACAAAATATTGGCACAGAGTTGGGCTATTCAATATTCCCTGTGGGAGGACCCTCCATTGAAATCTTTTAACTAGTTGAGAATTATTATAAATAGGCATTGTGAAAGCAAATCTTTCTCTGTCTTTTTCTTGTAAGGGTACTGAAAAGAAACAGTCTTTTAAATCAATAACTATGAGGGGCCATCCTTTTGGTAACAGAGTAGGCAAAGGAATTCCAGATTGTAGAGAGCTCATTGGCTGAGTTACTTTGTTAATTGCTCTAAGGTCTGTTACCATTCTCCATTTACCAGATTTCTTTTTAATAACAAATACAAGCGAATTCCCAGGGCTGGTTGATTCTTCAATATGCTGAGCATTTAACTGCTCTTCTACCAGCTCTTCTAAAGCCTGGAGTTTCTCTGTTGTTAAAGGCCATTGCTGAACCCATACAGGCTTGTCTGTTAACCATTTTAAAGGTAGAGCTGTTGGTGTCTTTGGAAGATCATCAGTTGTTGTGCCCTGTTATTGTATAATATGGATGGCTGGTGACCACTCATTAGAATAATATCTTCTAATATTTCTCTCAGAAACATGTGCTAGTTTATGATTTGTTTCTGAGATTGGAGGGATGTTAATCTGAGTATTCCATTGTTGCAACAAGTCTCGACCCCACAGGTTCATAGCTATGTTAGTCACATATGGTTTTAATTTTCCTCTCTGTCCTTCTGGACCTATACATTTGAGTCAACTTGCACTCTGTTTCACCTGAGATAATGTCCCAATTCCTAACAGTTGAACGTTTACCTCCTGAAGAGGCCAAGTTGGATGCCAAAATTCTGGTGCAATTATGGTAATGTCTGCACCTGTGTCTACCAGACAACAAACTACCATTAATTTTTATTGTTAATTTTGGTCTTTGTTCATTAATAGAATTTGCCAAAAATTTTTCTTTATGTTTTCTCCTGAATTTTCTATTCTCTCTGTTTCATCATCCCAGCCAGCATGATTTATTCCAATAGACATTTCGTTATTTAATTGCTCTGAGTAGGGGTTTCCTCTACAACTGCAGGAAATGTTTGAACTGGATTTGCTATGGGGGCCTGCATGAGGCCCCTCTGGGTGTTTCCCGAAGACTGAAGCAAAGGATTACCTTGCCTTTCCCTTGTTGATCTACATTCATTGGTCCAGTGTTTTCCCTTACCACACCTTCTCCATACTCCAGAAGGAAGGGGCATTCTTTTGCCATTGTTCCTTGAAGAAACATTGTTTCTAGGAATGACCTGTTTACAGTCCCTTTTCAAATGTCCTTGCTTTCCACATCCAAAACATCTAACATTCCTCAAACCTTTTGAAATTGCTTCTCCTACCCACATATCATCATGGTCATGAGCCTCAACATTAACCATGTCTCTAATCCAATCTTCCAAAGGTGCAGATCTTGACTTTGATGGCCTGATTATCCTTTTTAATGCTCCATTCACATTCTCAAAGGCCAAAGATTCAATTATTATCTGACTAGCTTCTGAATCTGGGACCATTCTCTTTACTGCTGAAGCCAGTCTTTGTAAAAAAAAAAATCTGTGAAAGATTCTTTTGGGCCTTGTATAACCTTTGTAAATGACTCAGTTTTTTTCCTAGTTCCACAACTCTGTCCCATGCATTCAAGGCTGCTGTTTGACATAGAATTGAGGTTGGGACATCATATAAACATTGTGTGTATACTAAAACATATTGGCCTTCTCCAATAAGCTGATCCTGGAAGACTTATATTCCTTTATCCCTCCATTGTCTTTCTATATTTTTAGCCTCATCTCTGAACCACATTTGCCACTGGAGCCTTTGACTGGGTTCCATAACAGCCTGTGCCAGCTCCTGCCAGTCCTATGGTATAATCTTATTATATGTTGACCAAGAATTTAACATTTGCTTTACATATGGGGAATGCATGCCATAAGATACTATTGCCTCCTTAAACCTTCATAAATCTAACATTTCAATTGGAGCCCAAATATTTTTTGTAGTTATTTTATTAGAGAACTATTATACGGTTACCAGATAAATTAAGGGTGATTGTGTGAAAACAGGCTTTCTTTCTGTAACCTTATGATCCAATCTTGAAACAACTTCACTGTTAATTTCTTCTGTCTGAATTTGAATTTCTCTATAATTCATTTTTATAGGTTTAACAAGTTTTTCTAAAACTGTTTTCCTGGCACTTAAATTGACTATCTTTTTAAATAGTAAAATGGGGATAAAAAAGTAATAAACTGCATAATTCTATCAACATTAATCACTTCATATAGTTGTTCCATTGTCAGACTGCTTAAAATTTCAAACAAAGCCCATTTTTCTTTCAATGTACATATAAAACCCATTTTTTTTAATGTGGAAAAATTTCTCTTTTAAATAGTTTTCTTTAAAATATCTGATATATTAAGTGACTTACCAAGTCTGCATACAACAGCAGAAATCCAAGGGAATTTCACAACACCACCTAGTGTCAGAGGTATGAATCGAGAGAGAGAGAGAGAGAGAGAGAGAGAGAGAGAGACAGAGAGAGACAGAGAGAGAGACAGAGAGAGACAGAGAGAGAGACAGAGAGACAGAGACAGAGAGAGAGACAGAGAGAGAGACAGAGAGAATGCAAGAAAGCATAGCCACAAGTTCTGGCTAAAAGCTTAAATCCAGCCATGTGTTCCCTCTTGAGCCGAGTCAAGCCTTGGCTCTGGCTTCCATAAGCTCTGACCATGTGCGATGGCTTTACAGGCAGGGGCCCTGTTCGGCAGGGCAGGCCTGAGTTTTTTTTAGCACCAGCTTTAAGCAAGTAGCACCAACTGCAGCTAACTGCTTTGGGTTATGGTCAGTCCAGCCTGAGGGCAAGCTGACCTGGGCCCGGGTTAGGGAACCAGCTGCCCGGGCTAGGGAACCGGACCGCCCAGGCGGGAAACTGGACCTGCCGCCAAGCCAAGTCAAGCTGCTTTTAATGGATTCTTGTCACGTTGGGTGCCAAATGTAGACATAATCAACTGTTTTATTAAATAAGAAACACAGAACCAATGCATAGAAGAAAGCCAAGAGATCAGAGTTAAGAGCCTTACCTGCCTGCTGCACCTAGCCAAGAGACCTCTCTGAAAAAAGAGAGCTACTTCCTGTGTGTTTGTCTTTAGTCTTTCTGTTCTGCCTTCTCATTGGTTGTAAACCCAAACACATGACTGCCTGGACACTGCCTGTTTGTACAGCCTTCCAGGTCTTCTATGGTATTGAGATTAAAGGCGTGTGTCTCCAATGCTGGCTGTATCCTTGAACACACAGAGATCTACCTAGCTCTTCTACCAAGTGCTGGGATTAAAGGTGTGTGCCACAAACACCCAGCTCTGCTATGGCTTGCTATTAGCTCTGACCCCCAAGCTACTTTATTCATTAACATACAAATAAAATCACATTTCAGTACAAATAAAATACCACCATAGTTCCTCTTCCAAAACCCAACAGCATGGATATCACATTCTGATTGTATAAAAGCTAGCTATCTGGAAGGATTATTTACATGAATGTGCATGTGTCTAAGGGAGTATATGCCACATTTGTTCAGGGTTCTTCAGAGTCCATAGAGGACATTAGAGTTATAGATAGTTGTGAACTACCCAATGTAGATGCTAGAAATTGATCTTGGGTTCTCTGGAAGAACAGCGAGTACTCTTAATTGCTGAGCCATATTTCTAGCTCCCTCATGAATGAAGTAAATGAATAAATTTTCTACTTTGTAAGGATTGGCACTGCTACTTAAGGTTTGAGACCTTGGATAAACTACTTAGCTTCTCTAAGCTTCAGGTTTTTTTTAACAGTTATAATAATAGCCCACACTGTGGAAGGCTGAAAAGATTAAGTGAAGAAATGCATGTAAAGTTCTTAGCTCAGTGTCTGGCATGAAGGTAACAATTGTATGATCATAACTATTAGTGTTCCTAATAACCATTGTTATTTAAAATGGAAATTAGTATACTCTCCATCTGACTATATTAATTTCTAAATAGATCAAAGTACATTTCTCATATTCTACAAATATATTTTTTCTTATATTTTGAAATGAGTCTTAAGAAAAGTAAAAAATGTCTTTTATAGAGAATTTAGCTTGTGGAAAAGAGGCTTTGAGAAGGCATACCTTTCCTTAGACACTAATCAAGTAAATAGGGACAGCCTTTCATCTCTTTAATCCTAGAGTTTTTCAAATCCTTTCTACAAGGATAAATACTTCTGTCAGCTATGAGGATTTGAATGACAGGTCTGAAATCAGAGCAAGGGAAAGCTAATCATTTCTCCTTAGTCTGTCTAAGCATTACACTGGGAAAATATGAGGCTGGGAAGTGCTTTCTTTCATCATGCATAAAATCAGAGACATGTAACATAAGAATATGTGAAGGTATTGTTTATTGCATAAATATTTCTCATATATATATATATACATATTTTTTGAGAGAGATTATTTTACCCAGAGGATAAGGAGATAGCTTTTAGTTTATATCTTAACTGAAAGTAAATGAGAGACTTAGAAATAGACTGCCTGTGTTATCAGCACATATGCCAAAGAAATTTCCCATAAACAGCAAGTGTCAAAATAATTTGAATTGAAGCATCAAGTAGGCCTCCGCACAATGATGGCCATATCAAAACAAAGCAGTGTCAAAAGGAAAATACCATCAACCTCAAAGAATTTAAGTGCTCTGGAACAATTTTTGTACACTGTAAATATGCATGACTCTCATTAGTTAATAAAGAGCTGACTGGCCTATAGCTGGACTGGAAGACATTGGGCATGAGAGCCAGACTAGGCAGACACTGGGAAGATGAAAGGCAAAGTCTCAGGAGTCATGGGCAAGACACAGAGGAAGGTGGAGATGAACATGCCATACTGAGATAAGGAACCAAGCCATGTGGGGTTTAATCCCAGCACTCGGGAGGCAGAGGCAGGCAGATCTCCGTGAGTTTGAAGCCAGCCTGGTCTCCAAAGTAAGTTCCAGGAAAGGTGCAAAGCTACACTGAGAAACCCTGTCTCGAAAAAACATATATATGGGTTAATTTAAGATGTAAGACCTAGTTAGTAACAAGCCTAAGCTATTGTCTTATCATTTATAATTAATAATAAATTTCTGTGTGGTTATTTGGGAGCTGGCTGGCAGGAGGGAGCTAAATGGTAGTCTCAACAACAACAACAACAAAAAATCTGCCTACATTTAAGTCAATTGCCATCCTAAGAGATGCCTGCCTTGCATGAAAACCATCTTCACTTCAGCTTCAATTTGGTGTTTCCCAAGCCTTTCTTCTTCCCCTAGATGAAACATATGCTTATAAGAGCATTTGCAATGTACATTGTATTTGTAAATTGCCATTTGTTGCTTGAGTTCACTGAGACTCTGAAGCTTGCTCTAGAAGTATTCCCCCATCCCATTTTAAACCTCAATATAATTATCTCAAAATGTACTCAAAGGTCCTTTGCCTGATGGGCTGCCCTCTAACTCTGAGAGGACAGAGTAGAAAAGAATAAAAACATCAAAGAATTTTTAAAAAGAATAAAAACATCATGTTCTTGAGAACAGTTAGAAGGTAAACCATTTCCAAGAGATATTACTATTGTTTGTCCCTTTATAGAAAATGCCTGCAGTGGAAAATGGTTTAGATGTTCAGCCACTGGGAGCTCCTCCATGAAGAGAAGGCTCAATCAGAAGCTCCAGCTGGCTGCCTCAACTTCCCCTTTCAGATTCTGCTGGGTGTTCTGAATGCCCAATTTGATAATATTAGTTCCATTTGTTGTTATTTGTTCTTTTTCTTGAATTCTCACCCAATGGGTTACTCTGTTCTTCCCAGAACACTCTCTATAAGAAACTCCAGCCAATTGTCTCAATAGGGTTTCTCCATTCAATTTCTGCTGGGTGTTTTGCAATCTATCATCTATCCACTTGCTAATTGCTATTTGATCTTTTACTTTGGCTTACTATGTACTCAATGTACTTATTCATTCAAAACAATATGTGTGGTCATCATAGATTATTCTCTGAAAATTACAGAATACCATTTTCCCCTACCATCCTGCTCATAAGAAGGGTTTTATTGCTTGCTCTGCTTGCTTCTTGTTCTCTATAATATTTATTTTCATGAAGTCCTCACTAAGTCATCTGGAATAAAAAGAAAAAACCCTTCAACTTTGCTTTCTTACCAACTTCCCAGTGGAAAGTACCCTTCTACTGGCTGTGTGAATTTAACTAGTAGATATCTCACCTAAATTAAATTATGCTACATTTTTTCATTTTGTAATTGTCTCATTTCAGTTAATATAATGTACCAGAGGTTTTTATTATTTCCTTCCTATTAGAGATGGAATAATATTTCATTAGTTGTATTTTCCACACTTGGCTTAACCATTTATTTGTAAATAGACAGTTGAGTGGCTTCTAGCTTGACTATTGCAAATAGTGTTAATATAAACACATACTACAAAGACCTCTTTAAAATCCTGATTTCAATTATCTGGGATATGTCCTCAGAAAGAAGAATTTCTGGGATATATCTTAATGTAGATGTAACCAATTGTCTTATTAAAATAAGAAACACAGAGCCAATGTAAAAGAGAAAGCCGAGAGGTCAGAGCTCAGAGATAAAATCTTACCTCCTGCAGTGCTCCTAGCTTCCCCAAGAGAGAGCTACTTCCTGTTTGTCTGTGTTTAAATAGTCTTTCTGTTCTGCCTTCTCATTGGTTGTAAACCCAACCACATGAATGCCTCATCACTGCCTGTAAGTACTGCCCTCCAGGTCTTACAGGCGTATGTATCCAATACTGGCTGTATCCCTGAACACACTGAAATCTACCTAGCTCTTCTAACCACCACGCTCTTGCTATGGCTCTAATAGCTCTGACCCCAGGGCAACTTTATTTATTAACATAAAATTAAAATCACAGCCGGGCGGTGGTGGCGCACGCCTTTAATCCCAGCACTCGGGAGGCAGAGCCAGGTGGATCTCTGTGAGTTCGAGGCCAGCCTGGGCTACCAAGTGAGTTCCAGGAAAGGCGCAAAGCTACACAGAGAAACCCTGTCTCGAAAAACCAAAAAAAAAAAAAAAAAAAAAAAAAATTAAAATCACATTTCAGTACAAATAAAATATCACCATATCTTAATTTCATTTAATCCTTTTAATAGCCATCATACTAGTTAGATTGGAGGTGGAACCATCTTAACTACTCATCAACACTGTACAAGAGTCCCAGCATATTCAAATCCTGGTCCATAGTTGTGATTATACAATTATTTCTTCCTTGTTATGGCAGTCATCCAAATGGATTTGAGATAAAATCTCATTATGGTTTTGGCTTGCATTTCTTTAATCAGTGATTTTGAGAATCTCTGTATGTATATAATGCCCATTTGTCTACCTGATTTGGAGAAATGTTTACTGAAATTCTTTGATTATTTTAAATCAATATTTTATGCACTGTTGAATTCTAAGAAATCTTTATATATTCTGAAAATCTCCTAGTTTTAAAGTTATGATTTTACTATTTCTAAAGGACTTTACTTCCTTCTGTCATATCTACCCCATAATTTTCATACATATGCTATCTTCCCATGTGACTTCAATGGCCATGAATTTTTTCTTATATCTTTGCCTTATAAGTTGGAAATTATTAGCAAATGTATACTGTAGGGTTTTTTTTTTCTGATTCTGAGAGAAGTTTCTAAACTACAGAAAGGCAGACCTAGTACAAGCTGCACTCCAAGTCCATTTCCTATTCTTCTTACTCTATAGTCATATTACATTCACCTGCCCCATTTGCAGTTAGGTGTGGTCATATGAGTGACCTTAGGATGAAACTGTAAGTTCACATCTTCCTTTCAGAAACTTACATCCTTTGCTTCTGTTTTAGCATAATTATAAGCATTGTATCTTAAGAGTATTCATGTTCTCCAAGAAATCACATTAAGCATTCTTTAAGTCTTCTAGATTATGGTTTTTAGCTAGCAAATAAACTTCTCTGAAGAAGAAATAGAACATATTTGACAAATGAGAAACCAATGGATTATAATTTATCTCAGCAGAAGTATAGGAAACATTACTTAAACACAGATTTTAAGCACTTAAATAAGGTGATCAAGAGGAATCAGCATCTGTGCTTTTACAGCAAGTCATGGTAGACATATCTCTTCTTTTTTCTTGTTAGATTACTAAATAGATGGTGAGATAAATGTATTGAGCATGGTGTGTCTGTGTTTTAGCAATCAATTTAACAAGATTTCTCATGATGTTCTTAAGGTCAAGATAGAGGGAACATGGCCAAGTACAACAGCAGTTAGGTTGAAGGGTAACTCCTCAGATCATCTTTCTCCAAATGGTGTTAATTAATATCAGCCCACCTAGTGGATCCTAGCCATAAAACCAGCCCTCTTCATTCAGGGCCTCCTACTGAACATTCTAGTCAATTATTTGGGCAAAGAGAATGAATTATATTTACCCCATTCAAACATAACAATAAATTGAAGTTTGACTACTGTGCTAAAAAACACAATTACAGTAAAAAGGCATTCACAAGCTATACTCTCTCAACATCTTAACTAGATGGAAAGTAAATAGAAATATTAGGCTGTTTGTATGATTTCAGAAAATATGCAGATATGCAATACAAAAAAATGGGGCATATATGTATTCTGACTGTATAGCAGATGAAAAACACTAAATGTCTTACTTGACAAAGAGTTCATTAGCCTCAGTATAATGTAATCACCAAATTTATAAAATGCCCATTTAGATGTTGAGAACAATCATAGGTATAGGGTGTTGATACTAAAAATATGCCCACTAGACTTTGCAATCTTGTTTCTATTATTATTTTAAGCATAAGAAAGGCACATGCATTTCTATTGTGTCAGAATACACGAGGAGACATTTTGATTTCTCAGAGGCATATTCCTATTGTAACTGTGTTTGTTCAGTGTCTTTAAGAAGTATCTATTTTTCAGAACCAAGATTCAATTAAGATTTGTAACTAAATTTTCTCACTATCTTTGGGTCACAGCCACCATGAATACATGTTTCATTAGCACATTATAAAATATCATGTTGAATTATGTGTTTTAGATGTAATATGTGATAGAAACAAAATAAGAAACAAGGTTTAAAAAATAGCATATTCAGTTTTGAATTCTCTTTAGTTATTCTTTTTAAAACAGGATATGTTTTATTTTTAAATTACCTGTATGTGTGCAAGTCGGTGTGTGTGTGTGTGTGTGTGTGTGTGTGTGTGTGTGTGTGTGTGTGTGTGTTGTTATGTGCACATGAGAACAGTACCTATAGAGGTCAGAGGCATTAGATACTCCTGGAGCTGGAGATATAGGTATAGTGAGCCACCTGACATGGATACTAGAAACTGAACTTGGGTCTTCTGGAAGCACAGTATTCACTGTTAACTGCTGAGGCATCTCACCACCCCACTCCCAGTTATTCTTTTTCTTATATAGTCTATTAAAATTAATCTCTTCATTACCATAGTTCAAAGTATTATACTCAATTCTCTTAGAGTGGATACATTAATTACAGTGAAATATATGCTTACCTCAGGAATTCAAAGAGAAGGAATTCCCCTTTTCAAGTTATTGGAGTTGAGAATTTATATAGCTTAGGAAAAGTTTAGTAAAAGTCATCAGTGAAACCATCTGGTCCTTGGTTTTTCTTTGTATGGAGATTTTATTTTTCTTTTTTTTAAACCACTAACCCAGGCTCATTCTTTTTACTGACTTATTCAGACTTATAATGCCCTCGTATTTTAGTTTTGATAGGCCACATATGTCCCGAAGTCAATCCACTTCTCTGGTGTTCTGAATGATCCTTCACATTTTTGTGGTATGGTCACAGTATCTGTGACTTGAAATATTATTTTCTGTGTTAATTTATAGTTTTATTCTATTATAATGAGAAAATACACAAATTATAGATTCAATTTTTTGAAATTTGCTATAATTTTTTATGTAGCCTAACAAAGAGTATAGTCTAAAGAAAGTTTCATAACTTGAAATGTTTTGGAAATATTAGAGCCATTCTGACTGACATTATCTGTCTTTGCTAGTTCTTTGCCCTCCTCCATCATCTGTCCATTATTAAAAGTATGGTATTAAAATTTTCCTCAGTTAGGCTGGGGAAGTAATTTAGTTGGAAAAATGCTTGCCCATATGCTCAAATCCGTGGGTTTGATCCCCAGCACTCCATAAACAGGTTGTGGCAGTATTCATTTTTAAACCAGGAACCTGGGAGGTGGAAACAGTAGGATCAGAAGTTCAAGGTCATCCTCAGCTAAATAATAAGTAGCCTGGACTACATAAGACTTTTCTAAAAGCAAAACAAAAAATTCCAGCTACCTATTGAACAGATAAACCTACATTTGATTTATGGGCAATGTAAGTACCCCCCCAAACAATAAAAATAAAGCATATTTTATTCTCCACCCTCTACCTTAATCTTGTTCCTAAAAACAAAAGTAACGTTAAAATCAAAATTGACTTTCTGAGTCTGGGTTACCTCACTCAGGATGATTTTTTCTAGATCCATCCATTTGCCTGCAAACCTCATAATGTCATTGTTTTTCTCTGCTGAGTAGTATTCAATTGTGTATATGTGCCACAATTTATTTATCCATTCTTCAGTTGAAGGGCATCTAGGTTGTTTCCAGGTTTTGGCTATTACAAACAATGCTGATATGAACATAGCTGAGCAAGTGCTCTTGTGGTATGATTGAGTATTTCTTGGGTATATGCCCAGGAGTGGTATAGCTGGATCTTGGGGGAGATTGATTCCCAATTTTCTAAGAAAGCTCCATACTCACTCATAGGAAGATGCTAGATGTGGAACAAGGATGACTGGACTGCTACTCACATCACCACTGAGGCTACCTGGAAAACGGGACCCCAAAAAAGACACAGAGAAATGGATGAGATCTACATGAACAGCCTGGTCATGAGTGGGAACAATGAAGGGCGACGGTCGAGGGAAAGAGAGTGCGAGATCCTAGCTGGATCAAGAAAAGAGAGGGAGAACAAGGAATAGGAGACCATGGTAAATGAAGACCACATGAGAAGGGGAGGAAGCAGAGAGCTAGGGAGGCCCACGGAGATCCACAAAGATACCCCCGCAAAAGACTGCTGGCAATGGTCGAGAGACGGCAGGAACTGACCTACTCTGGTGATGGGATGGCCAGACACCCTGATAGTTGTGCCATAAACCCCATACAAGGACTGAGAAATCTGGATGCAGACATCCATGGCTGGGCCCCTGGTGGAGCACTGGGAGTCTAATTAGTGAGAAAGAAGAGGGTTTATATGAGCGAGAATTGTTGAAGCCAAGGTTGGATAAAGCACAGGGACAAATAACCAAATGAATGGAAGCACAGGATCTATGAACCAAAGGCTGAGGGGCCTCCAACTGGATCAGGCCCCCTGAATGGGTGAGACAGTCATTTGTCTTGATCTGTTTGGGAGGCAGCTGTGCGTTGGTGCTGGGTCCTGGGCTCGTTGCATGAGTTGGCTGTTTGAATCCTGGGACTTATGCAGGGACGCTTGGCTCGGTCTGGGAGCGGGGGACTGGACCTGCCTGGACTGAGTCTACCAGGTCGATCCCAGTCCTCGGGGGAGACCTTGATCTGGAGGAGGTGGGAATGAGGGGTGGGCTGGAGGAGGTGGAGGGGGGGCAAGAGGGGGAGAACAGGGGAATCTGTGGCTATTATGTTGAACTGAATGGTGTTGTAAAATAAAAAAAAATCAAAATTGAGCAGTTTTCTTTTATTGGAAACTGGTGCCCCTTTTAGTACTGATATTATATTTATTTTATAAAATTAAATACTTGTACATGAAATACATATATTTTTACAATTTTAATGTTTGTTGTATTACAACTTAATCATTATTTTGTGACCATATTTATCTCTTCTTACACTTTTTAGATATAATTATAGCTATTCATATGTATTAATATTTTATAATGAAAGCCATTATTTTGCACAGTTAAATTACACTAATAGTAACAAAAAGATAATACAATATCACCCCTCCAATATCAGTGGTCTAAAAATAGGTATATGCACTTTTGGTCACTTTTGACTTCCATTTGTGTGCAGTTTTATTTTATTTTCTTTCTTTTTTTGGTTTCTGTGTGTATCTTTACTGGCAAACTAACTATAAGTTAGTTCTTATAGGCAATTTATTGATGAGCTTTTAAATCTGCTCTTTCCATTTTGATCTTTTAATTAGAAAATTGTGGGGAGTAGAATCTTTCAATATGTGCTGATGTTTGTAATAGGTCACAGGGGACTTCTGTCCCAAAGGGCTCTGTGAGGTATGGATTTTTAGTGGCCTAAATGGCTCTGCTGTATACAGGATCAGAACTGGGATGCCCATTATGTGGCTACTCCAGCAACAGAGTGGTGAGACTTGAAATGTAGGTTAGAGTAGATGTTTCAGGCCTCAAAATGGCTCAGGTTATTGGGAACCATCCTATATAAGAGGTAGACATGAAGTTTGGAACCACCCCTATACACAATCGTGGCTAAGGCTCAGACTAATAGTGGGGCAACTCAGCTGACTGCATGATTGGTTGGCAGCACAGATAGACTGTCTCTCCACACCATAGTAATTTGGGATCTCACATGTTGCTGTTTATTGTTATTCTGTACAGACTGAAACAAGCATTGGGAATCTCTATCCAGCTATATTGATCTCTCAAACATAAAGTTCTTAATTCCTGGGTCAACTCACTTTACATTTTACTATTGCTCATCTTAACAGCTAAACCTAATCTTGAGATACTCTACCTTTACTTACTAAGCTTATTTAGATTAATCGAAGGCAATGTGTGTGACAATTTTCTGGAAATGAATGTCTTATTTATTTCCCTTCAAAGAGATGTGAAAGCATTGTCACCAATTCAGTGAAACAGGACAATGCTACTGAGAGAGCAAAAGTTATGTTTTAAGTTTTAATTACTATGCCTAATAAATCCATGAGACAAAAATGCCTCTGCCCAAGGAGAAATACTTCCTGAAATGCTGGAACTGTTATTTATGGGAAATAACAAACCACGCGTTTTCACTTCCCTAAACAAGTTTGTTTGACTCGACTACACTGTATGTGCTTGATAACATGAGGGCGGGTAGTACATAGGCAGGAATTATATACATCACAATGTACACTTGACCCTGATTGGATGTAGGAAGGAGGTATGTAGGCAAGAAATATGTCAGGATGTATGCTTGCCTCTGATTGGATCTGATGGGAAATACAGTAAGTTGTGTGTTTTACCCTTTTAAGCCCCTGCAAACTGTGACTCATGGCCATTTTCTGGAAATGCAGCGATGGACCTTGCCAGAGAATCCATCAACCTGGCCAGTATTTAATTAAAACTTGCTTAAATTTGACTTTAAGTTGTGGTAGTGCTCTTATTTTCAACTAGTGGGATTAACATTTTCTAGAGGCCCCAGAAAGATTCAGATCAGCCATCTAAATTCTGAAGCAGGACCTTCACTGCTAAACTACTGGGTTGAGGGGCCTCTTCAGGTGGCATGTACCTAGAGACTTCCAAGGCTCTGAGGCTGCCTTCAGTGCGTGGACAATTAGGGTGAACTTCTGTGCTGAGAAAAGCAGTAAGTCTCTACAGAGGCCTCATGATGGGTCATAGTCTGGTTCTGTTTTGTGGTATCCCTATCTGGGACATAGAGAGGATTTAACAGGACCCCAATAATCTCCCAGCCAAGGCAAATAGCAAGAAGTTCCTTGCACCTGGTTTTGGTTGGTTGGAAAGTTTTGTCTGTTTCTTGTAAAAGCTGTGTCCTCTTGCTTTATTGGAAAGTTTTGTCTGTCTGTGTTTTCTGGTATGTCCTTAAATTTTCTTGTAAATATGGAGCTGAGACAGAAATGGGTTGGATATTTTTCTCTCTCTGTTGCCACCAGCTACCAGACACCACTGCTGCTGCTTATGGCCAGGGGATGGAGTAAGGAAGGCTCAGAATTTATCTGAGTTCTCTGGTCACTGGATCCAGGTTAACCGAGTGTACAATCTTTGAAAGCACTGTCACCTAGCTCTCTATTCTTTTTCAGAATCTAAACATGAATAATCTTCTTTTACCCAATTTGTATACACCTAGGTTATTATTCTATGACCTTGATGGCTAATAACAATGTTGAGCAAATATTACTTAAAAAATCAAACAAAAAGGTATCACTAGTCCATGGTTGACACAGTAGGCTAGTTTTTTCATGGTGCTCACTGATGAGCAGGATGGTTATTACAGAACATCTCAAAATTAGGTAACAATTAATTAGTACTACCAAACTTGATATTGACCTAAATGTTTGATGAAGAGAATGAAAAAAATGGAATTTTGAACATCTTATAAGCATACACTCTATCTAGTCCTTTATTTCTCCTCTATCTGAGGGAGGGAGAACACTGTAAGAAAAGTTGTCTATACATGAAGATAGGCTGGGTATTTTCTATCAATATTTGGAAGGAGATAAGCCTGTCTGTGCCTCAAGGATAAGTAACCTAAAGATGACTAGACAAGACAATCAATGGACTTTCACTTTGTGATGGTTTGAATAGGAATGGCCCCATAGACTCATGTGTTTGAATGATTTGCCATAGGGAGGTGTGGTCTTGTTGGAGTAGGTGTGGTTTTGCTGGAGGAGGTGTGTCACTAAGGGGTGGGCTTTGGGGTCTCAGAAGCTCAAGCCAGGCCCAGTATAGCATTATCTTCCTGCTGCCTGCCAATCCAGATGTAGAACTCTCAGCTACCTCTCAAGCACTATGTCTACCTGCATGCCACCATGCTTAATGACATAATGATAATGGACTAAAACTCTGAACTGTAAGCCACTCCCAAAATTTTGCTTTATAAGAGTTGCTGTGGTCAAGGTGTCTTTTCACTGCAATAGAAACCCTAACTAAGACATACCTAGATGCTGAGAATATCAATTTGGCAGGATTATATGACTTGGGACTTGAAATATACTGCAGCAGGCAGTTCTGAAAATAAAAGCCAACTTGTGTTTATCTGGCCTTTAAGCTATGCAAACTGTAAAAAAATTTGTTTGGTTTCCTCTTTCCATCATTCCTTCACTGATAATTTTCATTGCTAGATATAGTGGCGTTTGCTCTGCCCATGATCTCAGACTATAGGGCCCGAAGGAGGCAGTGCTTTTTGCATTTGTATGTGACCTCTTAAAAGGAGAGAGAGAAGGGTCATGAGCCCCTTCTCCGTGCTGCCTGCTTTCTGGTGTGATCGGAACTGCCAGGTGGATTTGCTCTTGGTCAGATCAGAGGACAACTTCAGCTATCTATATCATTCTGTATTCATAAGTGTATTTCCTCAATTTACCCTAATAAATTTCCCTAATACTCCTTATACAGACTCCTGTGGATTTATCACATTAGCTAAATTCTATTTTGAGTATTCTATCAAAGGAAAAAGGAAGAACAGTCCCGATTTCTGGATCTTCCTCTACCAATAGACATAATCGGCAAAGACATAATATATGGAAAGCCATAGATAAATTATCTTTTGGAGAAATGAACTCATACACACACATGCCCATGCACACACACATACATGCATACACTGGATAATATATTTTCACACTTCCTTTGACTATAATATAGTTCTCCCATTAAAGTCAGAGTTATATATAGATGGGACTTCGTGCCCCTGTAGGCTGAATTTTAAGGTTTTGTAACATATCAAAACATTTTGCAATCTGCTCAAATAATAAATCTTTTAAAATGGAAAATAGCACATCATAAAGTGACAACTAAGCAAGGAAGAAAATGAATTCAGGCTACATTTATATTTAATGGCCTTGAATTTGAAAAGCTGTGGAACTGAATGCTAAATATAGCTAGTCTAATTGACTAGTCAATCTTCTTTAAACCAATCTATCCTTTTCAGAAAATTAAATAAATTGCACATCTTTGGAATGTAGATTTCAGTTTTCCCTTGTTAATTGTAAGGAGTAGCAAGTACAGAATAAAGAAATATTATATATGATGTTTAAGGTGTTTATCTTTAATTTTAATTACATTTCTCCCTTAACTTAGGAAGTCTCTTAGCTCATAACATAAAAAACAAACTACACAATAATATAATAAAGAAATATCATGTATGATGTTTAAGGTGTTTACCTTTAATTTTAATTACATTGCTCCCTTAACCTAGAAAGTCTCTTAGTTCATAATATAAAAAACAAACTAATATTAGTAATAGTTGAAGAATTGTACATTTAACTGATAAGAGACAACTGAAAATAATCAACTGCTCAAGAGGTAAAGAATGTCAGCTACTCAGAAATGAGGCCATGAGGAAATATACATACCAGTGCATTTTGGTTAAGGTATGAATAGGAAGTTATGAATTATTTAATAATCAAAATAAAAGTATTTTTAATTATACTGGCTAGCTAACCCAGAATTTATGTCTCTAACAATTTATTCAAATGATATGCCTAGAATAATTTAAAAGATAGATGGATGATAGAAAGAGGTAGTAAAATAGGTAAATGGATGGATAAATAAATATATAGAAGATCGATAGGTAGATAGATAGATAGATAGATAGATAGATAGATGATAGATAGATAGATGATAGATAGATAGCAATAGATAGATGATAGATAGATAGATAGATGATAGACAGATGATAGATAGATAGATAGATAGATAGATAGATAGATAGATAGATAGATAGATAGATATAGATGACAAAGAAATAGTAGCAGAAAGATAAATATTTAAACAATATATGTATATATACATTATGGTAGCATTATTTATTTCAAAGTAAGTAAATAAAACTAGCTAGGTATAAATAAAATATGGTAAACAATACCTGATATACCCAAAGAAGAAAATAGTAGGAATCCAGGAAAAACTAATCATTTAAAATGATTTGTATCAAGACGACTGTTTTTCGTAATTGTTGTAGTAAGAAAGGGTATCTGAAAGATTACTAAGAAGTCTGTTCTAAGTGTGCACGTATGTTTGCATGTGTGTGTGTGTGTGTGTGTGTGTGTGTGTGTGTGTGTGTCCTCAAGTGAATGTGCCAAGTTTTGTCAGAAGGTGAATTTTCTGTCATCTCCATATTCTTAGTGAAGTAGTACTTGGCTGAGAAAAGCTGGACTCTCCCCCTGTACTACCTGAACTCACTACCTGGATCTGCAACTAAGTAGCTCTGGAAACACTGACATAATGTTGGCTCTGAGAAACAACTTATCTTACCTGCCCAAAGCCAGTAGAACAAGAGTTGACATTATTACTTAAAACCAACTTTAATAGCCATTTGTCATCCCTTTGAACAGAGCCATTACTAAAAATACTTGTGGGGAAATTTTATAGTTAACATTAACAAAATAACAAAAGCAAGAAAATTATGTCTTAAATGAATTATGGATGTTTTTAGTTCTTTAATTAATATTGAGTTCCATTATCTAACAGCTACTAGGCTAATACTAGGGCATGAGATGGAGAACAAGATAAATGAAGCCTTTTCCCTTACAGCACTTACATTGTAATGGACTTTAAAATTAAATTGATGAATGGCTGCATCAAAGGCTCTGTGAGTGCCAAGGAGTGTGAATCTAACCTTTATCCTGAAGTGGTTTCTCTTTGCCACATCAGTAAGGAAAGCTGCCTCTGGGCATGTTCAGAAATTTTTAGAAATTTTTCCTGTGTTCTTAGTGTCCTTGAAAGATGATTGACAGTTATATATCCATTGATCATGTTAAAGGTTGAACCCTCACTTTTATAAAACCAGATACAATTTTAGTAAAATAAAGAGGTTTTAATAAAGCTATGTTGGATGCCTCACATCAACAAAAAATAAGTATTAACCTGGATAAAATATTCAAGGGCAGTTTTTCTTATTTTTCCACAAGAAAATATACCTTTTTTTGTCTTTGTTATAAAAATTTATAAAACATGTTTATTGACACACTTGCAGTATATTTTTAAAAGAATAAAGTATAATGTCAATATAAGACCTAATCCTTTGAGATAAACATTGCCAATGATTTGTGAATTGTTTCAAGAATCTCCATATATACTCATATGCATATAAATTTATAGGAATGAGAACACAGCATAAAAGAAATACTAGCTACACACACACAATACTTTATACCTTTATTCTTTTTCTTCTCTTTTACTTTTATTTTTCTTCAATTAACAATTTTTTACAAACATTTAAATACAATTGCCTTACTTCTATAGGTTATATTTTAAAAATAGGACTGCTAGGTCAACACACACACACACACACACACACACACACACACACACACACTAACATTTATTGATACTTCCCTGCTACTTCATAGTTGAAAGCCCACTGCAGATTTACATGAATTCTCATGCCTCCTTGGTGTCAGCAACTCCTGACATGTTCAGGCTTTTAACTTTTTGAAACAATTTATTGGTATCATATGATATAATTTTAATTTAGATTTACATTTCCCTGATTAAATTAATCTTAAGTTCTTTGTTGATTAGAAGATAATGTCATTGGATCTTCTAAATAGAACAGCTTTTGTTTTGTGAAAAATCTTAGACATTTCAATAATTATCTCTCTAATGCTTCTTCTTTTTGCTTCCTGGTTTCTATGCCTGGAGTGTTAGATGATAAGGACTTCTAACTCACTCTTCTAGGTCACTTCACCAACCTCCCTTTCACAACCTCCTACTTTTTTGTATCTTAGTTCACAACAGTTTCTCAGTTTGTATCTAAACAACAATACTCTGTCTATTAAATTTCTATTAAGACTTTTCAGTAGACTTACTTGATGCTTTTCAGATTAGCTAGCTCATTTGCCTCACTCACTTCATATTACCTTCACCGTCTCATTTGTTATTTTAGTAAACAAATTAGGCTTATATATTTTATATCATGTATATCTTATTCTATCATTTGTGTGGATCCGATGCATAGAGATCTTTTTGTTTATAATTTTGTTTTATTCTTTTTCCATTGTGTTTTTATTTTATATGTATGAGTATTTGCCTACATCTATGTAAGTGCACCAAATGTATGATTGGTGCCTGTTGAGGCTAGAAGAGGTAACTGGATATCATGGAACTAGAGGTATAGACTGCTCTGAGCTGACATGGGGGTGCTAGGAACTGAACCAGTGTTCTCTGGAAGAGTGGCAAGTGATCTTAACTTCTGAGTCATCTTTCTGTAATTGTAACTTTAAAAGACAGTATTATATGTAAAAGTAGTGTCGTAAGTGTTCTATGTATCTAGATGAACACTTGCATCAGAATAAAGACAATTTTTCTCTTTTTCCTATGCTTGTAGCAGCAATTTGGGCTTCCTGCTGTTCAGCATTTACTAATAGTTTTAAAACAATGTTGACTGTTATTATAAATAGTACTTCCCTATCTTGTTCCTTAGGATTTTCCACTGAACCCTATGTGTTTGATGATTCTGACCTGAAAATGTTGGAAGATAATAAATCTGGCTAGTAAAGAGCTAAACTATCACAAACACAACTTTTAAATGAAATAAAAATGTGTTCTTATTATCTAACAAACATTTTCAAGGAGTTACATGTGTAGGACATAATAAGTATTAAGTATGCTTTAACCTTGGGCCCATGAAAAGGTGTAAGAAAGACTAAAGGGGTACATTTGAACTGAAAAAAGAAACTGTGGAGTCTAAAAAGGTGGCTAAGTGATTAAGAGTACTAGCTCCTCTTTCAGAAGACTAGAATTTGGTTTTACAGCCATCTGTAACTACAGTTCCAGAGGAACCAATCTTCTCTTCCAGACTCGACGGGTACGACAAGCACATGCCAACAAGACATTATGTAATGAGAGTAATTATAGCACAGTTTGGGGAGCTGAGGAGCAGGTGGCTGACTGGTGTGTCAATGCATCACAGTTGCTTTCAGCAGTTGTACTCAGTGACTTAAGACAACACGTTTGTATTCTTGTAGCTTGAGATGTCAGAATTCCAAAATGTCCTCAGGGGGTTGAACCAAGGTGCTAAAAAGGTCACAGCATGTCATAGCCCCCACAAAGGAGACTTTCCTTCCCATTTCTAGCTTTGAGAGGTCACTGTCCTTATCATCAAGCAAGCATGAAAGGATCTTCAATTCTGGCTCTTCTTCCATTATTACATATCTTTCTTTCTCTTCTGTGGTCAAATCATCCTCTTGTAATGACACTTGGGATTGCATTTAAACAGTGCCTTAGAATGGATCTCTGTGAGTTCAAGGCCAGCCTGGTCTACAGAGTGAAATCCAGGACAGGCACCAAAACTACACAGAGAAATCCTGTCTCCCATCCCTCCCATCCCCCCGTGCCAAAAAAAAAAAAAGTGCCTTAGAAATGTACAACAAACTCCTTTTCCAAAGTTTCTTAACTTAATTTCATTGACTATCCCCCCTTCTATCAGATAAAGCAGAATCCCCAGACATCATAGATTGGGCCTTATGTCTTTTGAGGCATCATTTAGATTATCTTGGTCATTAGGAACTTAGTTTAAAAGCTGAAAATTGTGTTGTCATTAAGAAATTCAACAGAAGTGGAATATTTCATCATGGAACCACAATGAGGTTAATGAACAGAAGGAAGAAATCATAGTAGTGCATAGTAGTCTTCATGGGTCAGGAGGAAATTATGATCTGTTAGCTATAGAATAAGTCATCTGATTTTGCAGGTCACTTGTCCTAATCCTGCTTTGAGATCTAGTATTCTAGGGACTGGAGAGGTGGTTTAGTGATTAGGAGCAATGGCTGCTCTTTGAATGTTCCAGATTTGATTCTAAGCACTCACTTGGTGGCTCACAAACATCTGTAATTCCAGTTCCCTGGGATTCAATTCCGTCTTCTGTATTTCTCAAGAGTCAACACATCCATACACATAAAAAATAAAAAAATAAACTTAAAAATAAAATATCTAGTGGCCTTCATTTTCAGTTAGGCCTTAGGACCCCACATATTGCTAAGGTCACGGGCATAATATGGGAAATTGTACCATTCATTAGATAATCATTGAAACTCAGCTACCACTGCTCAATTGGCTTTAAAAATGTTACAAATACATTGATATACCTGAGCTAGGATGAATGGTGAGTACATTCTTCAGACGTACTGGAGTTACTAGAAAACATCAGACTTTGACTAATTTCCACAATGCCCAGTTAAGCACCATGCAGTAAATCCAACCAGTGAACAATACTCACATAGTCTTGTGTATCTGGAAATGCCAATGTTTTATTTACTTTCTCCTAAGTCTGCATGGAAAGTATTCCACACCAAGCTCATAAGGAAGCCTCTAGCATTAAGAATAAACACCATAGTAAACAAAACAGGAAATGGATCCATGGAAGCAGGAATAACTTCTTAAACTCTCAAAAGATATTTTTAGACCTTTGGAGACATGAGACTAACTGTATTCATAAAACTGAAACAGTGATGCAATGTTTTTTTTTAATATCAGGAAAGAACAAAAGATTTTGAAGCAAAATTATGGTAGTAAAAAGTGAGGGAGAAAATGTTTAGTGGTGAAGTTAAAGAAATCTGAGCGAGAATCAGGAATAAGTAATACAGTTATTCTGGGAACTGCAACAATGAATATTTAGAACTGAAGGGGAAAAGTTTAGTGAAGATGAATGACAGAAATTATTAACTACTGAAAAGAAACTCCAATCTGAAGGACATGAATTTACTTACAGAGGATTTCCAAGTGCCCAGAACGATGGTGCAGGGGACCTACACTCAAGTGTGTCATGGTGAATTCCTTAACAGTAGTTGCAGAAAGAAGATGTAGAAGCTTCTCAGGAGAAACAAAAGCAGTAAGTTCACATTCACAATTACACCAGGTTTAGCAATATGGATGATGGAAGCTAAATATGGCAGAATAATCTTTTTAGGGTTCTCAGGGAAAGTAGTTTCTAACCCATCAGTAGAACTGTGCCTTAGCTAGCTTTACTGTCTTCCTAAGATCTCAAGATCTAATTCAGTTGACAATCAAGATTAATCATGGGAAACTGGAGTCTCAACTAAACTATTAAATCGAGTAGAATAATTTAAATCAAGACCCATACATTTTCAATAACTTTGCCGTTCATGCATTCTATTTCAAGATGCTAGTAGGAAAATGTAATTAACTGAAATGAAGAATTTTTAGCCAACAAAATAAAAATAGGGGTCAAGCAATAGAAAGGAAAATATGTATTTAAAAAAAGAAAAAGAAAAAACTTCACCTAAAAGAAACAATGAGTTCCCAGAAATGTGGAGATTAAACTTTGTAGAACAGCTTTGTCTCAACTGGGAGTGGTGATATCATCCAGGGCCTATGACAATAACTGAAAACAGTTTGTCACCATAAATGGAGTCCTAAGAAAGAATACTACTGTCACCTAATGGGTAAAGGCCAGGGTCACTGCTAAACAGTCTACAATGTAGTGTATAGAATAGTGCCTAAGATGAATGAATGTTTAGCTCCAAGTGTCAACAGTGCTAAGGAAGTGAACAAGCCCAGTGTAGAGCCAGCGGAAGGAGGACTAAGATTTGGAACTCACCTAGCAGCCAAGTTCGAACTGCTGACTTATTAAACCCAAGCCTCAGGAAGTTATCTTTCCCCAGCATGTGCACAACATGGTTAAAGAGCCATGCAGAAAGCACATGTGGCAGAAAGACACAATTGAGTTTTATCCTTTGATATGATTGCTGCATCGTTAATGTTTTGCACAATGGAAAAACTCTTGGTGGCTGCACACTACCTTATTCCCTGTCAACTGCCTCCACTATACAGATTGGATTTCACACACATCGGTATCTTTCCTATCCCTTGAAAACTCTGTTTTCTCATGAATTTCTCTCTCTACATTTCTTCTCTAAGAATTCATCACCATCTCCAATAATAAGGCCCAAATTTAGTAAAGTAGAACTCAATTAAAATTAAATAAAGTGCCTCCCAAACAGTAATTCATTATTACTCAGTTTTGAGCAATACTTACTATGTAAATAACTTGTGTGTGTAGTATTAACATCACTCAAATTGCCCAACAGCTAAAGCATAACACAAGTTTATTGTTCACTTGAGTAAACGTCTCTGGTAAGTGCATCTTTTCTCAGTCAGTAGATCTCCATTACATCAAACACCTTCACTTTTATAGTTCCACCCTCACTTTCAATTTTAATTTACTCATAAACATAACCTGGGTGGATATAGGAACACCCAAAATAACAAGAAGAGCTTTATGGTCAGGTTCTGTACACAGCGTACATCATGTTAACTCACTTTACATTTCATAAAACTCTGGACACTTATCCATATGTACCTGCAAGGAAACCTGGAAAATAATTACTTTTGTGTCCATGAGGAAGAGGAAATAACTGGCAATCCCATGGGCAGTCTAAACACTTTGCCAGTAACATTCTGGACTAAAGAGACCAAAATGAATGAATGAATGAATGAGTGAATGAATGAATGAACGAAAGAATAAATGAATGCAAGAAGGTTTATATTTATTTGCAAGGTATATCTAAAAAAATTGTCATAATATAGCTATAGAAGTCACAAGGTAAACTAGCTTTCGGATATATAGAAAAATTACTAAACTTAAAAAAAGTAGGGTAGATAGATAAGCAAAGTGTGAATTTCATATAAAAGTGAAATAACTAGAAATGATGGTGGGCAGTGAGCTAAATTCTGTGTAAGATAGCGGGGGTGTTCTGGTCTCTTCCTGTGAGTCAGAAGAAAGAAGGCTATGTTGATCATAAAATAAATAAATAAAAAGATAAATCTAGGCAAGTTGGCGCTTTGTTTTATTTTGTTTTTGTCCCTGAGGAAAAGAACTGACAGTGGCTGAGAGAACTCAAGGGAGATTTTTTTAATACTTGAGGTATGGTAATGGATAGGCTAAGGTGAACTATATGAAGAAATGTAGTTGTAACCGTCTTGTTAAATAAGAAACACAGAGCCAAATACAGAGTTAAAAGCCAAGAGGTCAGAGCAATAGCTAAGAGCTGAGATTAAAAAATTTACCCTTCACTGCCGTTGCTGTCCTACCTCTCTGCAAGAGACCTACTTCCTGTGTGTTTGTCCTTTTTATTGACTTTCTATTCTGCCTTCTCATTGTTTGTAAACACAACCACATGACCTCCCCTTCACTGCCCATCTATACAGACCTCCAGGTCTTCTATGGTTGGTATTGAGATTAAAGGCGTGTGTCTTCATGCTGGTGGTGTCCTTGAACACACAGACATCTGCCTGTCATGTGATCAGGATTAAGGGCGTGTGCTACCACTGCCAGACTTCTTCTATGGCTTGCTATTAGCTCTGACCCCCAGGTAACTTTATTTATTAACATACAAATAAAATCACATTTCAGTACAAATAAAATATCACCTTTACTGCAGGGTAAAGCGGTGGTGGTGGTGGTTCTAGCCATAAAGCTTCCATGAAGATAAAATTTTCGCTTCATAGAATTAGAAACCAAATTCCAAGTGGAATGCAGAATGATTTTAAATTTAATTGAGTAGTCATGTGATCTTCCCTTGATCTGAGAGTCTTGCTCACCCTGTAGCCTTTGCTACTGTAAGCTGGGGTGATTGTTCCTGACCTGTTGGCTGGGAATGAATCAGTTTGCCCCCAGACATTCTTGTAATGTAAGGAGATGGGTTGCAACCCTTAAGATGACCACACCTAGGTTACATCTTTTTTTTTTTTTCTATTTTCTGTTGTTATTATTATTGACTTTTTTAAAAGTCTGGATACCAAGTTATAATTACCATTTAAAATATTTTTAAAATGTTTAATGCTTAAACAATCCCAGGATTTAAAAGGACACTGGGGTTTTTAACCTGGTGAAATCAGTTTTAGTGTCCACTGTAAGAGCAAACACATCTAACACAGGAAAAAAAAAACCAAAAAAACAAACAAACAAACAAAAAAAAACCTTTAGTGATAATTCTCAAGACAAAACCAGAAACAGCTAAGTAGAAAATAAATATATAGCTCATTAGTATTCTTGATTCAAATGTTTTTAATTCTATTGGTATTTTTGTTTGCTTGTGTATGTGGAGGGTGAATGTGTACCTATATATATGCAGATGCGTTCACTCTTGCATATGTATGTGGAGGTCAGAGGTGAATGTTAGATGTCTTTTTTTTTTTAGCATTTTGCATCTTATTTTATGAGACTGAGTCTGTTACAAAATCTGCTGCTCACTGATTGGCTACATTAAGTAGCTATCTTGCCTTAGAGATTTACCTGTCTCAGTCTCCCCAGCACTGGGATTACGATTCCTGCTGCCATGCCTGGCTTTTTTTTTTTTTTTTTTGTAATGTATAGTTTATTACATTTCACCCTATTTTTTAAATGAACATAATATTTGCAATTGTAACCAATTTTAAGTTCACAATTCAATGGCATGAATTACATTCAAGATATTAATTACACTCATGATATTCACTAATTACACACATGATATTAATTACATTTGTGGTGTTCATTGATTACATTCCGGGTATTGTCTTTTTAGAAAACAAGATTTCCCTATGTAGCCTTGGTTGGTCTAGAACTCAGTTATACAGACTAGCCTTGACATGAACTCACAGGGATATTCTCTCTCTCTTTGGGATTAAAGGTGGGTGCTACTACATCTGACCCTTTTAAGGTCTTTATTTGGGTTTTTATCCCCTCTTCTTATTTTGCTTCAAATTAAAACAATACAAGTCAGCCTGATATTCCCAGATGAAGCAGCCAAGTCAATCTAAGGCTCTGGGAAGCCCCAGAGAAGCATCTGGCACCACCTGTGCACACTGGTCTCTGGCCACAGTCCCACCATGCTGCCTTTGCAAGGATGGACATTTGGACAAAGACCTCAAAGTTTGCAGAGATGGTGGAGAGTCTCAGAGAATCACTTAGTTTTCTTTGCCAAGGGGGAATTTAAAAAATTATGCCAAGTCAGAAGTACTGTAGACATTGAATCCTTTTAGATGTTTTACTTCATCCCTGGCTCTCAGACTGTAAACCTGAGTTATAGAGCTATGCTTCTAAGAAATAAATGTGAATGAGTTGCATGCCTGGCTTTTTAAGGGAGTGTTGCATTTAAATTCAGGTCCTCATGCTTGATCAGCAAGCACTTTATTCACTGAACCACCTCCCAGCCCTCAAATACTTTTAAATTTGACCTTTTCAAGTAAACATATATCTTTAATATGTAAACATGTTAAAATTTACCTTAGAATATAGCAGTGACTGCATACCATAAAAATCACAAGCCTTTAAAGATTCATTGGAAGGATATGAATCTACCAACCTTAGCAGTGTAGAGTCCTGATAATTGTCATTTGAAAATATTTTTACAAATTATTTTTTATGAAGCAATTACTTTGAGAAAGTAAAGTTTAGTTGCTACTATATATTCAGAAATTCAGCTCTTTATTCTCTTTTTTTTTTAACAAACCATGTTAGCAAAGTGTCACTAGAGAAATATATGTTAAATACTACACTCTATTAGGAGAAATTTGGATTTAAATAAAATTATTTTCCAGGCCTCTCATGTTAGAATATTCTGCCACTCACAAAAGCAGAGACTAGAACTGTGGCTGACAGAAGCAGAGCCTGGGAGAAATGAGATGCTGGCCAGAGGGTCTAGACATGCAATGGCCCAAGATGAATTCATCCCAGATCCTACTGTGCAGAGAGCCAAGCAGACAGCGGTAGTGTAGGGAGTTTGGCACGTGCTGAGTAGAGCCTATGCTCTCACCACACCCTTTTCCTAAGTATTTAGAAGTGCATCTCAGGGAAGCCATTTGGTTCTGGAATTGTCCCACACCTTTTGGGTTGTTTTTTGTTTTTTGTTTTTTTGTTCCTGAGACAGGATTTCTCTGTGTAACAGCCCTGAGTGTCCTAGAACGCACTTTGTCGAATAGGCTGGCCTCAAACTCACAGTGGTACATCTGCCTCTGCCTCCTGGGTCCTGGAATTAAAGGCATGTTTCATCATACCTGTACTTGCTTTTTTGTATTAGGTGAACCACGCAGGATTTTTGCCTGAGGAGCCAAGACATATTTTTTTTTTCTTTTCTTTTCTTTTTTTTCTTTTTTTTTTTTTTTTTTTTTTTTTCGAGACAGGGTTTCTCTGTGTAGCTTTGTGCCTTTCTGGAACTCACTTGGTAGCCCAGGCTGGCCTTGAACTCACAGAGATCCACCTGGCTCTGCCTCCCGAGTGCTGGGATTAAAGGCGTGCGCCACCACCGCCTGGCTGACATATTTTTTTTTTTTAGACATTTGCTCATTTAGTAGTTGAAAGTCATGCATGACATCTTTCCACTAGAAGATTGTGATAGTTTTATAGATAAATCAAAAGTGTCAAGAAAATACGTGTTGTATGACTTTTGAAGTTTATCAAGATTTTTACTGTAGATCAGAATGTTTTTTTGTGAGTCAGAAAAGAATGCTTATTCTGTCTGTTAGTGGAGTTCCTGTATTAGCTCTTAGGTTAAATTTGTTTACTTTTTATTTAGAAGAATTTAATCCTGGGTGACAATGTTTTTGCTTTATTATTGACAAGGCAGTCTTTTCAGTCTCCCACAGTGATGATACAAGTATCTGCTTCTATTGAATATTTATTTTAAGACTGTGTATATAGGCATATGCACTTGTATTTTCTTTATAAATATTAAGGATGTTATTAAGCAACTACAAATATTGAGAGGTTATTTGTCCCTATTGACTTGATGCCTGCTTTTAGGAGTAAAGTCTCAAACTAGAGATGTGGCTCAGAGACAATAGCCTTGCCTAGCTTGTGCAGGCTCTGAATTTGGTACCTAGCACTATTATGTAATTATATAAATGATATCTGATATCAAGCAGCAGATTTCCTTGATATACATTTTCCCCACTTTTACTTTGAGCTTTATATTTAAACAGTTCTTTTGGAAGCAGCATACACTTGGATTTTAAAATTCTATTTTAAGTTGTTTTGGTTTATTTGTAACTGGAATAAACAGTGTGTTCATGTTATATATAATGACTGATACAGTTGTACCTTTACCGGCCATGTTTTATCTCTTTTTGCCTGTTTTACTGCATTCTGCTAGAATGATTGAATATGTTAAAACTATTTCCATACTTTCTACCTTATTACTGTATGTATTCTATTAGTAGTTACTCTAGTAATAAAAACACAATTATTTATATAACTTGTCAAGGTCTAAGTTTATGGATAACTTCATTGTTTTCCCAAAAAATTTGTAGAAGCCAGATTATTTTTTCTATTTAATTCAATATATCTTCTGTAATTATTGTTTTTGTATTTTAAATGATCTGTTTAAATATCATAAGGCCTTATTATTATTACTGATCTGTAATTCAATATCTAATTTTCCTTTAAGGGAGGTCTTCTTAAGAGTAAACTCTCTCAGTTTTTTTTTTTTTTTAATGAAAACATTTTGGCCCTCATTAGAGTAATCCATTTTAAGTGGATATTTTTCTGAAATTTTCTCATAATTTAAAGGATAATTTAAAGGATTTCACTTATTGTGTTGAATTTTGGCCTCCATTTTTTGCTGCAGAGAATAAGAACTTATTAATAGTTAAGTATAAAGAAAAGAAATAACAAAAATCTTTCTATCAATCTCTATTCTGGAAGACAGCATCTGGCTGCTAGGTACCGTGTCAAGGACCTGAAGATGGCTTAGTATGACTGTCAGTATCCTGTAGGGACATAGCAGCAAGATGCTGCAATTAACAGGCTATTAGAAGGAAAAGGGAAATGCTCCTAGTGTAATATTCCTAGTATAATATAGTAGTTAGTCTGTTTTTGTTCTAGTTGAAGTTGTTTCTTCTGCGGTGTGTGAAATTTCATTGTAGCATCTCTGAATGTAGCTATTACTGCATTTATTTACTTGTTGGTAGCTGGGATTCTGGGATTCTCATGTTTATTAATTGGTATCATCAGCTCTAGATTTTTCAGCCATTATATTTTGAAAATTCCACTGGAAATGAAAGTCTTTCTTTTTCTCCCTTGAGAATGGCTATCTGAAAGCCCTCTCATAGTACATTCACTATGTTCTCCTCTGGCTTTTGAACATTTTTCTCTTCATTCATTTTTGTTGACCTACCTGTAATTTAAAAAAAAAAAAATCTCCTCAGCTGTGACTATTCCTTGTATTTTTTTTATTAAATAAAACTCTATAAATGTACACACCCACTGTCATTTTTTTCAGTTTTCACCAGTTGTTGGTATTTTCAGATTATCCAAAGACCCTAAAAACATAATCACTTTTTTCCTGTAATACAGCAGATTGGATCTGCATGTGCTGATGGTAAACTCTCTGTGTGTACAGCTTGGATCTGTACATGCTGATGGTAAAAAGCTCTATATACTTTGTTCTACTTGACTATTTGATTTACATATTTCATAAAAAAAGTCTCTTCAGTAACTTGAAGCTGGGTTCATACCTACATTCAGAATGACTCACAGTTGTTTCTATGAGGGGCCTCAGTACACCACTAGTTTAGACTTACTCAAATATAAACTTACAGCAATGTGACTGCCCCAACAGCATGAAGCTGTGCTGTGAATCCACCCAGGACTGCAAAGCACGAGGTTTATTCTGACCTGAAGCACAGCTTTGTGCTGTCCTGGATAAAGGTGGAAAAAGTATTCTGAAGAGTTTCTATTGCTGTGAAGAGACACTATAACCATGGCAACTCTTATAAAGGAAAACATTTAATTGGGGCTGGCTTACAGTTCAGAGGTTTAGTCCATGGGGGGGGGGGGGGCGGGGAGGGAAGCACGGCACTATGCAGGCAGACATGGTGCTGGAGAGATGGCTGAGAGTTCTACATCTGGATTGGGAGGCAGCAGGAAGAGACTGACACACTTGTGGCTTGAGCATCTGAGACTTCAAAGCCTGTCCCTTGGTGACACACCTCCTCCAACAAAGCCACACCTACTCCAAAAGACCACACCTCCTAATAGTGCCACTCCTTATAGGCCTATGGGGGCCATTTTCTTCCAAAACACCACACTTCTTTACTCACATATTCTCTAGATTGCATTGATTCCCTTTCCCTCATAGAACATTCAAGTTCAAATGTCTGGGATAGGCAAGCATATATAATGCAAACTTAGTCATGTGCTGCTTATTTCTCTGATTTCTAGTTTTGCCTCTGCTTTGAGTCAAATTACTTTTTACTATTTTATTAGTAATGTAAGACTTTTAAAAAGCTTTTTTTTTTTTTTTTTTTTTTTAAATTTTGGGACTGGAGAGATGGCTTACCAGTTAAGAGTACATGTTGCTCTTGCAGAGGACCTGTGTTCAATTCCCAGTATGCATATGATAGCTCATAGCCATCTATAACCGCAGGGAATCCAATGGGCACGCACATGGTAAATACATGTGTAAATACAAAAAGAACAAAATACAAAAGTAAATAAATCTAAAGAGATCAAAAAATAAAATATTCATTTTACTTTTGAAACAAGTTCTCATTATATAGCTCTAGTTAGCCTGCAACTCAATGTAGATAGCAGGCTAGTCTCAGACTTACAGAGGTCAGCTTCCCTCTGCTTCTCAAGGGTTTAAATGTGTGCATTGCCATGCCCAGCTTGAGGTTTGTTGTTGTTGTTGTTGTTTTATTTTTAGATAAGATCATACTATGAACTTGCTCTGTGACCAGCCAATGTTCCTCTCTTAGCCTCCCAAGGAGCTGAGATAACAAACCTGTACCCGCTAGCCTTGGTTTCAAGGCATAATTTTAAAACTGCCATAGAAAACATTTGGTTGTTTTTAGCAGATTGTGGGTGTAACTTAGCTTAACTTTACTGAAAACAAAATTCTCTTTCAAAAGCTTTCTCTGTTGGACTTACAGAAAAAGTAGTTCCTTTTAGTAGCAAAGGATATGGACAACTGGGATTTGCTGAGTGTCTGGCAGAGGGGTAGATTTCCTCTTTCACAAAGCCAATCAAATGTTTCACACAGTAGGAGCTCAGATTTACTGTAGGGGCAAATGTACAGATTTCCCAGAGTGATTTGAATACCTTTATCCACAGAAATTCTGATGGAAACAGGAAATATCTCTTAGCCTTACAACTTTGTAAACAGAGTTTAACATTAGATTCTTGCCCATTTCCCTGGAATAGAGATGTTAGGCAAGGAAGTGTCGGAGAGCTTCATTCAGACAGAATTCCAGATGTGGAGTTGACATGCCTGAGAGGGGAAGGAAAAGCATTTGTTGCCTTGGTGAGGAATGAGTTCTCACATGGGGATGGTCTGAGTCCCAGCCTCAGCCCTACCACTCTCCCATCCTTAGGCCAGTGATTTATCTATATGGGGATAGTAACAGTATCTCTTTCATCAGGCAGAGTTAAAAGCTAAATAGCATAATGCCATTAACATAAATTACACATTGCCTGGTTCCTAATATTTGATAATTACTAGAGGTTATAATATCTTTTTCTAGCCTGAGAAACAGTGGATAGTGTAATTTCTTACTATTAGTTAAGCATAAATAAAAGAAGTATCGAAACCTTTATATCCATAGCTATTCTAGCAGACAGCAATTGCTTGCTACATTAGAATGTCTGTCAAAAATCTGAAGAACTATCATGACTGATTGTCAATATCCTTCAGGAAAACAATTGTAAAATGTTGTAATTAACATTTACATCAGAAGGAAATAGGAACATAGTCCTAATATAATATTCCTCCTTCCACATCAGGATTTACTAGGTGGAATTTTGTGATTTTCACATATACAGTGCTTTAGTATATACCCTTTTATTTTATAGTCACCAACCCTGCTCAGAAAATTAAAACAACCTGCAACTGCCAGAGATCAGAATCCTGTCTGGTTTAATCATATGAGTAGAAGTCTTCATTGTCTAGCATGACCTCCTATCCATGCTGCTTGGGCTCTTTCCCTTCCTTCTTTTCCAGTTGAAATTAGAACTCATTTGTCCTGTCCTGTCACAAGCCTTATTGAAGGCTGAGAGGACTCTACTCCACCATTACACCTGTGATTGCTTTGCTTAATTATCACTTTCAGCAGGCCAAAATTCATTGACTGGCACAAGGTTGTTTATCTTCTGTGGGTGTGGGGGCAGAGTCTTCCAGAGCCTGGCACAGACAGAAAAGGAGTATCTGTTGCATGAATAGGTGGATTACTTTATTTCTACTGGAAAGTTCTCTTTTCTTTACTTTTTGTAATATGCATTTATTTAATAAGCCACAAAATACTTTTAAATCGGTATTTTTGTTTTGCTAATCCATTACTTGACAATGCAAACAAGGGATAAATTTACTCAATTCACACTGCAATCCACAGTCAATATTTTACTAGAAATTAAGTTGAAAGTTTAAACTTCTTCGAAAAAGGTCTCCTTTTGTTTGAATTAATGCAGAGGCCATGAGAATCTGACATCTAGATTCATCTGGTCAGACATAAATGTCCTTATAATACTTTGGAAAGTTACTTTTGAATTCCCATTTGGCTCAACTATTTAATAAGAGTGGCACCAAGAGTTGTGTCCTCTGTGTCACATCCCCACTCCCCAGAGATGGCTCTTCTTTTGAAGCATTTGAAAACTCAAAAATAGATTCTTGAAAAGAAGTCCCATTATTCCATCTCATGGCCTTTACCAAAGATTAGAAACTATGAGAGTTTAGCCTCAGAGGTTGTTTATTCCTATGTGTGCACTGAGTTGAATGTGGAAGTCTCTGCAGACGTGACAGAAGACAGGGCCCAGTAAATGGGCAGAAGAACCAGATCTCCCTCCCAGGAGACATGGCTTACTGCTCTGAAGCTGCTGTGATGTCCTGCTAATCACTGTAGAGTCACCACTGAGGTAACTGGCTGAGAAGCAATGTGTCTTTCTCTGTTTCTACTCAGCACATGAGAATGCCAAGGAAATGAAGGGTAGGAAGAGAGATAAAACTGGAGGGAGGGAGGGAAGGAGGGAGAGGAAGGAAGTACTCCCTTATAGTTCCCATTGTCTCAAGACTTACCTTCCATTCCTGTGCAAATCAACCTGACACCTCTGAAAGTCTGGTACATTTACTTGCCTATTCAGTTATTTTGAGCTAAACTGAAAAATTAGTTAAACAAATCACCCCCCTGCATCATATAGAACTTTTTCATACAAAAATTAAAGTCAACTCAGATCAACCACCACAGTCATGGATGTTCCTGTTGTCACTTTGGGTGGATATTTCCTTTGAGCAGAGATTTTACTTTTGCAGAGGAAGATGCTTTCCCAGACACCATCTTCAGTCTATATCAACCTATAAACATTTTAAATGAAAAGCACCAACTATGCTGAGGGACAAGAGCCACTGCCCTGTTACAGGAATAGGAAGACATGCCGAAATTCTAACAAATGCAAGATGGCTAGAAATTGAGCTGGGGCCCTCTTGTTGTCTGCCGAGTCAGCCAAAGTTTGTAAGCTTCAGTCAGCTCTGCTTTTCCTGTCACACAGCTGATGCTACATAAGGCCACCTTCGCACATGTATGAAAATTTCCTTCCATTCTGCTACTCTGGAGCTTAAAATGGGGTAAGAAGTCTGTTTGGCAAAGGACGTAACTATGACTATTAATAATGAAACTGTTTTGTAACCAAATCACTCTACACTGAACAGTATTCAGGAACCTATCAATTCTTTGTTCTGTTTTTGGAGTTGTGATTAAGGCAATTGGAGCACTGGCCTGAGTCAGGTTTCTAGCTCCTTGACTTTGGATGTAATGCTAGGTAGGAATCCTCCATTTGACAGCATTGGGCTTTAATATGTTCACGTTAAAATGGAAATTACTTTTCATTTCAAGAGGTTGTGAAGCATGCCAATAGGCAAGACTTGCAAAACTTTTAGAGGAAATATGATGTATACATAATGTGTTCAGAAACACTGGCTTCTCTGTTTCTCCTCTGTGGGAGGAGGACCTTCAGGGGACAGATGACTGGAGTTATTGGTCTTTTATAATAGTGCCACTTAGTGTTCTTTAACTTTCCCTTCTGAACCCAGCTTCTTACTATGCAGCTCCAGTGGGTAGAAATAACATGGTGCTTGAGATATTACTTTATGGTAACATTTTTATATAGTTCTGACCAAATACATGAGAAGTTCCTGAGAGATAACATGATAGTGGTTTTTAGAAATGTGTATCTCATTACAATCTTTCTCTCTCCCTCTCCCTCCCTTCCTCCCTCCCTCCTTTTCTTTTTTCTCTCTTTCTCTCTCTTTCTCTCTCTCTCTCTCTCTCTCTCTCTCTCTCTCTTTCACACACAAAGGCATGCACATATGCAAACATATACACACACACATTAAACTCAATGTATGGTTGAAAATGACTTTGAACTTTTGATCTTCTCACTGCTAATTCCTGAGTGCTGGATTTCAGGTATGCACCACAGATCCAGTTTATGCTGTACTGGAGAAGGAATCCAGAGCTTCCTGCATGTTACACAAACACACATCAACTGAGCTATATCCTCAAAAAGACTTCTTTCTTTCTTTGAAGTAACATTTTGTGAGTATTTGTGAATAAAGGCCAAATGTCAATGTTGGATGTCTTCCTCTATTGCTCTTTTCATGTTATATATATACTCTCTTATTGAATCTAAAACTTACTGATTGTCTAGATAAGCTGGCCCATGATCCTTTGGCATCATCTTGTCTCTAGTCTTCACTCCCCAGGGGCTGGCATTATGGCAGGCATTGGTTATGTTCTTACATTGGTGCTAAACATCCAAACTTAGGCCTTCAATATTGCTCCTCAAACACTTTACCCACTGAGCTATCTCTCCAGCCTCCAAATATTCATTTCTTAATTAAGCCATTATAACATACCAGACTAAAACTTGGGAAGCTAGTGTAGTGTTTTAAAATTAATAAATTACTTCAGTCGTTTTCTATTTTAGGAGGTTACTCGGGGATTATTTCTTCCTAAAGCAAGTCAATTAAGGGCTCAAGTGATGAAAACACAAGTTTGGAAGCAAATATTGATAAATAGAAACCTGAGTGGTTTAAATAAAAAAACACAAGATATCTTTATACAAGTTGTCTTCCTATGTATCTGGATTATACAGCCAGCTATCACACTGGAAAATTACAAGGATAAATAAAGATAATTATATGAAAGATTTTGAAAACTTAAAATAGTATCATCATTATGCAGCAGAACCTTTACTACTCCCCAGGGGCCAGGGCACTGAGAAGCAAACCCCTAAACTAAGCACCCAGAGCTGTAAATCCCTGACTTCCAAGGCCTAGGTCTGTATGTAATCTTTCAGTTTTCAGGGTTCAGAGCTATAAGCCACTGAGTCAGTTAGCCTCACCCTTAAGCCATACACCCTTGCAGTATGTAGAAGCCCAGAAATACTAAGCCTGGACTACTTTTTATATCTTCACAAGTTCCACAAAGCAGAATAAAAAGATCCTTTCTAGCTCATTGGCAGCAACTATGTTAATCAACTGTATTTGGTACTTTTGTGTGGCTATGATAAAATATCCTGATGAAAACAACTTAAGTATTTATTTTGGTTCATGATTCCAGAAGGACAGAGTTGATCATGAATGGGAAAGTGTGGCGATAGTCAGGGAAAGCATGGTGGCATGAGCAAGATCTTGGCTGATTACATTTTCATCCATACAAAGGAAGCAGAGAGAACAAGACGTGGGATTAGGTTATAAAAACTCAAAGCTCACCCCAGTGACATACTTCCTCCAGCAAAGCTGCACCTCTTAAAGTTTCCAGAACCTTCCCAAAAAGCACCAACAGTTGGGGAATAAGTATGTAAATACATTCAGTTATTGGGGAAATTCCTTATTCAAGCAACCACATGAACCACTAATATGTTAATAATAGACACAATATGATACATTTCAGGTCTTCTTTGCTACTTTTACACATGATTTTATTTACTATGATCATATTTTCATGATTTTCCTTATTATTCTTCCATGCTTACTTTTTCCATATATACTTTAAAAATCAACATGTCAAGATAGAGAAAAGCAGTTGGTATTTTGATGGAAAATTTATGATGATAAGACATGCTGTTCAAGAAATAGAGTGATGTTTCCCATTAGTCCAGATCTACTTCTACATCTTGCAGGAATGTCTCATGTTTACCATTCATAGGTTTTGTTGATTCATTGATTCTCAATAAGTAATTTATAGTTTAAAATTGCTATATAAGAGCTTATCATCTCAATATATGGAATCTGTTGCCTCTTATCTGTTATTAGATATTTTTCTTCCATATGTTGTATTTTAACATGTAGATTCTGTTACATTTTTTAATAACAGTGTTTTAATCTGTAAAAAAGAGGGTTTTTTATAAGATAAAGAATAATGTCCCCTCAAGAAGTTCAAATCCTCACAATTTATAAATTTATAAAAACCTTACAAGGCAAGAGGCAGCTTGTAAGAATAAAGACCCTGTAATGAGAAGAATATACTATATTTTAGGTTGGCCAATGTAATTATGAGTTCTTTTTTAATTAAGAAATTTATATTCATTTTACATACCAACTACAGATCTCCCTCTCTTCCCTCTTCCCACCCCACAGCCTTCCCCCCCACAACCCATCCCCCATTCCCTCTTCAGACAAGTAAGGCCTCCCATGGGGAGTCAGCAGAACCTGGTATAAATGTAACCAACCATCTTATTAAATAAGAAACACAGAACCAATGTAAAAGAGAAAGCTGAGAGGTCAGAGCTCAGAGCTAAAATCTCACCCTTCCTTCTGCGTGCTCCTAGCTTCCCGAAAGAGAGCTATTTCCCTGTGTGTAAGTCGTTTCATAGTCTTTTGTTCTGCCTTCTCATTGGTTGTAAACCCAAACACGTGATTGCCTCATCACTGTCTGTATGTACAGGCCCCCAGGTCTTAAAGGCATATGTCTGCAATGCTGGCTGTATCCCTGAACACACAGATTAAAGGCGTACGCCACCACCGCCACACTCTTTCTATGGCTCTAATAGCTCTGACCCCCGGGCAACTTTATTTATTAACATACAATCAAAATCACATTTCAGTACAATTAGAATACCACCACATTTCCCCTTTTTCTACTTTAATAAAAAGAAAAAAAAGCAAAAGGTTATAACTAACATAAGAAAAACTATATACAAAAGTACAATAACTATATACAATATATACAAGTAATAAATACCTAAACAGGTATTTGACAAATCAGAGAAAATAATTCCATTACCTATCCTATTTTGGTAAATCCAAGATGTATCTAATGTACTTTCTTTCCTAATTAATTTTCAACTATAACTAACTAATCTTCAACCATAACTAACTAATCTTCAACTCCCTCAGAGACCCAAGAAGGAAATAATATTAGCTAACAAAAATAAAAACAGGAAGTGCATGCAAGCAACTTCCAAAAATTTTGTGAGTTGACAGAAACAGCCAGCTGCCTGGACAGTCACCTGAGTTTTCTCCACAGTGTTGGGGCATCATCTTCAGCCTATAGGCTTAGTGTATCTGACAGAATCACTTGTGAAGTAGGATGTACACAAGGTCAACAGTTCAACATCACATTGGGTGAGAGCAGTCCACGTACCAGAAACACCTGAATTCCACTAGTGTCCTGTCATGATTCAGGATTTTAAATTCTGGAAATTGTTGACAGTTTTTTAATTCAGCTGTCCATTCTTCTTGGCTGTGTATATATGTCTTCATCTCAGCATCCTCTTCTTTGCCACATCCCTCTATTAAATGCTAGTCTACTATCGAGAGGTGTGAGCTTTCAGCTGCTGTTTCATTGCACAACAGAAGTCATTGGCCCTCTGCCTGTTAAGCTGCCTTCGAAGAAAAGTGCACTGTACCTTTTCCAGATTGCGAAGGCCAATTCAGGGATAGGGCCATATTGTCCTGGCCTCAGAAGATGCCTTTTGATAAAGCCATAACCACACTTGTTTTGGCAAGAATCAGTAGTCCTTTGTTTCATGTTCTGTCTGTCCATTTTGTCCTGTTGATTTGAGGATACTTTGATGTCCAGTGGCTAACTTTTGCCACAATGAAAGTTGACTCCATATGTAATTTCTTCAGTGCCCATATTTTCTCTGAAGTAGATTGGTACTGTCAGGGGCTGACATGTCTCAAAAAAGAAAAATTTTCTAAATTATTAAAACATTTTAAATGCCATATTCTGTAGATCTCTGAAGGGTTTGAAGATGACCTGTCTAAAACATCTCTGCTCAACTTTTAAAACATATCTAATATGTCTACAAGTTCTATTGTAATGTCTAACTATTAACTTTCATTTCTTTATATCCTAATAGTTGGTAATAATAACATTCAAGGATCAGAAAATTGCATTACACTGTTAAATGAATGGCATGAATACAATTAGAAATATACATATAGCATTTTCTAACAATATCAGTTTCAAATTTGTATACAATATAAAACAATCCAATCCAATGTAAAGTACTTAAAACTAGTAATTGTCTTATTCTTTTCTTCCTTCCTTCCTTCCTTCCTTCCTTCCTTCCTTCCTTCCTTCCTTCCTTCCTTCCTTCCTTCCTTCCTTTCTTTCTTTCTTTCTTTCTTTCTTTCTTTCTTTCTTTCTTTTCAAACAAGAACCTTAAATCTAATCTCCTTTGCTTAGCCTTTTTCCTAACCCTTGAGAATAACTTGTAACCAACCCCCCTAAACAATGAAAATTATCCCAGACCCAAAACCCATTAAAAAGACCAAAAACCATACGCCCCACACCACCTCTTTGCGAATATGGGTGTCGTATTCTTAAAATTGCTTCCTGCTGGGTATGGGCAAAGTTATCTTTATGCTGAAAGAAAAATTTTAGGTTAATTGTCAAATTCTACAAAGGTAACTATATCCAGTCTGTGTATAATGCCAAAGTTCAGGGTTTACCTCAAGTCCTTATTCAAGTAGTCTTTGAGACTGGATCCTCTCAGCTAGTCATCTCAAAATTGCTCTGAGCATCTTGTAGTTCAAGGCTGATCTGTAGATGATGTTTGTCAGCTTAGTGATATTATTATTGTCCACGTGGAATTGTTGTTGTTGTGGGGCCCCATCTTCTTTCTGGAGACTTCAGTTGATGTTAGGCCTGGCTGTGATTTCTTGCAGAAAAATGATAAGAGACTCGAACACAAAGACATATACATGCAGCTAATTAAAGCCTTTTTTTCTAGAATTAGTTAGGACTCTATATGACCATTCATATCTTCACAAAGTTTAAAATGTATATATATCTATATATGTTAATCTTGTAAATTTTGATATAAAATTCATACTTTAAGAAAAGTTTAAAGAATCAGAATAGAATCAAAGAGTTGAGATTAGTAATAGAATAGTCCCTTAATTAATTTGGCTTTTGTCCTGCCCCATAGCAGAAGATGGCTCTTTTATTCTGGCATGATACAGGGAGTTTGCATTTTCCTTTTAACAACATGCTTGAGTTTAAAGAAGGAGAGAGCCATTCTCCAACTCCAAAGTCAGCTTTAAATTTTAATTGAACTGGGACTATTAGAAAACCAATAGTGTTAAATCTTTAGATAAAAGCAGAAACAAACATTTAGGAAGACATAATTTTTTTTTTAGATAATATATACCCATACGCCGTTTCGTTCTGTTTCTTGGGGTAGATGATTTGTCCCTTTTCTTCAGTTGTCTCATTTGTCCAGTGTTCTTCAGATTCCTTAACCTTCATTCTCCTAAAAGACAAAAAACAAAAACCTTTCCCCAAGACTAGTTTTGGGGATGTTCCTTTTTGGCAAGCTATTATCTGATTAAATGAAAATGCATGTTTTACTGATACAAGTTAGTTTAAATTGGATGCTCATGATGGTTGATGAACTATCACCTCCTCTAAATAAGAGGTTTCTCTTGTTCAAATTGAAACTTTATCAATTTTGATGGTACCCACAGCTTATTTTCTCCTGTAGAAACAAAAGCAAAACCTCGTCCCCAATGTAATACATACCCTGGTTTCCATTCTGAGGTCAGTATATATAGTATATAGGCTGATTTAATTCTGTAGTTTTTTCTATTATCCAGTGTCTCTCTGCAGCTGTTGTTCCTTTCTCATTGGCACTGAGAAAATTCAAAGTTAATAGAGCATTATGCAGTCTATTTCTGGGGTTGTTTGTTACCCCTTTCTGTTTATTTAGCATATCCTTTAGAGTTCTGTTTGATCTTTCTATAACTGCTTGACCTATAGGATTATGTGGTATACCTGGAATATGCTTTATATTATAATAAGCAAAAAACTGTTTCCTTTTAACAGAGACATATGATGGAGCATTGTCAGTTTTGATTTGTGAAGGTATACCCATGGTGGCGATAACTTCTAGCAAATGAGTGATTACAGAATCAGATTTTTCAGAACTCAAAGCAGTTGCCCATTGAAATCCTGAATAAGTATCAATGTGTGTGGTGTACATATTTCAATTTTCCAAATTCTGCAAAGTGAAACACATCCATCTGCCAGATTTCATTCCTCTGAGTACCCTTTGGGTTACATCCTGCTGGTAATGGTGTTTGATTGTAGAAGGAACAAGTAGGACATTTCTTTACAATTTCTTTGGCTTTTTTCTAGATTATGGAAAAATCCTTTTTTAAGCCTTTGCTATTGACATGATGTTTTTTATGAAATTCTGAGGCCTCCAGCACATTTCCTATCAATAATTTATCAATCTCATGATTGCCTTGTGCTAGAGGGCCTGGCAGACCAGTATGGGATCGAATGTGAGTTATATATAAAGGATGATTCCTTTTCCTGATTGTATCTTGTAATTGAATAAATAGTGAAGTTAATTCTGAAGCATCAGGGATAAATTCTGCAGTCTCAATATGTAATACCACTCTTTCAGCATACTGAGAGTCAGTTACTATGTTGAGAGGTTCTGAAAAATCCTTTAATACCAACAGAATAGCATAAAATTCTGATTTTTGAACTAAATTATATGGACTTTGAACCACTTTACTTAAATTTTCTGATTTGTAACCTGCCTTTCCTTGTTTGTTGGCATCTGTATAAAATGTACGAACTCTAAACATGGGTTTTTGCTGTATAATTCGAGGCAAGATCCAATCAGCTCTCTTTATAAGATCAATTCTATCGCTTTTGGGATATTTGCCGTTAATTTCTCCCAAAAAATTACTGCAAGCTTTTTTGCCAAGGTTCACTTTCTGTCCATAATTTTTCAATGTCCTCCTTAGTTAAAGGTACAACAATTTCTGCTGGGTCTATTCCTGCTAATTGACAAACTCTCAATTTTCCTTTCCAAATCAATTCAGAGATTTTTTTCCCCATAAGTTTTTAATTTTTATTTGGTTTATTTGGTAAAAATATCCATTCCAATATAATATCTTCCCTCTGCATTAATATTCCAGTAGGAGAACACCTAGAAGGTAAAATAACCAAAATGCAATCCAGCTTTGGATCAATATGATCCACGTACCCTTCATGTACTTTCTTTTCTACCAAGACCAGTTCTTTCTCAGCTTCAGGTAATAATACTCTTGGACTATTTAAGTCCTTGTCACCTTCTAAGGTTTTGAACAAATTATTCAGTTCATCATTTTTTACCCCAACAATAGTTTCTAGATGAGAAATATCTCCAAATAATCTTTGAAAGTCATTAAGAGTCTGTAGTCGATCTCTCCTAATTTGCACCTTTTGGGGTCTAATATTTTGTAGCTCTATTTTATATCCTAAATAATTAATAGAATCTCCTCTTTGTATCTTTTCAGGAGCAATTTGTAATCCCCAGCAAGGCAAAATTTTCTTTACTTCTTCAAACATTAAAAAATGGGTTTTATGTGTACATTGGAAGAAAATTGGGTTTTGTTCAAAATTTTAGGCAGTCTGACAATGGAACATGTATATGAGAAGATTAGTATTGTTGGAATTATGCAGTTTATCACTATGCTGATCCTCATTTTAATATTTAAAAAGATAGTCAATTTAAGTGCCAGGATAACAGCTTTAGAAAAACTTGTTAAACCTGTAAAAATTCAGACAGAAGAAATTAACAGTGAAGTTGTTTCAAGTTTGGATCATAAGGTTACAGAAAGAAAGCCTGTTTTCACACAGTCACCCTTAATTTATCCTGTAACCGTACAGTAGATGCCTGATCAAATGGCTACATAAAATATTTGGGCTCCAATTGAAATGTTGGATTTAAAGAGGTTTAAGGAGGCAATAGTATCTTATGGCATGCATTCCCCATATGTAAAGCAAATGTTAAACTCTTGGTCAACATATAATAGGATTGTACCACAGGACTGGCGGGACCTTGCACAAGCTGTTCTGGAACCCAGCCAGAGACTTCAATTTCTAACGTGGTTCAAGGATGAGGCAAAAAACATAGAAAAACAATGGAGGGATAAAGGAATACCAGTTTGCCAGGATCAGCTTATTGGAGAAGGCCAATATGCTTCAGTACAAACACAATGTTTATATGATGTCCAAACCCTAATTTTATGTTGAATGGCAGCCTTGAATGCATGGGACAAAGTTGAGGAACCTGGAAAAAATCTGTGTCATTTACAAAGGTTATGCAAGTCTTATTTACAAAGACTGGCTTCAGCAGTAAAGAGAATGGTATCGGATTCACAAAGAAAATTTTAGGATCATGGAGTAGTCCATGAGGCTGTATTGTCTGAGCCAGTTGCCTTCAAACCATTCTTTGGCCTTTGAGAATGCAAATGCAGCATGCAAAAGAATAATCAGGCCATTAAAGGCAAGATCTGCATCTTTGGAAGATTGGATTCAAGACACAGTTAATGTTGAAGCTGATGAGCATGATGATATGTGGGTAGGAGAAGCAATTTCAAAAGGTTTGAGGAATGTTAGATGTTTTGGATGTGGAAAGCAAGGACATTTGAAAAGGGACTGTAAACAGGTCATTCCTAGAAACAATGTTTCTTCAAGGAACAATGGCAACAGAATGCCCCTTCCTTCTGTAGTATGCAGAAGGTGTGGTAAGGGAAAACACTGGACCAAAGAATGGCGGTGGTATGTTTTCTGCCAGCTTTGGGAGCCATAAATTCTCAGAAATAGTCTGTCTATGCTTCTTATCAAAGCAGAGTGTAGCCCAGAAACCTCTTTTTGTTTTGTACTAGCAAAGGCTAAATCCACCATGCAGCTTAATGTGCCACTTGCAGAGGCCTCATTCCTGCCATACTGCAGGTGAAGCGAACAAGCCAGGAACCCGCCAGTAACTCAAACCGGCAGCTGCTGCTCATTTGAGAGAGACAATTAGGAAGCTGTTTTTAGTTCCGTTTTAGAATCTTTTCTCGGGTTTTGGGTGGAAACTCTTGCCAACTCGTTGGGCACCATTTGTAGCTAGAGTTTTCCTGCCTTGCCCACAGTCAGGACAAATCTTTGTCACCTGCCAGTCCCAGAGCCGCTCAGACCCAACCAAGTAAACACAGAGACTTATATTGCTTACAAACTGTATGGCTGTGGTAGGCTTCTTGCTAACTGTTCTTATAGCTTAAATTAATCCATTTCCATAAATCTATACCTTGCCACGTGGCTGGTGGCTTACCGGCATCTTCACATGCTGCTGGTCATGGCGGCGGCTCGCAGTGTCTCTCCGCCTCAGCCTTCCACTTCCCAGAATTCTCCTCTCTCCTTGTCCCACCTACTTCCTACCTGGCCACTGGCCAATCAGTGTTTTATTTACTAACCAATCAGAGCAATTTGACATACAGACTATCCCATAGCAACCTGGTACATTCAGTTGAGGCAGGTCCAAACCTTTCCCCCTGCATCAAGGCTATGCAAGGGTTCCCCCCCATAGTGGGCTCCAAAAAGCCAGCTCATGACCAGGGATGATCTTGATCCTACTGCCAGGGGGGTCCTTAAGAAGATCAAGCTACACAACTGTCTCACTCATGCAGAGGGCCTATTCCAGTCCCATGCAGGCTCCACAGCTCTTGGTCTAAAGTTAATGAGTGCCCACTAGTTTGATTTGGTTGTCTCTGTTGGTTTCCTCATCATGATCTTGATGCCCCTTGCTCACAGAATCCCTCTTCTCTCACCAGCTTTGAAAGAGGATGATTTCCCCTCTAAAGCCTCCAGGAGAACACAGCCCTGTGAAACCCTGAATTCAGCATACCATGATTTGTGCCAGATTTGTTTCTTGGAAAATGGAAAGATAATAACTTTGTGGTTTTCCAAGCTATGAAATTAGTTGTCTTACTTTTGTATTAGTGAGGGGAAATTGATTTTAATTCTTCTTTTGCAATTCTATACATTTAAGTTCTCTCATATAGCTATATTAGATAGTATCTCTAACAAAACATTGTATCATTGTGGAGATAGGTAGCCAAGCTTGTCTCTGAACTGTTTGCACAGAAAGCATTAAAGGAGACCACCATTGTGAAGATACCATATGCTTATATACATATGCATGTCAATGTGTCCTGTTTCAGAAAGAAACAGTATTTACTAATATTCCTTGTTACTTTTATAATGTTGAGCACTCACCTAACAAGAGTAACATATATAAAAATAATGCCTGACTAACCCAATCTAATTGTCCTGCATGGACATGTCAGAATTCAAACTGCAATGAAAGTAAGAGGATCAGAGAGTGAGGAAATGCATGCAGAGGCCATATAGGGCTAGTGCTGAGCAAAGCAGAAACACTGAGTAGAGAGAGATTGTGTGAAGATGAAACTGCCTTTCATTTCTCCAACAGTGTGATTCTCCATAGCAAGCACTGATACATACATACATACAATATATATATATATATATATGTGTGTGTGTGTGTGTGTGTGTGTGTGTATGTATGTATATGTATAGATATATAGATATATACACATATGCTTTGAAAATGTGATAATACAACATCCTAGGTAGTCTAACTATTTATGCTTCTGATATTCTGGAATTTGAACAGTGAATAGCAAGGTATGTTGATAGATGGATATGTCTAATAAGACCCCATTCTCATAATCTGAAATGTTAAAATTAAAGAATGACACAGGAAGAATAAGATCAAGGATTCCAAATAAAAGCTGTCTGTGTCTAGAACTCCCTCTATACACCTGCTATTCTTCATATCTGAAGTAGAGAAACATGTTTTTAACCATAGAAGAGTGGTGGAAATATGGATGTTCTAGAAAGGCTATTAAGAAAATCATCAATAATTTATGCTGAAAATAGATAGGCATAGAAAGTCAGGGCATGGCTGGACACATGAGCTCCTATTCTGAAGCAAAATAATAGGACAATGGCCAAAGATTCACCCCAAATCTTTCAACCTCCTGTTTTGTCCTTGTTCTTTTCTGTCTCTTTCTGTGAAGCACACTCACCGGATTTTTCATTTTACTTCCAATTAGATCAAAGTGCAAAATAAATGTACTAAGACAGACCTACTCACCCATCCTTCCCTCCCCTCATAGCAAAAAAAATTGAGAAGTATATGTGTTTAAAGGCATTTAAAATTCTAGTATTTCCCCCTTAGTTTGAAGTTGAGGGGAAGGATGATAAATGGTAGAATGGAGGCCTATCACAGCCACAGCTGTTGCTGGAGGGCTTCTCTCCAGGTTCCACCAAGCCCCACAGTCCCACAATCCACATATAAAATAATCACTCAGATGCTAATATTACTTATAAACTGTATGGCCATGGCAGGCTTCTTGCTAACTGTTCTTTTATCTTAAATTAACCCATTTTTATAAATCTATACCTTGCCACGTGGGTGGTGGCTTACCGGCGTCTTTACATGTTGCTTGTCCTGGCGGTGGCTGCAGTGTCTCTCCTCCCCTTCTTCCTGTTTCCCCAATTCTCCTCTCTCCTTGTCCCACCTATACTTCCTGTCTGGTCACTGGCCATCAGTGTTTTATTTATATAGAGTGATATCCACAGCACACAGCCACAGTTCTATCAAACTGACTCTCCATTTTTTTTTCTCATGAACCTACAAAATAAATTTCATATAAGGTCTCATTTGTAGTTTTCTTATCAGGGCATTGGTAAAGTTATTAATGAAGTTGAACCAATTCACAAACATTTACAGAATTTCTATACTATTAATTTACATATTAACTTATGTATTGTTTTGGAGGTTTTTTTTTTTTTTTTTTTTTTTTTTTTTTTTTTTTTTTTTTTTTTTTTTTTTGTGTGTGTGTGTGTGTGTGTGAAGGATTGAACATAGGGCCTGATTCCTGCTAGGTAGGTCCTTTACCACTGAGTTCTATTCCCAATTGTCCTTTCACTTTTTGCTGTGAGACAAGGGCTCATCATTAAGTCACCTAGGTTGACCTTAAACTTACTGTGCACACCAGGTAGAACACGAAGTTGTGATACTTCTCTTGGACACAGATTCCTATGTAGCTAGGAGTACAGGTCTGCGTCATCAAGCCTACCTGTCTATTTTTTTATATGATACTATACATACATACATACATACATATATACATATATAGGTATATATGTAAGACATATTGTCTAAAGAACAGATTATTTGAAATGCAATATGTCTTACTATATATTTTCATAAATATAAGAGCCATGGAAATATTTTCAAGAATGCACTGGTCCACATTACATACAAATTCACAATTCTAAGCATTTACCCTGAGCCCTGTGTCCTCTTGAACAAAGATAGTGAGAGTCTTTCCTAAGTGTCATCATAGCTTTCTTTCTATCCTATAGGCAAGCTAAGAGCTTTTGATCAAATAAAAGATTTTTAAGCTGATTAAATTTATACATGAGTTTTATTGTGACATTTTCACACATGTATATAATGAATTTTGATCATATTTAACCAATTGCCCTCTCTTGACCCCCTCTGAACTCCCACTGACCCCACCCTCCTCTTCCCAATTACTACCCCATATTTTTATTGGTTTGTTTGGTCCAGGCAATAGATTTAGTTTTGCATTTTCTTACTTCTCTAATGAGCAGCAAAGGCAAGTTGGACTTCAACTTCATTTTAAACACTTTCCCTTTGTTTCTAAAATGAGAAAATGTAATGTATGACTTATATTATTCTTGGAAGCTCAAAAATATATATACATTTGTCTAAGATTCAAAATGACATTTCACTTTAATTTAGACTGCTTAATTCTTTAAGAAATCTTAAGGAAGAGAAATTAATCATAGTAGAAAGCAACAGTTTGGCGGAAGATGATAATTTGTTCAGTGTATTTCTTTGTAGGGTCCTAACTAGCTGAGAGGTTAATGATGCTCTCATCTGTTGAATTTCTTGCATTATATGAAAGGAAAGAACAAGAAGGGGGGGAGGCTCTTATAACAAAGAAAAACCCTGGAGTACTTTGGTTTCCATGGAAACTGGAAGAAGAGGTTGTTGAGAAGTCCAAGTCACAAGGTAGAATGGAGAGAGTCTCTAATAAGAATCTCAAATATTTAGGGTATACTGCATCACCTTAGAGAAGATTCTTCAAGTGTCAGACAGGATTACATGTGAAGGATTGAAGTACAGTGGCTCAAAAGAAGGCAGCAAGATAATTCTATGGCTGAAAGGAAACATTGCAAATAAGCTGGCCACAGGGGGCTTTCTGTTGCTAAGAATTTAAGAATTTTAGAAGATGCTGAGCTTCTCTAAGCCTGTACAGCAAACAGCAAGACAGATGGTGAGTTCCAAACTGAAGCCCCACTATAGAAATAATGGGGGCCTTCTTGTTCATTTCTGGACACACAATTGGTCTTGCATCATTTAGTATCGTTGGGACATGGAGATTATCCCACAAACTCTGAGTTATCATACTAAAGAGTCTAACAATGGAAAATGTTTTTCTGTTTTGAATAGCTGGGTATAGCTAGAGTTTTCCTGCCTTGCCCACAGTCATGACAAATCTCTGTCACTTGCCAGCCCCACAGCTGCTCAGACCCAACCAAGTAAACACAGAGACTTATATTGCTTACAGACTGTATGGCCGTGGCAGGCTTCTTGCTAACTGTTCTTATATCTTAAATCAAGCCATTTCTATTAATCTATACCTTGCCATATGGCTCATGGCTTACCAGCATCTTCACATGCTGCTTGTCATGGCAGCGGCTGGCAGTGTCTCCCTCTGCCTTCCTGTTCTCTCAATTCTCCTGTTAGTCCCACCTATACTTCCTGCCTGGCCACTGGCCAATTAATGTTTTATTTATTGACCAATCAGAGCACATACAGCCCATCCCACAGCAGCTGGGTTTTGTTTCTTTAGAGTAAACCGTCAGTAAGTGAACAAGGGTCTGTATTATATGAGTTACTCAGAGAAGTCTTTGTTTTTGTTTGTTTCTTAGTACTTTATCAAAACACTTGTTTAGGGATTGTCAAAAATTAGGAGCTCCAGAAAGATATGTGCTGAGTGATGAATAAATGTGAATCAAATGACATAAAATAGATCAGAATAAGAAGGAAGGCAGAGTGAGCAGAGATTAAATCCACAGGGCAGATGGACTTACTGATGGCCTATCTTTAAGGATGAGAAAAGGAAACAGTCACCAAGTGTGTTCACTCTGCCAGCCACCCTACTGCCAAGAAGATGCTATGATAGTCTCACTCTTTTCTCCAAAATTTCTTTTTAATGTAATTTATATCCTTTCAAAATAGACTTTAATTTTTATAACAATTTTAGATTTAAGGGAAATAGAGAATTTCCATATACTCTGTGTCCAACCCAGTAGATTTGCACTGGAACACATGTTCCTCTCAGAGCCATATTCCAGTTCTCCTCTCTGTAGAGCCATACACATTTACCTGTTTTAGCTATTTCTGTAGTATGTTATAACTTTCAAATGTATGCCCATATGCTGAATTGTAATCTTCTGGTTTAAATATTGTTGATTGGCTGTTTAGAATGGAAAGAAAAGGGATTGAGTACATTATCCATTATATGCTTTTCCTTGATCCAGCCACAAAACCCCCACATATTTGTTAAAATATTATATTCAGTTTTCATGTCACCACAATGCTCAAGATAAAATCCTTGAAAGCCATGAGTTACTTAATACTTTTGATTTGTCTTCTAATCTAACTTTCAAACTGAAAAGATCGATAGAATGATTTTGCCAACATTTGTATTGTAAGAAACACTGAAATAATGTCTTTAAAGTAAAGGAAAATGATTTAATAGAAGACAGAGAAACCCCAAGAATGAAAAACTGTGCCAGAAAAGTAAAATAAAGGAATTTTAAACTGATATTAACAGTTTAAACATCAAAAACACACTAATAGCAGCTTTTGGGATTTATAAGATACATAGAGAAATAGGTAGGTGAGCAATGCACAAAGAAAAACATGGAGGATGCATGGAGCTGAATGTGGTGCTATTAAATGTGAAGAGGTGATAAAGTACCAGTTCAAGGTGAGTGTTGGAGTCATAGTGTATATCCCAAAATCCACAGTGGCCACTGAAACAATAATACTAAAGATACCACACAGCTTGACTGTCATAGAGAAATCAAGCTGGGAGATTCTTCCCTTCCAGTTAGCTTTCTCTTCTATCTACATGTCTCTGTTTGTATTAATACCCTGCTGTTATTATTTTTATGACTATGAAATATAACTTAAGGTTGAGTATGATAATGCCTCCAGCACTACTATTTTTGCTCAGCATTTCCTTGTCTATATGGGTCTTTGTGTTTTCACGTGAATTTTATGGTTACTTTTTTATATTTCTATGAAGAATAATATGGGGGTTTTATTGGGGTTGTATAGGATCTCTAAATTCCATTTATAGATGATCATTTTCACAATGCTAATTCTACCAATCCATGTGCATAGGAATTCTTTTCACCTACTGTCTTTTCTAATTTCTTTTTTCAAAGTATTAAAGTTTGCATTTATATGCCCTTCTTGGTTAGGTTTACTCCAAAGGGTTTTGTTTTCAAGACTGTTCTGTAAGAGATTGTTTCCTTGATTTCTTTCTTGTGTATTTGTCATTGGTATACAGGAAGGCTACTAATTTTTGCATGTTAACTTTGCTTCCTTCCACTTTAATGAAAGTGTTTATTACCATTAAGAGTTTTGGAATACTTAGTGTCTCTTTTATGTAGAATCATATCATTTGCAAACAAGAATAGTTGACTACTTTTCCTATTTGTATCCCCTTAATTTCCTTATCTTATATTATTGCTCTAGATAAGACTTCCAGAATTTTATTGAACAGGAGTGGAGACAGTTCCAACCCTGCCTTATTCCTGATTTTAATGAGATTGTTTCAAGATTTCCTACATAAGTTATGAAATACACATAATGTTGGTGTGGCTTTGCCATATAAAGCCTTTATTATATTGTGTTATATTTCCTTCAACTTTACTATCTTGTAACTTCTATCATAAGTGAACACTGTATTTTTTTCAAAGACTTTCCTGCCTCTGTTGAGATGATGATGATGAGATTTGGACCTTAAATTATTTATATGATTTATTACATTTATCGATTTGCATATGTTGAACCATCACTTTATCTCTAGGTTAAATCCAGGCTGATCATGGTTAGTGATGTTTTTGATATGTTCCTGTATTTGGGCTGTATTTTTTTTTTATAATTTTGGCATCTATGTTAATCAGGGATATTGATTTTTAGTTCAGTTTTCTTGTTGTGTCTTTAACTGGTTTAGGTATTGCCATAATATTAGCTTTGCATTTGCATATTCTGGTATAAGAGACATGCACAGAATACCAATCTTGGCATGTTCTCTCTCATATGTGGAATCTAGCCAATAATAAAAATATATATGTGAATAACTGTACATATAGGTACAGCATAACATGAAGAAAACAGATCAAGAAAGGCTAAATATATGGGGATGAGGAAGGACTGAATGCAGGTAATGAACATAAGCTATGAAATATGATACAAAGGTAATTTTTTCTAGTTGCAATTTTGTCATGGATTTTTAGTTTTGTTAGTAGGTAAGTAAGTACATAACATATATAGATATAGATATTTGATAAAAATATTGTTTTTCTTGCTCTTCCATTACTAAGCCCTTCTGTACTGTCCAGTGGGAACTCTCATTCTATTTTTGTCAATGGAAGCTACCCTAGCTCATGAAAAAAGCCAATAAATTTGTAACATGATTTAATATTACATTGAAGGCCCATGCAGGGGAAAAATGACTCATCTAACTCACATTCTGCAGCTTATGTCACTAGCGGCCCTATAGCTAAAATACTAGCACAAAAACGGAGTAGAAGGCCTCACTCAGAAGACTCCATCCTCATTCATTCAATTTCTCTGTCTGCTCCATTGATTGTGGATGAGAATTTGTGGTAAAATGGCATAGCCATGACTTCAAATCCCTGGGTAACTGGAGATAGAAAACTATAATACTGCTTTATTTCCCATCACCACTGTAACACATTACCTCATATTTCACAGATAAAAATAAATTCATCTTATAGTGTTGGAATCAGAAGTGTGAACAAATTCTCTCTGGGTTGACAAGAGGGCAGAAATGATGATTAAAGCAATACTGTATGTGTTTCCAGTTGATTCTATAAAAGTTTCCCATAAACATAGAACAGTACAAATAAATTATTCCAAAGTTTTCAAGCTTAGAAATTAAAAATATCCTGTTATTTTCCACAGATAAATTCATGATGTCTATGGAGCTGCATTTCTCAGGTAGCTCTATAAGGGAGCCTTTGCCTGCTGCTACAGGTGGCCAGTATTCCTTGGCTGGTGGTCTCTTTCTTCCTTAAGATCAACAGCACCATATCTTCAAGTTTCTTTCAGATCTGACATTCCTATCTTTATATTTTGGGTGTATGATCATGTGTGTACAACAGAATATATATTCAACCCATCTCAGGATTCTTAAATAATCCTATCTGAAAAATATCCTTTTCCCTGTAAAGTAACATAGTTACAGGTTCCCAGATTCTGAAAAGTAGCTGCATTACAGGCTTTTTGCTGTTGCCATAGGTTGTACACAAGAAATAGAAGGTAAGTCCCTATTCCTGAAAACACAATGTGCTTCAGACATTCCTGAACCAAACTGAACTGAAAGCCATTTACCTGGGTACTAGCTTTCATGGTATCAGAAGGTGCCATGTAAGATTCCAAAGGAGGGGAGCAATCAAAGTTCTACTGAGCCATGATATCTATGAGTCACAACAACCACCATGATGGCAGGAGAACTCTAAGAGTGCAATAGTGGCATGTCTGCCTTCAGCTAACAAACAAATCTATAATTGCATTTAAGATGTTCTCAACAAAAGGAAAATCATGCCTGGTAATGAAAACGCGACCAACTAACCAGGGTTAATGAAGTCATGGATCTTGGAGAAGAACCTACAACCATAACTTTACTAAAACAACATAATCCCTTAACTATATTCTAAATATTTGTACTTATACCCATAGAAAAATATAGTCCTCACCCCTCATCAAGGAAACTTCTTTTGAAACAGATGGAGACTATTATAGAAAACTACAACCAATCAAAATACAAAGTTGTGTAGCTCAGCCCAAACGAATACATCTGCAATTTATCTCCCACACCTAAGGCCCAAGGAACATAGTGAAAGAAGGGGGGTGAAAGATTGTAAGGACCGAAGGGACAGGCAGTTTTATGTAAGACAGTATCTCCTAGGACTGTCTAAAGCTACATTCATATAATCTCACCAATATGACTGTCTGACATAAACTAAACAAAGACAATATCAATAAGTATGCCAAAATGGACAGTGAAAATCCCAGGAGACCCCCCCCATAGAAAGAACTATGAGAAACTAAGGAATTCTGAAAGCTGGAGAAATAGTCTTCCCCAAGGAGGAACACACCAATCTGTTATGGTCATCCATAAGACACACATATAAGTAACATTCAAACTGAACAAGTTGCACTTATATATTTAATTATATATTTAGAAATATATGTATGTGTATGTGCATATGTGTGCATGCACATGCATGTATGTAAGAATAATTAATGAATAAAGAGGCCATGGATTAGAAAGAAGCAAGGAGGGTTATATCTGAGAGTTTGCAGCATCGGTGGTGAGGATAATATAATTATGCTATAATCTCAAAAAAATTGAAAGAAATCATTAAAAATATGAAAAGACATTTAATATTTGAAGAATTACCAAAAAGATATTTCAGAAATAAGAATACAATAATGAAAATAAAGACAGTAATTAAAATATTTGGCAGTAATCTGGGCCCAAAAGATTTGTTCATTTGGCCATGCTAGGGTGAACATAGAAATTCATAAATAGTAGGTAAGTACTCTATCACTGAACTATATGCCTACCACATCTATCTTTTTATTTTAAAAATCCATACAATATATTATGATCATGCTTTCTACTCCCCCAACTCCTCCCAGATCCTCCCCATGTCCTCACTCACCCAACCTCATGTTCTCTCTCTCTCTCTCTCTCTCTCTCTCTCTCTCTCTCCCTCCCTCCCTCCCTCCCTCTCCCTCCCTCCCTCTCCCTCTCCCTCTCCCTCTCCCTCTCCCTCTCTCTTCTCTCTCTCTTTTAGAAAGCAAAAAAACAAAACAAAACCCACAAGAAACACAGATACATATATACACTTACATGCACAAACACATACAAAACCCCCACAAGAAATAGTAAACCATAATATAGAAGCAAACAACCAAGACAAAAAATTCCAAAACACAGAAATATGAGGAAAAAATGTCTACAAAAACATTGAATTCATTTTGTGATGGCCATCTATTGCTGGGCGTGGGACCCTTTCCAATATGTTTAACAGACACAGTGAGACTCCATTAGAGAAAACTAATTTTTTATTTGCAAGCAGATATCAATTGTAGATAGCTTCTTAGTTAGGCGTTGGAATTGGCGCTCCCCTCTCAGCACCGGGACCCCATCTGAGTAGAATCTGTACAGATCCTGTGCATGCTGCCACAGTCTCTGAACATATGTGCTTAAGTCCTGTTGTATCTAGAAGGAACTATTTCCTCAGAATCACCCATAATTTCTGCGTCTTACAATTTTTCTTCCTCCTCTTGTGCATAGCTCCCTGAGACCTAATGGGAGAGTTTTGATGAATATATACCATTTAGTGCTGAGTGCTCCAAAATTTCTCATTCTCTGCATATTTAGTTATGCATCTCTGTGCTAGTTCCCATCTACTTCAAGAGAAGCATCTTTCTTGATAGCTGAGTGAGACATTGATCTATGGGTATAGCAGAATGCCAACAGAAGATCATTTTATTGGTATGTTCCTTCAGCAGAACAATAGTATTTGGTTCCCCCTAAGTTGATGGCCTATGCAGTCTCAGGTTCTTGGCCACCCAAGCAGAGTCAGGCCTGGGATCCATCTTGTGGCGTGACCCTTCAATCAGAGAGTTGTTGTTTCCTATAACAATGTTTGTGGTACTGTTGTACCAGTGTATCTTACTAGAAGGTCTTTGCTGTAGATAACCAGATTTGTAACTGTGTTGATGATTACCCTTTTCCTCTGGTAGCATGAAAAGTGCCTTCCAGTACCATGAACACTAGTCAGTAGGAGTAACGTCTCCAGTTAGGTGCCAACTGGATTTCTCCATGTTCAATAAAGTAGGTAAGTGTTGTCTTCAGCCATAGGGCCTTATCAGGTTGTAGAGAGCAACCAATAGTCTTGTCAATAGTTTGAGGGTTTGGGGGTTTTCACTGGGGTCCTTTGGCTCTTTTAGCCAACAACTCAACTAGATATAAACCCATTCCTAGCAATTGAAGTTTTATATTTTATTTTTTTGAGACAGAGTCTCTGTAAATTTCCCAGGCTGACCTAGAATGTCACTTGATAACCCCAGCTGGTCACTTGTGTTCTTTCCGACTCAGCCTTCAAAGCAGCTGAGGAAAAGAGTGGGGAAAAGACACATTGTAATGAAACTGTTGGCACTATGAGAAAGAAGGGATGGTTTTGAAGCAATCAGCAGTGCATATCTATTGCTTTCAAAATAGGTATCTGATATTTTATAAACACAAGGAAAGGAAAGTCAATTAAATTATAGCATCAATATGTTGAAGGACAATAAAATTCACACAGAATTCTTTAACTTTCACTATATAGGAAAATAAGTTATTAAAATTTTATTTATCCTGTACCAGTAAAGAAGTGATCTTAGCTTAAGGATTTTATTTTATTTTATTTTATTTTAGATTTTTATTTATTTATTATGTATACAGTGTTCTGCCTGCATGTGTCCCTGCAGGCCAGAAGAGGGCACCAGATCTCATTACAGATGGTTGTGAGCCACCATGTGGTTGCTGGGAATTGAACTCAGGACCTCTGAAAGAGCAGTTGGTGCTCTTAACCACTGAGCCATCTCTCCAGCCCTAGCTTAAGGATTTTAAATGAATGAAAATACAATAAAAATATGGACTAAAATAAGCACATGGTGATTATATTAAGCAATTAAACAGTGCTTCAAATTTTTATAAGTATTAATAAAATCTTAACAATATGGCCACCTGAACAAGACCCACACAATGATAACAACACATGCCATGCCAACATGGATGGGTGGATGATTATGATGCCCCACCTGTAGGTGAAGAGTTACAGGCAATCTATGGCTCCCTAGAGAGGGAGAATTAGTCTTTTCAATAGGGGGAGCCCTGCTGATATGTTATCCAATCCCAAGTGATCATCCCTAAATCACGTATGTAAGAACAACACTAAATGGACTCAGCAGGCTGCATTTATACATCCGTGCATAAGATGAGCCGGGGAAGGAGAATGTGATATGGAAATGATGTAAATATAGAGTATTTTTTATCAGAATTTAATTAATCCAAATAAATATACAGTATTAAATTAAAACTTACCACATCCATTGCAACATATTATTCAAATATCAGTAGAAAAGGCTACCCCTCCAAAAATGGAAAGAATAAAATAAAAATCAGGAAAGAAAAATTAGTAAAACAAAATAATAATTTCCAGGATATAAATGAATAGCAAAGACAAATATTGGTCCTAGAATTTGACTGATAAAGTTGGCAAAGCTACAGGATAGGAAATATCAAGAATAAAAAGAGTACACCACAAGTAAGCCATAGAATGGGGTGAATATTAACCACATGAAAAATGTTTTTAGTAAAAACAATTGCATTTTTATATCCCCTGAAAAACACGAAGAAACAGTCAACCCAGACAGAATGAGTGGTAAACATCTCACCCTGAAAACTCCAAGAACACCTGGTCTCCTTGACAAGCTCTGATAAGCACTCACAGAAAAACATATCCAGTCTACACAAACTCTTCCAAAAAACACAACAATAACATTTTGTTTCATTTTATAGTGAGGATAACTTTGACATTCACAAAGGATAGTTAAGAAAGGAAAATTAAAAATCTTTATTTTGAATACAATTGCAAAACTCAGATACCAAGGATTTAGTAACACAGAGGAAGAATATAATTAGCTTGATATTAAAATATAAGGTAATGTATTTTGCTAAAGAAACAAATTAAAAGAAGAACCAAATTCAGGAGTCTGGCTCAGCACAGTTAAAGAAAATTTAGTAACATTTAACATAATTCATGGTAACAGCTCTTAGGAAACTAGAGGGGAAAGGGAAATTGCCTTTATCTGATTAGGCATATTTGCAATGTAATTTAGAACAAACCTCATGCTTGCTGAAGCATGTGTGGAAGGGTACTCCCATCACTGCTGTGTGCTGAGCTGGGGAACCAAATAAAATACAAAGTTATGGCCAATGTAAACATTGGAAATCAAGACTCAGAATTCATTATTTGTGTCTTCCTTGAAAATATAAAAAAATGAGTAGTTATATAGTGTCTTAATGAGGAAGTAACTAAGTTGCTTGATATAATTTTTAAATTAAATTAAAAATTTAAACAACTGTCATTAATGAACACATGCAAAGTTATGTTTTAAAAAGATAGCATTTACAACAGAGTTGAAATCAAGTCTTAAGAAATTAAAAAAATCTTGATAGCAAAACTGTAAAACTTTCAGAAAAAAATTTAAAAATCTAAATAAATGAAAAATGTATAAGTTTGTGAACTGGAAAACTCATCACTATAAACAGTAGAACTCTTAGGTTTGGCCTATATTCTTGACCCCTTTCAAAATTTTATTGTGGGTCTTTATGGAAGTTCACAAACTAAATATGAAAGCATTTCAAAATGCAAAAAGTCAATTGTATGCATCATTCTGTCTTAAAAGAGAAGATAGTGCATGGTCTGATCTGCCATGTTGGGATTTATGGTCCTGTTGCAGCAGGGTGCCATGTTGATGTCTGTGGCCAATGTTGCCACTGAAGGCAATGCAGATGTTGGAGTTCTGTGCTGCTACCTGAAGCCATGTTGATGTCCATGGGCCATGCTGTCACCAAGGTCCACTTTGGATTCTGTGGTCTTGCTGCCTGGAGACATGTGTTGATGTCCATGGCCCCTGTTACCACCAAAGGTCAAGTGATTTTCTGAGTTCTGTGCTCAGCCTGAAGCTATGTTGATGTCTATGGGCCATGTTGCCACTGGAGGCCATGTTGATGGTCATGGCCTGTACTACTGCCAAGGAACATGATGATGTCTGTCATCTGTGCTGCAGCCAAGGGCCATGTTGCTATCCATAGTCTATCCTGCTGCTGAAGGCCATGTTGAGGTCCATGGTCTGTCCATGAATGTTGATGGACATGCTCCTACTAGAGTCATGTTAATGTCATTGGTCTATGCTGTGGCCAAGGGTCATATTAATGTTGTTCATGGACTGTGCTGCCACTGGAGACCATGCTGAAGTCTGTGCTAACAATAGATAACCTCTCTCTTTTACCCCCACCCCACCTCACCTGAAAAAAAAATAAAAAGAAAGAAAAGAAACTGCCTCAACAGGAAGTCATTGAAAGGAACTCTTAAAAGTTGTGATACAGCTGCTGACGTGTAGCTGTCCAAAACTGATGGTTTCTGGTGGGGGTTGGGGTGGGGGAAAGACTCAATTTTCTTTAAGGGGCCAGTCACTGGGAGTGTGGCCATGCTGCAGTGAATATATGGGCAATACAAATTGGACATTTTTGTGGGGTGGTTTCACAAGAGTAAGGGTAGACCTGGAAGGAATGGAAAGTAACTGTGATAGGGGTGTGATATGTGAGATTCCCAAATAATCATTAAAAATATTATATTGAAAAAAAAAAAGAAGACAGTGGGTCTAAGGAGATGACTCTGTGAATAAAGTTCTTACTGTGAAAGTGTTAGGACCTGAGTTCAAAGCTCCAGATCACAAGTAAAGCTTGGTGTGATAATGTGCATCTCTAGTTGCAGTGATGGGAGGTAGATGCAGGAGAATTCCAAGAAGCTCAAAGTCCAGCTAATCTGGTATACACAGTAGTGAAAAACAAAAGAGGTAACCTGTCTCAAACAAGGTAGAAACTGAGAACAAACCTCGAGCATTGTCCTCTGACCTCCAAACATGTGGTATGGCAGACAGGTACTATTCTCAGGAAAATACTTCATTAAATAATGATTTAAAGCTATGAAAAAAATCTAGAATGTTACTGTTGCATATAAACAAAAATACTAAGGAAAATTAAATGAGCATAAAATTTAACTTAAATGTTGGAGAGGATATGGGGGAAAGAGAACTATTATCACACTGTTAGTGGGATTGCAAACTGATCCAGACACTCCAAAAATCAGTGTGGAGAATTCTCAAAAAGCTAAAATTAAATTTACCATAAGACCTAGCTATTGCACACCTGATCATATGCCCAAGGACATGACATCCTGTTTCACTGATATTTGCTCATCCATGCTCCTTGCTGCTATATTCACAGTCTCTAGGAGATAGAAACAACTTGTGTCTTTTAACTGATGAATGGATAATAGAAATGTGATACATATACATAGTAGAAAGAAAAATAAAGTTATGAAATTTGAAGATAAATGGATAGAACTAGAAAAGATCATAGTAAGTAAGGTACCCAGATCTAAAAAGTTCTCCCTCAATTGTTCCTAGCTCCATATCTTCAAATGTGAATATATAACCTGTAAAAACCACAGAAACCAGGAAAGGAACCAAAAAGTGGAGGACTAAGAGATAGAAAGAGACATAGCAAGGTACAAGTAGTTTGATAGGGAAATAGGAAAAGTGGAAGAGAGCTTTAATTATGGAAAAGGAGAAAGGCTAATACAGGTAAAGGAGGAAAGAGGGTAAAATAACAGCAAGGATGCCTACAGGTTATAAGGAATCATGTTATGATCTGCCTACCTAAAATTATAAACAATTCATAAAAGTCTGTGTATAACATATAGATGATAGATGATAGATATAGATATAGATAGATAGATAGATAGATAGATAGATAGATAGATAGATAGATAGATAGATAGATAGATGATAGATAGATGATAGATAGATAGATAGATTTAGATATAGATATCTTAATGAAATTTTGTCATCTCAAATGACCATGCTTTCTCCCAGAGCCATAAACTATCTAACAAAATCCCAACATCAGCATTGAGAAGTTCTTTTTTGAGTTATTGGTCAGGATTGTCCAAGAGATTCTCAAAATGTCTATTACTATCATTCTTGGTTGTCTCTCAGAAGTGTAAGGTAAGTCCCTACTGCTACACCATGCATTTCAGAAACAGGGCCCAGAATCCCATGAGCTGGAACTGACTTAAATGCCTCCTCCCTGAGCACTAGCTTTCATAGTACTAGAAGGCTCCAAGAAACTTCAAAAGGAGGGAAGCAACAAACAGTCCAACCCAGATCTGAAGTCTAGGAACCACAACAATAGCATAGTGTGATAACCAAAAGGATGCAATTATGGTGGTATTCTATTTGTACTGAAATGTGATTTCAATTGTATGTTAATAAAGTTGCCCGGGGGTCAGAGCTATTAGAGCCATAGAAAGAGCATGGTAGTGGTGGCGCATGCCTTTAATCCCATAGATCTCTGTGTGTTCAGGGATACAGCCAGCATTGGAGACATACGCCTTTAAGACCTAGAGGGCTGTACTTACAGGCAGTGACGAGGCAGTCATGTGTTTGGGTTTACAACCAATGAGAAGGCAGAACAGAAAGATTATTTAAAGACATACACACAGGAAATAGGTCTTTTTTGGGAAGCTAGGAGCACGCAGGAGGAAGGGTAAGATTTTAGCTCTGAGCTCTGACCTCTCGGCTTTCTCTTTTACATTGGTTCTGTGTTTCTTATTTAATAAGACGGTTGGTTACATCTACATGCAATAGTGGTACACACACCTTGGTAACTAACAACTTTCTAAGTGGACTTAAGGACCGCTGAATAGGAAAACTATGCTTTGTACTGGAAACTTAGTCAGCTATCTGGTGCTGTGGAATAATGCTTTTGTACACTGGTTTAATAAAATGCTGATTGGCCAGTAGCCAGGCAGGAAGTATATGTGGGATAAGCAATTAAGAATAATTCTGGGAAGAGGAAGGCTGAGTGAGGAGATGCCAGGCCACAGTCCAGGGAGTAACAGGCAATGGCACACAGATAAAGCCATGAAAAATGTAGCGACATATAAATTAACAGAAATGGGCTGAGTTTACGTGTAAGAGCTAGTCAGTAATAACCCTGAGCTAATGACTGCACAGTTTTAATTAATATAAACCTCTGTGTGTTTTCTTGGGTCTGAGAGGCTGAGAACCAGGAGGGACACAGGAAAACTTCCAGCTACAACCTGGGGCAAGTGAAGTCATGTATCTTGGAGAAGAACTTTCAACCACCACTTTAATAAACTAGCATAATTCCTAACTGCTTTCTAAATATTTATCCTTATACTCAGAGATAAGTATAGGTCTCACCCCTCATCCAAAAAAAAAAGTATCTTTGCAACAGACAGAAACTATTACATAAAACCATAACTGATCAAAATACAGAGAACAAGTGAGTGACAACCAGTCCTATCAATACAACTTCTAAGGTTCAGGGATCATAGTGGAAGAACAGAACAGAAAGATGGTAAGAGACAGAGGAAGAGGAACAGGAAGTTTGCTGTGAGGTTATGTCTCCTAGAAAAGACAGGGAACAAAAAAATATATAAATAAACATATAAATAAAAACCAAATCATCAGGTTGTATTTATATATTTTTGTGTGCGTGCACATGCATATGTGTGTGTGTGTGTGTGTGTGTGTGTGTGTATGTGTAACAATAATAATCAAATTTAAAAGGCCATCAATTTGAGAAGGAGTGAAGGGGAACATGGGAGCAGCTGGAGGGAAGAAAGAGGAGACAAGTATGTAACAATATTTTAATTAAACTAATTTTTTTTAAAGATAACTAGGTAACCTAAAATTTTTAATTTAGAAATGCTAGAAACACAGGTATGTCTTAATATGAGCAATTGACTAATGGCAGGAAATTTTTGTTCTGATATTAATATTTAAATATTACTTTTATAATGTATTTATTTATAAATTAGCATCTATACTAATTTTATATATGTACTTATTTCATACCATGTAAAAATTGAATTCCAGGTAATTTAAAGATGTAAATATGAAAGCTAAATTAGAAAATCTTTCTCATGATGTTTTCTTTTTCCTGTTCAGACACACATACCCACACAGAGGCCAAAGGTTGACTTCAAGTGACTTTATAGTCATTCAACTCACTTTTTGAGCTGAGTCTCTAAGTGAATCTGGAACTTGATGGTTCAGCTACACTGACTAATCCCCAAACTCCAAGGATCTTGTTGTTCTAGAGCTGGGCTTATAGATATGCACTACCACATCCAGCTTCTTCTAAAGGTGATTGCAGCCCAGCAAGACTCTACTTACTGAGCCATCTCCCCAGCTCATGCACCACATTTCCTAAATGGCACAAATATTCCAATATAAAGGCAAAAATTAATATAGTTGATGGTTTAGAAAGGATTTCTAATCAAAAAATTTGAAGAGGTAAAAAACAAAGTCATAAAGTAGAAGATATGTAACACATAAGATATTTCAAAGTATAGTGAAGGTTGATATAAAAGAAATTCCAACAAATCAGCTAGGAAAGCCAGATAGTCTCACAGAAAACAAAAGGTGGAACTGAGGAGATACTTTAAGACAGAAGTAATGCATTTTGCCCAGGGCAGTCTGCTTGATGCCATGTGAGGCTTTACTGGCTGCTAATACATCTACTCTCAAAAGCATTCTAATGTGCCCCATAAATAACACGTTCTTTCAGTTGATGGTTCTATTTTTGAAACCCACCCTTTTACCCTAAATTCTGAAATATCTGCAGCCTCCGATTTGAGACTCTGCTCAGTTACATGGTATGAAGATTCTTGAGTCTGCTGCACTTCTCCCTCTGTGAGTTTCAGCCTTCTGTTCCTCCAGCTGACATTCATACACACATAAAATATCATCTATCTCCTTTTTCATTTTCCTTTATGACTTTATAACACAAATTTCTTAGCCATATTTTCAGAAATGGAATGAATTCAGAAGAAGCAATGCTAGGTCCAGGACTCTGCCCAGAATCCTCCTTACTGCTCTCCATTCATTTAAGTGTGGTCTTGAAATGACATTCACTTAGAATATCCTTCACAACAAAAACAGGAGATGGTAATTTCTTCTCAGAAACAAGACCTTTTCATCTTCCTTTGAAACATACCTCTCTTTTTGTATATTTGGTCCCATGTATCTATTGTCATTACTGATTTATTGCTTTAAAATAATTATTTTCAAAATTATACATATTTACTGTTTCTATTTGTTAGATTTATATTGTGATTAGGAATTAGTAATTAACGTCTGTAAGTCAGGAACATGCAACATGCTGACATCACTGCTGTATGGGCTTCTGGGTAAACTGAGGTTCTCTTTGTCACAGTCAGAAACATGCTTGGATTCTCAAGAATGTATTTTCTTCCAGTCCTTTTCTCCTTCTGGTTTTTATCTACAATAACACTGAAGATTGAGATCTAATTAATGTATTAAAAGGTTATTTCATCTTCAAGGACATCATCCCAGATACAAGGGACATAGGATAATTGGCTGGGTTGTTTTGGTTGTTATCTGAAACAGGACTGAAATCATGATTGAAGGGCTGTGTAAATGCTTGGGTCTGAATGTGTGTTGAGAGTACATAATGGTGGACTTTTCTGAGAGGAGATACACATGCAGTTTTTATCGAACATACAATGGTAATATTGATTGGCTTCTTCCTTTCATGTTCCATCACCTTGACAATGAAAGGGAGCACATGAGATGATTCATTGAAAAAGATGTGTGGATGTGCTGTGCAGCAACATTTTCTTAAACTTGGTTGGAAACCCTGTTCTCAAAGAGTCTTATGAAGGACTGTAAGCTGTTACAAAATATGAGACTTTGAAACTGCAACCATTTTCTTTTGGGGGTGAGGGGCAGGAAAGCAAAAGATTCACAATTGCTGTATAGCTAATTCTATTTTTATGAGCACAATGAAACAGATCTTGGGCAAGTGTCATTGCAAGGGAAACAGATACTTGCTTTCTCTATACCCACACTGGGTTCTAAGGTACAGATACCGTTGTGAGCCTTAAATTGTAGCACTTGTGCTAACAGGAGGAAAACAAATCTGTCTCTAGGAATTTCATAGCAGTCTGGATCCTTGAGAAAAATTTTCTCACACACCCTTGTACAGCAAGCCAGAAGGCTGAGCATCTTTGCCTGAAATCTGCTGGATCTCAGAACAGAATTTTAGAAGAATCCAATTCCTTTGTTCTTAGTGAGCTAAAATTAGAATGGAGATGTGACTCAAGGTTGGACTACCCTCGATGAGCCTTGGAGAAATCCAAACTGCAGCAAGAAAAAGCAGCTCTTGCCAACATCACAGTGCTGCTGATTGCTGCACACACAAAGTCCAGCTCTTCATTGTTTTTCCCACAGAGAGCAGGGCTCAGAAAGCACAACTGCCAAGCTCACTTTGGACATTTTTGTTCCAGTGGAGGGAAGGTGCAGAGGTAACCTACAAGGACTCTGTTATGAGGCTGGTCACAAAAGGTTAATTACAAAGTAGCCAAATTCTTAAACTGACAGCATTATCTTATATGAGATGGTTATGACTGTGTTATGCTTAAAAGTTTATAAATTAAGGGGCTGGAGACATAGTTCAGTGGCTAATAGCACTTGCTGTCTTCCAAAGGACCCAAGTTTGGGACCAGCACCAATGTTGGGTAGCTAACAACCACCTGGAACTCTAGTTTCAGGGAACCCAATATATTCTATTGACCTCTGTGGGCTCCCACATGTATGTGATATGTGTGCATGTGTACATGTGCATACACACACACACAAAGACACATACATATGAAAAAAATTAAGTTTATAAATTAGTTTTACATGAGCCATTTCACTTGATGTAATGTATAAAAATATCTATATGGCTTTATACAAATGAAAATATGCACACAAAGATACTAATGATGTGTTCAATACATATACGTAGTAAGCATTATCCTAGTTTTACTTCTACTGTTGATAAACACCAAGAACTGTTGTTCGAATCTTAGATGGTTTTTAATAAAAAACCTGGAGCCAGATATTGGGGTAAAAGCTGAAAGATCAGAGAAGCAGAGTAAGCCACTCCAACCTCACCTCACCAACTCCACGAATCCTCTGACTGGAATCCTCTGAGTCTTTACCCAAAAGGGTCTCAGCTGAACTGTTTTAGTTCCTGTTTCCTCACACCTTATATACCTTTCTCTACCCTGCCATCAGTTCCTGCAATTAAAGGCTTGTATGCTTCCCAGTACTGGGGTTAAAGTTTTGTGCCACCACTGCCTGGCTCTGTTTCCAGTGTGGCCTTGAGCTTGCAGAAATCCAGATGGATCTCCACCTCCCCAGTGATAGGATTAAAGGTATGTGCCACCACTGTCTGGCCTCTATGTCTAATCTAGTGGCTGGTTCTGTCCTCTGATCCCCAGGCAAGTTTATTAGGGTACAAAATATATCACTACAAAAACCAAAAGTAACTTTGGGAGGCAAGGGTGTATTTGACTTATATGTCCTGATCACAGTCCATCACTGAGGGAAACCATGGCAGGAACCCAGGTACGGCAGGAACTTGGAGGCAGGAGGGAAGCAGAGGCCACGTAGGAATATTCTTATTGGCTTGCTACTCATGGCTTGCTCAGATTGCTACTATGTACAGCCCAGTATCACTTGCCTAGGAGTGGCCTGAGCTCTCCTACATAAATCATTAAACAAGAAAATGCTCCACAGACTTGCCTACAGACCAATCTGATGGAGACATTTTTGAAATTGAGGCTCCATCTTACAATATGACTCTAGCTTATATTGAGTTGACATAATAATAATAATAATAAATAATAATAATATAGCCAGCACAAGAATAAAGGAAATGAGAATAGTAGTGGCACTCAACATTTTCAACTCATTTTTTTCAATAACAAAGGGTGAATTATGGAATGCCATTGGGTGATTATGATTTTTAATTAATATAGGTAACTTAGAGCAGAAAATAGCAGCATGTTGTTAATAGTAAGACAAAGTTGTGCTTAGTATCAAGACAAGCTGAATATCACCACTAAGTAAACTTATAGAAATGTAATTCTTCACTTTGGCAACTGACAGTTAAATGAAAGAATTTAGAAAAGTTAAGAGCTGCAGATGCCATGTCACACATTAGGTCATCCTGGTATGTACACACTGGGAATCATTTCATTATCAGTTGCTGTAGTCATGATAATAATTTTATCTAAAGCTTCCATTGTACTTATTTCCTGATCCTTGTCTTCTCTTAATTATGTAATGTATTTTGTATGTTTACATGTGTGTATGTGTTCTTGTATGTGCATGTTCACATGCATGCTGATACACTTACTTGTACAGAAGAGTGTGTGAACTCCAGAGGAAAATTTTGGGTGTTGTTCCTCAGGTCCGGTCCTCTTTTGTATTTATTGAGACAGCATCTCTTAGTGGCTAGGCACCCACCAAATAGGCTAGACTGAGCAGCCAGAGAGCCCCAACCACATGCCAGTCTTCACTTTCCCAGCATTGGGATTACAAGCATGGCATGCTATGCCTGCATCTTTTGATATGGGTTGTGGGGATGGAATTCATATCCTTATGCTCAGTTGGTAAGAACTTTGCCAGTAGAACTACTGTCAATAATGTACTTTTTAAATTACAAAACTGGAAATACTTTCAAAAAGAAAAATTATGAGAGTGTGTGAGAGAAAAGATTGGTTGTGAAGGCATCCGAATGATCTTGGTGAACACTAACTCCTACATTGTCACTGAGAAGCAGGCAGGAAGCCATCATTCTGCACAGGAAGATACTGAAATGAATCATAGGTGGGTCTTTAGGGAACACTTAGAAATTGAGTGAATGTTTATATGACAGAGGCATCTGGTTCATGAATAAACATTTAGATTAAATGCTACAATAGCTATAATTTTTACAAGATACGTTGGCTGAATATTTCTTTATCCCATACCTTCAGGCAATGAAGGCTTTTATTCTTTCTTCCATTTTTAAAATCTGTCTTCCTCTTCTAATGCTTAGTATACAGATTTTCTAGAGTATAGTTTCCTCTCCAAACAATTATTATTCTATTTTAAAGGAATATTTTGCTCAACAGCCTTAGTCAATTTCAAATTTAGTTATCACATTAATCTAGCAAGCTATTATAAACAAGGATGCTGAGTTTCAAATAAAGTAACTCAGTGCAACATGATGTAACCAGATCTCCCATTTCCTCCTGGAATTAAAGTGTGTGAACCTAAGACAACATTTTTATGTATTTTTACCAATCTTCTGTATCTGTAGTTTATATAGCTTCTACATCAATTTGAACACTGGAATCACTTAACATAATACCCCATTTTGCACTAGAACTTATAATCAACTTAAGCTAGGATGGAATGCCAGAGTCTGTGTCTCCAGCAGTTCTCTGGGCATGTTCCTAGATAACTAGATGAAAGATGTGCTCCTTCTGGCTTTTATACCAATGTCTTCCACTGAACTGTTGAAGTAAATTCTAGATATCAAGAGTTACTTTGCAAGACAGATGAGAAGGATGACAGTAAACTGGGGGTACCTACAGTATCTAAGAATATGAACTAAGCATCTCAATATAGATGTGACAAATAAGGTGGGGTTATGCGAGGATCTCCAGACACTCTATCAGTAGGCTAATCTGAATAATTTTTCTGGCTCTAAGACGTAGGAGCTGGCCATGAGATGTTGGTGTCTATGAGACTACACTGGGAAGCTCATAGAGGAAGAGATGACAAGTGTGGACTTACTTAGCTGTTCAAAATGAAGACTTGCTGGCCTCTAGTCAAGGTCCACACATGGACACATGGACATGATTCTGTTTCTCAGATCTAAATCAAGACTGTCTCAAACTTCCAATTCACTATTTCTAGTTTAACTATCACTAATATACACATGGCCACCAAAGACAAGGGACAGAGGAGCTAAGGTTATGTCTTCTGCACCCTCTGACTTCCACTTCTAACTTCATTAAAGTTCTTATCCCACCTGACATATTTTTGATTTGTTACTGTGGATCTTGGAGTGATCTTCAGCACTTTACTTTGTTGTTTGAAAAAAAGAAAAAGGAAAGGAAAAATGGAAATGAAAACATACACAGGTATTTACAGAAAATATTGTATAAATAACCCACTTTGATGAAGTTTGAAAATTCCAATTCTAGTTTAAATTGACTCAACAATAGTAAGTTGACAGTAATCACTATATTCAATTGTTTCTTGGTAGGGTCCATGCTGTTCTTTTCCCTCCTGATCTCAGTGCAGTGCTTGTTTATTATTTTCCCCAAGGGTCCTTTCCTGACAGTATTTGAACCCTCTTCTCATGGTTTCCTGTTTCATACCATGTAACTTATCTGGGTATTGTCCTAAACAAAGAATGATTCCACTTGTGTCAACTACTACTATTAATATTTATTTTTACTCTGCTCACTGAAGTCCCCTCATGGGAAATCTTTATTTCAGTGAAAGATGTCATCTGAGGTCCATAATTAAAGATATCTGCCTAAGTAGGTCTCATTTTATATTGTTTTCCATAATAATTGTCAAGTAACTAGCTTGATTTCTATGCTGTAGCCTCTATTAATAAAATAGAGTGATCAGAGGACTATTGTCCCATCCACTAAATTCCATGTGCACCAGAAAACACATGGGTTAAAACAAATTTTATTGAATTTCTATTTTGTGATATATAGGGTCAAAATAACTAATGGCAAAAATAAAATTAATTAAATATATATTTTAAAGTTCTAGTTGGTGAGAACATAACTGGTAAAGAGGACAACACAGCACTGCACTTGCTTGAGTGAAATAAATAGGATTCCTCCCTTACATGTGTTTCTGGTTTGGGAGTGTGCTAGTGCTTAGTTCTCAGTTTGCCCTTCTTCCCTATAACTTACACCCTGAACTACCTGATTCAATCCTATATGCTGAGGCCTCCAAACAACCCCAGCCCTGCTCCTCTGGGCCCATCCTAACATCAGCTTCAAGAGGTGTGGCTAAGGCAGAGCTCTTTGACTTTCCTTTAGATCTTTACTCTGAATCCTTGCTTTCACTTGCAAACTTCCAATCCATCATAGAAACCCACAGGCTCTGCCTTCAGAGTGAATCCTGAATTCCCTCCCATTTTACTATCTCTGTAACTACATATGCTGCCATCTCTCCTACTCCGGCCTCTGCAACAGGGGCTCCAATTGATTGATCTATGCTTTGCATTTTGCTTTCTATAAAAAAAAGAGAAATGATTTACAATGTAAATCTACACTTGAGAGAAATGTTTTACAATGTAAGTTAGCTTAAGACATTTTCCCAATCAGAATCCCCTAACTTCTTGTCATGTTATTTAAAAGTACAGAAATATGTCCTCTTTTCTGTTGCCCTAGGAAATCTGGACCCCTTTTCTACCACATCTTAGCTCTTCCCCTCTCTTTCTTGGATGCAGAATCTCAAGGGTTCCTTTATACTTGACCTTAGCTAAAAGCTAAAAATCAGTTCTAAGAGTCTTTGAAATCCATGACAGTATTCTAAGATGCACCCACACAAGACACTATATGATTCTTGATCTCTTGTCCTAAACATGAGTTACCACATGAGTCGTTTTTACTCTGTGTTTCTTTTTCTTCTTTTTTCTTTCACCTAGCTTCCGTTCTTTCTTTCCTCCTCTCTCCATAAATTGATCTTATTTCTTCCTTTAAGTTGCATGCTTCCTGATGATATGGACTTTGTATTTTTTCTTACATTATAAACTTGCAATGCTTGTCACATATTAAATTTTGTCTAAACATTTGTTAAATGAATATGTGGGTAAATTAGTCTATTTCTCTATCTGAAAATTAGAGACTAATAAATGCACAGGTAACCAATTCCTAAAACAACAGTTCTTCCCTAACAGTCTGTACATAACTCTAATAAACAAAGTCCAGTGCTTATCTGGTATTATGTTTACATTGAACTAAGTGCTTTATGGGCATAGCATTCGCTTCTCACAATCATCTTCTGAATATGTTCTTAGCTTCTACAGAGAATCGGAGAGGTTAAAGGACTCAATGTCCTATTGCCACGGGAAATAACTTTTAATTGGATCCAAACTCCAAAGCCCATCACTGCAATAACCTCATTACCCAAAGTAATGTAGTAGTTTCTTTTCTTTTTTAGAAAAAGTTGGTATTGGAATCAATGCCTATGCTCACGATGCTGACAGGCCCATCATTCTATTAAAGAATCTGGGGAATTTAGACACCTATTGTAAATAGCATAAAGAAAATTATGGAAGTGCATAAATAATAGATCAGGAATCAGAATAAGTAGATTCTGTTTTTATGTAGACTGCACTCTAGTTTTGTAAACTGAAATTCAGTCCTTTAAAAAAATGACAGAAAATAAAACCAGAGGTTTGAAATTGCATAGTTCTTGAGCAAAAATCACATTAAAAGCATGTTTTTTTAAGTTCTTACTGTCCTTTTATAAGTTTTAAGCTAGTTTTTTAAAAACTGACAGATGAAATTGTGTTGACTAAGTACACCAGAATATTTTGAAGTGACTAAGTTTACCTATTTAGCTTACACATTACTTTTACCAGGTCATATTGTTTATAAAAATACTTTACTTCCATTTTCTTACCACTTTGCAAGAATAATATATGATACTAGGTATAGTCACCTGCTGTGGATATCGCTCTATATAAATAAAACACTGATGGCCAGTGACCAGACAGGAAGTATAGGTGGGACAAGGAGAGAGGAGAATTGGGGAAACAGGAAGAAGGAGGGGTAGACACTGCAGCCTCCTCCAGGACAAGGAAGAAGTAAAGTACCGGTAAGCCACGAGCTGCGTGGCAAGGTATAGATTTGTGGAAATGGATTAATTTAAGATATGAGAACAGTTAGCAAGAAGCCTGCCACGATCATTCAGTTTGTAACCAAAATAAGTCTCTGTGTTTACTTGGTTGGGTCTGAGCGGCTGTGGAACTGGCGGGTAAGAGAGATTTTGTCCTGACTGTGGGCCAGGCAGGAAAACTCTAGCTACAGTCACCATGTGACAAGACATAATTCAACACATTTCTCCCGTCTGAGAACCTCTAACCTTTTATCCTTTCTAAAGGTTTGCATACATTTGGTAAGTGGTAGAGTCCACTTGCAGACTTTCCCAAGGAATTCCTAGCACCATCCACTTAACTCTTTAATGTTTCCTACCTTAGTCCTCAGTGCATTAGATTTTGTTCCCTCTGGACTAGACTCTAGGGTGATATACCCCATCTAGTAATTCTGATAACCCATTTGACTGTTGTGAGCATCCTGATGTCAAAAGCTCTATGAAGAAAAATTGGTAAAATAAATGCATTGCTCAATTTTAAATTGTCCAATAAGCAAAACTAATACTATTCTTCATATTTTACATGGCTATAAAAAGACAAAAGAATATTAAATGTGTAGTCATAAAAATCTAAATAAATCCAGTCAGTGGTGGCTCACACTTTTAGTCCCAGCACTTGGGAGGCAGAAGCAGATAGATCTCTAAGTTTGAGGCCAGCCTGGTATACAGAGTGAGTGCTAAAGACGGCCAGGGCCATACAGAGGAAATCCTGCCTCAAAAAAAAAAAAAAAAAAAAATCTAAAAATTTCCCAAATTGACTTGACTAATATGTGAAAGATAACAAGTTAGTTTCATTGATGTTGTTTTAAATTCTTTACTATGAATCATGACAAGAAATTAATGTTTTATAAAAACAGATAAGATGATTTATCTAGTAGTACAATATATAGATAGATATAAAGTTGAAATCCAGTCATGTGATAATTTCTTTGCAGAATGCCAAACATCTGGAGACTTGGAGAGAACTTGGCAAGTACCTAAATATTTTATTTTTTTTATCTGCATGCTTGTTTCTCTGCAGTCATTTTCTAGTTTGGCACAATGTCAGTAAGTAAGGGTTGAGGGGGGGCTGGAGAATAAAGATTCTGGTGGGAAAACGTTTTGTTTTTTTCTCCTGAGGTACTACATAGATGTTATTGTTTGATTTTTTTTTTAAAAGAGCTTTGGTTTGCTCAGAGGCATTTCTATAGTATATAATTCATACCTCATACTCTTGAGTAATGAAACTTTCAGTTTTGCCTTGTGTATTTTTATAGTGATAAATACAGTTCAAAGCATGGAGGAGCTACAGTTGCGTCATGGGACTTGTGCTCTTGAACTTGCATCACTTTGTCATCAATCTGATCACAGTGGTGTATGCAGACTACAGATGTCAAAAATATGGGGAAGAAATAAATGTCAGGTTATTTCAGAATCTTCAGAATTTGATAGTTTCTTATCAATTTTCTAGATTAGCGAGTACTTAGAGACCAAAAATAATATAATCTTTCAGCTAATTGCAAACATCTTTAGGTGTATTTTTTATATTGCATTTTGTCCAGTTAAAATAGCATTCCAGCTTAGATTCCTGATTAACATGGTGACTGTTGTTTCCAGGGTCTAAAGCACACAGTGATTAGTATTGTAACAAAAAACTGGCAGATATCAATTAGTAGAAAGAAATAGATTTGTTTGAGGCCATCCCAGAGGGAAAGGGGAAATTTCTGTCTCAAATCTCTATTTTTCATGAGTCAGTGAAGGCCTCTAATGGGATGTGATGTTAAAATGAGACACGGGCAAGATATCCCTGCATTAGGCAGTATCTCCACCACCCAAACCCATCCTTTTCTCCTCTTCTCTGGCCAAAACTATGGCATGGACTTTGATCTTCTATAGCTTGTCAAGCAGGACTCAGTGAAAAGCACCTTCAACAAGAAGGATCTAAAAGAAGATCAAGAGGCTGGTTCAAATGAATTCTTGGTCCCAGGAATCTGAGTTAGCAAGGCTTGCCCACACTTAGAACACACTTCTTGATATTCAATACCAGGTAAGCCATGTAATGTAGTTTTCTTCATTAGAAAAAAAAAAAAGGAGGCAAATCTGTTTAGGAGAATGAAACTCAAAATAACATACAGAAAATTTACCCAATGATTTTGTATTGTAACTTGGGGGAAATTAAGGAATTTTCATGAGACCAGTCTTTATTAAGATGCTCATTTAAAAAAAAATAACTACACAACTAATAAATACAGATACCTTAAAAGGCCTTCTGTTAACTCAGATCTTAAGTAGTCAAAAATAAAGTAACCATTATTTATTGAAAAATTGTTTTCATCTTTGATTCAGTTCTATTCAAGCCATGCGAAACCTAGTAGCCATCCACTATACTAAGTCATTTCCTAGTAAAAGAATCTCTCATTTTAAAAGGACTTGCCTATTTTCTTACTTTGCAGATAGATTCTATTTAATAAGCTGTTTAATGAGTTGCCATTTGAGGGCCCTATGGTAGTAGTAATATACCCAACAGAAACTGATAGAAAATGCCAAAATAATCAGAATGGACTACCTGTAAATGACTCCTAAATCTTCTGCATTAATAAGTTAAGACCACAGTTGGCATCAAATTAAACTGCTTTCTAACAAGGGAAGTGATAGGAAATGTGATTAGATTTGTTTACTCATTACTTGGCACAGACTGCCATAGCAAAATACCCCAGGCTTGTGAGCAGCTTCAACACAGAAATTTATGTCCTCATTGTTCTGATAGCTTCAGAGCTTGAGGTCAGGGTGCTTACAGGGAGAAGGCTCTCTTTCTGGCCTGAACACTGCTATTTCTCACTGTGTTCTCTCTCTCTCTCTCTCTCTCTCTCTCTCTCTCTCTCTCTCTCTCTCTCTCTCTCTCTCTCTCTCTCTCTCTCCCCCTCTCTATCTCTCTCTATCTCTCTCTATCTCTCTGTCTCTCTCTCTCTCTCTGTGTGTGTATGTGTGTGTGTGTGTGTGTGTGTGTGTGTGTGTGTGTGTGTGTGTTGAAGGGAAAGAAACTCAAGAAAGCATTTGTTGGACCATCATTGTTAAATATTTGAGTAGGAATCTCCAGAATTGATGAAATGTTAAGGTTTTAATGTTTGTAAGATTTTTTTCTCAATCAGTAGACTCACCTTCCATAATAATCCACTTCACTCTGCAACACAGAATATAATTCAAGGCAATAGTGAAGTCCAAAGGAATACTGCAAATCTGTTTCTTGATGTTTTCTTCTCATTGAAATTCTCTGCACAATGGTTTCCTAAAAACCATTAAGAATATTGAAAACTATCTTCAGCACAAATTTCATAGCTAGCACAAAATAATTAATTTTGCCATTTTTCAAAGTACATTCTGTTCTAGAATCTTAGAGATATTACTGGTATCAGAAGAGACATTTGTGGCATGATATCACCTAAAAAGAAATGTATGTCACTAGAGAAAGGTAGAGTAAAAAACCCCACTGTTTAGAGATAATCTATGAATCATTGCTAGGTTTTACTCATGCACATTTTACTCATTTATTCTTAGCCACTGAAATTTGTGCTGAAGATAGTTTTCAATATTCTTAGATGGAAGTGTCTTAGTCAGTGTTCTATTGCATGAAAAGACATCGTGACCATGGCAACCACATAAAAGAAAGGATTTAATTGGGGCTTGCTTAAAGTTTCAGGGGTTTACTCCATTATCCTCATGGCAGGGAACATGGCTGCACACAGGCAGACATGGTAGCTGAGAATTCTACATCTGGATCTGAAGGCAACAGCACAAAAGACACTGGTTTGAAATGGGTTTTTTGAAACCCCAAAGCCCAACCTCAGTGACACACTTCCTCCAACAACATCATACCTCTGAATCCTTTCAAATACTGCCAATCCCTGGTGACCCAGTAGTGAAATCTATAAACCTATGTTGGCCATTCTCATTTAAATCAACACATTCCACTCCCTGGCCCCCTTGGGCTTGTAGCCATATTATAATGCTAAATACATTCAGTCCAACTTCAAAAGTCCCTATGGTTTATCACAGTCTCAATACACTTTAAAATTTCAAAGTTCCAAGTCTCTTTTGAGACTCAAGGCAAACTCTTAACGATTATGTAACTCCTGTAAGACCAAAATCAAAAGGCAGATCACATACTTTTAACATACAATGGCACAGAATACACATTATCATTCCAAAAGGGAGGAAAGAGAGCATTGTGAGGAAATACTGGACCAATGTGAGACCAAAAACCAGCTAAGTAAACTCCAAACTCTGTGTCTCTACTTTTGATGTCAAAGCACTCTTCAGCTCTCCAACTTCTTTGTTGGCTGCAACACAATTATCTCTCTTGGGGTGGTTCTACACTTAGTCTGCAGCTTTCCTTTGAAGGCATCCCATGGCTGGTATCTCCAACATCTTGTGGGGTGGTTCCCATGGCAATCCAGGTTTCACCTTCACAGCCTCACACAATGGCTTCTCTGAGCCTCCATGCAAGGACACCCCTAATACACACCTGTCATCAGCAGCTTTCTTTATAGCCACAAAGGGAGATTCCACAGCCCCTTTCTTTTATGACTAAAGCCAGAACCACATGGATGAAATTGCCAAGTTCTACTGATTGTTGGGTCTGGAACATGCCCTACTTGTTCAATTCTCTCTGCATCAGCTTTCTGTTGTTTATCATGTCTTTCACTGTTCATGCTTTCCTTTAATTCCTTTAAATGAATTGGAAGCTTAGCTGGGTGGGGTCTTGCCCTGAGGTCACTACTCCCTTTATTCTATTTAGCATCAGTCTTTTCTTTAAACTTTTTATCTCCTTGAACATGGGATTTAGCTCTGTTATAATTATTGGTCCTCCTTTTCTCTTCAAATTGTATATTTTGTATTTTTCTCTGTCCAGATTGCTCCATTTCATTATAGATCTGAATAATAATGACCACTATCAACCACATGACAGAGTCAATACTGGGATGTCTTGAAATATCCTCTGCCAATTAATCCAAAATTCTTCAATTTAGCCTCAGCCAGATTTTTTGACAAAAGCAGAAAGCTGCTACATTCTTTGCCAAAATATCACAAGAATGTCCCCCTTGGCCATTTACTGACAGTCTTCTCCTCTGAAATATCTTGTGCAGAGCCACCATATCTACACTGATCTCACCACCACTGTCTTCCATCCTCCTACTAATACGGCCCATTAAATCCAGCTTAAAGCATTTAACTGTTTTCCTAATCCAAAGTACACTTTCTACCAACAAAGCATGATCAGTCCTGTCACAGAAATACCCTGCTCCCTGGTAAAAACTCCTTAGTCAGTGTTCTATTGTTGTGAAAAGATACCATAACCATGACAACCCTTACAAGCCCCATTGAACTGGGGCTTGCTTGTAGTTTCAGAGGCTTAGTCCATTATCTTCATGGTAAGGAACATGGCTGCACACAGACAGACATCGTAGCTAAGAGTTCTACATTTGGATCTGAAGGCAACAGCACAAGAGAGATGCTGGGCTTGGAATGGACTTTTTGAAACCTCAAAGCCTACCTCCAATGACACAGTTCCTCCAGCAAGGTCATATCTCCTAATCTTTTCAAAATGTTACTCTTACTTCTTGGTAACCAACACAGGAAATGAACAAAATCTTTGAACCTCTGAAGAAAGACAGTAGAAAATGGGAAGACATTCTATATTCATGGATTGGTACAATTAACATTGTGAAAATGACCATTTTACCAAAATCTATTTATAGATTCAGTATAATCACAATAAAAACCTTATTTCAGCTGGGCGGTGGTGGCGCATGCCTTTAATCCCAGCACTCGGGAGGCAGAGGTAGGTGGATCTCTGTGAGTTCGAGGCCAGCCTGGTTTCCAAAGTGAGTTCCAGGAAAGGCGCAAAGCTACACAGAGAAACCCTGTCTCGAAAAATCGAAAAACAAAAAAACAAAAAACCTCATTTCATTCTTCACAGACATAGAAAAAAATTACCCTAAAATTCATATGAAACCACAAAAGATCCAAGATAGCCCAAACAATCCTGAACTAAAAGAACAGTGGTACAAGAATTTCTGTTACATATCTTAAGCTATAATATAGAGCAATATTAATAAAAACAATATGGTATTGGTGTAAAAACAGACATACATACCAAAGGAACAAAATCAAAGTCACAAACATGAGTACATGTTACTTTAGCAACTTAATAGTTGACAAAGGTGCCAAAACATGTGCTATAGAAAAGACAACATCTTCAACAAATGGTGCTGGGAAAACTGGATGTCTACATGCTGAAGAATGGAATTAGAATCATCTCTGTTAACTTGCATAAAAACTAACTACAAATGGATCAGAGACCTAAATGTGCAATCCGAAACACTGAAACTGCTAGAAAAAAATATTGGCAGTGCCTTGCATGAGATAGGTGTTGGAAAGGACTTTCTGAATAGGACTCCATTTCCTCAATAATTAAAGCCAACAATTGACAAGTAGAACATCACAAAACTAAAAAGCTCTGCACAGATAAAGAAATGATTAACTGGGTGAGAAGAAAGCACACAGAATGGAAGAGAATCTTTGCCAGCTAAACATCTTACAGAGGATTGATATCTAAAATATATAAAGAAGTTATAAAACAAAGAGTAAAAAAAAAATAAATAAAAAAACAAATGATTCGTTTTAAAAATGGGCCTGAGATCTACTCTGAGATTCATCTTACCCTAGTCAGAATGATGACAAAAATCAACAAAACAACTGACAGTAAATGCCGGAGGGGATATGGCAAAAGCAAATCCTCATTTAAGGTGGGTGAAATTGTAAACTGGTATAGCCACTATGGAAATCAGTATGGAGAATTCTCAAAACACTAAAAATAAACATACCTTTTGAACCAGCTATACCCCTCCTTCTCATAAGCCTAAAAGACTCGTTATCCTATTTCACAGACACTTTCTCAACCATGTTTATTGTTGTTCTATTCACAGTAGGTAAGAAATGTAAAAACTCTAAATGTCATCCAACCAATAAATGGACAAGGAAAATGTGATACATATACATTATGGAATTCTACCCAACTGTAAAGAAAACTGAGATCATAATTTTTCAGGTAAATGGATAGACTTAGAAAACATCTGATTGTATCTAATGAGCTAACCCAGACCCCAAAAGACAAGACTTGTATGTTCTCTCTCACTGGAGGCTCCCAGCTTCAAATCTTCAGAGGAGTGCATATCCTGCAGTAACTGCAAAAATCAGGAAAGAGGGACCATTCCTGAGGAAGTGGCTTGGGAAACAATAGACAAAGAAATAAGTAATCTGATTAAGGAGATAGAAAAGGGGTAGAAGCTTTTTATAGATAGGGCAGGGAGATAAATACAGAAGAAGGATCAAATAACAATAAGGATGTCTTTAGAAGTCATAAGAAATCGTACTATTAACTATCTAAAAATCCTATAATACATGTAAATTCTCTACATAAATATACATTTATAGTTTAAATAAACTTTTTCATCTGGGTTGACAATACTCCCTCCAAGAGCCAATGACTACCTAACTAAAACTACAATACCAGACGTGAGAAGCCCTCTTATGAATTGTTGGCCAGATCTATCCAAGATATTCCAGAAACATACAACCTATTGCTATTGCCCTTGACTACTCCCAGAGGTGTGAAGTAAGTTCCCAGTTGAAGATATTGAAGATGCCATGCGCTTCAGAAACAGGTCCCAGAGTCCGGCCGAGCTGGGATTGACTTGAATGCTTCCTCATTGAGGACTAACTTTCATGGTACCAGAAGGTGCCAGACAAGCTTCCAAGGAGGGAAACCAGAAACAGTCTCACTTATCCATGATACCTATAAACCACATCAATGACCAGTATGCCATGATAACCTCGGGTGCAATAGGGAGGGGCACACATACTTGACACTAACCAACAGCTTTCTAATTGAACTTAAAGCCCACTTAGCAAAGGGGAAATTATGGCTAGTCATGGAAACCTAGCCAACTACTCAGTGTAGTGAAGTCATGGATCTTGGAAGATAAACTACAGCTACCACTTTACTAAACCAGAAATAAGTCTTTATAGCCCTGTACATCTTGTGGTGGTTTGAATAGGTATTGCCCACCCCCATAGACCCACATATTTGAATGTTTGACCCACAGGGAATGGCACTATTAGGAGGTGTGGCCTTGTTGGAGTAGGTCTGGCTTTATAGGAGGAATTGTGTCACTATGGGGGTGGGCTTTGAGATCTTATATGCTCAACCTATGCCCAGTGTGGAACACAGTCTCCTTTTGCTGCTATCAGATCAAGATGTATCACTCTCAGCACCACGTCTGCCTGCATGCTGCCGTGTCCTGCCATGATAAAAATAGACAAAACCTCTGAAACTGTAATCTAGTCCCAATTAAATGTTTCCTTTATAAGAAAAACTGTGGTCATGGTGTCTCTTCACAGCAATAGAAACTCTAACTAAGACACAAGTAATATTCATCTCAGCTGTCATCAAAAAAACTTCTCTGTGCAACAGAGACCATTACAAAAAAAACAAAACAAAACAAACAAACAAAACAAAAAACAAAAAAAATGCCACCAATCATTATGCTGTTTCAGATCCCAGTACAGAAAAGGGAGTGGAAAGATTATAAGAGGTAGAGGATCAGGGAGTTTGCTATGAGATCAAGTCTAGTAATGTCAGAAGCTACAGCCATAAAGTCTCACCAATAGGGCTGCACAAATGTGAGTTGAACAAGGATGACACCAATGGCCATGCCAGTTGGTTACCTAGTACTAAATGGTCAGCTCTGAAAACATATACAGGAATAACATACATACTAAGTGGGCTATATGTAGGAAAATACAATTATACCATAATCTGAAAAATGAAAGAAAAAAGAATTCTTTGTAAATTACAGTAATTTAGTAATATTGCATTGGAGAAAATAATTGCAACTGTAAAAAGAAACTTTTTTACACAGATGGTGGTAATGTGCTTGACTAGCCAGACACAGAACAAGCAAAAAGAGAAAACCTTGGCTCAGTTGCATCCTGTGCTAAAATTAGTAAGGGTGTTTACTATGGTCCTAAATCTAAAACCTAGAACAATGAAACTTCTAGAAGAAAGTATATGTGAAAAGTCTCTGTACCACTGAGTTTGGCATAATTTATTAAATATAACATAAAAATATAACTATTAGAAGGAAAGACAAATATACACACAGATGATAGATAGATGGATAGATGATAGATTAGCGAATGATAGAAGATAGGCAGATGAAAGAAAGAAAGAAAATGATAGATAGATGATAGATAGATAGATGATAGATAGATAGATGATAGATAGATAGATAGATAGATAGATGATTGATTGATAGGTAGATATATAGATAGATAGATAGATAGATAGATAGATAGATAGATGATAGATAGATAGATAGATAGATAGATAGATAGATAGATAGATAGATAGATAGATAGATGATTGATAGATAGTAGATAAGCTGTTGTGGGATGGGAATTGGTAGTGTTGTGTTTTAAATAATAAGCAGCACTGTTACCGTTCAAGAAAGGTCACGAGGCATGACAAAATCCAGGAGCAGGGGACAAAAGAGAGTGTCCAGGCCTGGGAAGAGGCATGTACACAGAGAGAGAGACAGAGAGAGAGACAGAGAGAGAGAGACAGAGAGAGAGAGTTGGGGGGAGAGAGCAGAACGAGAGGGAGGAGTCTGTGACATTTTAAGGATTCCCTGCACATGCACATGTAGGCTTACAGAGCTATACCATGCATGTTCTGATTGTGTGACTGTGCTGCACACATTTGCGCAATCACAAAGTGCACTGATGATATAAGACGTAAGACCCCTTGCTTAGCTACTGAACTTCGCATGTGCGATCATATAGCTGGAGTGGCAGAATCCTAACAGGGAGCCTTAGAAAAATTAAGCAATTCCACAAAATGTTAAACATAAGTATATGACACAGGCATACCACTGCCAAGCATTTAGAAAAGGCAAATGAAAGCCGATGTCTACGCAAACGTTCCTAAAAATTAATTTGTAATGGCCAAAAGGTGTGAATAAAATAAATGCTCATTAATGAACAAATAAACTGTGGTATATCTAGTCATTGGAACACTATTCAACAATTAAAAGGAAAAAACTAATTGTTTACAATTAGCATAAAAGTTATCTTAAAATAATTATTATGAATAAGCCAGAGTACCTTTAAAAATGTAGGCTACATATGTATCTGAAGGGTTCACCACATGCCCCCACGGTTGGGCGTGTTTGTGCATGCCCAGCGGACCTGGACACTTCCGCCTAGCCAGTTCCAGGTCAAGATAGCCATTTCCGGGTCAAGGCGTCTCGTGTGACCAGGATCCGTGACTTTGCATGGTTATGTAGGCGCGCAGTGTAGCCATGTGATCTACACACATGCGTGGAGTAGTTATGTTGACCTGTGTATGCCCAGCCTTTATAAGCCGACGCCATATTCCAGGTTCTTTCTTCTTTTCTACACATGTGTTTCCCACAGGCTTGAGCACTCTCTGTCCCTTTTATCTTAATAAAACTCTTATTAGCGGATTCTGTCATGTTTCGTGACATTTCCTTGCAGGGTAAGAGCACAGCGCCGCAAAATAACTAACAGTGACCACTTATATAATATGTTAAAAAATACAAACTAACCTACAGTGGCAGAAAGGAGTCAATTGTTGCTTGGGAATGGGAGCTATAAAGGTAAGACAGAAAATTCTAAGGATGGTGAGTATGTTTATTGCCTTAATTGTGTGTCAAATCTTTGCAGCACTTACCAAGAAGCATAATTCCAAGTACATGCAGCTAATAGGTATATTACCTCAGTAAAACTACACATGTGGAATTACATACAACCTGTGGACACAGAAGTCAGAGTAGTGGCTACTCTGGTGAGGGTGGGCAATCAAGAGGAGAGAGCTTTCTGGGGTTGTGGGAAGACCTTCTTGATTTGTACATTAGGTGCCTGCACGTGTTCTTTTTTTGAAACTAATATAGTTCCCATGTAGGCTACACAGACTTTGCTACATGAGTGTTACTCTTTTAAACACTTGTATAAAAATAAATATAAGTAAAATCTGGCCTTTTCAGTGTAGACAGGACCAATATGAAAGAGACAAGTAGCTTTTTATATGAATAATAGAAGGCATCAGAGGTGGGGGTGGGGAGCATTGTCCACTAACATTTCAACCCTGCTTCACTGAAACAACTCGAAAACTCCAAAATTCCCAACCAGTAGGAGCTCTTATTTAATCACTAAGAGTTTTTGTCAGAAATATCAGTATTTCCTTATATCTCTTTTCCACAAAGATATTATTTCTAAAAATAGGCTTTCTAAGTCTTCAGCACCATGTCAAAGAGTTACATGGTAAAAAGCACTCTATCAACACGAGTGTTTTAGAAAATTTTTCTTAAATGAAACTAAAATGTTTTTCTCCCTAAAGTATTTATATATGAGATTTTAATGTGCCATAAATCTTGTGTAAGGCATGAAATGCTTTCCAAAGTTATATATTCACAGAAGTCCCTCCTTAAACAACAGTTACTAGGCTAATAATCCAAGGACTATACATTACACTTGTAGAAATTCAATACCAACTGTGGTCACCTACTATTATGTTAAAATATTTGCCTTTGAATTGGATTCTGTAGCCTGACTCTGCTCCTGTTTTCTGAGCTTATCTTTCAAGGTAATAAAATTGGTGGTTATGGGGATAAAATGCAAACATATGTGAAGTATTCAGAGTAATTGCATAGTGAGTATTAAAAGAATTAATTTGGTCTTATTTAGAAAACCTGCTTAAGCAAGAACCTTGAACGAGATCATGTTTCATTACTGGCCTCAACAGGAATGTAGTCCGTGTCCTGCTTACCAGCCCAGCAAAAATCTGGCAATAGAATTAATATTAGATGTATTCATATTTATAACCACTGCCATTGGTACTTTAGTTTAACTCATGGATTCCTTGAGTGCAGAGACTAAATCTGTCCATCATTCTCTGTTTCCTAGGCCACAGTAGAGCTTTATCAGCCTAGGCATCTTAGGAATTTGGGGCTATTTAGCAATCCTATTAGCATAACGAACCCAGGGCCATTGGAGTAATTAAAAAGTGACTCTCTAGCCAAGATGTCCAGTCCATGCCCTGGGTTAACAAGACTAACTTGGTTGTTTTTTAAACCGATTTCCTGGGGTGACATTCTCACTTTGGGATTCCACTCACTGAAGCTGTATATTAGAGCCTTGCTCCAGGTGTGCTCAAATGCCAGCAGCACTGGATTGGAGTCACTTTTGCTCTGTTATCTGTTCCATGCCTCTACTGTGATAAGGATACTAGGCTTATATGCCTATATAACTCCACAGTGCCTTGCATACATATGCACATAAAATATATTAGTGATTATATTCTCATGAAAATGTATGATTAAAAAGTGTAATTGGTAGTGGTACAACTGACACATAATCTCCCCTGCAGCTACAGAAGGAAAATAAAAAAGAAACAAAAAACATCAAATGCACAAAACAAAGAGAAGGAAGGGAGGGGTTTGCTTTTGTTTTTGTTTCATTTGGGGGGGGGGGTTCCCCACCTTTCTACTATTTAGAACAAAATTTATTTCCATGAAGCAATGTGTTTTATATCTCAAAGAATGAAGACACAATAGAAAGTAAAAACAAAAACAAAAACTATTCACCTTCTCCCACTTCTTCCAGTGTCAATCTGGTGAGCAAAATGCCTAGCTACCATGGGGATAAAAACCACTTAAATGCAAAGTTCTCCAGGGCTGCCTGCTGCAGTGGGAGCTATTTTTAGTCTGCATTCATGCTGCTTTGGGTCAGAGTCCTAGACATCTGTAGAGAGAGGAATGAATTGCTTGCAGTGAGGCAAGTTTTGATGAATAATTACTTTGCTGTAATGTGCAGTTGGGGCCAGCTCCATTCCACACACTCGCTAAGCCTCCCAGGAAGTAAACACAGGCAGGTCCTCAGTGACAGCTTATAGCTTGCAGCACTAATGACACTTGGCAGGGCTGCCAGGATGATCATGAATTAATTGATTTCTTGCAAACGCTACTAAAGTGTACCACCCAGCCTTATGTTCTCTACAATGCAGTTACATTTTTAAAGCACTTTTTGATAATTAATGGTTTTCTGTCCCAGAATTCCAAGGAAGTAAAAATTGCTTTTCCTTATACTTCTACTTTTGCTTCAAACTCTAGACTTTATACTAAGCAACAAGACTCTAATCACAAATTCCATGTTCAAAAATTGGAAAGACTAAAATTTTTCCTTTTTTGAATATTTCTTTACTTATAACTGATCTGTAAAACATATCAATCTTGTTTTGTCCCTAACTTTCCTGCACCAACCCTAAAGATTAAAAAAAGGAAGGCAAAGTAGGTACCTTTTGGCAGGCCCTGCCAGGGTATAAGCAAACAGGTCACATACAACACAGTGCAAGAGGTTTATTGGAGGAAGGGAGAAGGGGAGAGTTACAGAGTGAAAGGCCATGCCAGGGTGGGGAAATGAGAGAGGCAAGCAGATAGGGAGATAGGGAAGAAACAAGAGAAAGAAGAGAGGAAGAGAGGAGCAGGATGGTAAGAGAGGAGCCAAGAAGCAAGAGAGACAAGAAAGGTAAAAGGAGGCAAGAGAGCAAGCTGTGCCTGGCAGGCAGGTTTTTTTTATTAAGAAATTTTTTTATTCATTTTACATGCCAATCAAAGATCACCCTCTTCCCTCCTCCCCCTACCAACCCATCCCATTCCCTCCTACAAGAAGCTAAGCCTCCCATGGGGAGGTACATTTAGTAGAGGCAGGTCCAAGCCCCTCCCCCGCCTCAAGGCTATATGAGGTGTCCTATCATAGGTAGTGGGCTCCGAAAAGCCTGCTCATGCATCAGGAATAAGGTGCACATACCTGATGGTGGGGGGTGGGAAAGGCAGCTGGCAACAGGTGGTGATATAACTGCTTTGGCAGCAGAGGCAGGCTGCTGCCAAGGTGGAAACTAACACCAAAAACTGACCAGATTTAATTTCCTGTAAATATCAGAGAGTCTTAGCCTAGTCACAAATACCTCACCACTAAATCTGAATCAAACTTACAGAGTTGCAACTTTACCTTTTTTAAAAACTGTGTGAATTAAACACACTTATACATCCAACAAGGACTAGAAATATTATATTTGTTGAGACTTTTTCATCATTTCTTCATTTGTTTTTTAAAGACAGAGTCTCATTGTACACACAGTGTAGACCCAGCTAGCCTGGAACTTACTATGTAGACAAGGCTGGACTCCAACTCACAGAGTTCCACCTACCTGTTTCCTGAGGCTGGGATTAAAGCATGTGCTACAGTGTCCAGCTCATTATCACTCTTGAATATGATTTTTATTTTGATATTTTGTGAGATTTCCTTCATGTACCCAAGCATGTGAGAGCACAAGATAGTACTGACTCAGTTGTTTTTAACATAGCTTGATTGTTGATGTAACCAACCGTCTTATTAAATAAGAAACACAGAACCAATGTAAAAGAGAAAGCCAAGAGATCAGAGCTCAGAGCTAAAATCTCACCCTTCCTCCTGCAGTGGTCCCAGCTTCCCGAAAGAGAGCTATTTCCCTGTGTGTAAGTTGTTTCATAGTCATTCTGCCTTCTCATTGGTTGTAAACCCAAACACATGACTGCCTCATCACTGTCTGTTTGTACAGCCCCCCCAGGTCTTAAAGGCATATGTCTCCAATGCTGGCTGTATCCCTGAACACACAGAGATCTATGGGGTTAAAGGCGTGTGCCACCACTACCACCACCACCACCACCACCACCACCACCACCACCACCGCCGCCGCACTCTGTATATGGCTCTAATAGCTCTGACTCCCGGGCAACTTTATTTATTAACATACAATCAAAATCACATTTCAGTACAATTAGAATACCACCACACTTGATCATGATTTATTTTAATTAATCTTTTACTTTGACATCTATATTTTGTATTGTTACACACTAGGATTTTAGGTATATGGGATCTTGAGGGCAAGGCCCCTTTCCTCCTGTCACACTGTAAAGTCTGAGATCTCTCCTTAATGGTAACATTCTCTTGAACAATTGTGGCCCCTTTATAATTGTGAGACCAAAATGAGCCATCTTAGATATAAGACCAAAATGCTTTCACCCTAAAATTAAGGCCTACAATTTCTCCTTTTGGGAATAGGCCATTAGTTACTGAAACCAGTCAGTTCAGATTCCAGAAACCAGGAAGTGTAGAAGTTCACAGTCACAAGATAATCATGAGGTAATGCCTGCCAGACTATGGAATGTCCTCTGTGACTGACCACAGAAATGCCCCCACCTGAGGGCAGCCAATGAGAAATGGTGGCGGGCAACCACTCCCTTAGAAGTAATTTCTAGAAGTCCCTAGAAGCGAGCCAATCAGAATTGTATCTATACTAGCACCCCTAAATGATGTAACCTTGTGCCTTTTCCCTTCAAAAGCTGAGCTTGCAGACAGGTGGGCACTTCCTCCAGCCTCCACTGCGTTGGATGTATTGGACAAAGTCCCTGCCTAGGCTTGTATTGCTTTTGGATATCCAGAATTAAACCTTGCTTTTGCATTCCGGCATGCTCGTCTTTGGTGGTCTCTCTGGGGGTCACGATCTGGGCACAACAATAATCTCTGCCTTGTCCGCAGCTTTAATGCATGCATGCTCCTACCTTGTTAAACTTCGTTCTTTTCATGACTTTCTGCTCACCCTCATTGTAGATCTGAATAAGAACTATGGGTAGGAACAATGTCATAGCCTGGATATTGTACTTCCTTAAAATTTCCTCTGCCAAACAACTTAATCCATTACTTTTGAATTCAACCTCAGTGGGTCTCAGCTGTGGAAGCAAGAGCATGATGATGCTTGCTCACATCAAGGCAAACCAGGACAAAGAAAAAGGGACAAAAAACAGACCAAACTTAAACCTCTAGGGTCACCCCCAATGGTCTACAACCTCAGAAAATAGTGGTAGTTCAAATACATGAACCAGCGAGGGACATTTTGCACCCAAACCACAACATGGCCATCGCTAAGATGGAGCTTATGGCTTTTTTTTTTATGCTAGTCAGACAAATGGAATTACTAAAGTTTGTCTGATTTTCATATATTGGTGCTGCAGGCCGCAGGAATATATCATAAGAACTCAGCTGGTTATGGCAAAGTCACTACCTAGAGGAATCAGGGAATTCCTCCAGAGGAAGCCCAATCCCAAGGAGTTTTTGGTGTTACTTGGCTTATTATATATCAGCTGTATTCTGTTATGAAAATCATGTGTGCCTTCATAGTTTTCCCAATTGACTTTTCCCTAATAAGGACTAACAGTGTGGACTGATCACTCTCTGGACATACACATTCCAGGTATTTGGAGAACAGTCTCAGGAAAGGCTTTCTCTGGAATCAGATATCTCCCTTAGGCACTTTCAAGGACTACAGGAAACACCGCCCAGGTGAGCGCCCAACTTCTGAGGATAACAATGATAACAGCCCATGTGCAAGTCTTCTGACAAATTCCACAAGGAGACACCACCCAGGTGGGCCCCAACTTTCAAGGACTAACAATGATAGCAGCTCATATACAAGTCTCCTGACTTAAGGTAAATTCCACAAGGGGACACGACCTAGGTCAGGTGGACATTAAATAATAGCTTTACACAATTTGGCTCGGACCCTCCCTTCATATACCAGGACTTTAGGGCATAGGACAGAGAAGAGAAAAGAGAATGGAAGAACTAGATGGGTAAGAACTTGAGAGGAACAAACTGAGATGGGGAAGAACTAGATTGAAGGGCTAGAAGAGAGGACTAGAGGAATGAGATGGAAGATGAGGAAGAGCCAGATGGGGAAGAACAAGATGAGGAAGACCCAGATGAGAGAGGAGATGGGAGAAGAGCTGATAGGGGAAAGAACTAGATAGATGAGAACCTAGAAGGGACAGAACTAGATGAAGGAATTAAGATAGAACCTAGAGGGGACAGTAGGTAAATATAGAGAGAAATCAGGCAAGAAAGGAGCTAGACATCCGAGCAGAATAGAAGCTGTGTAGAGAGAGAATTGTCACAGAATAATAATAATAAGTGTACGAACTAAGGAGTTTCATGTACATAGATTCATTTCTTTTCATCAAAGATTAATTATCAGCTGGTTGTAGATTCTTCCCAGACCCTGGAAGGGACTATCGAGGGGCTGGACCCCCATAGTCCTAGATATATTGGCATTTGTTTTTAATTTCATGACTCATTTAAGCATTTACTTTTACCCAAATTTTAGTCTTACATCAGGTTAGTCACATGGTTTGTGATCTGTAATTCATGTTATTGCTAAAGACTAAAATGGGTAAGAATGAAAGAAATGCAACACTGTTCATTACAAAGAGAAAATAATTCAAAGGATTGCTCTTTTAGATTTCGTTCATAAGTACTTAATTAATGAAATGCTAACAGAAGCCCCTCTCTCAACAACACTTCAAGTGCCTTTAGGAATAGGATAACTGAGATCATTCAGTTTTGTTACAGAGATTCCCACAGTGTTACTCAAGGATCTTGTTAGAAATGTAACTTTACTAGGAGTAGTGGCCCATGCCTTTAATCCCAGCACTTAGAAGTCAGAGACAGGTAAATGTCTATAAGTTCAAGGCCAGGTTGCTCTATGTAGTGAGTTCCAGAACAGCTAGAGCTACATGGTAAGACCCTATCTCAAAAACTAAAACAAAAAGAGAAAAAGAAAAACAAAAGATAAGCTGCATGTTTGTTTGTTTGTTTGTTTGTTTGTTTATTTATTTATTTATTGAGACAGGGTCTTACTCTATAGCTTCGTCTGGTCTCAAACTCACCATATACAGCAAGCTGGCATAAGTTCACAGAGATCTGCCTGCCTCTTCCTTCTAAGTGCTAGGACTAAAGGCATGTACCACTACTTCCAACCCTAGAAATGCAACTTCTTGAGTTCTAGTCTCATATTTCTAAGTTCTACCATGAGACTCGGGAGTTTGTTTTGACAAGCTCCTCAAATGATGCTGATGAACGGTTAAGAACTATTATTTGGCAAGCAAAATTTTAATTACAGTCCTATGTAATCTTGTTACCAAGTTTAATTATTTTCTTATCTATACTAAGATCTATTATAGGCTTTAACACCACATATGTCTTGGGGCTGGGGAAGTGGCTCAATGGATAAAGAACTTGTTATGCAAGTGTGAAGACCCAAAGTTTGGATCCTCAGTACTTCATAAATGCTGGGTTGGCATGACAGCCTACCTGTGAACACAGAAGATTGGAGAAGGGATAGGGATCCCTAAATCACTCCTTAACTAGACTACCAGAACCAATGAGCTTTGGGTTCAAGTGAGAGACCTTAATTCAAAATAAATGGTGGAGAATAATCAAAGAAGACACTGGTGTTAATCTTGGACCTCCATGGGCAGATATACACATATGCACCCGCACATATACTTTACACATATACATAATAAAATGTCAAAAATACAACAGCACTAGCATTTTCCCATCCTCTTTTGATTTCAGAGATTCATCTAGATTGCCATGGTAACTATTATAACTATATTGTTATTGATAGTTATTACATATTAACTATAAAGCCATTAAAGTTTGCATTTGTGAGTTTTTGCACACAGAGTTCTATACAGAGTTATGTGTCAATGTGCTGGTTATTCTTCACTCTTCTAGCACTTGCCCTCATATATAGTTTAGACAAGCCATTTTGGGAGTGTGATTCAGAAGTCTTGGTATTCAAGGTTTGCAGCACTGGAGGGATGAAGAGTGACATCGTCTTCAGCGGCAGACTTTTCACCTACACAAGGCTTTTTGGCATCCTGAGTTACCTTGATAAAAGGAGCCAAGTAGTCATTTGGAGTTTGTGGTAAAGGAGATATGAGGTGTTTCTATGTCTTGAGTTCATCGGTCTCTCAGATATTGATTCACCCTAATCAGATTCTTAAGGGAACTTATTTATTGGATAAAATGACAAATCACTAATTGATAATAGGAAAGACTTTTACTTTCAATCATTATGATATTCAAGTCTGTTGTTCAAAACATTTCTGTCTCTGATAGAAAATCTTTCGGGAAACCAAGAGTGATTAATCCTCTAGTTGTCATTCTGCTCTGATAGGCTGGTTCTCAAATGATTATTGTTTATTGTTAACCTCAGGTAGAGTTGATTTTACTACCTTAGCTGTCAGAATGGGTGTATTTAAAATTGTTTAAACATCTCACTAACTTTAGAAGGTGACAAGGATCAGAAGATGCAAGTTATCTGGTAAAGTTTGAGGGCCTCAACCAGCAACAACATGAAACAGAAATACCTTATTTGTTTGACTAATTCACACACACACACACATTGTTTTTTGGGTGGTTTTTTTTTTTTTTTTTTTTTTTTTTGAGACAGGGTTTCTTTATATAGTCCTGGCTATCCTAAAACTTGCTCTGTAGACAAGGCTGGCCTCAAATTCACAGAGCTCTACCTGTCTCTGCCTCCCAAGTACTGGGATTTAAGGTGCATGCCACCACTGCCTGGCAATTTATGTATATTTTTACAAGAATAAATACTAAAGATACACAACAAAAATAATGTATAATTCCTGGTATTTACATTTTTATTATTTTGTGACACATAGACCTCAATATTCAAAGAGATAATATGAACTGTGTATGACAAGACTGAGATAAAAAGATTTTTACAAGTTATGGGTGTCCCAATGAGAAGTGTGTGAAAAAATACACTAGAGGCCAGTAAGTAAACCTGTTGTCTGTATTTAATACTAAAATATGGTTTCAGATATCCTTGGTTTCAGGGAAGCCAAATTTTTTATTCTTTGAAATAATCATAAGTTGGGAAAGACCTCAATATCATAAATTTTAAAAATAAGGTTATTAATCAAATGAGCCTTGTTGCTTCTTTTCAATAATATGGTTAGGAATTCACAATGGGTAAAACTTTGAAGCAGAACATAATGAATACAGACTATGACATATTGGTTTATACAAATTATGTGAATACAAAAACAATAAGGCATTCAACATTTTTGTTAAAAAAAAAAATGTATCCCTGGACTTGTAGCTAGAGTTTTCCTGCCTTGCCCACAGTCAAGACAAATCTTTGTCACCCGCCAGTCCCACAGCCATTCAGACCCAACCAAGTAAACACAGAGACTTATATTGCTTACAAACTGTATGGCCGTGGCAGGCTTCTTGCTAACTGTTCTTATAGCTTAAATTAATCCATTTCATAAATCTATACCTTGCTACGTAGCTGGTGGCTTACCGGCATCTTCACATGCTGCTGGTCATGGTGGCGGCTGGCAGTGTCTCTCTGCCTCAGCCTTCTGCTTCCCAGAATTCTCCTCTCTCCTTGTCCCACCTACTTCCTGCCTGGCCACTGGCCAGTGTTTTATTTATTGACCAATCAGAGCAATTTGACATACAGACCATCCCACAGCATGGACCTTTCTCTGAAATGGACACTCAAGTCCATTATGTAACTGGTTGAATTTTAACACACCTAATTTCCTGCCTGGGAGGATAGATTCTACTAATAACTTCACATATAAATTTAAATCAAAGAATGTCATTCACCTTCCTTAAAAAAACATGAGACAAATTCCCTATGTTTTTAGTTACTTAATATTAACTGAGTATGTACAGATTATAATATAATAAAATAATTTTCAATAAAATATCCTTAGGCAAATGATATTGATAAGCATAAAGATACCATCTTTGTCACAAGGACACAAGAGCATCAGAGGACCTTGGGCATCTTGCCATGGACTTTTTTCAGAGAGCAGTAGTATTCAAATATTTGAAGTGTATGGGCCATTGTGGCAAGTATCCTAGAATTTCTGCATATGCCTATTCTCATAGAATCCCAGTAAGTTCCACAAAATACTAAAGAAACAACAACAAAAAGAAATGAGTAAAATAAAGAAGAAAAATAGGGTTCAGGATATATAGAAGATTAAAAGTATCCCACAAAAAGGAAGAGAAATAATATTATCTTTGGAGAAGAAAACCCTGATAGTACTAGAGAGAAGAAATCCCCTCAATTATTAAATTTTGCTATTTTAAGGTCACACAGAGACTAAAAGAATTTTTTTCATTTATGTTAACTGAGTTATTCAAGCTTTGTTATTTTTAACTACAGGAAAATAGTCATCTCTACCCTCCTTTAAATAAAATAATAATCTCTTTAAGCATTAGAGTGTGTGACATCTCTTGAATTTCAGGAGTCAGGCTTTGTCCAGATTATATTTCTAAACAAAAGTCATAGTAATGGCTAAGGAAAATAAACTACAATGGTTAAAGTGTCTTGAAGTAAAAACCTCTAATGAATATTGTATCTTTGGATGTCACAGGATACCAAAAGCAAAGAGAAATCATGCATTAGATTTGGAGCCAATTATTTTAATCTATTGTCTTTACAATGGTAAAAGGAAGAGGTAAGAAAGCAGGGTGTGTTGGGTAAATTAGAACTGAGAAAAAAAGGGAGGGGTCTCTATTTCACCAAAAATATATGTCAATTTCCAAAGTGCCAAAGAGAGTAGCTGTGAGATGGCAGGCTGCAAACATTAAATGGATGAAAGAAAGGAATCAGGCAAAGTGAATAATGTAGAGGAAGCACTGCCAAGTATAGTCCTAAAGCAATAGTTTTACTATTATTTACACTTTACCTCACTTTCTCTCCCATAATAGCTTCTAGTAGCAGCAGAACACTTTCCCTGCTGCAAGGCAATACAGCACACAGGGCCAAGTTACCCTGGCAACACACAGGTACAGACAGTAACCTCCTATTCTGTCCTGAGCATTTGCGTTAAATATTAATTAAGAGTTAATCTATATTTTATTTGAGTTCACAAAAACACACAGGAGCAGAATTAACTACTTGAATTCAAATATTGAATATTAAGGTAGGAGTGCTCTTATGGAAGATATTCTAAAACACTGGTGTGACCTCATAGCCTGGGTACTGTATCCAGCCATATCAGGTTATGGTAATCTCTCCTGATCAGATGTCAAAATTTAAAAACTTTTGCACTTCAGATATTTATATGAAAAATGAAGATTGCGAAATGCAACATTGATCTCCTGAGAAAAGTCCATGTACAGAAAACATGGAAAGATGCTCGTTGCAGGACATGGCATGGGAGTGGTAGTTATTAGTATATGGAACAGTGTTGTGCTGCATTTCAAGATACTGAGGTGAACATTAAAACAGTTCAAACCTTTGTGTAGCTAAAATAGTCACTTGTGTTTGACTGTAAATCTCTTGCTTTGAAATGGAGACAAAAGAAGAAACATGTCCAAAGCCTACTTCATGTCTTTCTACTTGAATTTCAGGATAAGAATACTTAAAATCAAAGTTTTATGAGTTTTACCCTTCTGAGAGAGTTTACAGAAGTTAATTTATGGGAGATTAAGCCTGCTGAAGTTGAAAAGTTTAAAGTTGCTCTCCAAGTCTGTTTGTTTTCTATGATTTAGATTGGACTATCCAAAGAAAAATCTAGATTTTCTTTTTACAGCCTTCAAGGTTACCTATAATCTCACTCACTCTTTATTGTTTCCGTTGTATTTAATTTGCACTTTATTTGAATATCTGTTTATCACAATACCTATGTGAAGGTCAAAGAAACACTTCTGGGAGTTAGATCTGACCTGACCTCTTGTTTTTTGAAACGGGGGTTTCTCTTGTTTCTGTTCCTTCATTCTAGTCTGGCTTGCACACAAGATTCTTGGTCATTCTCCCATCTCTGCCTCCCATCTCATCACAGGAGCACTAGGATGGAAGATTCATGTCAACATGTCTGGGTTTTTATGTGGGTTCTAGGGATAAAACCCACATTGTCACATCGGTTTGTTAGATTTTGCTAATTTGTCACAAACTAGAGTCACTAGGGAAAAGTGACTGTGGGCATGTCTGGACAAGTGGTTTGGGGTCATATATGAAAACAAGTTGAACCAGCCTGGAAAGCAAGACAATAATTAGCATTCCTCTGTAGTCTTTTCTTATTTCCTGCCTTGAGCCCTGACTTCCATCAGTGATGAATTGTTTCCTGGGAGTGTAAGAAGAAATGAACCCTTTCCCTCACCAAGGTGCTTTGGTCATGGTGTTTATTACAGCAGCAGAAAACAAACGAGAACACACACAGCGTGTGCTTTACCTGATCTCCCCTAACCCTTCCCTTCCAGACAGAGATTCTCAGCTTATTTGTACATACTTCCTGGTTGTTCCAACTGCCTGAAAGACTTTTCCAAGTAACACACACACACACACACACACACACACACACACACACACACACACACACATACACACACACCTTGTTCACTTACTGAATTCAGATTTAGTCTCAAAGATCTTTGTAGCAGGAATCTTAAAAGTTCTTATTAATAAAATCAAACCCGAGGCGAGTTATTGGGGTCCATGCTGGTAGATCAGAGAGACAGAACAAGCCACAGCTATCTCACCTCGCCTGCTTAACCAGCCAAAATCTTCTAGTTTCTGGTCCTCATGCCTTATGTATCTTTCTGCTTTCTACCACCACTCCCTGGGATTAAAGGCTGGCTTTCTGAGATTAAAGGCGTGTGTCACCATGCTTGGCTATTTCCAATGTGGCCTTGAACTCACAGAGATCCAGAAGGATTTCTATCTCTGGAATGCTAGGATTAAAGGTGTGAGTGCCACCATTTTCTAGCCTTTGTATCTAGTGGCTGTCTGTTCTCTGACCCCAGATAAATTTATTAGAGTACACAATATTTTGGGGAATACAATACCACCACAGATCTTTCATAAGAACATTAATACTTGATGTAACTCCTATGACTCATTTTAACATGTAATATAATAAAATGTATATGTTCATTTGACTATTTGTGTATATGTTATATGTTTCATGGAATGAAGATTACATGGTGCTACACTTACTACTAAGTGCCTAAGCCTGTATTATTTCTTCAGTCAAGTACTTGTGGAGTAAACTTGTTCCAGCAACAACAAAAACAAAACAAACAAACAAGCAAACAACATCAGAAAACAACACTGGGACAGAAAGGAAGTCCAACCAATTCACAACATATGCTATACTCCTCATTTAAAAAAAGATTCTGGCCTGAACTTTCAAATTACAGAGGCAACAAAGTTCTCATATAACAAATATTTTCTCTCTGTGTGTTGAAATCCATTGCAAATTCTACTTCCCCCAAAGACTGAAAGTCTTAGTATGTCACCCATTCAGAACAGAATTATTCAGAATCCACTTGTTGCCAAACTCTTTACTCAAAACTTATGATAATTTTAAAAAGAAGAGAAAAACATTTGTCTAAAAGAAGTATTTGACTGAAATTGGATAAGGAAAATTTTATATAATATAATTTAAAAATTTAATATAAGCAACCATATATCATAAAATTTAATATAAGCCTGTATATATCACAATATAAGCATGAATACTGTGAAATTTAATGTATCATAAAATTTAATATAAACATGCATATATCATAAAAGGAATGAAATAATATTGTAAAGTTTGTGGGTAGAAAACTAGAGCTTAAATGTTGGATAACTGAACAGAGATAGGAATGCTTTCTAAAATGAGTGATTACCAAGGGCAAATCTGTAGATCAAAGTTATTTGAATATTTCTAAAGGAAAAGAAAGTCAATCCAACCTGATGGAAATAGTGACTATAAATTGCAAGGTATACTGAAAGCAAATTATACAAGTTTTAGAAGCCAAACTAATAAATACAGACCTTGAAGGACATTTGATAAATAACTACAGGTAGCTTTAAACAGAAAATGATAAAAATATAAACTTCATTTCAGTAGACTGGGGACATATTAGCAACCAGAACAGGACTCATGTGGTTTATGGAACACAGATAAGCAAGTTGACTCTGAGTACTATGCTACATGGATGGCTTCTGTAGCAGGAAGTCAGCTTCACGGAAGGTCACCACTGTGGAGGTGAGAAGAATGATGTCACACAGTGGGATTGGTCACCAAAGTCTCTGACTCAAAAGGGGGAAAATAAAAAAAAAATCTACCAAATTTTTGTCTGAAATTTTTCTACCTTTTGATAGACTATCCATGCTTTGAATCTCTGACTGTACGTCTGTGCAGAGTCCCACATGGTTTTGCTAATTCTTAACCCACTAGAAAAACTATAGTATAGGAACTCTTAGCTTAAAAATAAATAGCTCCTGGATTCCATCCTTGAGAACAAAGAAAGTTCTTGTTTTCACCCTTGAATTGGAGGTCACTCATTGAGATGAATGATGTTCTGCAGTTACTGAACAATGCAGGAAATGATGAGTAATACACCTATGTGCAATTTGCACAACTCCTTAATTAATTTTAAATATCAAACTTATCCTTGCTGACATTTGACATCTGAGCCTTAATATTATCTGATTCAAGCGAAGTATGTGGTTTTTAAATTTGCTTTGCAAATAGCATATTCCAAGGTTGCTTGTGCAGCAATATTTTGATTTCAGCTGCTACATGATCTGTCTTAAGAATCCTGACCAGATAAATCTTAGTCACAAAAGAAGAATGAAAATCTCTAAACAGATCTATCAAAAAAATCCAGAATATATTTATTTGGCTTTAAATTTTTTTTTTCTAAACATTGTTTCTGACTTTTCATGGCATAGCAGATAAGCATATAGAATTCAACTTCCTCCAGGAAAAAAAAAATATGTAAGTTATCGCAAAAGAATTTTATAAAGAGTAACCTTATGAGACAAAGAATGGAGGGGGCTAGGATACCTGTGGCTGCTGCATATGACAGAGATCTGAGGGTCGTTGGAGCTGGAGTCTAACTCTTCAGTATGGGCTCACCAAGTACTAGTGGTTTCTTAATTCACATAGCAAACCCAAGCAGGCCAAACTTAAAGCCGTCAGGAGGGAAAAACAAAGAATTAATACCATTCATATTTTACAAAGTGTGGGAGCAGCAGCAGCAAAGGAAGAGATGGTAAAGGCTCCATGAGAGTAAACACTGGAGATCTGAACCCCTCTCCTGAGTCGTGTTTCCAGGGAATTGTCTTGCTATCCCTTGAAGAAGCCTTGAAATTTGACATTTGAAATTTAGCATACATGAAAAATATCTGTTTGGGGGGCACTGAGCTGGTCTTGAAGAACACTTGACTGTGGTGATATTGTGTTCCCCAAAATATTGTGCACCTTAATAAACTTATCTGGGGGTAAGAGAACAGAACAGCCACAATATTAAACATAGAGGTTAGACAGTGGTAGCACACGCCTTTAATCCTATCACTTGGGAGGCAGAGATCCATCAGGATCTCTGTGAGTTTAAAGCCACACTGGAAACAGCCAGGCATGGTGACTCACGCCTTTAATCCCATGAAGTAAGCCTATAATTCCAGGAAGTGATGGCAGAAAGCAGAAAGGTATATAAGGCATGAAAACCAAAAAGCCTGGTTAAGCTTTTAGGCTTTTGAGCAACAGTTCAGCTGAGATTCATTCTGGATGCAGACTCAGAGGCATCCAGTCTGAGAAACAGAATCATCTGAGGAACTGGCGAGGTGAGATGGCTGTGGCTTGTTCTGCTTCTCTGATCTTCCAGCATTCACCCCAATACCTGGCTCGGGGTTTGTTCTTATTAATAAGACCATTTAAGATTCATGCTACACTTGACTAAAAACGGGAGAGTAAGTGACCATTGACACCTCAATCATGCAGTGTGGAACCATAATCAGCCATTCTTCCAGAACTCACAGCTCTGGCAATCTTTTTATTTCAGAATACTGACCTCAGGGGTTCCTCAAAAAACATCTCATTCAGATGAACCTCAGAAGATATTTAAATAATCCTGAGACTGAAATAAATCATTTTGCTGCCCCCATTGGTATCAATGAACAGAATGTGAGATTTTCACTGTGATAGCTTCGATGTGCCATGTGTTAAAAATATGTTCATAAGGAAAAAAAATTAAAAAAAAATAATCTGTGTAGGACAATAAAAATATGCACAACTATAGAAAGATATTGCTTAAATGGGTTTTGTTTATTTAATCAAACAAATAAGAATTTGAGGGAATTTTAAAAAGTCAAAGAAAATGAAAAATCAGCAGAAGGTGGATAGTAGAAAAACAATATTGAGGAAATCATAGAGAATATAGGAAGAGGCAAGGAAATCATTAAAATAAAAAATAAGTAAATTAGAAGTACAGGCAAGGCTGCAATCCAATAACCAACAGCCTTCTCATAGCTTCTTTCTTATTTTTGTGTCTCTTTTGCTTCCAATATTTTCCTCTTTTGAACAATGCCTTGACATATATTGGTTTGGATAATGACAACCAGCATTAAAGCAGTCATTAGGACCAAGGCTATTCTACATGCAGCCAGGTTACTATCAAGTACTGCACCCACCTAATTGCATAAATGACACTCTTTCTTCCATAATCATATCATCCCTTCCCAGGGACAGACCCCATCTTGATGACTCACTGCCAGGAGACTGAATCTTACCATACAGTGAACAGTTATTGCAATTTTATTGACCAAATATTGAATAAATTATGTAAGTACTTCTCCAGTAAAAGTAATTTCATATACATATATTTGCACACACATATATATTTACATGGAGAGAGAGTAGGTGACTCAGCAGCAGCAGCTGCAGTTAATAAAATAATTATTGCTTCCCGAGTTTAATGTCTCAGTTGTGATTATGGCAGTAGCATAGCAAAATAAACAACATCAAATAGCTTTACAGAATTTTTATTTCTGTCAAATCTCTCCACAATGAATTTATTTAACAGTGAAAGATATGGGAAGGCCCTATTGATCAGCTCAGATTCAGACCTGTTGTTTCATTATTGAGGTTAAGATATTTTTTACTATTACTATGTATTAAAATAATTCAAGAAAATCTAAAATTCTACCAGAAGGTCTTGTTTGACATTAGGAATACTATACAGTCGAAATATCATAGGCCCCAAAGAGGCAATAAGTACAAGGGAGTTTTTGGATGGAGTTTCCTTCGACTTTGTTTGGTCTCAACAGCATTAACATATGGGTCTTAATTCAGTTTTATGAGAGCTCACTTAACACTGCTTCACATTGATGGGTATATTTCATGGTGAAGACTGAAAAATTCATTACATGATCTGCTTGAGCACATTTTAGCTGTTTCATGTAGTAACATTTGACCTAATTAGCAATATAATAATTAAAGCTACACTTGAGAATCAAGTAAGTAATAAAAGAAAAATAGAAGTTACCATATTGTCAAGAATGATTATTTTTAATACTGGTAACTCCAAAGAGTGGCTGACATACAATATAAAAATAAGTTCATTTGTGTAATAGCTAACTTTGATTATCAACTTGACTGGATTAAGAGATATTTAGGGGCAGCAGCACTTGCCTTTGTGTATCTGTGGGAGTATTCACAAAGAAGATTGATATGTAGGACAGTATGACTTGGGGATATGTGGGGCAATGTGGGTTGGGAGATAGCCTGTCCTACATGTAAACAGCACCTTCCTACAGGCTGCAAAGCCAGGTGAGAGGAAGTTACAGGAACCCACTGTGCCCACACAAGACGTGTCTCTCATTTAGGATATTTGTATGGCTGTTGCCATTATCTCCTCTGGCCTTTCAATGTGGACACAGTACCAACAATTCTTGAGGGATCTTCCAGGCCTTTAGCATTGGATTGGGAGTGCTGAGGCATGTAGTTTTATAGCAACTGAAGACCCCAGCATCATAGCAGGGGTAATTTGGTCACTCTCAAGGCAAGGAGTCTAGACATATGAAATTATTGAAAGGATGAAAGAGGGAGATGATGGATGTCAATTACTACATTGAGACAAGTTGCAGTAGAGAAATATACAGTGGTTCTGTGATAAAGCTTATACCAGCCACCAATATGAAGACTGAGATACTAAACTTAACGTTAAGACACGTGCACATACTAGAGGGGCAAATGGTAAGCTGTATCAAGCATCTTCTGTTTGTCTCATCAAAGTCCTTCAGAGCAGTGTGCTGTGGGATGATCTGTATGTCAAATTACTCTGATTGGTCAATAAATAAAACACTGATTGGCCAGTGGCTAGGCAGGAAGTATAGGCGGAACTAACAGAGAGGAGAAAAGAAAGAACAGGAAGGTGGAAGGAGACACTGCCAGCCGCCACCATGACAAGCAGCATGTGAAGATGCCAGTAAGCCACTAGCCATGTGGCAAGGTATAGATTTATAGAAATGGATTAATTTAAGATGTAAGAACTGGATAGCTAGAAGCCTGAGCCATTAGGCCAAACAGTTTAAATAATATAAGTCTCTATGTGTTTACTCGGTTGGGTCTGAGTGGCTGTGGGACTGGAAGGTGAGAGAGATTTGTCCTGACTGTAGACCAAGCAGGACTGGAGAAAACTCCAGCTACATCAGTGTTTTATTCTGGCAGTTTCTACATAGTCAAATGTAGGCAAGCCACTTCTCCTCAGCTCCATTTTTGCTTAGTCATTCTGATGCACAGGCAACTAAACATTGCTCTACAAAGTAATCAGACTGATAATGGGTGAGAGTTAATGGATAAATAACTTTATCTTATGCAGAAAATTTTGAAGTATGTTACATGCAAGTTTTTAAAAGGTCTGCAGTATACTTGGTCCCTAGCTATCCCTAGCTGTAATCTTGATAAGACACTTTTCTCTTGTTTTTCTCTTTTCTCTTTATCACTTTCTGCTTATCTACTTCTGTCCCCTTAAGTCCCTTGAAACAAATAACAGCATGCAAATAAACTGTGTACAAGCCATGGTGTGCAAGCCATACCACTAATGGTGTTGGAGGGCTGACGCAAGCTGAATTATGGAGACACTTTACCCGCAAAATTTAAAAAAAAAATACACAACAGAAACAGAAATCATTATTTATAATTATGGTTCTTTAAAAAATGCTTTCAGTAATAAATGTAAATATGGTCTACATATATTACTACTTTTTAAAAAAATAATTTTAATACTTTTTCCTATTTATGGTACTAGAGAATATCCTCTAAGTATCTAAAAATATAATTTGAATATATACAAAAACACTTATGTAGTATATAATTATATAACATGGTGGTAGACTTTACAACATTTTCTTTTCTGATTTTGCTATAATGCACATCTGTCTTTCAATTTTCTTAGCTTTCTCTCTGCACCATTTTCTTCTCATTTCCTCACTCATTGTAACTCATATAAACCACTTGGAAAGTTTATATATGATTTCCTCAATTGTATATGGATATATATATATATATAAAGTCAATATATACATAGAAAAGTAGAACAGACTACGTCAAATAGAAAAACTTTCCAGGAAGATTAAAATACAATATGTAGTGAATTTCACAATAATAGATAAATCTGAGCAATATCTCAAGATAAAAAATAAATCTTAGGAAATATTAATATGATGAAATGGGTAAAATTACCTTAAAGATTCTAAACAACTATTAAAAAAAACCTTAAAAAACTCTTAAGTGTGTTAAAACTAGGAAAGAATATATAAAGTTATTTCTTTCCCTCTTGGGAAGGACTCAGATAATAGCATATATGAAAAAAATGTGTTCTGTGAAGTTGGGCATAGAGAATACTAGTGTGTGACTCAGACTGAAGAAAATAAGGAGCAGATTAGCACAAAGAATGCTGCTTCAAGGAAGACACCATGGTCTCCTCTGATGATGCACAGGATACCTGGGAGACCTGAAAGGCAGAACATAGTTTGGGAATTGTTGGGCTTTTGTCAGAATATGCATCCTAAAGACATTGTGGCTTCCCTGCAGAACTGAGAGACCAAAATAAAATCTGAGTAAAGGTCAGATGGTGGAAAAGAATACCCTTCCCTTATAAAACAATCTGAAGAGATCACTGGGGGGCCCTGAGAAGACATAAACACATCCACAGAGAAAACTCTGGGCCTGTTTGGCAGTACCTGCCATGTCAGGTTTTTCTCTGATATTCCTTTCTCTATCCCCAGGTGACTGCAATCCTGGTGGGTCAGTAAAAGGTGGCTAGCAAGAAGTAAAATGAAATAACTAGAGGAACTAGCCATAGGCAGAGTTTCTGCCACACAGCTCATTCCTGCTGAGGGAAGTAATTAATATAAATTTGAGCCAAAGTATGGAGTCACTCGTGTTCCTATAAGTAACTCTCAGCCTTAAGGGCATGGATGGGTTTTCATGCAGGGACATGGGAAAAACTTCCCAGAATTAATTTTAAATTCATACTAAAATATTTTTTTAACTTGGGTCTGTTTGTAGCCCATGAATCACAATTTCTCATAATACTAAAATACAAATGTATTTAACTAAATTGTTTTTCTGTTTGATTGAGTTCTGTTTGGTGTCACACATTCTCTGGAATTCTGACAGACCCATTAGTGAAAGCAGATAAAGATACTCAGGCTCAAAGAGTGGAATTCTAATGGGGCGAGGTACATAATAAACACAACTAAAGTATAAATTTTATGATATATAATAATGTGTCAAATGGGAATAAGTATCATTAAAATAAAGGTAAGGGGGTATAGAAAGTTCTGCAATAAAAGTGGGCAGAGGTTATTTTTAAGTAGGATATTCTAGGTAGATCTCATTGAAAAGGAGTTGTTGGAGCAGTTTCAGAACTGCTTGCAGAGATAGACATCTGGAAAAGAGTATTCATAGGAGATGGAAAGGACCAGATAAAAGTTCCAAGATGACATGAATAGTAAATATGAAGAACTGCATAGACCTGATATCATTGGGAAAACTGAGCAAGGAAATGAGTCAAGAGAGGTGAAGTTAGAGGGGTTTGCTGTGGGATGGTCTATATGTCAAATTGCTCTGATTGGTCAATAAATAAAACACTGATTGGCAGTGGCCAGGCAGGAAGTAGGTGGGACAAGGAGAGAGGAGAATTCTGGGAAGTGGAAGGCTGAGGCAGAGAGACACTGCAGCCGCCGCCATGACCAGCAGCATGTGAAGACGCCGGTAAGCCACCAGCCACGTGGCAAGGTATAGATTTGTGGAAATGGATTAATTTAAGCTATAAGAACAGTTAGCAAGAAGCCTGCCACGGCCATACAGTTTGTAAGCAATATAAGTCTCTGTGTTTACTTGGTTGGGTCTGAGTGGCTGTGGGACTGGCGGGTGACAAAGATTTGTCCTGACTGTGGGCAAGGCAGGAAAACTCTAGCTACAAATGGCGCCCAACGTGTTGGCAAAAGTTTCTACCTAAAACCTGAGAAAAGATTCTAAAATGGAGCTAAAAACAGCTTCCTAATTGTCTCTCTCAAATGAGCGGCAGCCTGCCGGTTTGAGCTACTGGCGGGTTCCTAGCGTACGAGCTCGGTCTGCAGTATGGCGGGAATGAGGCCTCTGCAAGTGGCACATTAAGCTGCGTGGTGGATTTAGCCTTTGCTAGTACAAAACAAAAAGAGGTTTCTGGGCTACATGCTGCTTGGATAAAAGCATAGACCCACAATGGCTTCCAGAGCTGGTGGAAAACGTACCACCGCCATGTTGGGAAGCTGAAGTGGGCGGAGCCAGCAGCCACAGCGCCGTTTCAGGCTTAAAAGGCTGCAGTTTAAAGCAATAGGCTTAAGGTAATATAAAAAATAAGCCACATAAAGATGGCTACCACACAGAGAATCTGGATTATGTTCTCTTTGATATTTGTAACTGAAGAAAAACATTTGATTGCAAAAGCTGTTAAGTTATGCCAAAATGTGTATTTTAAAGGTACCTTGACTTCAAAATTTGGCTATAAGGATATGTTGCTTTGGAAAGGAGGCTCTGCTTTTGTTTCTACAGAAAGCCAGAGGCTATGGATTTGTTCCAGATTAAGATACATCAGGTTTGACCAGCCAAGACCACCTGAAAGGTCTCTGATGACACCATGGCCCAGATGATCCAACATCCAGAATCATTTCAAGGCAACTGGCTCAGACGATACAGCCTCACGGACTACTCCATGATCCTTAAAATTTTCTTTGTGTCCCCATAAGATACAGCGCCCCCCTCCAGCAGGAAGTAGTAAAAGATGCTACGCCCAAATTCCCAAATATACCAAGCTGACTTTGGAGGTGTGTAAAAGTTAAAACCTTCCTTTTTAAAAAAAAGAAAGGGGAAGTGCTGTGGGATGGTCTATATGTCAAATTGCTCTGATTGGTCAATAAATAAAACACTGATTGGCAGTGGCCAGGCAGGAAGTAGGTGGGACAAGGAGAGAGGAGAATTCTGGGAAGTGGAAGGCTGAGGCAGAGAGACACTGCAGCCGCCGCCATGACCAGCAGCATGTGAAGACGCCGGTAAGCCACCAGCCACGTGGCAAGGTATAGATTTGTGGAAATGGATTAATTTAAGCTATAAGAACAGTTAGCAAGAAGCCTGCCACGGCCATACAGTTTGTAAGCAATATAAGTCTCTGTGTTTACTTGGTTGGGTCTGAGTGGCTGTGGGACTGGCGGGTGACAAAGATTTGTCCTGACTGTGGGCAAGGCAGGAAAACTCTAGCTACAGGGGTTGTTTTGAAAGAGCAGGCAAAAGCTTAAATTAATATTGAATGAGATGGGAAAGGCTGTGCATAACGATAGTGTTTCTTGTTCATTTTCTTTATTGTGATATCTATTACATCTCCAAAGGGAGATGTTAAGTGGGCATGTGTATATTCTTTACACATTTGTATAGAAATATGTTTGATGATTAATACTTACTGATTTGAATGAATTATCCCTGAGATGGTGGGCTCTATACAGATAAAAGAATAAAGAATTGAAGGATAAGTGGCTGGGAAAAGGGTGAAGACCCAATAAATAGACTGATAAAGAACAGCACTGAGGGAGGAAAAGTCATTTCCCATCATGTCCTGTAAGATAGGTCAAGTAAGGGGCTTAGATAAGGAGGTAAGTGCTTATCCTGTGTTGCTGAAAGAGTAAGAAATATACTGGGAGTTGAATGCTATAGTTAGTGACATAGAGATTTGGCCAAGCATTATGGTATAGTGATAGTTGCAGATAGCCTGCTTTTGAGAGTTTAAGATGGGTGAAGTTTAAAACAAAGATGTGAAGTGCTATCTTTCAATCATAACAATCATCAAAGCAGCTGTGACCACCTCTAAGAGACACTTGAGATCAGGCCTGTCGCTTTTTGATGTTCTCTTATAGAAGAGTCAGAGAAAGTCATTTACCCTCATTTTGACTCAGTCACTACCTCATACACCTCGCAGATAGTTGCATATAATTCAGCTCTCATTTCATGAGCTCTTAGAGGAGGTGATAGTATATATGGACTATGGAAGGTAAAATAAAGTGGGGACATCATCTATGTAGCTATGAAGAAGTCATTATCCATGCTAGGGTTAAACTTTCTGGTAGGAGTCTACAGATAAAATGTAATGCTAAATAATCCTGGAAACATCTGTGCATTTGGAATACCAATTATTGGACCTATACACAGAGATTTTAACTGAGTTCGGTCTAGATCCTGGCATCAAGTCCACAGATTGTCAGTTGTGTTAAATTGTTTCCATTGTTGTTACAAAATAAGAAAATAAGATTGTAAAAAGGAAATATTTATGTTGGTTCATGGTTTAAGATGCTTCAGCCCACTGTCAACTTCAGCCCATGTATCAACCATTGTCTGTTGGTATATGCTGAGGCATTGTGGTGAGGGTCCCAGCAGAGGAATTCTGTGTCTGTTCACATTATGGCAATCAGGACACAATGAGAGAGAAAAAGATGATAAGTCCCAGTTTCCTCTTAGGGACAGATACCACTAAGCCCCACCTCCTATATACTACGCCAGCTTTCAAAAGCATCACAGTCTGGCAGCCAAGCAATTATCATCTAGACTTTTGGGAACACTTAAGGTCCAAACCATAACATTAGAAAGTTGGAATGTGTAGTCATGAACCTTAAAGATCTTAAGCTACTATAATGCTAGTATGCTTTTGACATTGTTTTACTGCAACCAAGTTTCTTATCTCGGTCTTTACAATACACATGGTCTTCCTACATAGAAGTTTCTTATATTGGATCATTATGCCTCAAGTTTTGTGCCTTTAGTCTTATTAGTTATGAACTTATCAATCCTGATTAGGACCTGAAACATCAATCACTTAGTTGACCTATCTTCAATCTGTGGAAGCTTTTCTCTCTTACCTATTTAATTATGTCCTTACTTGATCTCCCCCTTTCTTCCTGAACAAGGTTCTGTCTCCTTAATGTTATGTAACCCTTTCCTCATATTTTCTATCCCCATACATTTCTGAGATCTTTCTATTTTTATCTGTGTTAATAATCTGGCAACCAATAATACATATCTTCCCTTTCCATTGCCATGAACTCTTAAACTTAAGACTGGTATAATTTTATGGATGTAACCAACTGTTTTATTAAATAAGAAACACAGAAATAATGCAAAAGAGAAAGCCGAGAGGTCAGAGCTCAGAGCCAAAATCTCACCCTTCCGCCTGCGGTGTCCCAGCTTCCCGAATGAGGGCTCCTTTTCCTGTCTGTTAGTCTATTTAAAGAGACAGAACAAGCCACAGCTATCTCACCTCACCAGTTCCTCAGCTGGTCTTGTTTCCTCAGACTGGAAGCTTCTGTGTCCTCATCCCAATAGCTCTCAGCTGAACTGTGTTGCTCCAAAGCCTGAAAGCTTAACCAGCCAAATGCTTCTAGTTTCTGGTCCTCACGCCTTATATATCTTTTTGCTTTCTACCACCACTCCCTGGGATTAAAGGCTGGCTTTCTGGGATTAAAGGCGTGTGCCACCACCGCCACACTCTTGCTATGGCTCTAATAGCTCTGACCCCCGGACAACTTTATTTATTAACATACAATCAAAATCATATTTCAGTATAATTAGATTACCACCACATTTCCCCTTTTCTATTTTAATAAAAAAAAGCAAAAGGTTATGACTAACAAAAGAAAAACTATACACAAAAGTACAATAACTATATACAATATATACAAATAATAAATACCTAAACAGGTATTTGACAAGTCAGAGAAAATAATTCCATTATCTATCCTATTTTGGTAATTCCAAGATGTATCTAATGCACTTTCTATCCTAATTAATTTTTCAACTATAAGTAACTAATCTTCAACCATAACTAACTAATCTTCAACTCCCTCAGAGACCCAAGAAGGAAATAATATTAGCTAACAAAAATAAAAAACAGGAAGTGCATACAAGCAACTTCCAAAAAATTTGTAAGTTGACAGAAACAGCCAGCTGCCTGGGCAGTCACCTGAGGTTTCTCCACAGTGTTGGGGCATCATCTTCAGCCTATAGGCTTAGTGTATCTGACAGACTCATTTGTGAAGTAGGTTGTACACAAGGTCAACAGTTCAATCTCACATTGGGTGAGAGCAGTCCATGTACCAGAAACACCTGAATTCCACTAGTGTCCTGTCATGATTCAGGATTTTAATTTCTGGAAATTGTTGACAGTTTTTTAATTCAGCTGTCCATTCTTCTTGGCTGTGTATATATGGCTTCATCTCAGCATCCTCTTCTTCTCCACATCCCTCTATTAAATGCCAGTCTACTTTTGAGAGGCATGAGCTTTCAGCTGCTGTTCCATTGTACAACAGAATCCATCGGCCCTCTGCCTGTTAAGCTGCCTTCGAAGAAAAGGGCACCGTACCTTTTCCGGATGCGAAGGCCACTTCAGGGATGGGGCCATATTGTCCTGGCCTCAGAAGATGCCTTTTGATAAAGCCATAACCACACTTGTTTTGGTAAGAATCAGTAGTCCATTGTTCGTGTTCTGTCTGTCCATTTTGTCCTGTTGATTCGAGGATACTTTGTTGTCCAGTGGCTAACTTTTGCCACAAGGAAAGTTGACTCCATATGCAGTTTCTTCAATGCCCATATTTTCTCTGAAATAGATTAGTACTGCCAGGAGCTGACATGTCTCAAAAAGAAAAATTTTCTAAGTTATTAAAACATTTTAAATGCCATATTCTGTAGATCTCTGAAGGGTTTGAAGATGACCTGTCTAAAACATCTCTGCTCAATTTTTAAAACATATCTAATATGACTACAAGTTCTATTGAAATATCTAACTACTAACTTTCATTTCTTTATATCCTAGTAGTTGGTAATAATAACATTCAAGGATCAGAAATTTGTATTACATTGTTAAATGAATGGTATAAATACAATTAGAAATATACATATAGCATTTTCTAACAATATCAGTTTCAAATTTGTATACAATATAAAACAATTCAATCCAATGTAAAGTATTAGTGATTGTCTTTTTCTTTTCTTTCTTTCTTTCTCTCTCTCTCTTTTTTTTTTTAACAAGAACCTTAAATCTAATCTCCTTTGCTTAGCCTTTTTCTTAACCCTTGACAATAACTTGTAACCAGCCCCCCTAAATGCTGAAAATTATCCCAGACCCAAAACCCATTAAAAAGACCAAAAAACCACCCACCCCACACCACCTCTTTGGGAATGTGGGCGATGTAGTCTTAAAATTGCTTCCTGCTGGGTATGGGCGAAGTTTTCTTTATCATGAAAGAATGCTCTGAGCACCTTGTAGTTCAAAGCTGATCTGTGGATGATGTTTGTCAGCTTAATGATATCATTATTGTCCACGTGGAATTGTTGTTGTTGTGGGGCCCCATCTTCTTTCTGGAGACTTCAGTTGATGTTAGACCTGGCCATGATTTCCTGCAGAAAACTGATAAGAGACTCGAACACAAAAACATATATATGCAGCTAGCCTTTTTTCTAGAATTAGTTAGTACTCTATATGACCATTCATATCTTAACAAAGTTTAAAATGTATATATATCTATATATCTTTATATGTTAATCTTGTAAATTTTGATATAAAATTCATACTTTAAGAAAAGTTTAAAGAATCAGAATAGAATCAAAGAGTTGAGATTAGTAATAGAATAGTCCCTTAATTAATTTTGCTTTTGTCCTGTACCATAGCAGAATATGGCTCTTATTCTGGCATGATACAGGGAGTTTGCATTTTCCTTTTAACAACATGCTTGATTTTAAAGAAGGAGAGAGCCATTCTCCAACTCCAAAGTCAGCTTTAAATTTTAATTGAACTGGGACTATTAGAAAACCAATAGTGTTAAATCTTTAGAGAAAAGCAGAAACAAACATTTAGGAAGACATAAAAATTTTTTAGATAATATATACCCATACACCGTTTCATTCTGTTTCTTGGGATAGATGATTTGTCCCTTTTCTTCAGTTGTCTCATTTGTCCAGTGTTCTTCAGATTCCTTAACCTTCATTCTCCTAAAAGACAAAAACAAAAAACCTTTCCCCAAGACTAATTTTGGGGATGTTTCCTTTTGACAAGTTATTATTTGATTAAATGAAAAGGCATGTGTTATTGATACCATTTAGTTTAAATTGGATGTTCATGCTGGTTGATGAACTATCACCTCCTCTAATTAAGAGGTCTCTCTTGTTCAAATCGAACCTTTATCAATTTTGATGGTACCCACAGCTTATCTTCTCCTGTAGAAACAAAAGCAAAACCTCGTCCCCAATGTAATACATACCCTGGTTTCCATTCTGAGGTCAGCACATCCTTAAAGTATATAGGCTGATTTAATTCTGTAGTTTTTTCTATTATCCAATGTCTCTCTGCAGCTGTTGTTCCTTTCTCATTGGCATTCAGAAAATTCAAAGTTAGAAGAGCATTATGCAGTCTATTTCTGGGGGTTTTTGTTACCCATTTCTGTTTATTTAGCATATCCTTTAGAGTTCTGTTTGATCTTTCTATAACTGCTTGACCTGTAGGATTATGTGGTATGCCTGTAATATGTTTTATATTGTAATAAGCAAAAAACTGTTTCATTTTAACAGAGACATATGATGGAGCATTATCAGTTTTGATTTGTGCAGGTATACCCATGATGGCCATAACTTCTAGCAAATGAGTGATTACAGAATCAGCTTTTTCAGAACTCAAAGCAGTTGCCCATTGAAATCCTGAATAAGTATCGTTAGTGTGGTGTACATATTTCAGTTTTCCAAATTCTGCAAAGTGAAACACGTCCATCTGCCAGATTTCATTTCTCTGAGTACCCTTTGGGTTACATCCTGCTGGTAATGGCGTCTGATTATAGAAGGAACAAGTAGGACATTTCTTTACTATTTCTTTGGCTTGTTGCCAGGTTATGGAAAAATCCTTTTTTAAACCTTTACTATTAACGTGATGTTTTTTATGAAATTCTGAGGCCTCCAGCACATTTCCTATCAATAATTTATCAATCTCATCATTGCCTTGTGCTAGAGGGCCTGGCAGACCAGTATGGGATCGAATGTGAGTTATATATAAAGGATGATTCCTTTTCCTGATTGTATCTTGTAATTGAATAAATAATGAAGTTAATTCTGAAGTATCAGGGATAAATTCTGCAGTCTCAATATGTAACACCACTCTTTCAGCATACTGAGAGTCAGTTACTATGTTGAGGGGTTCTGAAAAATCCATTAATACCAACAGAATAGCATACAATTCTGATTTTTGAACTGAATTATATGGACTTTCAACCACTTTACTTAAATTTTCTGATTTGTATCCTGCCTTTCCTTCTTTGTTGGCATCTGTATAAAATGTACGAACTCCAGATATGGGTTTTTGCCGTACAATTCGAGGCAAAATCCAATCAGCTCTCTTTATAAGATCAATTCTATTGCTTTTGGGATATTTGCTGTTAATTTCTCCCAAAAAATTACTGCAAGCTCTTTGCCATGGTTCACTTTCTATCCATAATTTTTCAATGTCCTCCTTAGTTAATGGTACGACAATTTCTGCTGGGTCTATGCCTGCTAATTGACGAAGTCTCAATTTTCCTTTGTAAATCAAGTCAGAGATTTTTTCCACATAAGTTTTTAATTTTTTATTTGGTTTATTTGGTAAAAATATCCATTCCAATATAATATCTTCCCTCTGCATTAATATTCCAGTAGGAGAACGCCTAGAAGGTAAAATAACCAAAATGCAATCCAGCTTTGGATCAATACGATCCACGTGTCCTTCATGCACTTTCTTTTCTACCAAGGCTAATTCTTTCTCAGCTTCAGGTGATAATTTTCTTGGACTATTTAAGTCCTTGTCACCTTCTAAAGTTTTAAACAAATTAGTCAGTTCATCATTTTTTACCCCAACAATAGTTCGTAAATGAGAAATATCTCCAAATAATCTTTGAAAGTCATTAAGAGTCTGTAGTCTATCTCTCCGAATTTGCACCTTTTGGGGTCTAATTTTTTGTAGCTCTATTTTATATCCTAAATAATTAATAGAATCTCCTCTTTGTATCTTTTCAGGAGCAATTTGTAATCCCCAGCAAGGCAAAATTTTCTTTACTTCTTCAAATATTATTTCTAAAGTATCTGTATTTGAGTTAGCTAGTAAAATATCGTCCATATAATGATAAATTATAGATTTAGGAAATTTTTTACGTATCACTTCCAATGGCTGTTGTACAAAGTATTGGCACAGAGTTGGGCTATTCAACATTCCCTGTGGGAGGACCCTCCATTGAAATCTTTTAACCGGTTGAGAATTATTATAAGTAGGCACTGTAAAAGCAAATCTTTCTCTGTCTTTTTCTTGTAAGGGTATTGAAAAGAAACAGTCTTTTAAATCAATAACTATGAGAGGCCATCCTTTTGGTAACAGAGTAGGCAACGGCATCCCTGATTGTAGAGAGCCCATTGGCTGAATTACTTTGTTAACCGCTCTAAGGTCTGTTACCATTCTCCATTTGCCAGATTTCTTTTTAACAACAAAGACAGGAGAATTCCAGGGGCTACTTGATTTTTCAATATGCTGAGCATTTAACTGTTCTTCTACTAGCTCTTCTAAAGCCTGGAGTTTCTCTGTTGTTAAAGGCCATTGTTGGACCCATACAGGCTTGTCTGTTAACCATTTTAAAGGTAGAGCTATTGGTGTCTTTGGAAGATCATCAGTTACTGTGCCCTGTTCTTGTATAATATGGATAGCTGGTGACCACTCATTAGAACAATATCTTCTAATATTTCTCTCAGTAACATGTGTTAGGTTATGATTTGTTTCTGAGATTGGAGGGATGTTAATCTGAGTATCCCATTGTTGTAACAAGTCTCGACCCCACAGGTTCATAGTTATGTTAGCCACATATGGTTTTAATTTTCCTCTCTGTCCTTCTGGACCTATACATTCGAGCCATCTTGCACTCTGTTTCACCTGAGATAATGTCCCAATTCCTAACAGTTGAACGTTTACCTCCTGAAGAGGCCAAGTTGGATGCCAAAATTCTGGTGCAATTATGGTAACGTCCGCACCTGTGTCTACCAGACCAGACAACAAAACACCATTTATTTTTATCATTAATTTTGGTCTTTGTTCTTTAATAGAAGTTTGCCAAAAAATTTTCTTTATGTTTTCTCCTGAATTTTCTATTCTCTCTGTTTCATCAACCTGACCAGCGTGATTTATTCCAATAGGCATTTGGTTATTTAATCGCTCTCCAGAGCAGGCATTTCCTCTATAGCTGCAGGAAAGGTTTGAACTGGATTTGCACTGGGGGCCTGCACGAGGCCCCTCTGGGAGTTTCCCGAAGACTGAGGCAAAGGATTACCCTGTCTGTCCTTTGTTGATCTACATTCGTTGGTCCAGTGTTTTCCCTTACCACATCTTCTGCATACTCCAGAAGGAAGGGGCATTCTGTTGCCCTTGTTCCTTGAATAAACATTGCTTCTAGGAATGACCTGTTTACAGTCCCTTTTAAAATGTCCTTGCTTTCCACACCCAAAACATCTAACATTCCTCAAACCTTTTGAAATTACTTCTCCTACCCACGTATCATCATGCTCATCAACCTCAACATTAATTGTTTCTCTAATCCAATCTTCCATAGGTGCAGATCTTGCCCTTAATGGCCTGATTATTCTTTTGCATGCTGCATTCGCATTCTCAAAGGCCAAAGATTCAATTATTGCCTTACCAGCTTCTGAATCCGAGACCGTTCTCTTTACCGCTGAAGCCAGTCTTTGTAAAAAATCTGTAAAAGACTCTTTTGGGCCTTGCCTCACCTTTGTAAATGACTCAGATTTTTTTCCTGGTTCCTCAACTCTGTCCCATGCATTCAAAGCTGCCGTTCGACATAAAATTAGGGTTTGGACATCATATAAACATTGTGTTTGTACTGAAGCATATTGACCTTCTCCCATAAGCTGATCCTGGCAAACTTGTATTCCTTTATCCCTCCATTGTTTTTCTATATTTTTAGCCTCCTCCTTAAACCAAGTCAGAAATTGAAGTCTCTGGCTGGGTTCCAGAACACCTTGTGCAAGGTCCCGCCAGTCCTGTGGTATTATCCTATTATATGTTGACCAAGTGTTTAACATTTGCTTTACATATGGGGAATGCATGCCATAAGATACTATTGCCTCCTTAAACCTTTTTAAATCCAACATTTCAATTGGAGCCCAATTATTTTGTGTAGCCATCATTTGATCAGGCACCTGCTGTACAGTTACAGGATAAATTAAGGGTGACTGTGTGAAAACAGGCTTTCTTTCTACAACCTTATGATCCCAATTTGAAACAACTTCACTGTTAATTGGATAAATTAAGGGTGTCTGTGTGAAAACAGGCTTTCTTTCTACAACCTTATGATCGCGACTTGAAACAACATCTTCTAAAGCTGTTATCCTGGCACTTAAATTGACTATCTTTTTAAATATTAAAATGTGGATTAGCATAGTGATAAGGTGCATAATTCCACCAATACTAATATTATATAGTTGTTCCATTGTCAGACTGCCTAATATTTCGAACAAAAACCAATTTTCTTCCAATGTACACATAAAGCCCATTTTTCTTTAAATGTGGAAAAAAATTGTCTTTTAAATAGTTTCCTTTATGACTTACCAAATCTGCGTAGAACAGTAGAAATCCCAGTGAATTAAATCTGCGTAGAACAGTAGAAATCCGAGGGGATATTCAAAACAGCCACCTAGTGTCCCAGGTGTAAATCCAAAGAGAGAGAGAGAGAGAGAGAGAGAGAGAGAGAGAGAGAGAGAGAGAGAGAGAGAGAACAAGAAAGCGTAGCTGGCTAAAGTTTAAATGCAGCCACGTTTTCCCTCTTGTGCCGAGTCAAGGCTTGGGTCTGGCTTCCTTAAACTTTGACCACTTGCGTTGACTTTACAGGCAGGGCCCTGTTCGGCAGGGCAGGTCTGAGTTGTTTGTAGCACCGGCTTTAAGCAAGTTGCTCACAGACCTAGGCCCGGGCCAGAAGCTGCCGCTCGAACGAGGAAGCCGGCAGCTCGGACTAGGTAACCGGCAGCTCGAACTAGGAAGCCGGCTGCCCGGTCTGCCGCCCTTGCGGGAAAGCGGACCCGCCGCCAAGCCAAGTGGTTTTCAATGGATTCTTGTCACGTTGGGCGCCAGATATGGATGTAACCAACTGTTTTATTAAATAAGAAACACAGAAATAATGCAAAAGAGAAAGCCGAGAGGTCAGAGCTCAGAGCCAAAATCTCACCCTTCCGCCTGCGGTGTCCCAGCTTCCCGAATGAGGGCTCCTTTTCCTGTCTGTTAGTCTATTTAAAGAGACAGAACAAGCCACAGCTATCTCACCTCACCAGTTCCTCAGCTGGTCTTGTTTCCTCAGACTGGAAGCTTCTGTGTCCTCATCCCAATAGCTCTCAGCTGAACTGTGTTGCTCCAAAGCCTGAAAGCTTAACCAGCCAAATGCTTCTAGTTTCTGGTCCTCACGCCTTATATATCTTTTTGCTTTCTACCACCACTCCCTGGGATTAAAGGCTGGCTTTCTGGGATTAAAGGCGTGTGCCACCACCGCCACACTCTTGCTATGGCTCTAATAGCTCTGACCCCCGGACAACTTTATTTATTAACATACAATCAAAATCATATTTCAGTATAATTAGATTACCACCACATAATTTATGTGCCAAAATTAATTTAATAATGCTGTTAATTTTTATCATCTATATATTCAAATGCATATTACATATGTTACATCAGAATACAGTCTTAAGGATCATATCTGTACTTTCTCTTTTTGTTGGCCACTAACCTAAAATGTGGTCTTCTGGTTCTTCTCATGCAGCTAAAATTCGACCATTGAGAAATACTACTGTCAGTAAACCTATACAGGAGTGTAGTCTCTTTTATGGAGGTCTGAAGTGTTATAGGTGGCAGATTGTCCTCCTCTAGGCATAGTCTTCCTGTTCCCTGTTGTTTTGGTTTGTTTTTTTACTGCTGTGATAAACATCTGACCAAAACCAATTTGGGGAGGAGTCTATTTGGCTTACACTTCCCGGTCACAGTGCATCACTAAGGAACATCAGAGAGGAAACTCAAGCAGGAACCTAGAGACAGTAACTGAAGCAAAAAAATCTGCTTTTTGGCTTGCTCCTGGTGGCTTTCTCATTTTTCCTTCTCATACTACCTAGGATCACCTACCCAGGGGTGATAACACACATAATGGTCTGGGCCCTCCCACATCAATTATTAATCATGAGAAATTCCCCCATAGGATTGCCTATAGGGAATAAGGATTGAGGGAATCCTTCAATTAAGGTTCATTCTTACCAAAAAATTCTAGCTTATGTCAAGTTGACAAAAATCAACAAATAAAATAAATGAACTACCCAGCATACCTAGTATCCAAGTACATCCAACCTTAAGGAATAAGATACTTGGCTGTCCTTTCCAACTATTTCTGTGCTTGGGAAAGATAAAAACCCCAAGTACAATCTGCCTTACTTGACTTTGTTTTTATTCTCATTTACTTCTTTCCACACAATACACTCGCTATGCAGGATCAGTTGAAGCTAAGTAGATGATCCATAGTCTTTGGATCTTCATCATGGCCTCTTCTACCCTGGTTACTGGCTTGATAAATGTATAGCATTTCCATTTGCTAGTGTTCTGGAAAATAAAGGCTCACACCATCTTATGCATTGTGGCAGCAACTTGATAGGAGAGTGATAAATGAGCTAAAAATTTAAAGTAGAGGAAACAACATCTATCAAGTCAGGATCATAAGAAGAAGCTCTGTTCTTTATGCTTGAACATTTTAAGAAATTTATTGTGGCTCTTAGTTGAGGGAATGTATTGCTGAACAGTATCTGTTTACTATTTTCCTGTAATATCCACAATAAGTAGAAGACTTCTCAGTGTTGATGTGAAGATTATGTCATAGCACAGAGAAGACAGATTTCATACATATTCATCTCCTTCCAGATAATCAGATATAATTGTTCTGGGAGATGGCCTATGCATTGATATTGCTTTAAAGGTTCACTATGTGATCTACAGCCAGGGTTGAGAACCACTTCTACAGATGAAAATAGCTTCACATTATTAGATCTTTTATAAGAATTTATAGAAAAGTGCTTCCCATAGTACAGTTTAAGAATCTTGCAAATAAGATCAAATACACTTCTGCTTAAAATGTAAGACCCTAGTTCTCAAACATTTCTTTAAATCACATTCTTAGGGACAGACCTAAAATTTAAAAACATGCATCTGGAGAGAATTACTATGCATGCCAATTTTTGAGAACTATAAAGAGAAGGTATGGTTGACATTATGAAAACATAGGTTAAGAACACAAGATAAATTTGATAGTTCCAAGTGAAAAGCTTCTGCTTAAGTTTAACTACTCACAGAAGCCAGGTGATACAGACTGTCCACTTAAACCTTTTTAGATGGCATAGGAAAATAGACAGCAAAGAGCTAACCTGGAAGGTATGACCTGTAATGGGTAGCCATTCCAGCTTTGATCTGGAAGTTCCAACCCCCATTGAGACTCTGGCAACTGTCATGCCTACAAGGCGGGGTCAGGGGAGGTGCCTGGAGACCCGAGATCTGGATGGGCCAGCACTCTCTCTGTTCCGGGACCCTGAATGGTGGAGATGGACCGAGCAGAGCTCCAGAGAACACTGCTGGATTGCGATACACCTTCCTCAGACCCTGTGACCCACCTATCCCTTAATTTGTAAGTTACGCCATTAAATAAATAACCTTTTAACTACATGGAGTGGCCTTAATAATTTCACCAATAATGACCTTCATGGTGAAGGATGACAGGAAGTCAAACATCAGCACCAAAGAACTGTGAGTAGAGGAAAGAGCATTTGCTAGCCAAATATGAGGACCTAAGTTCAATTGCTTAGAACTGAGGCCAGAGATAGCGCAGCTAATAAAACTTTTGTGATACAAACCTTGGAACCTACATAAATATAGGAGCTAATTGGACCTCCAAAGTTGCCCTTTGACCTCCACATGTGTGCCACCACTTGCTCGCACACATATCATACACACAATAATAACAACACATTCAAATGTTTAAAAAGAATTCTCATGAGGACTGGTATATGCCAAGTAACCCCTGTGCTTGGGTGAGGGGTGGGGAGATAGATATAAAAGTATTGGAGGTAAGATCACATGCCTGGAGGATTCCTAGATGCTAGCCTAGTTCCAGTTTCAGTGAGAAAGCTCATCTCAAGGGAATAAGACCAAGTATGGTAGAGTAGGATTCCTAGCATTCTCTCTTTGACTTCCCTGAATGCATAGCTGTATATACACACACACATGCACACACACACACACACACACACACACACACACACACACACACACACAAACACACACACACCAGAAGTACAAGGACATGAAAGACTTGCTGGATGCATAGCATAGAAAAAGTGAGAGAAGTTTGACATCCATATGACAACCATATAACTGAAAAGATAGGAATCAAGAGAATACATGAAATAAAATAGATGATAGAGGTGGTTAGTTATCACCATGTTTTCATTCATGTTGTTCTTTAATAAAAAAACAACTTTCTGTCTATAATGTTCAGTCAAACTTACTGTGACATACCAGAAGCCATTTGAAAGCATGGTCCCAAACTAAAAATATGTAGCAGCAATAACTGGAGAAAAAGAAAGGAAAAGCTCTCTTCCTGTATTTTGCTCTTAATCCCCACCCCAGTCACAAGGTCTACTGAGCTATCCAAAGACATTGTGAAAGTTTCTAACATGGGGATTTATCAGTGGTAGTCCATGTTCTTCTATGCCTTTGGTTAAATTCTTCATCTTCTGGAAGATCTAGTTTCAATATCACTATCTATAAAGTCATTCTCCAGTCTTCATAAATCAGAATTGATCCTTCTTTTTGTCCCCTCTTCCCTTCAGCGTAGTTATTTTTCCCTAATCTTCATTACATATGTGAGCACATTGAGGAAAAGGAACCAGGGGTTCTCCACAATTGACTCTCAAATACCTATAAGGGAACTTGGTACATAGTACATGCACTTTCTCAGTATTGTGAAGCAGCTTTCTCCCAAAAATCATGTTGTCTTAGAGGGAAGCTCACTAAGACTGAATGTTCTAAAGGAAGGTGAAACTCATTAAACTCTGGAAGTAAATACTCTAAAAGCTTCAGGATGTTCCTGAAACTGACCAGACTCACTCCACTCCTCTGTCCCCATGTGTGTATAAGCAGTAGGGACTGAGAGATACTCTTAGATGAGGTGAGCTGTCTGGAAGAGGCAGATTAGCTAAGTTGTCTAAAGAAAGCAGAAACCAGTCAAGCTTCCTAGAGGGGCTCAAACCAACTGAGCAATCTAGAAAGGACACCTCCAACCCCATTTGTTGAGAGTCTACAGGTTGTGCAGTGAGCTCCATGTCATTCATGCTGGGCTAGACTTTTGGTGCTAATGCTCTCTTTTGAGCTGTTTCTGCTATCATCAGTAACTACTCACCCATATTCCTGTCAGTAATCTCAATAAAACTAATTGATTCACAAGGCTGAACTTTGGTGGTGTCCTTACTGTGGTTTGTTGTTGGTTCACTATCTGGGAACAATAGATGTTTCTTCACATCTCTCCAGAACCAATATCACATAATGCTCAAAAAATTGTGACATCCATTTCATTCATTGAGTCAGGTCAGTAGATGTTAAGTCAGTTGTTTCTCCAGGTCCAGTAAACACTGTGCCCCTTCTGTTGAACCTTATCCACTGATAGACAGAGAAAGAATGAAAAGGGTGATAGAACCAAGGGAAGAAAATAAACTGAATGTTCCCTAGAAGCTTTCTGTACATAATTATACCTCGCAAGTCTCCAACTATGTTTTAGATAGCATAAGCAATGTTTACTAGTTCATAATTCAGTATCAAATGTGAAGCACTTCATAAAATCCCTTAGGATTTCTGATTTGAACTATTTTACTGGATAGAAGAAAGGTTATTTTGTATTTATTACCCGCGAACCAATGAATGGGAGTCTTCCCATAAAATAGCCTCAACTCAAGTTTTACTATTTGCTAGAACATGGAAAAATAATATAAATAATTTTCACTTGATCTCAGTTGTTTCTATCCTGAAGCTAAGACAGTTAATGCCTCTGGAATTCAAACTAGACTAAGTCCAAATTTATCACAAGCATCCAATCTAATTGCATGGGAAACTGAACATTTATCCACATGAGCTAGTGTGTTCAAGATAAGAAAGACTTATTGGGATGGAGATAACATCTGCCACACATATATTTATTGACCATCTTCTATATGATAAAAACTAGTCTAGGAAACTGAAAATAACACCAACTTAAATCAGTCACCTTCCTGTTTCTAAAGAGTTCTGTGAGACAATGGAAAGGGAACAGAGATGATTGTATAATAAGAGCCTGAGTCATCAACATTAAGCTTCACAGATCATTAGCAAAGGTTGTAGGAAATGAAAAAGATCTACCATAGCACTGTCTGACAAGTCAGAACCTACCAAACACACCTCTTGCTTTTGACATTTTAAAGTATTTTAGTTGTGGAATGAATGATACTCAGACTTTATGACTTAAGTTATCACAAGAAGGCTTCCAGCTGCTGTGTCTCTAGGCTTATCCATCATCATCTCCATAATTTTGTTCTAGCTGCATGATTAACTTGTCTTCATCACCACAGGGACACTTCATAAATCTACACATTACAGACACAAACAAGCCAGGAAGATGAGGTACATTCTGGTAAAAACATCTCTAGAACTAGTAAATTTCAATAGTGGATATTTGTTACAAGATATGCTTGGGTTCAAAGAATAACTGCCTAAGTTGAACCTAAGGGAGTAGGGAATGAGGTTAAGCCACTGCTAAATTTCTCCTCCATTGTTCCTTTTCCAATAATTAGTCAAGCAGTGGCAATCATAACTCAGTGATGATAGAACCCAGGGAAAAATGGATGCTACTAGAAGTTGGGAAACTGACATTTCAGAGAAGTCATAACATTGTATGAATGAAGCTTTGTAGGAAGGAATGCCAGAGGTTAGCTGGGTGAAGAGGGCTTTCTCTGGGAGAGAAAATAAAATATCAGGTGGTCTGGTTTGTGTAAGCAGGACTGTTTAAGTAAGTGAAAGAAATCAGTTAAAGGGCATTGTGAAGAGCAAGATAGGTAGAAGTAGGTGATTTCCAGAGGAAGGGGCTCAATCCTGGTCAGGGAGAGAAAGATTAAGGATCCTTATCTTAGGGCAAATGGATAGACTGAAGTCATGTTAATGGATGTGCAGAGAATGGCCTATCACTGGCACAGACAGAGTAGAAATAGAGTGAGAAAACTACTGCAGAAATCTTAGAAGATGTATGATGATTACTCGAAAAAGGAAAATTTCAAAAGGAAAGAGGTCTGATGACAGATGGTTAGAGAGTAAAGTTACAAGACTTGGAAATGAGTTTATTGTGAGCAGCAATTTCTTATAGCTACTGCAGACACTGTGCCTTGCCTAGTGGGATGATACCTCACAAAAGAACAAAAGCTGAACCTGTGTTGGTTGTCACCTGAGAGGCATAGAATCACTAAGGAGACAAGACTCCAGGCTTACCTGAGGGAGTATGTAGATTAAGTTCACTAAAGTGGAAAGACACACCTTATCTGCAGGCAGTACCATTCCATTAGCTGGGGTCCTGAACTGAATAAAGATGAGAAAGTGAGACCAACAGCAGCATTCTTTGCTTTCTGCTCTCTGACTGCAGATATGACCAGCTGTGGATGTAACCAACCATCTTATTAAATTAGAAACACAGAACCAATGCAAAGAAGGAAGCCAAGAGGTCAGAGCTAAGAGCTAAAAACCTTACCATTCCTCTCGTGGTGGTTCTACCTCTCCAAAAGAGACCTACTTCCTGTGTCTGTCTTTTTTTATACAGTTTCTGTTCTGTCCTCTCATTGGTTGTAAACCCAACCACATGACCTCCTAGTAACTGCCTGTCTGTACAGACCTCCAGGTCTTCTATGGTTGGTATTGAGATTAAAGGTGTGCGTCACCAATGCTGACTGTATCCTTGACCACACAGAGATCTACCTAGTTCTGCCTACCAAGTGCTGGGATTAAAGACCACCCAGCTTTCCTATGGCTTGCGAATAGCTCTGACCACTGGGGCAACTTTATTTATTAACATACAAATAACATTTTAGTACAAATAAAATATCACCATATTTCCCCTTTTCTATTTTAATAAAAATAAAAAAGGAAAAAGGTTATAACTAACATAAGAAAAACTATATACAAAAGTATAATAACTATATACAATATAAATATATATACAAGTAATAAATTCCTAAACAATGTCTAATTCATTTGTATTTGAAAAATTCAGAGAAAATAATTCCATTGTCTACCCTATTTTGGTAAGTCCAAAATGTATCTAATTCATTTTCTATCCTATAACTAACTAATCTTCAACAACCTCAGAGATCCAAGAAGGAAAATAATATTACCTAATAAAAAATAAAAACAGGATGTACATGCAAGCAACTTCCAAAAAAATTGTGAGTTGACAGAAACAGCCAGCTGCCTGGACAGTTACCTGAGGTTTCTCCACAGTGTTGTGGCATCATCTTCAGCCTATAGGCCTAGCATAGCTTACAGACTCATTTGTGAAGTAGAATGTATACAAGGTCAACAGTTCAACCTCACATTCGGTAAGAACAGTCCATGTACCAGAAACGCATGAATTCCACTAGTATCCTGTCATGATTTAGGATTTTAAATTCTGGAAATTGTTGATGTTATTTTAAATTCAGCTGTCCATTCTTCTCGGCTGTGTATATGTGGCTTCAACTCAGCATCCCGTTCTTCTTTACATCCCTCTATTAAATGCCAGTCTACTATTGAGAGGTGTGAGCTTAGTTACTCTTCAAGAATAACTGTTTCAGCTGCTGTTCCATTGCACATCAGAAGCCATCGGCCCATTGCCTGTTCAGCTGCCTTCGAAGAAAAGGGCACTGTACCTTTTCTGGATTGTGAAGGCCACTTCAGGGATGGTGCCATATTGTCCTGGCCTCAGAAGATGACTTTTGATAAAGCCATAACCACACTTGTTTTGGCAAGAATCAGTAGTCCTTTGTTTCATGTCCTGTCTGTCCTGTTTGTCAGCAGTTGATTTGAGGAAACTTTGTTGTTCAGTGGCTAACTTTTGCCACAATGAAAGTTAACTCCATATGCAGTTTCTTCAATGCCCATATTTTCTCTGAAGTAGATTGGTACTGCCAGGAGCCTACATGTCTCATAGTCATAACAAAAAGAAAAATTTTATAAGTTACTAAAACATTTTAAATGCCATATTCTGTAGATCTCTGAAGGGTTTGAAAATGACCTGTCTATCTAAAATATATCTGCTCAATTTTTAAAACATACCTAACATGACTACAAGTTCTATTATAATGTTTAACTACTAACTTTCATTTCTTTATATCCTAATAGTTGGTAATAATAACATTTAAGAATCAGAAAATTGCATTATATTGTTAAATGAACAGTATAAGTACAATTAGAAATATACATATAGCATTTTCTAACAATATCAATTTCAATATATATAATTTTTATACAATATAAAACAATCCAATCCAATGTAAAGTAATTAAAACTAGTAATTGTCTTTTTCTTTTTTTTTTAAAACAGGAAATTAAATCTAATCTCCTTTGCTTAGCCTTTTTCTTAACCCTTGACAACAACTTGTAACCAACCCCCCTAAACAATGAAAATTATCTCAGACCCAAAACCCATTAAAAAGACCAAAAAACCACCCACCCTACACCACCTCTTGGGAATGTGGGCATCGTATTCTTAAAATTGCTTCCTGCTGGGTATGGGCGAAGATATCTTTATCCTGAAAATAAAAACTTTAGGTTAATTGTCAAATTCTAGGAAAGGTAACTATATCCTTTGTTATCCAGTCTGTGTATAATGCCAAAGTTCAGGGGTTATCTCAAGTCCTTATTCAAGTAGTCTTTGAGACTGGATCATCTCAGCTAGTCCTCCTAAAATTGCTCTGAGCACTTTGTAGTTCAAAGCTGATCTGTAGATGATGTTTGTCAGCTTAGTGATATTATTGCTGTCCACGTGGAATTGTTGTTGTTGTGGGGCCCCATCTTCTTCCTGGAGACTTCATTTGATATTAGGCCTGGCCGTGAGTTCCTGCAGAAAACTGATAAGAGACCTGAACACAAGGACATATATATGCAGCTAATTGAAGACTTTTTTCTTTCTAGAATTAGTTAGTACTCTATATGACCATTCATACCTTAACAAAGTTTAAAATGTATATATCTACATATATATTAATCTTGTAAATTTTGATATAAAATTTATACTTTAAGAAAAGTTTAAAGAATCAGAATAGAATCAAAGAGTTGAGATTAGTAATAGAATAGTCCCTTAATTAATTTGGCTTTTCGCCTGTCCCATAGCAGAAGATGGCTCTTTTATTCTGGCATGATACAGGGAGATTGCATTTTTCTTTTAACAACATGCTTGAGTTTAAAGAAGGAGAGAGCCATTCTCCAACTTCAAAGTCAGCTTTAAATTTTAATTGAACTAGGACTATTAGAAAACCAATAGTGTTAAAGCTTCAGAGAAGAGCAGAAACAAACATTTAGGAAGACCTATAAAATTTTTTAGGATATTCCCATATGCCATTTCACTCTGTTTCCTGGGATAGATGATTTGTCCCTTTTCTTCAGTTGCCTCATTTGTCCAGTGTTCTTCAGATTCCTTAATCTTCATTCTTTTAAAAGACAAAAAGAAAAACCTTTCCCCAAGACTAATTTTGGGGCTGTTCCTTTTTGGCAAGTAATTATCTGATTAAATGAAAAGACATGTGTTACTGGTATAAGTTAGTTTAAATTGGATGTTCATGCTGGTTGATGAACTATCACCTCCTCTAATTAAGAGTTCTCTCTTGTTCAAATCAAACCTTTATCAATTTTGATGGTACCCACAGCTTATCTTTTCCTGTAGAAACAAAAGCAAAACATTGTCCCGACATAATACATACCTGGTTTCCATTCTGACGTCAACACATCCTTAAAGTATATAGGCTGATTTAATTTTGTAATTTTTTTCTATTATCCAATGTCTCTCTGTAGCTGTTGTTCCTTTCTCATCGGCATTGAGAAAATTCAAAGTTAATAGAGCATTATGCAGTCAATTTCTGTTTTTTTTTTTTGTTACCCCTTTCTGTTTATTTAGCGTATCCTTTAGAGTTCTGTTTGATCTTTCTATAACTGCTTGACCTATAGGACTATGTGGTATACCTGTAAAATGCTTTATATTGTAATAAGCAAAAAAATGTCTCATTTTAACAGAGACATATGATGGAGTATTGTCAGTTTTGATGTGTACAAGTATACCCATGATGACCATAACTTCTAGCAAATGAGTGATTATAGAATCGGCTTTTTCAGAACTCAAAGCAGTTGCCCATTGAAATCCTGAATAAGTATCGATGGTATGATGTACATATTTCAATTTTCCAAATTCTGCAAAGTGAAACACGTCTATCTGCCAGATTTCATTCCTTTGAGTACCCTTTGGATTATATCCTGCTGGTAATGGTGTTTGATTGTAGAAGGAACAAGTAGGACATTACTATTTCTTTGGCTTGATGCCAGATTATGGAAAAATCCTTTTTTAAACCTTTACTATTGACATGATGTTTTTAATGATATCTGAGGCCTCCAGCACATTTCCTATCAATAGTTTATCAATCTCATCATTGCCTTGTGCTAGAGGGCCTGGCAGACCAGTAGGGGATGGGATGTGAGTTATATATAAAGGAAGACTTCTTTTCCTGATTGTATCTTGTAATTGAATAAATAGTGAAGTTAATTCTGAAGCATCTGGGATAAATTTTGCTGTCTCAATATATAATACCACCCTTTCAGCATACTGAGGGTCAGTTACTATGTTGAGAGGTTCTGAAAAATCCATTAATACCAACAGAATAGAATACAATTCTGATTTTTGAACTGAATTATAAGGACTTTGAACCACTTTACTGAAATTTTCTGATTTGTAACCTGCCTTTCCTTGTTTGTTGGCATCTGTATAAAATGTACAAACTCCAGACATGGGTTTTTCCTGTACAATTTGAGGTAAGATCCAATCAGCTCTCTTTATGAGATCAATTCTATCACTTTTGGGGTATTTGCTGTTAATTTCTCCCAAAAAATTATTGCAAGCTCTTTGTAAAGGTTCACTTTCTGCCCATAGTTTTTCAATGTCCTCCTTAGTTAAAGGTACAACAATTTCTGCTGGGTCTATTCCTGCTAATTGACAAAGTCTCAATTTTAGTTTCCAAATCAAGTCAGAGATTTTTTCCACATAAGTTTTTAATTTTTTATTTGGTTTATTTGGTAAAAATATCCATTCCAATATAATATCTTCCCTCTGCATTAATATTCCAGTAGGAGAACACCTAGAAGGTAAAATAACCAAAATGCAATCCAGCTTTGGATCAATATGATCCACGTACCCTTCATGTACTTTCTTTTCTACCAAGACCAATTCTTTCTCAGCTTCAGGTGATAATTCTCTTGGACTATTTAAGTCCTTGTCACCTTCTAAGGTTTTGAACAAATTAGTCAGTTCATCATTTTTTTACCCCAACTATAGTTTGTAGATGAGAGATATCTCCAAATAATTTTTGAAAGTCATTAAGAGTCTGTAGTCGATCTCTCCTAATTTGCACCTTTTGGGGTCTAATTTTTTGTAGCTCTATTTTATATCCTAAATAATTAATAGAATCTCCTCTTTGTATCTTTTCAGGAGCAATTTGTAATCCCCAGCAAGGCAAAATTTTCTTTACTTCTTCTAACAGTCTTTCTAAAGTATCTGCATTTGAGTCAGGTAGTAAAGCATCATTCATATAATGGTTAATTATACATTTAGGAAATTTTTTACATATCACTTCCAATGGCTGTTATACAAAATATTGGTACAGGGTTGGCTATTCAACATTACCTGTGGGAGGAACCTCCATTGAAATCTTTTAACTAGTTGAGAATTATTTTAAGTAGGCATTGTGAAAGCAAATCTTTCTCTGTTTTTTTCTTGTAAGGGTACTGAAAAGAAACAATCTTTTAAATCAATAACTATGAGAGGCCATCCTTTTGGTAACAGAGTAGGCAAAGGAATTCCAGATTGTACAGAGCCCATTGGCTGAATTGCTCTAAGGTCTGTTACCATTCTCCATTTACCAGATTTCTTTTTAATAACAAATACAGGAGAATTCTGACAGATGGTTGATTCTTCAATATGCTGAGCATTTAACTGTTCTTCTACCAGCTCTTCCAAAACCTGGAGTTTCTCTGTTGTTAAAGGCCATTGCTGGACCCATACAGGCTTGTCTGTTAACCATTTTAAAGGTAGAGCTATTGGTGTCTTTGGGAGATCATCAGTTGTTGTGCCCTGTTCTTGTATAATATGGATGGCTGGTGACCACTCAGAATAATGTCTTCTAATATTTCTCTCAGAAACATGTGCTAGTTTATGATTTGTTTCTGAGATTGGAGGAATGTTAATCTGAGTATTCCATTGTTGCAACAATTCTCAACACCACAGGTTCTTAGCTATGTTAGCTACATATGGTTTTAATTTTCCTCTTTGTCCTTCTGGACCTATATATTCAAGCCATCTTGCACTCTGTTTCACTAGAGATAATGTCCCAATTCCTAACAGTTGAACATTTACCTCCTGAAGAGACCAAGTTGGATGCCAAAATTCTGGTGCAATTATGGTAACGTCAATGTGTCTACCAGACCAGACAACAAAACACCATTTATTTTATTGTTAATTTTGGTCTTTGTTCATTAATAGAAGTTTGCCAAAAAATTTTCTGTATGGATTTTCCTGAATTTTCTATTCTCTCTGTTTCATCATACCGACCAGCATGATTGATTCCAATAGGCATTTGGTTATTTAATTGCTCTGAGTAGGGGTTTCCTCTACAACTGCAGGAAATGTTTGAACTGGATTTGCTATGGGGGCCTGCATGAGGCCCCTCTGGGAGTTTCCTGAAGAATGAGGCAAAGGAGTACCTTGCCTGTCCCTTGTTGATCTACATTCATTGGTCTAGTGTTTTCCCTTACCGCATCTTCTGCATACTCCAGAAGGAAGGGGCATTCTGTTGCCATTGTTCCTTGAAGAAACATTGTTTCTAGGAATGACCTGTTTACAGTCCCTTTTCAAATGTGCTTGCTTTCCACATCCAAAACATCTAACATTCCTCAAACCTTTTGAAATTGCTCTCCTACCCACATATCAGCATGGTCCTGAGCCTCAACATTAACCGTGTCTCTAATCCAACCTTACAAGGGTACAGTTCTTGCCTTTAAAGGCCTGATTATTCTCTTGCATGCTGCATTTGCATTCTCAAAAGCCAAAGATTTGATTATTATCTGACTGGCTTCTGAATTTGGGACCATTCTCTTTACTGCTGAAGTAAAGAAATCTGTGAAAGATTCTTTTGGGTCTTGTATAAACTTTGTAAATTACTCAGTTTTTTTTTTCCTGTTTCCTCAACTCTGTCCCATGCATTCAAGACTGCCATTTGACATAGAATTAGGGTTTGGACATCATATAAAACATTGTGTGTGTACTGAAGCATATTGGCCTTCTCCAATAAGCTGATCCTGGAAGACTTTATCCCTCCATTGTTTTTCTATATTTTTAGCCTCCTCCTTGAACCACATTTGCCACTGGAGGTGTTGTCAGGGTTCCAGAACAGCCTGTGACAGCTCCTGCCAGTCCTGTGGTAGAATCCTATTATAAGTTGACCAGGAGTTTAACATTTGCTTTACATATGAGGAGTGCATGTCATAAGATACTATTGCCTCCTTAAATCTTTGTAAGTCTAACATTTCAATTGGCATCCAAGTATTTTGTCCATTCTCTTCACCAGGTACCTGCTGTATGGCTACTGGATAAATTAAGGGTGATTGTGTGAAAACAGGCTTTCTTTCTGTAACCTTATGATCCAATTTTGAAACAACTTAACTGTTAATTTCTTCTGTCTGAATTTGAATTTCTCTATAATTCATTTTTACAGGTTTTTCTAAAACTGTTATCCTGGCACTTAAATTGACTATCTTTTTAAATAGTAAAATAAGTATTAGAAAATTAATAAAGTGCATAAAGGTCAATATTAATCTTCTCATATAGTTGTTCCATTGTCAGTGTGCCTAAAATTTCAAACAAAGCCCAATTTTTTTCCAATGTACACATAAAACCCATTTTTTTTAATGTGGAAAAAATTCTTTTAAATAGTTTCCTTCAAAATATTTGATATCTTAAATGACTTACCAAGTCTGAGTAGAACAGTAAAAATCCAAGGGAATTTCAAAACTGTAGTGGGTAGCCATTCCAGCTTTGATCTGGAAGTTCCAACCCCCATTGAGGCTTCGGCAACTGTCGTACCTACAAGGAGGGGCCAAGGGTGGCGCCAAGAGACCCAAGATCTGGATGAGCCAGCGTGCTCTCTGTGCTGGGACCCTAGACAGTGGAGGTTGACCAAGCAGAACTCCAGAGAACACCGCTGGACTGTGATACACCTTCCCCAGACCCCACAACCTATCTATCTCTTCATTTGTAATTTACCCACTAAATAAATCTTCCTTTTAACTGTGTGGAGTGGCCTTAATAATTTCACCAATACAAAATGGCCACCTAGTGTCCAAGGTGTGAAAAAAGAGAGAGAGAGAGAGAGAGAGAGAGAGAGAGAGAGAGAGAGAGAGAGAGAGAGAGAATGCCAGAAAGCATAGCCACAAGTTCTGGCTAAAAGCTTAAATCCAGCCACGTGTTCCCACTTGAGCCGAGTCAAACCTGGGCTCCAGCTTCCTTAAGCTCCGACCATGTGGGTTGGCTTTACAGGCAGGGGCCCTGTTCAGCTAGTGTGTAACTTCTTGGTGCTACTGTCAGTCTGGCCTGGGCCACCCAGACCAGAAACCGGATCTGCTGCCAAGCCAAGCCAAGCGGTTTTTAATGGATTCTTCTCACATTGGGTGCCAACTCTATATGTAACCAACTGTCTTATTGAATAAGAAACACAGAACCAATGCAAAGAAGAAAGCCAAGAGGTCAGAGCTAAGAGCTAAAACCTTACCCTTCCTCCTGTGGTGATCCTACCTATCCAAAAGAAACCTACTTCCTGTGTCTGTCTTTTTTTATACAGTTTCTGTTCTGTCTTCTCATTGGTTGTAAACCCAACCACATGACCTCCTAGTCACTGCCTGTCTGTACAGACCTCCAGGTCTTCTATGGTTGGTATTGAGATTAAAGGCATGTGTCTCCAATGCTGACTGTATCCTTGAACACACAAAGATCTACCTAGCTCTGCCTACCAAGTGCTGGGATTAAAGGCGTGCACCACCACCGCCCAGCTTTCCTATGGCTTGCTAATAGCTCTGATCCCCGGGGCAACTTTATTTATTAACATACAAATAACATTTTAGTACAAATAAAATATCACCATAACCAGCTGCCTCATGCTCCTGTCCTCATGACTTCTCTGGATAACTGACTGTATCCTTGAACTTTGAGATAAACTAAATCCTTCCTTGCATCACTTTTGTTGGCTACTGTCCAAACAGGAGGAACATAATTTATACATCAGGCCTGGGTCACTGAGACAAATTTGAGAATAATGAACCATGAGTCTTTGCATGGTCCTGTTGGCTGTGTTCTCTAGAAAGCCTGGATGAGTGACAGATTATAAACTACATTTTAAAGAGAGAATGTGTGAAAAGAAATTAAAGAACAATTTTGAGGACAACATCCAACTGCTCAGCCATAAGTAAGAGAAATTAAATAGTAAAAGTATAAAGGAAGCATTACTGTTGAAGTTTTCAGATGCATTTACCAAAATGTACCTTATGTTATGAGGCATTGGACTGGAAAAGGAGCAATTAGATACATTTGTTCTGTATAGCCAGATGGTTCTGCTGGCAATCAATTACAAAGAAAGAGCTAGCTTAAGGATGTAAGAAGCACCCAGACAATTTGCCTGGCTATTCAGCAAAGCATTGCATCTCAGCTTAATTTCCTCAGCTGGGATTTAATAGTATGTCCTTAGACAGGTGTTTAATCAATGTGTATCTATCCTTACTCATCCTGAAATGGAATAATATCTTCCTAATGGCATTAAAGGAAATGGTATGTAAATATGCTCTTAAAAAGGTAAAGCTGCTTTGTGTAAATGTTCTGTAATTATCCCTGAAAGTCAATATTGTGTTATCAGTAAATATAATTGTTAATAAACAACCAATGCCAAAAGAACTAGAAGAATGAGCAGCAGACAAGTGTCCAGTATAAACATCAACAGGCAAATCTACACTCAGGATGTGTTTAAGGACAAGTAAAGTAAACACTGGATGTTTGTGTTTTGAAAGCTCTTTTGTGTACAGAAAAATACAACCATGGAGCAAATGACAATGGGAAGAAATTTTCCTGCCAAGAACAAGAGCCTTCCTCCTTCTCTCCCTCTGTTCCTTCCTGTTTTAGTCTTTCCTCTTTCTGTTCTAGAAGGCTTTGCTCTTAAAAGGGTGAACCCACACAATATTCTCTGCTTTGAGTTGTGTTGAACTGTATTGTTAACTTTTTTTTTCTCCTCAGATTTTAATATCCAGGATATTTTCTTGTAAACTGCAGGAATGAAGCCCTTAACAGCTGATCTTGGAAGCCAGTGGGGATATGAGAAAAAGTGTGCCATGATTATGAATGTAAGTATCCAAGAAAATCTTGAGCATATTCATCCCCTCATTCTAAGATACATTATTCTCCTGTTTTAGCATTTCCAAAATTGGGAGGCAGCTTATAACTACATGTACTTTCAGTGTAGAAAATATTTATATACACAAATTATCTTGTGTTTTTTATGTATCTGTAATAATTAAAGACATATTTTAGTGAGACAATACACTATGTTAACTGTCAGATATGACAATGCTGGAAGGATTTATTTTGCCTCGTGGTTTCAGAGTATTCAGCCTACAGTCATTTGGCCTCATCTGCTCAGGACATTTGGCCTCATATGCTTGGGAAGAATATTATGACTGCAGGAATGTGGGGAAGGTGAGCTACTTCATTGCTTGGTGGACAGAGAGCAAGAATAGGAAAATACAGGAAGAAGCTTGGGTTAGTTATAGCTCCATGGACATGTACCTAGTCTCTTCCAATCAGCCCTCCCCCTGCCTTCCACCACCTCACAATATTGATATCATATTATGAATCCATCAAGGGAGTAATTCATTGATTAAGTCAGAGCTTTTGTGACCTAACTGTGTTTGGGTATGCCCTCACAGATACATCCTATTTTGACAATGAAAATTAACCACCGCACCAACTTACAGTGATAGCTATGTCTTAAAATAATTTTGCAATAAAATCAAAGCAGAGCAATATATAATTCTTTTGTAAAATATCATATTGAAGAGGATCATTTATTATTAATTTAATATAATTTTATTAAGTACTTGTTATGGTTAAAGTGTAAAATACCCCAGTAGACATACTAAGTTCCTAACTGGTGGTGTTTTGGGGAAGGTTACAAAACCTTTGACAGGTATGACCTACTTATGCAAAATAGATATCAGAAAGCATGCCTGTGAGGGTTAGACCTGACTGTTGTCCTTCCTTGTTTTCTGTTTCCTCTCCATAGTGAAGTAGGAAACATCTCTACCACAGTGATTCACTATGGAAATACATTAAATGCTACCAAGAACCATAGATTGAAATCTCTGAAACTGAACTAGAGCAAATATTTCTTCATTTAGGATGTCTTGCCAGGTTCTTTGTCACAGCAATGCAAAGTAAACTAACACAAAAATTTAGTACTAGAAAAATGGAATTGATGTAACTAAGCCTGACTGTGTGTGTGATAAGTTTGGAACTGGTCTTCAGGAGAATTTTGAGTAAATTTCCAGAAGAGGAATAGAGAAAATCTATAATGTTTTCAAACCACTCTGTGGGATCTCATATAGCCAGAATATTAGTAGGAATGTATACAATAAATACTATGCTTATATGTGGAAATAAGAACTCTGTCTGAAACTCAACTCAAAGTCGTACAAATTATATTCTGACAAATAATTTGCCTATATTTTGTTTGTTCCCTGAAACTGTATGAGGGCAAATTTAAAAATGATTGACTAATAGACACAGCAGAGGAACATCTAAGACAATCTAGTCTTTAGGTGTTGGCATAGTTACTGCTGGCTACATTTAGGAAAGTTATAATGAGACTCGAAAGCAGTGGCAGATTGGAATAAATGAACTTGTATGATCAGAAAAGGCTGTGTAAAAGAAGGCATGGTTTCTGAAGAGCTTGTTACCATGAAGCAGAAGCCATTTACTTTTTACTAAGACAGTAGAAAAGATGCCTTGGTATCATTCAGAAATTATTCAAGCCCCAGCCAAAGTAGGCTCACAGGTATGAAAGGGTAAGGCCATTTAAAAGACTTTCTCTTCAGAAAACCAAATCAAGGAGCACATAAAAAAAAGATCATCCACCATGATTATCAAGTAGGCTTCAGAATTTCAGAGGTTCAGAGATGGTTAAAGATACAAAAATCTGTCAATGTAATCCACCATATAAATGAACTAAAAAAAAAAAAAAGACATGTTCATCTCACATGGTACTGAAAAAGCCTTTGAAAAAAATCCAACATCCCTTCATAATAAGTCTGGAGAGATCAGGGATACAAAGAACATACCTAAACATAATAAAGGCAATATATGGCAAGCCGATAACTAACATCAAATTACATGGAGAGAAACTTGAAGCAATTCCACTAAAATCAGGAATAAGACAAGGATATTCACTCTCTCCATATCTATTCAATATAGTATTTGAAGTTCTAGCTAGAGAAATAATACAACTAAAGAGATGAAGGAGATACAAATTGGAAAGGAAGAGGTTAAAGTGTTTCTATTTGAAGATGAAGTGATGGTATACACAAGCAAGCCAAAAATTCTACCAGGGAACTCCTACAAGTGATAAACAAAACACCTTCACCAAAGTGGCTGGATATAAGATTGACTTAAAAAAATCAGTAGCCCTCTTGTATATAAACAATAAACAGGCTGAGAAAGAAATCAGGGAAACAATACCCTTCATGATAGCCACAAGTAATATAAAATATCTTGGTGTAACTCAACTAAGAAAGTGACAGACTTGCATGACAAGAACTTCAAATCTTGAAGGAAGAAATTGGAGAAGATATCAGATGGATCAGTAGGATAAACATGCTCATGGATCAGTAGGATAAACATAGTAAAATTGGCCATCTTACCAAAAATAATCTACAGATTCAGTGTAATCTCAAAATCCCAATACAATTCTGTAAAGACTTTGAAAGGACAATACTCAACTTCATATGGAAAAAACAAAAATTCAGTTAAAACAATTCTGTACAATAAAAGAACTTCCAGAGGTATTACCATCCCTGATGTCAAGCTCTACTACAGAGCTATAATAGCAAAAGCAAAACCCATGTAGCATAGGCATAAAAACAGATAAGTGGATCAATGGAATTGTCAAAGACACAGACCTAAGTCCACACACCTATGAAAACCTGATTTTTGACAATGAAGCCAAAATTATACAATGGAAAAAAGAAAGCATCTTCAACAAATGATGTGAGTCTACCTGGATGTCAGTATGTAGAAGAATGTAAATCTATGACCCTAAACAAAACTCAAGTCCAAGTGGATCAAAGACCTCAACATAAATCCAAATACAGTGAACCTGATATAAGAGAAAGTGGGACATAGCCTTGAATGAATTGGCACAGGAGACAACTTCCTGAACAGAACACCAATTGTACAGGCACTAAGATTGACATTAATAAGTAGGATCTCATGAAACTGAAAAGCTTCTGTAAGGCAAAGACCACCACCAATAGGACAAAATGGCAGTCTTCAGAATTAGAAAAGATCTTCACCAACTCCACGTTTGACAGAGGACTGATTTCCAAAATTATAAATAATTCCAGAAACTAGACATAACAAAAAAAAATCCAATGAAAAAATGGAGTACAGATCTAAGCAGAGAATTCTCAACAGAGAATCTGAAATGGCCGAGAAACACTTAAAGAAGTGTTCAACATCCTTAGCCATCAGGGAAATGTAAGTCAAAACTACATTGAGATTCCATCTTACACCCATCAGAATGGCTAAAATCAGAACGCAATGAACAGCTCATGCTGGAGAGGATGTGGTGCAAAAAGAACACCCCTCCATTGCTGGTGGGAGTACAAACTTGTACAGACACTTTGGAAATAAATATGGAAGTTTCTCAGAAAATTGGGAGTTGATCTACCACAAAACCCAGCTATACCACTCTTGGACATATACCCAAAGTTCCATCATATGACAAGGACACTTGTTCATCTATGTTCATAGAAGTTTTATTCATAATAGTGAGAAACTGTTTACAACCTATATGTCCCTTAACTAAAGAATGGATCAAGAAAATGTGGTACATTTACACAATGGAGTATTACTCAGCTGTTAAAAAAATTACATCACAAAATTTGCAGGCAAATGGATGGTACTAGAAAATATCATCCTGAGTGAGGTAACCTAGACTCAGAAAGACAAACATGGTATGTTCTCACTTATCAGTGGATATTAGCTGTAAAATAAAGGATAATCATGATACAATCCACAGAGCAGCTAAGTAACAAGGAGGGCTCAAGGCGGGGATGTATGAATCTCCCTGGGGAGGGGAAATAAAATAGACATCATGGGTGGATGGGTGAGGTGGGTGTGGGGATGTGAACAGGAGGGATCAGGTGGGGGAATGATGCAGGTAGAGAATACTGGGAGAGACAACTGGAATTGAGGGGGGACATATCGGGGAAAAGCTATAAACCCAGTACAATGGAAACTCCAAGGAATCTATGAGGGTGACTCTATCAAAGACTCCTAGCAATAGAGGATACGTAGCCTGAACTGGCCATTTCCTGTATCAAGACAGTACTTCCAGTGGAGGGACTGGAACACCAACCTAGCCATATAACCATCCACCTACAATTTATCTTGCCTATAAGATATGCTGGGATAAAGGTGGTAAAGAAACTGTGGGAATGGCCAACCAGTGACTAGTCTAGCTTGGGATCTATGCCATAAGAGGTAGTCAACCCTGATACTGCCTGGAGTGCCAGGACTCAGAGGATGGATGGCCCAGAGACCTAGGATATAACCAAATATAACGGGCAAAACAGTCAATGCAATGATGCCTAAAGATATTCTGCTATACTCATTGATAGGTGTCTAGCCCAATTGTCATCAGAGAGGCTTCATCCAGCAACTGATGGAAACAGATGCAGAGACCCACAGCCAAACATTAGGTGGAGAATGGGGAATCCTTTGGAAGATGGGGAGGAAGGATTATAGGAACAAGAGGGGTCAAGGGTACCATGAAACCCACAGAATCAACTAACTTGGACTCATAGGGCTTCACAGAGACTGAATCACCAACCAGAGAGCCTGAATGGGACTGAGTAGCTGGAGTTTCTCTCCAGCTCCCACCAAGCCCTGGCAGTCCTGCAGCCCACTTTTAAAATAAACACACAGACTCTTACATTGTTTAAACTGTTTGGCCTAATGGCTCAAGCTTCTAGGTATCTAGTTCTTACATCTTAAATTAACCCATTTCTATAAATCTACACCTTGCCACATGGCTCATGGCTTACCAGTATCTTACATGTTGGTACTCCTGGTGGGGGCTGGCAGCGTCTCCTGACTCAGCCTTCTTGTTCCCAGAATTCTCTTCTCTGCTTGTCCTGCCTATACTAACTGCCTGCCTACTGGCCAATCAGCATTTTATTTATACAGAGGGATATCCATAGTAGGACTGACCTAGGCACTCTGCATATATGTGACAGTTGTTAGCTTGGTCTTCTTCTGAGATTCCTACCAGTGGGAGCAGGAGCTGTCTCTGACTCTTTTGCCAGCATTTGGGACACTATTCCTCTTACTAGGTTACCTCAAACAGCCTTAATATAAGGGGAGGTATTTAGTCTTACTGCAATTTGATATCTGTGTTTGGTTGATATCCATGGGAGGCCTGCCCTTTTCTTAATAGAAATGGAGGAAGAGTAGTAGATGTATGAATGCAGAGGGTGGTGGGAAGGGTTGGAAGGAGAGGAGAAAGGGGAAACTCTGGTTAGGTTGTAAAAAAAATTACTACTACTACTAATAATAATAACAACAATAATAAAATCATTAAAAAACATTCTCTTGAGAAAAGAGTGCTCAATGGTACCCTGCTCCTACAGGTCCATGTATTAAATCATTTCCCCAGCATCCATACACCTGTGTTCAATCATGTAGGTACTAAAAAGCTAATGTGCCTACAGTGCATAGGGATCCAATTGTTTCCCCAGCTGCTAGCAGACCTAACATTGTCTATATGATACCAGTTTTTCAGGTATACAGAATTTGAGAATTATGTGCTCAAGAAGGTTTCCAACCATATTTTAAGGGTGTAGATGAATTTCTAAACTGTTTTGCCCAGCCTCAAGGACCTTGCAGCCACTTGTAAAATAATCACTCAGAAGCTTATATTAATTAAAACTGCTTGGCCATTAGCTCAGGCTAAATATTGACTAGCTCTTACACTTAAATTAACCCATATTTCTTATTTATGTTTAGCCACATGTATTGGTACCTTTTCTTAGTTCTGCCTTCACATCTTGCTTCTTCTGTGTCTGGCTGGAGAATCCTGACTCAGCCTTCCACTTCCAGAATTCTCCTTGTCTGTTTATCCCACCTATACTTCCTGCCTGGCTATTGGCCAATCGGTGTTTTATTTATCATCCAATTACAGCAACACATTCACAGCATACAGAACATCCCACAGCACCTCCCCTTTTCTGTCTAATCAAAAAGGAATGGTTTAACTTTAACATAGTAAAATTACATATACCAAAACAGTAATCAAGCAAAAATTACAGTTATAATATCAATACAGTTCAGAAATAATATAAGCTTTTGTGTGTTTACTTGAGTCCAAGTGGCTGTGGGACTGGAAATCTTTTAGCTACAAATGGTGCCCAATGGCTCCAGTTTCCACCTGAAAACTGATATTTAATGAGCAATTCTAAACAGAGCCAAAAATAGGTTCCTGCTTCATGTCTCATGCAGGTGGTGAGACGCCACAACATGAGGACTTGAGCTACTCTATGGTGGGTTTGCGACATGTGGGCTGGAGCATGGCACATTCCTTCTGAGTTACACAGGGGTTTCTGCAAGCCATGCAACATGGTGTATAGTGGATATAGCTTTTGCTACTAAAAAAAAGAGGTTTCTGGGCAACATGCTGCTTTGATAGAAACATAGACCCATGCCTCCCAGAGTCAGTGGACAGCATGTCTTCCAGAACTGGTGGTAAATTATTTCTACCATGTTAAAAAGCTGAATTGGGTGGAGCCAGCAGCAGTTTAAAGCAATAGATTCACAATAAGACAGATTCAGATGGAACATGACTTTAAATGGTTTACAATGTATGTAAAAATGTACATAGACTTGAAAGAAAATGAATATAGACAGTTATATAAAGAAATCGTTTTTTAAAAATCAAGTCTTGCTGGGCGGTGGTGGCACATGCCTTTAATCCCAGCACTCAGGAGGCAGAGGCAGGCGGATCTCTGAGAGTTCGAGGCCAGCCTGGTCTACAAAGTGAGTTCCAGGAAAGGCACAAAGCTACACAGAGAAACCCTGTCTTGAAAAACCAAAAAAAAAAAATCAAGTCTTTAAAGAGACAATAAAGGTAATATAAAAATAAGCCACATAAAGATGGATATTATATATATACATATACATATATATGTGTATATATATATATATATATTTATATATTAAAGGTATCTTGACTTCAAAATTTGGATATGTTGGATATGTTGCTTTGGAAAGGAGGCTCTGCTTTTGTTTCCACAGAAAGCAAGAGGCTACAGATTTGTTCCAGATTAAGATACATCTGTTTTGACCAGCCAAGACCCCCTGAAAGGTCTTTGATGACACCATAGCCCAGATGATCCAACATCTGGAATGGTTTCAATGCAACTGGCTCAGACAATGCAGCCTCACAGACTATTTCAGTCAGGACTTGACCATAATTCTTAATTTTCTCAGGATCCCCATAAGAATACAGCACCCCTTATAAGCAGGAAGTAGCCTAGAAAATTATGCCCACATTCCCAAAAAGTGGATTATGAATGTTTGTCTTTGTTTAAGTTGTTGGTTACAAACTGTTATTGGTCATAGTCAATATCTTTCTAAAAGAAGAAAGGAAGATATGATATAGAAATATAGGATATAAACATGATAGGATCAAAGTGTAGATTAATGAACCTACTTTTAAAGAGCAACTACTTGTTTAAAAATGTTTTACATTGCTATGGGTTTTAGTTTATTGATACAAATTTAAAGTTTATTTTGTTTTTGTTTTACTATATATATGTATATATGTGTATATATATATATATATATATATATATATATATATATATATTTCTACTCTTGTTTATGGTATTATGGTTATGTTACTCATTTAAAGTGTAATGGATAATTAAGAAATACAGATTAATAATTAGTTTTCTATGATAATCAAACTTATAGTCATGTTAAATTTTCTAGGTATACATAGATATAATTCAATTAGTTATGTAATCTTCAAACACTTCAAAGACTTACACAATATAGCATCTAAAATGTTTTAAAAACTTAGACTTTCTGGACAATGAGACATGTCTGCTCCTGGTGGCACCAATTTACTTCAGAGAGGAAGATGGGCATTGAAGACACTACATATGGCATTTATCTTCTTCTGGGCAAAAATAGCCATTTGGGCAAGAAACTGTTCTTGCCTGGACTGCTTGACAAAATGTGTCAACTGGACATGTAGGACCCATAGGAAGGTGACCACTGAACTTTGCAAAGTGAGATGGTCCTTCAGGTTCCTGCTTTGAAGAGGAAACTATCAGACATTCTACAGGACACAGAGAGAAGCAACTGAGAGACTCTAGGCCTGCGGGCTGAAGATGGATGCCACAACTTTACAGAGGAACTTTGGATGACTGTCCAGGCAGCCAACTGTCTCTGTCCTTCTAGATTTTTGAAAGTTTCTTACAATGCTCTTCCTGTTTACTTAGGTAATATTGTATCCCTCTGAGGTCTTTGATGTAGTTAAAGACTAGATAGTTATAATTTCCTTAGTTATGATAAAAGATAAAATTGATATAAAAATTTAGACTCACATATATAGGATAGATAGAATATTTTCTTTAATTTTGCCAAATACAAATAGACTAGATATTATAACTGTAATTCTTGCTTGATTACTATTTTTGTATATGTAATTTTACTATGTTAAAGTTAAATCCTTCCTTTTTGATTAGACAGAAAAGGGGAGGTGCTATGGGATGTTCTGTATGCTGTGAATGTGTTGCTGTGATTGGATGATAAATAAAATGCTGATTGGTCAGTAGCCAGGCAGGAAGTATAGGCGGGATAAACAGACAAGGAGAATTCTGGATATGGAAGGCTGAATCAGGAGATGCCAGCCTGCTGTCCAGGGAGCAGCATGTAATGGCACACAGGTAAAACCACAGAACACATGGCAACATTTAGATTAACAGAAATGGGCTGAGTTTAAATGTAAGAGCTAGTCAGTGGTAGGCCTGAGCTAATGGCTGAGCAGTTTTAATTAATATAAGCTTCTGAGTGATTATTTTACAAGTGGCTGCAGGGTCCATGGGGCTGGGCAGGACCAGAGAAAACTTCAGCTACATAAGCAAAAGAATAGGAGGATAGGAAATATGTGGCAGGGTTGGAGCCCAGGCAGACAGTTTCTGTGGACTAGGAATGAAGCTTTGAGGTGCATCCTAGGCTGCAATAGAGATCCCAAGATGACAGAGATACTGTAAATGTGGAACACTGCCCAGGAGAGGCACATACAAGGAGCTGAACTGGAATGGAACCTAGTATAGTAAGTTAAAACAACACCATTCTCCCTTACAGTTGCTTTGTGAGGGTATTTTATCATAGCCACATTTATAATACTAAGACAGGCATTTAGGGCACAGAATAGAACTATATGACTTGAACTTGAAATATCCTCTATGGGCTCATACTTGAATCTCAGCTAGTGGTATATTTTGGAAGGTTGCAGAACCTTAGGAGGTGGGGTTTATTTGGAGGAAGTGAGTCACTGGGACCATGACTTTCAAGATTCCTATTCTCCAGTCCTATATTCATTGTTTTCCTATACATAATGAGTTGAATAATTTTTCCCATTAAATTCTTCTACATAAGGTGTTCTCAAAGATAATGGAGCTAAGAACTATGAACTGAAATCTGAAACTGTGATATTATTCCTCTCTGTGTTGTTCTCTCAGAGATTTTTGTCATAGCTGTGCAAAAGTAACAAAAATAGCAATTAGTGTTAGTCTTACAATACAGAATTAATCATATATGCTCTTAGAGGGTTATATAAGGAAGCCATCCTATGTAGTGAGGCCATTATTCCCAACTACTCCTTAGATGACCTTTGCCATGCTTCAAGAAACTTGACCTTGAGACATCTATTCACATTGCCTCTTCTTTTCACCTTCAGTACTCTGTTCAAACCAAAGATCTAGTAAATATTCAAGGATACCCTTTGGCTCCCCTTTACCCAGGGTTGAATAGAGGTAAATAATTCTGAACTCCTACCCAGGAATCATGACCTATTTGGGGGTGCCTTTTGATAGAAAGCATAATAAACTTCCCAGGGGATCCCTAATCAACATCTGTATTCACCAATTCATTCCAATGAAATTCAAGGTTAACATTAATAAGTAGAATTCCTAAGAAACAACAGTAACATTCAATTTCCTCAGCATTGCATTTAAGACTTGCTATAGTTTTCATATAGTTGGAATGACCCCCAAAGCTTTATGTATTAAAATTCCAACCCATCATGAAGAAGTAATTGTTATCTAGTGAGTACTAAGATACATTGTTTTTTCCATAGTAAAAATTGACTTCATTGTGTAGGAAAATAAAAGAATGAAAAACAAAAACTCATAAAGAAACCAGATATCAATTATTTTATATTTACCATTTTTCCACTAGAACACTACATACTAAGATCTAAGGGCTAAGGTTAAGCTGTCATTTAGCTATGGAAATGTCCCAAATTAATACATAGCAAATCCAGAGTTTCACTGTGTTTCTCTCTCTAGTTAGTTTTTTTGGTAAAGTCCTTAAAATAAGCTAGGCCCACATGTGATCCAAAAGAGTAAAGTTTCACACTGATTTAAAGACAAAGCTTCTTATAAAATAATTTCTTTTATTTCATATGAAGAATTGAAGGCATACAAGTATGTCTTAAAAAATTACTTGGATGAGCAATACCACTCTTGCTGCCAAGCTCAAGTACATGAGTTTGGTCCCAGGGACCATGTAATGGAAGAAAAGAACTAAATCCTACAAATTATCTTCTGACTTCCATGCATGTGTTCTTGTGTTCATGCACATACATGTAAATAAATGTATGTTATGCATACATGTAATTTATAATAAGAGGTGTTCTGGTGGCTCAGCAGTTAAGAGCATGAACTGCTTTTACAAAGGACCCAAGTTCAGTTCCTAGTACTCATGTCTTTCAGCCCACAACTGCCAGTAACTCCAGCTCCAAGGAATTCAACGTCATCAGGCTTCCACAAGCACTGCACTTAACTGTATAACCCACGTCCAGAAAAACACATACACATAATTTAAAATTAATAACAATAATAAACATTATTTGAGGGAGCTAAAAAGATGGCTCAGTGGGTAACAGTGCTTGTTTTGTAAGCACAAGTACTTGAATTTGAATCCCTAGTCCCCATGTAAATAGCAGAGCATGGCTGCAGGCGCCTGTAATTCCTACACTGCAAGACAGAGGCAAGTGAGACAGGTAGCCAGCCTATCCCAAACCTCCAGCTCACATTTTATTAAGAAACTGTCTTAAAGGGTTGGAAAGATGGCTCAGTGGTTAAGAGTGCTTATTGTTCTTGCAGAGGACTAGAGTTCAGGTTCCAGCACCCACATGGTGGCACATAACTCCCTGTAACACCAGTTCTAGGACTGTTCTTCTGGCTTCCAGAATCCTGCACACACACAATGCATAGAAACTCAGGTAGGCATCCTGCTCTGGCATTCACATGCTGGCACATACCTATGAACTCATGCATACACAACACACATACACACACACACACACACACACACACACACACACACACACACACACACACAAGAGAGGAAGAAAGGGGAGAGGGAAAGGAGGAGAGAAAGAGGGAGGGAGAGAGAGAAGGAGTTGAATATTATTTTAGTAGTAGATTACTATGTGCTTTTAAATTTGAAACAAATAAGTGACTAGAATGTTATTCTGACTTGGGTAATTCTGAAACAAAATAGTTCCAGAATGACATTTTAGCATGCTGTTCTATAAAATCACATTTCTTTGAGTCGTTAATTCATAAACACAGAACATAATTGTTAAACCAGATGTTAGTGTACCTAATCTCATCATCACCAAATTCAAGGTTTTCTGAAAGGATATCACATGATACTTCATTAAAACCAGATGCATTGTGTCTATGGTTCACAACTCACCTGTGAAGTAATTAATGAAGAAAGAAAAGGAAATATAGGTCTTACAAAACGGTGTTCTTATCAAACTTACCTCATGTCTCCTGACAAGCAATACATTCGTTGCACTATATAGTTATGTGCAAGATACCACACTAATCAAGAAACATGAACCAGCCACATTTTAAAGTCATTTGGGATCTGTGTAGAGAAGATAGAAATGTTGGCCACCTAGAGTCATGTCAAGATGAAGGTAGGGGTAGGTGTGTGTGTGTGTGTGTGTGTGTGTGTGTGTGTGTGTGTGTGTGTGTGTGACTAAAAAGAACCATAAGTGGGGAAGAATGGAACTTTTGAGCAATTGTGGTGCAGCCCTCACCTTATCAGAATGATGCCAGCTTGTAAGTTGGGAGTGTGAGAGGCAAAAGACAGTCATTGGGCAAAGGAATCAGGGATCTTTACATATCTCTCAGAAAAAAATACTGAGAACTGATTGGGTTCTAACTCATAAAACTCCTTCTCCTTGAACTGTCACTCCATTAAAGCTGAATTCAGGAATGAGGGATGTAAAACAAATTGCTAGATGGCCTTATTAATAAAAAATCCAGAGCCAGATATTGGGGTGAATGCTGAAAGATCAGAGGAATAGAACAAGCCACAGCCAACCTTACCTTGCCAATTCCTCAGCTGATCTTGTTCCCTCAGACTGAAAGCCTCTGAGTCCTCACCCAAACGGATCTCAGCCAAATGGCTGCTAAAAAGCCTCTAGTTCCTGGTCCTCACACCTTATATACCTTTTTGCTTCCTGCTGTCACTTCCTGGGATTAAAGGCGTGTGTCCTTCCCAAGCAAAGACATGAGATCGCAAGTGCTGAGATTAAAGGTGTGTGCCACCATGCCTGGCTCTGTTCCCGGTGTGGCCTTGAACTCTGGATCTCTGCCTCCCAATTGATAGGATTATGGGTGTGTGCCACCACTGTCTGGCCTCTATGTCTAATCTAGTGACTGTTCTGTTCTCTGACTCCCAGATAAGTTTATTAGGGTACACAATATATCAACCACAGCCAAGCAACTAGTGTCAAACTTTATTGAAACTCAAAGAACCTGATCCTAACAATCAGAAGACAGACCAGGAAACAATATGCTAAGTGCAAGCTTTTCTTCACCTACTGTGAAAGAATAATAGAAATAACTGTCCTCTTTTCCCTTTGGTTGATAAGAATAAAAATAGAAGTGATCCAATTTCATTTAATAACAAATCAATCTCTATTAATAGAAAAATCCTACTCAGCACTGTGTTTTCATTGGCTTGAATACAGATGCTCAGAACCATATGGCTGGAATGAAATTTCAGCTTTTCAGCTTGCTGTAAGTTTGGTAACTATTAAAATTATAATCAAAGTACTTAGGAGGTCAATCCATATCCATTCCTTATAGTTTAAGATGTACATTTTAAAATGCATTTTATAGTTATCTGACATCTTACATACCTAGCTCCTTAAACATGTCATTTTGTCTAAAGCATATTAGAACACTGTATTTGATTAGGCATTTTGTCTTTGCAGATGGTTCATAATTCATTATGGAAGGGGGAAAAAGATTTGTTTAGCTTCTTATATATCTTGAAGACACACAACATTCCCAAAAGACTCATGATGAAGAATTGGTATCTTTTTTCTCAGCTGCTTATTTTATTTTTAACATCTTGTTTCTCAGTCATCTCCTCCTCCTCAGTGGAGTAGAACTCCCTGATTCACCTGTCTTGTTGCTTCTATACAGACCATTCAGGCATCTCTTAAAAACATGGTCCTAAGAGAATCTCATAAGTCTTAGAATGAAGAGCATACATAAATTTTTCTTGTTGCAGTTTGTAATATTTAGCACACTGCTCTCTGAGGTAAGAGGATGTTTTCTATCATAGTTGCTTTAGATGGATTCCATAGATGGTCATACAATTTTATCTGAGTCTTTTTGTTGTTGTTGTTGTTACAGAATCTCCGACACATCCTAATTATTCATACAATTTTCAGAAAAGTTGTATTATTTAATTATCTGTGTATTTTCAGAGATTATTTTAGTCCAGAAAAGAGGACATTTTGTCCTATTAAAACTTATTAAAATGAAACAAGTTAATTCTATTGGAAAAGAATAGTTCAATAATAAACCAGAAAGAGAGTTCCATTCTTGGCTGAAAATGAGCAAGCTAATGAAGAAACAATATAGATAAAGCGAAAAAATAGATATATTTGTATCAGGTTACTGACCCCAACCCCACAAAATCTAAGTTCAGGACACTGACACAGGCCACTGTTACTATAAAGTAATCAAACTTACATGGCATCTGAGATTCAAAGATGGCTCATCAAACTCTGAAGTTATCTAAGGAAATACATGTGTGGTGATATTGTGTTCCCCAAAATATTGTGCACCCTAATAAACTTGTCTGGTGTCAGAGAAGAGAACAGCCACTAGATATAGAGGCCAGAAGAAAATGGTGGCACACATGCGTTTAATCCTAGTATTCCAAAGGTAGACATCTGGATCTCTGTGAGTCCAAAGCCCCACTGGAAACTGGTGATATTGTGTTCCCCAAAATATTGTGCACTCTAATAAACTTATCTGGAGTCAGAGAACAGAACAGTCACAATATTAAACATAGAGGTTAGGCAGTGGTAGCACACGCCTTTAATCCTAGCATTCCAGAGGCAGAAATCCAGCTGGATCTCTGAGAATTCAAGGCCACATTGGAAACAGACAGTCATGGTGACACAGCAGGCCTTTAATCCCAGGAAGTGATGGCAGAAAGCAGAAAGGTATATAAGGCGTGAGAGCCAGGAACTAGAGTGGGTTAAGCTTTCAGGCTTTTGAGAAGCAGTTCAGCTGAGATCTATTTGCATGAGAACTCAGAGGCTTCCAGTCTGAGGAAACAGGATCAGCTGAGGAATTGGCGAGGTGAGGTGGCTGTGGCTTGTTTTGCTCCTCTGATCTTCCAGCATTTACCACAATACCTGGCTCCAAGGTTTGTTTCTTATTTAACAAGACCTTCTAGCAATTCATGCTACAGGAAACAGCCAGGCATGGTGACTCATGTCTTTAATCCCAGGAAGTGATGGCAGAAAGCAGAAAGATATATAAGGCCTGAAAACCAGGAACTAGAGCCTGGTTAAGCTTTTAGGCTTTTGAGCAGTAGTTCAGCTGAGATTCATTCTGGATGAGGACTTAGAGACTTCCAGTTTGAGGAAACAGGATCAGCTGAGGAATTGGCAAGGTGAGGTGGCTGTGGCTTGTTCTGCTTCTCTGATCATCCAGCATTCACCCCAATATCTGGGCCCAGGTTTGTTTTTATTTTAAGACCTTTTAAGATTCATGCTACACAGAGGATACTTGAATTTTCAGTGATTGAAATGAAATTCAAGACTCTAGTTGATTAAGAGAGAATGGAGTCATGGAGTCGTTGTACAGAGAGCTCAGCTGTGGTTCTGTATAGCCATACCCAACACAGGCTCCATCACTTCATTTGTCAACATTCTATATCTGAGTGGAACATGCTTTCCTAACGCATGTTCTTCTATGCTGCCTAATTTAATGTCAACTTGACACAAGCTAGAGTCATCTGAGCATACGGAGCCTCAACTAAGAAAATGCCTCCTTAAGATGAGGCTGTAGGCAGGCAGTGCATTTTCTTGTGTGGGGCCATCCCTTGGCAGGTGGCTCTGGATTCCATAAGGAAGTAGACTGAACGAGGAGCAAGCCAGTAAGCAGCATAGCTCTCCATCAGCTCTGACCTCCAGGTTCCTACCTGGTTTGAGTTTCTGCCTTGGCTTTCCTGAATGAATTTTGATTTATGATTTACAAAAGCCAAATAAATTCTTTCCCCGCCAAGTTGCTTTTGGTCTTGGTGTTTCATGACAACAATAGTAACCCTCGCTAAGACACCTTCCAACTACTTTGTTTTTAATTCAAATTTCTTGTGTTATTTGTTGTAAATGGATTCTGAGTGAAGAGTCTTTTCTGTGCTGCATCAGCCAATCTTAGAAATTAGATTCAGACCCCAAACTGAGTTACTGTGTTCTTTTTTGGTTTCATGCTGTCATTTTTTCCCTCACCTCAGCTGTCTCTCTAGTCACAATACCAATCAAATTATTGAAACTCTTTTGTGCTGTGTTTTATAAGGAAGCAGAAACAAAGACAGCTATTTTTGACTGAAAGGAAGCCACAGCATGAGACTTCTGCTTTTATATTGTGGATCTGTCTGCATCATCATTGAGTCTGAGAAGAAGAGCTGCAAACAGCTCTTCTGAGGCAGCTCTGCGCCCTGATAGCTTTCCCATTAATGATGGCATCTTTGGAATTCCATTTTCTTCATTTTCCTTACTTGGCTTAAGAAAAGACCAAATTTCTGTACAGTTTTCTAAAATGACTCAGATGAAAGCACACATAGCTAAGGAGAGAGAGGATGTAATTATGTGATCTCTCATTTGTTATCAGCTAAGTGAAATGAGAACAGATTCCATGGGAATTTTCCATTTTACTCAGGCCTTGTCTTCTGCATACACAATTATCTTAATAATAGAAATAACTGGTTTGTTGAAATTAACTGTGGTCTACGTTCTTTATACCAAGAACCTTAACATAAGCAGGTAGACCATGGTGACATAGCTTGTGCTATGGAAAAATCCTTCTATACACTGTGAATATGTATCACTCTCATTGGTTAATAAAAAGCCAAACTAGAATGATGGGAAGAAGGGTTTTATTTCTGTGAAAAGACATCATCCCACAACAACTCTTATAAAGAAAACTCATTGGGGCTTCCTTAAGTTCAAAAGTTTAGTCCATTGTCATTGTGGCAGGAAGCACGGTGGCATGCAGACAGACATGGTGCTGGAGAGGTAGCTGAGAGTTCTACATCTGGATCCACAGGCAGCAGGAAGTAACAGTGACACAAAAACCAGGCTTGAGCTTCTGGGACCTCAAAGTCCACCCCTAGTGATACACCTCCCCCAACAAAGCCACACCTACTCCAACAAGTCCACTCCTAATGGTGCCACTCCCTCTGGGCCTATGAGGGGCATTTTATTCAAACCATCACAGGTAAGGTCCATAATAAGATTATTCTCTTAATGTATTATAAATCTTCAAATCCTGTGCTAATTATTTGTGCTATTGCAATGCTCCATTAATTTTTTTAGTTTTTATCTTTCAGGAAAAGATAAAGCAAGTTTCTACAGAAAATATGTATTTTTATACTCTTTTTCAATGTATAGATTTATTGTATATGGAAAAATCTAGGCAAATGCTTTGCCTTATGTTGGCAGAAGTTTCTGTCCCACTCAAAGGCATAATATTAATTAAAAATGTTCCGTCAATATCTTAGGCTTGTTAGTAGCTAACTCTTACATTTTAAATTAACCCATATTTCTTATCTATGCTTTGCTATGTGGCTTGGTACTTTTTCTCAGTATGGCATGTCCATCTTCTTTCTGCCTCTGCTCAAGACTCCTTAGACTCCGCCCTCCCCCCTCCCAACATTTTGTTTGGATTTCTCACCAAACCTTATCCTGTTCAGCTATTCCAGTCAGATTCTTTATTCAACCAATCACAGTGACATATATTCATACAGTGTAATGGAATATTCTACAGCCTTTGTTTTAGTGTTAAAAATGAACAAGTAAAGTCTTAATTCATAGAAATATGTTGTAGATAAATAGATCACAATGGGTAAATAAAAAAGGAGAGTGTGAGTCAGATGTGCTCACAAAACACTGATTTCTACCACTATTTAATAATAGTGAAACAAAAAGCATTTTCCAGATATAACTCAAAGGAGGTGAATAATGATGTCAACTCATAACAAGGGAGTATTTGTTATGGAAACAGAATATGACTTCATTATTGGACAAACCTTTTCCTTTTCTTGTGACAATAGAGGACGTGTGTGTGTGTGTGTGTGTGTGTGTGTGTGTGTGTGTGTGTGTGTGTGTGTGTATTTAACTGACATATATTTATAATGAGAATAAGCATTCTTTCTTTCCACTTAAATTGCTGAGGAGCCTAACCAAGGCATAGAATTTTCTATAGACTATCATTTATTTCAATCAAACTAGTAATTATTCTTCCATATAATGGTGTGGACTGTCAGGTACTGGGAAGTCCTTATCTCTGATGTTCTTGCTTAATAGCATTACAAATATTCTTTTTTTTCTTTATTAAGAGATTTTCTACTCACTCTACATACCACCCACAGATCCTACCTCCTCCATCCTCCCATCTCTCAGTCCTCCCTCCCAAGCCACCCCACATCCCCCAAATCAGGGTCTCCCATGGGAAGTCAGCAGAGCTGGGCACACTGAGCCTAGGCAGATCCAAGCCCCTTCCCACTGTACCAAGGCTTCACAAGGTGTCACACCACAGGCACTGGATTCCCAAAAGCCTGTCTATGCACCAGGGATGGATCCCGATCCCCCTGCCTGGGTGCTCCCCAAATGGTTTGAGCAAAATAACTGTCTTCTGTATCCAGAGGGCCTAGTCCAGTCCTGTGGGGGCTTCACAACCACTAGTCTACAGTTCATGGGCCTCCAATAGTGTGGCTGGTCATCTCTGTACTTCTTCCCATCGTGATCTCAAAGTTCCCCGCCTGCAGAATCCCTCCTCTCTCTCATCAATTGAATTCCCGGAGCTCAGCCTGGCACCTGGTCATGGATCTCTGCATCTGCCTCCATTAGTCACTGGACAAAGGCTCTATGATGATAGTTAGGATATTCACTAGACTAGTCACCAGAGTAGACCAGCCCAGGTACCCTCTGGACCACTGCATTACAAATATTCTTACCACTTACATTTATCTTAAGATTTAAGAACATACATTATACAAACTGCTATTATGTATGGAGAACTGCTTTCTTTGAACATAAATATGATAAGTGGGTACAGCTGTGGTAGGAAAATTATAAATGACCTAAATAACTTTGGGAAAATGTTAAAATGAATTGCAATAAAGAACTATATTGAGATGTATTATTCAAAGCTTTTGAGTACAGAAAGCATGTTCATATATATAATGTGTGTGTGTGTGTGTGTGTGTGTGTGTGTGTGTGTGTGTATATATATGTTTTAGTTTTATATATATTGTGTAATTGTTCTACATAAACTTAATCTGTTTGAATAAAAAACTTCCTGTTGTGGATATCACTCTGTATGCTGTGAATGTGTTGCTCTGATTGGTTAATAAATAAAGCACTGGTTGGACAGTAGCCAGGCAGGAAGTATAGGTGGGACAAAGAGAGAAGAATTCTGGGAACAGGAAGGCTGAGTCAGTAGTCACCAGCCAGACAAAGATGAAGCAAGTTGTGAAGGCGGAACTGAGAAAAGATACCAAGCCACGTGGCTAAACATAAATAAGAATTATAGGTTAGTTTAAATGTAAGAGCTAGTCAATGGTAGGCCTGAGCTAATTTATGCAGCACGCAAAAGAATAATCAGGCCATTAAAGGCAAGATCTGCACCCTTGGAGGACTGGATCAGGGGCACAATTAATGTTGAGTCTCATGTCCATGATGATATGTGGACAGGAGAAGCAGAGATCTGGATGGATGTCTGCCTTTGGAATACTAGGATTAAAGGTGTATGTGCCACTATTTTCTGGCCTCTGTATCTAGTGGTTGTTCTGTTCTCTGACCCCAGATAAGTTTATTATGGTGCACAATATTTTGGGGAACACAATATCACCACACCTCTGTATACTTTGATGGTAGTAAAATGAAAGCATTAATATCATTATCTTAAAATCTTGTGGTTTTTATGAAAAATGAAGAAAAGGGCACAGAGATGGGAACCAGTACAGATATGTCCATTTTTGTGTGCTACACATAGCTGTCCCCATATTTGATTGGTTAGTTTGCAGAGGACTTTATATGGACTATCCTATTAACCTTCACAATAACTTGGCAAGGTAGATCTGTTGTTGCTGGAGGGCTTCTCTCCAACTTCCACCAAACCCCGCAGTCCCACAATCCACATATAAAATAATCACTCAGATGCTTATAACACTTATAAACTGTATGGCCGTGGCAGGCTTCTTGCTAACTGTTCTTATATCTTAAATTAACCCATTTCTATAAATCTATACCTTACCACGTGGCTGGTGGCTTACCGGCGTCTTTACATGCTGCTTGTCCTGGCGGTGGCTGCAGTGTCTCTCCCTCCTTCTTCCTGTTTCCCCAATTCTCCTCTCTCTTTGTCCTGCCTATACTTCCTGTCTGGTCACTGGCCATCAGTGTTTTATTTATATAGAATGATATCCACAGCAATCTGTATGTTATTATTTGTATCTAACTATTAAGAAAATGGTCCCAGAAGAGTTTTATGTATGTCAGAGTTCAGTGGCCAACCAAGGTCCACTTACCTTTGAACTTTTACCTACTGTAGTTACCACAACAATCTAATCAATACAGAGAGTGGGTAACCACTTCTAAAGTCTGAATTCTATAAGAGTTTAATGGTGACCTCTCTAAGGGAAACTACCTTCTCAAGGTGGAGGCTCTGAGCTTTCTAGGGAATTGCAGGCACCAAGAAAATGTAGTTGGCTTTTTACTTTCATGAGGGCTAAATTATCTGTCAACCTGAGGTGTTCTACTTAAGACACAGAAGACCAATTTCTCTGCTGAACTGAGCATGTATGGAGGTTTCTGGCAGAGAGAAATAAGAATTAAACAGCTTGTTTGGAAAGAATATTTAAGGTTTAGAAATAAATGGAATCCATACTTTTAACTGGAGAAATGCAATATTGATTGGCACACAATTTTCTTGCCTAAGTTTGTAAATAAATAAGTCAAATTCTTCCCATATCCCAGAATCTGCCTTATTGATGATGAAGTCACTCAGGACTTTGTTATTTCATTCCCTTAATTAGTACTGACAGTGCTTATAAAGAACCTAGTGCAGCAATGGACACTGAGACTTACCTGGATTCCCATGTAGCTCACTGAATCTTTTTTTGTTTTGTTTTGTTTTGTTTTGTTTTTTGTTTTTGGAGACAGGGTTTCTCTGTGTAGTTTTTGGTGCCTGTCCTGGATCTTGCTCTGTAGACCAGGTTGGCCTCAAACTCACAGAGATCTGTCTGACTCTGCCTCCTGAGTGCTGGGATTAAAGGCATGAGCCACCACCACCTGGATCACTGAATCATTCTGATGACACTCCAGCCCCAGCACTGCCATGCCTCATCTTTGAATAAAAAGAACTGAGCACTCTCATGTTGTCTGACCACACAAACATCATATTAAGATCATGACTATTATTTTTCCCATACCTTAACCTGACTTTATAATCAAATTTCTTAATACTTGGTTATTTTTCCACTGAGTGGACCCACACATGAAGTCTTCCTTTCATATTAAATGGTTGAAGACCCAGCGAGATCATCTGGATTACCCGTAAATAAACTGAACTGTGTTAGAAGCCAGTTTTCCAATCCTCATTCCAGATTATTTGACCAAATGTACCTCATTGTATGAGAGATAATTCCCTTATAAATTTTGTGCAATTTTAACTTTTTTAAATTTATTTTTTATTAAGAGATTTTCTATTCGTTTTCCATATCAGCCACGGATTCCCCTATCCTCCCTCCTCCTACCCACCCCCAGCCTTCCCCCCACCCCACCCCTCATTCCCAGCTCCTACAAGGCAAGATCTCCCCTGTGGAGTCAGCAGAGCCTAGTACATTGAGTTGAGGTAGGTCCAAACCCCTCCTCCCTGCACCGAGGCTGAGCAAAGTGTCTCAGCATAGGCACTAGATTCCAAAAAGCTGGCTCGTGTACCAAGGACAGGTCCCTGGGGACCTCCTAAACAGTTCAGGCTAAACAACTGTCTCACTTATCCAGAGGGCCTAGTCCAGTTCCATGGGGATCCTCAGCTATTGGTTCACAGTTCATGTATTTCCACTAGTTTGGCTATTTGTCTCTGTACTTCTACTGATCATGGTCTCCATATCTCTTGCTCATATGGAGACCATGATCAGTAGACCTCTCTCTCGTCGATTGGACTCCTGGAGCTCCACCTGGGGCCTGGCCGCGATTTCTGCATCTGCTGCTTTCAGTCACTGGATGAGAGTTCTATCATGACAGTTAGGGTATTCTGCCATCCAATCACCAAAGTAGGTCAGGTCAGGCACCCTCTCGATCATTGCCAGTAGTCTATAGTAGAGTCATCTTTGTGGATTTCTGGGGACCTCTCTAGCACTCTGCTTCTTCCTATTCCCATGGAGTCTTCATTTATCATGGTATTTCTTTCCTTGTTCTCCCACTCTGTTCCTGATCCAGCTAGGACCTCCCGCTCCCCTAAGCTCTCTTCCCCCAACCCTTCCTCCATTATCCATCCCCCCACACTCCCAGTTTGCTCATGTAGATCTCATCTATTTCTATGTTGCTGGGCAATCCCTGTGTCTTTCCTAGGGTCCTCTTTACTAGGTAGCCTCCCTGAAGTTGTGAGTTGCAGTCTGGTTATCCTTTGCTTTACATCTAGCATCCATATATGAGTGAGTACAAACCATGTTTGTCTTTCTGAGTCTGGTTACCTCACTCAGGATGATATTTTCTAGTTCCATCCATTTGCCTGATAGCTCTTCCAGAGGTCCTGAGTTCAATTCCCAGCAACCACATGATGGCTTGCAATTTTAACTTTTTACAGAAAAACTACAGTAATTTCAGTTTTCATTGCATACTATATTCTTGGTATAGGAGTTATCTTTTATAAAATATTTTGCATATAGCATTGTTATAAATGTTGTATCCTTGTATCTTAATGTTAGGTGAAAAATATTTTCAACTACGAAGTGGTGAGATTATCTAGAGACTAGTGAATGATTTAACTTTTTCTTTCTTTTTTTCCATAAGGGGTGAAGTAGATGTGAATATTCCTAGCCAAAACAGAGAGTATAGACTCTATGATATAACTTACTTATCTTTTTAAACAAAGCATATTAAATATACAGGATGTATTATTAATCCAAAGGCTCATCTGTAAAAACATCACTTAACAAATATTAACATTTGGTACAAGTGGCTCTAAAATCAATTTAGAAAAAAATACATAAATGTTACAGAACTAGTAAATGTTCCACTATTTCCTCTGAATATGAAATGGCAGTATATTTCCTGAGCATATGTCTTTCATACCTTTACCACATATGTATGCTGTGATAATTGATAATATATAATAATTTTGAGTACTTAGAAAGATTCATGAAGGGCTACCTACTACATGAACCTATGTTCATCTGACATTCTTGCTAAACATTATGCTCTTGTTGTCAATTTTAGTTATGAATTGTTGTCTTTGGGTACATTTTCAGTTGCATCCTTAGGTTATTAAGGCCAGTGACAAGTATGAGCATAAGATACAACAACAAAGGAAAAAATACATAAGTAACAGATCTTCTTAAGGCAGTCTTTTGTGTATCTTAAGACACCTGTTTTATCATTTTTAATGCAGGTGACATATTTCTTAAATAAAGATGAAAAACTGACAAAATTATATAAGTGGAGCTACAAACAATGTCATGTATTAGAAACTGAGTACCAGACTGTAAAATATGAGAATCTGGGACAAGGAAGCAAGGCAAAGCTTTTTACTCATTTCCTTACCAGAGAAAGAACTTCAAACATCCTCAGCCCTCCACCCCCATTCTGTTCAGCTAGTATCACTGCCCATTCCCTGTTCATGTTCATGCTTACCAAACATTCTTCTAAGGGTCATCACTCAGTCCTGCTGGAATTCTGGCATAAAGGAGTGCCATCCTTTCCCTTGAAATGTTGCAGTCCACAAATTTTCCTCACAAGTCCCCCACCTGCTTCAGAAGCTCTCTTGCAAAGTACCCCACCTTTAAAGACAAGTGACTCTGTGCTTGTGATTTTCTGAATTATTTATGCCTTTAGTCTGAGAAACTAACTCCCAAGGCATGTTATTCCTTTTGACACAAATTTCTCATTTTCTGTATCTATTTTGTATGACTAGAATATAAGCAACCATAAGTAATTTTAATAGCTCCTTGGTTTCTCCTATGGTGTTTCTTCAGGTCTCCAATGCTATTCCATATAAAAATGTCTGCTATATTAATCTTTCAGATAGAATGATTAATTTCAAAATCCAAGGTGGACCAGTGAGAATCCTGATCCTTAACTAAATTTCAGATTCTTTCAAGGCACCTCCAAGATTAAATATACTACAAAGGAATGATTTGCATGTGTGTGTCACTTCATGATTTTAAAAATAATTTTTATTTACATTAGTTCTTTTGAGGTTTCTGAGAATAAAAAGTTAAAAGTATTCCCATATTTAAAGCTGCAGACAACTATTCCTAATTTTCTTTCCTCTTCACTAGTAGCATCCATTATAGAACACAGAAAGAAAATCCTAAACAGAAGCTAGCCTTTCAGAGTGTCAAGTAAAAGAGTAACACATCCCAAAACTCTGAGAGACATTAAGCCCTATAGAAATAGCCTCCTCTCTAGGGAAATGTTCACCATTTAATGTGATATAACTGGATACTAATATTTTTATGAAGTATTGCAAGTAGGGTCAATCAACCCAGATATTTATAATGCTATCTAGATAAGTTTATAGCTCAAAAAGCATATGAAATAAAAAAGGAGGTTAAGTTTTTCATAAGCCATGCTTGAGGCTGGCAGTGCTGTGTACTACAATCCTAGCCACATTTCATTGAGAGGAATGATGTATGAGATGGTCCATAGCTATCTCTCTCTATTGTAGACAAAGACTGGCATCTGAGAAGACTCTCTCATACATGAGACACTTGATGTCTGATGACACTCTTAACCTTTTAGTTGGTAGAATCTAATGGTCTACTAATAGATTCTGAAAGGATTTACCTGTTAGTCACAAGAATGGTATGTCACACACAGAGGTGAGCAATGAGTACCTATTAATGGGGCTGAAATTAGCCCAAGATGAACTGTTATTAATCTCTAGACCTGCATCATTTCAACCTCTTGAGAATCTTTGAAGGTCTAATCAGTTCAGCAGCCTTGCAGAAGGTTCTTGCAAGTTGCATTTCTTTGTAGGAACTTTTGTTCAAAGTCTTGAGCCCCCAAATCCTTCCATCTACAGATCATCAGTTGTTGTATTCATTCATCTTCCAAGACCTGGATTCTTCTGTTTGGCTTCAGAGTCAGAATGTCAGAACAATCATCCTTTATCAATCATGCCTCATGATGATAGATTAGACTGGTCAGTTTAGATTCTGAATACTGAAAAGGAGATCTACACAGTGGTGATGGTTAATATTGAGGGTCAAGTTGATAAGATCTAGAATCTTCCTAGAGACAGGCCTCCAGGCACACCTATAAGGCATTATCTAAATTAAGTTAGTGTTGGGCATCCCTCCAGATGATTATCTAATTTAGGTTAATTAAGGTAGGAAGATCCACCTTAACTGTGAGCAGCACCATTCCATGGGGTTGAGGTCCTGGGGTCCTATTTTTGCTCTCTCTCTCTCTCTCTCTCTCTCTCTCTCTCTCTCTCTCTCTCTCTCTCTGTGTGTGTGTGTGTGTGTGTGTGTGTGTGTGTGAATAACAACAACAACAACAACAATAATAATAATAAGTCAAAAGAGGCTATCATTTCGGGAGTGGGGGCTCATAGGAGGGGGTTGAGGCAGGGTACTTGGGAGGGGCTGGGGGAAAGGAAAGGGGAAATTGATATAATTCTATTTTAATTAAAAATATATTTAGAAAAAAAGGAGATTGCAAGCTGAGCAGTAGCACTAGCATCTATCGCTCTCTGCCTTCTAACTATGGAATCAATGTGAACAGCTGTCTGCTCCAGCTCCTGCCACCATGCCTTCCTCACCATGATAGACCATACCCTGTAACCGTGAGTCAAAATTGCATTGCTTTTGACAGAATATTTTTTATCCCAGCAACAGTAAAGTAACTACTGGGCTTCTCTGAAGGCACAATATCTAAAGGGTATTCAAACATTCAACATAGAAGCTTACCTCTTATAAGATCGTCAGTGTTTTATTGTTCAGTGTGCTTGTTACAAACTCTTTACTGCTTTATATGGATAGAACAACTCTCTAGTTGTTTGAGCTTTGACACATGACACATTTAAGTGGCATTTTCTTCAAGAAGATTGAGACACTTCCACCTGTCACCCTCACAGTACCATGAAGTTCAATTTGACAAAGAAATATTTGCTTACATCAAGTTTCTAAGATGGCTCTGGATTCCAGTTCCACCTCACCAAGGCTCTGTAGATAAATCAGTCAAGCTTCCATCTTAGTCCTCCCTGTATTCTTCCTCCTTTGGTTTCTGTTTTCCACATTGCATTTCCTCTGGTGATTAATCACCTCCCTGTTTGGATCTTCTCAACCTCTGCTTATGAAGTTCCACAAAATATATTCAAGAATATTTAGCAATGGATTTCTATGAGATCTTTTCATCCCCCAAAGCAGGGATGAAAAGAGGCTTATTATCACCCTGGAAATGATAATAAGCCTCTTTTATAAGTCTGACTACACTGCTCACCAACCTGCACACCTATGACTTTTCCTCACATCATATGAGAAGACAGAAGGATCAGGACAAATTTCCAGCAGGAAAAGACATTCTGAAATGATAGGTGATCTGAAGGAAGATCTCAGGGAGGTAAGGTTTGTATTTAAAATATTTGGTAACCAATATTAAGTAGTAGTAATGAAACATCTTCAAAATGACCATGAGAATAGACTCCAAAGAACACTGAAATTTACCAAATATTCTGCAGAGGCCACAGCTTTCTTAACATAACATCACTGACTTGCTAACCACTTGAGAGGCCAGAATCATAACAAGGATGGTGGACAGATAAAGTATTGATCATCAACCCTCCTACAGTGTTGGAATTATCTCTCTATCACATACTATAGGCTCATCCAGAAAAAAATTACCCCAGTCATCTTTCCACCTATGAAACAATGAATAACCTAATCTATGGAAAGATGTGATTAGTTGATCAGTCCCTATTAATTCATTCAGTCTACAAAAGCTAACTCCAAGGGTGAGCTAAGCACTAAATTTGTTTTAAAAGTTAAATGAATAAATGAAATGAATGGATATATGAATTAGCAAATGACTAAAGCTATTTTGATCATTAATTCCATTTTGTATTAGTCACTTTTTTATTAATAACCTTGATCAAAAGCAGCTTCAGAAAGGAAGGATTTATGTTGGCTTAAGATCAAGTCCATGAAGCCATGGCATGGCAGCAGAGGCAAGAAACTGGCTGATCACATTATCATTCTATCACAGGAACTAGATCGAGAGAATAAAACAAGTGGAGTGAGGCTCTAAGGCCTGAAAACTCTCCTTCAGTAATGTACTTTCACCAGCAAAGCTCTACCTCATAAAGGTGACATTGCCATCCTAAGTAGTGCAACCAATGGGAACCAAGTGTTCAAATACACAAGCCTCTGGGGGAACTTTTCCCATGTGAATTACAACACCCTTGTAGCACAGATAGGAGCTATTCTAAAAATACAATACACAGATAAATAAAATGCACGGAGTACAGAGGGAAAGGAGACTTCCCCAGGTTGAGGAGATTAAAATGACAGAGAAATAATGTTTGTATCTAAGACATTGCTGAGAAGATGAGGTTACAGGCTCAGAAGCTAACACTTCTGGGAGGAGAAGAATGAAGAAACATAGACAGAATGCTACTATTTCATAATGTTGAAAACATGTACATCTACTTGCTTATGCCACAAATATTTGCATCTTTTCAAACTAATAGTGATTAGAAACATGTTGGTATGTTCTAGCTTATCTCTGTCCTGGAAAGGTTTTTGTTGCAATCATTCCCTATCTCCTGGAATGTTGTTTGTTTAGGGTTTTGAGACAGTCTCACTATATAGCTCTGGCTGTCCTGGAATTGCTGTGTAGATCAGGCTGGCCTCACAGTCACAGAGATCCACCAGCCTCTGCTTTCCATGTGCTTGGCTTTAAAGTGTATGCCACCACAACTAGCTCTCTGTCTCTCTCTCTGTCTCTCTTTCTGCCTCTCTCTGTCTCTCTGTCTCTGGTTTTAAAACTGATTTTGCTGCATCTTGTGCTGCATCTCAAGGTCTTCTGTTACAGACTGCTTGCTTAGCTCAATGAAATTGTCATATTTGGCCTGTATCTGTGGCTACAACTTGTTAATTTAAAATACAAAGTTAAGTCACAAATGTACAGTGATCCATTTCCTTATTTGCAGGCTAAAAATAGAAGTATTTTTACCACATTTAGGGAAGCAATTGTCTTGCTCAGACATTCTGAAACTTCCCTTGGAACATGAGCCTCTCAGTTCAGAAATTATGGTGTTATGTTTGAATCAAAAAATGCCAAAGACTTGAGTATTAAAATTTTGTTTGCCGAGTGATAGACTTTTTGGAGATAACAGGTGTTGTAGAAAATTGTTTTAAGGTGTGTTACATTTGTTTATGCTGTAGAACATTTGTTTTGATGATGCAGAGCTGTGTTGCATTCTTTGTGTTTCATTTGTTTCTGTGAAATTGTGTTTCTATGCCTATCTAAAACACCCGATGGTCTAATAAAGAACTGAACAGCCAATACTGTGAAGTACCACGATGTTTAGCTTTATCATGGGCAGAGAAACAGTGGGATCTGCTGACCATTGTCAGTGACATCTGACTTTGAGACAATCTTTCCTTTGCTCTAAACTATTTTTTCTCATATATTTGTCACAGAAAAAAATTTCCTCTAAAACATGGCTGGATTCAGACTTGAGTAACATGTAATAAAGGCCAAAGAAGTTTTCTAAATAAATGACTGAACAGATGTGTTTCAGGTGAGGTGGGATTTAGCTCTGGGCATATACCCAAAAGGAGTATCAACAAGCCATAGTGAAAGTCATGTAGGCAGTGGAGAATCAGAAAACTCTATTTGAAACAAAGAGACTTTTTGGATGGGCAGATTAATGAGGAAATGTTTAAACATTTGAGAAAATAATTATCTTCAAATGTCTGAAGGAAGCAGACTTAACAGCAGTTTCTTTTCACCAACATCAAAACCCACAAAAATTGGGAAGTTTCTATGAAAATAGGGGAGTTATCTTCTTATATCGCTTTTGTAATGGCATGGATTATACATTTGTAGATACATATTAAATGATGAATTCCTGAATGAATGGGAAAAAGGCAGATTTGGGCTAAAGTACCAGCATATTTGTGTCAAAGGAGAAATGTTCAAAATCTGTGTGTTTTTAGATAATGAGTTCTGTAATATGTAAGTTGGTTTTGTTGGTGGTGGTGGTTGGTTTTTTTGTTTGTTTGTTTTGATTTTGTGAGACAGAGTCTTGGCTGTCCTGGAACTCACTCTGTAGACCAGGCTGGTCTCAAACTTGGAGATCTACCTGTGTTTTCCTCTCAAGTGCTGGAATTAAAGGCATGCACCACAGATGCCTGACTTGTAACATGTAAATTATTGAAATAAAATCTAGGTAACTATCAGATGTATTTTTTAAAAGTTATTTATGTGTATTGGTGGTTTTGCCTGCATGTTTCTGTGTGAGGGTGTCAGATCTTGGAGTTACAGTTTTTAGCTGCCATGTGGGTGCTTGGAATTGACCCTGGGTATTCTAGATGAACAGTTAGTACTCTTTTTTTTAATTTTATAATTTAATTTAATTTTACATATCAGCCATGGATTCCCTTGATCTCCCCCCTCCCGCACCCCCCACCACCTTCCCCCCAGCCCATCCCACATTCGCATCTCCTCCAGGGCAAAGACTCACCTGGTAGGTTAAGTCCAGGCAGGTCCAGTCCCCTCCTCCCAGGCTGAGCCAAGTGTCCCAGTATAAGCCCCAGGTTCAAACAGCCAGCTCATGCACTGAGGACAGGTCCAGGTCCCAGTGCCTGGATGCCTCCCAAACAGATCAAGCTAATCAACTGTCTCACTTATCCAGAGGGCTTGATCCAGTTGGGGGCTCCTTAGCTATTGGTAAATAGTTCATGTGTTTCCATTCGTTTGGCTATTTGTCCCTGTGCTTTTTCCAATCTTGGTCTCAACAATTCTTGCTCATACAAACCCTCCTCTTTCTCACCAACTGGACTCCTGGAGCCACCTCTTAACTGCTGAGCCATCTCTCCAGCCCCCAGATGCACTTCTTAATCATAAGATATTCTGATTATAAAATGGACTTGTGAGGAATTTCTATTTTATGAATGTTACAAATTGCTTCACCAGGGAAATTATCTAACCGTCTCAGTAATGGTGATATTGATATAGGGCCACTAGAGAAGAAACACAGATCGGCTATGTCAGTGTGTCATTACTGTCAAAAGAAAGTCATAATGACCACAGGACTTGCAGTAGGCATTCTATTACACGTTAAATAAAATGCCTTTAACAATGTTTTCTTTGTTTTGAACAAGACTTTTGCTAAAATAAATAAAAACATTTAAAAAAAACCTCATATTTTAGATTTTTTTTTAAAAAAAAATGAAGTTGATTAATTGGAAAGAATCCCATAGAGATATAATTTAGATAACACTTTCACAGATATGCCTTGATACTATACAGATTTATGGGTTGGTGTGTTTTCAGGAGACAGAACTCTGCTAAATCTTTGGTGCTCCAATGTTTTTTCCCAATTATCTAATACCATTTATTATTGACAAGAAGCAGCCTTGTCAAAGTCTCAGCCTCACAACTAGTTTGAACTGGGTTTCTTTCAAGGCATTTTCTAGCTTGAAGTACACAGTGGTAGAATTAGTTCTTCTTGAGTACTGCTTACCCAAGACTGGAATCATTCTAAGACTCCTTCAAACACTGGAGTGCTATGGAAATATAATCTCTTTTATTAATGCAAAAGACCTGCCCATAAACATAGGCTAGCTCTGTTGAGTCAGGATTTGCTGATATATTTCTGAGTGTATACAGAGCTTAAATGTTGTGTTCCAAGTGCCCTTTGATCCCAGGGAAATCAAGGAGTGAGCTAATGCAGCTCTCATAATATTTAATAAGCAACCTTGCATAGGATTTTAGAAACTTTCCAATTGAAGGTGTGTCCTGCTCCTAAATAATACAGAAGATATCAATAAACAAATAAGGATGAGAAGGAAGTAAGGCTTGTAAATTGTGTTTATGCTGCATTCCCAGGACACAGAAAAATGGAATTTAAGAAGTCCAGAGGGAAAGAAAAACGTCAAATTTGCTTTTGGTACTCACTGCAACAGTTGAAAGTAATTGTCAAATGAGCTTTTAATCTACCTAAATGCAAATATATATAAAAAAAAACTTATCCGTAGCCTGAGCATATCTACTGTTATGCCACAAAACCACAGGGCAGGAACAGAACTGAGCTGAAATAATGATAACAGATCTCAACACATTTCATGGTTAGTGTGTTTTATAAAGCCTTGGAGAGAGAACATTGACTCAGGGCCTCTCTGCATGTAAATTATACCTCTGCTGAACAATTCCTCTTTCTGACATATCTGCAATTATTTATTCAATATTAGCTTCTCTACCAAATTGAAAATGTCTTAAAGATGTTTTTTTTTAGGGGGGGGGGATTGGTCATGTCTCAAACCACACATTGTGCTTCAAACATGATAGGTCTAAGAAACCATTTGCTCCTGAAAAATAACTTCAAATGTTGTTCTAATGAGAGTATGTCTACCCTCCAGGTTTTCACATTACCAAGAAACAAGTACAGGAAGAAGCAGAGAAGAAGAAATGGGAGGAGAAAGAAAACAAAAGCTGAGGAACACAGCATTCTGTAGACAGATATAGTCGAGACAGTCAGGAGTTCAGGAGTATCAGCTACCTTACAAGGCTAACCTGTGCTGCGTGACACTCTCTCATGCACATGCATACCCACATGTGTTACCTTACTACACTTGATATTTCAGTTTCTTTGGATCACTAATCACACATACCTAACTTGGCACAGATTATGTTCCAGAAATCATGACTAAAGAGTTTGTCATCTTAGTTTCTTTTCCTGCCTCTGTGGTAAAATACTCCGACAAAAGCAACTTTAGGAGAAAAAATATATTTTAAACCACAGCTCCAGGTACAGACCATCATGGCCAAGAAATCAAGACATCAGGAAGCTAAAGCAACAGACATCACAACCACAATCAGGAAACAAGAGAGAGATGGATACAAGCTCAACTCCCTTTCTCCATTTTGTGTATTTCAGGATCCCTGCCAGGGAATGGCACCACTTACATTGGGTGGGTCTTCTCACTTAAATTAACAGAATCAAGATAGTAACTCACAGGTATGTTCAGAGGCTCATTTCTCAGGTGATTCTAGATTCTGTCAAACTGACAACACTAACCATCATAGTTAGTAGATGTAAACTGCATGTAAAGTCACTATCAATTCCTACACAATCCTGAAAAGAATTTCTTAAAGCCCCCCCCTCTCCCTCTCCCTCTCCCTCTCCCTCCCTCCCTCTGTCTCTCTCTGTCTCTGTCTCTGTCTCTGTCTCTCTCTCTCTCTCTCTCTCTCTCTCTCTCTCTCTCTCTCTCTTCCTCTTTCCTTCCCTCCCCCACCCCTTTCTCCATACCCCTTCATCATCATGGAGCCACCACTCACCACTGTTCTTTCCTTACCACGAGCTGTTTTTAGGGAGGAAATGTAGTGGCACGCGAGAAAAATTACAGACAGAAGCAACCAGTTTTCAGAGTCTGTGGTCCTGTAAGCCTTGCTTAATGAGATTCCTCCATCAGAGTTATTCACCTGGTGGATCAACACCTGAATTACTTGCCATTTGTTGTTTACTCCCACAGCCTCTGGCATCTGCTATTTTACTTAGTAATTTTGAATTGTGCAGTCAGACAAATCAGTAATTGGGTAACAAACTCATGATCTCCTTCTGAGGACTGTCCCCCTGGGAAGGACAGAAGTTCTTTCAGGTCATAACATCAGCCAGAATTTCAGTGCTCTTAGCTGTTTCCCTAGCAAGTGTTGTACATTGTGTTTGCTTTAAATGTCTTCTGTCAAGGGTTTTGTTCATTCTTCCCCCCTTCAAAGATACCTAATGCCCTTTATTCTACCAGCAGTTACTATTGTTTTTATTAGAAAGTGCTTGCTAGCCTTTTAAGGTAACATTCTTTCCAGGTGAATTTAACCAGCTTTTTGAATTTGTTTAGGACTTTAGTGGTTTTCCCACTGAAAATCCAATGTTTTAAGAAACCCATCTGTCTAAATTACAATTTCTATTGCTATCATAAAACTCATGACTAAAAGCAACTTGAGAAGGAAAGGGTTTATTTGGCTTACATACCTTGTGCCACAGTCTATTGAGAAAAGTCAGAGCTAGGAACTCAAAGAAATTTGTACAAAGGAACTGAAGCAGAGACCACAGAGGAACACTGTTTGCTGGCTTGCTCCTAAAAGTTTGCTCAACTTGCTTTTTATTATACAACTGAAAACCACTTGCCTAGGGGTGGCACCACACTCAGTAAACTGGGCCCTCCTATATCAATCATTAATCAAGAAAAAAACCTAACCAGTTTGCCTACAGGTTAATCTTATGGAGACATTTTCTCTGTTACAATTCCCTCTTCCCAGATATGTCTAGGTTTGTATCAAGTTGACAAAAACCAAGCAGCAACCTCTCATTCTCCAGTTGCTTACCCCAATTATATTGTAAGGAGTCTGTAGTGAGGGGAGGCACTCTGTCTCTCATATCAAAGTTCCCAGTTTGGCTTCATCTACTAACTTCTTCTAAGACCAGGATGTCCTTTCATTGCTCATTGTCTTTCCAAGACATCTAAGCCCCCAATGGATTTGGTTTGCTCAATAGAGACATTTCCCCCCAGGCATCTCAGGGTTCATCAGTTAAAATAAATATAACCAAAGGGGTTTCATATTCAAATCTAAGTTCCAACCCATGGCACCTAGTCTCTTTTCAAACTGTCCTCTTTCTCTGCTTGCTAAAACAACACACCACACCGAATGCTGGGGTTTGAGTATTGCCTGGGTAGCATAGCAATACAATCTTAAAACAAACAAACAAAAATTCAATAAGCCACTGATTTTCTGTAGCACTCAGATTCTAACAGAACAACAAAAAGAGCCATTAGTCATCACCTACAAATATGCATCAGCTATGGCTTGCCATTAGTTCTAATAAGCAGAGTCTGGCTAGACAGCATGCTAGATGTTAAAAACTGATGCAGAAACAGTTCCAGCTGCTGAGATTGTCCAGCTCTGTCATTCTGGGGTTCTGAGTGGTTATTTGGCCACTGTTGATTTTTTGGCAATAGCAGCAGCAGCAGCAGCAGCAGCGGCAGCGGCGGCGGCGTGCTCACTTGTAGTAAAATTCATTTGACCAAGGTAATTAATTACAGTAACTAAAACAAACAAACAAAAATTCTGCCAATTCATTTTTGTTGGGGCTGAATTGTGCTCTGCATTATTCATGTGGTACATTTGTCTTGATCCTAAGAATGTGATAGTCTTAGAGATAGAGGGCAGACTTTGATTAGATAATGAGATCAGGATGAACACAGAGCCAATGCTAATCCAGAACAATGGAATCTTTTTTAAAAGAGGTTCAGGTCATGGCATGTGCATGGAACAATGATCTTGGAAAAACAAATGGAGAAGATAGCATCTGAAGAGAAAGGCCCAGAGCAAATTCTTCTCTCACCCTCTCACAAAGAACAAGCCTTGACACAACATTCATCTTATTTCTCACTCCTAGAACATGAAAGACGTAAATTTCTGTTGTTTAAGTAACCCAGTCTATGGGACTTTCATATGGTAGTCTTACCAGACTAATGCGATATTTTCATAAATAAACATAGGATTTACTAATTGGCCTAAACAATTAATTTAAAACCTGTCTTAAGGCAGAAAGCAAGGGCAAGCAGATTTGCTGCTTTCAGTAGGATTATAGCAATGGACTCAGAAATTGATTATAGCACAAAGTAAGTTCTCTAAAATCCAAATGAAAAGAAATACTAAGGTTGTCTAAGAGTGTGAAAAGTGGAGCGGAGATTACTTGAAAATATCTTTCAAAATACAGGAGTATCTATTCCTCTTCCTCTCATGAATGACCTTGTTCAGCTTCTATTATTTCATAGCATTCAACTCAACACTGAAAAGCATAACATGTCTCCTTCCTGAACAGCATTGATCTGTGCAGAGTAAATTAAGACTATAATTAAACAAACATTTAATAGGAACTAAACACAAAGGAAAATGACGGTGGGCTTTTAAAAATGAACAGATGGGTGGATTAAATGATATATGAATTATATCTTAATAAAGTTGACATACATTTAAAAATGAAAGGCATCTTTGCCTGAAATATTTCTTTCATTTTGCTCTTTTTTCAAAGATGTTTTAAAGCCATCTAATTCATTTCAGTGATTATTCCTATTCTACTTGCTCTTTGGGTGGCATTTATGATTATTATGTATTCATAAGCGGTGATAATCATCTTCAGAGAAATCTCAGATGGATGAGAACAGTGGAAAAAACAACTGGTCTTGGATCTCCTTCCTAATTTTATTCAGGAAATGTTCCATGGGATCGGTGAGATGTCAAGACATTTGATTCTACCTTTGCTCTTTTCTGAGCTGGTATTCTGGGAGCATCTTCCTCTCCCTCTGTGTCCAGCACTTTCTTTTTAACAGCAGGTGAAGTGTGTCTACATAGTGATAGGGCCTGCAAAGTAATAGGAGATTTACTCCTGGTCTCGTGTCCCAAATACACCTGTAGCCTCCAGGAGGTTTCATGTGACTCTGTCCTATAATGGACAGTTTATAAATTAGCATACAGAGGGCAGAAATGGTCTGTGGAATTCTGTTTAGTTATCAATGATTTAGTGCAAGAAGTTGACAGAAGCAGGCCCATTGCCCAGTCCTGGGTACAGGACTCAGAAGATGAGCTTTTAAAATTAGACTTGAAGGGGAAAGGTTGCCAAAGTTAATCTCACATCACATTTTTAGAAGTAATTTTAGTAGAAAACCTAACTGCCTACCATCTACTTCTTCGAGTTTCTAGGAAATGATTCCATTTCCATCTGGTGACCAATGATTTCCACTCTCGACCTGGAAGTGTGGATGGAGTATCAATGAATTAGCAGATGATTGAGGTCAGGCCTATCAAAGAAAACCACAAATTATAGCCCCCAGAGACTGGCTGAAGAATGGGTGTTAAATCTAAAAGGTCTATCCACTGACATGCTTGTGAATGCTAGTCAGTCTCATCTGGCTCTTCCAGCTTTAGCCTTAAGTCAGATTAAAAGAAAGAAAAGTGGTTAAGAATTTGCTGAAAGTTGTTGGGCATCAGCACCTAGGTTAGGCTCTCCTTGAGCCCTGTTGCTATGAAAAGCTTGCAGTATTCACTCCTGTCAGGGGTTTGGAGAATGGTAAGCAGGGGATTCTAGGAAAATGCTGTTGCAGGTTATTCAGCTGCCCTCTGTCAACAAGCTGAAGCAGAGACTAGAATATGGCCTGACCTGTATCTACTCCCTACAATGTCAATATCTGGGGCACTACGGTTACCTTGTAAAACTAACCCAGATGTCTCTTGTTGCCAGACCAATCAGAGCAAAAGATTCTAGAAAACATTGCATAGTGTAGCCAAGCTGGTACACTGCAAGACCAGAGCACCTTGAAACTGAAATTTAAGTATGAGGGTGCTGTTTACATGGAGGCAATGAAGGGTGAACCTAGAACTGTTCCACAGGTTTAGGGGAGCTCCAGAGTGAAATTTGCAAATAAAAACAGAGGAGAAAAAAAATGAAACAAGACCAAACATATTAGCTGAGTCACATATTTTAAGGCCAGAATCACTGGACAACTGAAAGTTCCTCGGGGATTTCAGTTGATAAAATACACATTCTTTATTCCTATACCAATTTGAATAGTCATTCTAAGAGAATAGCTTCAAAGAATGCTAAATGACAACTTTAACATGGGGCTGCTACTTGCTGTAGGTGGAGTAACAGTCACTGTTCTATTGCTGTGAAGAGACACCATGACCAAGGCAATTATTATAAGAGAAAGCATTTATTTGGGGGCTTGCTTACAGTTTCTGAGGTTTAGTCCATCTATCATCATGGTATCATGATGGGGAGTGTGGAGGCATGCAGGCAGGTGCTGGAACAGTAGCTGAAAACTACATTCATATCATCAGACAGAAAGAGAGACTGTGGGCTTGGTGTGTCCCTAGTGACATACTTCCTTCAACAAGGCCATACCACCTAGTTCTTCTAATCCTTTCAAATAGTGCCACTCCCCTGGTGACTAAGCATTCTAATCTATGAGGCTTTGGGGTCCATTTATATTCAAACCACCAAGACATGGTGTTTCTTCACAGTTCGGAAAAGCAGTCTTAAGTGGTATCAAATTCATCCTTGAGAAATCCAAACACTAAATCCTGAACAGAACCCAGTAGTGCATGCATTAAGACCAACAACTAGTAAATGGGACTTAATGAAACTAAAAATCTTCTGTACAGCAAAGGACGCCTTCATTTGCATAAAGAGGCAGCCTAAAGAATGGGGAAAAGTAATCTTCATTTGCTATAGGTCTGACAAATAAAGAGGATTAGTATTTAGAATATACAAAGAACTTTAAAAAACTAAACATAAAAATAATTATAAAATATGGGGCATGAAAATAAACAGAGTTCTCAAAAGATAAAATATAAATGGCTGCAATCATTTTCAAAAATATTTAACAACCTTTACCATCAGGGAAATGTAAAGCTGCAATGCCTACACTATCAGGATACTGTTCAGAAAGTCCTTTCCCTTTCCAGTAAGTTCAAGTAAAATTAATTTGAGAGCTCATCTTACCCCAGTCATAACAACAAAGACTCTCTCTCTCTCTCTCTCTCTCTCTCTCTCTCTATATATATATATATATATATATATATATATATATATATATATATACCAGCAGCTAGACATATACTCAAAAGGCTCTGTTTCATACTACAGAGATATCTACATTTTCATATTCATTGCTGATCTATTCAGAATAGCCAGGAAATGAAAACAATATAGATGTCCATCAATGGATGAATAGATAATGGAAATGTGGTAAATTTACACAATGGAACATTGCTCAGCTGTTAATAAAAATTTACAGGTATATGGATGGATCTGTAAACAATCATTCTGAGTGAGGTAGCACAAATCCAGAAACATCAATGTCATATTTTCTTTCATTTAAGGATGTTAGCTTTGAATCTTCATATTTGTGTGTTTCACTTGGAATACCCATAGAGGTCAGGAAACTAGTATGGAGCTATGGTAATTTGGATGAAAATGGCTTTCATAAACTCATATATTTGAATGCTTGTGTTCCACTTGATGGAACTGTTCATGAAGGATTAGGAGGTGTGGCCTCATTGGAGGAGGTATGTCACTGGCGGATTCAGGCTTTGAGGTTTCAAAAGCCTAAGACAGGTCCATTCTTGCTCTCTGTCTCTGTGCCTGCTTCCTGTAGATTAGGATATGAGCTCTTAACTAGCTACTGCTTCAGTGCCTTGATTGCCTGCTAGCCCTCACACTCCCCACCATGAGAATCATGGACTAACTCTGAAACTTTAACAAGTCCCCCAATTAAATGCTTTCATTTATAGTAAGTTGCCTTGGTCATGGTGTCTCTTCACAATAGAACAAAAACTAAGACAGAAATTGGTATAAGGGACTGGGATATTGTTGTGACAGGTCTAGCCATTCTGTTGTTTGTAGAAATATCACTTCAAGACTTTTGACTAGAAAAGTGGTTGAATGCTGTAAGTAAGGCTTAATAATCCATCCTAGTAGGAACATGGAAGACGTGGTGCTGAGAGTAATGTAACTACGGAGGCCCAGATCAAGTGGTTTTCAAGGATAAAAATATTAGAGATCAGTCTTGTGATATTTTGGCAAAGAATCTGCCCTTGTCCAAAAAAAAAAAAAAATATGCCAGAGGCTAAACTGAAGACTTTTAGACTAGTATCATTGGCAGAGAAAATTTCAAGGTAACCTAGTATTGACTGCATCATGCAGTTGTTAGTGATTACTTTTATGTAATTACTTTTATGCAATTACTTTGTACAGATCTACAATGAAAAAGAGCAAGTAGGGTTAAAAGAAATGCAAAATGTACAATTTGAGGAGGAAAAGAGTACCAGTAAATGTAACATTGGAGCCATGTCCTGTGCTCAAGGAGAAGAGAAGCTTAAAAGAAAACCCTGATGCTAGATGGAAAAAAGGGAGTGGTACCCTCAGGGCAAGACCCTACCCAGCTAAACTTCCAAGCTGTGAAAAGCAAAGCTTAGTCAACAAAGGAAACTGTGAATAAGTCAAAGTTCATACAAACATGAGTCATGGAGAGGGCCAGGTTTCAATCCCAGGGGGCAGTATAATTTGGCAGCCTTAGCCAGTGGCTCTGGCTTTATCAAGAAAATTACAGGTGTAAAGGTTCTGTGGAATCTTCCTCCGGGATTAAGGAAAACTGCTGAGACCAGATGTGTGGCAGAGGAGTCCCTTCATGGAGGCCCAGAAAAGCCATTGAGTGAAGCTGTGAAAGTAAAGCCTGGATTGAGTTGGAGACACCAAGGGTTTGGAAATGCCAGAGCTGTGAGATACCTGCCAAGGAGAGTTGCATACAGGAAGCTGAACCACCCAAGAAAGAAGTGTGCTGCTGTTGGCAAAGCTGGAAGGGAAGAGGCATCTAATAAGCCCATTATCATCAGACATGAAATTGCAAGGTTTGGAGTTTGCCCTACTGGTTTTCAGTCTAGTTTTGGTCCAAGACTTCCTTACAATGCCACATTTCTTTCCTTTTGGAATGATAATGTATATTCTGTGTCATTGTATGTTGGACATATGTAATTTGATTTTGATTTTATAGGTGATTATAAGATGGCCTTGAATCTCAGAAGAGATTTTGGACTTTCAAATTGTGTTGAGACCGTGAAAGATAATAGAGACTTTTAAAGTTAGTCTATATGCAGTTTGCATCATGATATGGCTACAGATCTATGGGGGCCTGGGTGTAGAATGTAATGGTTCTAACAAGAAAAGGCTCATACATTTGGATGTTTGGTTCCCAGTTGATGTACTACTTAGGAAGTATTAGGAGGCATGGCTTGTTGAAAGAGGTGCATCACTGGGAGGGTGAGCTTTGGGGTTTCAAGAGCCCACATATCAGGCCTACTCTCACTCTCTAAATGCCTCTTTTCTGTTGATCAGAATGTAACTTCATAGCTACTTTTTCTCTAGAACCATGCCTGCCTGTCTGCCACCATGCTCCCTACCATGAGGGTCATGGATTAACCACTTGAAATTGTAACAAGACCCCCATTAAATATTTTCTTTTATAAGCTGCCTTATCCATGGTGTCTTTATACAACAATAAAATAAAAACTATGATAGGGGCTGTGATAAGGGGTCTTTCAGGGGAAAGGAGACAGAACACAATGGTATAATGGTCTAAGGGGAATAATGGAATAAGAGTTAAATGAGATGAGGGTTGGGAGGACAGAATAGTAGAAGGAATATGGAGAAGAAAAACTGACATTAAAGACCTTTTGAAAAAAGTCAGATGGAAACCTATTGCTGTAAAAATTTCTTAAAACACACACACACACACACACACACGACAGACAGACAGACACACACACACAGAGTTAAAATGAAATTACCCACAAGAGGGTGACAATGCACAAATAAAAAACTTAGTCCATGGAATGAATTACCTTTTTGGTGTTGAATTGTTGGCCAGTGAGGTCCCAGAGACTGTAAATGTTACAGGCTATTTTGTGTTTGTATAAACAGTAGAAAGTCTATTTTAATTTCAAAAACCTAAACTGACTTAAATTTTTACTATTGTCTTATATGCCCTCAAATATTCCTTAGGCATCAAAAAGTCACAAAATATTTTATGTACAGCAGTATGGTCTAAAAATTAAAGTTTGGAAACTTAGGTTTCTATTGCTGTGAAGAGGCACCATGACTACAGCAACTCTTATAAAGGAAAATATTTAATTGAGGTGGCTTACAGTTTCAGAGGTTCAGTCCATTATCATTATGGCAAGAAGCACGGCAGCGTGCAGGCTGACATGGTGGTGGAAAAGGAGCTGAGAGTTCTAAATTGTGATCTGCAGGTAGCAGAAGGAGACTGTGTGTCATACTGGGCTTAGCTTGAGCATATAAGACCCCAAAGCCTGCCCCCCTTCTATAACAAGGCCACACCTACTCCTATAAGGCCACACCTCCTAATAGTGTCACTTCCTATGGGGCAAACATTCAAACACATGAGTCTGTGGGGGCCATAGTTATTCAAACTACCACAGAAACTCATGTCACATACATTCAAAGCTGTTTACTATCAGTACCTTTTCTCCGTTCAGTGGCATCCATTGATTCATTATTCTACATACTTAGCTATCTACACAGTTTACACACAATTTACACAGTATTAGCTACATGACATAAACATGTGCTGTTTCTGTGATTGGTATAAACAGTTAGTGGTACATTGTTGAAGGAATCCCCTGGTGGACTCATGTGAAGCCCTTTGAAGAAAGAAGCCAGGAATCCAGGAATTACAAAGAACAATGGTCACATTCTGAACTCCAGACTGAACTGGAATCTCATGCTAATTTGTGCATCATTAAATGAAAAGCCTAAGAAACCAAAAGGACCATCTAATCTCTTTCCATTTTTTCAATGCTTGGAGAAGTTTTAGATTAATAGCTTTTGATACTTTAATGATGTCAAAGAGAGACTGTAAGAGCCTTATTAATTCCATTGACTTTTTGCCAAGTAGAAAAGGCAATTTGTGATTACTGAATTAATCTATTCTGATGAAGAAAATTCATCACAGCAAGGATATTATAAAATTCAGGAAAGTAGGAACAATTTATAAAAATATATAGGAACAAATTTTAAAGAACAGATTGGACATGAGTTTAAAATGCCCTTGGAAGAATGTAAGAGGTCACCAGTTTTATGTGTATGTTAATATTTAAACCACTGTTCCATCCTTAAATTACCAAGATGGTTTTTATTTTTTAACTTCTTAAAATTCCCAATTACAATTTCAAAGCATGACAAGGTACAAACCTAAAGTGTTTTGTTTTGCTTTTTAATATTTATTAATTAATTTATTTATTTTACAGCCCAACTGCAATTCCCCCTCCTTTCTGTCCCCCCAGTTCCCCTCCACACACACACCCTCTGTGCCCCAACCAACCCGCTCCTCCTCTGTTTCTATTTAGAAATGGGCAGGCCTTCCGTGGATAGCAACAAAACATGGCATATAAAGTTGCAGTGAGACTAAGCACCTCCCCTTGTATTAAGGATGGACAGGCAACCCAGTATGAGGAGTAGGGTCCCAAAAGCCAACAAAAAGAGTCAGAGACAGTCCCTGCTCCCATGGTCAGGAGTCACACAAGAAGACCAAGCTATACAACTGTCACTCATGTTGTTGTTTTTAATCTTACTACATGGATCAGCTAACAAGCTTTCTGTCTTCTTGGTCTTCGTTGCCTGTAAAAAAACAGTAATTAAATCCTCACTACCCCAATGCAAAATTTTCAAGTTTGCTGACACATTAATAAGATAACAACAGTGTTTTAAAGGAAGCAAAGTCATTACTTCAAGTCATTGTGCCCTAGACTAACAAATTGGCTGAGTTTTTTCTTTCTTCTCTTTGAATTTATTTTCAACTAAAATAAATTCTGTCCTTGAACATGCATCTATAAGCAAGCCCTTGGACAGACTGTTATCTTATCATCAAATAAATAATGAAAGCCTTTAAGATTGTTCTAAACACTAGTTCAAATTACCTTTGCCAGCATATCAAATACCATAGGGTGGGAGTATTAAAAGCTCTAAAATGATTGTGCTTTTAGTTTCTAGCCAAATGGACATGTTTTATTCAGAAATCCACAAACAAAACTTTATTCAGTTTCTCCAAATTACCCTTGAGATGTATCATTCCTTCCTAAGTCCTAAAGGGTTTAGTGACCTGAATGTAGCCTCCTCCCCTCTACCCTCACTCCTGTCCCTTCACCTTTACCTCCTTACATTATCCTTTTATTCATCACCCTGCCCCTCTGTCCCCTTCAACCTGGAACTATCCACTGTCTGAAGGATCCATTGATTCCTAGCTCCCATCCCCCTACCATGCCAAAATTAGGTGCAATGCTTGGCTTATCATTTGTTTTTCAATATACTCTCTTCCCCATTGATATGACAGCCTCTATTCCAGTATCAGTTTCTCCACTGCAGATGTCATTATAGATGCCATTTTACAGTAATGGTGTATTGTTTTATTGCCCATCCCTGTCATTAATAGCACTGAAGCCAGGAATCATGCTCATTATCATCTTCCTCATTATTATCTTACATCTCAAGCAGCTTTGTACCTATATTAGATTCACTCTCCCTTAAGAGAAATCCACTAAATAAAGGGAGGTTCAACCACATAAACATTAGCAGCCATGGGATTGCTGGACAGAGACAATTTTTGTCAATTTTGCCAATCATTAACAGTTATATTGACTCAAGGTCTTCCACAAGCTTTGTAATACATTCTGGGATATGTTCACACACACACACACACACACACACACACACACACACACACACACACACAGTGCATGTCTTCATGTGAGCACACACACAAATGTCAGTATTTTAGTACTGAAAGTGTTTTGGTGATAGTAATTGTTTGTGGTAACTCAGTATTAAATACCCCTGACGGCTAAAGAATTATTTTTCATTCTGATCATGGGAGAAAACTTCAAATTAAGTAGGATAACATATAGTTCCAAGGTGCTGAAGGAAGCTGATGAAAACTCCTAGTCCATGTCTGAAAACAGTTTTTCTGAAGGTGTCATATTTTCCAGTAATTATTCAAGAGATGTTGAAAAAGAGGAGCAAGCTTCATTTCTCAGTATGTATTCTTATTTTTTTGTCGTTCTTGCTATTCTGATATGTGGCATGATTTTCTCAAAAATTTGAATCAGTCTTTCAAGGCAGAAAACCTACTTTACACTGACTGTGGATGCTCTTCCACACTTGATTTCTGCACATAGAACATGGGAGCAATGCTGACAGACTCCATTGAAGAATACAGATCGCAGTACAGAGTCATGCAGCCTTTGAAAGTCAAGTGTCTTCACTCCTATTTCTCTGCCTCATGATAGCTGCCCATGTTAAAGCCTCCAGTTTATTGAGGTATCTTCTTGATGTTATTATTTGAACACTCATGTTTTAACTTAGAAAACTGAATAAACATTGAAGAAGAGGGAAGGGCTTTTCTTTCCTTCTCAATAACGGAGTATTTTAGTGTTTACCTTTACACCACATACAAAAAAAAGGTTTGATTACAAAATCCAGTCTTGCTAAGAGTTATAGGCTTTGTTTCTCAAGGTAAAACATGGTTTTCCAAACACAATAAAAGCAAGACATTTTTATGAGTTCATCTCCCCTCCCTCCCTCCCTCCCTCCCTCCCTCCCTCCCTCCCTCTCTCTCTCTCTGTGAGAGGTCACACACACACACACACACACACACACACACACACACACACACACACACACACACACACTTTCTCCCTTACCGTTTTCCTTGCTTCGCAAACTTGCTTCATTCTATATTTCTTGAGAAGTAGTGAAAGCAGTTACTCTTAAAACCTCTAAAGAATTTACTAATATTAAAGTTCCAGTTAAGTCTCTCCACCGTTTGGTGACAGGGTTTTTCATTCTGTCCAAAGCTGATTGAAGGTCTTGTAACACATCTCTATAGCTATTTCCATAGTGAGCACTCCATGCATACAGAAAATCATAGGCAGGTTTCCATATTGTCTATAAAAGAAAAAAATAGAATGAAGTGAATAACAGACAAGTAACAGACAGAGAGAGACAGAAAAAGAGAATTTTTTTAAATGTTAAAGACTTAAAATAAAATGGAATGCCTATTATGTGAACTTTTTGATTTAGAAAAATAATCACTATCATTTCTCTTCTTTTTTTTTTTAAGTCAATAAGGAGAGAGTTTATTTGTCTTACATAGCACTGTTCATCATCAAAGGAAGTCAGGACAGGAATTCAAACAGAGCTGGAACCTGGAACCAGGAGCTGACGCAGGGGCCATGGATGACTGCTGCTTACTGACTTACTTCTTTTTTTTTTTTTTTTTTTTTTTTTACATTTAATTTTACATATCAGCCACGGATTCCCTTGTTCTCCCCCCCCCCCTCCGTGCGCGCCTTCCCCCAACCCACCCCTCATTCCCATCTCCTCCAGGGCAAAGATTCCCCTGGGGATTGAGTTCAACCTGGTAGATTCAGTCTAGGCAAGTCCAGTCCCCTCCTCCCAGGTTGAGCCAAGTGTCCCTGTATAAGCCCCAGGCTCCAAACAGCCAGCTCATGCACTGTGGACAGGTCCAGGTCCCACTGCCTGGGGGCCTCTAAAACAGTTCAAGCTAATCAACTGTCTCACTTATCCAGAGGGCCTGATCCAGTTGGGGACTCCTCAGCTATTGGTTCATAATTCACGTGTTTCCATTTGTTTGACTATTGTCCTGTGCTTTTTCCAATCTTGATCTCAACAATTCTTGCTCATACAAACCCTCCTCTTTCTCTCCAGTTGGACTCCTGGAGCTCCACCTGGGGCCTGGCCATGGAACTCTACATTGGGTTCCCTCAGTCATTGGATGAGGTTTCTAGCACGACAATTAGGGTGTTTGGCCATCCTATCACCAGAGTAGGTCATTTCGGGCTTTCTCTCCAGCATTTCCAGTAGTCTATTGTAGAGATATCTTTGTGGATTTCTGTGGACCTCTCTAGCACTTTGCTTCTTTCTATTCTCATGTGGTCTTCATTTATCCCTGTGTTTCTAAAATTAGACTTTTTTTTTCAAAGATATAATGGTTATAAAGTATGGACTTTTTTCCTGATCCACTGTTTAGTGTACATTGCCTTGATGTTAATATAAAATTCTTTGCATAATTTACATTTTACATTTTATTATTTGTGTATTTATTTATTGTGTATGTGTGGTGAGGGTGAATGTATGCCATAGATGTATGTGGAAGTAAGAGGATAACTTGATGGAGTGAGTTTTTTCCTACCATGTGAGCCCCAGGGGTGAAACCTCAGTTGTCAAACTTCATGGCAAACCCCTTTATCAACCGAGACATTTTGTCAGCACCATATTTTTTATAATAATAAACAGTGTTGAGATAAACTTTTAATTCTCTGACTTTTAAGATTGAAGTTTTTTACATATATGTATTTGTGTTGAGTTCTATGATGCTACATATTATAATAATGTGCTATCCAATATGTTTTGCACTTTTAATTCATTCTATTCCAGCAAATCTATCCATAAGGAAAACTGTAGCTTGATGATCAAATCAAAATAAAAACAAAAATAATAGTTCTTTAACTCAAAAACTTACTTTCATGGTACATTTTATGACCCAAAGAAAATCAGTATTCTATGTTTTTTTTTTACTTTGCTTTCCCTGAGCACCTGCCCACACCAATGACATCACTGTTTCCATAGAAATAAATGTACGTCAAAGGAGAGCTTCACATACAAGCGAGTATGTGATTGTTACCAAGGCAACAGGCTCAGAGGGAATGAAGACAAAGGCAAACCAAATAAGACAAATGGAAGAACACAGATATATACACAGGTTAACATGAATTTAATCTAGAAAATAACAAGGTATACACACACGCTTTGAATATTTAGAATGTAAACTTTAGTACTCACTATTTGGGCTTACCAAATTAACTTATTTGTAATTCTATCACTCATAAAATGTTAAAATCACAGACTTTGAGCTTACTATTGCACAGAATTGCTTTCTAAAAATGGTGCCTCCATTAACATCAACATTCCATGTAATTGGATATAATTTTTCCACTTGCATCCACTATCATCCATATAGTCTATAATTGAAGTGGGAAGAATTAAATCTCTAAAGTGATACCATTATGCTTTGCTTCAGTCCACATGAAAAAGCTCAAAGGGTAATGTGATGTTATTTGCTCAAGTAACATTTGAGCAATCTGGCATTTCTGAGGAGACATGAACACCTATCCCCTCACTTCTCTTGTAAAGGCTAATTTTGTAAAATAGAGAATGAAGTGTAATTGTCAAAGTTATATCATGGTAAGGTTTATGACACCTTAGTGCATCAGTTCTTAACCCTAAAAACCATTGGAAAGTACAGATATTTACATTACAATTCAACAGTAGCAAAATTATACTTATGAAGCAGCAACAAAAATAATTTAATGACTGGGCATCACCACAACATGAGGAACTGCATTAAAGGGTCACAGAATTAGGAAGGTTGAGAACCTCTGCCTTAGAGTTTTGGATATAAGCTTTACCGTCACGGATCCTGTTTATGGGAAATTGTATCTTCTACTACTGAAATAAGGCCAGGGGGGTGTCCTATTTTCTGAAGATTTCCATTGAACACAGACTACCCACACTACTGGTATTAAGCAGCCATTCAGCAAGGAAGACAAGTTGAGCCACATTAATAGAATCTTGTTAGGGCTCTATCTCAACTGTCAGTGCTTAGATGCAGAGATGCACTGAAAATGTAGATTAGTCTCTGTGGGTGTTTCATGCTCTGAACTTATATTCTATATTGAACCCATTCAATCACTAATATTCAACTAGTTGGGATAATACTTTTCTATTTGTCATGTATTGTTTACATAATTGTTATGTATATTTAACAGCCTGTTCTAAGTCACTTTGTGACTGAGTTGGGAAAAGAAATGTATTTGGAAATATTTACATGAGGCAGTAACTGACAGCAGTGAGTAAAAGATGATAGAGTAGAAGATTAGCATAAAATACCATAGAAGGTAGGTATCTGTTGGGGATTTCAAATGAGTGATTTCAGAGTTCTTTATTGTGCTGCACATACAAGTGCTTTTATACTCATGGGCAGTTAATCCACCTCACTGACTTTCCCAGGCAGACAAGCTCTGCATGGCATGCCTTGCTGGGCAAGGTAAATTAGCATATACAGAAAAGCCCCAAGGTGTGTTCAAACCTGAATAGACTTCTCTGTGCTGTTAAGAGACTGGAAATATACTCAAGTGATGCATAAATTAGAGCCTACATCTCTCCATGCACTTGTACAGAGTACTACATAACCTCTTCACATAGACAGTTTGTACAGAACACAGAATAGTGCAACCAGCACTGGCAATTCAGAGAAACATGGATTGACTGTTGTAAGTCTTCTGAAAGTATGAAGAAAGCTCCCAGGAGTACCTAAATTAATCAGAAATGTAAGGGAGGTTATTGCCTTGAATTCATTTGATGGTCCCTGAAGTCTAAATCATATCCAGACAGAAATGGGTATGAGAGTGTTAGGCTGGAAACACAAGGGCATAGATTACTTTCCTAATTTGAACTAAAATATGAATGAGATTTTCCATCCAGGTTTTTCTTCAATATAGCAAATTAAGCCTGCATATTTCTTCAGTATAAAATCTGATTTGCTATATACAAAATCACTAGTGGCTTTCAACCCAGATGGTAGAAAAATACCATCACACACAGTATAAATATGGTAAATACATGTTTGCCCACTAATTATTTTACTTGCTAAGTCAAGATTCACTGGATACATATCCCTGCAAAAATTTTTGTTACAACAAGGCACAAAATGAGGAATAAGCATGGTGCTTAGATATAGGAACAAGACAGACAGTTGAACAAACATTAGTACAATGGATAAACAGATAAGACTTGATAATAACAATTACAAAAATTATACCTCTCAACTGACTTGCATCAATCAATGTGAGAAACACAGGACCTTCTCATTTTTTTTAAGGTTTTATTTTGTTCTATGTGTACATATATATGTGGACCATGTGTGTGACTGGCACCCTCAGAGGACAGAAGAGGGTTTTGGATTCCCTGGAACTGGAGTTATAAGTGGTTGTGAGTCACTGTGTGGGTGCTGGGAGCCAAGCCCAGTACTCTTCAAGAACAGCCAGTACTCTTAACTGACGAGCCACCTCTCCTGGCATAAAACATGATCTCGCCATTGGATGGGGAGTGATATGCTGTAAAGAAGGAAAGTAGGTTTTACTGCCAAGGTCCTATGTTCACATCCAGGTTCCATTGCTTGATAGTTCAGTTTGAGCTTTGGATTTTTAAGCTATAAAGAATGGATAATAATTTCCAAGTCTTGTCTCTTCAATAAGGTACCCCAAGAAGTACCCATATTATAGTTTGCGTGTAATACTTTTTAGTAGTATACAAAGGAAAATATGCAAACTTTTAATAGAGGCAAGACAAAGAAGCTTTTTTTAGCTCTATGGAATGTGAGATAATGGACAAGGGCTATCTGAAAAGAACTTAGAATGGACAAATGACTTGAGAGCAGTCAAGAATTGAATATCATTCATGCCACAGTGATGAAGAAAAACATGTGATTAGAAGAAAATGTCAAGGAAGAGAAAATGGGGGTGAAAATTTAAACTTCTGTTAAGTATACTATAGTAGACAAGTAAGATCCAGAAGCAAAGGATGGAGAGAGAGTGGAGTCAGAGTACAGAATGGTATTCATGATGCAAAAAAACAGTGGGACCCCACTGACTTAAAAGGATGTCTAGTGGCTTGCCTGGAGTCAGTTCCACAGCCCCACATATGATATATATATATATATGTGTGTGTGTGTGTGTGTGTGTGTGTGTGTGTGTGTGTGTGTGTGTTTAGTATTAAATTAATAGATTAAAATCATCCAGATTGGGAGTATTTATATCATGAAAATTAGCAAAAGCAATGATTGAGGCTTTTCCCCTCTTGCAAAGCCAGTCATTAAATTTTCACCACCATGACACAGCAGGTATCTTTTTCTGTTACCTCCCTCACATTCTATAACACAAAGTGATGCAATGAAACATGTAACATAGGCAAGCAAGGATATGGACATTCTGCCCAACTGTGGTAACCCTAAAGATGTCAGTGTAAAGTGCATAAAGGGGGACAGCAAGTGCAAAGAATCAAAACCCACCTCCAGGCCGGGCGGTGGTGGCGCACGCCTTTAATCCCAGCACTCGGGAGGCAGAGATAGGCGGATCTCTGTGAGTTCGAGGCCAGCCTGGGCTACCAAGTGAGTTCCAGGAAAGGCGCAAAGCTACACAGAGAAACCCTGTCTCAAAAAACTTAAAAAAAAAAAAAAACAAAACCCACCTCCAAATGGATCACAGACAGAATTTGAGCACTGGAAAGAGATAAATATAAACGGGGGAATAATCATCAGGAAATGGGTGAATTTTTTAAAGAAGGAAAAAATAGAAAAGTGAACTTTCTATAAAGGAAATCAATTTGTTGTTTAAATCCTAACTTTTCCAGATAAATACATTAAGATTATTGAGGACTGAAAATATATTCCATCTAAAACATCCAAGAAGAAAGGCTAACTTTCATTGGCCAGAAACATAAAAACAAAAGGATGTTTGAACCATTTTGAAAAGTAGTTTAGTATTGGTTGCTTTTCTGTTGGTGTGATAAAAATGCATGGACAAAACCAGTCTATAGAAGAAAGAGTCTATTTTAGCTAAGGATCCAGAGAGGTAGATGTCCATAATAACTGGGGAGGTCTGACAGTAGGTAAATGGAACTAGAAGCTGAGAGATCACAGCTCAACTTCACATGGGAAGCAGAGGAAGCAAGCTTGAAGTAAGACAAGATATATTCTCTCAAAGACTGCCCCCAATGATGAACTTCCTCCAGCAAGGTTCCATGCCCTAAACGTTTCCTAACCACCTCTCCTCACCAGCACCAACAAACTGAGGACCAAAGTGAACAAATGCATGAGCCTATCAGAGAAATTTCCCACTTAAGCCACTACCATATGAAGTTGAGAAAGCACACAGTTCTGTCAACAGCTATAAACTGCATACAGTGAGAGAAATACTAAAATTCAAGAAATACATTATTCCTCAGTAAACAAATACCAGGTGTGCTAAACATAACTTTTCTATTTTAAGCTTCTCTGCACAAAGCCAGATTTCCTCAGTGCAATAAATGGTCCAATCAGTTTTTGTCCTTTATGGAGAAGATGGATGATATTTGGATTCAAGTTCTTAAATATGTTCACATTTAATTTTCCGAATTTATATTTTATTTATACTTGCCTCCATAAAATGAAAATATATCAAAGACAAAAATAAAGAAGATAACTTGCATGCATCAATTGTGTAAAATTCTGTATTAAAATATAGTACAGACCCAAGAAGTTCACGAAAGATTCACATTTTATAAGAAATTACAAAGAAAATAATGTCTTCATCCCTGGAAATGGCAGAAGGAATAACACGTTGAATCAATAATTTTCTTTTCATATCAACACAAGTTAAACACCAAAGATGAGTGGTAGATTAACAAGACCTCCTCCACATTTCTCTTTACATTTACCTAATCCAAGTTTTAACAATGGTTTTCCCAGTTTTGTTTAGTGTTATGACTAAGATATGCAGACACTCTGTTCTTGTGCTGTGGATATCAAAAGGAAGCATGCTGCTGAGACTTTGGATTTATTGAGTTAGTCTTAACCACAGTGCAAATTCCCTCAGCCCTTTCATCTTTGTCACATACATCTGATGCACAGCTCCATCCTTACTCCTCTGCTCTCAGATTTCCTTTTCTGTGTGTATGTATATGTGGTGTGCTTTTGTGTATATGTGTCTATGTGGGGGGGGGGACATGCATGTTCATGTGCACTTGTGTACGGAAGCCAGATGAAATCAATGGCTCCAACTTTGTATATCAAGACAGAGTTTTCTCACCCATTAACCTAGTATAGCTAATCAGCTTGCTTCAGGGATTCCCCTTTTCTAATCTGTAACTGCTAAGGTTATAGGCAGCTGCCATGCCCACCTGGAATTTATATGGAAGCTAGGGTTCAGCTAAGAACTCTGGTTCTCAGGCTTATGGTCAAAGATTTTAGACACTAAGCCATATCCCATGCCTTTATATTACTTAATGTTAACTTCTTGGCAGTATAGACTAATCCTAGAATAGAAAACATGAGGCTAATAGAGGCATAGCACTCTTAATTTGTCATCTGTGTGCTCCCCTCTCTTTATACACAGAGAAGTAGCAAAGCATTTAGTCTATTAAGTGATTTTCCAAACTTCCAGTGTAGATATGGAAGAAATATGTCTTACTTTTGATTTATCTTCTCAGTATTAGCAGACACAGTAAAAGTAAGGGAACAATGATGGTGAAATATTGGAATCCAAATGAAATGAAACAGAAATAGAAACAAGAACAATCAAGTTTTACATTTTTAGCGTACTTATTCCAGGAAGCGAATACAACTCATTAGATATTGCACTAAATGACAAAATGCAGCAAGATCAGGAGCAATTCAGAACTGAGAATCCCAGTCTGTCTTTTTTAACTTATAAAATAGGAATAATATAAAGAATGTAATTGATTTTAATTACCTTTGGATAATTGCATTTTACCACATTAGCGGATTAGTAATCCACCTACTTGTATCTCATAAAATTATAGGAGCAGTATTTAATTTTAAGTACCATTAGCTGCAGAAGTATTGAGGCACATTTGCCTTTCTAAAGGTTATTATATGTGTTCTGTGTTCAGCACATCATTTAGAATATCCAGGTACGCCTTACACCATCTCTGATTAGTAAATATGTAAATAATTTTTAAAGCAGGTGGCTGTTATCTTCAGAAGAGGAAAAAATCTAACTCCTCAGGCATCTTACTTCCTCAATAGAGATAGTGTTTAGTTAAAATCTGATGTAAGATTCTCTTGGAAAGAGAAAAATCTTGGTCTCAATGTAGCCAGCTATGTTTGCAGTAACAATAATCACTTAGGAATTCTGCATTATCATGAACCAGACAATTATGGTGGACCCATTTCTTGCAAGTCATCTCAAATTAGTCCAACATGAGATGGAGACCTGCTGGGTAAGCCATTCTCACCAATTCCTAGTTAGGGGGACCCCTTATTGCCTTCTCCCTAATAACTATTCTCATCCATCACACAAATAAAAGACTCCTGAAAGTTACAGTTTGGAAAAATTAAGCTTCTCTAATCCATTCTTTACTGCATATATATATATATATATATATATATATATATATGCATGCAAATTCTAGGAACTATAATGGCAAGGACTTAAAGGTGCATACTCTAGGTTGGAAGTCAGCCTCTTGACAGAGTAGTACAGGATCTTTGATAAGCTATAAATTTTTCTTTGAGCTTTTATCTTTTCCTGCTGTCAAATAAACAAGTGTACAAGATGTCATAAAAGCACCACTAAGCACATGAAGCAACAGATGTAAAATTTCCTCACACACATTAGGTGCTTGGTCACAGGTAATTACTGTTGAGTTTGAAGCTTAATTACAAAATCACAGTCACATATGCAGACAAGAATCTATGTCCCTGAGTTATACATCCAGCATCATTTCACTAAATGATTACCACAGATTTATTTTATTACCAAGTGGTTTTTATAAATACTGCTGTTGGGTCCTATGCTTAGCTGGTTTTCTAAAATCATAGACCCCTTTCCCTCTAATAACAGACTTGATAAAGAAAACTTGAAATCAGGCCTTTGGGAATGTAGCTTAATTGATAGAATGCTTGACTATCAATCATGAAGCTGAGTTCAGTCTCCACCATCACATAAACATATATGGGGGCCCATGCCTGCAGGTGGAAGCTGGGAGAGCATAAGTTCAAGGACATTCTAAGCTGCATCATGAGTTCATGACCAACCTCTATGTGATCTTGTTTTTTTAAAAAATGGCAAAACAATATGACTGTGTTATGTCTAGTTCCAACACTAAAGGTCTGAGAGGATATTCTATTCTTTCTGTCACTGGTAGGTGAGTTTTCATAGAATACTTTTCCCTTTATGAGAGAATAAATATATATCTCGCTGCAAAACAACTAAGATTTACATAGCAAAGCTTCAACAGATCAAGGCTCAGATAAATAAGGAGACAACAGAATACCCATATAACAAAGGCTTGGAGTTGTCCTATGAACAGGATCATTCTAAATAGTCTAGGCCATCCCTTGTACCTTTTGTCAGAGATATTTTCCAAGGAAAATTAAATGTTAAGCCCATAAGGAAAAGCTGATCTCCCAAGACTTTTTCTCATTCCCCCGATGTGTTAAAGCCTTGCTAGTTTCTCAGCACAGAAACCTTGAAATCACTGCTGATATATTTCTTTCTCAGTCCTATCACTAAAAATGGTTCCATTTTCCAGAAAATCACTCAAGGTCATAGATTTTTCAAATGCAACTCTTCTTCTTCAACAAAATAATAGATACTATGTGTTTCATGATGACAATTATCATCAAATATCACAAATAATTTGTATATATACTATTTTATCTGACCACCTAAACACCTGAAAAGATAGTGCTATATGACTCAGTTAAAAAATTCTTAGAAAAGCCAAGTAACTTGTCCAAAGTCATGGGGCTAATGAATGGAGTAATAGACCAGAAATCCAGGCAAAAGAGCTTTACTTGAAGAGTTTTGCCTCTAAACTCCATTAAGTGAAACACCACATCTCTCTCCATACATGATTACTCATCAGTGCTCTCTAGACCTCACTGCTAATGAGAATCCACTCCAGAGCCTCGCAGTAACTGAAATACTACTGGTTCTTTGGTTTTAGGAGGCATCCCCCCAAGTTCTCCTGATCATTTTGATCTTTGCTTACTCAGTCAATTCTGTAAAGGTTCATCTTCTGTCTAGATTAGTGGTCAGGAACATGAATAAGACAAACAGGATTCCAAACCCTAGTTCTGTAACTCACCATGTCACTCTGGTTGTTATATAAATGTGTTAATACTCAGGGTACCTGTGTGTAAGAAAGAGGATGATTCTAATGCCTTGCTTTCTGTTTTTTGAAATTAATGAGATGTGTGAAGAAGATTCTCATAATGACTGTCACATAGCTATTTTCATTTTTATCTCATAATGTGCTTCTGGATGGAAAATGTAGCTCAGTAGTGGAGCTTCTTTAAAATACTTTTTATTTAAAAATTAAGTTTATCCTAATTTTGAACTAATGTAAACATTAGATTTTAAAAGAAAAAAGTCTTATTTTACTTTTGTGTGCTTTGAAGTTTGTGAGTCAATGCTAAGTAAGAACTGATTGACTCAGAAAGCCTATTAAGTGTGTAGATGAATAAAACACTGAAAGAAAAGACAATTGGGAATGATACCAAACAGGAATGGATTCTATATAAAACCTTTCATTCACTTATAAAAAAAAACTGATAGAATTAGCTATATGAAAATCACCAACTCTCCCACCCAGTGTTGTGTTTGTTTGTGTATGTACATAGAATCAATGTATATTTGAAAGCCAGAAAACAAACCTGGCTATCCACCTGTTTTGTTGTTGTTGTTGCTGTTGCTGTTGTTGTTTTGTGTGTGTGTGTGTGTGTCTGTGTATCTGTGTCTTTCTGTATCTGTGTGTGTATGTGTGTGTATCTCTCTCTCTCTCTCTCTCTCTCTCTCTCTCTCTCTCTCTCTCTCGTGTGTGTGTGTGTGTGTGTGTGTGTGTGTGTGTGTGTGTTTGGCTTACAGTCACGTGGAGGGAGTGGGTATATATCCTCATGCACACTCTTTTACTTATTCCCTTAAGACAAAATATCTCACTCAACTTGAAGCTTGATTGCCAGTTAGCAAGCCCCAATGATTCTTCTTTCTTTGCATCTCACAGTTCTGAGTTTACAGGCAGACTAAGCTACATGGCCATATCCAGCTTTTTATGTGAGCGCTGATATCTGAGCTCAGAGTCTCACAGTTGTACAGCAAGCACTCTTAACACATTGAGCCATCTCTCCAATCCTGTAATCTGGCTTTTTGAGAAAGTGTCTCTCATTGGCTGAACATACCAACTAGGTCTCCCTATCTCCACCTGCATGCTTGACTTTTAAAAATAGGCTCTGGAAACCCAACCAGGGTCCTTATGTTTGTATAATAAGTACTTTATCTAACAAGAAATCACAACAGTTCTACATTCTCATTTTTAATCTGCATGAAGGATAAAATGCTTTGAGCATTCCAGATGTAAATCAGAAAAGAAGGGAAAACAAAGACTGCTTCTAGAGGATACAAAAGAGAATTAGACTTGCACTAAGGGGTGACTGCAAAGAGAATTACAATACAGCTGGCTGACTGTACTGCTCTACATTTGAATAGTGTCAAAGATGGAAAACACATGGTGATTAAAAAGTCTTAGCTTCATTGTGTCTCCAGTTTCTGATGCAAGCACATAAAAGTCCTTTTATTGTCGGGTTTCGAACCTGGGCCACGGCATGGCAGATGGAAGGAAATGCGACAGTGGCAACGGGCCCAGGGGTAGAGAGTTTTTATAGGGAAAAACTATAAGCTGGGCCGGGCGGTGGTGGCACACGCCTGTAATCCCAGCACTCAGGAGGCAGAGCCAGGTGGATCTCTGTGAGTTCGAGGCCAGCCTGGGCTACCAAGTGAGTTCCAGGAAAGGTGCAAAGCTACACAGAGAAACCCTGTCTCGAAAAACCAAAAAAAAAAAAAAAAAAACAAAACAAAACAAAAAAACTATAAGCTGGAATTACATACTTTGGCAACTTGGGACTGGGTAGAAGGGATATGGGGCAAGGTGATTTTTTTCTAAACTATTGGGGTTGGACTTCTTGGTGGGGAATCACAACTTGCTGGGCAGGATTATCTGGGCTGCTCAGGAGGATTATCTAGATATCTCAAGGGCCATAAACCACAGACAGAATGTCTGCAGGAGCATACTGCCCTATATCTGTTCGAGTTGTCATGGCACATTCCTAAGGTACTTACTGGAACTGAGTACAGCGGGTGGTTTAAGATGGTGGCCATTCCCTAAGATGGAGTCGGTATTGGCTTCACAGTATAAACATATTTTCTGAAAGAAATATTTTCCTTAAAATGTGTTTTCATGGGCTGGAGAGAGAGCTCAACAGTTAAGATCATTGACTTCTCTTACAGAGAACCCAGTTTCAATTCCTAGCACCAAAATGGAAGTTGATAACTGTTTGTAACTCCAGGTCCAGGGAATCTGATACAAAATCTGGCCTCCACAGGCACCAAACATGCATGTGGAACATAGACATTTATAAAGGCAAAACACTATATATATATATATATATATATATATATATATATATATATATATATGTCTTTTAAAAACTTACAAAAATGATTTTTAAAATGTGTTTTGTTTATATGCATATGATTGGTTCTAAACATTATAGTTTTGCTTTAATGTAGTAAGTAGTTGTAGTAACAAAATACAAATTGAGGAGGTGCTTATTTTAAAAAGTGACATTCTCCGAATTCTCCAAAGACCTTTCCTTTGCATTCAGTATCCCCATTCTTCAACCATCCTGAGACTTGATGAAGATGATCAGGCATATTTGGGAAGCAACATAATACCATAGTTGTCAAGCTGGGTCTCAGGGGAACCTGCAGAGATTCCCAGGTTTTTGTGTCTCAGAAGAAAAAAAACGTACCAGGGGCACAGGCCCATAGATCATATTTTAGAGTAAATGACATGACAGAAACAAAGACAGCACAGCAAAAGAACACTAAGTTGGTGTTTCCTCACCCCAAAGCCAGTTCCTGACCACTGCACCCTCACTTAGAGCTATTCAACTACCAATCTTGTCAAATCCATCATGTTTAAGATCCATCTTTTTCAAGGAGATTAAAAACTCTACAATAACACTTTAGATTGTGGAAATTAGCATACATTGTCCCTTTAAGTGGTCAAACAGGTAAAATTTGTTATAGGACATTTGGAATGGCTTCAGGCTAAAATGCCTTTGAGTTTTTCTAAGTGATAATATAGGTCAGGTACTGGCTGTTAGTATTCGTTGCAATGACTTGAACTGTTGGCTTCAGAAAACATTTAGGGGCTTTCCTTTATGCTTTTGAGATTTTATCAGCCTCAGACACAGACTTAGTCACTTAGGATTTGGGCTGTGTGAAAGCAAATAATGGAAAAATAGGCTGTGTGTTAGCCTGCATCAAGATTTAAGAGGAGACAAACAATAAACACAATTAGAAAGAATCCAGATGCTTAGGAAGGCTGGCAGGACAAGCAGCTCTCCAGTAAGTCTAAACAAAACTCTTAAAAGCAAGGCCCTATCATAGACAAAAGAAGAGGAGCTTTCAATTAGACAGCTTTCTAACTAGTTAACTGAAATGTCAGGACCACAACAGCACAATTCTCACATACTCTTTTCTTCCTCAAGGTTGCTGATTTTTCAACTCACGCAGAGAAAACTTGTGTCCATCTTGTGTGTTATGCTCATGCTAGAGTCTGCTCATTGATAGGCTTCAATTTCCTTCTAGGTTTATGGAGATAAGTGTAGCCAACAAGTGGGACATATGTGTCCAGTCCATAGCTGCCCCTGGGTAGATTTTGTTTAGAAGTTCTCACTTGTAAGCTGGGTTTCAGGAATTCAGCAGCTGTCCAGCTGACACTTGCTGCAGCTGGAAGAAGTCAAATTACTTGACTGACTGAACTCTTGCAACCTGGTCACCCAAAAGAATTGTTGCTTTATGGTAAGAAGAGGAATCTCAAAAGTAAATATCCATCTTTATGGGCAGGTGTGGTGATATTTTATTTGTGCACCCCTATAAAGCTTATCTGAAGATCCAAGGAAAAAGCCAGCCAATATATTAAACATAGAAGTCAGGCAATGGTAGCACACGCCTTTAATCCTAGCATACGGGAGGCAGAGATTCATTCAGATCTCTGTGAATTCAAGGCCACACTAGGAACAAAGCCAGGCATGGTGGCACATGCCTTTAATCCCAGCACTAACCATGGAGGTCTGGATGTCTGTACAGACAGACACGAAGTGGTGTAGATGGGCAGAGAGATGAAGAGGGAAGGGACAGAAAGGTATATAGGTGTAGATATACAGGAAGTAACTCTCTCTTGGCTGAGGATTTCTAGCAGTAAGAACATAGCTGGCTTCTTTTTGCTTCCCTGATCTCTCAGTTTTTACCCCAATATCTGGCTCCAGGTTTTTTATTAATCAGACCATGTAGCAATTCATCTTACAGCCAGGTGTTGTGGCAAAGGCCTTCAATCCCAGCACTTAAGAGGCAAGGCAGCCAAATCTCTAGGAGTTCCAGGACAGCTAGGGCTGTTACACAGAGAAACCCTGTCTTGAAAAAATAAAAAAATATATATCCATCTCTATGACCCAAAATGACACAGAACTTGTAGATTGTGCTTATATATCTCAAAATAGAGAATATTGGCCTTAACTTAAAAACCTTGAAAAAGTTTTAACTTGCTTAAAGATGCAGGGCACCTAACGTATACTCATTGTTGGAAAATATTTTTATTTAATTTGAGAAAAATTGGATCACATTTCTTTCATGACAGTCTGAAGAAATACGTATATGCTATGTACATAGTAGAATCCATGTAACAATACTTACACAATCAGATTTTGTGACAAATATCTTTGTATTAAATGCTTTCATTCTGTGTATGATATTTATAGTTCTTACTGTACATAGAATTTCAAAAGAGATTAAATGGCTCTTTGATATCTCTGTCAATCATTTCCAGTGGCCCAACATCATTCACCCTCCTAGTAGTCATTAACAGGCACTTATCACTTGTCACATATGATTAAGTATATCTTCTGTGAGTTGACTTGATTGATAGTATTGTTTGACTCCAAAATGCACCTGCTCTATGCCTTAAATTCTTGTAGCCTTGTGTCATCACTGTCCCAATTTAATTAATTAATTTTGATCAAAAGCCATGTTTTAATATGAAATCTAACAAGAGAAATATAAATGTGTTTTTTACAAGTACAGTACATATATTTCAAATATTTCCAACAGGATTACCCAGATAGTAACTTCATTTAGTAGATCTCCCCAAGTGTTCCTCTAATTAATTCATGAATATGGAGAAGACTAAATTATATTTTCATTATTTGGCTACCATTTGTCACTGCTAAATATAACATATATGAAAGTCTCACCTCAGCTGAAACATCTCCAGATTTTCCTCGGTAGGGAATTTCATATGCCTGCATCTGATGCTTAGTGAGTCCTGCCGACTTCTCAGCAAGTTCCCTCCAGCTTCTTCCAAGCTTAACAGCTGAGGTCAGTATAACAGCCTCTTGGATAAGACGCGCCACTAATGCTTGGCAATCCATCTTTAGCAGAGCCTGAGGCAGCAAGTATATATCATACTCAAATACAACTCATTGACTTTTTCCTTTAAACTACAATTTTCATTATGTTTTCTAGAAATTGGAATCCCTTTACCCACCACACATATAGTTGAGGTTTTCAAACTCAGAACAGTGATTTATATTTAAGAAAATTGAACACATTAATCACAGTGATCACATATACTAGAATTAGGGGAGCATTAATATAGCCTCAGTAGCTAACTATGGCATCATTGGTAAACCACTTTCTTAATATATGTCTTAACGTCTTTAACTACTAATGGAACAAAATCAACTGTTTATCAGACTCCAGCAGTTGATAATCTCTGAATCTAGAGGTAATTAATTACTCACTCCCCTCAAAACTTATTCCTTACCTTAACAGAGGATTAACACAGATCTATTTCAGCAAAATGTGCTTTAAATTTTTCCTAGAATCATGTTTATTGAATAAACACATGCTGGTCCTTTAATTTTGAACAAAGCTACAGATGTTTTTGAATTTAAATCATCTGCCTTCCTCACCACTAACATGATGCTGTTAATGTAAACCACACGGTAATAAAGCAAATGCTCCCCTACGATGTGAAAGTGGAATGCTACCAGACTCCCTTTCTTCATTTTTTGCACACTTGAGCTTTCTTTCTGACTATTTGTTTCTGGCAGTATAAGTTTCTTTTATGCTTTGAGTATATTTAAAAAATATATGAATAGATACATATATATGCAAATAAGTCTGTAAACATGCTTGGCAGTCCTTTATTATGTAAGAGTACCTAGGAGTTTTATTTACCCATATGAAAAAGTAAATAAAGTAAAATTAATTGAAAAGGCACTAATTAAAATCTACCATGTCTATCCTCATGAGATCTACAATCAACAGGACAGTTCATGGACTCTAGACACTAGTTTTATTGACCCCTCTTTTTATTCTGACAATGGCAGCCCCAGTGAGAAGCAATCCCAAGTCAGAAGTCCTGCAAAGCATACTTGAGTTTTGTGGCATGTTTTACAATGGCAAAGTACAATTTCATAAGAAGTATTTGATATACCATTGTAATGCTTTGTATAGTGGATATGGAGACAATACCATTCTGCCTAATCTTCTAGAACTAATGTAAAAGCACATACTGAAGGGCTTTCAGAAATGTCACATATTAAGTAGACAAAAGCATTCACTCTTTTCTTCTCAACTTGACCCATCAAGAAACAGAGCAAGAAAAATTTACACTTAATGCAAAGGATGTTTGAAGATATAACTCTATACCACAGAAGGGTCAATAGTTTGCTAACAGATGGCCAAGCCGAAGCCTCTTTTAGAAGGATGTCCTTATGGTACCACTAAGGCTTAGTATTAATTGTTTGGTCCATTAAATACACTTTCTTGAATTGGGTCAGCATTGTTTAATCAAGATATTCTATAATTTATTATGCCCTCCCCAAACTACAGGTATGATCAGACCTGACTTATTTTCAGCTACCAAGAAAAGAAAGTAAACTTTTGTTTGTAGTTTTCTGAGTCTGTGCTGAACAACATCTGAGTTACACAAAGAAGCTATTACAAAATGAATGTATAGCTTATACTGAGCAGGACAGCTTCTAGTATTCAGTCATCTGGGCCCACAGTCAGTGGGAACACAGCATCTCATAATAAAACTATCCACTTGCCAACTAGACAGCTCTCAAGTTTTACTGCTCTTGGTCCCATTTTACAATCATTTCTTAAGCATACAAATTATTATCAATGTCACAGATTGAATTCATTCACCATTTTTTCTTTGCTGTTTCCAGCTTTATTAAAACTTACTTCTTAACATGTCTCTGCTCACTGCCTCAATCATCATTTCCATACTGACAGGCACTGACTTCGTACTTATGCTATTCAGTACACTTACTAACATGTACTTGCAAAAACATTTTATGTTGTAGGATATTATTTTAAGATGTGTTATATTTGTTTATGCTATGGATCATTTAATGGTGCAAAGATGTGTTGCATTCTTTTATGCTGTATTTAACTTTGTAAAGCTGTGTTACTTTGCCTGTCCAAAACACCTGATTGGTCTAATAAAGAGCTGAATAGCCAATAGCAAGGCAGGATAAAGGATAGGTGGGGCTGGCAGGCAGAGAGAATAAATTAGAGAAGAATTCTGGGAAGAAGAGATCAAGGAACAAGAAAAGAAGGAGAGGGAGATGTCATCCACCCAGCCACCCACCCACCCAGACAGCCTTGTAGTAAGAGTGAAAGTAAGATACACAGAAGTAAGAAAGGGAAAAATCCAAGAGGCAAAAGGTAGATAGACAGGATAATTTAAGAAAAGCTAGCTAGAAACAAGCTAAGGTAAGGCCAGGCATTCATAAGAAATAATAAGCCTCCATGTTTTTTATTTGGGAACTGGGTCTCAGGCCCCCCAAAAGACCAAGAATAAAAAACAACCAATGACAATTTTATGCTCCCCAACACACTATTTGAAGGTAGTTTTAGCATTTAGCATTTAGGAAGTATTAGCTACCTTCATACATTCATATTTTAATCTTCTTTAGAGATGTCATCTTGATATTTTGTTACTATAACATTGAATTTCTGTTTTAAATCCAATTATTTATAATTCTTCACAAGGCTTTTACATGCTAAAAAGAGTTGATCCTTGAAAATTCTATTAGAATATTAAATATAGTGTAAGCAGAATCATTGTTGGGGTCATGAATTATTACATACCGAAGAACATTAAACTGATGAAATAGTGGATAATACTTATGTGTTTGAAGGAAACAAATATTGAAAAATGAGCCACTAGTAGGCCAGATCTTTTTGTTTGTTTGTTCTTCTTTACTTTCATGTTATGGAGCTCCTATTATATTTGAAGGGCTATCTAAATATTTGAGAAAAGAAGAGTTAATCTCTTAAATTTAAAGGAAAGGGCCCAACAAAAATACAACCTTTAAACCCTCTTAAAAGATGATTTTTGCAGACCTATTTTCTGAGAAAATCATGATTGACTCTCAAATCATGAATCTAATGCTATGACCTTGTAGGAAAAGTTCCCAGGGACTTCAATGTATTTATGACTACTAGTTTTCATGTTTGTTATAAATATCATCAAGATCTCTAAATGAGTTATTACGATCAACCAATACTCACCACAATCAGTTCATAAAGAAACTTTCTGGTACTTCTGTCTTCGTGGCAATCTTCCTTTAACTTCTTGACAATGTAAGAAACCCTTTCTGGTTCCTTGTCTGCTTGAATTTGATCAAAATCTTCCTGTGCCAGATGTGAGTAGCCCAGGACATTAGCTAAAACTTTCCAGTCATGAATGTTTTCTGATACCAGGGTCAATACAACAGAGTATATATAAGTCATATTTTTAAATGGCAAGGCAATTTGCTCCAAAAGATTCTTGGTTGTCAAAATGCCATCAGACAGAGACATCACTTGTTCTTTGGAAATCACTTTGACATTTTTACAATGCACAAGTCCGACCTTACCTCGGAGGACTCCTACATACCATTCTTTCACTTTGGATTGTCCAATGGCTCTTACTGTGCCTTCTCCAAGAAGGGCGATTGTATCCCCCTTTAAATAATCAAGTAAGTAGTCAATCCTACTTTGCCTCAGGACTGTCTTCAGTGTGACCCCATAATTGGTAAAGTTCATATTTTTATCTTGGAAAGTGGGGTACTTAACAAGGCCCGCTGATAACAAAGGCACTCTCTTGCCTTCTCTCTCCTTCTGGAAATAGCTCTGAAGATGTGAGAGCCTTTTTAGGTTTGGGGCTGGATCAGGTGAAGTGACAAAAAATTGTGTGACTGGTTTTCCCCTGGGAGGCCCCACATGAACCCTGAAAACAAACAAGTGCATCTCTCTGTGGTCAACTGAAGAAAAGGACATTTGTTGATGAACTACTGCACCTGCTTCCAATTGCCTTTGTGCAATTATTTTCCTTTCTCTCTCTACCTTTACTTCAAAATCAGGATCACATGAAAAAGCTGAAATAATTAAATCTTGTGGCTTGTCAAGTAAAAATGAATGCTTCCCCCAGAGATGAAATACTACCGGAGATATGTTTTTTCCACCCTTCCTAATGTCAGAGACTGTAAACTTTCCTGGCACATAGTTGTGTCCACAAACTGTGAAAACAGCAGTAAAACTTGGGTGGATATATTTGGGTCCATAAATTCCAATGGAGGTGGTTTTATGAATATAATCCCAAATAGTAGCAGCTGGTGGCTGAATGGCCTTAGCTTGCACAGCTATGACTATGTACATTACAGGGCTCAGATCAAGAATCTTTGCTTGAATTGTGTCTTTGTAGAAATAGCAGTTGTTTAGTGCTTGGAAAGGGCCTTCTCTGTCCAGGCTGTGTAAACACACCATTTCTGTCATGACTTGGCTCAGAGGATCTATTTTCACTTCTGCTCCAATTTTCATCTCCAGCAAAATAGCTTCCATGGTCTTCAGATTGCTTAACCTGATTTCCAACAGAGGGCTTACAGTGCAGGACAGATCATGGTTCAGCTTTGGTGGAGGATCCAAAAATGCTCTCAGAGATACCTCCTGGAATTCTCCTACAGCTACGTGTCCTTGGGGTACATGAACGGTGATATCTGAGTTGGGTAACTGCACTGATCCTCCGTGATGGTTTAATTTACAAAATGCAATAGTCTCTGCAATTTGTGTTTGAGCCCACCCAGGACTCTGATTAACTATATTCAGATCCAGGCAAGAGCGGGCCAGCTGACGTTGACTTAGCCAAGCCATTTTATATGCTTCTCGGTCATTTTGAAGCCATTCTAAGTCTTGTATTAGGATCTGGCCAGAGCTATGTATACTTTGATGAGTATGTGTTGTATCATCTAAGATGTCCAGGAGTTCTGAAACACTCTTAGATCTTCCTGACTTCCTTGAGGAAGATGGCCTAAGCAAGTGATCCATGTCAAGTTCATCACCAGAGGAATCAAAAGAATTCCCTATTTCTATTTGTCTTGAAAAAAGAAAAGGATCCTCCTTCAAAATGGACATATTATCTCTCTTTTGGTTATTTCTTAGCTGAGTGATGTCATCCAGAAATGGGTTCGAGGCAGACAGCTCATTCCAGAATGGATTTGTAGCTTTTGCAGTACTATTGCCATGATGAACAGAAGCATCTGGCCAATTGTGAGGAAAGCCGAGCTTCTGGCATGCTTGATATTTAAACAAAAACAAAGCAAAAAATAAATAAAGTGGGAGTCTGAGATACAACCATGATTGATTTATTCATACTTTAAAAATTCAAAACTTACTTTAGGTTTTGATTTTTAAGGCTGCTGTCTACTACAAGCTCAGTAGTAAATCATATCAATTTGTTTATAATGAGGAAAAGGGAATTTTATACCAAGTTATTTTGAGTACAGGTACATTAATTTTATCTTAAGGTATCATGAAATATAAAGTGAATGAATGTTGAGTATAGTAGATAATTACATATAACAACACACTAATAATGTATTTAACACATTCACTTATACTTCCATAAAGTTATGCCTAATTATTTTATGTTTCATTTACCTAAACTCCTGAAAAAAACAGCCAACATCCAGATTTTTCTAAACATTGAGCTGTTGGTCTCATTATGTCCAAAGGATCAATTTGATGTCTTTCTTTTCAAATAATACCTAAGGAATGTCAAACATATCCATACATACTTAAAATAGTTTTCTAAGCAATCTTCTAAGTTAAAGTTATCATTAGTTATTCATGTTCTGGTAACATTGTATTAATAAATTTAACATTACATTTTGTATGTGTGTGAAAGACACACTGAAAAAAATAGATTGACAGTGAAGTTACTGCCTTCAGGAATTCACTGGACTTTATGGGATGCCACTAGAAACAGAAACTTTATTATGTCTCTGGAAAGGGCTTGAAGAGCACATAAAAACTTCAACATATCCCATAGCGTCAAGGTTATTTTATGTTCAGAGCGGCTTCTGTTTGGCTTTTTCACAGAAACTACTAGTCACACACGTGAAGGCTCCGTGTATTTGCTGCTGCCTCAGGCACAGTAAAAGCCATCGTGCACAACTGAGTTATCTGAAGTTTTCTGGAAACAAGAGTTTCAGAAAATTGTTACTTTCTATGAATTGATATTCATAGAGCATTTATTTTGCTTTAAGTGAGTTATGCTACTTATTAAAAAGTATGAGATGGATTGTGGAAAACAGAAATAGTATTTATCTTATTACCACACATCCTCAATCCTTCTACCCCAACTCTCTCAAAACTCATTTTTTCCCCTCTGATATCAGGTAAATGGATTCTGCTTCATGAAGATTATTAGGCTGCTTCAGTCTCTGCTTGTCTCCATTTAAGTGTACAATATTTGCAGGACATACTATTCATTTATTAATAAATTTGTGCCTCTTTATGATATTTATTGTAATCTGTGAGTATTCTTTATTTATTTGTGTGTGTGTGCATGTGTGTGTGCTGCATGTATTTGTATATGGTGCATGTGTGTGTGGTGTATGTGTATGTGTGGTGCATGTATGTGTGTGTGGTGCATGTGTGTGTGGTGCATGTGTGTGTGGTGCATGTGTGTGTGGTGCATGTATGTGTGTGTGGTGCATGCGTGTGTATGTGGTATATGTGTGTGTGGTGCATGTGTGTGTGTGTATGTGGTGTATGTGTGTGTGTGGTGCATGTGTGTATATGTGGTACATGTGTGTGCGTGGTGTATGTGTATGTGTGGTGCATGTGTGTGTGTGTGTGTGTGTGTGTGTGTGTGTGTGGTGCGTGCGTGCATGCGTGTGTGTGGGGGGGGGGTGCATGTGTGTGGGAGGGAATGTGCATACAATTACATCTCTATTTGAAGGTCAGAAGTTGACATTAAGTGTCTCCCTCTATCACAGTTCACCTTATTTTGTGAGAGAGGGTCTCTCATTGAACCTGGAGCTCACTTGCCACACTTGCTGGGCAGTAAGCTCCAAATCTGCCTGTCTCTGATCCCCTAGTACTAGGACTACAGATGCACACCCCATGCCTGCCTTTTAATGTATACAGGCAAAATAAAGCCTTGTCCTCGTGCTTAAGTGGAAAGCACTTTACCCACCCAGGCATCTCTCTAGCCCATATTAGTGTACTTTCTTAAGAAAACATTTATCTTTAATGATATTCTATTTGTGATAGCACTTGTACTTGGTAGTTTTGTAAATCTTCTATGGCACTTTTTAGAGGCAAACATTTCATACGTATAGGAAATGATTTGACTTAATTCCACAGAAATATTACCATATTATAAATTCTTGTACCTGTAATATTATGATTTTTTGAGAGTGTTGAGGCTTCCATGTCAACCAAATTTCCTTCAGATCTACTTCGAGCAATTCCTCTTGGCCAGCGGTAGGCTCTTTCACTGATTAGCATCTTGCCACCTATAAAGCAATTAGAGGCATATTAATTGTAAGCACATATAAGTAAATTGGCAGAGGAAACAATCTAAAAAAATGGTCATTCATACTTAAACAGAAAACTTCATGTAAGAATATCTACACAGAGCTGGGCAGTGGTCACCCATGCCTTTAATCCCAGCACTACAAAGCAAGTTCCAGGACAGCCAGAGCTGTTACACAGAACACAGGTCTCTGCTTCTGGTAAATATCCTGAAATGAGTGTTATCACATTTTTGAAAAATGCCAATTCTAGATTAATCTCAAACAAAGAATTTACCCTGGAAATGCCTTCATTAGTGAGTCAATATAAAGCAATCAATGAACATCTCAAAGATAAGAGAAAGAACAATAAGTTGACACTTAAATAGATAATCTCTGATTGCTAGAAAATCAAACTAATCTCAAAATTCCCAAATTCTTCTACATGCCCAACACAATCCCATGAAAATTACATTAGATATATATTATATGTATATGAGTATGTTTGTAACTTTCCCTTTTATTTTTAATTGAAAAATCAAAATTGTTGTATTTATCATACAAAGTATGCTGTTTTTGAGACATGTTTAAAAACACGTTTTTGTCATTGAAAATGCCAAAGACAAATGTTAAAGATAATCCAGGTAATACTCATTGCCTGCCAGCTATCAGCATTTATTATAAATGTATGCTAAGTAATACAATGTGAAATTAGAACAGAAATATATCAAGGATACAGAACCGCCACCTCAGAAGGAGTCTCATACTCATATAAACTCTTGATATCCACCTGACTGAGGCATTCATGAAAAGCAATGTAGGAGTCATGAATTATTCATTGTCAATGTCAAAAAACAACAATATCCTATCCCCCTCTCCAAAGTCTTCCTATGTAGCCCTGGCTGGCCTATAACTCACTGTGTAAATCAAGTCCACTATGTAAAGAGGTCCATTTGCCTTTGCCTTCCAAGCACTGATGATATGAAGGGGGAAATGGAAAAAAATGGGGAAGGGGACTGACTAGGGAATGAGGGAGGAAAGGCAATTCAGAGGTAGAGGAGGAATACGCAATACTAAAGCTATTTGAAAAGGCCATAGGGAATCATATTATTTCATGTTTACTAAAATTATGTATATATAAATTACACATGTATGTAGCTTAAAAGATGTTATGCCACTTATGATGACAATGCTCCCCCAAAAGCCATAAACATCTAACAAAACCCCATTGCCAGGCATGGGAAACCTCCTTTTGAGTTGTTGGTCAGAGAAGACCACCCTAAGAATATAGATTACTGCCATCACCTTTGGTTGCCTCCTACAAATTGAATGTAAGATCCTATTGCTGAAGACATCAGATACTTCAGGTAGAGGAGAAACTGAGTTAGATCTGACGTGGAAGCCTCCTTCCTGGGTATTAATTCTCATAGTACTACAAGGAGCTATGCAAGCTGCCAAGGGAAAAAAACAATTAATGTGTAATAGTGGCACTGAGGGTAACCAGCAGCCATCTAACCGGACTTAAGGCCTGCTTAATAGAAGGGAATGCATGCCAGATACTGTAAACCTAGCCTACTGAGGCCTATGACCCCAGAGGAGAACCTACTGCTGCCACTCTCCTAAACCTGTATAATTTCTAACTGCATTCTAAATACTCATCCTTATACCCACAGACAGGTGTAGCTCTCACCCTTCATCAAAAATGCTTCTTTCTGCAACAGATTGATGATGACAGAAGGCCACAACTGGTCAAAATGTAGAGAACAATTGACTATGGGGTACCCACCCCAATAGATATATCTACAACACAACCCCTACACACAAGACTCAGGAAACATTTCAGAAGGATGGATGGAAAGATTGTAAGAGCCAGAGGACCAGGAAATAAGCTTCAAGATAGTATCTTTTGTATATGACAGGAAAGATTTACCTGTGAAAGCTCACCAATAATGGAGCCTAAAGAGAAAACCTAGCAAAAAGGGAAAGTGCATATACTCTGGTGGAAGTATTAATAGATACAACCACTTGAAGTCCATCTGGCAAGATTTGTGAGGATGCTCACAGCCTGGTATCCAGGAATTTCAATTCCATCCCATTGCTTTTGCTCTTCTAAAACTCTACACGCGACTAAAGAATGCTGAGGTCTGACAAAGTAGTCTTCCCCATAACACAACAATTGGCTATTCAATATCAAATGGTCATTCCTGAAAACACACATACAAGTAACGTCATACAAACTGAGCAATTTAGTAATATATATGTATATGCATATATATGTAACAATAATTAATAAAAAAACAAACAATTACATTGTTGCAAATGTAATTCCTAATGTAACAACAAATATGAACTTGAAAGAGAGTAAGGAGGGGTATATGTGAATGCTTGAAAGGAGGAAAGGGAAGGGAGAAATGCAATTATAATCTCAAAAATAAAAGAAATATTTTAAAAAGGAGATTATACATGAATGTTATTAATTATGTAAATACAAACTGAATTTAAATGTCTTTTATCACATAAATGGATAAATAAATTATGGTATTTTAATGTAACAGTACTATTCAACAGTGAAGACAGATGAACTACAGTTAAAAGTATAAACATTATGTTAAGGGTTCTCATTTCCTGAGTGAGAGTCAGTGTTACATACAGCTCTCTCTTTGGTCCTTGACACTGAGAACAGATGTTTAAGAATCTGATTTTCAGTGGAAAAAAAAATAAGCCTCAAGGGGCTGCAGAGACGGCAGTGTTTGGAGCACTTGCTGCTCTTCCAGAAGACATGGGTTCGAGTCCCAGCATTCTTTTTATTTTATTTTATTTTATTTTATTTTACAATACCATTCAGTTCTACATATCAGCCACGGATTCCCTTGTTCTCCCCCCTCCCACTCCCTCCCCTTCCCCCAAGCCCATTCCCCATTCCCACCTCCTCCAGGGCAAAGCCTCTCCCAAGGACTGAGATTGACCTGGTAAACTCAGTCCAGGCAGGTCCAGTCCCCTCCTCCCAAACTGAGCCAAGCGTCCCTGCATAAGCCCCAGGTTTCAAACAGCCAACTCATGCACTGAGTACAGGACCTGGTACCACTGCCTGGATGCCTCCCAAACAGATCAAGCCAATCAACTGTCTCACTTATTCAGAGGGCCTGATCCAGTTGGGGGCCCCTCAGCCTTTGGTTCATAGTTCATGTGTTTCCATTCGTTTGGCTATTTGTCCCTGTGCTTTATCCAACCTTGGTTTCAACAATTCTCGCTCATATAAACCCTCCTCTTTCTCGCTAATTGGACTCCCGGAGCTCCACTTGGGGCCTAGCTGTGGATCTCTGCATCCAGATTCCTCAGTCCTTGGATGGGGTTTCTAGCACAACAATTAGGGTGTTTGGCCATCCCATCACCAGAGTAGGTCAGTCCCGGCTGTCTCTCGACCATTGCCAGCAGTCTATTGTGGAAGTATCTTTGTGGATTTCTGTGGGCCTCTCTAGCACTTTGTTTCTTCCTTTTCTCATGTGGTCTTCATTTACCATGGTCTCCTATTCCTTGTTCTCCCTCTCTGCTCTTGATTCAGCTCGGATCTCCCACTCCCACAGGCTCTCTTTCCCTCGACCCTCGCCCTTCATTGCTCCCACTCATGTTCAGGTTGTTCATGTAGATCTCAGCCATTTCTCTGTCATTGGGCAATCCTCGTGTCTTTTTTGGGGTCCTGTTTTCCAGGTAGCCTCCCTGATGAAGCAGTCCAGTCATCCTTGTTCCACATCCAGAATATATAAGGAACTCAAGAAATTAGACATCAAAATGACCAACAGTCCATTTAAGAAATGGGCTATAGAACTAAATAGAGAATTCTCAACAGAGGAAACTCAAATGGCTGAAAGACATTTAAGGAATTGCTCAGCATCCCTAATCATGAGGGAAATGCAAATCAAAACAACTCTGAGATACCACCTTACGCCTGTCAGAATGGCTAAGATCTAAAACACTGAAGACACTTTATGCTGGAGAGGATGTGGAACCAGGGGAACTCTCCTCCACTGCTGGTGGGAATGCAAACTTGTACAACCACTTTGGAAATCAATATGGCACTTTCTTAGAAAATTGGGAATCAATCTCCCCCAAGGTCTAGCTATACCACTCTTGGGCATATACCCAAGAAATGCTCAATCATACCACAAGAGCAATTGCTCCGCTATGTTCATATCAGCATTGTTTGTAATAGCCAAAACCTGGAAACAACCTAGATGCCCTTCAACTGAAGAATAGATAAATAAATTGTGGCACATATACACGATGGAATACTACTCAGCAGAGAAAAACAATGACATTATGAGGTTTGCAGGCAAATGGATGGATCTAGAAAAAAAATCATCCTGAGTGAGGTAACCCAGACTCAGAAAGACAAATATGGTATGTACTCATTCATAGGAGTCCCAGCATTCTTATAGTGGCTCCCTGTCATATGTAACTTTAGTACCAGGGCATCCAACACCATCTTCTGGCCTCTGACGGCACTGCATGCACATGATGCAAAGACGCTAAAACATGCAAAAAAAAATTTTTTCAAGCCCAAGTCATAGGATGTGACTATGCTGAAGCAGATGACTGACACAGAAAAACTTTCTTCCTGATGTTACAACAGCACACGCACCTGGTCACCCAACACACCATTTTCTCTGTCTTAAAGTTCCCAATGTTGCATCCATTGCATCCTAAGATAAGCCAATCTTCCAGTCCACATTCTAGCAATAGTCCTCTTGTTCTTAACAATGTGCTGCCTATAACTCCTCCTACAAGTTGACCTTCCTATTTGGCATAATCCTTTTAAGTTACTGACTTCTTTTCAAAAGAAGTTTTTTGGGTTTTGTCATTGTTTTCCCCAGAAGTGGTGACTCATGCTTTTAAAACCAGGTCTTGGGAAGTTGAGGCAGTGGGATTTCTGTGAGGTCAAGGCCAGGCTGGATTGCACAGTAAGTTCCAAGCCAGAGTGAGGTACCAAGGAATATATGGCTCACATAAAAATACATTTAACAAAAGAAATTAAAAAACCTTTTCTGGTTTTATAATGAGGAACAAAAGAGAAGAAAGGAAAAATAAATGAAAAGGAGGGAGGACATTTTCCAAGATGTGGGCAAAAGTATTTTAAAAGGTAGCATCCTCAAAAACCTAAATGGTTCAATAACAAACTTTCCTCTTATACGGTAAATTACATTGAAAATTGAGTAAAAAAATGAATTATGCAATATGCAAATTTCTCTGAATCCTCAAGTTTCCTGGCAGCCCTTTGAAAATTCTGTGGTTGGATTTTACCAAGCATGATGTCCAAAGTTAAAAGTCCTTAGCACACCATAGGCTGACAGAGCTCAATCATTCAGCAAAATTTAGCAAACTCTAATAAACAAACAAACAAAAAGCTCAGGTCTTTCCACAGAAAAGCATTTTCAGAAAGATAAAGTACATTTTAAATAGAAACCAATTTAACCATCTGTCTGAGCGCTTTCCTCTCTTATGGGGAAAAACACAACAAAGGACAATTTACATTCCAAGATTCCTTTGAAATGAATAACCTTCCAAGTTAAAAAAAATTATAATCCATCTAAATAAAACAAGAAGCCCTTACTCACAGGGAAAGCACCCCCAGGGTCTTGGGTAGTTATATTAATATTACTGAAGAACCATAACATTTCAGGAAGGGCAAGCACAAGCTCCTCGCTGAAAGATCATAGCATCTTGGGAACACAGGCACTTGTAGTTCATAGATTCATCCTTCAGTCCAGCAACACCAGTCATCCACTGTCCCTCCACCTGGTTGTTTTAAACCTGTGTACCAGATTCACCTTCAGGTCTAACCAAATACAGCCTGTGAGGCTCACCTCTGTGCTTCTGCTGTAGAAAGTCTGGGTTAAGGCTAAGAATCCAAAACAAAGCTGGCCAATGACTGTTGCGTTTGTGGGAGTTCATGCTGAGAGCCACACTCCAAAAACTCCTGTGCTTTCCTAGCTGGCCTCCAGGCTGTTCTCAACAACCCCTGCAATTCTTCCTGTCCCAATCTTTCAGTATGTATACTTCACCACAGTACTAGGTCCTAAATCTGGATTAGGATGTGGACAAGGGGAGAGGTGGAATGGGGAAACAATCTAGGTTAGCATGACAGATGGAAGAGTATGCCTACTGCAGAGAACAAGGCTTGTTTACCCTGGGTGGCAAAGAGCACAGCCACACTTAATCACTCTCCTATGTTTTCTTGCAGTTTTACTCAAGGGCAGCCATAATCTAAAGCAGCATTTGTTGTCAGACATTGTCTAGAGAAGCATGAACCCAGTTTTCTAGAAAGAGCAGATGTCCAAAAATCCATCTCCTATCCACTTAATTTGGAACACAGGCTTTCTGGTGTGTCTTTTACTTATTCTGAACTCTTAAACCCCATTCCCCACCTTTTTCTTAAAGAACTGATGAGCAAAGTTTTGTCATTGAGTTATTTTGCTAGTAGTACACGAGCCCTTAAGCAACTGGGGAAACTTAAACGTTTCAAGTTTTTTGAGGGGAGAAAAAGGTGGGGAGGGGTGTGGAATTTTTGTTGTTTGTATTTTGGTTTTTTTAAAGAACCCGAAAACAATAAAACCAATGCACTTTAAAAGATTTCTTTCACCGGGCGGTGGTGGCGCAGGCCTTTAATCCCAGCACTTGGGAGGCAGAGGCAGGCAGATCTTTGTGAGTTTGAGGCCAGCCTGGTTTACAGAGTGATATTCAGGAAAGCTACACAGAGAAACCCTGTCTCAAAAAACCAAAAAAAAAAAAAAAAGATTTCTTTCTTTAAAAGGGTCAATCTGTCTTCTTCATGCTGGGCATGGAAACAGGGGCCTTGCATATTTTAGGGCTCTAGCACTAAGCTATTCCCAGCCGTTTAAAATGTTTACAGTGGTCTTTATATAATGAAAATCAATCAGTATTATAGAAACCAGAAGTTCAGGATATCTTCATTAGTCTTTGAATGTCTCAGATCCCTGTTATTTCCAAAGACCTGCACTGTATTTAGTTCTTCCCATGGTGTGTTATGTGGCTTTAAAATGTAAATTAGTCTATGACAACTACCACTCTTATAGATGATAACAAACACTAAAATGTCAGGAAAGAAACTGATAAACTAATAGACTTTTATTTTACTTTTAAATGTCAAACCTGCCCAAATAATATTACCTTACCATAAAAATGCAATTGGTATATAAGAACTGACTGGCTCACGAAGGAATCATTGTCACTGAAGACATTAACTAGCATGTTAATGGTCTGTATACTGGTGAGTATGTGGCCTTCTTGGATGTCATCCCTAGGGCACCTTCTGATGGAGATGTACATACCCTAATACCGCCTATGGAGTAGCTCCAGTATTTGTTAATCTCTGACCATTCTGAGCAAATATTTAATAGGTTTGACAGCCTGATAGCAAATTCCACAAGTCACTTTAGATGATTCTCTGGGGAGGGTAGCTGAGAGCCTGTCTCAGGTAGTTTAATAAAGGATAGATAGTATTTTCTATGATGCTTCTAGCATTGGTAGCTCAAATCACTTCATCAGTACATTTTCTTGTTAATATCACTATGCAAGGTGTGGTATTCATCACTTGTTTACTGGCATTTACTGGCAGAACTTAAATTCAGGGAAATTATAAAAATTCTGCAACATATATAACATTAGCATATGTCAGAGGCAGAGAGCTGACAGTCCAGAATCTGCTGTGCTTAATGATGTAGCAAAGGAAAGCTCCACAATCTTCATTCTTGAAGGCAAATTATCAGGGACTCTGAACAGATAAAGAAATACCTCAAAAAATTAAACAAGGGTCATAAGAGCTAGTAATTTTGAGAGCTTTGTGCATTTTTGTACTCTGGGTGGTGAAGAGTTGTCTTGGATGTGGACTTGGAAGATGATCCTCAAGTTCACTAGCATTTTCTTCATGGGTGTGTGACTTCTTGTCCAGTAACATCAGACCCCGCTCTCAGAAGGGCCCTTTGCTTAATATAATGATCCGCTGAAATATTTATTATATTTTGGACAAGAGATCACCACAGTGACTAAACATCTGAGAAAAACAAAGGAAGAAAGACTTATTTTGGTTCATGGTATTAGAGACATTGATCCATGATTAGCTGGTTCCATTGTTCTTAGGCCCATGGTAGGCAGAAGCATCACGGTGGAAGGGCATGGTTGAGGAAATCATCTCACATAGTGGCATCCAGGAAGTAGACAAAAGACAGAGAGGAAGTGTCTAGGACAAAACAAAGTCTTCAAAGATACTTGATGGCTTACTTTCTTAAATTATTCCTATCTCCTAGTAGCACAGCTTGATTAACACAGAGCTCTCATGATCCAATCACATGTCAAAAGTACATCAGCTGGCAACCAAACCTTATTTAATACCTAATAAGCCTTTAGGGAGGTATTTGATACAACAAGGTTATAACAAGGTTCTATATTTTCATTGAACACTGTCAATTATACATGTCAATTATCCTGATTTACAAAGCAGGCAGTGTTTACCCTTCAGAACCAGATATATAGCTGAAATTACAAGTGGCCATGAAGAGGGGGCAGGGAGGGAGTATTGGTTTTAATGAAAAAAATGTTTCACAATCAATGAAATCAAGCTGCAGAGAAGTCAAGTATGAGTATGGCTAAGGTAAAAGTTCATCATCAAGTAGGTTTGTGAGTTAAATAGCCACTAACTGACTCTGAAATCCACAGGAAGGAATTGTGGGAACAGCGTTACTCATTTCTATTAACCCCACCAATGTAGAAAATGATTGTTATATACTCGCAAAAGTTATCATGACTTAGAGTTTAAGGTAAGTACCAAACATGGCAAAGACAAAAAAAAAAGGTTTGTTAGGGAACTAAATGGATATAAGCAGGTTTGGAAGCCATTAAGGATGGACTCCCCTCTCATTATAAGCTTTATCACAACTTAAAATCTTAAAATACCATGGTGGAAGTATCAGAAGTTTGTTGAGGTAAATAGGTAGACAGACAGACAGATAGATATATAGATGATAGACAGATAGATAAATAGATAGATAAGTAGATTAATAAAATATAGCCTGTTTTGAAAGTTCAGAGCACGGTTCCTAAAGAAAGGAATATTCAATGTAGTATTGCAGATTTTTGATAAACTATACATTGTAAAATAGCAATCTTTTAAGATTAAGCTAAGACTATAATTGTCAGTGGATATTTGCTATTTTAATTTTATCTATTTTCAGGTAGGTTCATTTTACATGGCTATGTATATGAACATATACATATATCCAAACACCATTCTTTGTTTCAAAAAGAATTTGAGAAGACTTACAAATATTCAAGTAACACAAGTTTAAACATAGAAGTGTATATTATTCTTGGGTAAAAATGTTAAAATCAAAACAAGTAAGGGAATAAATTAGAGGTGACATTTGCAGGAAGTTGGTGGGAAGATCAAAATAAAAATATTTTCAAACAGTGTGCTGGACGTTCCAGTTTACTTAGTAGCAATGATCCAAAAATGGGACTCTTTCTTTGTAAAAGTGACTGCATTAGGAAAATACTATTATGTCCAAGCTTCTTGGTGAGCATGTGTTACAAATCAAACACTTAACAGAGATACAGCATTGTTGGGGAAGAAGAGGAATGAGGAGCATCGCATTAACCTACTGAGAATAACTTCTCACAGTCATGTCAACAGCAAATCCCTTTCCCTGAACTCTCTTGATACATTCAGTGCCATCTTACCTATAGCCAATTCTGTCAGATCAGATGGGAACTGTGGATCTAGCCAATCAGCTCCCTGCCTCAGATTCTAACATATGAATATGTGTTAGGCTAGTCCCAAAATGAGAAAAAACACAATGCACCTGCCTAGTGAGACATAGTGGACACAGCTTTTCTCATCTGAATTTCTATTGACAGATTTCAGGTTAAAAAGACAAATTCTAGCCGGGCGGTGGTGGCACATGCCTTTAATCCCAGCACTTGGGAGGCAGAGCCAGGCGGATCTCTGTGAGTTCGAGGCCAGCCTGGGCTACCAAGTGAGTTCCAGGAAAGGCGCAAAGCTACACAGAGAAACCCTGTCTCGAAAAACCAAAAAAAAAAAAAAAAAGACAAATTCTGACTCCCATATCCTAAGCAACTTTCTCCTGAGACCCTAACAGTTGGCTATATAAAAGTTAGACATTCATCTCTCAAGGAGCTAAAACATAGGCTAGGGCAGAAGATGACTCTGTATCTGTATACTGTACTGGGATAATGGCTGCAGTGTTTCTAGACTGCAGAGTGAGCATTAGTACTTTATGAAAATTGTTAGTGTATTTGTTACCATTGTCAACATAGGGCATTTCTCAACATTAACTCTAAGCATTAGATGCTCCTAACAACTCTTGGGGATGAATTAGCCCAGAACTGAGCAAGTTGAGTTGCTGTTTGAGTTGTCAGCTGTGACTTCTGTGACATAATTGTTAATTTAAAACACGTCCACTCCCGACCCCACCCCACACCTCAGGGAAATATCTGGGCTGTGTTTTTCTAAAGACACACATATCAACTCCTGATTGAAAAGGGCTAAACCCAAAGTGGCATTTACAGTGTAAGTAATAAAGCCAAAGCTTCATGCCCTCAAATTCCAAGGAACTGAACTTTCGTCAGAGTTTGTTTTCTTATTCCATTCAAAGCAGCCATGCCAGTAAATCAAAAGCACTTCCTGATTGTCTCTGACCCATGTTTTTGGTGTTCTTTTCTTGCATAAAGACTTTGGAGTCAGAATTCTCTTGTTTCAAGTCTTTACATATAAGCTTGGGAAATAGCAAACATTTCTAGGTGCTGTGTATTGTCTGTAAAAAAAATAAAATATTACTTTTATTAATTTTTAATATTTTCATAGTCTTTGTCATACTACAACAAGGATTAAATGAAATGTTATATAAAAATGGCCAGGTGAGGAGATCTTTCTTCTCGTCCACTGCTTCTTTGGATTATTCAGGGAGAAAAGTTAGAAAAAACTTGGTCAAGTGGTTGGCTCTAGCTATGGCTTCTGACACAGATGCCTTGAGAATCCAGGCTCCCTCCACACATCCTTCCCTCCATCCCTAAGAAACAGAAATACCTACCAACTAGTTGCAACATGGGACCTTATATTATATTCTCTTTTACACACTCACATACAGTGTTACCATCTGTTGCCATTATTTCTGGCAAAAAGAATGCCTGGACTCATGACAACAGAGGTATATACAGTGGGCTGTAGTAGAAACGATGTTGTCATTGAAATTAAAGGTATAATTGTTAATCAAAACCTAGAAATAAACACTAGACTGAGCACCAATTTTCTCATCTATAAAGAGAAGATAAAATAAACTTTAAATTATATCTTAAACTTTTAAAATAAAAATTAAATATTATGAACTTTCAATAAAAATTGGACACTGCTCAACATGATTTTCTTTTTCTTTTTAGCACATTGGTGCCATTTCTGATTATGTGTTTTGTGTTTGGACTCTTATAGTCCAGGCTGGCCTGGAATTTGCCATGTAGCAAAGGATAACCTTCAACTCCTGGTTTTCCTGCCTCTGCTTCCCAAGTCTTGGGATTTCAGGTATATACCACCATAACCTAGCCTTAATTCTAATGGTTTTATGAAAGAATGATGAGCAGTTACAAACAATATACTTAAAGGAAGTTAGAAAAGAGGAGGCATAGGCATGTAGCTCAGGGGTAGAGTGCTTGCCAACACGTTCAAGGCTCTGAGCTAAATCCCTAGTACCAAAAGTATTAGAGAGCAGAAAAAGAATAAACACTATGTAGATTTAAGTGTCATTCTGGCTAAATTTAATGTTCAATCTGACAGCAGCCTTTGCATCTCACTGGAAAGGTAATTGAAAAATATAGTTAACATTTGATTTTATCAGCCTTTTGTAATAAAATTTAATGCCTTTTAGCCTATTCTTGCTCTATTGTTAATGTATGGAATTAATCATGTGTCTTAATACTCACAGAAACATACTCTTGGATCAACACTTTGTGCATACCCACTGCTAAACTTAATGTATATACATGAATATACAAATATATGAATTATAACTAAATTAAATCTATTTCTAAGAGACTGAAAAAATAAATGCAAAGGAAATCATCAGAACTCAATCAGCAGAATTATCCTTCAATTTTTTTATCATAAAATGAACTTAAAGCTTGTTACTAAGCAGCCCAAAGCACCTATGAGCCTTTGTAAGAGGAAGCTCCCATCTCTACACTCACTTCACTCCAAGAAAATCAACTTTTCTGTTTGCTGAGACCCTCTGCCTCTCTGTGGGGCTGGCAGGCAGGCACCTTGTGATCAGCTGAGGATGCTGGAAGAATGCCTGGAGTTTTGTGCACAGCACCACCTGGTGCCAGCCCAGGGTCTTTCTAGAGTGCAGAGCTGGGGTTCTGTATTGTTCTTGCTTGCTGCCTGGCCTCCCAAAACAGACTTGTATAAAACAGTGGCTCTCAACCATTCCTCTACATCAAAATCAAATTTCAAGCTTAAAAACATTACAGAAGTCAAGAAACCATCCCAAGAGTCTGAGACAGAGTTCAGGCATATATATAAAATTTATATACTATATATTGTGTATTATATTTATATTTTTATACACACACCTTCATAAATAATCTCCCAGGAAGTTCCAATACACAAACAGCACTGAGGGGCACTAAATCATGGCATGAGATGGTAAGAATGTGAATGCTTCATTTTGTTTTATACAAGCATATTTTGCTGAGTATACAAAATAAATGACAGTTCAAAATGGACATTCTTTCAAGACAATAGTCCACTAGCCAAGATACTTACTGGGACAGTGTTATAGATACAGCAATTAAATGTAAAGGAAAATCTCGACTCCTGAACAGCGTGAACATATTGGAAGCTGATTCTGCTCTAAACTTTAGGGACAATCTTTCTGTTTGTTAGAGGAGGAATGAATTTTTATCATGGTCTTGAAATTGTCCAGTTGTTTTATTTTTGGCAGTATCATATACAATGCACTGTGATCATATCAAATCTACTCATTGCCCTCTATCTTCTCTCCCACTTTCATGTTCTTCGCTTTTGTTTTCAGGTACCCATTAGGCAGTCAGAGAGGCTGAGTGATCATGACTTCATCAATGATCATATCCAACGGTAAATCCTGCATGCTAGAATACCAAACTGCTTAGAAACATGTGCCCTTTGTGCAACAGTGGTGTGGATGTTCCTCATTTTTCTCTAGTACTCTTTTTCTCTGATATGAATCTAAAGCAATTTATATTTTATGGGACAGTGACACCAGCATATCAACTTCATGTGGGATGTTACACCTCATAATATTGTAACACTTTCCTTCTCATGGTTCAACTTCTCTGGGAAAAAAATAGACAATAAAAAGAAACCCAAGTAATCAATGTCAGGGTTTACTGTTTGTCAGTTAATGCTCCCTCTTCCTCCTCTTCTTCTTCTTGTGTTATGTGAAACAATGGTACCTTAAAATGGATTGTAACTTAAAATAAGTAAGATATTTATTGAGCATTACCTTGTTCTATAGCCTTATTTTAAGCATATTATGGCTGTTATTTACACTACCATCAGCAGCAATGGCCAGATCCCTGAAAAGTCACAGTGGATGGCAGAGGATATGTTTAAATAATTGAGTTCTAGTATTTTAAATCATCTTTAAACTATGGAATTTTATTCATTTCAACTACCCAAGTTTCTGTTTGCTTATTTGCTTTCATTCATCTCTTCCTTCTATTGCACTGATAAAATTTTCAATATCCTTTTTGTTCTCTAGTTCAGATTTCTAAATACATCTTATCTTTATTTTTTATGTTACATTTTAATTCTCAGATTACAACAAATATTAATACCTGAATATTTCTTATAAATATTTTCTAAAACCAAACTGAACATAACAATCTGTTCCTACTGAAAAAACTTGTTATTGGCTCATATGCTAATTTTATTTTAGAAACATAATCAATAACTGATTAAAATGATGTCAATATTTTATCATCTCTGTGCTCACCCTTATTCTGTTGTGGACTTTTCTCTTGAATTCACCATATTTATAGCTGAATAAACTATAGTTATAACAAGTTTTAGTTATAAAATCTGATATAAATACCCCAGATCATAAAGAATTATGGTTCTTCTTAATAAGCATAACATTGTTAAATAAATCGTTACAGCAAAACTCAAATGAATGTAAGGTTAAATATTACCCATAAAGTATAAACAAGTGAGACCCATAAAAGCATTGAGTAAGTAATGCATGCTGATTCAGCCAGCTTCCACTTTTATAACATATTAATAGCAATAGAATTAATTTACTAGGTGAACAAAGCAGCCTTTGTACTCACAGTTGATGAAAATTTAGAAAGCCCTGAGTCTAGAGGTATGAGGCAGGCAAATCATGTTACTGCTACTCTCCAACTCTCTAGATTTTATAACCAAGGCAGTGAAACAGAAAAAGAAATTAAAATATAAACATTTGAAAAAAGAAAAATTATTATCTATAAAACTGTGATGATGCTCCCAACAAAGCCAAAAGAACAGATGACATTATTAGAATTAATGAGAACTCTAGGCAGCCAAATAAAAGATAAATACATATCCATGAATCAAATAGCTCAACAAAGTCATGGGAGAAATCCCATTAACAAGTAAAAAAAATCCATAAAATAGAGTGACTGTGAAAGCAAATGCTACAAATCTAGGAAACAAATTGCACATTATAAATCTTGTACTTGGTAAAGTCAGCTCATCTACACTAGAGAAAAATATTTAAATAAGAGTGACTAGTGCAGGAGGCTGAGTTCTAAGATGGTCTCATGCCAGTGACTTTCACCAATCTCTGATGTTTTCTCTTGATGGACAGTTCATCTTCTGTTCTGATAAGATGCATATGCATGACGATGCTACATTATGGGGCAAAAGCAAATCCTTATGGGCATAAGTGACTCAAGTGAGCCCTTGCAAAGCAGAAAGTTCTCTAGCTGGTAGCAGAATTGAGGGGGGCCTTGTAATGAAGGACACACACCTTTAATCCCAGGAAGTGATGGCAGGGAATAGAAAGGTATATAAGATGTGAGGACCGGGAACTAGAGCCTTTGTTAAGTTTTCGGCTTTTAGTAGCAGTTCAGCTGAGATCCATTCAGATGAGGACTCAGAGGCTTCCAGTTTGAGGAAACAGGATTGGCTGAGAAGTTGGGGAGGTGAGGTTAGCTGTGGTGTATTCTGTCTCTCTGATCTTTCAGCGTTCACCCAAATACCTGGCTCCCAAGTTTTTTTTATTAATTAGACCTTTTAAGATTCATGTTAAATGGGGCTGGAGAGATCGCTCAGTGGTTAAGAGCACTGGCTGCTCTTCCAGAGGACCCAGGTTCAATTCCCAGCACCCACATGGCAGCTAACAACTGTCTGTAACTCCAGTTCCTTGGGATCTGATGTCTTCACACCAATGCACATTAAATAAAGTTAAATAAATTATTTTAAAAATATTTGTGTTACACAACGTTGCTTCCTTGTAATATCCCAGTGCCAACAATTACTGAAGTCAGAGACTTTAAATACTTGGTTCTAACTTTCAACACTACTTTCTATCCCCAGATGTCCTCACTTGCCCCCTTCCCAGCTTTGATTTTATCATTCAGCATTATATGCATTTGCTCTCAAATCCCAAGTTCACTTTTGTGCTAGCATACTAATCTAACAACAACAAAAAAAAATCTAAATTGACAGCATCTAGCCCTCTCTCTACCTAATGCTAAAACTGACTACAGCTTTATGTGGCCATAACCTTCCATTATGTTCTAGGAAGAACAAATGCCATGTCTTTCAACCTAACTATATCTTCATTCTCTAAAGCATTTTTTTCTTCCACTTCTCATTCCACTTGCCACACATCTTTCTTTTATACGCTTGAATAAAGCTCTTGACATTTACTTTATTTAATATGATAGGATAGGAGCTAGCTAAGAGAGCTTATAAGCTTCTAACTGCCTAGCTCATGGCATTCTGTCTGTACAGTTATGCCCATGCCATTTTTTGAATAACTGTTCACAAGAATAACCAGCAGAGGGGGAAAAATAGATCTTCTCCTCACACATTAGAGATGTTTGAAGCATGCAAGATATCAATGGCTTATAGCATGATATATTTACAGGTTCACTAACAAGGTTTCTCCTAACAAGAAAGACTTTTCTTTTCATATGGAGTGTAGTTTCCAGAAATAATGATTAAATTTTGATAAAATTAAACTATTTTCCCTCCTAAAGCAGCAAATTACTTTGTGTACCAAGATCAACCAAAGAAAACTGGTCAAAAAAAAAGAAAATTAAATATCTTAACTAATACTTCACCTTCTTTCTTATTCTCCTCAAAACTTTATCATGATCAGCATTATGATAATGATGTCCAATATTTAATTGCACATTTAAATGTTTTGGTCTTGAGACCAAAACACCATTTGAATTTAGAAGTTCAGCAGGGGAAGGCCTTTCAAATGTGATCAGCAGACATTGTCTTCCCTAATTTAGTATACAACTCATATCATTCTTCAACCTTCTGTCAAGATTATGAAAGATCATTAATTAGTATTGGTATTAAGAAATAGAGAAAGCTAAATCTGAATCACCAAGAAGTGATTCTTTGAGTAAAGCTTACCACTTGTTATTTTAAGAACAGAAGTAAGTCACTCATTACAATTCTATTAATATCCTAGGGAACTACTCATTATAAGCTTTAAGGGATCATTTTACAATTGTTATTTTCAAATGTACAGCTTCTGGCATTTAACCATATCCAAAAGAAACACCTCAAATTAAACTCAGTGAAGGAAACAAACTGAGTGAAATTGTCACGTAACTATGAAATAAAGAAACAAGAACTAAGAAAGGTGGGTTGGTATCCTTGCTGCGAACAAAGGGTGCCCACAAAATTCTCAGAAGGAAGCATAAGTGTTCCTCCAGACAGACTTTGATCTATGAAGAAAAATAATGAAAAGGGGTCTGTTTTCGTGTAAAGGGTGTAGGATGAAGTAGAGAAGAAAGTAAAACCTAAAACCTTCAGCATTTTAAAGCATTGCTAGTAAAATAAGATAATAGACACTAGATTGTAAATAAGAAAAATCCAGAAGTAGGAAGAGGCTAAGGCAAGTTACTACTGAGGGCAGTATCTCATAACAGCTTTTCCAGAAAAGGTTGGGTGCAATTGTATTACCTCTTACCCTCACAGCAACACTGTGGGACTGATCAAAGACTGTTGTGAATATCTGCTAGTTAAGGAACTGAGGTACACAAGGACCACTTACTTACCCAATATCATACTTCTGAGAAAGAACAGAAGTGGAGCTGAATCCTAGCACTCCGGCCCCAAGTCCACATTCTCAACAACACACAAAGAACCACATGTACAGTGAGTCCTTGGACCCTTGTATAGAGAGCCCTGAGTCTTCTAAGGAAATGACATATGAGTTACCTCCAAATCACCTCAGCTGTTGCAGAACCCAGGATGCAATTGTTCCAGGTCAGTAAAGCCAAATTTTTTGACTTCTCACATTGCTCATTTTCCTTAATTCCTTGTATGGCTTTCCCATAAACTCTCATAAGCTGAGACATTTCTGATTGTTATGAGGTAGAAAAGAATGGTTTAGATGTTTTGTGATATTTTCAATAAAGTATGATGAATTTATTACCAGCAACACCACAAATGGTCCAGGGAAACTTCAATAGAAAAAAAAATGGTCCAAAAGAATAGGATAGTTACTAAATTATACCAAGTAATTAAAAAGTAAAATAAATTATTATTTTAATGAACCCAACAATAGGTTGAATGAAGTTATGGCTATGGTCAGGAAGGAACACAAATATAAAAACTGCAATATCATATTGAAAAAAAGGCAAAATAATACATAAGAGTCAAACATACTGAAAATGGAAGATGAGTATGTTACATTTAGTTCCACTGGGAGTATTATTTAGGTACTATGTGGAAACTTTGGGAGATTCATATGACAAAAATAAAAATGTCAAATAATTGGTTTGAGGAACTTGAATTGTTATGTTTGGAAAAAAAAGGAAGAATGAATTTAGTGAGGATTCCTTAGGAAAGATTTTTTTAAAGAATTTTTTTAAATTACATGAAGATGTACATCTCCACATAATTTATGTGTCCAAAGTCGTTACAGCCACACGTGCCTTCCAGCAAACATTTCTACCTCTTTGCGTTTTTAGACACAAACTTTCTGCTCACGCTAGCAGCCAGGTAGGACCTTGTCATTATCTCTAGCCAAGGACATGTGAGTAGATATAAGTTATGTTATGCTGAAGGAGCACATAATTTGCACTGAGATGGGCTGACTGGCTGACATTTTGTCCTGGAATGGACAGGGTTTAAAATCCATGTTATTCAGTTGTTCTCAGCTCTTAGAGGTGTCAGTTCTGCCACCATACCTCCCAATAAAACTAACAAAAAAATGAAGCTAAGCAATAACAAACTAAGCCACAGATTTATAGGGAATTAATTTTTACTACAGTATAAAAGCCTTGGTGACATTTACTCCATTTGCCTGCCTTTGTTCAGCAGATTTCTCAATTTTAAATAATATATAAATTTTGAAAGTATAAAATGATGAGATTAAATGTATACAATTTAATATAGTTGTATTGCAATTTTTAAAATTCCATATGCTTATGGCAACTTTCACCAGGCAAAAAGGCAAATTTTTAAGCTTCAAAATAATTTTAAAAATAAGCATATTAATTCAATGTCATGGAGAGTATTGATTGCTGGAACTAAACTACCCCCAGATCATAAATGGGGTATCAGCATAACTTAGTGTCTTTTGACCCAACATATGAATAGTTAGCAAATGCCATATGAATCATTTTCCACACAATCCTACAATAAATCCCCTACAAATACGTTCTTTTTGTAATACAGTGTGACATTACTTAACATTTATATGACTCAAATACATTATTTTGTGACTGTGTAACCCTGTCTTATTATTTTGCTCTCAGACAGGGTAGTATATGTGGATGCCCACTAAACTATCAGTATCTGAACATCCTCAAAAGGTGGTCACCAAGGATGACACAAGTAACATTACATCAAAATAAAAACAAAAACATGGTAAGTTTGCTTACAATGTATATAGTGTCTAAAACTTGTGCTCCTTAACTCTGGTTGAATGGTATTTGTGTTAAAAGAGCAGAGAGAAGAAAACCACAGGCACTTTCTTGTCTAGATGATTTTGAGACAGTGTTGGGTAACATGATTTTCTAGTCCTTTCATTTTTCATTGGCCCACTCTAATAAATATAGTAGTCTATTCTTCACCTAGCTTGCAAATCAAGTCCAGCACTTGACCTCAGCTTACAAAGGCAGTCACATGAAATATCATTCAGCGTACTGACTTCAACAGACAACCTTCTACTTTCACTAAGACCAGTCTTTCAAATATAAGATTTACTTAACAATAAAGGAGGGTACTTAAGACATGAATGAGTATTAATAAGTGGTCCTACAAAGATAAAAAGTAAATAATCAAACTTAACATGAGAATGTATCTATTAGAACCACAGGATCAGGCACAAAAAGAAATTTTATGTTTGTTCAAATATAACATTTTTATATGCTCAATATAAAAATTAATTATCTTTCATAAATAAATATTTAATTTGAAGTTTCTTCTTTAACTAAAGCATTTTTATTTTAGTTATTTAGTATATTCATAATATTTGATAGTCAGATATTACTTAATAAATTATCATCTGATGATATTAAATAATTCTTTTCAATATAAATTTTGTATAATTGGAAAATAAATGTAAGTGCCAAGGCATAATAAGAAAGATTCCTTTTTGCTAATTCTTCTGTTCAAAGGAATCAGCTAGTACTTTTTCTCATTCTTAATACTTGCACAGCTAGTTTTAAAGAATGAAACTCCTGGAGCAGTTCATGGCTTCAAAGGGGCAACTCATAGAATTTTACTTCTATTTTTTAAATCAAGAAAAATGGAACTGTTTTCACTGCAATGTCTTTTCTTAATAATAACCCACATTTTAGTGTAAGAGTCTGTACATGAACTGTTAATGACAGAAAAAACAATGGACATATTCCTGTGACCTCAGCTTCTACAAAATTGAATGTGGCATTGACAAGAAAAAAATAAGTAGTGCTCCTAAGAATGTTTGTTTTCTGTTTTGTGAAAATAGTCATTCCTAGAGAAGAACAATTGGTATTCTCGTACACAGAGCCCATAAATAAGGGATGACATAAAAGACATAGAAAATAATGCAACCATGTCTTGATCATACTGTCATCTTTTGCCACACCAACTATACTAATCTGTGTATTCTTCTTCACGGGACTTCCCACTCCTATCTACAAATGACTGGCAGTAACGCAACACCTACCATATTGTCATGGTTCGGTAAGGAAAATGAAAACCATGTGAAATATTTCAAGCAGAAGTTATTAGTTTTAAAAAGTGTTTAGAAGTCTGAAAGAGCAAAAAACAGCATTGAGTTAACAAAATTAATATATTAATAACTCCAGAAAGCATCTAGTATCCCTATGACCTGTGACACAAAAGAGAGGAGGTGGTGGGAGAAGCCTGGGCCTACTTACTGATGCAATTCAAAGGTGACTCAAAAGATCTTGGAGATTCAAAGAAAGCTGCCCCCTACGAACCTTGGAAGCATAGATGAGGTACTGGGGCAGTCAAAAGTGAGGTGTGTTTCATACCAATCTAGAAACACAGTCTGGCTGAGCTATCTGCTTCTAGAACAGACATTCTACTTTATAAGAGCTGACACATGGACTCTGATTACAGGTCCTGGATTAGGTCAGGGGAGCATGACTGGGCAGAAGCATTAAAGACAATACACCAGTCCTGGAACCAAGGAAGGCTCCTGAGCTATGGGCACCGGGGTCCATAGCTACCTGTTGCCACCCAAGGAGGCCCAGAAACTGAGAAAACAAATTACTCACTTTCTCTCTTCTTCATTTCTCAATCTCTTTTCAGGATCTCTTCTGGGCAAAATCCAACTGAAATCCTGCAGTGAAAACTTGGAAGGGTAAAGTGGAGGATACCAGAAAGCTACAGTGCATGGAAGAATACAAAGGAAGGAAGTGGATGCCTGGGTCATGATGTAACATTTTCTGCAGTGGTAACTCTGGTACAGTTTTTGTTTGTTTGGTTTTGCCATAATGAAAATTGTTAAAAATTTATATATTATTTTTATTTCCTCAACAGGCAAGATGGCATAGCAGAGAAAAGGGCTTGCTTTCAAGCCTGACAATCTGAATTCTATTCCAGATGATGAAATGAGGGAAAGAAGTCCCAAAAGTTGTCTTCTGACTTTGCGCATGCCCCTTAACACACAAAAAAAATTTAATAAAAATTTTAACAGAAAGGACAGATAAGCTACATAAATACACAATAAAGATAGAACAATATAAAATATAACAATAAACTAATGGTATTATTTAAGCCTTCCATTAAACAATTTTTATACTTTCTTTAAAGCATATGTAAAAATTCTATATTACAGATTGATACCGTATCTATTTTCCTTGTTCTCATGAAAACACATTAATATTCTGCTTGCATTTATTCTCTTCCAGTTCTAGTACATGATGTTATGAAATGGATAATTTATACAAATTGTAAACATCCAGGGAAACATGATCAGTCTGTGGTAGGTTACAGATGGCCTTCGATTCTTTCCTTTTCTCTTTGAGATTTGCTTTGTATCTGGATTGGTCATAGAGACTAATAAAAGTATATTAGTTACAAAGGAAGGATTCAGGGATTTCCAAATCTAGAGCATTAAAAAACCCTGTATCTTCTACTCAAAGATTCTTGAAACTTTGGCCTATTCAGAAACAGCTGTCAAGTAGCTGCCAAGTAATAAATTGAATTGTCCCAAGACCACCATGTAGGAGAGATCTCATAAAGATGATCTGCTGGCTACTCTTAACTGAATATTGGCTTCTATTCATTCCCATCTGAATATTAGACATGAATGTGAAACCATCTTGTATCCTGCAGAAGATGGAAATGATAGCTTCAATCAGAAAGCTAAGCAGAAGAACAAGACAGCTATTCCCCATCTAATCTTGGCCACCAAATTGCAAAACACAATAAGGCTGTTATTTTGAACTGTGAGCTTTGGAGTATTTTGTTATGGAGTAATAACAACAAAATGTGCTGCCCCAACAACCAAAAAAATGCACACAAAAACAGAATCTCTAAGTACAGTTGAATTAACTAGCATATTAAAATTACAACACAGAGTACTCATGAATCTTCAAAGATAAGAAATTTTCACTTCCTACTGATAAAGGTCAACTGTCACAGTACCCAGAAATCTGTGCCTAAAAATGCAAACAGGATGAGCTTACGGCTTTTCACTGTGGAGTGACCTCAAGGTAAGAGTTACTGAGAAGTCTGTTCATAATTTTATATTCTTCTTCCAAGGAGATCCACTCATCAAGCTGTATAAAATTCAAACTTCATATAAAATCTTTTGCTGGAAAATACAAATCAATAATCATAAAATGCTTTTGGATATTCTCAGTAATCAGTCTTTTCTCCAAAAACATAATCAGAAGGACAGCTGTGTTTTTATAAACCTCTTTGACAGAATATTTCATATATGATTGAAAATTAAACTGAAAATTACCCAAATGTTCTACAACAGAGGAATAATTAAATAAATTGTAAGTTATTTTTAGGACATGATGTCATCTTTTAAAAAGAAGTCACAAAGTCCTTAATTATATGATAAATTGCATAATGTCTAATAGAAAAGATCATGTTGAAAGTTTACATGATGCAATGCATGCATTAATGATAAGAACTGGAAGGAAATTTGGAGAAATGAAACTGGTAGGTTGAGGTAATAGTCAGGAGATACAACTTTGCCCTTAGCTTCTTTCAAATTCTTCTTTCTAATCTAGTTACATCCTGTTACACCCAATACTCAGAAACCAGTTTCTGATATTTATAAGATACATCCTGCAAAAGATGCATCTAGATCAAGGGAACCACATAATACCCAAGCTAACAAGGCATGTCTGGCTATACAGTACCACTTCTTGCTTTGCTGTATGTAATGTGGGAAAACCAAATTATCATTTGGAAGGTAAACTCAGGATCTGGGGAAGTCTGACATCTTTCTGTTTTCTTATTGCCTCACCAGGGGCAAAGTAAGACCATTAGGAGCCAGGAAGTAAAAAAGCCAACATCATTATCCTCTTACCTACCATCCTCACAGAAAGAGGCACACATATTCTTGTTCTCTCTCTCTTTCTCTCTCTCTCTCTCTCTCTCTCTCTCTCTCTCTCTCTCTCTCTCTCTCTCTCTCTCACACACACACACACACACACACACACACTCACACAAAGTTCCAATAGATACTTCTAAAGAAAAAAATGCACCATTTAAAACAAAATTTTGTATATTTATGGAGTGGTAGGACAGCAGGATCTATTTAGGTTTGTAAAAAGTGGTTCCCAATACCTACAGCCACTTCTTGACTGTTGAGAGTCATATTTCCATCTGTGAAATAAGGAGCTCTCATTCATATGATGTTCATGGTTCCATTTAAAAAGAAGAGTTGCCAGGCATGGTAACATACACTTGCAATCTCAGTACATGGGAGGCTGAGGCAGTTAAGAGCTCCAGGCCAATCTGGGCTACACAGTGATTGAGATCTTATCAAAGGATCTCAATATATAACAGTTTTCCGTGAAATAACAGTTTTCTGAGTATTTTTAAACCTCTTTAATCTTGTTTATTTTCCAATTTTAAAACACTAAGGCTTAGAAAATAACATTTTAAGTGACAGAAATAAATGTAGATAAGGGAAAACAATTACTAGGTAGGCCAGATTCTGATACATAGCTCAGCGATGCCAGAGGAAGGGAGCTGAATGTTTATTCTCTTTCCAAATGTAGACTACAGTACAGCAAAGTGGCAATTATTGCTCCTACTCTAGATGAGGAGGTTGCAGGAGAGACAGCTAACATTAAAGATGTTTGAAAATGCCATATGTAAACCTACTATTTTATAAGCTTCATATTTACATATATTATCTACAAACACGCACACAAATATGTTCATATAAAAGAGTTTAATTGGAATTGCCCTAAAGAGGAGATAATTTTCCTCATGAAGCCACAGGTTGCCAAATGAAAAGCCTGGTGCTAGGCATAAGCTACATGTTGTTGATCAGTGGTGTCCCAGAGACCCATAATACAATACGGGCTATTATCACTGCTCTGAGTTACCCAACAGAACTCAATGATAAGACAAATTGCTGAAGACACCACACATTTTTGCCATAGGACATAGAAAAGTCAAACTGATGCTGACAAGGGAGTTCCTCCATGCTGGCTAGCTTTCACATTATTGGAAGGTGCTATGTAGGTTGTTGGGGGTGGTGGTTGTGGTGGACCATCAACAACTAGGAAGTGTGAAGTATAATGGCAAGCATAGCAAGTTATGCCATGGGTGCAAGAGTGGCACAAATATTATGGGGGCGACAATCACTTTCTGCTCCATGGGAAAAAACATGCCTAATGCTATTAATTGTGCCAAGAACTCAGGGTTAGGGAGCTCATGGGCCCAGAAGGTGAAGCTACTGCTATTATTTCACCAAGTGTGTATATAGTGGGTACAGCATCAAACTTCCCTTTATACTAAATACCTCTGTGCCTATAGCTTAGTATATCAGGTAGTCCTCATCAGTGGGTGAAAGGCACGGAGGATGAGACATTGGCCAATGTAAATATTTCAGGTTTACCCAGACCAGTAAACATTCTGTACAGGCTCCACCTTTTGATTACCCAGTTGTGTCTTGATAAGCTCCTCAAGGTGGCCCCCAGGTTAGATTTCACTCTCAGGCTCTCTCTCCAGACTTCAACCTCTCTTCAACCTGTCCCCAGTCCTGACTTTATTTTAGGATATTAATGTATAGGTAAATTACATACATAATATTCAATTAATTTAGTCAAAATAATAAATCCCATGAACCCTGATAGACTGTACACAAGAAAACCCTTCAAATTGAAGACACAATGAGGATAAAATAATAGTAGTTTGAACAGGCAAACAATGAAGAGTTATTGGAAAAGCAAATACTACTGAGAGCATTTAACAAATCCTTTCTCCACATAAATATGATCCTAAGTCTGTGCAGAAAAAGAAGCTATCTAAACAAATAAGCACTATAAAACACTTCTTAAAATGCAAAGCTTACTCTCAATGCCAAATCCTCTGTGAGGTCTAGTGTTTGGATGGCAGTAGAAAGGAAAGGTGGCTAACCATAGTAATTTGAATTTGTGGAGAGTCTGTCATCTTACGCTTATGTTTATTAATCCTAGACATGTCTTAGAAGAGAAGCAGCCAATGTTCTTTGCACCATGTGCTGCTAAGACACAGATGTAGAAATATTATACAGCTCATATGAGGCTTGTACACAAAAGCTGTAAGTAGAAGGGAAAATTATTAGCTGCTAAAAGGGAAAATAGGTTCACATATAAAGTATTGGCAAAATGTGACCTTCTCCTGTCCAGTCTCATTTAGAAAGTAGGTAACACCAGAGCAGTTATCCAAAACAAAGGACAGATTGCACCCAAAGGGCATGTGGGAGAATGTGGGCAGTGTTTGAGCCAGAAGGTAATGAGAAAGTGATTCAAGAAGAAAGTAATGCGTTGTACACATTTTCATAAAAGAAAGGGACTCAAGCAAACTTAGCTTTAAAGATCCAATGAGTTCGCCTGTGCAGTCATGAACAACAAAAAGAACAAAGAAAAGGCAGTGCCTATATCCTACACACACAAACATACATGCAGCTACACACATTATATGCTCATCTAAAAACTTACAAGAAATAGCTACAGAAAAAAAAAAAACACTTCTCCCATTAGCAAACAGCATGAAATTACAGTTCAAAACAATAAACACCGAAGAAAACACCCCATTGACACCAAAGAAATGAGAGGTCACCAAAAGACCTTTTGTATTAATCATTTCAACCAATGTACAGCTCACAACAACAAATCCTGGAAGAGAAAGGAAATTGTTGTCAAATTGCAAAAGGCAAGAGTGCATAGGTTAATCACAGGGAATTTTGAGTTGAGCAAACAGCCAGATTTAGCCCAAGATGTAAGAAATCAAGCAGTGCTGTTTGCATAAGAGGGCAGCTGAAGCAATGTATCAACACTCAGTACACAGTCCAGGGAAAACATTTCCATGAGTACAGCATCAGATTCCTAAACTATTTCCAGCCACCCAGCCTAGAAACACGGTGCAATCCACTAATAAAATTTCACAAACACCAGGAAATACTTTACTGTCTTTCTTCTGTTTCAGGGAAAATGGATGTTCATAGGAGTAGACATGTGACAAATTCTAGCCAGCATCCATTCCAATGGGTCCAGTGGTCATTCCACATCATTGATGAGTATTTTCACTAACATTCTGCATCCAAAAAGTGCCAATCCATGCCTGCCTAACTAACTAAGGGCCAAAGGCTACTTTCAGTCATTCAAGTAGAATATAAATATTCTGTTCTCCTCCAGCTTCCTTATCCTCTGACTATGGAGCCATCAAAACTCCATCAGCCAGATAGAGGCTGGGTAATAGGAGAGGTAAGGTAGGCAAGAGATGAAGCAGGCCATACTCGCTTCTCAATTCCAGAATGGCTGTAGACCCATATGGTGAGGAGAATTGATTAGGTAGACTCAACCTGTCCTCTTGGAAAGGAAGCAGGTTTTACATCTCATAGCAAATCAACAACCTTTTCTTGTGACAGAATCTCACCAAATTGAGCCTTGAAGTCAGTGTGTGGCCAGGACTGGCACTCATTTTCTCCTGCCTCAGCCTCCGTAGTGCTGGGATTTTAGTGCTGCAACCCCATGCCTGCCTTTTACTTTCTTCCCATTGACTCCTGTACTACCTCCCCTCCCCCTTAAAATGAAGGCACTTGCTTCACAGTGTGAGATATTTGATATGAAGCAATATTTTTCAAGATGAATTTTATTCATTTTCATTTGTAAAGAACAACTGTCTTCTTTCTTTTTCTGTTGTGATAAAGTGCTCTGACAAAACAACTTGAGGGGAAAAGGATTTTTACCACAGTTCTCTGAAACAAACAAGAAAGCCTTTACAGAAAACAGCAGCTTCCATGGGATTCCAAAGCTATTCAAGCTGACAATGAAGATGACCATGCCTACCTGATTAAACATCGAGCCTATATCATGTTTCTAAAACCAGAATTATTGGACAGTAAATAGGATAAAGTTTGCATTACTATCTGATACATGTAAACAAGTTAGGAACTTCTAGATCAAAAAGTATTTTCTTTTGAAATTTGTAAGTAGACTAAAGTGGATTCTCTATCTTTATGTGCCTGTCATTCAGGGAACTTTCTACCAGCATACCAAGCTCCTGGTGTAGATCAACCTCCCCACCATTAGGGTCTACAGCCTTTTGGAAGTTGGGAAGAAATAAATCTTATTTCTATGCTTTCCTACAGTACCTGTCCCACCACACAGCCTCAAGTTGCTGGATTATTGATGACTCCACAGCCAAAGGATAAGGAAAGTAGAGAACAGAACAGAACATTTGTATTCTACTTGAATTTCAAGTTGCCTTTGAGGCCAGGCATGGTGCCCATCCCTTTCATCTAAGCACAAGGCAGAGGCATGTGAAGAGTTGAAGGACATCCTGGTCTCTATAGTGAGTTCCAAAACAGCCGGGGCTATGTAGAGAGACCCTATCTCAAACAAACAAACAAACAAACAAGTTGTGTTTGGTCCACTAGTATAAATCTGGCTGATGTTTATCACTGCTAATGCTGATGCTACTGTGGTATGTGGTGTGTGTGTGTCCCCTATATGTCACCATACCCACATTTTGGGAAAGCCACAGAAGCTTTTCAGCAATGTTTGTGAAGTAGGTGAGGCATCCAATTCTTACGTCAACCATGCCTCTTGGAGCTCTGATTGCTAGCAGAGAAACATTGGCCTTTCAGGAAGACACATCCTCTAGGCTGGCATGAAAGAGCCATATCCTTCATCTCCCTTTCTCAGGACTGGGATTGCCTTCTGAAATTATTCTCACAAATTCCTCGTGTCTGTTTGCACTTGTAGTTTAGCTGCAGGTGGAATTCATTTTAAATGCTATAAAAATGTTTCCAGCTGGGATTTTTGCCAGATCTCTTTAAGGTATCTGAAATCAATTGTCCTAGACTCTGAGCTAATTTTTCCCCCTTTACATTTTGTTCCTGTGCAAAAATGATCACTGCTGATCAAAATTGGCTTTCTGGTAATTATCATCAAATACAAGAAAATGCATGGTCACCATAGTTTAAGAAAGGTGTACCGTTATAGGAGAATTGTTCACAGTGCCACTCCGATGTGTCAATAAAGTTAAATCTTGAATCAAAGGGTAGACTCAGTGATTGGCTGATTATAAACAGACATAGATATGTTGGAGGACTGAGAAAGCTGGATAGAAAGAGACAGAAAGAGATAAGAAGGAGCTTGGGAAGATTTTTCAGGCTTTTCCATCTGGGAAATATGGAGAATGGGGTCAGCTGATCATTCCTCCTCTGTCCTTTGAATTTATCAGGTTTTTATCTCAATTTCTGACTCTTAAGTTTTTACTAATATTAGAAGAATTAAGGTAAATACATTAGTGTACCTTCATAAGCAATAGGATTCCATCACTAAATATAAGTAGTAAAGTAGTAGGAGCTAGATATGCTACATTTGCATAATGAAACATAAAATATCTATGTGCTTCTATACTCTGGGGAATTACTTTGTATGTAAGAATGATTTGGGGTACACAGATGAATGGTGTATGGTATGGTTTGACACCCAAGAATACGAAACAACATTAAGCATTTTTTTTACATTTTTACTTATTTATTTTGTGTCTGTGTGTCTATGTGGTATGTGTATACACATATGAATTCATGCATGCAACTGCCCACATTCAGAAGACAATTTACTGCAGTAGGTTCTTTTTCTAGAGCATGGGTCCTGAGAATTGATCTCAAGTTGTGAGGCTTAACAATAAGCACCCTTACCTACTGAGCCATCTCACTGGCCCAATAACGTACTGTTTTAAAAATTCATGCATGGATATTAGGAAATATATTGAAGCTTACATTTGCTTGCTGTGTTTTTAGTATTTTTTTAAGTCCTTCTGTTTGCACAATATCCCCAGCCTCTATTTTTCAATTTTGACAGCCTAAGACGTTGTAACTTCAACCCAAGTCTAAGTAGAAAACATATAATCAACCAATTATTTAATAACACCAACCTCTAAAAACATGAATGAACAAGGGAGTTTTGTTATCCAGTAAGCAGATGATTTGTGACACTTTGTTTATACACAAGATGACAAAATAGGTTGAAACATGAGCAGTATTCTAACACGTAAAAAATTGTTCATCATATAAGTTCATAAGTAATGTGACAATAAGAAAGATTTAACCATTGTACTTCAAAAATTAGATTGCATTACTTATATTAATAGCAAATAATAGTTGTTACATTCCCCTGATTATTAAAACTATTCAAAAAGAGAATGACCAACTTAGTAAGATTGCAAACACTGATTAAAACTCCCTACTTCTGATTATAGAAGCATTAAGAGGTTTCCCCATGACCCCAATATGTAGATCTAGAATTAAATCTATGCTATGCTTATCAAGGGAAAAATTTTCTCAAATGCACTTTAATATATGCCTCAATACCACTTCTGACATTAAAATAGTTTATTTTCTTGAAAATTGCAAAAAAGAAAACTATGAAGGGAAGTATATAAGCTTTACCTGTCATATATTTTCATAGTGTCAAAGAGGGTCATTTTTGAGCAATGTAGCCAAATCATAAAGTATTTCCTATGAATTCATTTAATAAGAAAATAAATTAAAATCCATTTCACAGAATCCACTGTAAATATTTAATAGTATGCACCAAACAAGGGAGAAATGTGAAAATGTTACTAGGAGAAGATGTAAATCACAATATCACAGAGATTTCCCAAGAGGAGAAAAGAATTAGAAGAAGTCCAGATTACCTGCTTGGTTCTCTTCCTGCTTCTCTTGGATTGTTGTCTGATTTGGCCTTGACTTTGGCTGTCTAATGCTCTCTCATCTGCTTTCTTGAGCTAGTGTTCCAGTAATTTCCCTGCTGTTACTTAGTCATTTCCTTCCCTGTTCCCTGCAGTGGGTTCTTCTCTATTATATATTTATTTAACTATTTCTAAAGTATGTCTTACTTCTTTTCTTCTCATGTTCATGCTCCAGCTTTCTTCCTTATTCCAAATCTCAGCTATTATAGGAAAAGTTTATTGGTATTTGAGTCTCACCTAAATCCTTCCCCTGAACTGCAGAACCTTGACATTCACCTGCAAGATGCCTTTCTGAGAATGCCTCTCACACTTGTGTGCACCTCCAAATAAACTTCAAACCACAGCTCTCCATACCACATTTCCACCATCACTCTGCCTTTGTTGACTGCTTTGCAATCTTCACATTCATTTCCAACTAAAATCTTAGAGCACCCTTAACCTCAGCCTTCCTCATATATGAAAGCCATCAAGTCAACAAATCCAACTGCCTCAGTCTCTTTTTATTGATGCTGTGACTTCTGCTCTGGTTTAGTCTTTATTGTCCCCTTCTAGATTCCTCTTCCAATTACATTAGTTCCTCATTTTATTTTTTTTCTTCTGTAAAGCATTCTATCCACTGCCCCAAGTGTAATTTTCCTGAAACACAAGTCTTGTGTCACCTGAAATCTATCCCTGCAACATTGGATAAATCACTCTAGACAAGATTGGCAATGAAACTTACAGGACATCATTCATTCTTCATTGACTTCTCTGTAACACACATGCCCAACGTCTCCATTCTTGAAAAGTTCTCATATTTTTGTTCACTGACTCTGTTCTAGGTGGAACTTGCCCTATTTCTTTGCCCTTTCCTATTCATTCTTGACTTTGGCTGTTGCTCTGTCAGAGGCACCAACTGGAAAAGACAAACACACGCCAATGCCAATTCCATATCCATATCTAACCCATGTACACTCTAACTCATAACTTGCCCAGTTACTTCCTTGTATGGAAGACCACAATATGTCAAAGTCCACCAGGCTCAACTCAAATCACCTAGAGTCATTCCCCCAAAACCTGTTGCTCCTGTCTTCCTATCTAAAGGAACAAATACACTATTACCTACCCAATATGATAGCAGTACTAGAAAGTGTGAGATCATCTAGAATCAATCTGATCCTTCCCTGCCCTTCAGGCATTCTCCTCAATCCACTAATTTCCATGCACTCCCATCACTAGTTTCACTTCTTTTGTGAAGGTTCTACATTGTTCTCAAGAAACTGTTGCAACAAATTCCCCACTGCCCTTAATCTGAACCTTTGTTATACAATAATATGTAATGGTGATATAACAATTAGTAATGTGTAGTAAAATGAGATGAAAAGTCCACACACATTTTGTCACTTAGCATTCTGAATATCTACTTTAGGTAAAAACAGACTAAAATATACACACATAAACTTAAAGGTGTCCATTCCTGATAATAGGATCATGATTCTTAAACTAATTACAATAAGCGGACAATACATTTATAATTTAAAAAATGTATTATTTTTTATAAAATGCTAAATCTATCTTCTTTAAGAATATCCAACATCCTGGCCAGGGGAGTTCATGAGACTTCTAAAACAATATAGGCTATTGATGTTGCCTTTGGTTGCCTCCCAAAGGTTGAAGATAAGTCCCTATTGCTGAAGATAGTGTACACAGATCTTGGAGAATCTGAGATGGATGGGACCTGAAAACCTCCTCTCTGGGGACTAGCTTTCATAGTACATGAAGTTTCCATGCAAGGTTCCAAGGGAGGGAAACAACCAACATTTGTTGCAGGTGTGATACCTGTGAAACACAACAAAGACCAGCATTGCAAGACATCTCTAAGGGTTTCCTCACATCTTGACATTAACCAACAGTTCTCTAATTGGATTTAAAGCTCTCTCAACATGAGGGAAACCATGGCTGGTACTGTAAACTTAGTCAACTATCTGGGGCTAGTGAGGTCATTGATCTTAGAGGAAAACCTATTACCACCACTTTACTAAACCAGTACACTTCCTAACTACATTCTAAATACTTATCCATATACCCACAAATAAGTGTACCTCTCACCCTCATCAAAGAAACTTTGCTACAGATGGAAACCATTACTAAAAACCACAACTGTCCAAAATGCAGAACACAACTGATCATGGGTTGCCCTTCCCCAGTTGGTACATCTACAACCAAACTCCTGTACCTAAGGTTCAAGGAACATCTCAGAAGTGGGGATAGAAAGATTGTAAGAGCTAGGGGGCCAGGAAATCTACTGTAAAATTGTGTTGCCTAAAAATGTCAGGGAGGCTTCATCCACAATACCTCAACAATATGATGGCCTAAACAAGTCCTGAACAAGTAAAGTACCAATAAACACGCTAATATGGAAGCATAGGAAATCTCACATAAACAAAGAACCACAGACAGCTAAGGCGTACTAAGGGCTGAAGAAAGTTTTCTCCAGGGCTGAGTGCCCTGATTGGTTATCCAATACCAATTGGTCAGTCTGAAATCATACATATGCAAGTAATGCTAAATGGACCAAGCCTAATGCATTTATATATAAAAATTAAAAATTAAAAGAATAATGCCCAAACATTTCAAAATATCTTGGTATGTCTCCTACCTTGTCCTCCCTCTGATGACCGTACTGCCATACCCAGAAGTAGGCATTTCTCTAATGCAAACCCATGGCTTCATTCTCATATTTCATTATAATTTTTATACTTTATCTGTTACTTCTAATTCATAATAACTGTTTTACTTCCTCTGTCCCCAGTGCTAAGCGAACTGCAGATAGTATAAATATTTAATGAATAAAAACTGGCTGCTGCCATTTGCCTCACAGAGACTTGCAGGGAATCCTCCCTGCCTTCAGGGAAAAGTGCACCCTCCTTAGGCTGACCCTTGAAAAGCCTTCACATTTACAGGCTGCCCATCTCTTTTGCCATTTTCCTTTGTGCTTTTGCTTTTCTCTCCCCAAATACCCCATCCCAAGCTTAGTCAGCAGTGAGGAGTGGTGCTGTCTTTCTTAATCACTACTGTATTTCAAAATAGCTCAACTCTCAAGCAGTATATGCTCAGAAATTATTTGTTGAATTAATGTTTGAATAAATTGCTTAACTTTTCCAGATAGAGTCTCCACTGTCCATATTGTCTAAAAGCTCTTCTCTCCAAGTTTTTACCTCTTTAATTTCCTCTCTCAAGTATACAAAGTTTTGTAAAGTTTGGTCAAATGGTAAGCATGAAATTTGGTATTTACTAGGCAAATTTAAGCTCTCTTCAGTTAAAAAAAATAGCACTTATTTGAATCCTTCAAGAATGCCTCTTTGATGTTATCTAAGTAAAAACTATTGGAGGTGGGAATGGGGGGTGTATTGGGGGAAGACTGGGGGGTGGGAGGAGGGAGGACAGGGGAATCTGTGGCTGATATGTAAAATTAAATTAACTATAAAATTAAAATATTTGTTTAAAAAAACTATTATCTGCCTCTCAAAAATAAATGAGGTAAAGCATTTAATGCAGTATTTGACATGTGTAAGTATTCTAGTAATGTTAGGCATTACTATTAATATCATTATCATTATTACTATTAATTGAATTATAATAAAACTAAATGTCATTTAAAGGAAAAGTCAGTCAATCTCTTGCAACATCAACTAAGAAAGAAAGGAATTAATTTAAAATAAAATTGTTCACCGCGTTTTAAATATTGAAATGTTCCAAAAATATCAGAATTTCCAAAATGACAGGAGTGCCTCACTTTCCTTTAACCCAGAAAGATTATTTGATTCCAATTTCACCAACAAACTTGCCTATAACAGGAACAAACAGGAAGTCTGATTTTGGCTGGGGAAACAATATAGTATAAACATGTTGGAACACAGTTCCTCAGTATTTCATAAAACAAGACAAATATATCTCTGGCTCAGCAAATCTATTCCCAAAAACATTCTCTAGAGTAATTTTGAAGTTTGTAAGAGAATGTGATAGAGTAAATTACAGTTTTATTCATTATAACAAAATGAAGTTGTAGGAATTAATAGGTCATTCTGTAGAATCAACCTAGATTAATCTCAAAAGTATGTTAAGAGAAAAGAAAGAGTTAAAAATGAATGACTTTAATGTCTACATAAAATGCCTAAGCATCCAAGGCAATTCTATACATTTTCTGTAGATATGCTCACATGGCAGTGGAAAAAATAAAAACTTTTGAAAATTGTAAGACAAAAACATACTCTGCCGAGATCTGCACAAAAGATGGTATGATCCTTGAGCTTGGAGAAGAGTAGGCTTAAGGAACACTTTTTTTCTTTTGTTTTTAATGTTATTCTTTTCTGAATTTGAGATTTAAATACACAAATCTGTGTGATAGCTATATTCAAATATTCTATATTTTAGAGAAACATTTGAATTAATTTATTTCTATATTAGAAAAAGGAAATGTACAAAATTCCTCTATTGTTCCTGAAAAACAAACAACCACAACAACAAAAACAAAGAACCAAACCATCTCTTGATTAGAGATGAAAATATTTCTTTTTCTTCTGAGAAATCAGTCTTTAATTTATCCCTTATTTTGAAGCACTGTATACCTGTGAGCGAGATGGTCATGGTAATCAAGCGAGAACCCCAAGAGAAAGTCACTTTCTAGCTAAGTTGATGTATCTTTCCACCCGTTTCCTATAGCCCTGTATGCTGGAGGCTTAGTTTTCCTCCTTGAGAGTTTGAGTGGGACAGGATGAAGGTTGGAGCTAGGTCTTGTTCTTGCAGTACTTGCTCTCCTTGCTATGCTTCTGGCTGCCCTGTAACTACCTTTTATTCTGATGAATGATATAGTTCCCCTTTCTGCTTGCATATCCATTTCTCTTTATTTCCAATGGCCCAAGGAGTTATTGTCACTCTTTAGACTACCAAGCTTGAAAACTATGTCATTATTGTTCAATGTTCTTATGAAATGATTATATTCTGGTTGGTTTGGTTTGTTTGTTTGTTTTGTGAGTGTTGGGGGCTGGGGTAGGGGGTGCATGTGTGTACTTATTTGGATAGACTGTTTGGCTAGTGAGCTCTGGGGATCTGCCTGTCTCTGCATCTCCAAAGAGATTTTTATTGTGAAACAGGTTTCTGTGCTTTTACATTAAGAAGCACTTTACCTACTAGGCCCAAATCAGTGACCACCAGATTCAGTGAGAAAAACTTGTCTCAAAATATAAGGCAGAAAATGATAAAGGCAGACAACCCACACCTGGCCTTCACATGTGTGTACATCTCCATGTGCATGTATATGCACTCCTCATTATCTATTCTTAAATTACCAGTCTGTTCTCATGAGTTCCTTTATATTCCTATTCTCTATGTCTCAGCTTAGCTATATGCTAGCTCCAGATGCATCTGCTAAGGCATGTAAGGCTCCTAAGACATCAGCCCCTGAGTCAGAATGCTTTGAACACTGTTATCTAGAAGTACAAGTCACTTTGAAGTTTCCACAGCCAATCCAATTTCGGTGATATCACCAAAATCTCCCACCAGCCCCTCCACAGAATATCCAACATTCCTACTTTCCAAATATACATGGAAAGTGCCATATTTTTATGTTGAGCATTCTTTCTATTTTAGAATTCAACAAACTTCAGTACTTATCATTCATTACTTTCTTGTTGCCAGTTACCATACAAACCATATTTTCATTTAATATGTTTGTAAATCCACCATTATTTTAATGCAAATAAATACTATAAAGGATAATTTATAACATCAACAACATGTTATAGTTGAGAATATATACATATGCAATGGATAGTCAATATCTATAAATGAATATTATTTAAAAAGTAATTTAACTACTTTCACCTGCTAAAATCTGTTGCTTATTCTGGTGGGGTTATTAAGATTGAGAATTTTCAAGTCATAAAAAACAAAATTTATCCCAGAATAATGTGATATGTTAGGAAATAGTAACTTTCTAAGTTTGTTATTTCAGTGGTGTTGATTCTCTAGCCTGTATGTTACCTAAAATAATTTCGTGAATGCAAAGTCTGGAAAATGCTGCCATGCATGCCATAATCTCCCCTCTTTCTCTGGAGAGCCCAGCTTTGTCCATCCTTCTAGACCCAGTGAAAGGTCCACTACTTCCCTTCCCTCAGCATCCTCTGGAAGTTCATTACACTGTTATTGCCCCTTCTCAGGGCACTGGGTAAGCATCTTTTTGTTTTGCTTTTGAATGACTCTTACACAATTCACTTTTCTAACCTCCAGTGTCTTCAATTCAAAATAGAGACTTAGAGAAGCTGCTTCTTAATCCCATCATTGTCATTCTAACCATCATACTTTCTATGCAGTGGGATTAGCAATAGTGACTCCCTGAGCAGCCTTAGGTGTCCAATAGGTGAGCCCTTCCTCAATATGCATCTTCTGGGATAGATAAGACTTGCTGAGGCATTCTTGAAGCCTCCGGGCCTAGTCCTACTGGAAAGCACTAAAACATTCCTCAAAACCTTTATTAAACAAATAAATGATACTTTTTCCAGAAACCAGACCATAGGTCACTTTCAACTCAAAATAGTGGTTCTATTAGTGACTGTGCCCCATATATTCAGTATTTCTGAAGCATCACAGCAGCTATATTTTCGTTCTGTTCTGTCATAACTCCTAAAGAATTCAAATTTACATGACATATCTCTTACAAAATATGTGTTGATACCTTCAGTAGTCACCAAATACCATAGGGAATGTTGTTCACATATAGCAGGGCATACCTGGATCTTTTGAGAAAGGACTTACTAAATATTAAATAATCACATGTTCAAGTTCAATATAATTTTAAACTATATTTTGTCTTTCAAGTTAGCTAGTACCTGTAGATGTAAAATTACTTTTAGCAAGCTCTGGTTTAATAGTCTTAATTATTTCTAAGGCATAGACAGATAAAAATATGTCCTGACACCAAAACTACACAGAGAAACCCTGTCTCAAAAAACAAATGTATACAAAAAATTAGCTACAGAGAAGGTGAGAAACTGGAATAAATAATGCATTTAAATGTTATGAATGAATTATAACTAAAGATTCCAAATCCATTGTAGAAATTAATACTTCACAATTTGTAGGCTCTGTACCTAGGGAATTCTGAAAAAAAAATCATTATGAGTTAAAGGAAACCTTGTAGTTATATAAAGGAGGGCACAAAAAGATCACCACTAAGATCCAGATAACTTTAAAAACATGCTTAAAGTACATCACCATCTGCTCCTAAGTATTACGATGTAGACACAATACCCTGGCACGGACAACTCAATATTAAGCTGAAACTGGTCACAATGAATACAGATTCAAGTGTGCATTAAGGAATCAATGATACCTTAATAAATGGAAGGCATCATGATTTTTACTACATTCTTTTTGGTCATTTAATTGTGTAAAATCATAACATACCAAAACCATCCTAACTATTTATAAAGTTGAATAACACTGAGTAAATTTACACAGTTGTAGAAACCATCTCCAGAATTAATTCATTATGCAAAACTAAAACTCTATACCCATAAAACAACTCCTACTTCCTCTTTCTCCCAGACCCTGGCACCACCATTCCACTTTCTGTTTCTGTGAAAACTGACTGAACTACCTACCTCATGTAAGTGGAATAATATAATATATATTCGTCTCTTTGACAGTCTCTGAAGTTTAATTGACACTTGATTAAGATGAGGTTAAGTTACCTCTGTCAGTACTGCCTAGCATGTGTTAAGTACAATACAATCTGTGTGGTACACTAAGTGCAGTTTACAGAAGAGGAAACTAAGGCTTCACAAATTGAAACACCCTGCCATACTGGGTCAATTCAGCTTCACCAGTTTCCAAAGCTCAATCTTGTCAACACATCCAGATGCCTTTTGAAATAGTATTTTCAAAGGTTTTTAACCACACACACCCTGAGCCAAGTTAAAATGAGTTCTTCATTTTTTTTTACAATTTGCTTTTCGTGTTGTATATGTTCATCCTTTTAAAACAAACTATTTAAAACCATATCTCAAAGTGTTGTTCTTTGTCCCACAAGTTTGTTGAATAAGTTACCTCCCTGTTTTTTCAAGCAGGGCTTAGAAAAGAAGATTCAGCCCATTAGTTAATGCTTCTGAAAATCATGTAACTTCCCAGTGTGTAGCACGTATCAGCAGTGAAAGGAATAATACATTTAAAAAGTTACACTTACATCTGCAGAAGTGAGTCCCAGTCTCTTCAGCTCAGGCACATGCCTGTCTCAGGGATCAGAAAGCACCTGCACTGCTCCTGACAGAGCTACCTGGGACTGGAATCCCTACCACTGTGACACTGATGCTGCCCAACCAGAAACCCTGGAAGGAAAAGGACTACAATACCCACAATTCAGGCTCCACACCCAAAACTATCCACTAAGGAAATGGCTAGAGTTTCACTCTAAGAAAATGGAAGTTGTGGGAAAAGCAATGAGGGGCTGGGTGAGGGTGGGGTGGAGTTTGGGGAGGAGAGGAGAGGGTACATCTAAGAACAAACTGGACCTATGGCACTCTTTCCATAAAAGGAAATTAAAGAGTTTGCTGTTTGCCAAAAAGCTCAGAGTCCTTCAGTATTGGCAGGAAATGAAAATTCTTTGTGCAAACAAATGTTCTTGCAGCTGTGGAACCTGCCTGGCTGGATTCTCTTTCGGTGATTCAGAGGTGTGAGCACCTCTGTGCCTGGGGAAGCAAGTGAACAGAAAGGCAGAGGTGAAGCCAGACAGCCTCAGTGCCAGGCATCAGCACTTTCCTTATCACTCAGAGATGCTGCAGATGTGTGGAGATTTTTTCACCCTTTATTTTCCAAACTTTCTTTTTTAAAAAAAAAAAAAAAAAAAACAACACTACACTTACAAAGTGCTTTTAAAACTGTGAGTAAAATAAACCTCCTTTTCCGTTCTGGGGTCCATTTTTCCTCTTGCAAATTCCAGCATTTTTCCCAGTTGTTCAGAATTCAGGAGAAAAAAATGAACAGGGAAAGTGCAGATTAATAAAACAATGTATTAACTGTTTTACTATGCAGAATTAGTAACAGGGAAGTTTTTAAGAATCTAAAACTAAGCAGTGTGTTTTACTCATTTTTTTTCCCATACAACCTCTCTGTCTAGGCCCTTTATACCTTGTGAGACACAACCCAGAAAATGATTTAAAAAGGTAACATGAAACTTCATCAAACCAAGCAGAGATGGCCAAGAAGAAAGTTTTCCATTCCCTGCTCTCCTCTCTGTCCCAGAGTTCTTTAATCTTCTGCCTTTGTAACTATGCTGTTGAAGCCACCTGGTCCAGCCAAAGGCCAGATGAATTTCCTCCTTGAGTCATCTGTTAATCCTGACTCCTGGATAACTTTCTTATATTTCATTTGTACTGCTTCCCAAAGAATGGCTCTCCATTTCCCCAACTCTGTCCATTTTGTCCTACAAGCTGTTCTGTTTCCTCAAATAGATAAGATTCATCCTTTTACTGAACAATGATAAACACTCTTCTACCTCTCATGTGGCTTCACCTGAATTAGTCCTTCTCACTTAGTAAATTCCCGAACATACTCTTATATTTCCTTATTTTATGCGGGTACAGCTATGTACCTGCATATACAAAGCGCCCTTATCTTTATTTGAAAGCAAGACTTTATTTCATTCCCACTTCATTGACTCAGAAATACACACACATAGATATTCTGTTAAGCAAGTGCTCATTTGCAGGAAATAATAGCAACATTAACCTGTTGAATTTTAAATCTCTATCCCACCCAGCGAGTTTCTACAAAGAATACTGCTATCAGAATCCCCCGCTGGCCAGTATGTACTACAGCTCCCACAACTTTATTTTCTCTTTCTCATAATGTTGGAGCTTAAATCCAGAGTCTTTCACATGGGAAGCAAGAACTCTACCACTGAGCTACATCCCCACCCCTGTGTGTGTGTGTGTGTGTGTATGTGTGTGTGTGTGTGTGTGTGTGTGTGTGTGTGTGTGTGTACGCACGCATACTGGTACACATTCAGGGACCAGGAGTCAATGCCAGTGTCTTCTTGTCTTATTCTCCACCTTATTTTTTGAGACAGGACATGACACAGAACCTGAAGCTGGTCAACAACTCCAGAGATCCTTTTGTCTTGTCCTCCAGTGTTAGGATTATAGATGCACACCACTGCAACTAGCTCTTTACATGGGTGCTTGAGATCAAATTCAGATTCTCTAGCTTTGTGTAGCAAGCACTTTTTCCAACAAAATCATCTCTCCAGCCTCTAGCCCTTGGTTTTTAAGATAAGAATCTCACTATGTCATCCAGGTTGGCTTGGCAACATAATCCTTCTACTTTAGTCTCCTGGGTACTGGGACAATAGAAACGCACAATCATACTAGCCTCCACACACTTATTTGCAGAAAGTCAGAGTATTAAATAATGCTGCCCCTGACAGTACTTGAACTGAAGGCTCTTGTGGAGCACCACTATTTCTCCTGTTCCAGTTCCTGCAGTGTACTTACTTGACTCTCTAAAGACTAGTCTTCTACCTTGTGACTGCTTCTCTGAGCTCTGGTCCTCCCTCCATCTGTGATCTTTCATCCTTGCTCCAGTATTTCTGGCTCTCCTTCCCTATAACTCAGTCTCCTGGGGTCTGAACCTAAAACACTATAGGTTCTTTAAAACAGTCCTTAATCACTGATCTCCCTCATCCCAGGAAAGGGAATCTTGACGCTTGCTAGTTCTGCTCATCAGTCTCTGAGTTATTCTCTGAGTCTTCACATGCTCAGCCATCTTCTAGCTGTCAACAGTGGTGGAGGAAGTGAGTCAGATCCTGTTGCTGACTCACTTAGTGACATTTCTGTGGGCCATCAGACACAAAGGCAATCTGATAAAGGCGAGTGCTCTCTGCAGTGCCATAATGACAGCATTCACCTCCCTGTTTCTAATAGCACTGTACAATTGTTGGTCCCACAGCCTGCTTGTGAGACAATAATTAAAACTACCTAAATTAGCCTCCCCATCCATCCTACACACAGGAATCAAGGAAACCTCTTTTGACCTTTCATCCCTTCCATGTTCCCTTCCCAACTCCTTGTACTGGCATGGATTTCTGAGTGAGCTGATGCTTTGTGAATGTTTCTCTAAGCTGCTTTCATTTTCTACCAAAATCATGACTATGTTCAACCATGGAATTTACTATCCTTAAAAGAAGTTTAGAATATGGACAGATGTTACTTCCTGATGTAGATACAGACTTGTTCCTGAGAAGAATGGGGGAAGCCAGCCCCCTTTCATCCCTGTGGATAGGAGGAGGAAACTAGAAGTTGGAAGAGCTTTAAAGTGCTTTCTTGGAAACACACCAGAATGCACAGGAGAGCAGGGTGTGCCAGGTACAGGGCTTCTATGGTTAGCTATACCATGTGTACCCATCCTGTACACAGGCCAATTAAGAACTAACTATACCCACATCCTTCAGTGTAGGACATGAGGTGCCAAGAAGACCAATGGGCCTGCAGGAGCAAGGGGGGGGGAGACAAACAGACTATACTGTCCCTTCACCACCCAAAATAAATGGTAAGAATCACTCACCAAAGGGCATCATTCTGTTTAGAGATCAAAAAGGCTTCTTGATCAGCAGTGAAGCCTAGTTCCTCACAAGGTGAGCCAGATACAACATATACCCACCACATGGACTTCAGGCCTCTTTTCCTTGCCATAGTTTTGATCCCCCTGCCCCCTCACAAACATATTAATTGGACATATTCAAAGAGTAAGAATAAAACAAGAGTCCCTCAAAAGAACATTTAAGCCAAAGACACTGGTGCACTCCATTAAAGTTTAAATTCTACTCTTTTCCTTCATCTACATACTTCAGTACTGAAGGTGACTTTCTGGTGACTTGCTATCTTGCCTGGCCTTATAGATAAGAGAGACAAAGCTCTTAATATAGTCAATCAGTTACAGCTATCTGGGATAAAATTGGCAACTGTCAATACAAAGAAGGAGATACAGAAGACAATCCACACTCGGCAAACAAAGGCAGCTGTGCAAACAGCGCCCTGCTCTGGATGTGATTGTGCCACAATGGAGGGCAAAACTGGGATTCATGATGTCAGTGAGTCATGAAAACTGTGGTTTTTAGGGCTTAGAAAAAAAATAAACCTATCAAGGCACATTGTTTGGGCTGCTTCTGTAGCTTCTTAAGCCATGTGTATGATTGCCCAGCCCTTTCAGGAATCTGGGACCTGAATTTTGTATTTTAGTTTTTAATTTCAATCAACTTCAATTATTTACTCTTACCTGATTGAAACTAGAGATTTTGATGTAAGCACAGACCACATCTTTTACCATATTGTCACAAGTATCACCTCTGCTTTGTGTATCCTACAATGTTTAGACACTACTAAATCAAAGACTAGATATTACTTATCATTAAATAGTTAAAACTCTAAAAGCTCCAAAATGCTTGGTTATAGTCTACATCTGTTGACCTAAAGTGAATAGAGAAGTAAATGAAGAAGTCTACTTGGTGGTCCTTCTAACTTAAAAATTCTTGAAATATTTGGACCTTGTCAAATTACTTATGAATACAGAGGTAATTTTCCCCCAGCTAATGATTAAAATCACTTAGAATTTGAACTATCTTCCCTCTGTGTGTCTAGAAAGTGGTGGAGCTAGTGATTTCCTATACCCCTAGGAAAATAAAAAACACAAAATGGAGTTTGAATATGCCCACCATGTTACTTACTGCTACTTAATGAACAAGTTCTTTTCTAATAAAATGTCCCTTATCGACATGTTAAATGTCATTTATGTTTGGTATCTGTACTGCAACTGCACCAGAGTGTAAGGAAACAGTATATTCCCCATATGTTCATTTTCCTAATAGCTTATCTTGGAAAGAGGAAGGCAAATTTGGGAGCTTAGAAGAAAGTTCCCCTGGGAGTTTTTCTTTGTCCTGTTTCAGTATGTATGGACTCTCAGACTCTGGTTTGGTATAACTTCTATTTCTGGGTCACTTTGTCCTTGAGTCATGATCACACTACGAATTTCCAAAAACAGTTTCTAATAGGGCCAACTACTATTTAATTGTAGAGAATAGCTCAATTATCATAATATGTTAGGACTAGAGCTAATTTAGGTCTAATTGGTCTTATTTTTCTAGAATAAGATAGTGAGCCAAGTTCTCACAATTTCATATTTTTCTTCATTACATCTTTCTGGGTCAGGGCTCAATTATGAGATGAATCATCCATAAACTGACCCCCAGCAAGTAGCAGATTAGAAGTCATTACTGTTGCCTTTCATTTGCTTCCAGGATTATCTTCAAGGAAAGGGGTCAACTCTTGACAGCACCACAGGATATTTCTAGGCTGCCTTTTTGCTGCTAATCTCCAGCAAAAGGTGCTCTGTACAGCTTCTACTAAAAGGCCTATAGATTGCTTGTCTCATATGTTAGACGTTAAAATTTATGTGTTCATTCTTCTCTATTTTATTAATATAATTGCCACTCTCAGACAAACATCACCATTGGGAAAAGTTCTTCACGTGTTTTCACAACAACTTGGAGTTTATGATTTTCACAAGACTTCCAAAGCATGTTTTTGTGAATCAGTTCTGCGAAGAAACAAATTTGTACATTCCATTAACAAATTATATGTATGTGTGTGTTGTGTGTATGTGTGGTGTGTGTGTGTGTGTGTGTGTGTGTGTGTGTGTGTGTGTGTGTGTATACAACATATCAACTGCACCAGCTAATTGGGGAGAAAATTTTAATCTCTGGCATATCAATGGTAGTTTTTTTTTTTTTTAAAGAATGTCATCTTTGAACTGTAGTCTATAAAAATTACAATCTGGAAGACAGGGAAAGGGCATTCAGACATCACTAATTTATATGACTATATAGTTTAGGTACTACATGCAATATTTTGGAGTGTAACTGTTTCTCAATGGCTCATTTTCCAATGTGTGAAATTGAAACATGGTAGAATCTGTTAAGAAGGGGAGTCTAGTAGAAGGTTGTAAGCTCATTGAAATATTATTCCCTTGAAGGGAACACTTCTTCCTTTCATTTCTGGTCCACAAAGTGAACATTATGCTACACTGGTTACCCTATAATGATACAAAAGTAGCAGGAACAACCAATCATGGACTAAAATTTACAAAGCTATAAATAACCATACGACTTTTGTCTTTATAAGATGACTACCTCAGATGTTTGTCAGAGTAACAGGAAAAATACATCTCTTGCAGATTTTTAAATCTTTCACAAGAAGACACAAAACATTTTTTAAGAAATGAAGGAAGTTGGTATGCCCTGAGAATGCTACCTCTTATGCTGCATGTTCCTAATTAGTATTATGTCACAATGAACTCTACAATATCATTGAAAGCCTAAGGTAGAACTCTATAGATAAACATCTCAGTATATCTACACTAGTCAAATTCCCAGAACTGTATGGAAGAGAAGGCAATGGGTGCCATAAATCACCCATCCAATATTCTGTAAGGAGGATTCCAATCCCGAATGCCTAATCTATCAAGGTACCTTCTTCTAGTGCTAACATACTCATCCATAGCATATTCCTTTTTAATCATTACAATATAAAAGTACTACAAAATTAATGGCTAAAAGTAAATTTTAACTTCTGGGCCAGTGAGATGGCTTAACAGGTAAAGTCAACTGTCACCAAGCCAGAGGACCCAAATTCAATCAATAGGACAACATGGTAAGAAACACATCTTGCAAGTTGTCCTCAGACTTCCATATGCATGTGCCTCCCACCACACTAAATGTAATTTAAAAAAAAAATCTTTCATTTCTGGAATTCAAGAAAATGACACAAATCTCATTGAGTCAAAGCCAAGGTGTCTGTAGGATCACATTCTTTTATGGATATTGCAAGGGAGGGTCCTTCTCCCCTTTCTCTCTTCTAGAGGCCACTCAGGTATTCACATTCCTTAACTTGAGTGCCTTATGTTGTCTTCAAGGCCAGAAAAAGCAAATGGGAGTCTTATGAAATCTCTGATTGTCTTCTGTCATGAAGTCTCTGTGACCTCAGAGGGAAAGCTGTCTGGCTTCCAATGATCTATGATTACATTCACACAATCTGACTAATTTTATTACCCCCATCTCAAAGCACAGACCCTTAGCAACATCCACAATGTCCATTTTCCAATGTCAGGAACATATTTGTACATACCAGGGATTAGGAACAGGACTTACTAGGGCTATTATTCCACCTGCCACACTGGATTATCTATATTAGAATTGGGAAATTCTCCATATAGCATTTTTTGGGTTGGGTATGGGTTTTGCACAGGTTTCCCACTTGAGGTGATAGAAAATAGTCTGATTTTTACACAGGAAAAATGTTAGAACAGGCTTTGGGTGTCTAAAATACCACCTGCCTCTGAACAATCACTCATTATCTTAGTATGACAGACTTGTGATTCAGACCCAAAGTTATTTTCTATCACGAGTCATCAAAGTAGTTTTTAAAAATAGATTATGTTAGAATAGAAATATGCCTCAGAGGGGTTCCCATTACAGGACTTTCAGCAACATTACAGTGGAGGTAAGCTTATGAAAACAACAAAGCTGGAGATGGTGGTGGGTGGGGCTAAATGAAGGAAAAGAGTTTGCCTGTACTTGAGAGTTTATATGGATTGTCACACCACAATTTCCTTATTTTTTTTTTTTAAAAAAAAACCTAGCCACAGCCAAAAGTTTTCAGGCCACATAACATATGACATTACTTCCTTGACTCCTCACATGACTGGCCACAAGTGACTAGATTGAAATTCTTTTTTTAAAAAATGAATGGCATATAAATCCATTTACCAACTTTTTGAAATAAAATAATATAAATAAAATGGAACTGAAAGGATACGGTGAAAGGAATAGCACAGAATCAGCATTCATCAATATAATAAAGTTCAGTCTTGATCCATGGACTCTTTATTTCATAATACATGCAGAAGTGTTGGCATGTGTGTGTTACCCTCTGAGTATGCTGTGTTCAGGAATAAATATTAGATCAATTATGTAATTATTGCCTTTCCATGGACAAACTGGAAAATACATAGCTAGATAGTAGTATCATGAAGTCATCTAACATGTGAAATATGCCCTGTTAGGATGTTTTTATATTAAGTAATAACTCACTAATTAAACAATCAATTTTTTTATCTTTATCACACAAATGAATTTTTTCAAATAGAGGTAGGTATAGGCAAGGAAACACTGAAAACCCCTGATTAACATCTTGACAAGATGAAAGATGTCGCAAACTCATCAAAAGCTTCAGTAGTATTCAGAGACTGTTGAAGTAGAAAGCAATAGAGTAGGAATAGGTGATTGGCATCAGCACAAAAAGGCAATGAAGCAGAATGAGAGACAGGCTGGTCGCAGGAATGGCAAAACTATAGAAAGGAATGCTGCACAATCATTTACGAGGGCAAGAATTTCTTGAATGTGAGCTGTCACTTTTGTGTTCAACCAAAACTCTTGGCTGTTGACAGTGTACAAGAGATTGTTTTAAGAGCAGAGCATACTGCACTAGAGAAAACAGATACAAACGCATGACTTTATGGATCTTTCATTTTACAAAACATGCTATTTCCTTAATCACGTGGAAGTTCTTACTCAGTGATTATACAAACATGGTGAGTAACATTCTGTGTTTCCACACTTTGTCTTTTGTATTTTCCATACACCTTCAACATTGTGATTCTTATAGCAAGAAAGACTTAACTGATGATGTCAAAGCTAAAAGTTGGTCACATAGAGTTTTGACTAGCACTGCTTCCCAGTGGAGAAAGGTCTCATTCTGGTGGGGAGGAAGTGAGAGGTTGCCTTTGCTTTCAGGTACTGTTGGGGACAGCAAAGAAGGGTCATCCAGTAATTAAATACAATAAAAAGCTTTGTCAGTTTCTTCATTGTTTGGTACAATGTTCATTTATATATCATTTATTATCCAAATAAATTATCTTTAGAAAAAGCCAAGGATCATAGGTAAGTCAAAATTACCCAGCAAATTTGTTAGCAATTCTCAGGCATTTCCTTCCCAATTTGTTAAAAATTCTCAATGTTTATTGTACATCTTCCTTTCACCTGAGTCCTTCCCAGCCACTTATCTTCTGCCTCCTCCATTATACAAAAGCCAATTTTTACATTAGTTTAAAGTAAACTTTATTATCTATGTGCTCATTCTTGCCATCTTTTTCAAAAATTGGTTATCTTATTTTTTTTATCAGTGTATTAGTCAGTGTTCTCTAAAGGAACAGAACTGATAGGACTAATATATGTATAATAAGAGGGGATTATTAGAGTGGTTTATAGCTTTTAGGCTATGGTCTGTCTAGTCCCAACAATGGCTGTCTTCTAACAGAAAGGCCAAGGATCTGGTAGTTTCTCAGTGCACATGTCACAGCTGGCCTTCAGTCTATATTGGGATCCTGAAGAAGTCACTTGCCTCAACAGAAAGATAGATGAAATTGCCAGCAAGAGTGAGAGCAAGAAGGCAAAAGAAAAAGCGTCCTTCTTCTGCATCCTTTTATGTGGTCTGACTCCAGAAGATGTGGCCCAGGTTTAGGATAGGTTTTCCCACCTAAAATAATCCACCAAGAACAATTTCTCACAGGTGTGCCCAGCTGCTTGCATTTTATAAATTCCAGATGTAATCAAGTTGACAAACAGAATAGCCATCACAATTTCCATAGAGTGGTTTTATAAAATAATGAGTTTTATTATGACTTTTTAGCCATGCATATAAAATATACTTTGATAATATTAACTAACTATATTACCTTAGAAAGAAAATTATCACATATTGTCTCATACATGAGATCTGTCTGTGTCTGTGTGAGTGAATGCCATTTGTACATGGGTATATGCAGAGACCAAAAGATTACATCAGCTCTTTGGTCCTGGACTTACATATGGTTGTGAGCCACTGGAAATGGGTGCTAACAACCAACCTCTGATACTCTGGAAGAACAGCAAGTGCTCTTACCCACTAAGCTATCTCATTAGCCCCAATTTAAAAATTTAAAGATCAAAATCAATGTTTGAAACACATATATGATTAGTTGAGGCTTTTAAAATGAATGTGACTAACAGTTTTGTTATATTAAAGATCCAATTTCAAATGTCTAAGCCTAAACGTAGAAAGAGTACTATTCACATTAATTTACCTGAGTAGTCAAATTATTTTCAACACTCCATAACTTTTTAATGCATTAATGGAAGTCATGTATTCCCATTATCTGTGTCTATAAAATAGACATTATCTGAATCTAGAAAACAGACTTGCTCTTATCATATCCATCCTTAAAAAAAAACTATACTAAGACTATACTTATTTCTTGGGAATTGTTCTGGTCACTAACTTTTAATGGTGCCGGCGTGATTCTTAGATATCTGTAAAGATCATGAAGATAATTAGAAACACTGCCATAGAGACTTCAAGGGAAGATTTTTTAAGAATTCATTTCTTTATATTTCCAATTTTTAAACTAATAATTTGGTGCCCATATCAACTTTATAAGATGTCTAATTCATTTTTTCTTTTTGAGATTATAATTTAATTATAACATTTTTTTCTTTCTAAAGGGAATATTCTTATTATTGAATGGTTATCTAGAACTTCTTTGCACTGAAGACTACCTTTAAAATATGAACAGCATATATTTGTTCAGTTTAGGGGTTAAAAGTAACATCTTCTCCTGTATTACAGGGGTCATGACTGGCACAGGTCACTGAGGAAAACAACAACAACAAAACTCATGCCTGATACAGAATCCTTCCAAACTCTAGACCCAAAGCTCATAGAACATTGTTTAGATCCCATAAAGAATATCCAGTCATGCAGAAGTGTGAGTAGACACAATTGAAGCATGACCTCATGGTAATGACCCAGGGGAAATCTGCAGTGCCTACCACTCAGATTCTTTCTAACCATTGTGTGTAGCATTCTATCCCCAGCTGAATCTAGGACAGGACGCTTCAGGAATGAGGCTACACTTTCAGGCAGGGTAGGTGAGTGAATTCTCTTATGACCATGAATCACACTTAAAGGCAGAGAAATTTGGAACATGAACTTTTTGACTTTTATAGACTGTGCTTTGGAAAGGAATTTCTGTTTTTATGATCCATTTTAGAGGAATGGACTTCTAGTTTCTATAGTCTGCTTGAGAGAGAACTGAAAGAGAGAAAACAAGGGTGAGAGAAGGCCAACTCTTAAAAGAGATCTGCCTTTTAAGACTCTCCTACCTTCTGCAAATCAGCATTCTCAATAAGAGAAGGGCCCATGCTTTTAGGTGTGGTATTCTGAGATATGAAACAGACATTGTGCAACATTCATTGTCCTGGTACACTCAAAGGACCCAATATATCTTCTCAGTAGATGCAATGAACTAGACATATGTTTACCATGGTTCTAATTTTGTCAACTTTAACATGGTGATATTTGATACCACCTTCTTTCTAGAATCCCCAATGTTCCAACACTCCATAAGTTATTCTGTATATTTTAAAATAAATATTTTATATAAACAGCTTAAAGTACCACTTAGTGAGTGGGGGGAAAACTATAAAAAGTATTTAAAATATTTCAGGGAATGCTTCAGGATCCCAAAGAAGAAATTCAACAGAGAACAGTCCCTTTCACTTTCACTAGTGAGCTGTTGTAAGTAAGAGTTCTGAAATATGAAGGAGCACAGGGAATCCTTTGGATGTGTTTGTTTTGCCAAAAGGCAAGCCACACAATATAAAAGATTTCTCCACAAATTTAAGACTCTTACAAAGGCAGTTTGTGGTATCACCACACAATTTCCTTTCATATTTATGCTGTTGATATTGATTTGCCCTTTGATCCTTTTCCTGGCAGACTTCACTCTACATGTTGGGGTTGCAATGACATATTAGACTTTAAAGGGTGCAAACATGATTTCCAAAGAATCACTCTCTGTAGTGTTCAGGATTTAGAATCAGACTGGTACCTGGGTAATCTAGTAGAGTATATGGCTTCTGTCTCACACAGAGGTCAGCAACTTGTGTGCTTATATTGCTGTGGAAAGATTATAGGAGGATGAAAAAAATCAGACCTTCACGGACTAATGTATGACCCACTGAGTAACAGGGTGGTCCTCTCTGTATTTACCTCTTTCCTCCTTCTTCCAAGTGAACATGACTTCTAATGCTTTGATTGAGATTAGATTGCCCCAGAAAATCTCCTTACATAAGTCCACAAAACCAAGCAGTCATTAGAATCTAGTCTAATGCAATTAATTATTTTCTTTTTAAAAGATTAATAATTAATAATTTGTATGAACATTGCTGTGGGATGGTCTGTATGTCAAATTGCTCTGATTGGTCAATAAATAAAACACTGATTGGCCAGTGGCTAGGCAAGAAGTATAGGCGGGACTAACAGAGAGGAGAAAAGAGAGAACAGGAAGGTGGAAGGAGTCACTGCCAGCCACTGCCATGACAAGCAGCATGTGAAGATGCTGGTAAGCTACGAGCCACGTGGCAAGGTATAGATTTATAGAAATGGATTAATTTAAGCTATAAGAACAGTTAGCAAGAAGCCTGCCACGGCCATACAGTTTGTATGCAATATAAGTATCTGTATTTACTTGGTTGGGTTTAAGCGGCTGTGGGACTGGCGGGTGACAGAGATTTGTCCTGACTGTGGGCAAAGCAGGAAAACTCTAGCTACAGAACATTGTATCTTTATGCCCTGAGAGTTAAGGAAATTTTGTTGGCTAGTCTATGAATCCAGTCTCTTCTTCAGCTACTGTTTCTTTGGGAAGCAACATTTAGCTTCCAAAAGAATTGACTAACACACAGAAGATAATACAGATTGTTAAAGGCATATATAACTTGAATCAGAATAATATGAATAATAGGGTAAAGTGTAAATAGTTTAAGTATTTAGTCAATATTTCCAACCATTCTTCAAGTGCTTGTGAATGTTCTCAACACTGCATAGTCAAAAAAGCAAGTGAAGCAAGAATCCAAACACCCGGATTCCTACTCTAGTTTTTCCAGATATTAAACTACACAATGTTGATATAAGACATTTAATCTAAGCCAAGCACTCCCTGGCTGGAAATGAGCATAATCTCTGCTTTGTCACACCTAGCAGTTGTGAGGCTTACAGAGCAGTTAAAGGACTTGAACTTCAAAATCAAACAAGCACAGTCTTGGATTTTACCTTCTCCATTCAGCATATTATTGAATCTCTGTGTCTCAGTTTCTAACTTTTCACAGATTGAAGGAATATATGAGTAATATATACTTAATAATTGCTTGACTTATAAAAAGCTTCAGCTATTATAAAAAATAATGATGAAATAACTCCTAATGACATTCTGCTATATTCATTAAATCAGTGCTTTGTTCAACCATCATCAGAGAAGCCTCCTCCAGCAGCAGATGAACAAATACAGAGACCCACAGACAGACTTTACACAAAGAGTGAGAGACCATGGAATACTCAGTCCTAAATTTGATGTCAGAAGGAATGAATGATGCTAAGAAAACAAGACTCTCTAAATCAACATGATCAAGGCTCATATGAACTCATAGAGACTGAAGCAGCATGCATAGGGCATGCATAGATCTGCAAAGTTCTTGGTATATATATTATGGCTTCCAGTTTAGTGTTTTTATGGGATTCCTGAGTGTGTGAATGAGTAGATCTCTGTTTATTATGCCACCTCTTGGGCTTTTTCCCTTCGTTTGTTTTCTCCAACTTCAATATGATAGTTTTGGTTTTATCTTATGTTTTAATTTGTTATATTTCATTATTATTTCTTAGAAGCCCATTCTATTCCAATGAGAGACAATGAGGGAGTAGATCCATATGGGAGGGGAGGTACAGAGGAACTGGAATGAATAGAGTGATGGGAAACTATAATCAGGATATATTCTGTGAGATAATATTCTATTTTCAATAAAAGGAAAAAAGAAAAAGAAAAAAATATATATGGATGGTATGGCCAGTGAGATGGCTTAACATGCAATGGCTTCTGCTATCAAGCATGTATATGGGAGGGGACATATGAACTGGGTCCAGGCTACTTTCTCTTTGTACTCTACTCCATTTCAGGGTTAATATTTAATAAAGGCTTACTCTACATTGATTATAACAGTCAATATATTAACCATTATCAAATGTGACTCCTGGCAAAGCCCTGGATTCCTCATATTTTTATAGGCAGTGCAACCTCAGGGGCACAACTTGTACTCAGTACTACCAAATGCACTCAGACACTGGAGAAATTCCTTTATCCATTTGACATGAATATTTTCATTTAATCCTCATAATATCCTACAAAATAGTACTGCTCACACCTTCCACTTATATGTAAACAAGGTAAGTTTGTCCAAGGTTGCACATCTAGCCAAGGAGTCAAGATTCTACTCCTGGTATCTTATTTTCCAGAACTTCCCAAAGTATCCATAAATAGTCATGTATAACTCTTTTTAAGAAGAAAGTCAGATCCAAAGTTGACAATGAGCATAGCTTGCATCTTTATTTGGTAAAGCAAATCGAACTAGCAGCTTCCTTTACAATACATATGTCCACACAGACCTGCAAAGACACCCAAAAATCTGTTATTGTGAAGACACACCCTGACATTTCCAGTCATAAGTCACTACAGAATTCAGTTACTTTTTCTTTCACAGATTAGAAGGAAACAAGTGATCAAAACTCTCCAGAGGTCAGAGCCTTTGGAGTGTCTATGGAATGACTTATCTTTGAAGTCACAGTTGCCTTTACCTTTTTCCGAGTGTGGCTTATGCTCAATTCGTGGGTTTCTCTTCTGTAAGAATTACCATGATGAAGTAATCTGTTTCCTCTTTCTCTTCATAAGGCTGCTGAGGAGCCCAATATAGGCCTCTGTCCTGCCAGGAATCACACAACAAAATTTTAATCTATGCCACTAGCTGGGTTGTCTTCTTGCTTTTTATACTTATAAAATGCTTTGGTGTACCCGAGACAAACAAAAGTATTATTGCAGCAAAGTTTTACTATGAGTGACAGCTTACTGAAGAGACAATGAAAGATCCTAGAAGGCCCCAGTTACTGAATGCACACAAATGAAGGTAAGGCCTTTTTCAGTCCCCACTTTATTTGAAGGAAATTGAAAGAAAAACTGGGGAAGTAGTTTTCAAAAAATGCTTATTGTTAAAGCCAAACACTATGCATCCTTCTAGTATACTCACATTGATAGAAATGGGTATGTGATAGAATTCTGGTTCTGGTTCTCTCTCTCTCTCTCTCTCTCTCTCTCTCTCTCTCTCTCTCTCTCTCTCTCTCTCTCTCTCTCTCTCAGCCTCATGAGACTCTTTTGTAAAGTGGAAATAATCTACCTACCTTGAAAGACTCTTGCTAAGAGTAAATGACTAACATTATTAAAGCGCTTAGCATGTATGACTCACAGCTATTTGAAAATTACCCTATAATTAAATACCAGGGTTTACTTGAAAATGTACACAGACTTTGATTCTCTTTTCTTCCTCTCTCAATATTGTGTAAGGTTCTCACAAAGCTAATAGACAAGGAACCTACAACAACTAACTAAACATTAGTGAACCCTTCCAAGAAAAGCACTAAGTTATTCCTAAAGACAAATATTCTTGAAATCATTAATGAAAAAATGGCCAAAGTTCTAGAAGCTCAAGTGATCTCTGAAATAGGAAGATAAAAATCTTATGCTATAGCAAATATAAAAAAAATTGTATGAGAAAAAGAAAGAGAAAACAGCTTATTCAGAGGGAGAGAAAAATAAAGAGTTTTAGAAAACAAAAATAACAAAATATCATGAAGGAGATTAAAAGGAGACAGCTTTTCAAAAGCTTTTCCTTCATCTATGTATTAAATATTTATCAATAGAGAGATAGCCTTACTTGTCCATGGTTTCCTCAGTTGTGGATTCAACTAGGCAAAGATAGGATACATTTATATTGCATCACAACTGAACATGTGCAGATTTTTATTTCTTAACTATCATTCTCTAAATAATGTAACTACTATCTATACATCATTGACTTTGTCCAAGGTATTATAAATAACTATAAAATGGTTTAAAGCATACAGGAGAATATCTTCAAGTTATCTACAAATATTCTGAAATGTTATACAAGAGATGAGAGCACATTCAGACTTTGGTATCTATAGGAATCATGGAATCAATCCTCTGCAGACTCATGGGATTAATGAGTGGATAATGAGGATGGAGCTCTTTACAAATAAAGTGATAAACATGTTCTTAAAAAAATCACAATACCATAATGGTTAAGTATTAACAAAAATTTGTGGAAAGAAAAGGAAGCACAAAAAAAGGAAACAACTCAGTCTGCGTGGGTAGGGCATGGCTAACAGGCAACTTTTAACTGACTTAGGGGCTACATTTCATGAGCTATGAATAATAAATGAAAAATGGTGGATGAGGCTTCTCTCTCATTCAAGTTATATTCTGATAATGAGGGGGTCTTACATAGTCTACAGGTCTGAGCTTAGAGCACAACAGTCATAAAAAGCTTCCCTTGCTCAGTACAGAAGCCTAAAAGTGCATATTCTCCCCTGTTCCCATGACCATGGAGGTTCTTCAGAATGAAAAGCAGAATGGTAATGGAAATTACTGAACATCAGTTCACTTCTGCCTGGGTCTAAAGGTAGAAATGAGCACAAGAGGAACTCCAGAACCCAACAACCTATCATCTTGAAACCCCCTCAAAAGTAAGACGTCTTCCTCCCCTGAAAACCCAGACCAATCTGGTTGTTTTCTCATTCTGTCAAAGTGATCACATGCTCATCCCTTTGTGGTCACCAGTCACTATAACCAGAAGTAATGTGATGGACCATTTGGTTTACCCTAGTCAAGAGCTCTTGCCTAGAAAAGTGTTAATGCCCTGGGCTGAGAAGGGCAAAGTGGCAGGCTGTCAGGTAAGGTAGAAATGAAAGTGTGCTGAGAGGCAATGGCTCCTTCCTACATGTGCATTCTAGATGGAAAAGAAACCAGAATTCTGGGTATATTTCAGGGTAATATAAAAATGAATTGAAATATACTAATTATATGAAAGCCTGTCCTTGAGAGATAAGGAAAACATAACTATATCAAAGAACTAAAGATGCTATGTGGTGACAAGTTTGACAGAGAAAGGATATCAGAGCATGTGTGGATGTGAAAGATTCCAATACAAGCTGAGCTTCTGGTTAAAAACACATATTATGATTCACCTAGAAATAGGAGTTTACAACTGCATTTCTAACAAGTTACTGCTGATTTAGGATCTCATCTTAATAATGAAGACCATAGTTATTCATAGGGTATCAAATAAAAGAACGAGATGGACAATGTGGCATAGAGAACTAAGGTGCAAATAAACAAGACCTGGATGGCTCTCCACTTTGGCTTCCTGGAACTAGTGATTTCTCTAGCACAGATATGCGAGGAAACTCCAGAAAGTAATGGAGCATGCTCTTTGAAGACCATGAGAAGAATGTTCTGGCCTAGGTTTCCTTTGTTATAATTATGATCCAGGGATGCTAAGCCTGTCATCCTCTCTTTCTCCCCTGCCAGAGTGTTCATGTACAAAAGCTGTGCCCGTGCTCAGGATAAGTGACACAAAATGTGGCTGAATAGCTAGAGAATGCTCTGACATTGTGATCTTAATAAGAACATGATTTGGAGAGGCAGAGAGGTGTGGGAAAAGATACTTGATTCATGTCTGACAAACTAGCTGTCAACCACAGAATTTCAGTCACATTGAAGTGGTTCTCTCACAACTTAACTTTTAAGCAGCCTTGGAAATAATTATACTGAATGAATTAGAGATCAGAAAACCATACAAATTTTGCCAAGTAAGAAAGTGTCAGCACCCTAGAGTGACAGTAGTTTTTTAAAAAGTACCTTGTTAAAATGAGGAAGTAAATTTTCATTAGTGAAAAGTATATTTCCGCATTTCTTGACCTGACATAAAATCATATCATTTTTTTTGTTGCTGTTGACCTCAGCAATGACTTTTATGAAGCAATAATGAGAGGACTGTCATGCCAAACACTTTCAATAGAGTCTTTTAATTGAGGATTCAGAATAAATCAGATAAAAATGTTCCCAGTGTGTCAATTTACTGGTGAAAACTGCTCTTTTCAATTGTGTTTTGAGGCCTAAGATGTTTATCTTGTTACACTGTTCTATGGAGAGTTACCAATTCTCTAGAACTAAAATCTATCCTCTGAAATCTTAAAAACTGCTCAATTTGAGTGGATTTCCCCCACTTACTCCCTTATAGCTCTTCAGTCCCTTTACTGTTCATCTGAACAAATATTAGATAATAAATTCTTCCTTTTTCCTCCCATTCTCTTTTTTCCCAGGTCAGATTTTCATCTTTTTTCCCTGACTTTTTCCCATAATGTCTATACCTCACCTTTTCAACTCAACATATGTCACAGGAGTTTTCTCTCTCTCTCTCTCTGTCTCTCTCTCTCTCTCTCTCTCTCTCTCTCTCTCTCTCTCTCTGCCTTAGAATGGCTAGTATATAAGCTCTAGTGGGTATTTATCCTTGTTTTGGGTTATAAACCAACAGTCTATAACATTACATAGTGTTTTCTGTCATAATATGTACTTACTGAGGCAAGAATACAGCTCAGTGGTAGAACATTTGCCTGGCAAGTGTAAGGCCTTAGGTTCCATTCTTAGTATCACAAACTAACAATATGCATTAACTATAGCAAGGAAGAAGGGATATTCTGCAAGCACCTTTAAAACACAAATTAACTCTTTAATTTTTATACATACCAATTTGAATGTATTTTGTTCCCTTCAAAATGAATATTGAAGTTTAATACCTATTGTGAGGTATCAAGAAGGTATGGATGCTTAATCCAAGTATGGTGTTCAGAACTGGAGCGTTTGGGGGTGCTCATAACTGAATAAGACCATCAGGCTGTAGCCTCCATAATTGAACACTGACAGCTTCGTAAAAAGGGGAGGAGAGACTGACTGCAGGACATGTGTGTATACACACATGTACACATACAAGCTTCCATTCCTTGCCATGCTGTTTCCCATGCCACTTCAGAGCTTGTCAATGACAAGGTGCAGCACCTCATCCTGAAATGTCTAGAGCTAAGAACTAAACAAATTTCTTCACAAATTTACTCAATCTTTGATTATATTAACTGTAGTAAAGCATACAATAGTACAGCACATTATAGTAAGGTAAATAGACCAATATTCCAACCCTCTAACCAGTGCTTGACAAAATGGGCATTCTCAATCAATGCTGGTTGTATTAACAAACAGGTGATCAAAGAGGTAACTGCAAACATTAATAATTTTACTTTTAACATACACAGGAAACAGAAAGTCAGATAAGACAGGTAAGCATCAAGGACTAGAAAGTCTTAAGTATGAAAGCCCAAGTATCCACCAACTACAAATACCTTTTTGAGTTCATGAAAAGGCTTTCCTCCTGTTCTTCCCAGGAACACCCTACAGATACTTCACTAAGAGTCCTGTCTAAATATTCTGGCAGAGAAAAGTTATCTTATTTTCCTCATAGTTTCTGTTTGTATCAGCCTGCACTGCTGTGTTCAATAACTTCTTTGTTGTGGACTTTGGCAACAACCCCAGGTAAAGCAGAAAGACTCAAGAACTGTGGTTTTTAGCAATTGGACTTCTCTCTAACTGATTAAGACCACTGGTTATACTCAGACAGTCCATGACTTGTATCCTGAAATTCACTACTTTCCACTTAAAATCTGATGTAAACTCTATTCACTTCACGTAGATGGATGTGTTTAAGAGATGAGACCTTAGCTCATTCCTGATCCCTTGATACATTTGTAAACATGAGTAAGATATTTAACATCTTTAGGGCTTCTGCCCACAATACAAACATTATAATGTTTAGTTCATGGCATTTATATTTTTATTATATGAAATAAATTTAATAATTTTATGCAAAGTACTTAGTCAGGTGCCTAGATTATAATAAACCCTTGCTATTCATTGGCCATTATCTATTATCAGCTTCATTTTTTCTCACTATAGGAGTAACCCTGAATTATTTGAAACAAGCTTGTGATGGAGGTAGAGAGATGTTGACACTGTGACTTGAAGCCATTCAGGGTCTCTAAACAGCACAATTACTATTTAAGTAAAAATACAAATTTTATAGTGTACAATTCAAGTTTGCAATGTAACATTTTGGGATATATAGAGATAATAAAGTGATTTCTATAGTGAAGTAAATTAACATATTTATCATTTCACCACAAGAACCACTAAAATCTACCCATGAAACAAAACCCCAAAGATATCATAATTTCATTAAGTCTGCATGTGTAGTTACAACTCTGGAGATGTTCATCCTACAGACATACTGTTGTGCTTCCTGTGAGCAGCAGCTCCCATTTATCTCTTCTCTGCCTGACTCACCAACTCAAGGCAAGCATTGTTTCATTCTCTGTTTCTGAATTTGTGCTATTTTCTTAAAACTAATGTTATGAGTGATAAGAAAAATGTTATGTGCATAGTGTATAAATACAGACACACACTGTTACAATAGAATGTTATTTATTCTTTTAAAACATACACACACACACACACACACACACACACAATCTTGTCATTTTTCAAAACACGCATATGCCTGGAAGACATTATAACAAGTGAAGTGAGCCAGATGCAAATATCATTACTCTTTCCAGAGACAATAAAAGATAGGAGTATCAATACTCTTCCTAATATCTTAATCTTATCTTCATGTGAGAGGGTAATACAGATAATCCATTGTAGCTGAAGTTTTTTCCAGTCTCACCAAGGCCTGCAGCCACTGAGACTCAAATAAACACACAGAGGCTTATATCAATTAAAATTGTATGGCCTAATGGCTCAGGTTTCTTGTTAGCTAGATCTTACATCTTAATAACCCATTTCTATAAATCTATACTTTGCCACGTGGCTTGTGGCTTACCAGTATCTTTACATTTTGCTTCTAATAGTGGTGGTGGTGGCAGCGGCTGGCATAGCCTTCTGACTCAGCCTTTCTGTTCCCAGAATTCTCCTCTCTCCTTGTCCCACCTATACTGCCTGCTGGACTATTGGCCATCAGCACTTTATTTATTAACCAATCAGAGCAACACATTCACAGCATGCAGAGCAATATCCACAGCACTCTATTATAATACAAAATATTTTATCTCATTACACTGCTTTGAATATCTATAACCATATTATAGATCTGTCAGCATAATTGTTGCCTGGCTCCCCTACTAGAATTTAAGTCCTGTAAAAGCAAAGAAATTGACCATCTCATTTATAGCTACATCTTCAGGACATAGTAGCTTCTTACAAAATATTTGTGGAATGAAACAGTATTTGACACCTGTAGAAACAGTTAGGCAGCATAGATGTATATGAACAACTCAGACTCAAGTGAAATCACTGATGGAATCCAGTATCAGCAACAAAGTCACATGGCACAAACTTAGCCTGGAGATCTAGGCTCTGAAATGAACTGTGAAAATTTAGGAGGAAATAGCATGACTATCACACAATCAAATAACACTCATCAGATTTGGATTGTTTTGTGGGTAGGATTCTGGAGGGATGGGAATGAGTAATGGAACTTGTAACCAGAGGTTTTGGTCTGTCCCACCCCATCCTGCAGCCACTTTAAAACAATCACTCAGAGGCTTATATTGATTACAAATGCTTGGCCAATGGCTCAGGCTTATTACTAGCTAGCTCTTACATTTAAATTAACCCATTTCTATTCATCTATGCATCGCCACATGTCCTGTAGTTTACTAGTTCTTTCACATCTTGCTTCTTGGGCAGCTTGCAACATCTGCTCTGGCTCCACCCTTCTTCACCTGTCTTCAGTTTGAATATATTGCCTAACCTTATTCTGCCTCATCATTGGCCAAACAGCTTTATTTATCAACCAATGAGAGCAAAACATATTCACAGCATACAGAAAGACATCCCACAGCACTTCTCACTTTCTGTCTAATCAAAAAGGAAGGTTTTCACTTTAACATAGTAAAATTACATATAACTAAACAGTTATAAAGCAAGAGTTACAGTTACAATATCTAGTATATTTGTATTTGGCAAAATTAAAGAAAATGCTTTGCTGTGGGATGGTCTGTATGTCAAATTACTCTGATTGGTCAATAAATAAAACACTGATTGGCCAGTGGCTAGGCAAGAAGTATAGGCAGGACTAACAGAGAGGAGAAAAGAAAGAACAGGAAGGCAGAAGGAGTCACTGCCAGCTGCCACCATGACAAGAAGCATGTGAAGATGCCAGTAAGCCACAAGCCACATGGCAAGGTATAGATTTATGGAAATGGATTAATTTAAGCTATAAGAACAGTTAGCAAAAAGCCTGCCACGGCCATAGAGTCTGTAAGCAATATAAGTCTCTGTGTTTACTTGGTTGGGTCTGAGCAGCTGTGGGACTGGCGGGTGACAAAGATTTGTCCTGACTGTGGGCAAGGCAGGAAAACTCTAGCAACAATACTCTATCATCTATCCTATCTTTGTGAGTCTAAAGTTTCATATCTAATTTACCTTTTTACCATAACTAAGGAAAACTACAATAACTAGTTTTTTTTTCTAATCTTCAACTCCATCAAAGACCCCAGAAGGATATAATATTACCTGAGTAAACAGGAAGTGCATTGCCAACAACTTCCAAAACTCTAGAAATAACAGATATCTGGCTGCCTGGACAGTCACCCAAAATTCTTCTGTAAAACTGGGGCATCCATCTTCAGCCTACAGGCATAGACTATCTAGTAGACTCTTTAGTGAAGCAGGAAATTTGAAGGACTGTCTCACCTATATTGGCAAAATTCATCAGTTGTATTCCTCTGTGTCCTGCAGAATGTCTAGCATTTTCTTATGTGAAGCAAGAACATTGAAGGACCACCCTGCCTTGTTTGGCAAAGTTTAGTGGTCACTTTCCTGTAGGTCCTATATTTTCAGTTTATACAGTGTACTGTCAAGCAGTCCAGGCAAGAGTAGTTTCTTGCCAAAATGGCTAGCCTTGCCACATTGAAAGCAAACTCCATAAGGAGTTTCTTCAATACCCATCACCCTCTTTGAAGTAATTGGTGCTTCTAGTTACAGATGTGTTTCACTGTCTAGAAAAGTCTAAGTTCTTAAAACATTTTAAATGCCATATTCTGTAGGTCTTTGAAGTGTTTGAAGATTACCTATCTAATTGAAATATATCTTTGTATACCTAGAAAACCTAACTAACATGACTGTAAGTTTGACTATTATAGATGACTATTAATATCAATTTTTAAGTATACATTATATGAGCTAAATAAACATAATGCCTTACACAAGAGTAGAAATATACATACAATATAACAAAATTGACTTTAAATTTTGTATCAATAAACTAAACTCCATAACAATGTAAAACATTTTGAATTAACAGTTGCTTTTGGATTAAAGTAGATTCAATTATCTGCCTTTTTATTATAATAATTTACCCTTTCCCCATCATTTTTATATCATATCTCCCTTTCTTCTTTAGAAAGAGATTGACTATGACCAATAACAATTTATAACCAACCCCCATTTAAATGACAACAAATATTCATAAGCAATATTTTGGGAATGTGGGTATACTTCTCTAGACTACTTCCTGTTGATTGGGAGCACTAGTAACTTTATTGAGACCCTGAAAAAAATTAGACTTATGGTCAAGTCCTGACTAGAGTATTTTGTATAGCTGGTCCATCTCAGCCAGCAGCCTTGAAGCTCTTTTGGATGCAGAACTCAGAAGAAACAGTAACAGAAGTGTATTGAAATGCTGGATCATCAGGGTCATCTGTTTTTATTGGTGTCTGGTCCCTTTGTTCTGAAAACATATAAACCTTTAAAGGTAACACACACACACACACACACACACACACACACACACACACACACACACCATACACACACACACACACACACATTAATATAAATATAAACTATGCATTGTATACAAGCCATCCAAAGATAATTTTTTGTTTTATGTTCAAGAAGGTAAGATATACATCATGTGTCTTAAAGGTTGCTTTAAGTTTATTTCTTTATGTTTGTAGTCAGGATTTTCAAGGGCTCTTCCTTGATCAAACCATATTAACCTGGAAGTAACCCATAGTTTCTCATCTTCTGTGGAAACAAAAACAGAACCTCTTTTCCAAAGTAACATATCTTTAGACCTAAATTTTGAAGTCAAGATACCTTTTAAAATATATATATTGATTTAATTTAGCAGTCCCCACAATCAAATGTCTCTCCGTAGTTAGCTCAATAACTATTAAAAATCTCAAAGAAAACTTAATAAAATATATAATCCAGACTCTCTGTGTAGTTCCCATTTTTATGTGGCTTATTTTTTAATATATCTTATTATCCCTTTTATGAACTTTATTTTATTATCTTAAAACAATAATTTTTCATCTATGACTGTGTATCTCTCTCTCTCTCTCTCTCTCTCTCTCTCTCTCTCTCTCTCTCTCTCAAGCCTATGCACATTTTTAAACATAGTGTGACCCATTTAGAGGTCTTTTTGTCTGAATCTGCCTTTATTGTGTATCTGTAATCCTTTCTGACCAGGAGAGTTTTTAAACTGCTAAGCAAGAGTGGCTAGGACCAAAGTGGCAGCTTTGCCCACTCAGCTTTTCAATATGGCAGAGGTACCAACAAGAGTCATGTTAACCTTCCCAACTCTGGGAAGCTGTGGGGTCCACATTGGCACCAAGTAGCATGCAGCCATGTTCTCAGGCCCAACAGCAGCTGGAATAAACCTCTTTACCTTGGCCTGTGTATGAGGCTGCCCGAGTCCACCATGCTGCAGCTCAAGCCTGCCATAGCCAGAGGATGTGGTTCTATACTGCAACCTGCAATGAGAGACTTGAACCATGAAGCTGTTCTTGGCTCCATTTTTTGTGTATCTAGAAGCCTTTGTTAAAGCTTTCTCAGGCTTTATGTATCTGTACATGCACAACATTGGAAGCAGGGACTTTTCATGATGGTGACACAATACTTAAGTGAAACATTTTGCAAAGTGGAAAGGTTACTTTTGACTCATGGTTTCTAAGGTCTCAGTCTTTAGTTTGTTTGCTTTGTTGCTAAGGTATGTCAGTCAAAACATCATGTAGTGGAAGTATCATGTGGTAGAAGAGGCTGTTTAATTCATAGTGGCCAGGAAGCAGAGAATCAGAGTAAGCAGGGTACTGAATATATCTTTCCAGGCCATGTCTCTAGTTTACATCCTATTTAGTTCACACCTCCTACATTTCACCAAATTCCAAAGGTGACAGCATATTATGAACCCATCAAGAGATCAATCCATTGATAAAATCAGAGGTCTCTAGATCCAGTCTCTTCTCAAAAGCCCTTTATCTAGAGCTACATCATGTATACATTAGGCTGTGAGCAACACTACTATTTATGAAGAACAACAACAGTGGAAAGATTTTTCTCTTTTGATTCTCTATTCTGTAAAATAAAATTGATAATAGCTCAGGGCATAATCTAAATGAAATTGTAGGAACTAATAAAGTTTTTGCTATACAAGTCTTTCAAAACTTGGTTGTCCGTTTCTAATTTGAACTGCTCTAAGTTTAGGCTTCTTACTAAATCTTACTGAAACAAATTAACCATATGCAAAGATAGACTCAATTCCTGCCATTCACTATTGATTTGGATTGTAATGGGTTTTCTTCACTCAAAAGATCAATGAAAAGAACAAGCTGCAGTTTTTATATATATTTTGCTTGTCTAAGTATTGATTACAGCCATTTCCCTAACACAATAGATGTGCCATTAATGTCACTTTGTGATTGAGTGCTAATGAATTATACTTAGTTATTGCTTAAGTATTTGGAAATCAAACATTAATTAATATAATCCAGAGAGAAATAGTAGAAATCAGATGTCAGTTGCATCTTTTAAACCTTTTTACACAGCATCTTGATGCTGAAATATCAGCCGGAATAAACATTAATATTTTGAAATAAAGTTATAATATCATATTCTAGTCTCAATAAGAAAGGACCTAGCTTTGTCTTGGTTTCTGGTGTGAATGTTTTCCTTCATAGAATCCTAACTTTCCATAGTTAACTATGGATATCTTCCAATAGTGGACCAAAACTGGGCCACAGTATACTTGACCAGCAGAAAAGAAAACAAAATTTCTGAAAGGCTTAGTAACCAAAATCATACAATAAATTAAGAAGAAAACTAAAAATTAATTTTGCATTTGGCAAAAACAAGGTAGAAATGGGGATTGTTTATCAAACATTTCTTGCTTCATTTTATACAATAAGTAAAACACTTGTTTGCTATACCACTGGTCAAAATAACTTTGATTCTGACTATTCACAGTAGCTCTATCTGCGCTATAAATCACATCACAAAAATTCATGTGTGACAAGTTTCTAGCCTTAGGAAAGAACTAGAAATGACTTTTCCATAGAGGACAATAGTTATCAATAGATGGTAATTGTCCCTGGGACAAATAACAAGAGGGGCATCCTGCCTAAGCTAGCATCATTGCAAAGATGAGAAACATAGACTCTTTCCTTGTATAACATTGTTTCTTTCTGGCCTTGATCCCTTGTATGAGAGACACTGTCACATACTAGAAAGATTCTAGACAAACATGGTAGCCTTGAATTCTAAGTCAGACTGCCAATTTCTTGTCAGGAATCTAGGACAAACTACTTCACTTCCCCTGAGATCTGTTTGTTCTATGAACAAAACCAGTCCCATTACTCTCTGCTCCAAGATTCATCATAGAGAGTAAGAAAACACCTGGAATATTCCGGGTACACAACTGACATTCAATAAGTACTAGATTTCCTTTTTCTTGACTAAAACTATAAAATAGTACAAGAAAAGACAAGTTTTTTTTTCCATGCCTATTGCATAAAATTTTGAACAGTTTTAAAAACAAACAGCCTTTGTTTGGCAGTACAAACAATCATTAGCAAGAGATGTTTGTTTTCTTTAGAAATGATCATTTGAATATTCTTCTGGAAATAATGGTGGCAGTCACATTCCTATCCCCAGTTTAATGACTTACAGTTGCATAAAAGATCCCATTAAGATAGAAAAAAGTCATTCACTCAGCGACCTCTGTGGTCTGAACAAAAGCACAAACTCTCCTTAAACGGATTTTAATAAAAGAAAGGAATCTTCTGACAGTAAATGGGTCATAGCTACAGTTTTGCCTCTTGCTGTGTCTTATCTGAGATGTCACTGACTTAAATATGATAGACACATTCAAGATCCTAAGGACTAACACTTTATAAGACAAACTTGTTTTTTCTTGAAGGACCCATATTGTATCAACGTTGAAGTCTATCACAGCAAATCTAACACAGGGACATGAAGATTCCTATTTCATGTTACTTTTCTGTGCCCATTAATAATACAGGCTCTCAACAAGTGTTTGATGTATTAATAAACAAATGACTAGCATAAGAAACATAAGATCTACAACAAAAATCACTGAAAAATTTAATTGGAACATAGCAACATCAAAACTGTGTGCCAAAAGAGGGGTGCATTTGTGCCTGGAGGAAAGGTTGGATGTTGTGCATAGTCAATTTAGAAAATGCAAACTCAAAAAATCATGTAAAAGTCACTAGAAAATTTAATCTAAGCATTTTGCTTAATAATGAGAATTACACAAAAGACTCTGTGCTTGTCTACTGGATGAGACTAGCCTAACTACCTAATATATGGTGCGTATAGAACTAGAAGCATACACAAAACACACAAAAGTATATGAAAAGAAAGGATGACAATAAAGGTACTAGTAGGTGATGAGAAAAGACTGAATGCAGGCAAAGGATACATGAGTTGTGAAAAGTGACATAAAGATAATTATTTTTCTGGTTTTAAGTCAATCATGGATTTTTCATTTTCATGTATGTGGAAAACTATGTGGTAATATTTGTGCTCAAACAAGTAAAACTTATCTGGGGATCAGAGGACAGAGCCAGTCATTAGATTAGAAATAGAGGTCAAACAATGGTGGCACACACCTTTAACCCCAGCACTTGAGATCTCATGTCTTTGCTTGGGAAGAACACACGCCTTTACTTATTTTTTTTTTTAATTTATTTATTATGTACACAGAAGAGGGTGCCAGATCTCATTACAGATGGTTGTGAGCCACCATGTGGGTACAGGACCTGTGGAAGAGCAGTTGGTGTTCTTAACCTCTGAGCCATCTCTCCAGCCTGGACACATGCCTTTAATTCCAGGAAGTGATGGCAGGAAGCAGAAAGGTATATAAGTCTCAAGGACCAGGAACTAGAGGCTTTTTAAGCAGTTCAGCTGAGATCCCATCCAGGTGAAAACTCAGAGGCTTTCAGTCTGTGGAAACAGACTTCAGAATGGCCATTCTAATTATATAGACATTCTTTGAGATGTGTAATCTTTTGATCTGGGCAAGTGTTTGAGTGGCTATGTTAATCTAGCAGTGTGACTTATTTTATATTTGCAAGTTCTTTAAAATAAAGTGATTTTTATTAAAATAAATAAATAAATAAATAAATAAAAAGGCTGTGGTGTTCAAAATTAGGAGTAACCAACATTGCCATGGGAACAGTGTTTGGGCATAGAAAACCTTGACTTATGTTTCTGATGAGTGAGTTGAATTACCTCCTAAAGGTAGCCTACATGTGACCAGTCACTCAAGGCAGTGATAGCATTCCGGCAACAGAAGGATGGAGCTGCAGCAAAGCCAACAGTGAAAGGGACCAGTTTGCTAAAAGACAAGAATAGCAATGTGGCAAGGAACAGATAATAATGGGAAGGGTTTAATAAGATAGGCACGTACTTGTTGGGTGACTAGAAGGATTAGATTCCATAACATAGGCCAGTGTTATTCAAATTAAAAGGAGTAATTATGCTTCAGAGAATTCTGAGAAATAAAAGCTTCTTAGTCTTTATCTGTATAGACTTCTACATAGTATTTTCTCTATTTCATTTTATTTTTTAGTTATTTCTTTTATTTTTGATATTATAATTTCCCCCTTCCCTTTTTTCACTCTAAAGCCTCCCATATGTCCCACTAGCTCTCTTTCAAACTCATGGCCTCTTTTGTTATTAACTGTTTATATATACACATATATGTCTGAATATAGCCTTCTCAGTCTGCATAAAGTTACTTATATGTTTATTTTCAGGGTTACTATTTGATATTAGATAACCCAGTCCCCATTGATTGATGAGTTTATCTAATTATTCTTTTTCAATAAAAAATCAGGAGTCAGTTATTGGGGTAGGAGGTTGAAAGATCAGAGAAGCAGAGAAGCAGCCACCAGTGACTTCCTACTTCTTCCATTCCTACATACAAAAGGGTCAAGATCCTCTTTAAGCCCCACCTTACTACTTCCTCAGTTCTCCAAAACCTCTGTGGTTAATTTTGGTCAGCTAATGGCTAGCTCCACCCTCTGATTCAAGACAAACTTTATTGTTAGAATGCAATCAAAATATCACACAACAATGTATATAGCTACAAAACAACTACTGTACCCAAGGCTCCAGGAACATAGCAGAAGAGGGAGAAGAATGACTATGTAGGAGCCAAAGGAGCAAGGACTTTGCTGTGAGACTGAGTCTCCTAGTAATGTCAGAAGCAACATCCATAAAGTCTCACCAGCATGACTTCCCAGACATGAGCTGAACAAGGACAATAACAATAGGCATGCCAAAGTGGATGGTAAAAGCCCAAGAGGCCTCAACCCTACATAAGATATATTTCCACATGAAGATATTTTTTTCTAACCTCTAATATAGATACAGAGCCCTAACTAGAACTATCAAGAACAGGGTTACATTTAAGGAAGTTAATGCCTAGCTCTTCCAGAAGGGAAGAACCTGAGATCATGTCCTAACATAATTTTGCCTAAGTAAAAGATCCAAGGGACTACACCATGATGCAGTAAGGGGATAAGCAATGTGCTACTAAAACAAAAAGGTGGTGGTCATTAAAACTCATCCTCACTTTTCTGGAATATTTCATTAGGCTCAAGATTAAGAAAACCTGAATTAGTCACAGGCTTTGGTTTGAACATCTGCTCTTACCCAGGTTGTTGACTTGACAAAATCTAGAAACTCCTGCCTGATGGGCCTTTGAACATGGCTGTGAGGGACTGCCTTGATGACATTAACTAATATGGAAACATCCACATTAATTGTGGATAGGACCATTCCCTGCACAAGTGATCCTTGGAAGCATGACATGGAGAATGCAAGCTGAACAGTAGCATGTTTTAATTTCCTTCTGTTGTTCTCTTCTGACTGTAGACTCATGTAACCAGCTGCTCTAAGTTCCTGCCACCTTGATTTATCCTTCATGATGGGCTTTACCATGAGCTGTAAGCTAAAATAAATCTTTTTTCCTCTCACTTGCTTCTTTCTCAGAATAACTTATAGCATAGGTAGAGACTGAGACAGGAGAAAAATCTAGCTTGGGTATAAAATTTTAGTTGAACTTGTAGTGGAATGTTTTAAGGTATGTTACTTTTGTTTATATGCAATTGTTTAACTCTGAAGCTGTATTACTGTGCCTGTGTAAAACACTTGATGGTTTAATAAAGAACTGGGCAATAGCAAAGCAGGAGAAAGGATAGGCGGGGCTAGTAAGCAGAGAGTGTATATATAGAAGGAGAAAACTGGGAGGAGAGATCAAAGATCTAACAGCCAGGGAAGGAGGAGGACTCCAGGGGCCAGCCACCCAGCTACACAACCAGCAAGCCAAGGAGTAAGAGTAAGATTTACAGAAGAGAACAGAAAAGGCCTAGAAGCTAAAGGTAGATGGGATAATTTAAAGTTAAGGAAAGCTGGCTAAAAACTAAGCCAAGCTAAGGCCAGGCATTCATAATTAAGAATAAGGCTCCGCGTGTGAATTTACTTGGGAGCTGGGTGGTGGGCCCCCCAAGAAGCAAAAATCCCCAACAACAGAATTTGAAGTACTTGTATTCCATTTTAGGTGAAAATGTATTCAAGGGGTCCTTGTGAACATGTATGGTAAGAAGGAAAGATCTGGAAAGAAGATAATGCCTTCAGAGCTGGGGACACAGGAATGTGTCTTCAGCTGGAAGTGAGAATCAGATCAAGGGATGGATAAGCACACAATAATTGTTTTGCTTTATTTAAAGAAAATACAGGGGAGGAGAATGCTGTGAAAGAAACTGAGCACGTAGGATAGGAAGAGGAGAAACTATGAAAGAGTGAATCACACAGGATGACAGAACTTTCCACAAAAGGGCCATATAATACAGGAAGGTCAAGGAGGACAAAGATTGACAAACACCTCTTGGATCCAGCAACATGCTATTCCTCCTTAGAGACCTCAGTCTACGAAGATGCATTAGTGGAGTGGTAGAAACAGAAACTGGCAACAGTTAGTTATAAGGAGATATTTCTTAAAGAATGAAGAAGCAGTGTTTGAAATGAGAACTCACCAAAAGATGGACATCAAGTCAGATATAACTGATTTATAACTTTGTCTATTCACTTGCCTGGATTTATCTCCTGTGTTGCCACCATCATAGTAACTGAGATCAGACAAATGAGAAATTCCAAAATCCCAATGCCATGTGCATGCCTTAGCCAGAATGGGCCAATCTCCTCACTGTCTTAGAAGCAGAAGCCCTGCACCATTTCAAAGCAACAAAATGGGCAAAGAACCATGGAAACAGCTATTTCCCAATAGAAACAGAATGCCAAGGTCACTCCAGCATTCAAATGTAATTGAAGCTCAAGGGCCAACACATTTAGTTAATTTGCTGAAGGAAAATAATGACCTGCTTTCTGTTGCTATGTTCAGAGAACAAGTGAACCATTCTTTTCTTTTTAATTTTAGATGTATTTATTTTATGTGTATAAGTGTTCTGTGAGCATGCATACATGTCTGCCTCTTGTATGCCTGGCACCCAAGGAGGTCAGAAGAGGGCATAGGATCCTCTGGAACTGGAGTTATAGATGGTTGCAAGTCACCATGTGGATGCTGGGATTTGAACTGTAGTCCTTTGTGAGAGCACCAAACTCTCTTAATTGGGGAGCCAACTCCCCAACCTGTAAAATCTTAATTTTCATAGAATCTTTTTCCTAGGAAGAAAATGTTTACTCATAGAATACATTTCTCAAAGCTAAAAAACATAACTAAAACTCTAGGCACCTTTTAACTTTGGTGAGAAATCTAATATATTTACTTACAAACTAACACAATTCTAATTAGCTACATAATCTTTTTTAGATTTGTTTTATTTTTTATGTGTATGTGTGAATGTCTACATTTATATATGTGCACCACAGGCAAACTTAGTTCCCATGATCCCCAGAAGAAAGGCATTGGATCCCCTGGAACTATTGCTATAGGCAATTGTTAGTTGTCATGTAGGTGCTTGGAATTGAACCCCAGGGTCTTTTAAGAGGAGTGTATGCCATTAACTGCTGAGCCATTTCTCAATCCATATGCTTCTAATTTTCTTTTTTTCCAAATGCTTTGGAAAGGTTGCATCCTCCTCTACCCCAAACCACAGTCCTATCACTGGATTGTCAGAGTTGGTGACTAACTGCAAGAGAAAGTTGCTAATCCTTTGAAAGCAGATGCTATGTCACAGGGCTTCCTAGGTGTTCATAAAATCTTAGTGCTCTGAGTCAAGCACCACACAAATAACATTGGCCACATGTTCACTTCAATCATTATATCACCCTACTTCAGAACAAAACATAACACTCTCCAACACTTGAAAAATTGTATTAAAAACCTCAATAGCTAATTGATTGTGAAAACTGACTCTGCTGGGTGTGGTGGCACCTGTTCATGGCCAGCCTGAGATACATGAAATACTGTTTTCAACAGAAGTCAAAACAAAAAGAGAATGGACTTTCTTTGGATGTTTCTGATTTGTAGACAAATCCACCATTGTGTATACAAACTGGGATACTATAGTCCAGATGTCAAAAGCTCAGAGGCAAAATAGCCATAAAGAGAACCTATTAGGAGGAATCTGTAATGTGGGACTCAACAATCCTTGTGAACAATGGGGCAGGCAGCAACAGCATCACCCCCAGATACTCTGCTCCATAGGCAACTCATCAAGAGTACCTGGTTTTCCTTAAATCAAATACATAGATTTTTAGTCTAAAACTTCCACTTAAAAATGTTAACTCAATTATTTTGTAAATGTAAGGTGATTGACAGCCTAGAAACTCAGCAAGGTTTTCAGACAGGAAATACATTACATGGAGTGAGTAATTACAATGAATGGATTACGTGTGCAGCTCATGCCATCTGAATTACAAACACACAGCACAGTGTAGAAACATTTTTTTGTGCAGATAAATTCTGTGCAGCTGTGAGAATCATCCACAAGAGTGTCAAACCTTCTTCACAGCTGTGAGAGCTATTGTCACATTCTTTGTTTCTCCCCTCAGCTGCAGCTCTCTACCAGGACTGATTGAACATCAAAATGATTAAGAAGTTAAAAAAAAATCCTTAGACACTCTTGAATAATTCATCAGTGCAGCTGAGCCTGAAAGGCCCCTTGTCCTGTAGCATAAATACATTACAGACTACAGCCCAGAATGAAAATTCAGTTAAAATATACTCAAGTGAAAGGATCTAAGATGCTACTCTTTTTATTATCAGAAACACCACATGGCAGTTCACTTTTGCTAATACAGTTGTATAGGCTGCCAAGTTTCAGATGCTGTTTACAGGGGAGCACATATTTATATTGGAGGAGGAGAAGCATGTGCAGCTCACTTATGAACTGATCATTCCACATGGCTAGATGCAAGACTACATTTTCATCAAGTGAGAAATGCATCAAGGCCCATTCCTAGACTAAACCACAAAGCAAAAATACCAAATGTGGTGCTCTTTTGTCACCCTGTGATGAAAGGACTTCTATTTCTTTTCTTTGGATTGTGGCTCTTTTACCAACAGAAATGTACCATGCAATACACTCAAGGCAAGAATTTAATAACCATGTTTAGATGTGTATTGAGTTGTTTCTCAGCACAGTAGGATCAAATCTTCAGCAGAGCACTTGAAGGTAGATCTGCCGCTCATTAACTGTAATTCTGGAGAGGGGTGGAAATCACTAAAACTTTACTGTCTTATGCTAGGCACTATGGTAAGTGCTGTGTAGAAGGCAGAAAACCAATGCCATTGTTCAAAGGAGATTAAGATATCTTCAACATAGACTCTGAAAATCTACCTCACATGTCACTAGAGCATGGTGAAATGACACATGTCCCAATCTTTAAGTGTCAGGAAAGGATTGCTTTGTAGATGAATTTCTAAACATCTTGTAAAATAAGAAACACAGAGCCAAATACAGGGGTAATAGCCAAAGAGATCAGAGAAATTGCAAAGAGCCAATGACTGACCTTAGCTTACCACCATGTCGTGGCTTCCCAAGAGAGAGCTTCTTCCTGTCTAACCTGCGTTTTTATTGCTTTTCTGTTCTGCCTTCTCATTGGTTCTAAGCCCAGCCACCTCACTTCCTCATCACTGCCTGTCTATACAGACCTCCAGGTCTCTGTGGTTGGTACTGGGATTAAAGATGTGTGTCACCATGCTTGGCTGTGTCCTTGAACACACAGAGACTCTGCCTGCCATGTGATTGGATTAAGGGTGTGTGCTACCACTGCCTGACTTCTGTTTATGGCTCGCTATGACCTCTGATCTCCAGGCAAACTTTATTAACATACAAATAAAATATCACATTTCAGCACAAATAAAATATCACCACATTGCTTAAGGAAAGATGGCTAAGCTGATATGTGAAGGGGTAAATGGAAGCTAGATAAAAGAAAAGTGAGACCAAGAATAGCTTGAAAGCAGAAATTAATATATACAATCACCAAAAACTGAAAAGCCCCTCAGTCTTCTGAGGAGCTGTCTATGAAGCTGCATTAGTGCTTGTGATAAGGTATTTGCTGGGGGATCCTCAATATTCACTCCAGCCAAAAAGTTGGAGGAAAAACTAAGGCTAGACAGATTGTCTTCATTTTGTTATCTGTTTACTTATCTTAATAAGCAATTATTTCAATCTACTGTGCTTAAGAAACTGTGGTTACTTCTTTAATAAAGATTTTATTCATTTCAAATTAAACAGTACTCATGATACTATTTGCAATGGAAATTGTTGATTTATGTCAGCAAATACAATGCTCATTCAACTAATATCACAGTAACTGTCTACAAAATGTTGATTTTAAGAAATTCCATGGGGGACTCAATTGGTGATGAAATAACTTTGGAAAAGCTATATACCGTTTCTATCATAAATTGATGGTTTATATTCACATGATTAATGTGGTAAGAAGTCCTAAAGTAAAAAAAGCAATTAGAAAATGCTCCTTTGCCCAGAATTAGATGAGTGTTAGTTGACATAGTTTTAGCCATGAGATAGAATTTCCATTCAGTAGGTATGAAATCAATTCCCAAGAGTCTGTCATTTCCACAGGAAATCCTTGAGAGCCTGCTTTTCAAGAAATGTAATCCCTGTACACAATCATCTGGGGACCACTTATTCTATTAAAGACACTAATGAAAAATTTAACTATAACAGCTCTTAAACAATATGTTAACTACTATGACTCTTTCTAAAAATAGTATATTATTAATTAGAAGAAAATCCCAACACACTGGTCTTATTTCTTTTCGCTTGGTAGTCCATATCTCTGTTTGCATTTTTCAGTTACCTTAAAACAATGAGGGGGATATGCTGTTGGTTATTATTTCAATCTTTTGACTCTTCATTCTTTTGGAGGATCTGTCACTCAGCTCCCAAATAAATACATATGGGAATTTATTATTACTTATAAAAGCCTGGCCTTAGCTTGGTTTGTTTGTGGGGGTATCTTTGTGGATTTCTGTGGGCCTCTCTAGCACTTTGCTTCTTCCTATTCTCATGTGGTCTTCATTTACCATGGTCTGTTCTTGTTCTCCCTCTCTGTTCTTGATCCAGCTGGGATCTCCTGCTCCCCCAAGATCTCTTTCCCTCGACCCTTGCCCTTCATTACCCCCACTCATGTCAAGGTTGTTCATATAGATCTCAGCCATTTCTCCATCATTGGCCCATGACATTTTCATCAACACACAAGAAACAAAGAGAAAGAATAGGAAGTGGGTGGGGCTATAAATCCTCAAAGTCAACCCCCGTGACATACTTCCTCCAGCAAGACTCTACCTCCTAAAGGTTCCATAACTTTCCCAAACAGAGCCAACAACTGGGGATCAAGTGTCCAAATCCATGAGTTTGTAGGGACATTTCTCACCCAACCATCATAGCCTGGAATACCTCTTCAACTTTTTCATAACTGCTTTCTGATAAAACTTAGAATTGTCTTTAAAATCAGATGACACTTGCCTACTCCCAACACTCTTGCACTTGGCCTAGTATCTAGCACAGAATGGACTGTCAAGAATGTTCATGGAAAGTGGATAGTGGACATAAAGAAAGGTGAACAGACACAGACAATGAACAAGAAGCTCCCACTTTGAGGGGAATAAATCTCTGACTCTAACAGCCTTAAGATGAAACTCATGAAGTCTTATAAAATCTGGACCTCTTCATGGAAATATATTTCTTTTGTGCTGGTTTGTTCAAAGTAGGACCTTCAGCTTATTACTATAGAGAATTTAATCATATTTTTCTTTGTGTGACTCAAAATGATACACAACTTAAGTAACCATATATCTAGTTAAAAGAGACTCAAATACAAAGTCACTAAAATGACACAGCAACAGTTAAAAGCCTTTGTACATGCTTGAGGTTCAATATAACTTCAGGAGACTTTCCAAGTTTGCTGACTTTGTGTGCAGTGGCACTGAAACAGTAGAATTTCCATCATTCATCCACTTGTTTTGGTAATATTTTTTATAATGGCAAAAACCAGAAACCTAATTCAGACCGACTCATAAAAAAACAAAATGTGATGTATAGGCTCACATTACTAAAGTCCAAAGAAAACCAGGCTACAGTTGGTGTCAAGTACTCCTACTAAGAACACATATCATTCTATCTTTGGCATTCCTTGTTTTCTGTTGAATTTATCCCATAGGATGCCCATTCCACGAGTATTGAGATGGCCTCAGCACTTTCAAACACTTCCATCTTAGCCAACCCAAAATGAAAGGCTCTTCTTTCTAATGCACCTTAGCTGATTGTGGGGTAACCACCTCTACAACCCACAAAGGGAAAGTGGCTGCCAAAAGGCAAGTGAAGACGCAGTTTTTTTTAAAAAAAAAAAAGGTGGGGGGAGGAGCATGGACACTGGGGTAGACAAAGCACAGCGGCTGGCTGTGTACATAGCTTACATAATTGTGAAATGAGTCAGAATCATTAAAATATATTCAGATGCTTCACAATAAATTCATTAACTTTGGGTTTAAAATACAAATAAAAGTCATTTTTAAGAAATTGAGATTGTATTGGTTCATACAAATTGGCCATTGAAACAAACCAAAAAGCAGAAGCTAAACTTTCCATATTTTTTGTGTGATGCTTCATTATGCTAACTGAATTTAGTGACACAACTACATTTTTAAAATGTTAGCATGACAAAGATCAGCTATTCTCATTTTAGAGCCAAAGAGAACAGATAGGTGTGTGTGAATGCATAGAATCAATGTTCTTAAGCATATCATAAATGCCTAAAAAAGACTTGATGAGCATAGATTTTCTGTTTCAAAATGAGTATGATACAGTAAACACAAAGTTTACCATATCATAGCCATACAATCTGACACCCGAACACTTCTGCAAATATATCTAATCATAAAAACGGGCTTTCTGTGGAAAGGAATTATAAAACTTGGGAACCATACATGCAAAACAAAGGTTTTCCACTACATAACAAAGTTATAGTTACACTATTCACCTGACAATTTTTAGTTAGCTAATGCTCTTTTGTATTAAACAAATTTGATTTTCCAGACAAGAGGGGGAAAATCATACAAAAACATTTCATAAATTAGATATAATAAAATAAAAACCTACAAATAAAAATGTCTCAAGTGCAGCATGGTTCCTTAACCCAGTCATGGCAGAGCCAACACGTTTTGGCATCCAACTGCAAAACCTGAAATCAGAATAATTACATTTGCAGGTAGAAAGAGTCATGTTAAAATGCAGGCCTTCAGCTGATATTACCTGTGATATTTTATGTCAGGCACAAATGAATAAGCCATGTAATACTATTTAAAGGTTTAGAAGATGTGTGTCTATAAACATTGTCATAGGTAAAATTATTAGTATGTTCATGTGTACTTATCTAAAATATATGGATTTATTATTATGCTTTATTTTCTCAGAGCTAACTTCCTAGTTTCCAAACAATATTTTTTATTTGTTATAAAGTTGTTTTATCTATTATTTATTTTATCTCATCATTATCTGTGATTATAAATACATCTTTATTGTCTCTGATAATAAATGTAAATTGGAAAAATATTCCCAGTGGAGTAATTCATAGCATTGTTTTCATTATGTACAATGTCATTTTAATTTGCATTTTGAATGCTTTTACAGAGCTAGAGTCCCTCAAGCTTCAAGTTTATTTTGACATCTGCTTAATTCAACTGCTTAATAACAAAGTTACAAAGAAATGTTGCTGTCCAAAGAAGTGATCAGTGTGGCAGAATTCTTCCTCAAATTGCATTCTATCCTCCACCTTCTAGGCTGCCATACAAATCTAACAAGACATAGAAAAGTTTTGGTGTACAGATTCGTAAAGTGGCTCCTCATCCATTTGGCTAGTTACCTAGCTATCTTTGATGTGAAAGCAACTGGATAAAATAAGAAAAGTTCAAGATATAATTATGGTGTTTCTTGTTTCTTAGGCTTACTTTATATTTTTAAATGAATGGTAAGTAGATTACACATGTTGAAATTCTAATGACTAGAGTTGTCATGTGTCATGAGTGACTATCTTCTGAACCAAGCAACAGCCATATTAGGGGGTTTAGCTGTGCCACCTTGCAATAAGATTATTTCAGCTGGGCTTGTTGCATGTTTACATCATCTCATGGAAGGGTAGTGAAGGTCACAAGACCCTCATGAGAATATTCAGCTGCCTCCTACCACCTGTTGTATGCAGCTCTGCCTTACCTATATATGACCTCAGGAACAGGATAGATTATATAGGCCAGGACAGACTTGGAGGAAGTGGGTTCCATCTAGGTTGCTAGAGGTAAGCCTTCATCCCTACTATGTACATGCTTTTCAGGTGTGGTCTATTGAAGGTGAAAGATCCCCACTCCTGTAAATAACCCCTCAGCTATGCTCTGTAATGAAACCCAATAAATGTACTGTTCCCTGGAGTGAACTTCAGATGAATCATGCCTTGGCTTGTTGTTGAAACCTAAAGAGATGGGGCAGATGTTATGTCTCCCTCTGGAAAACAACATCATGTATCTTACACAATAGTTCTAATAAAAATTGGACTTCAAATCCACATTTATGGGGTTCTGCCTTGTGCCATCAATTGTTCCATATATTGTCTAGTTTAATCCTCAAAATAAATAAATGTTATTACCATTTTAAAAATGTGTTAAAGGAAAATCAAAAAAAGTGTAGGCACTTACCTTAGGCACTAAGCCAATGAGAGTAGTGCAGACATGCAGACCCAAAAATCTAGGTGAACATCAGCATTCTTTCACTATGCTGCATTTAATGTGATACCTGATAAGACTCACGTGTACTGGACATTAAGCATTCTATACATCCCTTGTGCATTTCTTAATTGTCTCAAGACACTGAGATAATCTCTATAACTAAATTAGTCATCAAAGGCTGAAGAGAGACACCCAGGAAGAAAATGGCAAAATTAGGAATTAAATTTAAGCCAGCCCATCTAATTTCAATAGTTAATCTTTTCCCAGCATAGCATACTGACTTTCAGCTGTGACCAAAACCACAATTCAATCTATATGAGAGCATTTTAGACCACAATTTGTGAGCTAAGAGAGGTGTCATGGTGGATGTCTGTAATTCTCACACTCCAGAAACAGAAGCATCATGAGTTTCAGGGCAGCCTGGATTACATGGTGAATTCCAAAACAGGATAGGCTGCATGAAAAGACTTTCTCAATAAATCGAGTAACAACAACAAAATTAAGGAGGTCATGCTTCAAAGTCACTTCCAGAATTTGTTCCAAATATCCTAGTGTCTGTCTTAGGAGATTTAGTTACTAGAGAGACAATGAATATGTATCACTCATCTAAATTTTCATTCACTTCACTTATACATGAACAGTTGTGTTATATAATGCATTTTTCCAAATTCTATCATGGTGCATAGTTTTTAATATAGTCAGATTAATAAAACATGAAAAAATGATTCATTCAGTAGAAGACAACTAAATAGACAAACATCATGAATCACTTAAAAGGGGAAATGTGTATAATTCAATTTTGTGCAGTAACTTAGGCTGTGGGTAGGTAAGCATAAAACTCCCTGAATAAATTAATATATAGTGTTTGCCTTGCATCATAATTTGGAATAATGCAGAGAAAAATTAGCATGTCCCCTGTGTATTACATATTCTGTTTTCAAATTATTGCTGTTTGATATACTATATCTTGATCATATCCACTCGACACTCCCTTCCTCCAATTCACTCCAATTCCCTCAAACACATCTCCCTCCCAACTTCGTGGACTCTCTTTTTTATAGCCTACTGAGTCCAAGTCCACCCAATGCTGCTCATATATGCATGGATGTATAACTTATTATAACAGGTTATTCACTGTGGCCTGGGCAACTATAACTAGCTATCCGCCAAAGAAAGCTGACTCTGCCTTCCCCAGCAGCCACCAGATGCCAGAGGCACATCAGCCCTTCTCCCAAGTCCTACTGTAAGAAGGTTTCATGCAAATATCCACAGCTCCTCTGAGTGCATATGTATGGCAGCCAGGTCATGCTCAGAGAACAGCATTTCACAGCAACCCTCCCTGTTCTTCAGCTCTTGCAACCTCGCTGCTGCCCCAGCCCTTCTCAAGCCTTATTTGGGGGAGGAGGGAGGCTGATACAAATGTCCCATCTATATGTCAAGAAATTAATTCTGGGCTGGAGGGGTGGCTCAGAGATTAAGAGCACTGGCTGCTCTTCCTGAGGTCCCGAGTTCAGTTCCCAGCAACCACATGGTGGCTCACAAACATCTATAATGAGATCTGGTGCCCTCTTCTGTCATGCATACATACATGTAGGCATAACACTGTGTACATAATAAATTAAAAAAAAACTTTAAAAAATGAATTATATTTTTGCAAAGACAATAGATGTGCTTAGCATACCAGGAGTTTGTGAATCTCAATTGTTTAATATTTTAATCACATGTAGCACTGTCAGTCTTTTTAACATTTTAACCACTTTATGAACATGGTTTGTCACTGTGGCTTTAGTCTGCATCAGGGAATCACTATTCTTTTTTTTTTTTTATTAGAAACTGATTTATTGAGTAGCCTACCTAAAGCACTGCTTGTACTGAGTATTTTCTTTTTTTTATTTTTATTTTACAATACTATTCAGTTCTACATAATAGCCACAGATTCCCTTGTTCTCTCCCTTCCTGCCCCCCTCCCCTTCCCCCCAGCCCACCCCCCATTCCCAGCTCCTAGATCAAGGTCTCCCCCGAGGACTGGGATCGACCTGATAGACTCAGTCCAGGCAGGTCCAGTCCCCTCCTCCCAGATTGAGCCAAGCGTCCCTGCATAAGTCCCAGGTTTCAAATAGCTAATTCATGCAACGAGCCCAGGACCTGGTACCACTGCCTAGATGCCTCCCAAATAGATCAAGCCAATCGACTGTCTCACCTATTCAGAGGGCCTGATCCAGTTGGGTCCCCTCAGCCTTTGGTTCATAGTTCATGTGTTTCCATTCGTTTGGTTATTTGTCCCTGTGCTTTATCCAACCTTGGTTTCAACAATTCTCGTTCATATAAACCCTCCTCTTTCTCACTAATTAGACTCCCAGCGCTCCACCCCGGGCCTAGCCATAATGGAATACTATTCAGCAGAGAAAAACAATGACATCATGAGGTTTGCAGGCAAATGGATGGATCTAGAAAAAATCATCCTGAGTGAGGTAACCCAGACTCAGAAAGACAAATATGGTATGTACTCACTCATAGGAGCATACTAGATGTGGAACAAGGATGACTGGACTGCTGCTCACATCACCAGTGAGGCTACCTGGAAAACAGGACCCCAAGAAAGACACGGAGAAATGGATGAGATCTACATGAACAGCCTGGACATTAGTGGGAGAAATGAAGGGCGAGGGTCGAGGGAAAGAGAGCGGGAGATCCTAGCTGGATCAAGAAAAGAGAGGGAGAACAAGGAATAGGAGACCATGGTAAATGAAGACCACATGAGAAAGGGAAGAAACAAAGAGCTAAAGAGGCCCATAGAAATACACAAAGATACCCCCACAAAAGACTGCTGGCAATGGAATCACTATTCTTAAAGATTATATTAACAACTGAGAATCCCAGTGTTAAAGGCTAACACTAGACTATCATGAAGCTCTAAATCCTAGATCTGCTTCCTTCGGTGTGGCTGTGAACAAGATGTCTTAGCTTTCCTGTGCTTTGATTTCTTCCTTTGTCAAGTTACAATAAAAATGCTACCTTCTAACGCCGAGTGTGGTAGCTCAAACTTGCAATGTCTGCACTTAGGGGTACTGAGATAAATAAGGAACTCTTGCTCAAAACAAAAACAACTAAGTGAAACAAAACCAAAAAGCACCTTCCTCAGATTTTGTTTTGAGCTTTGAAGAGAAAATAAATAGAAAGCTGCAAGTACATTTTCTGCATCATAATAAAGTTCAACTAAAGTTAAGTGATATTATTATTATTTCTGTTTCTCAATGTGGAGTGTTACAAATTCTAAAAATGTTAATTTTATTTCTACTAATCATAAGAATGTCATGCCCTTAAATGAGCCATCTCGGGTAAAGGAAAAAGCATTATGGTAATATTAAAATTGGAACAAGAATTCAAAGTCAGTGGATCAGAAGCATTTCTCTGAAAGATATCTGTTCATCCAGCTCTCTTTCAGCTAGTGTTGTTTTGTTTCCTTTTTAAATCAGGAGTTGATTTGATTTAGACCATGTGCAGACAACACCATTTTACATAGTCTTGATAGCAGAAAACAGCAGTATTGGTTGTTTAAAATAGTATGATAGTTCTCGAGGCAGTGTCAGGGGTGGGATCACTCACATGGCAAAGGTCTCAGGCTAGACCAGTCATTGGTTCAACACTGCCACGATCTCTGTGTCACCCTTACATAAGCTGGATAGACACCCCTGACACTGCCTGGAGCACCAGGACCCAGAGATGGCTTGGCCCAGAGACCTAGGATAGAACCAAACACGACTGAATAAATGTCAGTATAATTATGCCTAACGATATTCTGCTATACTCATAGATTGGTGCCTAACCCATCATCAGAGAGGCTTCATTCAGCAACTGATAGAAACAGATGCAGGGATCCACAGTCAAACATTAGGCCGAGCTCCAGTACTCCTGATGAAGGGAGGGAGGAAGGACCTAGGAGCCAGAGGGGTCAAGTACATCACAAGGAAACCCACAGAATCAACTAAACTGGGCTCATAGGAGATCACATAGACTAAACCAACAACCAGGGAGCCTTCATAGGGCTGATGTAGGCATTCTGCATATATGTTACAGTTGTATAGCTTGGTCTTCTTGTGGAACTCTTTTGCAGGCTTTTGGAACCCTATTCCTCATACTTGGTTGCCTTGCTCAGCCTTAATGAAAGGGGAGGTGGGTAGTCTTACCACAACTTGATATACCATGTTTTGTTGATAGACATGGGAGGACTGCCCTTTTGGAAGAGGAGTAGATAAGGGCAGGGAAGGCAGGTCGGGAGGGGGACTGGGAGGAGAGGAGGGAGGGGAAACTTTGGTCAGGATGTAAAAAAATAAATTAAAAATACAAAAAAAAGTCATAAAATAGCAGGATAGGTCATAAGCATCACACTCCACTCTTTCTTGGCTTAAATGAAAACTTCTGTTCTATCCTGCCATCAAATAGAGCAGCGTTTTTTCTGTCTCTGTCTGTTTCTCTCTGTGTATGTCTCTGTCTGTCTGTCTGTCTGTCTGTCTGTCTGTCTCTATCTATCTATCTATCTATCTATCTATCTATCTATCTATCTATCTATCTATCTATCTACCTACCTACCTACCTACCTACCTACCTACCTATCTCCCCTCACCCAATGAATTCCCTCTCTAGATGCTCCCACTGCAGACTGAGGAATTCGGCAGCACTGCCCATTGACCCTCCTCCCTCCTAACCTGGTGACATCACTGTTAGCTTTTCTTCTTCTCCCTGTCTTCCAATGTCTCTCTTCATAGCTGACTGCTTTGGCAAGTCCCCTAACTTTTCTCTTGTGTCCTCTGTGGGAGTCGGTAAGGAAGCACCAGGTCTATAACTTCCTGTTTTCTATGTTCCCACAATTAGAAACAAACAACAACAAAAATTAGAAGCAGCCAACTGGCTCTGTGTTTTCAAAAAAGTGTCTTTCTGAAAAGGGGTGAAGTAACTGCCATTTAGTCATTAATTTATCTGTTCCCACCACTTAAATAAAATTGTTTAAAACTTACTATCATAGGACTGAAAAATAAAATACTGTTACTTTTAATCTGTTAATATCAGATACCAATTACAAATTTATGTATTGAGTTATTTTTATATAACTTTCATTAAAAGTTTAATTTGACTGTTGTAGCCACCGTGAGTTTAAATGCCACTGCTGCCACCAGATCATGAACAAGATTATGCTGAATTTACCAGAGAGAATTACAGCAAGAATTGAATAAAAAAAATAGTGTAGAAGAGAAATAAAATGGGCAACTACTCCTAATGGGCTTCAGGGAAAGTCACTAGGTAGAAAATTGTCAATCAATTTGCTGAAGCAAATTAGAGTTCACCACCTCCTGCCACTTTTTACTTTGAACCAAATATGAGTCTATGCCCACCATCTAAAAATACTCTTATAGAATCTATTGAAGGCTGTGCCTCCCTAAGACTTGATCATTTTCTCTTGACTTCAAATGACTCTCTAGCTGTCCCTCTGTCTGCCTAACACAGGTACTTTGTATTCTAGACCTTCGGAACCTGACTAAATCATAGGTCCTAGCTCTTCTGTAAACCCAGTCCTGGGGCCAGCTGCATATTATGCTAACAATCGTTCTTGATTTCTCCATCCTGTTACTCAGAAGGCTAGACAAAATGACACACAAGGGGACTCCTCATCACTGTACACAGGGACTGGTAAGTGAAGACCCTCATAATTAAGCAGCATGGAAGTCTCTTCAAGATGGAGCAGAAAGGAGTTTAGGAGATTCCCTGGGTGGAGGATCCTCCACCTAAGGTGCTTTCAGGATGCTACTCTGGCAACAATATTTCTCATGTTGATTCCCACTGTGGGCTTTGTAAAAATCCAGAAGAAGATGGTTCATATTTTAAAACTTGGCATTTAGTGACCATGGAACACAAAGCACATTTGAAAATTCAAGAACAAAGAAAATCAATCATAAAAGATCTGAACGTTAGTATAGTTCAGATTCCATATTTTAGGATTCATATACTTGCAGGGAAGCATAATTACATCGTTACTTGACTCAGGGTACATATCATTTCTTCCAAGAACAGGTTTTACATCTTCCCCATTGGAAAGACAATCCTATGTGCTCAATATTCCTGACTTCTCTGAGGATCTGTGGGCACTAGGACCTCGTGCTGTGCTCCCAATGTGTACTAAAACAAGTTTTTTGTTTTGTCTTGTTTTATTTTTAAAGAGTTTTATCTTTAAAACAATCTGACCAGACTTCATGGATATCTTTCCTTGTGAGACACATATGCATTCAGTGTGTCTACATTCATTTGATATTGTGTTTTCATAGCTCGTGTCTGGTTCTGTCTATTCCACAATCCCTCCTTTCTGTGAAAGATAGATGTGCATTTTCATTCTTATGATTACAGTTTTCTCATTATTTAAATCTTCTTGTGTTCATGTAGATACAGTGTCTGTGTGCAGATTGAAGCTGGCAAGTCCTCAGCGGTGGTAGTGGGATATGTGTCTTTAGGTGATCTGTCCCATCATGTCTGCTGTCTGGATGGCAGCCTCTACCACTGTAGCTTCCATTGTGGTGTGACTGCATGGACACAGAGTACCCTTATGAATTGAGATTGTCTGGCCTGAACCTCGGAGTTCATCAACCCTTACCACTGATGAGGACTAAGGATTCTGTCCCTAGACTTCAGTCTCAGGCATCCCTTATACCTGGCATTTCACAGGTGTGGGGACTCATATTAAAACTTGTCATTTTCCTACCCAGGAGAAGGAAAGCAACAGGCTTGATGGTCTTAGAACTTCAAAATCTACCTTGATTTGTCTTTTTCCTTCTGGTGGTTTTAATCATACATAAATATTTTTCTTTTCTGGGCTCTATTGCTCTGTGGCAGACTGGGCTTTCCTCTTCCTGCATGAGAAAAATCTTGCTTTTACTTGTTTCCCATGGCTTCACTTCATAAATTACCCAACCTTCAAGTTGGATGCTTAATTAGGGAGTTATGAGGAATCAAAGGATCCCTTTCTCAGTCAAACCAAAGATTTTCTGTGTTTAAAGGGGCTTGCTTTTGACTACAGGGAGGGAAAACCATTTTTAAACTCAAAGACAGTGTATACTTCACACCTTGCTGTGAAGCAATGCATGCTACTAACCAAAGTGGTTCAGAGAATTAGAAACAGGGTGATTGTATATAAGATGGATTGATTCACTGTCTCCAATATCTGCAGGTCTTCCAATCTCACATTTGCCACTTTGTAGTGCATGCCTCCTTCCACATAAGTAAATGCACTGAACAGATTCAGCATTCAGGTGAGGACAAAAAAAATCTAACTCCAGCCTCTTGAAGACCCTCCATATGAGGTGAATGGCAGGATTCTGGAGGCCCAAGGTACAGCCTTCATTCCATGCAAGGCATGTGGCTTTGTTAATTATAAAAAGCACAGTTTAATTGGACAATACTACAGTGAAACAATAAATACATTAATATAAAAACACTTGAATAAAAGCTAAATACTGCTAAACATAGTAAACTAAAAGGAAAGAAAAGCTCTTACTGGGAGAATGAGTACAATACGTTTATGAGATTAGTCTTAACTCTATAGAAGAAGAAAATGCACTAGGCATCAAAGAATTACTATGAATTACCAGGAAAACCCTGAAGGGATCAGGAATCTATTTTTCTTTTGCTAAAGAGCCATTTAATTTCAGAGCTGGGATGAGTTGTAGCAGAAATGTTTTATCTGATAACCTCTGGGGAATCTAAAAGGAAAGTCACTGTATGAGCTTATTTTAATCTTCTTTACTCCCTTTTATTTCTCACAACTATTCAAGGTGTGAATCAGTAGCTCCATTTTTAAAGGCAAGGAGATAAAGACTTCCAGTTGCCAGGAGAGCTACAATGGGCCTCACTGCTGACATGAAAAATGCCCTCAATTGTGATTGAAGCAAGCTCATGGCATTGCTTCAAAATCCTCATGTGAGAGATTGAGAAACTTGTCCCATCTCCCTATACAATACCAATAAGTGTTATACTTTCAGTTCTAACCTTATTCTTTACATCCTGTGCTTAGTTGTCATTATTGGAGATTAGTGGTGTCTGCTCCTACTCAATTCCGCTGGTACTTCAGTCCTTGACTGATGAGTAGACAAGCTTACAATAGAAAAGCTGCCTCTTTAGAGAAAGTGCCTCCCAAGGACCTGAGGGGCCCTGCCAGAGGAGCCCTCCCCCTTCTGGAGAATACTCAAGGTGACCCTTTGTTTCAGTCCTCAGACAATCTCTGAAAGAAGCTGAAATTGAAAGGAAAAGGAAAGGTAGAAAGAACTAGCCAAAAAGGTGACCCACACTGGTAGTGACTCTCCTTCTATCCTTTCCCTTTCAGGTGGACTTGCATACTTGTCTCCTGCTTCACTAAGTTCACTTTAAAACACTTCAGTAGTTGGAATAGACTGTGGTGATATTTTATTTGTGCTGAAATGTGATATTTTATTTGTATGTTAATAAATAAAGTTTGCCTTGAGACCAGAGGTCACAGTTAGCCATAAACAGAAGTCAGGTGGTGGTATAGTACATGCCCTTAATCCGATCACATGGCAGGCAGAGTCTCTGTATGTTCAAGGAAACAGCCAAGCGTGGTGACACATGCCTTTAATCCCAGTACCAACCGCAGAGACCTGGAGGTCTGTATATACAAGCAGTGAAGAGGAAGTAATGTGGCTGGGCTTAGAGCCAATGAGAAGGCAGAATAGGAAGGCAATGAAGGCGCAGGTTAGACAGGAAGAGGCTCTCTTGGGAAGGTACAGCAATGTGGTGAGCTAAGGTTAGTTGGTGGCTATTGCTCTGATCTCTATGGCCTGCACCACTGTATTTGGCTCTGTATTTCTTTCTTTCTTTCTTTCTTTCTTTCTTTCTTTCTTTCTTTCTTTCTTTCTTTCTTTCTTTCTTTCTCTCTCTCTCTCTCTCTCTCTCTCTCTCTCTCTCTCTCTCTCTCTCTCTCTTTCTTTCTTTCTTTTGGTTTTTCAAGGCAGGGTTTCTCTGTGTAGCTTTGCACCTTTCCTGGAACTCACTCTGTAGACCAGGCTGGTGAGTTCAATCACAGAGATCCACCATACTCTGCCTCCTGAGTGCTGGAATTAAAGGCGTGCGCCGCCGCCGCCGCCGCCGCCGCCGCCGCCACCACCTGGCGGCTCTGTGTTTCTTATTTAATAAGACTGTTTAGAAATTTGTCTACAATAGATTCACGTTCTATGTGATTTTTTAGTTTTTGCTGATTTAAAAGGTGACAATAGAAAAGCTGCTGTGAGGCTTCTTACCCTTGAAGATCCAATAGAAACTAAGGTATTATTCTCTTTTTATGTTTGCTCCTCATTTTATTAAACCTTACAATACCATTCAGAGGACAGCAGAGGTCAAGTCTGACTATTTTCATTTATAGGTTGGAAGTAGAATCAAGCTTAAGTGAGTGTTAAATGTCACCCGAGACATAGCAGAATATTTCATATATGACATAGGCCTCTATCCAAGCTAAAATACACTAAACTGAATTTCTCAAAGAATTATCCAAGGGTTCTAAACTATGATTTCCTTTGTCAGAGAATGAGTTTATTAGACAAATTATCTATAGTAAATGTGTTTCCTGAGATAAACTAATAAATGTTTTATGAGGTCTTATAATAAATAACTACATTCCAGCCAGGGAAGCAGATCAGTGCCTTGCTTAGCCATCAGCAGAGAAGTTTTCTCCTTCAAGAGATGGGAACAAATAGAAAGACCCACAGACATTATGCAGAGAGTGAGAGACCTTGGAACAGTCAGCATTAAAAGGGATGTCCCCATCAAATCCCTTTCCTCAGGACTCAGAGAGTCCTGCAGAAGTACTGCAGAAGAGGCAGAAAGAGTGCAAGAGCCAGACAAGTTGGAGGACACCAAGAACACAAGGCCCTTTAAATCAACATAATCAGTGCACACATGAACTCACAAGACTGAGGCAGCATGCACAGGATCTGTACCGGTACACAGAAGATAAGAGCTGAAAGGATAAGCGGACACATGCCCTCATCCCTAACCCAGAATAAATCTCAAATTGATAACCACTTGCAAATGAAAATTTAGTTTCCTTCAAGGGAGTCACACTGGGGAAACAAACTGTTCTTAAGGGTAGGCTGCATGCCCAGCAGCAGATGGCCAAAAGAAAATAAACTCAATGCTGTCTCTGGAGGTTCTGTGTCCCACAAAGTTGCAAAGTTACATAAGAACTTTTCATTTTTTAAAAAACTTTATCTTTTTATTTTTATTTGTATATTTTTTCTTCTTTCTTTTTACCTTACAGGTCCTTTGCATATATATTATTATGGTTTCCAGTTTAGTTTCTTCATGAGATTCCTGAGTGTGTGAACAAGCAGTTCTGTTTCTTGTGCCTTCTCTTGGGCTCTTTTCTATTTGTTTGTTTGCTTGCTTGCTTGTTTTGTCCAATTCTCATGTTAGTTTCTATTTTATATTATCATATTTTACTATATTTCATTTTACTTTATTATTATCCCCCAAAAGGATTTTTGTTTTCTAGTGAGAAACAGAAAGGGGGAAGATCAGGATGAGAGAAGAGGCAAGGAACTGGGACACATAGAGGGAGAGAAAACCATATCAGTATATATTATGTGAGGAAAAATATATTTTCTATAAAAGAAAATAATAAATAAATAACACGAATAAAAATGACATCTTAGCACTATGTCATTTAGGATTTTGTTCATTTACTGTTAAAGTTGACAAAATATATTTCATAAAAAGTTCTATTAAACTATACCTTTTTGATTTATTAATTTTATGTGTATAGGTTTTTTGCTTGTATGTAGTAGGTTTATGCACTATGTTTATATCTTGTGCTCATGGAAGCCAGAAGAGAGAATTGCATTCCTTGGAACTGGAGTTGTGAACCTCCATATGGGTGCTGAGAATGGAAACTGGGTTTCCATTCAAGAACAGCTGGTGCTCTTAATTATCGATCCAACTCATCTCTTATGTTGTGATATAATGTGAAGAAATATTTGCCCCAGATAGGCATACATTTAGATTATCACTAAACAAAACTGGAGGGGTGGAGGACGGTATGCACGCTGCTTTCTACCTGGTGTCATATCTATCTGGGTTTTCAGATACATCACTTCTTCCCAGTGGACTCTGTCTTACAACTGCTCTACTCCACTTCCCCTCACTAACATTAGTATTTTATATTTCCCAACAAACAGCAAGAACAATCATTAAAGTCCTAGGCACAGCGTCAAAAGTAGATTTCCTATCCTGTCTTATTCAAAAAAGACTGTAAGATTAATTGCTAAACGGTCTTATTAATTTAAAAAAAGAGCCAGATATTGGGGTAAACATTAAAAGACCAGAGAAGCAGAATAGCCACAGCCAATCTCACCTGAACAACTCCTCAGCCAATCTTGTTTCCACAAATCCTCAGACTGAAAACCTCTGAGTCCTCACCCCTGAGGGTCTCAGTTGAACTGCTGCTCAAAGCCTCCTTGGGGTGAATGCTGAAACAGAACAAGCCACAGCCACCAGCCATTACCTCACCAACTCCACAAATCCTCTGATTGAAATCCTCAGCCCCAAGAGCGTGAGTTTCTGTTTCCTCACCCCTTATATACCCTTCTGTGTCCTGCCATCTTACTTCCTGGAATTAAAGGTGTGTGCCCTTCCCAAGATAAGACATGATATCTGAAGTGCTGGAATTAAAGGTGTGTGTCACCACACCTGGCTCTGTTCCCAGTGTGGCTTTGAAATTCACAGAGATCCAGACGGATCTCTGCCTCCCAAGTGAAAGGATGAAGGGTGTGTGCCACCACTGTATGACCTCTATGTCTAATCTAGTGGCTGGCTCCATCCACTGATCCCAAGGTAGGTTTTATTTGTTAGAGCACAAATAAAATATCACCACAAAAGACATGCAAGGAAGTGAAAACAAAACAACAACAATAGAAAGTAAATGTAAAGAATGAAACAAAAGGCCAGCAAGATGGCTCAGCAGGTAACAGTGCTTGCTGCCAAGCCTGATGACCTGAGTTTGACCTCCAGGAAGCACATGGAAGAAAAGAACAAACTCCCAAAAGTTGTCCTCTGAGTTATGCACACACACACACACACACACACACACACACACACACACACACACACACCATAAATAAATAAATGCAAGAATAAAAACATTTTTAAATGTGAAACAAAAGCTCAGAGGAGATGCCATCAATACCACATAGGAAAGAAAAGGATGCCTTACTGTAAAAGGTGGGATTCAGCTCTCCCTTGCTTTGTCAGTAGTTAAAAAGAAAAAAATAATAATAAAAGACAGAAAGAAAAGAAAAGAAAAAAACTCAAGCACATTAAAATGTTAAAGTATTTATTAATATAAATGTGATAAATTGGAAGTGCCTGAAACACCCCTAGATGTAAACACTAGCTGTGAATGAGCACAAGAGCAAAGGAATTATTTGGTTGATCAAAATATGAGCAATTGCTTTATTTGGACTGCCTTAATGGGATGGTCTAACTACAGGGGCAACAGCTCAGTGACTAACAGCCTGCACTGCTCTTGCAGAAGACCAAATTTGAATCCCCAGCACTGACACCAGACAGCTCATAGACACCTCCCTATCCAGCTCCAGGCTACTGGACATTTCTGGAATCCAAGGGCCCCTGCGCTTAAGTTCACAAACTACACACAGACATGCACATATGTAATTTAGAATAATAAGATAAAATATTTAAAAACAGCCTATTTAAATGCTGTATTCCTTCATATAGTTGGCTGAAATTAAATTTTCTTCTGCTTTCATAGGAACTCAGGGAACTATAGCTACTTCAGACTGATGGCCTCCACTTAATTTTCAAACAGTGATAACATTCTAGAAAACAGTAATTACTATTATGGATGATAATTAGACATTAGCAACCTGTAATAAAAAGAGAGAGATTAAGCCGGGAGGTGGTGGTGTACACCTTTAGTCCCGCCACTCGGGCAGATCTCTTTGAGTTCGAGGCCAGCCTGAGCTATAGAGTGAGTTCCAGGAAAGGCACCAAAGCTACACAGAGAAACACTGTCTCAAAAAAAAGAGAGAGAGAACAGAGAGAGAGAGAGAGAGAGAGAGAGAGAGAGAGAGAGAGAGAGAGAGAGAGAGAGAGAAAGGCTGAAGATAAAAATTTCTAAGCATGTAGGGGAGAAAAGTGGAGTTCGGTTGGAACATCTGCATGCCAGTTTTCCTAAGAGGATTAGTCAAAGAGTTCTGTGTGGATGTAATGTGATAATGTATGAACTGTATCTTGAGAAAATACTGTTATTGATATAGATATAACTTCATATACATACATATATATGTATGTATATATATATATGTATGTATATAACTTCAATGCTGTTAAATCGCTAAAGTTCTTTCTTTTGCAACAGCTTATTCTTAAACCTTAAACCCCCTTCTCTTTTGACATGGACAAATCTAAAATCTATAACTTCATATATATCAAATTATTTAAATCCTTTATACTATTTCCCTAACTACCTCAATGTAGAGTTCTTCCTATGAACTCTTCTAGTCACTGACTGTATGTTCATATTCTTTCTTATAAATTTCTCTTTACTAACTACATGTGCTTTCTACTGAATGTTTCATACTGGACTGTTGATTCTCTACAGGGAGCAACTGTAGCAGGAATCTTAAAAGTTCTTATTAATAAAATCAAACCCGAGGCGAGTTATTGGGGTCCATGCTGGTAGATCAGAGAGACAGAACAAGCCACAGCTATCTCACCTTGCCGGATCCTCAGCTGGTCTTGTCTACTCAGACTGGAGGCCTCTGAGTCCTCATCCGGAATGGGTCTCAGCTGAAAAACCTGAAGCTTAACCAGCCACATGCTTAACCAGCCAAATGCTTCTAGTTTCTGGTCTTCACGCCTTATATATCTTTCTGCTTTCTACCACCACTCTCTGGGAGTAAAGGCTGGCTTTCTGGGATTAAAGGCGTGTGTCACCATGCTTGGCTTTTTCCAATGTGGCCTTGAACTCACAGAGATCCAGAGGGATTTCTATCTCTGGAATGCTAGGATTAAAGGCGTGTGCTATCACTGCCTAACTAGTGGCTTGTCTGTTCTCTGACCCCAGGTAAGTTTATTAAGGTACACAATATTTTGGGGAACACAATACCACCACAAGCAACTCTAAATGGCTCCTATAGATCCAGCAATCCGGGTGTTAATGGTGTAATCTATTTCCCTTCAGTATGTTATAGACCAAGTGATACATTTCTAACAAACATAATACAACATAGTGACACGCAGTGCTTTTAGAAAAGAACTCTGTGGCTCTTCCTCTCTGTCTTGCTTTCTTTCCTTCTTTCTCCCTCCCACACTTTAAGAGAAGTCATATGCTAGTGACTTCTAGTTTGAAAGCAAACATTCTAGTTAGTTAGAAAGCAAACATTCTAGTTTGCTTTCTGTTGCTGTGATAAAGCACTCTAACCAGAAGCAACCTAGGGTAGCAAAGAGTTTATTTGGCTTACATTTCCATGTCACTGTCCATTATTGAGGGAAGTCTGCACAGGAACTCAAGTAAGATATCAAAGCAATAATATTTGCTTTCTGGTTCACTCTGACTCATGCTTAGTTAGCTCTCTTATATGGCCTAGGACTGCCTGCCTAGAGATGGTACAGCCCACAGTGGGCTGGGCCCTTTTACATCAATTAACAAGTAAGACAATCCTTCATAGACTCTCAGAAACCAATCTTATCTAAAAAATTCTTCAGTTGAGACTTTCCTCTCAGATAACTCTAGATTATGTCAAGTTGACAATAAATTAACTAGGATACCACATAGCAAGAAATACACTTTTGTACTGTGAATAGCCACTCCTGAGGGGGTTTGTGAATACACCTACCTCAGGAGAGGTTTGAAATTCCCACAGCATGGAAGGATGCTGAGGGCAGCTTTGTGAGCAACCTGAGTGGGAAACACCTAGCAAAGCCACACCTTCATTCCAGACCTTCATAAATGAAAATAAGAGAGATGTATTGTTTTGAAAAATTAACTTTTGAGATTATTCATTGCATTATTCATTAGTATTAGGTAATCAATAAAAGCAATTAAAAACAACTACAAAATAAATACAAAATATATCTTAAGACAATTATATTGGTAAATAAAGAATATATTGGAAGTAATAGATTTGTTAGATGAATAAATCCAAAGACTTCATGAAGAAGGTTCATAAAAATTTGTTCAGGTTTATCTTTATTAAAATAAAATTTGCCATCTGGTTTTGAAATTATATAAATCTGCTTGTTTTTATTCTCTTGGTTATTTCAACTACAAAATGGATTACCACTGTAAACTTCTGTTTGCAGATTTTCTGAAATTTATGGGAAAAGCAGCAATGTGATGATTAATGTTGGGTGTAGACTTAATAGAACTGAGATATACACAGAGACCTGGAAAAACCTATTTGGGGTTTGTTTGTGGAGGTGTTTCCAAAGAAGGTTAATATTTGAGTGGATATCAATTTAATCTACTAGGAGCCTAGAGGAAATAAATACAAAAGGTGAACTGGCATCTTATCTGAGAGGTAGTGCATACTTGTCTCCTGCTTTACACATCAGAACTCCAGGCTTACTGGTCTTGAAATTGCAGTGCCCTGCTCCATGATGCAGTATTCAGGCTCCCAGCCTTGAAATAAGAGTGACATCATTAGCCTCGCTGGTTCTGAGACCTTCTGAGTTGGATTTTACCATGTGGTGGTCTCTAGCCTGCAGCTGGCCCGTTATGGGACTTCTCAGTGGCCAATTTCCTAATAAATTTGCTCCTATAGATCTATCTGCAGTTTCTATTGGGTTGACTTTTTAGGTAGCCCCAAGTAATGCTTCTGTGAAATGCACAGAAGATGTAGGTTCATTGGTCATGGTCAGAAAAACTCTGTTAGATTTAATACTAGTACCTAAGTCTTCTAAAGGTTAAAACTAGAGCAAGTTGAAAAGAAGTGAGTTAATAGTTGAATAGCTTGCAAAAGGGTCAACGTCTTTCAAATTTAGTGGCAATATTAGTAATCAAATTATAACATAGAGAAAATTAAAATGAAGGTAAAATGTGATGAATTTCATGAAAAGAAAATTAATTTCAAGAGCAAGTAATATTTAGCAGCTGTCTGTGTAGGGCTGGTCAAAACAGTTCTTTTTGTCTCCTCCTTCTGCTTGACTACAAATTAACAATAAGAAGGGACAGAGGAATTTGAAACACTTTTCAGTATGAGCTGGTTTTTTTGAGTCCAGAGTTACCACATCTCAAAAACAGAAAAAAGAGGTGACTAATTAAAGTTTTTAAATGAATCCTAACAAATGATTCCCCTAACCATAGCAATGCATGAGTTGTATGGTCTATTAAGATTGACCTCAGATAGTTAAGTACTCTAATACTACAAGTAGAACAGATAACACAGTTCCTTAAATAATCATTCACTTACTAAATTTCCAGCTAAGTATACAATCATTATCTGGGGAGTTTTTAAAAAATAAACATTATACATTTAGATATTGTACTCTACCTATGCAATATGTTCCCACTGTGAAAACTGGCTGAACTCATGTGAACCTATAGATATTTCAAAATAAGGAGGCAGATAGATGGAAGGGTAAGTAGATGGATGGCAGATATTACAGGACTTCACTCTACCTAAAGATTTTCCTTCAGGGAACTCTGGAAAATTTGATTGTAGAAGAAGATGAGAGATGTAGCTCAGTAGTAGAGCACTTGCCAAGCATGTAAGAAGCTTACATGTTTCTTACCTTGGATTTTATCTTTCACAAAAAAGAAAGGAGGAAGGGAAAGGGGAGGGAGAATGGGAAGGGAGCACAAATAAACAACAAAACAGTGAACGCTATCAACCTTGGATTACACAATATGATACTTAATAAAGTCAAAAGAAGTTTTAAAATATTTTATTTCTTGTAAAGAATTACTCATCACTGAGAAATATCTGGAAATGGTGGGAGCTAGCTCGAGGTTCACTAAGTGTGTTTTCATTCCTTGCCATGCTCCTGTCCCCTGTCAGGAATAATTGAGTACTTTGAGCCCTGCTTCCCACTCTCTTGCTAATTCTTTTATCCGGTCTCCACCTTGGATGTCTTCAGCTTCCATAGTGGGCTCCTCCTCACTTCACTACACAGCCACTGGACTTCTCTACACCATCTCCATAACTGCGTCACTCACCTACATAGATGATCATTGTCTGAGATGAAAATAAGCAGCATATAGCTTGTTTTCAGAAGCTCACCATGAAGCTCAGATGCACAGCTCTTTGAACCTAAGGAGTTTAGCCTCCAGAGCAAAGGTTGAGCTTTCACTCAAGGAATGAACAATCCCTGGTAACAAGTGCTAAAATGTTAAAAGTAAATCCAAGATTACATGCTGATCTAGTCAATAATAAACTAGAACTTCTCATATTAAAATGCAAGTGAATATTGAATAATACCACTGTTACTAACTAGTTCAGTAGCTTTACATGGAAAAAAAGACAGAACTATAGTCGGTTTCTGGTTTCCTGCTCTCTCTCAGAAATCTGATTCAGTAGGCCTACAGTGGGATCTAGGGGTCTATACTTGATAACTATAAATAAAATCTACTACCTGCAAAGAAATCTTAACTTGGGTTTCAATGTGCATTAACTAACTGCTGTTTTAGAAGGGGTGCTATAGAAACAGGGATCTAAGGTTTCCAGTGGGTCACCAGGACTGAAGCGAAGAAACAAAAAGAAGGAAACTTTCAAAAGAAGGACGTGAAGGTGAATCAGGAAAACATTAGTCTATATAAAACTGCCCAGGACTGACTTTGCCTCTGGCTGGATTTGACCCACAGAAGCTGTGGGAAAGTCTTCTCACCCTGTATGAGATGCCTCTACCTTTCTACAGAGGGATGGAGTGAGGGATGAGGTAGGAGGAGTCATAATGCTCCTTGAAGGATGTGAATAAATGCAGCTAATTATGTTGGGGTAGGGGGAGCTAAGAGATAGAACTCAAGCAGGATATTCACCATGGAAACCAAAACTGGAAGGTTCTTTCCATGTTCATTTTCTCTAGATGGAAAGAACTGTGAATTAAATGTTTTCTCTGCTCCACTCTTGTTCACTAATTCCCAGAGGTTGTCTCATACACCAAAGGGAACTTGTTAAGAAGTAGAAAATGATTCAGTAATTTCATTTTAAGGCTTATACAAAAGTCTATTCACTCCCTGGGCTCCTTGCACTTGCAAAATTTAACTTTCTTACTAGATAAAATGTCTTAGGAACAAACACAATCTGTTGTTACCTCTCTGCTATTTTAGTTATGTTGTAATCAGAACAGAGAAACCACACAATAATCTGAACAAGGAAAAATTGATAAAGAAGTAGCAACAGGGGTTGAAACCACAGTAAACTGAGTAAAAATGGTGGAAGGAGAAATAAAAATACACAGGGTTGCTGGCAGAGACTTCTCAAGAAAGGAAGGACCTAAGAGAATCTTCCACACACTTCATTAAAATGTCAGGGTCGATGCTTATGGGATTGTACATGATTTCAGTGGGTTGTTTTGGGACAAAGATGATCCTGACTTGTGGCCAAAAGAAAAATTCTTTCTGGGATACTGATGAATTCACTGGAAGTCTACTCAGTTTGCCGGTAACTACCCTGAAACCCATCTGGTCAGCAGCTGATCCCAAGGGAAGCCACCTGGAAAGTATGGTGTGGAGAGGCTTATGGTTGATTTGCTGGGGAATAGACAGTGTACCCTCCACTGACCCTGCTTAACAAGTCCCATCTTTATTATTACAGAGAAAGGAAAAAGGGTGGGGGGTGGTAGAGCCAGTAAATTAATAACTGGCACATCTCTCTACTAGCTGTTAATTTTTTTCCCATAAAATACATTTGGCAGGTATATATTGTACTGCTACACACACACACACACACACACACACACACACACACACACACACCCTGAATGATACCGCTTTTCTGAGAAATGAATCAGCATTTAGTTGAAGGCTTTCTCCCCTCCTTTGTATTTGTCAGTGTCTCTGATTTCAATTTGGACAGACATACATACTATCAGAAGAATAAAAAATTCATGTGGTGCTCTTCAGAAAGTACTTCATGAGTCTATTTGCTTAAAATGGACTAAGAATGAGCTGTGAAAATTTCTCAATACTATTTGCATGTTGAGAATCAGGACTAAGTATGGGCTCTTGGTACCCATAGATGGCAGTAATGCACAGAGTCACGTGCTAAGCATTTTGGGCCCCTCTTTCTCCAATGCACTCATCATTCTCAATCCTTCTCTAATACACTTTTGTCTTCTGATCATTTCTATGGTTAATTGGCTATTCTGGGGAAACAATTTTTAAAGAACTATAGATGAATATTAGTAGGGACAAGTAACAAGAATGCAGATATTGGTCACAGAAGTGAAGAACTGCTTTTTGTTTGTTTGGCTTTTGTTTTGTTTTGGTGTTTTTCTTTCTTTCTTTCTTTCTTTCTTTCTTTCTTTCTTTCTTTCTTTCTTTCTTTCTTTTTCTTTCTTTCTTTTTTTTTTTTTTTTTTTTTTTTTGAGGCAGGGTTTCTCTGTGTAGTCCTAGCTGTCTTGGAACTTATTCTGTAGATCAGGCTGGCCTACAACTCAGAGATTTACCTGCCTCTGCTTCTCAAGTGCTGGGATAAACCACCCAGCATATGCCACCACCCAGCAAAGAACTGCTTTTTAATGTACAGCAGAAGTCTATGATAGAATGGCTATAGCCACCCAATGCATGTGTGACTTCATTCTGTGTCAGGCATAGTGGTTGATATCATTAATCTTAGCACCCTAGAGGCAGAATCAAGAGGATCTCTATAAGTTTGAGACCAGCCTGGTTTTCAATAGCAAGCTCTAGGACAGCCAGGCCTACAAATTGAGACTCTGCCTCAAAAAACAATATTTCATTCTGTAAAACAGGTATAAGTCAGGATTGTCTGGCTCATGTGGCCAGGTTGACAATCTCTCAAGCAGAAAAACAGTAGGAGAGCTAGACAAAGGGAGAAATTCTCCCCTATTCTAGGGAGAAGTATGAAGCCTTGCTATCTATGCCATGAACACTAAAACCAATCAGTCTTAGTGCTTATATGTTCTGTCTCATATTTTACTGTGTTCATTGGTCAAGGACTAAAATCGTCCCAATTTTCATGTCTTAACTAAACATCAGAGTCTGTGTGTGTCAACAATGGCCTTTCTGGCTACTGTCACAGTTCATCAAAAATAAAATTGCCTAGTGCAAAAAATTCACACACATAAAATTATATTTGAAATAACATATCGTAATCTTTTGCATTTAGAATATAATCACTTATATATTATATATTCCATTTAAAATTTTAATATATATCGTGTTTTCTACTCTAAGTTCATGAAATATTATACTCTGTTTTTATCATTAATAAGTGAAAATCTTTCCAAGGAAAGCACATCACGGATGCTAATGCCTTATTTGACAGTTTAGTCCTAATACACTTGAATTAAATTTCAATTATATCCAGTGTTTTCAATGTAGCTTTCTCCTCTTGATTGCTTCAAAATACACATAACGTAAAGCTTTGAAACTTATTCTTTTTAACATTTAGAGAAGGACATCAATGTTTTGGACATTGTGTGCAAGTTGGCTTCATTTGTAGGTTGCTAATGAAACTGCTGTCTAGCTCTAGGTAAGATAAGGACTTGTGTCTCTAAAGAATCACTGTCCTAGATTTCTTTTCATTGAGTAAAGGAGACAATGCAACTTTTCACAAATCTCATAGAGCAGACATTATAGATTGTCACTGAATATCTCATACCTACAGATGCTGCTGCATTATTAATAATTAATAAGATGACCCTTCAAAGAGGCCATTTTCTAATACAAGTTTGAAAATCGTTTGGCTTTCGATATTGTTGAAAAAGGAAGTCCCCTTCTCTTTTGAAAGATGATCAGTGTATTTATGGCCATAAACAATATAAGAGCTCTTCTTGGTGTCCCTACACCTATCATTCTCTTAATGCAATGAGAAAGAAAAAGATTGTAGAATAGCCAGAAATAGCTGACATCATCTCATTAGGTCTTGCTGGAGAAACCCCAATACTTGATTGGACACAGTGATTCTTACTGGAGTTATTAATGTTCTCTCCTTTAGTGCTGAGTTGTGTAACTACAGCTTTTCAAGTTGAAACATTATAGCAGTTTTTGGTGTTTTTTTTATTATTATTTGGAAAGAGCTGCAGCAGTGCCTTGCCTTCTTGTACAGAGAAATCTGAGCAGGGTTTCGTCAGTGATCCTTTTGTATTTTTATTTTAAACAGAAAGAAGGAAGCTCTTCAATCTGCCAAGGAGTTAGATCCAAAATTTCTTTCTCTAAGTGAAATAATCCAGACACAGCAACACAAACACTGCATGACTTCACATACATATGGAATCTAACAGTCAAATTCCTAGAAACAGAGACTTAGAATGATGGTTGCCAAGGGCTGCGAGGAAGAGTAAACAAAAGACATCAAGCTTCAATAAAAACTAAAAACAAAACAAAAACCCTAGATACTCTAGAGTCCTGCTATGGCAAATAGTGCCTACAATTAACTACACTGTATACTGAATACTTAAAGACAGCCAAGAGAATTGATTTGATCTTAGGTAAAGTAGTTACATAATAATAAATGAGGTAGGAGAAAACATTGGTATATGATGGATATGATTACAACCTTGATGATAGAGATAATTTCACAGGTATATACTTAACCTCAAAACACATATTATATGAAAGTAACCAAATACCCATTAGGAAGTCTATCATGAAAGGCACATAAAACTTAGAATGAGCACTTTTTAATTTACACTTAGATCATTCACAGGCAGACATGATCTTCTCTGGAACTTTTTTGGGCCAATTTTTGATGACATTAGAAATGTCATGCTATTGTGTGCTTGCACAGCCATTCCAGAAATGGCAGTCTTGGGGAAAAACAAATGACTGCCCTCCATCCTGGATGAGAGATGCAAGCAAACAGGGCAAGTTCTATATTGAAGACTAACACATGATTTAGGCCTCATACTTTCCTCTCGTCATACAAAGTTAATGCCTGCATCAATGGACTGGCTTTCTATTTATTTTACAAGCTAGACTATCCTTAATGCTGGAACAATCTGTGGCAAGGATTTCTGTGTAATTAACACAAGGGAATGCTGAATGCACCCTAGCAATGACAACTCTGACCCACCCTCAGCTTTCAAAAACATTTGACCAAGAGTATATACATCTTTACTGATATGCAATTTTTATCATTGTCACTGTCAGAATGTTTGCTGTACATATTTGGTGTGAACATCTAGAAAAACTGTATATTTGGATCTAGAGCCAAGTCACTTCGGAGTTCATTTAGTCAAATTTTGGGTGGACTACCATCTGTACCATCTATAGTACACTCTTTTTCTAGCACTCTATAACACACACACAAGCTTCTGAGGGTCATTCAGACCTTGAGCACTGTGGTGGTTTGAAAGAAAATGGCACTCAAATGAAGTGGCATGATTAGGAGGTGTGGCTTTGTTGGAGTGAGTGTAGCCTTGTTGGAGGAAGTGTGACATTGTGGAGGTGGGCTTTGAGGTCTCATATATGCTCAAGCTACACCCAGTGTCAAAGTTCACTTCCTGTTGCCTGCCCAAGATGTAGAACTCTCAGCTACCTCTCCAGCACCATGTTTGCTTGCATGCCACCATGTCACTCCACGATGATAATGGACTACACCTCTGAAATGTCAGTCACCCCAATTAAATTTTTTCCTTATGAGAGTTTTAGTGGCCATGATGTCTCTTCACAGCAATAGAAACCCTAGCTAAGACAAGCATATTGATGATGAAGCTCTTCAGGATGGATTTGGTTCAGAGGAAAACTAAGAATATTTGAATTCCCTTATTGGAGGACCAGATATCAAGCATGAGGATAAAGCAAAATATTTCTGTCATTTATGGCTCTGCTTTCCAAAATCTAGCATTTTAAGTGCTATATGAATTTTACTGAGAGGAAAGAAGGAGACAAAGGTGAAGTTGGTAGTGTGGGACCTAGTGACATACCAAGACAATCAAGTGAAGGTAGAGAGGAGAAGAAGGCTTATGGACCTCCATTTGATCCAGTGTGGTAAGAACTAGCTCTAGCTGATGGAGGGGAGCTCTACACCTAACAACATCAACACAACAGCCTCTTTAAATACAGCGCCTCACCTGCAATGCCAGTGAATAACTATTCTCAAGCATCTAGAAGAGATCCAGTTCAACAACAGAGCAGAAGAAAATTGTGACATTACCCAGGGAGTTTGCATGTGCCATCTGTAGGAACCACCAGGAATGAACTGATTGAGTTTGTAGGGTGGTGACACATCTGCATTATTCACAAGGGAACAACAGTCTGTGGGTTTTTTTTTAAATAATTAAGATGCCCCCTTTTCTAACCAAAGCTGAGGAAATCCCCATGACTAAATGCCATCCTAAAATCAAGTCCCTATCCAAGACCACAATTCTGAATCCAGACAATGCATCCAAATTGCAGTTTGCAGTGATACATATCACACTTACCATGCTTCATTCAGTATGACAAAATGACAGGGCAAATAAATGTTTAAGGCCAGCCTGGGCTGCATAGTGAAGCACAGATTCAAAAGATAAAGTAAAATGTGTTAGTTCAACAAATACTCATGACACATCAGCCACTGATGCTCATTCCAGCATTATCTAAAATGTAGTAAATGAAGTTTGAAAAGGTCTAGGTGGCTTCAAGGGTTACAATGTTTGCTGCCAAGCCTGATAACCAAGTCCAGTCCCCAAGAGTCTTATAGTAGAAGGAAATAACTGACTCCAGCAACTTGTCCTCTGACTTGTACATGTGCACTATGACACACACACACACACACACACACACTAAATGTGATATATTTTAAAGAGAAGTATTAAAAAGTAAGTTTCTTATTATTCTAAAGACAGACAGACAGATAAATTCACATTTCCAGGAAACATGGAACTGAAGGTAACTGAATCATATTTATCACTACCCCAAATTCACAGCTTATAAGGTGGGGCACCTATATCTGAGCAATTGACAGGCTAAATTCAGGACCATTGCTTTTTATCTGTGTTGTGTGCTCAGAGAATAAAATCAAATGTGAGCTGAACCACATAAAATGTCATTTTATACGCAAAAAATGCAAATTTCCCACAACAGCAGCCATCATTCATTTATCTTTCCTTATCTCCTATTTATTCCATTCCTAGCAGCTCTGCTTCCTGGGTTTTATAGACACTGACTATTCAAACTGCATAGCTGAAATCTAAACGCCATGTCAGAAAGGTCCTACTATTAGAAGAGTTTGTAGGCCCCTAGGCAATACAATTTGATAAAGTGTAGACTACCAATGTTTAAGGGGAAGGTAAGAGCCCCAACAGTTTCAAAGCAGTAAGTGACATATAGAGAGTGTATGGTCATTTGGTGCTGGCTATTTTGCCTCATCCCCAGCATAATATAAAACAAGTCAGACCAGCTGGGCAGAGATGATTTCATAAAAATTTGCTTGTCTAAGCTTGCTATATATACTATATAAAGTATGGAGCACCAGATGATGACATGACACCTTGAACGCACACAGTTTGGAATCAAGGGCAATGTGGAAATTCTATTATCTGAACTACAAATAAGGTTATGTGCTTTGTGAATTAGAGTAACCTACTAAGAGAGTCTTGAAATGTTCTAATAGCAATTATTTCTAACAGCCTAAAAGGAGCCCTCAAAGAGAAATAATTTTATGAGTATACACTTTCAAATACTGACATTTCTCTTCAAGAATATCTCTCCCTCTAGGTCAGGATTTCTTAATGTTATCCGTATGAACATACTGGGCCATGTAACTCTTTATTACAGGTTGTTCATTTCATTGTGGGATGTACAGAGCATCTTGGCCTCTGCTGGTAATATTTTCTCAGTTTACCAATTTCATATATTTCCATGCATTTGCAAGAATCCAAAGGAAACATGGGGTTTGAACTCCCATCTGAGGACTATTGTCCTTACCACACAGAGGAAGAAATTAGAATATTGTGATTTGGAGACATAAGCTTGGATGAACAAAGGAAAATGCTGTTTGTGTAGCATTATTAGCAGGCAGTGGAGTAGCAAAGAAAACTTCCATTCACACTGAATACTTGTAAGATTTAATTCACCGCAATATTAACTGTTAGATTTTTTAAAAGGAAAATAGCAATAGACTTTCAAAAGAGTTTTTTCTGACAATTTAGTGAGACAAATTATGTAGAATACTTGGCGTGTCACTTAACATAAAACAGTCAACAACTGTCAAGTCTTATTATGTTAGGAGATCATAAGACTTTTCTTTACCTAGTGTGTGCCCCTTCTCGTATTTAGGTCTACACACACACACACACACACACACACACACACACACACACACACACACACACAGCTAAAAGCTGAGAGTTGCATATATGGAGCAACATGTGTGTAGAAGTATGTGAAAAGGCAGGGCAATAAAGCATGGCAATGGCATGTATGAGCCTGAGTGTGAGAGAGCGTATATGTTGGTGGAGGAACAGCAGAAAAACTGACTCATACCATAATGCAAAGCAGATGTTCGTCTGTTTGATAATTTTTTTAACAGATTGAAAAAAAGGAGTTAAGTAAACTTTAACTGGCATGTTTGAAAAATAAGGTAATCAGATGCTGTAATTAATGGAGTGTTAGCACATAGAAGCAAACATAGATTATCAATTTTGAAACATTTAAAATGTCATGAAATATATTTTACTCTGAAGCTTACTAGGATGATTAACTACTTTTATTTCAACAACTATTTAGAAATCATTTACTCTTTTTTTAACTCTACCAAGCACAGGTTTTAATTTTTGTTGAACATTCAGAAACCTACTTTAAGGAAATGGTTTTAAATATCTTTTTGGACATTTTCAAAATTAAAGTTTATATTGAATACGTACTCCACACATCAAGATCCAAAAGTGTTTTTCTGAAGTCCTGACATTGTCACTTGGTTCAGTTGTTTCTGTACTGTGATAACACAGAAAATAATGGCAGGAGACACGGAGCGGAACAAAGCTATATACCCACGAGGATTTGAAAACAGAGGCAGTATGAACAGACAGGGTTGGGCAGAAGATACATCTCAAAGGGGTTGTCTTCAATGACCCAGAGCTTCTAACTGACCCCACCTCACAGTTTCCACATATGTGGACTAAAGCTATCAATTTCAAATCTACCAATGGGATAAGCACTGATTAAGTCTAAGACCCCATCATCCAATCACTGTCTCTTAGCTACCTCTAAACATTACATTGGGACCAAATAAGCCTTTTGTGATGAGGGCACTTCACATGAAAACAAAAGAGTATTCACCAACAAGGTGATTTGTCATGTTCAAGGGCAATTGAGCGTCCTGAGAAGCCTGTTAGATTGCACTAAAGCCTGCTTCAAACACACACACAATGTATTGTTAGTGTTAGTTGATGTCTACAAACAAATTAAGGCAAATCCTTCCATATCATAGTCCTAAACACACTAGAAGTCAGTTTTTTACACTTTTCACCCAGCCTGTCCTCCCAGGAGGACAGTCCTGGATCTTTCTGTCTCATGTACCTGAAGTGCATCCCTGGCTGTTTCACCTCCTTCAGATCTCATTTTTTACTACATCACATCAAATGTAATATCTGGACAAAAAGATTCAGATGTGGCTGTTATCTACCATTAAGTACTTCTTTATTTTATTTATCCTGGCCAACAAACTTATTACATCTATAACAAGCTGTATAATTTTTGCTTTTAACATGTTTCCATTTCAATGAGGAGGATACAATGAGTGAACATACATCCTCCACTATCTCAAAACTATGTCCTCCCTTGGGTTATTAACTCCCTCTTGATACTCTTTCCCTTCATCAGTTCATCTTTACTGTTTTTTATCACCAAGGTCACCTCTGTTTAATTCAATAATGTCAGAGCCATCTTTGGCTATCAAAATTCCTTCACAGTAAATAAGTAAATTACAACATGAGAAAACTGGCACTTGAATTTTTCTATTTCTACATTTTATACCATAATTCTTCTAACAAAATAAAGAGATAATGTGCTTCTCAAATCCAACAATTTCTTTTTGAGATTTAATGCTTTATTTTTTCTTTTTTTTAATTTTGTTTCTTTGTTCCCTCGCCCTCTCCCTTTCTCCGTCCCGCCCTTCTTTCCTTCTTTCTTTTCTCTTCTGAGACAGAGACAGGGTTTCTCTGTGTAGCCATGACTGTCCTGGAATTCACATCATAAACCAGGCTGGCCTGGAACTTGGAGATCTGTCTGGCCTCTGCCTCCTGGGATTAAAGAGCTAGGATTTAAAGGTGCGCACCACCACCACTCAGCTGAAATGTAATCATTTATAACTTAACAGTTTAAAAAATTAAAAGGGAGTCATAATTACTGGATTTTCCCTGAATCAAATATTGTCCTGAATTTAATTTGTGGTAAATAAATGTAAATGTTAAAATGGCCTCAGAGAGGAGAAAATCATTTATATAAATATAAAAAATATTTAATAGAAATCTCAACACTGAAACAAATATGCTTTACTAACAAATATGCTGTATACTAATCAGACACAAGGATCATTTTGAAATTTTAGGTAAGGAGTTTTGTTTTGAATACCAAGTATCCCACAAAAGATTCCTGAGTTGAAGGCTTGATCCCTAATATAGCACATTCATAGAAGGACTTTTGGAAAATGATTTGATTATGGGCACTATAGCTGATCAGTGGATGGATCCTATGTGAGTCCATAGTTTGATGATAATATTGGTGGCTGGTAGAAACTGTTAGAGGTGGGACAAAGTTGGAGGAAGTAGGTCACTGGAGTATATGCCCTTGGAGGTCTATCTTGACCCTGGCTCTTCCCCTTCCTCTTCCTTCACCTTTTTCTTCCTTATCCTCACACTTCCTCTCATCTTCCCACCCCCCCAGGCTGCTTTACACAGCTGTCTTAGTTAGAGTTTCTATTGCTGTGAAGATATATCATGACCACAACAACTCTTATAAAGAAAACATTTAATTGGGTGGCTTACAGTTTCACAGGTTTAGTCCATTATCATCATGGTGGGACATGGCAGCACACAGGCAGACATGGTGGTGGAGAAAGAGCTGACAGTCCTACATCTTGATCTCCAGGCAACAGGAAGTGAACTGTGTCACTGGGCATAGCTCAAGCACAGGAGATTTCAAAGCCCACCCCCATAGTGATACACTTCCTCCAACAAGGCCATACCTCCTAATAGCGCCACTCCCTATGAGCTTATGGTGGTCAATTACACTCAAACTACCATGACAGCTTTTATAGATATCCAGCCTCACTTCAAGCCTAAAGGAATAGATCCAGCTGACCTTAGACAGACACTTCTAAAACTGGGAGACTAAGTCAATTTTTACTCCTTTATGCTTTTCCTCTGGGACATTATATCACAATGGTAGAAATGAATATATAAAGTAAATTAAACACTACCCTTTAGCAAGGGTTGGGCTGACCAGGCATTTGACAAAAATCTTTTTGATTTAGGTGTGCACTGCTGTTTAATTTCACTATACATAGATTCTATGTTTAAAGTTATATATGAATATTAAACTCCAGCTAAATGTAAATTACTAACACAGACTTTTCATTTCCAAGATTCATTTGTTGAGAAAGCACCCATGGCAAGGGCCTTACCAAATATCCAGATCTTGATTTCTAAATAAATTTTGCCCCCAAATCAAAAGTCTGTAAAGAAAGGACTGATTTGGGGACCAAGGCAAAGCAAATATGAGCTTTATATATTGTGGCAGACAGCGAGAAATTCTTAAACACTGATGTCATATAATAAAAATAATGGAGCCAGCTCTTCCTAGCCAAATATGGGATATGGTAAGAATGAAATAAATATTCCAGTGGCTACAAATGTTGAATGAAATAAGAATCTATGAGTTCAAACTCATTATATTGAAGGGGGCACTCAATATACAGACTAATAAAGTGTGGTTTAAGAGAATCACTAGACAGATTGATACCAAGTGCTCTCTGCTCTTAAAAAGACAGACAATTCCTTTATGCTTTTGTGATCCTTCTAAATCCAGGATCTAATCTGGAAGGATATGAGACATTCTATAAAATAACTAATATACCCTTTTCAGAAACATCAAAATCAAGGAAAATTGTGGCATAAAGCTTCTCTATGTTAAAGGGGAAAAAAACATAAAAAGTCCTAAGAATCAAATGAAGCATATGGTACTGGATTGTATTTAGGGGCTAGGAGGAAGTATTGTGAAGTGCCTTATTGGGACCAGTCATAATATTTCACTATGGAATCTGGATTAGATAAGAATATCACTTTAATGTTAAATTTGGTAATTTCAAATTTTCACATACTGTGTGAGTGTGTGTCCATGTGCATGCCATGACACAATATGGAGGTCAGAGAACAACTTGAAGTAATCAATTTTCTGTATGATGCAGGACCCAGGGATCAAAGCTAGGTCATCAGGCTAAGTGGCTAAACCCTTATCTGTTGAAGTATCTCCCCAGCTCCAATCTGCTAATGTTGATGGCTGCATTATAATTGTATTATATCTATGCACATAGGAAACATAATGAATATTTAGAGGAAATTAATCAAATTACTAAAAATTAATATATGTGTGTGTTGTCTCTATATAAACATATTTATATATAATTGTGGATCAGTACATACATATGTACAGACAGAAAGATGCATATGTGCATGCCAAAAGCACATGCATAGAGCAGGAAAAAATCTTCAGCAAAATGTAAAGAAAAAACTGCCCTATTGCTATAAAATTTTGTAAAGTTGAAATTATATCTAAATTAAAACATCTTATAAAAGTAATAGCTCATGTGGTCAGCTCCAAAATATGGACAAAGTGAAATATCAAACTCTGCTATACTAAAGACTTACTATGCCACATTCATTATTTAGAACATAAATCATGGGTATAAAGTTGAAAGTCACAATGCTAGGAGTTTCACCTTATAAATATATAGCAATGAATTATTTATACTGTTATTTATACCAATGACATTTTTCTTTGCAACTTTGAAGTTTAAATAAAAAAATAGTTTTAAAATGATACAATAATTAAACATTGGGAATTTTTAGATTTAGAATATTTATGTTTATATAAATACTTAGGAATGAGTCACATAATCTGCCAAAAAAATGTAAAAGAGTACTTGTCAGTTTCAAGGACTCAACATCAGAACTGTGAGAAAGCATTTCATTTTGAAACCTGAAACAAGAAGAAATCCAAGTAACCTTGGGTCAGAAATACACTGGCTGTATGTACACTGATGAATTGTGAAATATATCCACTGTTTTTTGTCAAATCACATGTAGCAGTTTCATTTTTTTCTGTAGTGGTTAATTCATCTTGTTTCCACTTCTGGTTTTAGATGAAACCTCACAATTATCCAGGAACCTTTGCTTTCATACTGTTTCTGAAACCAGACTTTCATAATTAAGCCGCAAACAATTCAGTAATAACAAACATTAAAGAAATGTGATATTTTGAACTCATATCTAGGGAATTTGGCAGAAACTCAATAATAACTTGACAAGTCAGAGGAGTTCTAGCCGGCAAAATCTAAATGTATTTCTAAAGTCAATTTGCTCATTCATTTGCCTCCCTGATCTCCCCCGGCCCTGCCCCCACCCCAGACATACACTCAAGTTTTTTTCTGAGCCTTTGCTTTTTAGAGAAGTGGAGACTAGAGTATAAACCAGAGCTAGACACTCTATTTTGCAGAACTATATGGTGGAAACAGAAAATAGCAGTCTATTTTGTCATCTGAGATCATAAAGCAGACCTAAATAATCCTGAACAGTTAGTCAACAGCATAAATTCCAGAAAGTTCCATGTATATCCACAAACACTCTACTGAATTAGAAGCAGGAAAGTAGCACTGGAGGTATTCCCCCAGGTAGGAAGGGACAGGCCCTTGGGAGGGGGTGAATTCCTACTGGATGTCCCCATTTCTACTGGGGATCCCAGGTCACATTCCCTGCTTGGGGAGCCCCATGAGTTTCTTCATTGCTTCCTTCTGGGATGGAAGCAGAATTGAGAATACTGCTATTGGGGAAAATCTAGAAAATGCCTCACGAGGGAACTAAGGACTGAAGAAACATAAGACCTTCCTTCCATGGTTTCTATCGCTTAATTCATGTAAATAGCAATACTTATTCTGTATCAAGAAGTCCCAGGCAATAGCATCATGAGGTTCTTATTCAACATTTCATAAGGAAGGAATACCCCTTCCTGTCAACTATGCTTTAGAGTTGTCTTCACACATTGGTACATTTGATACTGCACACTAATAATAAGGAATTGTATTGAAATCATTGTCATTCAAAGATTACCTCTTGATTGTTTCCTTGGTCATGCTGTTTTTTTCCAAAAGACTAAAATTAAAAGTTGCTAGGCTCATTCAATACTAAGGCTAGGAAATTACAATCTATTGGTCAAAACCAAATCACAATGCAAATTAAAAGGAAATTAAAAATTCAAAATAATGGGAAGTAGATTCTACATCATTATGGATAAAACAAAGACACATTGGCCATCTCCACAAATATGCAATTTTTCCATAGAGTTTATTTCAAAGTCATATGCATTCTGATATTTGAGATGATAATAAAGATCATATGAAAATTTCTTATCATGTTTTTATTTTAAGCCCTTAATATGTATCAAGGGCCAAATTCTTAAATTACTAAAATGTCATCCAATAAAGTTTGCTCTGACAATTTTTTGAGAACTTTGGGCAGAGGCTGGGTATGGATAACATAGGTTAATTATTTAGGTTGGTTTATTGAAATGGTATCTTTCCTAATATTGATGAGAATTACATATAACCTAATATGGTCCAGATTTTATGTTGACTGTAAGGAAACATTTTGTGATGTTACCAATGAAGACATTTAAAAATACAATTATTACTTGATTGATCCATTCATTCTTGACAAAAATCATTTAAAGAATTTTTCTCTACACTTCGTTGCTTTGACTTATAAGTCACTTATTTTTTTTCAGAAAGTAAAAAATATAGACTTTAATTAAATTATGTTATTACCTAAAAAGAGAATATGAGATCAATGGGCAATGAGACAATCTCATCTATCAGGAAACAGAGCTACAGAAAGCATCATATCCCAGCATATCTCATAAAAGACTTACCAAATACCACACAAACATCAGGGAACAGAGGGGCACCTTCACCTACATTTTTCAAAACCAAATGAGATTTATTTTTCCTATACAATTAAAGTCCTCAAGAGGATTTAGGTGAATTGAGAACTAAAACCCAAACATGATCTTCTTTATAAAACCTTGGCGCAGGAACAAAGCTTTTACCCTGTACTTATTAATATGCATACACTAAGTGTTATTCTTATAAATAAACATCTTTGTTTAAAAATAGCCAAGAATTTTTTTTTTCTTTTACAAAAAGATATTTAAACACATGGTGGTGGAATCTTAGGGAAAACCCAAAGAATGAAGCTAATTTATTCCAGGAAAGGGACAAAATCAAAATCACTAAACAAACTCATTAATAGTGAAGTGCTGTTTGTTGGTTTTTCACATATTTTGCTTGTGAGTAATATAGGCATGTTTCCTGAATATTAATGTGAAACTTTCTCCAGGTATCACTGTATTTGCTTTAAGAGGTGAATATTATCCTTTTTCAAAGAGTCTAGAAAATGTCAATATTTTGCATGTCTCAGAATATTTAATATTCTAATTTTTAACAGTATATATAATTGAAATATAATTCTCACATATTAATAGTTGAATCAGTTATTTGATGTGAGTAAAATTGGAGGAAAATAAGAAAGGAAGGGAGGCTCTAAATTATAGAATGTTTAATTGCTGGGATCAATTATGTTACTAGTGCAGATTAGATAGTACTTCTTTCTTAAATAAGACTGCTTCTCCAACATCAACCTTACAAAATTTATTCTACTTCAATATTTTTGAAGTGTTTGGGTTTATTTAACTATATTTTAGTTGTGTTTGTTACCTGATCAAGTGAAGAGTCCTTTGTAGGTGGTGGAATAACTGGAAGTAGATAACCCTAGTCATTCTCCTCATCAAACCAACCAAAAAAGAAAAAGATTGATTAAAGAAAATTAAAGCATCCCAAAATTTGCCACACAAAATAAGATATAGCTGGGCTCTTTGTGGCTTGGCACTATAAACACAGAAGAAAAGATAACCACTTTTCAGAAATGCTTTTCCTACTTTGTTCTTTGTTTCGTTTTTATCAATATGTTCAGTCTGTACATTTGTCAGCACCTTTAGCTTATGCATATTCATTACTGCCAAGCTAAGTCTCAACTACAGCCAATTAAGTTTTCTTATACCTTGATTTCAAACTTCAAGGGAAAAAATGTGATTGTCCACTCCTCTGCCCAAAATATATCAAAACTGACTGTCAAGAACAGCTCCCCAACCTACAGGCATGTGGCTGTCACCACAGAGAAGTAGTGTCATGCACTCAACTAGACCTGTGAGTAGGCTGATAGCCCCTGATACGTATGATGAAATTACTATGTGTGCACCTTGGACTGCTAATGTGCTAGAATCTTTTTCCTTGTGTGTCTACATAATATTTTACTATACTGAAACTCTGCCTTTAGTAGCAAATAATTTCAATAAAAAAGATAACATTTAGGTAAATATGGAGCATTGAAATATAATCAACAGTAATAACCATTATATATAGTCAATCAAACTGTTGATGAGAAGACAGGCCTCAGAAAAGAATCAAAACCTAAAAAATGTTGAATGACTTTGAATAGCTCACTTTCAACTTTAACTTAGATGAAATTAAAAGTCCAATACATCATTTAAGTATTTTCCTTTCATTTCTAGTTTCTGAAATCCTAATAGCTGCACCTGTAGAAAAAGCAAAGAGTTGAACTTTCCATTTTGACTTATAAAATTTGGAGATATATTGAATTTTAAATCATGTTTAAATATGCTGTTATTATGGGTGTATTTATTTGACTTGGAATTGGATTCTTCCTTAGACTTCAATTCCTTATGTGTATCTGATTTTCCCTTAGCTGCCTCTGGTCTTAGTGGCTTATTTATTTTGTACTTTCTAGAAGTGCAGTGGTTCTGATGCCTTTAAAATATCACAGGCTAGAAAAGAAGGAATGCAGTGAAGATTTGTAGTCTTGAGACAACATGACTCATCCAATGCTGTGCAACAATGAAAGGAACCCTGTTAAAAAGAGTTCCAGAGGCCAACACATGAAATTGACATTTATCTCTTATTGTTATTCACATTAAGATGAATACTATGCTTATTGTCTATTTAAAATGTTCCCCAAATCACGAGTGATGTAATAATAATAATAGTTACACTTTTGTCATTAAGATAATTTATTTATTCATTTTAATAGTGTGTTTACCATTGTAATATTTTATACTTACCTGTTACTATTATTACTCAAACTTAATTATAGTTAACTACAGGAGATATTGCTTCCAAGCAATGAGAAATTAGTTTAGCACTACTGGGATTTAAGGGAGAAAAAGTTTCCTGTAAAGGCAAATTAGCCAAACTCTGTATCTAGCACTTCTTTTTCCTGGGAAAATGTTAAACAGGGTGACCTCAAGTGAGATTCTTAGTTTAACAGTAAGACTCTTAGGCTAAATGATACAATAATTAAATGGCCTTAAAAGGAACATTGCTTTTTAGAATATTTATGAGAACTTATTTTGAATAAGTTTTTGGTTTTGTAACAAAAAACGATTTGGATTTTCTAAATGGCTATTTGCGCGCGCGCGCGCGCGCACACACACACACACACACACACACACACACACACACACACACACACACCCAAAGGCAGAAACCGGAAAAGATATCTATATAAGTCTGAAAGAAAAAGCAATTCAAGTTAAGAGGTAGTATTTTCAAGCACATGATGAATACATAAAAAGCAACAACAATGGTAGAGGTAATGGCCCAGGGAAGGTGTGGAGACGGGATTGGGAGGGTTGGATCAGGAGCCCTGAGCAAGCTGTTCTGGCTATCCTGTGGCAGACAAATTGCAAGCTTCATTAGCCCATTCTCTGAAAGTCCTATGGAAATGTGGGACACAAGTCACAAACTAAAACTGTAAGAACAACATGTGAGCAGGAGATTGAAATGTTAGGTTTTCTGTAAACAGAAAGTAGACAAGAAAGTAGAGAAGCCAAAAGAGAGAAACCCACAGTCCACAAGAGGGGAAAAAAATCTACTGAGGGAAGAGAAGAGTCCCAAAAACTTCCAAGCTCACATTGAATGAGCAAATTGGGAATGAATCAATGACATGTTTGACTGCTAATCATTCATTTATAACTAATTCTATGATACATTTTAATTTCAATTAACTAATCAAAGCAATTTACTACAGATAAATTGGTTATTTTATATCTTTAGAAGGGCAACAACAGAAACACTTCTCTGACCACCTCTGTTGAGCTATCAGCTGCAGTGGTTTGCCTGTGGGATAAATGTGACTCCATATAAAGACAAAATACAAAATCTTTTTTGAGTAGACTCAGTTTGAATACCAAACTAAGAGAGGATACCCCTCAACAAAACTGGAACATTCACAGGATGAAGAGTCAGTCATTTAAAGAAAAACAACTCTCTAGAAGTCACACAGCAAAGCTCTCTGGCTACAGAACAAAATCATCAAATCTACACTTAAAGGAAACAGCTACCACATGCTCATGACTTCTGAGACACGAAGATTCTCTAGTCTCTGTTCAAGTCTTACGCCCCCTCCAAGAATAGAGTGGGCAGACAGTGAAGAGTAGACTTTTATATTTTTTCACACAATAGCAATGACTCAAATGAGAAAGTAGAAAGAAGGTAAGTAAAAAGGCTAAGCTCCTCAGTGGCAGCAGGCCGTCAACAAAGTTGCCAGTATCCTGGCTCTGTGCCCTCAACTCACTGCAGAGTGCCAGCCAAGAGACTGACAGGAAGTGTTCTAGCTCCAAGCTCTCAAGAGTTACCTAATGCAGACCCAGAGTAATCCCTTACAGGGCATGTCTACACAAAGGCCACTGCTCAAAGCAGCAGAATGGCCAGCCTCCTGTCTCTAGAAGTTCTCAACCTGAAGAGCCTCTCTGCTTTCAACTAGAACACGAGATCTCAAGGCTGAGGCAGGAAATGGTGGATCTTAAGGCAGGAACAGTGTCTCAGAGCAAGGGTAAAGGGAAAGTATGTGAGTTCCTCTGCCAGAGACAGATCTGGGGTAGGAGTCTGTCTCTGGTGAGCATTGTTCTCCTCAACAAGTATCTAGGAGTGAGGCTCCTAGACAGATCTTAGAGCCTAATTCCCACCATGAACTTCACCCTAAGGCCTTCCTTGTTTTCTGCGTGAAAGGGAGGAGTGATCTCATGAGACTCTCCAGAGCCTGCACTTGACTAGGTATGTATGCAGGCAAATAATGTGTAAAATAGTACCAATCAGAAGAGAGCTGTGAAACCTGCATGAGGACGGAGAAAGTTCTCCAAATTTCAAGTGAGTCCTCAGTAAGGACTGCTTCTCTATCCCCTGTGTCTTCTCCTTTGATGTTATATCTGAAGTCAGGAAAATGGAAGGAGAAAGGCTGGGAAACCCTACAGTTTTTCCACTGTTCCCTGGCCCCAACTGCCATGTGTCAAAAACAGTTGAGTGGGGTGAGAATGGGTAGGCTTGAGCTTGTTTAAGTCTGCCACTTCTCTGACAGCTAGGGTTGTCCTGTAGATGCCAGAAGGTGGGGATTCTACATCTGGTCCCCAACTGTCTTAGTTAAGGTTTCTATTGAAGTGAAGAGACACCATAACCATGTCAACTCTTATAAAGGGAAACATTCAATTTGGGCTGGCTTACAGGTTCAGAAGTTTAGTCCATTATCATCATGGTGAGATGCATGGCAGCATGCAGGCAGACATGGTGCTGGAGAAGGAGCTGAGAGTTCTACATCTTGGTCTGCAGGCAGCAGAAGGAGACTGTGTGTCACACTAGGCTTGAGCATATAGGACCTCAAAGCTGGCATCCACTGTGACACACTTCTTCCAACAAGCCGCACTTCAACAAGGCAGTGCCACTCCCTATGGACCAAGCACTCAAACACATGAGTCTATGGGAGCCATACCTATTCAAACCACCACACCAACTATCACTAGCTCAAACAAGAAGCAGATCCCCACCAGCTAAATATATCACTGTAGAAAGAAAGTCTGCAAGAACACTAAGTCTGCCCTTATCTCACAAAGACAATGCTCACAGTGGTCTTTATGCCAGGTAAGTGACTATATCTTAAGGAGATATAGTCACATATCTATAGTGGAAACCCACATTGTCTGATTACCAAACACTCTATTCACTCAATGAACACCAAGGATCACAGAACATGTGACGAAGACCATGAGCACACAAGAAAAGTCCAAATGAATAAACCAAGCATTTAAACCTCTAAGTTTGGAGGAAGTGAGTAATTCATCAAGCAGAAGAGAACTTCCAATGTTTAAAAATCAGTATCCACACAATCTTCAGAGACAGTGTATCCATCAAACAAGAACCAGCCTGCTCAGAAAAGAAGAAAATGAGAACACTTGTGTGTAAAAACATGATTACCAAAATAAAGGTTTTACTATAAAGGTTGTCCCAGATAGAGTAAGAGAATAGACCTAAATCAAGATTACATCAATAATCTAGAAAGCGAAATAAATTCTCCAAAAGGTAAAACAAAATGAGAAGAGAATATATAACATGAAAAACAAAGATAAACAATGTAGATAATTGCTGCTAAGATTCCTTCCCAGGGAAATAACATCTACCCATTCTCCTAAGTTCCTAGTGAAAAATTGAGGCATGATTTTGCCAAGTTCATTCTAGGGAACCAATGAGTTTATTAGACTTCCTAACAAGGCATAGATGAGGTATTACTTAAAGGGGAATGGTACTTCTCTCCTAGAAGGCTGCATCTGGAAAGCCTTTACTCAGCAGGGATTGGGTCTTCCCTGTAGCTGCACAGATAGGGCCTCTCATCCCCTAGTCTTACCTAGCATACATGCATATATATACTTTAGCCTCTTCTTGAGGCCATGTGCAATTAAGGCAGAGTTGCATTCAACAAGTGGTAGGGGAATGGCTGTGTGCTCAGATGAGAATTCCATGCCCTCTCCACCCTTCTATGAGGAGATGTAAGCAGTCAACAAGCCCAGTTGGGAAGATCTTTTGCAAGGGGGTGAAGCTAAACTCCCCAAGATGACAATTGTTTTTACCTCAGGGGACAGTCACTCACAACAATAATGCAATGTGTTCTCCAACATTCTGTTGAAGTTTCAGATGGAGAAAACAAACTGTGATGAAAAAAAGAATAGGAGAAAAATGAAAAAAAATATTTCTCTGTATTTTGACTTATTTAAGTAGGCTTTTTCTTCAGGGAAATAACTAGTGATCCCCAAGAGCACACAGGAAACTGTAAGGGAAATTCTGCTCTCAATGGAGCCTTTACCAATCTACTCCATTAGGTAAGTGGATCTAAACTGAGGGGCAGGGGTGACTTTTCCCCCAGGTTACATCTAGAAACATTTTTACCACAGTTGGTGGGGGACAAAAAGGCTTCTAATCCCTTCAGACCAAAACTGTTGCAGGAACTGAAATCTCTATGCTAGACAACTTCCCATCTAACCAGAGGCCTTGATGACCTTCTATACATGATTCTAGAATTTTCCTTCTCACAAACTCTCAAAGTTCCCCCCCCCATACACACTTCCAGGACTTTCTTTTTATAAAACTATGCTCTGGGAGTTTTGAGAAAATCCTGAGAGTAAGCACTGTCTTATGCTTTCAGAGAATATAGAATTTCTCCAGGTTACCCAGGAGGAAACCCATGCATTGGCACTTTCCTTTACTCCTATGTTCTGTAGTCTACTGAACCTGATTTAACATTGGTTTGCCCTAGTTGTCTCCTTGTGATTTAGTTCAATTTCTTGAACTCTCACTAATTTGCAGAAATTCTTCCTTCTTGGCTAGTTGTGTTATGTGCTAGATTAGTTATGGTTTTATACATTTTCTAATAAACCTTTTGTCATTTTAATGGTCTTTAGAGAAACAAGACAAATACATATTGCATTCAGATTACTATTTTAAAGAAAAAGTTGCTGATTATTTTAAAATTTGTATCCATAAGGTTTATGAGAAACTAACTGGTATTTGTGAGCATTAATATTTTCAGTATTTTGTTCAAAAAATCACTAAAAGTGTTTTTGATGTGTTTCAAAATTTTAATTTTGCACTGATATTTTTACCAGTGAAAAGGTGTTCATAGAATGAAAACCTAGTCTAAAGTAACATCAATAAATACCATTACTATAATGTGTAACTTTTCAGAGAGCAAGTGAGAGCTTTTATAAGCATAATAGACTCTTGGAGGTCTCCACCCAGGAAATAACTATGTTTTGGCCCTTTTCATTCAGAGAAAACTGCAATTTTGATAGGCTAGATGACTTCTGAGGATAGCTGCACAGTTGACTCTAACTAGAATCTTCTGGTTATATGTTTAATACACCTGCTGATACACTACACTACTTTCTAATTAGAAGAGCAGTGAAGTCTGTTATTTCATCCTGTAATGAGGAAGGAGTTATATGATGACCCAAAAAGAGGGCCTTGTAGAAGACCTCCCTTACTGCAGCTCAGTCAGTGCCAGCTGCCAAGCAATGTTATGTCACAGTTCATCATTTCTCAAAGAAATCAGTAAGCACAGACTATGTTGACAATTTAGAGAACTTCAAAGAAATCCAAAGTATTAGAACTGTGGATCATCAGACCAAGGAAAGACAAATTTTAAAGAATATTCCCTGTGCTTCTGAGCACATCATCGTGTGTACCCCTTCCTACTATGTAAGAACCATTACTTGCTTGCTACCTTCATTCTTGGGGGAGGGGAGCTGAAATGTGACTCCTGTTGCCAGTCCCACTCTTGTGGGAAGTCACTAAGATGTTCTGACTCCACTTTACTTGAAGACACAGCAAGCCATTTGACTTACTTTCAATGACATTATTTCTTCTCTCTTATTTGCTAGGCCTGGTCTCTGCATTTGGCCCAAGGGAAATGCTTCTTTCCTTCGTTGGCTGTTCTTGGTGGTGCTGTGTCAGGGAGCTTTCCTGTGCTCTAACAGTTCTCACTTAGGAAGCAGACAAGGAGAGAAAATTTAACCCCATGAGCCTACCAGGAAAGTATAAAGATTTCTGCCTTCATTTTCTCCTGGAATGGGCACCAAGAACAATAAAATACAGCTAAAAGTAATTCATCTAGTGTTTAACATATTATTCAAAAATCAATAATCTCTATTATGTATATTCTTCACAAACTCTTGGGTAGGGTAGTTTTATTTTTACTCAAATGTTGTATATTAAAAAGAGAAGATTGGCACAGGCCTTTAATCCCAGCACTCGGGAGGCAGAGGCAGGTGGATCTCTGTGAGTTCGAGGCCAGTCTGGTCTACAAAGCGAGTTCCAGGAAAAGCACAAAGCTACACAGAGAAACCCTGTCTCAAAAAAACAAAGAGAGAGAGAGAGAGAGAGAGAGAGAGAGAGAGAGAGAGAGAGAGAGAGAGAGAGAGAGAGAGAGAAGGTAAGTAAATATGGTATGTTCAGATTCAAAACCAGTTCATCCCACATGGGACTTGCTCATGAGTTCCTTAATCCTTCATTTTAAGTAGAAATAAGTTTTTCACCACAACATTCACTCTCATTTTTTTCTAATACTAATATGTACTTTTGTGGCAAACAAGCATTGGATATTCTGTATACAGAATAAAAATGTAAATAAAACAATGGTATGGCTTACATTACATTATTACTGTATTTGGTATCAAATATTTACACATTCCAAAGCGACTGGGTTTCTTAGTGTAGATGAGTCCTTGTGTTTTCATTAGCTCTTGAAAACAGGTGTAACAGAAACAGACTGGTTTCCATCTTCCCATTCCTGGTAAACTCCTTTTCACATTCTCTTAGGGAATGTCCCACTGCCCTCCAGATCAGGACTCCACTCTCATATCATCAAAGGCCTCTGCATATCAGTTCAGAAGGGCTGCCAAGCACAAATGTAGCTGGGTTTCCACTTCCTCACAGCTGAACTTCAGGAGCAGGTCCCAGCCTCCAGATCCCTCTGCCTGTTTTAAGGAAAAAGCTGGTCCTTATCCCTGGCAAGCCAATCTGCTTTGAAAGCAATTGTTATTGCTATTTAAGATGTTAAACCAGTAATTTCTTCTAGCCTTCTCTATTTTCAACACTCCTCCAGGGTCTGCTTTCCCTCATACAGACACACATATAGATATAAACAAATTATAGATATAATTTGTGCCTAAGCTCCTTCTATTAAAAAAAGAAAAAAGAAAAAACCCTAGTGTTTACTTCTCCATCTTGTATTTCCCAATTAGTTTTCTGCAAGTCTTATATAATTATCACTTCATAGGGTTCATTCACTGTCAGTCTACTGAGTTCAACTCCTATGTCTACTTCCTTGAAAAATAATTTTCCTAGCTCACTATGGTTTCATGATTACCACACCCATAATTAACTTTATGTTTCTATCTCATGATTGCCTTATATAAAGTCTACTTTAAGGAACTTTTCATTTCTAAATGAAAAAATAATATGTGTAAATTGAGACATTAATGTAGAAAAAGGTATATCTTACTATAACTACATGTATATATTACAGAATTTTTGTAACATGAAAGAAGTTTAATCATGTTTTTCTTTTCAAGAACAAAGAAGGGTATTGAAACTAAATTTATAGAACAAGGTATAAAAAGAAAATAGCCAGAATGTCTTCATGGCCATTAACTGTCTATCTGCCTGTCTGCTTACTTATTTTCCTATCACCACTTCATTTCCTGGAGAGTTGCCTACTACTGCCTGGTAGTTCTCCCTCTTCTCTAATGATTCTGCTGTAACACTGGCTTCTCTTTCATAGATGTATTGGATTCTGTTTTGGTCTCAACCAATTCTCCCTAGTTGTCCTAATCCAACTTCATCTGTCATCTATCCATTTACTAGAATTCACTGTAGATATAACCCAGAAGTAGGTATGGGCTATTCACCCAATGGTCCTACAAGTATTCTCCATGCCCATGTTGAACAAAATCTCTTCTGACATATAGCCTGCTGTTCTTCCAGTCTTTCCTGCTGGGGGTTTAAATCACCATCTATCCATCTGTTTTTACAACAGGATGATCCCTGAATCCTTCCAGGAACTCACCTGCATGTTACCTATTGTGAATAATGCTGAAATGAACAATTAGTGCACTAATGAGACTTCTCTTTCAATATTATTGGCACATACCCACAAATTGAATTGCTGAATCACATGACAATTCTGTTTTCTATTTTCTGAGAAACCACACACTGTTTCCCACAACAACCATAACACTTTACCCTCCTATCAACAGTGCACAAGGGTTCCAACTTCTTCACATCCTCACCAATGTTTATTATTTTCTGTATTTTGGGAGCAGTTATTGTAATCAGGGATAGATTGCACCTCATCATAATATTGACTTGTATTGCCCTAATCATTAGTCATGTACATGCTTGTTGGCAATTTATCTTCAGAAAAAAAATTCTGTTCGAATTCTTTGAGCAGTATATATCAAGTTTTCTTGTTTTTGTTTAAAGAGTTCTCTGTATAGTCATCTTAATACCCTATCAGATAGATGATTTGTGAATGTTTCTCTCATTCCATGGCTTGCTTTGATATTCTGGGGATAATATCTTTTGCTGCACACAATTACTGTAAAGACTATTTGTCTGATTTTTTTTCATTAGTAGCACAATTACCTTTATGTCATATCCAACAATTCCTGCTAAACCAAACATCACAAAGTTTTATCCTATGATTTCTTCAAAGAGTTTATATAGTTTTATGTCTTTAAAAAAGATTTAATTTTAATTGTTTTTGTGGTGTGTGTATGTGTGGTGTGCACATGTATGCATAGGTGCCCACAGAGGCCAGAAGAGGGATTCAGGTCCCCTGAGCTGGAGTTACAGGTGATTGTGAGTCACCTAACATGGATATGAGGAACTAAACTTGGGTTCTGTACAAGAGTAGTAAGTACTCTTAACCACTAAGTCATCTCTACAACCCCTAGTTTTATGTTTTGTATGAAGATCTTGGATCTATTTTGAGTTAATTTTTGTATATAGTGTTAGATAACAGTCCAGCTTTAATCTTTTACATGTAGATATCTAGTTTTCCCAGAAACATTTGTAACCAAGATTCTTTTTCCCACTGAATGATTTTGAACCACTATAATAATTCAGGAGTAGAATATTGATCATTAGAGGCAGATGGCATGTGGACGGCTGGAGATGGGGATATAATGATTAAAGAATATAAAACTATAGTGAGACAAGAGGAGTGGGTTCAAGAGTTCTGCTATACTATCCTTAGTAGAAATGTACTATAAAATTGAAAATTGCAAAGAGAATAGATCATAAGTGTTGTCATCAAAAAAAAAAAAAAACTTGACAGATACACGGAGTTACAAGTATGTAAATAAGCTTGATTTAACTATACCACAGAACACATATTTATCAAAGTATCAAGTTGTATACTATACACATAAATATTTTTCTTTGATTAAAAATATGGAAAAAAGCCCTCTTAATCCAGAACTGACTCTCACTTTTCACTGTGGAGGGACCATCTTATATGCTGCTAGATTCATTTTGCTAATGCTTTGTTAAGAAGTTTTGCTTCAAACACAATACTGTTGGTTAGTAGCTTTCTTTTCTTGTGGTGTTTCTGGCTTTGGTACCAAGGTTAGTGCTGGGCTCATAAAATGACTGTAATTTTTATTTAAGTTTTTTTTTTTAAGCTATATGGATAGGCACCTAAGCTGTCCTTTCTCATGTACAGATTTCGTTCTTCATTCTATTACTTTCAAGATTGTCTCTGTGTCTTTATAAGTAGCACAGAGTTGTCAGGCTGGCCTTGAACTTGGAGTGAGCAGTCCTTACACACAATTCTACCTATCAAGTGCGGAGATTACTGGCAAGTGTGCGCCACCACACCATCATTTTATTGGTATTTTAACTAATTTTCATGACTTTGCCTTTCTAGTTCTCTTTTCCTATCTTTTGATTGGATAGTTAAGTCCATTTACATACAAAGTAACCACACATATGGAAGGATTTCTCTCATTTTGTTGCTTGCTTTCAGTAGACTTTATTAGTTTGTGTCTCGTTTGCTGTATATTGCTTTTTTATTGTGTTTCAATGATTTTCTAAAATGAAAAGTTTTCATTACCTCTTTGTATCCTATAGTTAAAGCATTGTCACTACCCATCACAGTTAATGATGACATAAAATTTCATAAAATCATTTAATTATGCACTAGATGTTCAAAAATGTAACTGAATAATGTTTGTTATGTTTGATTTACTGTGTCTATGTGTGAGTACATGTGTGCCATGCTGCACCTGTGGAGGTCAGAAGACAGTCTGCGGGAGTCACTTCTCTCTTGGTCCCATAGACAGAATCCTGATCCTTAGCCCTTGCAACAAATACCTTTCCTGTCAGAGCCATCTCTCCACCTGCAATCCAATAACTTTAGTGCACTAATCCTCCATTATGTAGAAAACAAATTATTGAGACACAAAGCACAGTATCAATAGCTATAACTTTTGCAGTTGCCCATGGATTTACCCTTACTGTGATCTTTATCCCATTATTTGGCTTCAAATTACTGTTTGGTATGTTGTTTTTTTTTAAAGATTTATTTATTATGTATTCAGAAGAGGGTGCCAAATCTCATTACAGATGGTTGTGAGCCACCATGTGGTTGCTGGGAATTGACCTCAGGACCTCTGGAAGAGCAGTCAGTGCTCTTAACCTCTGAGCCATCTCTCCAGCCCCCCTGTTTGGTATGTTTTCAAGCCCTCAAATCTCTTATTGTTTTTTTTTGTTGTTGTTGTTTTGTTTTGTTTTGTTTTGTTTTTTCTTTTCAGTGCAGATCTCAGGATAATTATCTTAGGTAAGATTTCTATTGTTCTGAAAAAAAAAATAACCAAATCAACTTGTGGGAGAAAGGAGTTTATTTCATCTTTCAACATTCAGGTCATACTCCACCACTGACGAAAGTCAGGGCAGAAATTCAAGGCAGGGACCTGGTGAAAGAAACTGAAACAAAGACCATAAGGGGTGCTGCTTCCTAGCTTACGCAACCCAGAACTTCCTGTCCAGTGATGGCACCACCCAAAGTAGGCTGGGAACTCCCACATCAATCATTGACCATACTTGCCTACAAGTCACTCTCATGGAGGCATTTTCTAAGTTGAGAACCCCTCTTCCAAATGACTCTAGCTTTTGTCAAGTTGACATTAAAACTAACCAACGTTTTAACAAATCCTCTCAGTTTTTTTCTATCTAGAATGTAAAAATTTTCCATTATTTTGAAAGGCAGTTTTACCAAATACAGGATACTTATTTAACTGCCATTCATATTTTTAATCACTCTAAATACACCAGCTCACAGCCATCTGGCCACCAGTGTTTCTCCTAAGAAATCTGCTGGTTAAAGTGAGGATGCCCTGTATTCAAAGGTTACCTCTTTTCTGCGTTTTTTCAAGATTCTTTGTAGAGTTTTGGCTTTTGCTAATTTGATCATAATCTAGATGTAGATCTCTGAGTTCATCTCACTGTAATTCACTGAATTTCTTAGTTGTTTCTATGGATGTCTTCCATCAAATTCAGGACATTACCAACCTCTGTTTCTTCAGATACTGGCCCTTGTACCTTAATCTCCCTTTTCTCCACATGGGATTTCACATGACATGCCAGTAATTGGTGCTACTTGACATGTTATTTAAGAATTTTCATCTTCATTAACTCTTTTTTTCCTCTGATTCCTCAGACTCAGTAAGTTTGAGTTTCTTCTTTTTTAATTTTCTTTAAAATTAAAATTTTCTTTTAAAATTAAAATTTTCTTTTAAGTTATTTCTTGTGATTGCTCAGGTCACAAACAACAATTAACAATGAGAATATAGATGCCCAGTATTTGAAAGACAGATTATCTGTGGCCCACTCTGGCTCTGCAAGACATTTATAAGCTGCTTCACTAATACATACCCAGTTGCCCACTGCTCTGTTTACTTAGCCACCATAGTAAGCTTTTCTTAGTATCTCATCTTCTCTGGATTCCTTTCCTTCCAAGCATGTCCACTTCTATTACCATTGCAGACTTTCCTACAGGTCTCTGAAATGACCTACTCTGATAAACAGAAAAGAAAACCCATAACCAGGCCAGCCATCACAACATCATAAGACCATGTCTCTCCAGATAGATAGATAGATAGATAGATAGATAGATAGATAGATAGATAGATAGATAGATAGATAGATGATAGATAGATGGATATTCTAATTAAAAGCAGACCTTTAATGGGAGCTCAATTCTCACATCAGCTTATTCAATAGGGAACTGATTAAGAGCTGATGTTAATTGCAATTATCCAATCAACCATGCAAAGCTTTCCACAGAATTTGGAAAAGGAGGGGCCTTGGTGCTAAGTCTCGCTGCTTGAGTTCAATTCCCAGGACTCAGATTTCTAAACTAATTATGATATTCAGATCTTGCCAATGTGACTACTGTTTGTTTTCTTCTCTGATAGTCCCATAATCTGCTCATTACTAAAGGCAACCAGCTTGCAAACCATTGACAACTTTATTTGCTGTAATGAATGCAAAGACTCAATGCTATAAAAATATAATTTTCAGAAAATATTTTCTAAATTGGACATGAAAAAATTCAGACCCACTCTCATACCATTTGTTCAGTACATCTGTAGAATTATGAATGCTTTTCAATGATTCCGAATATATTCTCAAACAACTGCTGAATAGTTATAGAAAACTCAACCAAGATTGTCTTCTGCATTCTTTCATATAGACTCTTAAATTTTATCATATTTTACTTAGTATGCATGTATGTAAGTGTGCTTACATGCATGCCCCTGTGCACACATACACATATGCATGTGCATGCCATACCGCACACATGGAAATTAGAGGGTAACTTGTGGGAGTCAATTCTATTTTACCAAGGGAGTCCTGGGAATTGAACTCAAGCAGTGAGACTTAGCACCACGCCCCTCACTGAAGAACCACCTTGCCATATCCTCTTAAAGATTCCTTTACCTGATATCCCAAACACTGTGGGTAGGTGCGTCTTTTATGTGTTCTATACATGCCTACTATCAGGAATGACTTTCCTTTGCTGGTAATATTCCCTCTACTATTTAACATATCTTTTCTCATAGTCTCAGCTTAGATTTTTGTAGAAAAGTAAAATTTAAAAATAAAAGAGAAAATACTTTGTGTCACATCTGAAAAAGAAATCACATGTTCTTGTAACTTCTTAAGGGAACTGTAATTACTTATGAAGGAAAGACAATAACACACAAAACTTTAATAAGAAATCAACACTGGGGTTTAGTTTCTGTGGTAAACAAGGCATAAAGTCTGGAGTGAGGTGTCAAATGCATGTCTAACCTTGAGGGGTTTTATAGTTTTCTTTAAAATGGCAGTGATTGGGGTTTCTCCTTTCCCCTAGAAAAGCCCCATTTCTTCTCTCTAGAACTGAAAAGGGCTTAGTGTGTGTTTGGAGGTTCCTGGGGAATTTCAGCTAACTCTTATGAGGAAAGGGTTTGAAACTATCATTGCTCAATAATTCACTGATCAACCACAGGCTTCTTGTGAGCATCATGAGGATTCCCATAAGCCTCACTGAGGGATAAGTGATCAAAAGAGAATCACCACATCTAGTCATGATTGACATACTGACTGGCACTTGCTAACAACTCTCATCCCCCAAAAAACCTGGTCCTTGCTCCCACATGTTAGAAGGAAACAAGCAATGTGAACTGCAATGGTCATCATGGCTCCCTGACATGCTGGCTTCATCAGTACAAATAAAGAGATGGATACCCAAGAAGAAAAACACCTGGGAAATCAGAATCATACCCCTGCCAAAAGTATTTGAAATGAAATGTCCATGTTTTGTGGAACAGCATGATGTCATGTTCGTCTAACCACCAGCCACTCTGTTGAGTCTCCATGGTAAGCTCTCTTTTCTTAGCTTGCCATCTTCCCTCTGCTCCTTTCCTTTGAAGCACTTCCACCTCTGCTCTCATTCTAGAATCTTCCATGGCTCTCTGAAATCACTCATTCTAAAAAAACAAGCAAACCCAAATCCCCTGTGTCCTTCTGCTCTTTAACTCTCAGAGGGTACATTCTGCATATCCTTTTTAAATGCAGGGAGGTCAATTGGCCTCATTAACTTATCAAGTAGAGATCATGTCTTCTCCCACATGCATCTTCGTGTCCCCTGAGGCATGACTGCCATCTTCAAGGCTTCTCCCTGTCATTTACTGCTCACTATACATGCCTTTTGTTTTATAGCCCCTTTATCTTTAAATGTATGCTATGTGGCTTTGTCCCTTTACTCAGAATCTATGGCTCTTATCTTCTGACTTTCAGGCAATCCTCAACATCTAAGGACAATATTATTATCTGAGCCCAACCTTCATACCAGCCATACAGCATTCTTCATATACTACATCAAAGTTCTCAGATCTACTCCAGTCTCCCCAAGATCTCTACTTCCATGAACTTCCACATTGTATTTGCAAAGTTGTATAATAGACCTAGTCAACCCCTAGAATTAAGTAAATTCTAGAACCCTAAATTGTGCCTACATACTACTATTCTTTAGTCCTTTTCCCACTAAAGGCAAAAGAAAAAAGAAAGCAAATCTTCTTGGTTTTCCTTGGCATCATTCCACTTTATTTTCACAGCTTAGTTCTTAAAAGAATGGTCTGCCTGCCTGCCCTAGTTGTTCTTTCTTTAACCTGCTACACAGCGGCCTTCGCCTGCTGCTGACATTTCTAATTCAGGTTCATGTTGTCTTCCCAATTCATGGGTACCACCTCAACCACTTCATCTTTAAAGTTCTTTGCTGGATTTTCTCAACTCCCTTCTCTTCTGCTTTCTTACTTCTAGGATTTTTTTTCTCCTTATTTGGCTCTCTACATATCTGTTGAGGTTTGAATGAGAAATATCTTCCATGGGCTCACATATTTGAGAACCTGATCCCCATTTGGTGGCACCATTTAGGGAAGTTAAGGAACTTAATATGGAGAAAGTACCTCATTAAGAGTGAGCATGAGAGTTTATCATCTTGCCCCATTTCTAGTTTCTCTCTCTCTCTCTCTCTCTCTCTCTCTCTCTCTCTCTCTCTCTCTCTCTCTCTCTCTCTCTCTCTCTTCCTGTGATTATCTGAAGGTGTGATATCTCAGCTTTCTGCTTCTGCCACCTCCCACTATTCCTCCCCTGACAATATAGACTCTCTCTCTGGAATCATATACTCAAATAAGCTATTCTTTCCATAAATTGTTTTTAGTGATGGTATTTTATCACAGCAAAAAATAGCCCTTAAATATCATTGTTTCCCAGAGCTCTCTGTTTAATATTCTAGATAGACTGTCTTCCAAATCAGCTTAATGAGTGCTACTGCTTCACCACCGATCCTTCACACTGGCAGTGTGTACATTGTGATGCCATAGTGCTTTCCTAAGGTCCAGGCAGGACTTCCCTTTGTCTCCCAAATATCTCCACTTCAGTGTTCTAATGATTTATCAATATACACATGCTCTTTTTTGTGCAATTTAGTATAATAAACCACATAATCAAGAAAAAAGTGACACATCCTAACTCGGGGTTAGAGTTAGGATTAGGGCTAGTCAAAGTTGTCTGATCTATTTCTATAACTGCGCATGCAAACATTATTTATGACCTGGATTGTTACGCCACTTCCCAAATTATATAATAAATCATCCATGTTCATACCCTTATCTTTTATTCCTACCACCCTTTCCTCATCAATAGTCAAAACACTTTAAAATGTGAGAAATACTGACACCACCCAATATAAAATGAAATAGAATAGTATCTCCTTTTAAACTGAAGGTAAATTTTAATATGTTTGCTCTTATTAGCTAGTATAAAAACTAAGTTTTGGTTGTAACACAAACTTCTTTGTGGTGGTATTGTGTTCCCCAAAATATTGTGTACCTTAATAAACTTATCTGGGGTCAGAGAACAGAAAAGCCACTAGTTAGGCAGTGATAACACACGCACGCCTTTAATCCTAGCATTCCAGAGGCAGAAATCCATCTGGGATCTCTGTGAGTTCAAGGCCACATTGGAAACAGCCAGGCATGGTGACTCACGCCTTTAATCCCAGAAAGCGAGCCTTTAATCCTAGGGAGTGATGGTAGAAAGCAGAAAGGTATATAAGGCGTGAGGACCAGAAACTAGAAGCATTTGGCTGGTTAAGCATGTGGCTGGTTAAGCATTCAGCTGGTTAAGCTTTCAGGCTTTGAAGCAGCACAGTTCAGCTGAGATTCATTCTGGATGAGGACTCAGAGGCTTCCAACCTGAGGAAACAGGACCAGCTGAGGAATTAGCAAGGTGAGATAGCTGTGACTTGTCTGTCTCTCTGACCTTCCAGTATTCACCCCAATAACTGGCCTCGGATTTGATTTTATTAATAAGAACTTTTAAGATTCCTGCTACACTTCTTTATGTTAGTCTAGTTTAAAGAGAAATGATCTAATCTATGATGGTTAGCACTGTAAACTTAAGAAGATAAAGTGCTGCCCATCACACAGATGTGATAAATTGCAATGTATCTGTATGAATAAACCAAGAAAACCATGCACAAGGAGCCTGTGAACTGAAAAGGTGTGCTGTTTAATCCCAAGAGCCATGAAGTGCACAGTTTCACAAGTATCACTCACAGACTTGTAGATGACAGATTGGAGGAAAGAGAGCACAGGCAGAAACCATAAGGAGACAATAACTTCAAATTCTGAATTCACAGCCTGAGCTAGGTCAGCAGTCATGTAAAAGATTAAAGATTGTTAAGATTAAAAATCATCTCTTTGTCATGTGAAACTGTTAGTCAGAGCAAGGGTACAACACTTGGGTTCTTTGAGTGTTTAAGTATTATATATGAAGAGACACGTTTCTTTAAAATTAGTCAATTGATTGTTCTAATTTAAAAACACTAATGCCTCATGTAAACAAGTCAAATACCATCAGCATCAGCCATGACACTAAAATTAATCATTTCCTTGCTTTCATCCAAAAGTCACCCCTGGAACAACTATTTTTTTTTTTGCTATACCTCCATAATTTTCCATTTTATAGCTTTGATAGTCATTTAGATCTCTCTCTCTCTCTCTCTCTCTCTCTCTCTCTCTCTCTCTCTCTCTCTCTCTCTCTCTCTCTTTGTGTGTGTGTGTGTGTGTGTCGTCTGTCTGTCTGTCTGTCTGTTTATCTGTGGGAAGAGAGAGAGAGAGAAAGAGAACAATTTTGTAAATCCAGTGGTATCTACATAAAAATGATTTCTCACATTTATATCAAAAAATAAAACTGTTAAAACATCACTAACTCAAAATGAGTGTAGGCTCTTCATTACTGTTCTGTTTCTTTTCATGAAAGAATACAACTTTATCTATAGCATAATCCAGGGTCAGAACTCAATTAAGGAATTTTGCTTTATTTAATGTTTAGAAAAATATTCACCATGTAAAACTTACGAAATAACCAAGCCATAGCACTTTGTATGATGATGGCTGAAATGCCATGTAGTCATGAGTAATTCAAATGTCGTGACACCCTAAGCATCATCTTAGAAAGCTACATAGTCCCTTTCAAATGGTTAGTTGGAGTTTGATGCTTCAAATCTTTCCTCGGCTATAAATGCTTTAGGTTTATTTTTGTTAAGTTCCTTTCTGATATCTGCACAGTCTATTTTCATAGCACAAATATGATCATGAAAACTTAATTCTTCTGGTATCAAAAAAGTCAACTCACAACTCATTGGTAATAAGCTAATAAAGAAACTAATAACATTAGTGGACATTGACATGATTCACAGAGTAGCTTCCTTCTAACTCCTGGTGCTTCTGCTTTGTTTCCGTGGTCATCCCTCTGGTGGGACTCCTTTACTTTATCCTCTTCTGCATTCCTATATATAGCCTCAACAATACATGCATAGTAAGGCAGCACCATACCTCCAAGCCCTTATTTCACCTGTGGCATCTATGAATAGTTTTACTAATAAACCTGCTCTTCATTAAGCAAATAAAATTATTCCATCGTATCGTGTGTACAATATACATGGATGCAAAGAAGCCAACTTTGCTTAATATGTTCTGATATTCCTCATATCATGATCCATATGGCATTTGAAATTATCCATTGTCACCCATCACTATTTTAACATCTATCACTCTTAAGTTTGAACACAGTATGATCTGTGTGGATTAAGCACATTAGTGACTAACCCCAAGTTACCAATTAACACACTGGTGTCACATTACAGAAAGAAATAAAAGCACTTCCCCTTGTCGTCATTTAACCAAGAGCAAGTCCAGATTTAAATTTTCCACTTCATGCTCCCTTTGTCTTCTATCTATATGAGTATCTCTCTGTGTGTTATATGATGTGTGTGTGTGTGTGTGTGTGTGTATGTGTGTGTGTGTGTGTCTGGTGTCTGTCCCTAACAAAGAGCTTCACTCTGCATTTATTGAACAGAACAGAAAATATCACATGGGGAAGAAATGGGATACTTTACAGAAATCTTTAACAGAATTTTACAAGGGATTAAATCACTGGCTCCAGTGGATTCCAAATGACCCAGATAGCAAACATCATTGTTTATCAATTAATACCCATAAATGGTTGATTTCAATAGCAAACATCATTGCTTATCAACCAATACTTATAAATGGTTGATTTAAATAGTAAACATCATTGTTTATCAACCAACATCCATAAATGAATCCACACAAAATGATACTCCCAGGAGGAATCAAGATGGCTACTGCTAAAAATAATTCTTACAGTACACATGTTGATAAAGTATGATAGGATTGTGCCATTTCTCTGTCAGCTTCCTTCTCTGCAGCATGAAAGGAAAGAGCCTGATGACCTATAAGTTTGAGAATAAAACTAGACTTGTCAGAGTAGAATTTCTTTTCTTTCAGATGAATAAACTATGGCAGAGTCTTGGTAAGGATTACAAAATGAATCCCAGTGTATACCAGTTTCCACAAGTAGGTGAACCATGACTTCTAATATTGCAGCAGGCTCAAAGAACACAGGTGTGTGTGTGTGTGTGTGTGTGTGTGTGTGTGTGTGTGTGTGTGTTGTTGTTGTTGTTGTTGTTGTTGGCTGTACAGTTAGATCAGCAAATAAAAAATATATGGGTATTTTCTGTATCCTAAAACACTAATACAATAGTGAGTTAGTCTCCAACTAACTATGTTTGTTTCTGTGTGGATACACACGTGTGGATTTGTGCATGCATGCATTCTTGTCACAGCATACATGTGGAAGTCAGAAAACAGCTTGTTTGTGGGAGTCAGTTTCTTCCTAACATCATGTTGATTCTGGGGATTGAATTGAGGTCATTGAGTTTAGTAGTAAGCACGTCACCTGCTGGGTCATGTCATCAGCCTGATCCTATTTTCCAAAGCAAATTTTTCTCATATTTTCACACTTAAGAAATTCTTAAAATTGTTCCCAATATAATCTTTTGCACAAGATCAGTGGGACTAGAATTCAGGGAATCAGGATAAAATAGCACTGAACATGAGTGAAGGAAGTCATTTAGGGACATAGGAGAGGAAGAGAAAAAGAGAGATACAGACAGAGGGAGACAAAGACAGAGAGCACAAAAGGCACAAACTGCTAAAAGACGGGGTACAAAGAGGGGAAGAAAAGAAAACAAAAATGAAAGTAACATCACAGAAGGAAATCAAAGGCAAGGATAATAGTCTAAGAGATGAACATTGAAAAAGGAAGAGAATAAGACACAGGAATAAAGTATGGGAAGGGTGGAAAAATGTAAAGCAAAAACAGCAGAGCAGAATGGGACAAACGATGCTTAGGTTTAAGGAAAAGAAAGCACAAAAAGGCTAGAGATCAGCAAAGACTTCTCAAACAGAAAGAGCAAGAGTCTACATTGCAAAGGGGTGAGGGCGGGGTACATAGCAAACAGGAGGATGGGCAGGGCAGAGTCCCAGAACCCCAGGACTGCTTGTTTCTTTTGTGAGTGAAGTTTAGCACACATGAGTGGAGCCAGCAGATGGATGGGAAATCATTTACTGGCATCCAAAATCCTGCTGTGGTGTTGTTAAGGATCTGGCATAATGGCCTCAGCCTCAGCTAAGGCTATGAGTTTCCTCTCCAGTAAATTACAGCAGCTGTATTTACATCCATCTGCAGTTTGCAAGCTGTTGTAATTCTGATAAGCTAGGTATATAGGTAGGGTAGGAAAATTGCGGACAAAAGAACCTGTTTGTATTGTAAAAAATAAAATAAAATAAATCAATAAATAAAATCATATCTACTTACTGATAGATAGTCTTGCTACTTAGTTTACAAAGTTTGGTGGGGTATTTTGTTCTTGTTTGTTTTCAGACTAAGTTTACTTAACTTTAGGCAATCTCATGAAAATACACCCAATCCTTGAAGTATGGCAATTCAAATTACTACTAAAAAGACCAAATGGTCAAACAAAACAATACTTTAAAAGGATTTTGTTTAAATATCATGGTAAGTTTTAAAGATTGCTTTTAGGGAGACAAAGCATGCTTGAACGTGTTCCTAATGACAGGAGATACTTTGTTGCTTAAGAAGTCAAAAGAAAGCAGATATAGCTTCATAGCTTGTAGCTAGAATTTGAAACCTAGATATATTTTCTGTTTTCTGATCTTTTCCTCCTTAAATAGCCTCTGAGCAAACTACCCATCAATTGAAGTTTGTCTTCAAGTTCAACTGCAGTTAGGCACTCATTTCTGCTTCTCCATGGGAACAAATATATTGCCATGGAAACAGGATAGCACAGAATACAGATATTACAGAAAGCCCTATAGAAAGAAACAGGCTCCTAACAGGGTTAAATACATAGTACAAGTACTAGCGGGATTTTCTAATGCTAACGATATGATGGCATCTCAATGAGAATTATTAAAAGAAGATATACTGTGTCCTCATCAAAGAAAACATAAAAGTTTGTCTTTTCATTAAAACAAAATTACTAACCAGAAAATTAGTGGTCCTGATCATTTACATTGACTATAGAGATGTATTCAAGATTTCCTTTACATTATAGGTTATCTTGCCATACTGAGGTTGTCTTTCATACCATTGTTTGTGCTTTATGATATGTGTGGTTCCCTTGGTGACAGGTGAGAAGTAAGGGTTTGAAATGAGGTAAATCACCAGCATTGCAAATCACAATATGAGAAGGTAGTGGAGATGAGTTTCTGAGCCAGGAATAATTTTATGGGGTTATAATCTAGTGGAAAAGATAAAGCACTATAAATTCCAGGAAGTATGAGGTTTAGGATCCAGAAAAAAGAAAGTATGGACATATTAGGTTGGAAGCACAACTCCAACCAATGTCTTGGAAACAAAATGTCAAGTTTAAATCCAAATACTAATCAAGATTCAAGCCCTCTATTAAAGAATTGAATATTTAGTCTAGGACTAGTTGTAACACCAAAAATAGAGGATGTCTGCAAAAATGGGCACCCTGCAGTGACTTTTAAGCCACAACATCTTTGGGTGTGATAGAGACTGCAGCTTGCCAGGCCCTCCACAGAAACTCTGGATATTAAGCACAGGGACACATAGTTAGTTCCAAACTACGTTTAATAACTTTGTGGAGCTCTTAGCATTTGTCTGGCTGCATTGGGATTGGTTCAGAAACTGTATGGAAGCAGAATGAAACAAGGTTTTAGGAATTTGCCTGGTGCTGAGTACAAGCAGACCTGATTTACCCAACATTACCCCACAACAAGAATTCCATACTTACCAATTAATTTTCAAATGCTTATTATATATAGGGAGAAACATTTGCAATTCACTGGCAAGAGAAAGATTCCCACATATATCCCAAGAAGAGTTTTATGTTTTCAATAGCAATAACATGCATGCTGGAAATTATAGCTTGATATTTTTTGATATTCAGTAAAAAAATATGATGTCAGGTTCTTTCATAAAAGCAATGGCATAAACTTCAGTAAAAGAGCAACGGTGAGGCTGAGGTCACTTTCTGCTCTTCTGGAGAACCAGAGCTCAGTTCCTAGTGCCCATGTCAGGCAACACACAATCGCCTTCAACTCCATGGAAACTAACACCTTTTTCTAGCCTCCTTACAACACCTGCACACACACACACACACACACACACACACACACACACACACACACACACACTGTCTCTGTCTCTGCCTCATCTCTCTTCTCTCTCTCTCTCTCTCTCTCTCTCTCTCTCTCTCTCTCTCTCTCTCTCTCACACACACACACACACACACACACACACACACACACTGTCTCTGCCTCTCTCTCTCTCTCTCTCTCTCTCACACACACAAACAGTCTCTGCCTCATCTCTCTCTCTTTCTCTCTCTCTCTCTCTCTCTCTCTCTCTCTCTCTCTCTCACACACACACACACACACACACACACACACACAAAGCTAACCATATTAAAGATGAGACTATATGTCACACCCTTACCTTGTTTTCGAATAGCCTAGAAGCAGTTGTTTATCAGACTCTTAAAGCTGGGAAACAATTTAAACAGAACTGTCTCAGCTTTCAGAAATGATATGATTTCAGAGTGAGTGTTTTGAGGGTGAGAGTTGATGTAATTTGACTTTGTAGAGTCCCCTACATAGAGGAACATTTTCACCTGTTATAAGTAAATAAAAACCAATGTGTTTTGGAGATAAAAATGCATGCAGCCTTTCCTATAATTTTCATGTAAGTTCCTATGGTATAATTATAGATGTACTTTTACTAATTTAAAATACAATATATAAAAGTTAACTGAATAGTGAAACAAGAGAGTTAAGTGGGGGTGGAAAATGGGAGGACAGGATAGAGGTGGAAATATGGAGAGAAATAACTAACAATAAAGATACTTTATAAAGCCATATTGAAATCTGCTACTGTAGGGGCTAATACACACACACACACACACACACACACACACACACACACACACACACACACACTTTTAATGAAGCTGCCCTGTAATAGTGGATAATGCCTCTCCAAATTACTATAGACTATCAATAAAAAGCCAGTGACTAGAATAGGAGACCTCATTTGGAGTTGTTAATCAGTGGTGTTCCTTAGACTCCTCCAAACACTACAGGCTTTTACTATTGCTCTTGGTTATCCTCTAGAATTTGATGGTGAGGCCCTATTGTTGAAGACACCAAATGGTTGATTCATAGAGCATGGAAAAATCAAGTTGGTACCAATATGGAAGCTTTATCTCTACTGACTAGCTTTCATAGTACTGGAAGATGCTAACCATGTCACCATGAAAAAGTAATCATCAGTCTTATCCAGCTATGAATCCTGCAAGCTATAGTAATGTCCAGCCTGGTAAGATGCACCCAATGATACAATAGCAGCATGAATGTTATGGGAGTGGCCAATCACTTCATGATTGGATTTAAGGCCCTGCTCAACAAAATCAAACTCATGCCTGTCTGGTATCATTAATGGAGCTGAGAGCCTGAAGTCAGACATGTAAGCCCCATGGGAGAACCTGCTACTGTTATTCTGCTAGTAGAGATAGGCTTAAATCATTTCCTAAGGACTTATCATTATACCTATAGATTCATGCCTCTCTCAGTCTTCATCAACAATTTTTCTTTTTTCAATCAATATCATTAAAAAGAGACCCACAACTGCTCAATGTGCAGAAAATAAGAGATTACAGAAGTCTCAGTTGGCTCTAAATGGAACATATTTATGACACTCTTTCCTTCCAAAGCTCAGGGATCATCAAGGAAGAGGGGCCAGAAAGATTGTGGAATCTACATGGAAACTCTGAATATAGCAGGTAAGTTGCACATATCAACTCACAGCAGTTGTGACACAAGTCCTGCATAAGATAAAGCTAGACAAAATCCTAGCATGAAGGGCTAAGATGGTCAGGAAGTCCCATCACTAGCTGAGGAGCTATGCTATTGATGACTTCTAGGAGTCAAAGAGCCAGTTTTCTTCAGGAATACAGCCCCTGGGAGGCTACCAGTGCTCCAGCAGATGGCTCTGTACCCATAGACATACTACCAGCACTTAATGGACTCAGTGAGTTTAAAAACAATACAGTAAATTGGGAAAGAATAACAGTTAGGAATATGGAAGGAATCAGAGGGAGAGAATGGAGGTAGACAGCACCAAAACACATTGTGTTCATGAAATTCTCAAACAAAAAAATAATTGGCAAAAATAATAATTTATTTTTATAAAAAAAAATAATTTATTTAATGGTAAGTAGAAATCTGAAAGTAGAAGGCACATGGCTTAACAGAAACACTGAAATTTGCTATGATTATTTCAAAGCTAAGAGGAAAAATACAGATCAGAAAGATGACTACATAGAAGAAGCTCCCAGGATTCACCCACTTCTCTTCACAGAGCCATAGCAAAAAAGCTTCCTATTGATGTGAGTGACCACAGTTGAACACTAGAAATCAAGACTACAGAAATGAAAACCCTATAAAATCCAGAGACCTGAGGCAGCTGTATAGTAGGCTAGACAAAATATCTTATCACCTACTACCCCCATTCCACAGCCAAAAATGAGGACTCACCCATTCAAAGGGATAAGTGTGAAAGAGAGAATCTCAGTAAACTCAGTCCAAATGGTGGAAATACTACAAGTTAGAAGTTTCATGGCCTTCACAGGCCTGCAGCCTAAATAGATAAGAGGCCTGATATCTACACAAAAGTCTGGCTTTGAGAAATGAATTCATTACAACACACGGTGTTTTCAGGGACCAAGGGCCATCTTGAAAAGTGTATTGTTTTTTATGAATTTAGACTGGTAGGATAATCAAAAACCCATACACATTTTCATTTTATGCACCTCACAAACTCTGCCACACTAGCTGCTACCTCAGGAACCAAACATGACCTAACAGAAATGACTTTGGCACTACCTATTGAAAATGCTACACTATAGAGCATGGGCATTGCATTGAAGAGAGAAATAGCACCATTCTAAAGAAATGAGGAAAGGATGAAGAACCTGATTTTGGAGAACAAGATTGTGTCTGTGGGTTCCTGCTGGTACCAGGACTGAAGTTAGTAGTAAATGGGTATTTGTTGGAAAAATATTGGATTATTTTATTTCCTTCATAAACCTGTAGGTAAAAAAGAATGTTAGTCCCCTCTAATATACACAGGTACTAATAGGGATTCTTAGAGCATGAATGTGAATGCATTGCAGTGAGAGTGATGGCTGGTTGAGCAACTGAACACAGAGACTTAGAAGCAGGAACACACTGTTGTCAGAGACAAAGCTGGACACCAATGTGGCACAGACAGATTTTAATGGGTAAATTTTTCTAGACAATGTCTCTCTCTGTAGCAGGCCTCAAATTCACTATCCTGCCTCATTCTCCTATATGCTGGACCTACGGGCATGGATCACCATGCCCACTAGAGTCAATCTGATATAATAGTGGAAGTTGCCATAACAAAGGAGAGAGTTCAGTGGAAGCTGGACTGAACTCAGGTTTGCACTAAATTGCCTGGGCATCTTACATGGAGATGAAGATTCAGGAAAGAAGGGTGGAGACTTGGTCTAAATGCTAGCAGAGATCATTGGAAAACTTAAATGGAAAAATTACTATAGAGCAAATCTTAATGGTGATGCTTCAAACAGTTATATTCAGTAGATTAATGCTGATATATATATATGCACATTTATATATATATGCATATATAATGATGCAAAGAACAAGCAAGGAGGTAAATATTAGTGTTGGCCACCAAAAACTCCAGATACTTTTTTTTTATGTAATTCTTTATTGATTTGGGGGATTTTACATCATGCATTCCAATTTTGTTCAAATCCCATTCCCTCCATATCCACTCCTCACCCCTGCAGCATATCCCCACAAAACAGTCTCCAAAATTAATTAAAAACAAAACAAAAAGCCCACCTCATTCCTCTGTCTTTCCAACCAACACCTCTTCATTCATCCTTGTGGCATAAGGAGCTGTGGTGTGTCACACATTCACCCTTTTTGTCCGATCAACCCACCCACAAAATGTTCACTGCAATGAGTCATTGGTCTAGTTCAAGGACTCTGGCACACCATCATCACTGGACCCTCACTGAAACTCCTCTTGGATATCCTACTGTTACCCAGAGTCATGGAGATACCGCAGTTATTGCTCTGCAGGACCAATCCCTTTACATACTCCAACAGGCCATAGATGGGGTAGATGTTAGGGTGGGTCAGCCCAAGGCCCAGGATGTGAGTCTGGGTGATAGCTGAGTTATTTGGTCAAGGCCACTGGGCTCCCTCAGGTGAAGGGCACAACTAGCTCAGGATACTTTTACATATTCTGTATTTTTTCATTTCCCTAGGAATGTAAGGTTTTTGTTTATTTATATTTTTAAAATCACCAGTGTATATACATAGTGATGCTTAATAAGGACATTATATGCATAAAGACAGCTTATGCATGTACATCATCTAATTTGACCATCTTTACACCATTCTCCTCCTCCTGCTCCCATGTTCCCATTCCTGCTAGTTCTTTCCTTTACCAAAAACTTCTTTCTGTTGCCTAATTGTATATTTGCTTTGCACTTAAATGAATTAGGCTTAAATTGGCCCTTTTAACATGGCCACTTTCAAATAGTCCATAAATTCCCATAAAAGCAAACTAGAAAATTCATAATCATAGCTCTTGATCGCCACCTAAAGGCTTCTTTTTTGTTTTATTTCATGAGACCTACTGTGCATTTCTTTTAAAATAAAATTGTTAAGGATGTCATCACAGGTTTCCATACAAGTATGAGCTAAAGAGTTATATTTTAGTGCATTATTTGTTTTTATGAATTGAAGAACATAGGTAGCTGAAGTTATTTTATTCATTGTTAAATGAATAAAATATTTGCAAACTATTCATTATTAAAAGTCCATTGAAACTAGCCTTTGGTGTGGTTTGAGAGCTTTACAATTATATCATGTGTCATCCCATCTCATAAACTCTCCTTGGAAAGAGGAAGCCATTAAAGTCATGGTCCTTAGAAGCAAGAAGGTTGCATGAGTCACCTATATAGAAACCAGCTTTTGGTCTTTCATACTCCACATTAAAATCACCATGAATTGGATACCACTGAATAAATCTAGGAAAAGTCTGAACAAAAGGAAATATTTTCATTTCCAATTTCCCAGGGCAAAGTCACTTAAACTCTTATCATATTCATCAAACCTCACCCACTTCATACAGACTGTTAGTAACACATACAATCTCTTAATTATGCTTGGAAGTAAATGAAATATCAAAATATTATTGCTTGCTCCATATCCTATTTTTATGTCCTTTATTCAACTCCTAAAAATACTTGGTTTGTCAAGTCAAGTATCTCCAATCTACAACTAATTCTGAAAAAGGTTAAAAACATTTGGAGACTAGAATTAAAAGCAGCTGGGATACAATAATGAAAGTAAGACAGAAACTTTTTAAATTTTTAATTTCAAAATCCACATGGCCAGATCATCTGTAGATCACTTAGTATGTAGATATGTTCCATTGGTGAGTAAACTTGCCATTATACAATCTACTCATTTAGCTCATTTCATTTCTAGAATACCATGAACAGGTGGGTACCTACCATCCACTACTGTCATCATTTAAAAAAGAAAATTAGTCTTTGTGTTTAGAGAGAGCTTGTAAAGGAAATAGAAAGTAAATGAATAAGCAAAACACATAACCACATGGCCCAAAGGAGCTAATGTATAATGTGCTAAAAAATTATGTTGGGGAAAGACCTTTCTAAGAAGACAATATTTGGCCTGGGACATGAAGACTAAGGAACAAGCTCTGCCAAGAATAGAAAGAAGCAGAGGGAATCATTCATGTAATAAAGTCCAAAGTGCTAAGAGAGGGCAGAGGGAAGAAGGCAGAGTGAACAAAAAGGAGTGTGAGACATGGAATTGGGGAAGTATGAAGAACTAAATTGTGCAGGATCCCGAAAGCCACAGTAAGGACTTGGGGTTTTATCTGAAAGATAATGGAAAGCCACAGTGGCTGCTTAAAGAAGAAGTAACTTAGGGGATGGAGAAATGGCTCAGTGATTAAAAACACTGGCTGTGTGGTTGATATATTGTGCACCCCAATAAACTTATCTGAGGGTCAGAGAACAGAACAGCCATAATATTAAACATAGAAGTTAGGCAGTGGTAACACATGCCTTTAATCCTAGCATTCCAGAGGCAGAGATCCAGATGGATCTCTGTGAGTTCAAAGCTACACTGGAAACAGCCAGGCATGGTGACTCATGCCTTTAATCCCAGGAAATGATGGCAGAAAGCAGAAAGGTATATAAGACGTGAGGACCAGGAACTAGAGCTGGTTAAGCTTTTAGGCTTTTGAGCAGCACAGTTCAGCTAAGATTCCTTCTGGATGAGGACTGAGAGTCTTCCAATCTGAGGAAACAGGATCAGCTGAGGAATTGGCAAAGTGAGGTGGCTGTGGCTTGTTCTGCTTCTCTGATCTCCCAGCATTCACTGTAATAACTGGTATCAGGTTTGTTTTTATTAATAAAACCTTTTAAGATTCATGCTACACTGGCTGCTCTTCCTGAGGACCCAAGTTCAATTCCCAGCACCCACATGGCAGCTCACAACTGTCTGTAACTCGAATTCCAGGAGATCTGACACCTTCACATCAATGCACATAAAATAAAGTTAAATAATTTTTTTTAAAAAAAGAATAACTTGAACAGATGGTTTTGCAGAGAAGGAACTGGAGGCTACCAAGAGAATAGAGAGATGGAACACTGTCTTAGTCACTATTCCACTGCTGTAAAGAGACACCATGACAACTCATAGAAGAAGCCATTTATTTGGGAACTTGCTTACAGTTTCAGGAGTTCAGTCCATTATCATCATGATGGGGAGCATGGTGGCATGCAGGCAGACATGATACTATAGAAGTAGCTGATGGTTCTACATACTGACCAAGAAGTGGGAGGGGAGAGGGGAGAGAGGAGGGGAGGGGAGGGGAGGAGAGGGGAGGGAGGGAGGGAGAGAGAGAGAGAGAGAGAGAGAGAGAGAGAGAGAGAGAGAGAGAGAGAGAGAGAGAGAGAGAGAATTGGGCCTAGCATGAGCTTTTGAAACCTCAAAGCCCACCCTCAATGACACCACATTTCCTTCAACAAGGCCACACATTCTAAGCCTTGTAACCTTTTCAAATAGCTCCACTCCCTGGTGACTATGCAATCAAATATATAAGTCTATGGGGCCACTTTTATTCAAACCACCACAAATATAATTTGAGAAACAGGTGGGAGATCACTGATGATTGTGGTGGTGGCTATGGTAAAGGCAGTTTTGGCCAAGAGAAGTGGACACATTTGAGATGGATTAGAGTGCTGGATTCAGTTGAACTTTGTAGTAGATCACATGATCCTTTTGTTCATTCCCAGTTTGTTAACTTTGCTGATATAACTTTAAAAGTCTGATCTCATTCCCATCAAATTTAAATTTCCACATTATATTTACATCACACCTGAGTTTTAATTTAAATCTTTCAGAGACAGTATCTTAATTGAATGACCAAGTTATACTGCAAGAAATACTTATTATCTAGTATCTACTGCAAATGAGTCTAGAAAGACAATTTTATAAATAGTGGAAGTTTATTAAAAGCATCAAAGTTTATTTTAACCATGATGAATATTTTCTAAAACATTTCCTTTATCAACAATTCCTTTATGTCAAACAGAATATATTTAAAGTAAGTTAAACTTTTGAAGAGCTCAAATTTATCTCTATAACCTGGGGCAATATCAAAATGGTGACATACGAAATAGGGTTCTTTCTGTGACTGTGAAAAACTGAAGACAACTGTTTTTAAATGATTAAATTCTCATTCTTTTCCCTTATCACCCTTTGTGTTTGGCAACAGAAATCAGCTTCTGCCTGAATACTCTGTGCCTCCTGTCCTGTAAGCTGGGAGCTTGGGACCCCATTTCTTTGTGCAAGTAAAGAGTAAGAGGCTCTGAGGAAAGGGTATGAGTTTGTTTTCTAGTTTGATTATCCTGAAGCTTTTTAAATGTTGATTTCTTAAGTATATTTCAAGTCTATGACGTTCTGACACCAGCAATATTCATCTCATGAAAATATCCCCGTATTTGCATGTTATTTCCCACATTCATAATGCTCGCTAAAATTGAATTCACATTAGAATGCACATTATCATTTTAAGTTTCTACAAAGGCTCCTTCCTTCTGAGACAACTTGAAAAACTTTATCATACGTATTAGTTTTTCAATAGATGCCTAAAGTATACTTTTCAAATGTAACATAAAAGAATGCAAAATTTTACCATAAAACTAGACTATAAAAATAATTCCAAATGTCTTGCTTGGCTGGTCCTATAATGTTATCTTTTTTTTTTCCATTCTGACAGTACATGGAAACAAATAAATCAAATGTCCACAAAACCCCAATCGGTAATACTACCTTCAAAGTGTCTTTTGACAAGTAACATGTGCTGATTTCAAACCCAAAGACAGATTTTTAAAGTGGCTCTTCAAAACAGCTGCATTCCTCAGAGCTGTTCCTGTGTCAGTGCCTTGTTCCATGAAATGAAAAAAAAAAAATGAGCAAATGTGTAATGAAAATGTGTAACTGATGAAAGCATCAGTACAAACAGAACATTCTTGACAGCATAGAAGTCTTCTTGGGATTCTACTGAAACATCAGATTCCAGATGCCATGGCTGACCTGCCAACTGGAAATTCTTTAGGTAAAGGTCCAGAAATTAACATTCAATGTGCATGTTCCCTAGCTGACAGACTTGCATCTCTCAGAAGATCTCTTAGTAATACTGTGGTAGACACAGCATAAGAAATCCTCTGACTTTGTTTCTCAACTTGGGGTAGGTTTTATTTTCTAAAGGTGACTGTACTAATATGCAATCTACCATGCACTGGGTTCTCAAAAGTGGCATTGCCATCACACCATTAAATAGTGGGGATTATGCTACATCTGCCTGGATCTAGGCAGACTTCAGACTACTGTGCAAGTGAATAGTATGTGACTCCTAAGATCAATTATTCAGTTGTGTTTCCACTTGGTTCTCTCTTGATCCCTTGCCTAAGGAATGCAGTCACCATATTGTGAGAAAGATAAGCAGCCCCATAGAAAAGTCATATTTGGGTCCTTCTTAAAAAACTCCCCTTTAATCCCCAACAGCCAGCTCTTCAGCTACCAGATGTGTGAGTATGAGCAGTTTGGGATGACTCAAGAGTCCAGCATTAGGTTGCCCCAGTAGAATGGTGGTGAATTATCTCACCTATCCTGGGCAAAATTTTAGATTTGTAAATAAAATCAGTTAAACAAACTAACAACAACAACAACAACAAAAAGCTCCAAGTACTTCTGTAATTTCTTCAGAGAACATGTAAATGTGTATGACCCAGGTAAATCTTCATGTGATCCAGCTTGAATTAAGGATTTCTTATTCTGTCTATTCCATCACAGACTAACTATATCCCATCCAAACCAACCCGACAATTGCTGCTCTAGGCAATTATCTGTGTCTACCATTCTTAACTAGGAGTGAGTTTTGCCTCCCAAAAAGATTTCCAGTGTCTGGGGACATTCAAGATAAGCATCCCAGGCACTGAGGAGGTGGAAGCTAGGAATTCTGCTAAACATCCTATGTAGCTAGAGTTTTCCTGCCTGGCCCACAGTCAGGACAAATCTCTGTCACCGGCCAGTCCCACAGCCGCTCAGACCCAACCAAGTAAACATAGAGACTTATATTGCTTACAAACTGTATGGCCGTGGCAGGCTTCTCGCTAACTGTTCTTATAGCTTAAAATAATCCATTTCCATAAATCTATACCTTGCCACGTGGCTCTCGTGGCTTACCAGCATCTTCACATGCTGCTTGTCCTGGCAGTGGCTGGCAGTGACCCCTTCCGCCTTCCTGTTCTTTCCTTTCTCCTCTCCATTAGTCCTGCCTATACTTCCTGCCTAGCCACTGGCCAATCAGTGTTTTATTTATTGACCAATCAGAGTAATTTGACATACAGACCAACTCACAGCAATTCTATAATCCACAGTCTCTACCCAGCAACTCTGGAGACAGAAAGAGTGCCAAAGTTGTAGAACTCTGACCTGGATTTGGCCCATGGTTCTAAGCTATTGAGTCCTTTCCCAAGATTTTCTGCACCATTACCCAGGTTCTCCAGCTAATACCTAAAGAAACTGTCAGTACTAATATTAGATTTATCCATTTTTAAGCCATTCAACACTATAGTATGGATGTTTGTGTCCTCTAAAGTGCAAGTATTGACATTTAATTCCAATGTGATGCTATTGAGGGGTGGGGCATTTGGTAGGTGATAAGTCCACATGACTCCTATAAGTGGGGTTGGGCTATTTTAAAAGAGGAGCCACACCAGGACTTGTCATTTCAGCAAGAAGGTGCTATCTTTGAGAAAGTGTTCCTCACCAGACTGCTAGTATATTAATCCAATACTTCTCAGGTTTCAGGACTATGAACAGTACACTTCTATTCTTTCTAAATTACTCAGTCTTTGGCTTAGTTGTAGAAGAGGAATAGACCAAGACCACATGCAAACATATGGTGCTCAACCATGACTACAGGTTAGAAAACCTTTTTCCAAATCTGAGTCATCAACCCCTAAATCTAGAGATTGATGTCTTAAAAGTGCTGCTATTAACATCTCTTATTCAGTTCTAATGGTAGCCAAGCATTACTGAAAGGAGTGGCCTTTTTACCTGGAAAATGACTCATAAACTATAGAAGAGCAGCAGAGAAGTCTAGAAGGTTAAGCTGCAGAATCCCAATGGGTGATATTGGCATCTTCTCTGTTTTCCCACTGAGAGATCTTGGCATCCATGATCTGTACTTATTCTGCTCTGCACTGTCAAGGAGAAGACATGAAGCAAAGCTCATTCTTTATTCCTCTGCATATATCTGGAAGGGAAGCAAACAAGCTAATTGATTCTTGTTAAGTCAGGAGGCAACACCATTCAGCAGATGCTGAACAACTGATTTCAGCATGTGTATTGTCTACCTCTCATCAATAAATATAGCCAGCTTTTCTTACTGCACTGCCCATTAATTACCTAAGAAGTGTATAAAAGTATCAGCCAGTATCTGAGAGTTTTACAGCTAGACTGCCAAGCAAAATCAAATAATGATTTACATAGTTTAAATGATGACAAAGGTAGCTGACAGAGTGTTACTCTAAAGTTCAGTCCATCCTTTTATGAACAGAATATACCTTGCCCCTCTCCCATTGAAGATATATCACCATTTGCCTCAGATGCTAAGCAGATGAAACTCTAAAAATTGTTGGGTGGAAGAATGAGAAAATGTGAAATAGCCTATGATTAGAATAATTACCTCAGCAAAATGTGTGATTTCATCATGACAATGAGCTTTTCTAAGCATGTTATTACATTATGCTTGTGGTAAGAAGAAGAATCAAAACTGTTTTCCTTTTCAAAATTTATTCATCAAAGGAAAACATCAATTTAATCAATTGCTCAGTAATTACCAAGATATAACTTTTTTGTTATTTTCTCTCCCATTAAAGCCAAAACCAGAAAGTCTTTTATATTACATTTATGCTCACTGCATGTCTATAGTAGCTATTAGTACTAATTGCTAAAAGTTAGTCATGATTAAAGGCATGGGGTATTTAGTTTAATCGACTAAATTGAACTTAACTCCACCATCCGCAGTAGTGGTTTTGGGCAGTTATCTCTTGTAACTCGGTTTCTTCTTCTGAAAAGATGACAATTAAGAGTCATGAGAACACAATTGCCTCTATGGAATAACCACAGAATGAATAGAACACAGTTTGCATAGCCCCAGCACAGAAGATATACTTGAGAAGTGAGTGTATTTTCACTCCAAAATCTATAATGAAACTTTACATTTAAGCTTCAGACCTGAATTTCCAGCTGCCTTCTGAAGATTTCCACAAGAAATTTTCCATTCTAAATGATCTTCCCATATCTTGAATACTCCACAATTAATCATCAATGTCACTTTACTGAGACTAAAAAAGCTGATTTTTCATCCTTCTAAACATGAACCATGCATCAATTATACTTTGTTACTATTGTCCTCCCTTCTCTACAGGCATACTGTTGATAGCAAAGAGTGTCTATAGTACTTCAGTTGACTTCAAACCCTTACTAATTTTAAGCATCTTTAATGTCCTAAAGAATATTTTCAATGGTTTTCTGAAGGGACTTTGCATATTGTATTATTGAACACTGCATAAATATTAAAAACCTGAGGCTGTCTAGCTGTGCATACATCATATCTTGAACTCTCTCCTTGTATCCATCATGAAAAACCACAGTATCATTTACTTCCAGGGCATAAAGTCAATGGGGCAAAGGATAGGGCTGCAGACCTAGTTTGATAGACACTATGATGGTCAATAATGTATATCAGGGATATTTTGCTAGGAAAGGCCCCAGTCAAAACATTACTGAGTAACATTTATTCAAACTAGAAAAGCCAGTTTTATTCAGAAAGATTGATAATTCAATAAATGGAATTGATTAAAACTCAGGCTGCAGTGGTCTCTAATAAAGCTAATCTCCTGGTCATTTGGTCTCCTATAAAGTAAAAGTATAGGATATTTTTCACTTTACAGAACCTTTCTCTATTATATTTGTCCAAGGATGGTGGCCAGTGTAGATGACATTAAAGGGGCTTGCTTCTTTCTGGATTTAATTGCATGTGACCCAGCTGGGGGCATTGGCAGGCATTTGAAAGGAAGGAAGAAATTAGGGTCAGGGTACTTGTCATCCTGCTTTTCAATGCTAGTCAACGTGGGCTCCTTCTTCCCTGTGAAAGCCTCTTCCTACACACCAAACACACACACACACACACACACACACACACAGAGAGAGAGAGAGAAAGAGAGAGAGAGAGAGAGAGAGAGAGAGAGAGAGAGAGAGAGAGAGAGAGAGAGAGGCTTACACAGACCTATATGTGTGGATATGTTTCTTGCAATATTCTTTTTCTATTTTCAAGGATATGTGTAGTAAAGGCTTCTCACTATTGCCAGCCTCCATGGACTATATCACTTGTCCGTTTCCTTACAAACTGTCCTACAGTCCTCAAATATCAGTTGAGGTCTGCCTTCTCTTTCATACTTGAGACTTGGCTTTAAAGGCCATTTCAAAAGACACAACTGTTGTTCAAGGTTGATATCTTCACTGGGCAAAGTATCCCATAATTCTTTTAATTCTACCATCTCTGGGGTATGTCTGCCTTCTTTATCTTTAGACTGCCAAATCTTCCCCCAGCACTCACTAATTCAGAAAACCTGCAGATAACTGATAAAGGAATTATTTATTAAGAAATTATATTGAGCCGGGCGGTGGTGGCGCACGCCTTTAATCCCAGCACTCGGGAGGCAGAGCTAGGTGGATCTCTGTGAATTCGAGGCCAGCCTGGGCTACCAAGTGAGCTCCAGGAAAGGCGCAAAGCTACGCAGAGAAACCCTGTCTCAAAAAACCAAAAAAAAAAAAAAAAAAATATATATATATATATATATATATATATATATATATATATATATATTGAGGAGAACAACTCAGTAACACAGGAGAAGGCAAATCTGTAGCAGGATACATAGATTAATAGTTATGGGCTAATTTAAGATATAAGAGCTAGCTAGAAAAAGGCTTGAGCTATGGCCATTCAGTTATAATTAATATAAGCCTCTGTGTGTTTACTGGGGGAGGGAACGCAAGTGGGAGAGATTTGTCAGGACCACCAGCAGGCTGGGACACAGGAAATATTCCAACTACACCACACTGCTTTCTGCCACCTGAGTGAGTCTCCACTATCCAAGAACACACACACGAGAGAAGGGGTCCCAAGTATTGTGCTCTTCAGGTCTTAAGCTAGCCAAGAGGCCATGCCCTAGGGACTGGTACCCCAAGGTCATAGGTAGAACAAATACCCACTATATCTCCCCATTTTGTCTAAATAAGGAAGTTCTAAACCCAATACAAAACTATATACATTAGGAATGATTATCAAGAATTGTCCAGGAGAAGGTGAAGGTAATAACAAACAAAAATGGAAATACAACCAACAAGAACAACATCAAACAAGAAACACCCCCAAGGTCATAGGTGGAACAAATACTCACTATAATTCACAGCATGATTCTCTTCTTGCTGGTTGTCAGAAAGATTTCCCTAAACCTCTGGGTTTATGATTTAATGACAGAAGTATACTCATGCCTTTCTGGAGGGTAAGTTTCTATAGACTTCTGGAAAAGCAAAGCTATTTGGCAGTAATTGTTAGGAGTCTTGAAAAGTCTTTTATCTTTGATCTAATGACTTCAACTTTGCAGTTTTTCCTAAAGAATCATAAATACTTAAGAGTTTGGATAAAGATGCATGAATGTATGTTATCCATAGTCAAAGGCTCTAAAGAACCAGAATTTATTATAGGGTATGTCAGGTGTCTTCTGTTTGCCAGGCAGACCCTACACCCAACTGCTTTCAGCCAAGAAATCAGCCTTCTTCATGCTCTGTCTGTATCTCTGCTACCACTGACCTTGGATTGAGCTTCACAGTGAGCTATCCTGATAGGAGACTGGAGATGTGGAAAGGAATAAAGTATAGATCATTATTCTCCTGTATCTTCTATGCAGGTGACCTCAGGCTGGCTATGATTCTTGAATCAATGTGAGAAAGTGTGCCCTGACCCTCTCCACACTCAGTCCTGCTGGGGTCTAGTAAGGTATCCTTAGTTTGTCCTTTGAGGCCTAAGGATGGTGCTCCTCCTCTCAACACTGCTTCCCATTCCATAGGATATGTGTGCTCATGGACACCACATCCCAGGAATGTGAATTGTCATTCTATTAGCAAATCCTCCCCCAAATTGTCCAGTTAATAGACAATTTGTTAATGAATCTGGTGGAACTAAAGAACATATTTAAGTACACAGAGCAACACTATATTATTTCCTATAGACTTTTACACACACACACATACACACACACACACACACACACACACACACACACACACACACACACACACACAATTTTTGACCAGCAAGTGAAACGAAAAAGAGAAAGGGGAAAAACATGTCTGACCAAGCATGAAGTTTACAAAAAGGCAAGTGAAAGTCGCAGAAACCCAGGGTCCTTGTCTGTAGAGTACTGGGCAGATGAAGTTGGAAAGGAGCAGGGGAATTTCATAGAAAAGGGCACTGGGAATATGATGTGGGGCCAGAATGTCCAAGGTTTCAATGTTGATGTTAAATGTCCCTTTCATGGCCTGGAGAGAAGCAGGAATCTGATGTGAAATGAATTGTGGAAGAGGATAAGTGGTTCAGATTTGTGTTTCAGAAGGAAGACTTTTAAGCACTGTGGAGAAGAGATGACTGAAGATTCCAGAAAAGACTGACAAAGCCTTGCCTAAAGAGACTTCCTAAGGACATGGTTCTAAACTGTATAGAAAAATTGCTATCAGATCACTTCTCTATGATTTATATTAATGATGAATTAATAGTATTTAGAGGCATCTAAAGGAATGACCAATCAAGAGAAATCAATGAAGAAAACAAGGCATACTTCTGTTAGACCACAATCTTTCTTTGGAGGAGAATAAAAATCCAAGTAAGGTTTAATCACAGATGATCCATCTGTGATCTCCTTCTGAGAAGATCTAAGAACAAGTATGGGTCCTGAGAGCCACAAGTGGCTCGACAGACTCTAGGTATTACTGCTCTCTATAGTTCATGGTCTTGTCTTCAACTGGCACCAATCTCTGAAACAATACATCTCCATTTACTATTAATGATTTGTCACTGAAAAGGGGAGCATGGGAAGTTTATGTATAAGGGTGTGTTTTCAATAATTCCTGCACAGAACCACCAGATGCCTACATCACAATATAAAAGATTTTTTAAAAGCAAATATCCTGCAATCTAATGTATGAAACATTCACAAAGTTTTTTCCCAAAAGGAAAACAAACAAGATTTTTCTCTAATGCTCAAGAATAAATTATACACCATTTATGAAGCACTACAGGCAAAGCTATCGCTATGCTAGATCTAAGGGCTCAACAAGTTAAACAAGCTTCCATTCTTCCAGCAACTCAAGACATTTGGAAAACAGAAAATGTGCAGACATAGCCATGGAGAGGCAGTCATGGTACTGACATTGATGTGATAGGTTTGATACAAGCTGTAGAGAAGACAGTTCCAGAAGCCCATGAATGAAAGCAGAGAAGCAAAAACCTCATGGTGAATTCAGGGAGTGGCAGACAGCACCATGTGAAAAGCAAGGGAGCAGTGCTGTTTGGAAGGGCTTATTACCCAAATCCCAAGGAGTAAGCAGATGGATCTGACTGCAAAATTCCTATCGATTTTTTTACTGCAGTTACTGGATTGCAACTTGGCTATTTTAAGTAAAGGGAAAAGATGACTATGGTTATATTTTTTAAAAGGGTCTTTTCTTAATAAACCAGTTGTTGGCAGTGGAAAGAGCTTCACTACAGGACTACAACTGACAAAAGAATAAGGGATTGGGTTATCCAGCACCCATCTGCAAAAGGAAAAATAAGACACAGATGTACCTGAAAACCTATATAGGGTTCCAGTAACCCAAAATATTGTTTCCATCTTTTGTTGTAATTGACTGTCATGCTGAGACACACATGTAGCAGGAATCTTAAAAGTTCTTATTAATAAAATCAAACCCAAGGCCAGTTATTGGGATGAATACTGGAAGGTCAGAGAGACAGAACAAGCCACAGCTATCTCACCTCACCAGTTCCTCACCTGGTCCTGTTTCCTCAGACTGGAAGCCTCTGAGTAATCATCCAGAATGAATCTCAGCTGAACTGTGCTGCTTCAAAGCCTGAAAGCTTAACCAGCCGAATGCTTAACCAGCCAAATGAGTCTAGTTTCTGGTCCTCACACCTTATATACCTTTCTGTTTTCTACCATCACTCCCTAGGATTAAAGGCTCGCTTCCTGGGATTAAAGGCGTGAGTCACCATGCCTGGCTGTTTCCAATGTGGCCTTGAACTCACAGAGATCCCAGATGGATTTCTGCCTCTGGAATGCTAGGATTAAAGGCGTGTGTTATCACTGCCTAACTAGTGGCTTTTCTGTTCTCTGACCCCAGATAAGTTTATTAAGGTACACAATATTTTGGGGAACACAATACCACCACACACACACATTTATAAATAAATGCCTCACATTTCTGAATCTTTAGAAGTTTCACTCCACATATGTGGGGTTAGTGGTTCAAATATTTTGGAGATTTTTATTAGATGTCACTGACTGCAAAAAGATATAATTTAAAATTCTACCATAAGTGAGGGTTTTTTTTTTTATTTCAGTCCTCTAAATTTTGAAGTCATTTGGGTATTTGTTGCACGAAAATGTCATCTTACATCTTTTTTGTTGTCCTTTTTAGAGATAGGGTTTCTCTGTGTAGCCAGGCTGTCCTGGAACTTGCTCTGTAGATGAGATTGGCATCAAACTCACAGAGATCCACCTGCCTCTGCTTCCAGAGTGCTGGGGTTAAAGAAAGGTGCATGCCACCACTGCCCACCTTCATTTTTATAAACGGTAATGCTGAAATATTCCCATATGTCTTTAAGCATTTGCATTTCCTCATCTTTACAAATTTATCTACTCTAGACTAAGTGTTTTATCATCTATTTATATGCTCTATGGTTTGTAATTTTACCTTTTCCTGCATTTGTAAACACATAAAATTCTAAAAACTCATTAAATCTGTTACTTGTTCTTATAATATTGACTAAATTATTTGTACATTTGTTATGATCTATTAGTAGTGCTAATGATAAATTATTACCAATGTCAGAAAGAAATGACATACACAGTCTCAAGACTGTACACTATGTACACTACTGCATTTAATCTATCACAAACATTCTGCTAAAAGCATCTAGATTAAATATTTTTTCCAAATAATTTTTGGTTGTGAGCCTAGCCTTTAACGGCTGAGCCATCTCTCCAGCCCTATTTTTCCAAATAAATGACATTAAGTAATTTATCTTTTCAATTAGTTTGTGAATTATGTTTTACATTACATTAAATTGATTACTGATACTAGGATTGGATTCTCATCCATTCTATTTACCAATTTAACAACTGAGTTATCTTTTTTCCCCAAATCTGATTTAAATATATCTAAGAAGAAAGATTCACTTTCACTAATGTTTGTATTTTCCATAGGGCCCATCACTTTACACATAGTAAATGTTCAATAAATAGTTATATGTTTACCAAATGAATGCTTAAATTGAATATCCTGTGTCTAATTCACAAAGAATTTCCTCAGTATGCTAAAAGGTCACATTCTTCAAGGTGAATCATGAAGTAATATTGAAATTAGAGAAGGGGGCTGATGTTGGCTGAATGCCAAGTCTAAACATTCCAAGTGAATTCAATTAGAATAATTTAAATTTTGTGATGACTTCTCTCTCCAGAGGCCATGTGATCATGAGAAAATGCTGAAAGAGAATCTTTTGGTCCTGGACTCAATGACTTATTGAAGTTTAGAAGGGCCTATAGCTGTAAAATGACGTGTGACTCCATCCAAATACCACAGTGGCTCAACAAATAAACTATGTTAATGTGAAATGTTGTCTTTATAATATCTGCAGATACCTCTGTAGGAGAGACCCAGCTGTGGGGCTTTAAAGTTACTACACATTTGAAACAATAGCATATACTACTTAAAAAACATTCATTTAGCTTCCTAAGTGCATAAAAGTTTAAACACCTTAAATTTGAATTAAAAGGTAATGTTATGAGCATGTGTCCCTTCATGAACATATCAGTGAATCTGTCCATCCTGTAGTTGTATATCATACTGGACAGGGACTGACTAAAGATTCAGAACAACTTTTTCTGACAAAAAAAGGCATGAAACTAGATTGTCATTAAAGATGCTTGGGTTACAGATTTCTATATAGAGAAAAGCTCACTGCATCTGTTACTGTGAGTAAAGAAGCAAATGGATACCAAAAAAGCAAAGTTAAGCATTCAGCAAACGAATGGCATTTGATGTTGCTTTTTTTTTCTTCACAAAATGCAAGTCTGGTGAAAATTTTTACATATTTACATGTCATAAAATTAAAATAATTCTAATTACCAATTTTTTTAAACCCTATGGGATTAATACATGATGAATTCTAGTGTGTTTTGTTCATGAACTCACTTTTAATTTGAACAATTATCTTTCTGGGTAGCTTCATGTGTGGTATGTGTGTGAATACTTGTGGGTGTGGATATGTATTTATGAACTATTTTTTACAACAGCTTTAGGTTGACACCACAATTAAGGAGCACATACATAAGCTTCCATATACCCCCGCTTCCACATGCATACAGCCTCCCCTATTAACACCCTTGCACCACAGTGATGTTTTTGATAGAGCAATACTACATATCATCTGTAGTCCATGGTTTATATTATATTTACTCTTGCTGCCCTACATCCTGTGGTTGTGACTAATGGGGCATGACATTTGTCCACCATTGTACAGATGATGTACAGGACACTTTCACTGCAATAAAAACCCTCTGCTCTTGCTGTTCGTTTTTTTATCCCAAATGGCCTCTGCCAACCACTGATCTTCATACTGTCTCCATAGATTTTTCCTTTTCCAGAATGCCATGTAGTTGGAATCATATCATACAGAGGTTTTGCAGATTGGCTTCTTTAATGTAACATGACTCACTTAAGTTTCTTCATGTCTTTTGTGATTTAAACATGTACTTAGTTTTAGTGCTGATAAATATTCCACTGTCAAATATATTATACTTCACTTATCTAAGTGATTTGAAGATAATTTTTAAAACTTTATTGAGTTTACTCTTTGACAATTCCATATATGTATAAAGAGCTGATTGCTATAACCCTCTGATCTTGTATTTCCTTCCTGTCCTCTTCCCTACAAGTCATATTGTTTATTTCCATCTATTTCTTTTCCTTTTCTTTTTGTCTTTTCTTTCCTTTGTTTGAGACCGCCTTAATTTAACCAGGATCATTTGTGTGACAATTGATTTAGAATTATCCACTGGAATCCTGTGGGCTCTTCAACAGGTTCACAACTAAAGACAGTGACTGTCCCCCAAGTATCCAGCAGTAGCTAATCATCCAGCAAGGAGGGGCAATATCCATGAGTCCCTCCCCAATATATGATTGACTGTTGATAGCTCAGGCCTGTGTAGGCTCACTTCAATCAGCCACATATGCTATGACCTCATTACTACACGGGTTGTTTTATATCTAGAAGACAGCATTTCACAGCCTTTGAAGGATATCCTGAATGCTTCTAAGTTTGGGAAATGATGATTAAAGGAGATATAAACACCCATGTGCTGGTTCTGTGCAGACAAAGCTTTCAACTTATTTGGATAAATAGCAATGAATATAAGTAGTGGTTCATTTGGTTTATAAGAAATGCCAGACTGTCTAAGGAGTAGTCATGGCACTTTAGATTCTCAACAGCAATGAATGGTAGTAACTCCTGTTGCTTCACATCCTCACCAGAATTTGGTGCTGTAAGTGTTAGGAATTTTAGCCATCATAATAGAAATGTCATGATGTATCATTTTCATTTGCAATTCTGGTAGTTATTTTAATGTCATCATTGCAAAAATGAATAAACTGGGGCATACAGAAAATAAATAACTTGCCCATGACTCAACAGCTACTAAGTAACAGGTTCAAATTAGACTTTTTATTGTCCAAAGTTTTTGTGATTTTTTTTCTTCCTGTGATTGTTTTATATACATACAAGAATAAAATTCAAATTTTCATATCCAGAACACTAAAGGTCAGTCTCAATTAGATTCATCACTCGTGTGATTTTAGTTCCCCCTTGAGACAAGGAAATAACAGAGAACAGTGGAGAAATGAGGGAGACAACTACTGGCATGCATGGATCTACTACAGTTTATTTTCAAGGGGGAGTTTAGGGGAATGTACTCAGTGTTGTTCAAACTGTGATGTGATGTGTGTTCCTTTTACTGTTTCAGAATTGCCTGAGAAAGCATTCTTCCTGGTTCAGGAAGAACATATAAAGATGGAAAGTTTTCAGAAACTTATATAGCAAATTGACAATTTAGTGACTTCCATCACACTAATAATTCATCTTATTTTATTAACATTAACCTACGATAGATAGAAAATTATTTTTGAAAACTATTCCAAAAATACTGTAGAACACAAGGTCTCAAGTGATTCCATTCAAGGAACAGGGAACTGGAGTATTTATACCTTGCTCCCCATCTGGTCAGTTGCAGTTTAAATAGTACCCATTCACTGGCAATTCAAGCTATACAGTTAGCCAGATCAGACAAGAGGCAACCTGATAGCACTTGATATAGGCTTGAGCCAATAAAGAATTTCCCAAATTTTTTAGATGAATTCAAACATTTCACATTTCTAGAATCCCCAACAAATATAAATTGAAGGCTAAGTAAGCATCAGTTTGCTGCACGCTAAAAATGGATAAGAGAAAGTTGGAATTAGACTGTGCACAGTTAAAATATTTCAAAAAAACTTATATTTTAAATATAATGAGTTGTGGCCTTGTTAAGGGAAGTATGTCACTGAGGATGGGCTTTGAGTTTTCAGATGCTCAAGTCAGGCCCAATGGCTCATTCTCTCTTCCTGTTGCCTTGAGATCCAGATGAAGAATTCTCAGCTACTTCTCCAGCACCATGTCTACCTGCATGCCACCATGTTTCCCACCATGATGACAATGGACTAAACCTCTGAACTGTAAACCAGTCCCAATAAAATGTTTTTCTTTATAGGAGTTTCCATGGTCAAGGTGATTTTCACAGCAATAGAAACCCTAACTAACACAACAGGCCAATGTCTCCCTTGTTCTGTGGCCTTATTCAACCCTGGTATCCCAGCTTGATACTAATTCCATAAGCTCCCAACTTCTTCTCATTAAAAAACATAATAACATAACACTCATAATATGATTCTATTACTTGAAACCAAAAGTCATCACTGATATATGGTGGTCCAATAAATTAGAGTTCTGATTTATGCATGCCCAAGAACTCTCTTAAAGAAATGAAGCTGTTCTCTTTGTCTGTTTGGGCCTCAGTTTCTACATTTGTACAAGGAAAGCAACTGAGCAGTATGTATTAGATGATGGTCTTGGAATAAAGTTTTTCAAAATCAAAAGCATATTGACCTACTCAAGCTTCTGGGAATTTCTCTAAGAATGGTTTAACTTTTAACTCAAAGTTTTTCAAGCTTGATAATAGAATTTTGTTTCAGAAAATATTAGCAGATCATAGCCTTAGTCAACCATCATTTACCTTTGTAAGAGACACTGGTTCCACTCTACACATGCATTTTTTAAATTTTACCCTACAGACTTTGTTTCTAAGTATTGATGAAGACTTTGAGAACTCCTTATTTAGCCATTATCAAGGGGCTTCAGTAGTCATGAACATACAAAATCTATTCTAAGAGCTTACTTAGACAGTTGTTGGGCTGTATACAAGACAAACTAATTCAAAATCTCCTGGAACAGAGAAAGAATCAGAGTTTGTGAATACTCTATGATGATTATGTGGTAGGAAGTCTTCAGTTCACAAAATAGTAGAGATGAGCACTTTTCAGTGGTTTGTATGCTTCATCAGAAGAAGTAGCTAGACATTATCTTCATAACATAGTCCGATTTTCTGATCACTTTTCATCTCTTATGAACTGTAGATGAGGGAAGCTTATAGACAACTTGTGACCACACACTGAAAAGCTACCAAGTAGCTCTAGCTTCAACTTCAAAAGACATAATATTGAAGTGTTAATATGGCTGTAGATACAAGTATGAAGTCAATCATTTAGGCAAAATCAGTTTCAAGTTTACATACTCAATAAAAGTCTCTCAGATGTGTCTGTCACTCCTACTACCCACGTAGATTATTCATTATTACCATAAACTGCATTGCCAAGAAACTAAGGTTAAAGGAGTAGGGTAGAAGCTTAAGTCATCTAATTTTATGACTTATTAACTAATGATTCAAATGCTGGAATGAATAGTTAGAATGTTATTTTAGGCTATCTTTGAATTTCATTTGCTCTCATTACCACAAATGATGAAAAATTAGCTGTCAGAAATTTCAAAGCAAAACTGAGAAACATTATAGAAAACAGGAATTAGTCATCATTTTGAAGATTTTTCTCTGTTAAAATTCTTCAGGTAATGTAATGGAGATAATACTGTATTTCTTTACTGTATCATGTTCATTTTTTACAAGAGAAATTATAAGTTGTGTAGCCAGTGGCAATTATTGAATACAAGTAAACTTTGCTCCTAGGTCACTTGTGAAATTTATTAAAAGAAAACTCAAGGATGAGCTGCAGAATTTCAGGAGTAATTAATTATATCTTCATAGCCAAAAATGTTCAGATAACTTTCTCATAAATAACCTGTAAGCTCACAGTCTAATGTCTAGTATATTATCTTACTTTATTTTGCTTAGCAGAGTTAATGCCTCTTCCCAGCTGGGGAGTAGTGGCAAGCAATGCTGTGCTTATTCAATAACTCCATAAAAATTGGCATTATGGAGTTTTGGCTGTATGTATGGGTGGTGCCTGTGTAATATATGTACTTGTGTGGTGGTTGTTAGTTTTAATTGTTAACTTGACACAATCTAGATTCACCTGATAAAGGAGTCACAATGAGGAATGTCTAGATAGGGTATGCCTATGAGGAATTTTCTTATTTGGGTTCATTGATGTGGGAAGAGTCACCCTGGATGTGGGCAGCACCATATCATGTACTAGCCCTGGACCAAATGAAAAGAGGGTGCTCTGAGTACTTAAGCCTGGCCTGGATGATTCATTGCTTCAAGTGTCTGCCACCTGACTCCTCTTGAAATAAAGGACTGTCACCTGGAATTTAGAGCTTAACAAACCCTTTCTTGATTTGTGAGAGTATTTATAGCACACCAACAGGAAACAGTTGAGAAAACTTGTTAGTGTTGGTGCATGTACATGTACCTTGACATACATATGCATGTGTGTGTGCATGCCTGTGGACCGTGGATGGAGGTTAACATTGGGTGCTTCTCTCAATTTCTCACCATCATTTGCTTTTAAAAAGCAAGCCTTCTCATTGAACCTGGAGCTCATTGATTCAGCAAGAATGGCTGGTCAATGAGCTTCAGGGATCCGTCTGGCCCCCTCCTCCTGAGGCTAAGGGGAAGAGCTCTGTGCCAGACTTTTTATGTAAGTTCTGGGGATCCAAACTCGGGACCTCATGCTGTGTGACACAGACTTTACTAACTACACATTCTACCCCAAACCCTGGCATTTATTTCCATGGATTTCATGGCCAAAAATGGGTTTCTTTTGAATGACTTTCAAACTTTCCCAAAACAGATGTTTCATTGTTTTCATCTTTCCACACGGTTGGTTTGAGTTCATGTGTAAAGTATATCAACACCTAACAACATAAAGTTATGTACCTCATCACTTTCATAGTATTATATCCATTCTTACTGTACAAGCTCTGACTCATTTAACATTTTAACTGCCATTTCTGATCCAGTATTACCAGCTAGATGTAAAAGCATGTGACTGCGACTTAAGTCCATCAGTAACATTACAACGCAGACTGGACACACACACTTGAGACTATTTCATTTTCTTTGTTGGGATGTTGCACTGTCTCAAGGGTTGCTCCATTGCCTAGGTTTGTCACATAATCTCAAGAAAATAAACACACATCCCAGCTGAATAGTCTCTAACCGTATCTTGATTATGCTAGGTTTGTGCTCTGCCGTTTATCAGGCACTTTGCAAGCCCTTCATAGACATTTCAACTCATCTATGAAGAAATTTGAAAAATCAAAGAATGAGAGTTTGAAAATGAAATGAGGCTGCAGTTTGTTTTACTTGCAAAGAGAACAGCTTAGAGTTGTGTTGACTGACATCAGTCATTAAGGTTTGGATCGCTCCTTTAACTTCTCAAACGGATCTCCTTAACAGATCTAGGGCACTTTTCTAGGTTCCTGGCTTTATTGACAGCCCAACGTGCAGTCCACACCTGAAGAAAGGGGAGTTTTTGATGCTGTGGTTTATTAACCAGGTACTTTCCATTCACTGTTAACAATTAGAAAACAGAAAGAAGAAATTTTTAAGAGGGGGGAGCCTCCTACTTGTTTTCTTTACTCCAAATAGGAAGACGGAAACAATTAAATAAGGAGGGAAACTCCCTTATACTTTACCTTGACCTGGCTGGACTGGTCTGATGCCTGTAAGAGGCAGCGCTCTGTAAGCCTCTAAAAAAAAAAGTCAAACTTCAAGACGCTGAAATTACTTCTGCCCCAGCGGAAACTGGGAGCCACCGTCGTCCAGTTTCAAACTGAAAAAGGTGCTCTTTCCCAAACCCAGAGGTCTGGGTTCCTTCCTTCTGGTTAAGGTGGCATTGTCGCTGACAGGACCTGGCGAAGCAGCTCTACTTCCTTGACTGTCAAGCTTAGCTATGCTCTAGCCTCACACAAAAGTCTGAATTGCAAGCCTGCACAAAGGGCTTCCCATCCATCACTTCTCTTAGCTCCTCACTCACTCCTCTACCATCGTCTGTAACTTCTTGGTACCCTTTACTGGAAAGGTGGTGTTTAAGGTCAAAAGATCCACCATAACCAAAAGGCCAAAGAGCCAATGGACCCTGGGAAAAAGCGAAGCTGTCCCTTTCAGGGCTGGGGGTCCACAAAAAGGAACAGTGAAACATCTCTGCCACTAGAGTAGGTCTTGTCTGACTCTCCAAGGGGAGACTCCTGACAGAGTTGGGATCAGACACAGAGCGAGCTCTTAAGGCTATCGGCAAAGCGCACTCCAAGAGCAGAGTACTGGGTGTGGGGAGAGGCCCCTGAACTCCACTTTGTATGCAGCAGCTGCAGACCAGTGAGTACTCCTGAACAAAGAAGCATGCAGCACGAGGATGAAATGTTGGGGGTCACAGCTGCCACTCGGGCTGAGCAAAGTCTCCCACTACGCCCGTTATGAGAGCGCTGGGGTTCAGGATTCCAGGGAATGAGGGGAAAAAAACTCAGCGTGCGATTCCTGTTGCGGCGATACGCACTAGGAATTCTTGAGAACGATGGGAATGGCAGTTATCAGATTCGAGGGGGAGAAAAAGAGCTGGAGTGAGCAAAACAAAGAGCGAGTGTGGGCCGCAGTGACTTCATGCCTCACCAATGTCCCGCCCACGCTGAAGCTGTTGCTGCTTCTGCTGCGCGGCTGCTGCTGCTGCTGCCCTGGGCCGATCCGGCGCTTGCTGGCTACCAGAGCAAGGAGCACTGTAGCGTGGGGCGGTTTCCTAGCAACTCTCAGCTCTGAGCACACCCAGCCACCCGAAGGCTGGGAGCCCCCCTCTGGGGTGGGGGGGACCCACAGAACTAGAGCACCCCATTCCTGCCTCGCCTCCCTCTCATTCTCTCCGGGTACAGCCCAGGGAGCAACAGCTGCCAGGGTTCTGGGTGACCAGACGCCTGAGCTGACTGAGTCCTAAAGGACAAGGGTACGCAACTCCCTCCCGGCAAGGAGTGTGGAACCTCCCCTTCCAGCCCGTTAATCAACGGTGCCTTGCTGGGTGCCTGCGGGCGCAGACCCGGGCTTCTAGGGTGCTCGTGGAGCCGTTCCCCCAGCTGCTGGCACTCGAGCCTCCTCTCCCGCCAATCGGGACGCTGACGCCCTTGGCTTGCTGAGACTAAGTGGAGTTGGCCTCCCTGCCCACCTGTGGAAGAAGCTCACACGGACAGATGCGCCAGCGACTCCCCTCCCACCCCCTTGGCCTTCTAGCCGTCCCCTCCCACTAATGCAGCATCACCCTGTGAATTACATTAGGGTGGTTTTCCCCCCAGCCTCGGGCTTTGTTTGGGTTTGATTGTGTTTGGCTCTTCGCTAAGCTGATTTATGCAGCAGAGCCCCATCCGCTGGAGAGAAACAAAAGCTCTTTTCTTTGTCCCGAGCGGACTGTGGAGCCCTCACTCGCTTCGCCGCCGCGGGCCATCGGCTGTCCGAGGAGGTGCTTTTGGTTGAGACCGCGGGGCCCGCTGAGCGGAGCTGGGAGGGCCGCTGGGGCCCTGAGATGCAGAGAGCTGCTCAGGCCCGCGTACCTGTATCGCCTACTCGGAGCCCCTGGGTGGGTCAGATCGGCCTGTGGAAAAGATCCTAGGGATTCTCGGACAGCGGGCCCCAAGGTGCGCCCCCAAGTCGCGAGCGCGCGTCAGGAAAGCGGCCAGGCAGCGGGCGCGGGGCGGGCTGCTTTGCATTATGTGCGACTCGGCCCTGGCTTTTCTGACTGCTGCACTGCTCTGCCTGCACAACTGCCAGCGAGGTCCTGCCTTGGTTCTCCAGGCGGCCTGGCTGTTTTCACTTGTTCTTGGACTGGGCCAAAGCGGTAAGTTATTTTGCTTTGTTTTCTTCCCTTTTCCCAAAGTCTTGGGCTGGCATTGAGAGCTTCTGGCCTGGGCATCCCTGACAGGTAAGTGCCAGATGTCAGTCCTGGTCAGTCCTGAGACTTAAGGAGAGGGTGGGTGTGTGGTAAAGTCCTCCATAGAAAAGCCAGGTGTCAAGCATTTCTGTCCTGTAGTGACAGCAATAGTCCATGGTGCTGGGAAAGTAGTTCTTGAGTTGAAGTTTGGGAAAGAGACTGTTGTATTTACAGAAGCCAATTTGGGGGTTCCAGTATTTCCGGAAGATATCGCTGTAGAGACTGTGTTCCCCATCTTTTCACGGGGGGGGGGGGCAAGGGGCACAATTCACTAACGACATTTGGATCAAGGCTGTGGCTAAGATGATTAATAGTGAGATGGAGTCTTCCATTTTTGGTCTATGAAAGAACAACATACAAGTTTCTTCTACTATAACATTCAGCCTGAATGAATTAAATACCCTTGAGAAGTATCCATTCATGCTTTAAGCCACTGGAGGGGGTGGGGTGGGGGAGAACACTGTTGTTGATAAACGTTTGTGGCTAATTGATCCCTCCCTAAGTTCAGTCTCTGATACGGAGAGGTCATCTCTCCATAAACCTTACTGTCCTTGTCTGTAAAACAGATAAAGATAACTGCCTTTCCTAAGTCACAAAGGACAGACAGTTCTAGTCAAGTAGTGCATGAGGAGGAGTTTGGGACTTCAGCATGATGGCATTGCATTCTTAGTGACCCATGAAACAAAATAAGCAATAATAACAATTAGCAGTCTAAAGATCAAATTTACCATAGAGGTCAAATATTTATTTTTGCGAATGGAGTCACCATTGCCATACTTTAATTTTTTTTTCCACTTTTCTCTTCTGGTCACTAATCCCTTTAATTTTATTAGAGACTACTATAGCCTCTGAACCTGAGAGGAGTTTTAATTAATAGCCACACTTCTGTTGTAAAACTAAATTTTACTCCTGCACTTTGTTTGAATTGATGTGCTGGCTTTCTGCCTGAAGTAAACTGAAGCTTATATGTAAAAGTTTATAATGGAAAAATTCAGGTAACTTCTTAAAATTGTTGTATATACAGTCAGCTAACACTTGTTTTGGGTATGAGATTTGCCTAGTTAGCTGAAACAGGACAAATTAAAGTCAATTTTTATCTTGTGGCTATTTTGAGACTTATTTATTTCAAAATAAGTGAAACTTAATGCAAAGGAAAGAATCACACTCATTATCAAGTGTCTTTTGAATGGAACACACATTTGCCGCATCAGAGTTTCCACTGAGCATAATTCCATCCTATGCCAGTAGGTAGTAAAGTGTTCTTTTACTACTAAGAAAATTAGTAAACATTCACACTAGTAAAACAACCAAAATTTATGCCAACAGAATATATTTTGTTCTGAAGAAAGTCTCACCTTTAACATTAGCTAATAGAGATTTTAGAAGTTCATTGTGCTTATAAAGATAAATCAGGTTCCTGTATAATAGCAAGATATTTCCATCCAATGACTATTATTGATTTGAAGTAAGTATTATGAATGGGCTGCCTTGCACCTGCTGACCTGAAAAGTGACTGCTTATCTGAAATCAAAACAAGGCATCCTTTCCCCAGCCTCTGTCAATATACAAAGGCTTCTGATATATACTGACTTGCATGGTAGTTAAAAACATGAAAAAAATTTAAATTACAGCCAGTACCACTCAGCAAATTAGAGATCAGTATAAACAGCTGTACTTTGTGATATAGCTACAAGTCTTAAATTACAGGTCTCTACTGTGCAAATTGAATGCTTAAAGCAGAATAGGAATTTAGGTATCAGTTACAAAAGAAATCTTTTCCCCATGCCCAGTAGTTTACACCAAGAAAATGTGGAGGGCAATAAAGCTATACTAAGAGAAGACTGTAAGCTACACAAGAAACATATGACTTTGGCTTTAATTTTTAAAGTACAATTTATACAAATGCATTGGACTTTTAGTAATGGAGCAGAAAGAGCTGAGGGTGGCTAAATACAGAAGATGAAGCATGTTATGAATGAGATGCAAAGATTTCTTGGGTAGGAAACATTACTTCAGTTTCTTTTAACTTTCTCACAGAAATTAATGGGGATTGGGACTATTAAAGTCATCAATACCAACACTAAAAAACTGGTTACTAATGGTTTTCCATTAAATACAAAAATTAGTTAATATTTGAATAGTTATCATAGCAATACTTTATTTCTACATTTGCTAATTTTAAATGATTAAAAAATCTGTTACCCAATTACATAGCAATAGAAAAATGACACATTTCAAAACTCACAATTTCTTTACAACAAGTGGTAACTGTTATTACAATGAAATTTAATTTTCTGTTTATTGAGCTACCAGGTTCTTATTCTTTTCCATTACAATCAACCAACAGAATGAGCATTGCTTTGTGACAGTATGGCTTTCCCTCAAAGAGATTTAATCATATCAAGTAGTCTATGAATATCCCCTCCCCTAGATTTTATTGGGGGGGTGTGCACATGCACTCATATATGCACAGATGCACAGCCTTGTTTTTGCACATGTGGGGTGCACATATGTGTGGGTAGGAATGCATGTGGGTGCACATGCATGTGGAAGCCGGATATTGATGTCAGAACTATCCTAAATAGCTCTTTCACCTTATTCATTCAAGCAGAGTCTCTCAGTCAAACCAGGAATTCAGATATGGCTAGTCTTGCTAGACAGCTTGTTTCTGGGGATTCTTTCTCCATCTTCCAAGACTGGAATTACAAGCAGGTCAATATGCCAACTGGACATTTGTATGTGGGCTTCTGGGGACCTAAATACCTGCCATGCAAGCATGTTAACCATTGAATGATCTCATTAGCCCCTAAAATTCTTCAGCTAATTTGGAACAAAAAGCTATTTAAGGGAACCAAAGCTTCATTTGGATAAAGTCCAATCTTCTATGTCACTTCCATAAAATGTGTCTATATTAACTCTATCTTTAGGCAACAGAGACACTTTGGGGTCTATTTTAAAGTCATCTATGATTGCCTTACATGTGAAAACAAGTAGCTGATATGATTTCAAAAATTTCTCTTCTGTTGAAAGAGTTGCCATGCTTGTTTCCTCCAATGCTTCATCTAACCATATTGAGCCCTTGTGGGAAGGCTTTATTCATCATGTTACGGTTCTGCTCAGCTAAGATCTGATAGCTGCCCAGTTGTCAAATCTGATATCCAATCCTTAGTTATCACTCTGTTAGACCTATCATCAGTTAAAAAGTTGACAGTGTCTACACACAAGTTAGTTTCTTAGACCTATGATCTGGTTTAACCTCTTTCTCCATCTCTGATTTTGATTCTTGTTCATCCATGAACTTCAATAGCAGCAGTAGCTCCAGAATTTTGTCCTCATTTCTCTTATCAATACAGAGACCCCAAGAAGTGAATGAATTCAGCTTTGGGGTTTTATATTGTGTTTCTATGATGACACCACCCAGACATCTATTTCCAGTCTTGTCCTCTTTTTGGCTTTCCAGAGGAGACATCAAACTGCCTATTCAACATCCCTATTGTGTGTCTAAAGACAAAAATTGATCCCTATATATTTAAAACCAAATGCCTAGTTTTCTCCCCTAAACTTGCCCCTTTCACATTCTGTCAATTCAGTAAGTGGTGAGCCAGAATCTTGATAGTTCAAACTCACACTTCATAGCATCCTTGACTGTCTGTTTCTGTCACATTGCACAGTCCACCACACCTCTATTGTAAAGATGCACTTCAGCTCTTGTCACTCCTCTACTTGGAACTCTACATAGTTGTCATCTATCTTGAATTCAAGGCCAAGTTTTAGTTTTAGACACTATAAGAGCTACAACACTGGTCCTGTCTGTTCCTCTCTGATTTGGTTCTAGAAATACTGATCCTCGCTGTCTGTGGAGGTACAAGGCATGGTCCTACTCTCTTGCTCTATGCCCTGCCACTGAAATGCTCCTGCCTGAGCTGTATTACTTCTTTCTCACCCCATTTCTTCTCAGTGTCTAGCAAATATCACCCTATCAGAGAGGATGTCTCTGTGTTTCTTTTGGACCCTGTCTAATCCTGCATTCTGCATATTTTACTTTCATAGTCCTTAGTACCTTGTGTTATATTATACATGATTTTGTTGTCCTTCTCTCTTTCCAGTCCCACAACTAGAATACTGCTAATGACAGGAAGCATTTTCTTCTTTTTCTGAAAAACACCATCCATATATATACCTACACACACTTGCAAAAGAGTCAAAGTAGAAAAATAGGAATATGCTTCTTCTAGATTGAGTCTCCAGTGAGTCCTTGTTTATTTCAAGGCAGGATTGACTCACTTTTTCTTCCTGTAACAAATAGATGTACTTCTCAAGCTCTAATACATTTAATAGAAAACAGAGATCTTCTAGAGAAAAAGTTCTTTCAACATTTGTAAAAATGAGAAGAAAAGCTGTCCTAGGTTATACAGTTTTCTGATTGGGGAAGAGGTGCTCCAATTTTAAAACAAAAAACAAAAACAAAAACAAAACTGAATCACTCCCATAGCCTGACTTTTTGTTTAGGAGAGCTGTAAAATCCATAGGCTATGATCAGGTAATAGAGCCATGTGGAGAATCTTAAAAGGAAAACTGACCAGGGAATAGAATTTCTTAGAATACATTTGCCAGCTGATCATTTTTAGATGTATGTTTAAATTTGAAAGATATAGTATTATTTAATTGTGAATATATATATGCCTGCCAAGCTAATTATGTCTTCATTATAAACTGAAAAACAAATTAGTTGGCATCAAAACAAACAAATAAACTGTCGATACAGTTCATGAAAGAAAGGGAAACTTTCAAATAGAATTAGGATAGGCAATCAAGATAGGTATGATAATTTCCACTCCAATTGGATATTTTATGAGAGTTAAGAAATATGATGTAAAATACTATATTGACTTCCCAATTTTTTACATACTACTATTTTAAATAAAACTTTCTTGCAGAAAACACAGCATGTGAAATAATCTGGTCTTTGTTCTTTACATTTACAGACTTTTGGACTTCTTTTGGTTATATCTGGTATAGATAAGTATAAATAGTCTGGTGTTAAATTCCTCACTTTGCTCACAGACAATCTCCCTTGGGTCCTTTTATGGACTACTGAAATGGAAGGTTCTGTTCTGATCTAGGCTTTTAAAACTTTAACAAATAAGTTCAACCCCTCTATAGACATCAGCCAGTTTTCTTGCAACTCAATAAACTATTTACCTTTGGTGAGTCTTTGTTTGGGCTTTCCGAGAAGAGATGCATACATCATCTTCCCTGATGGTGCCTGTTCTCTGGTATCTGCAGCCACTGCAGAGCTTACCTTGTTCCTGCCATGATAACTTTATTATAACTGATATAAAAACTCTTATGATATACTTGAATGTTACCTTGCCAGACTGACATGAGGATATCTTTTTTTTTGCATTCATTGAATAACCAAACAGCTTCTCTCCCAATGTTCCTATATTTGCTCAATCCTTCTTGTTCTTAAAACTCTAGCTTCTGCTGCTGTGCAAGTTGATGCCTCTTAAATGCTGTCAGCAGAAGACTATGAGGTCCTGTGAAGGTTCTCCAATTTTATAATACATTCTCTGAATTACATACTCGCTGTATCATAAAATAAACCATAGGAAAGAGCAACATTTTATAATAACGTATTTGGCTATATAAAGCTGAAGTATTGAATTTAAAGGCTACCCAATTAAAATCTTTAAGAATGATATCTTAAAGATGCCATTTGTCGCCTGGCAGCGGTGACACATGCCTTAATCCCAGCACACAGGAGGCAGAAGCAGGTAGATCTCTGTGAATTCAAGACCTGCCTGGTATACAGAGAGAGTTCCAGGACAGTCAGGGCTACACAGAGAAATCCTGTCTCGAAAAATAAACAAAAAGGATATGTTTGTCATTTGAGCTCCCATTCTCTGCCACACCTTTTTTCTAAATGATTCAATGCAATTATTAAATCTTCATAACACACTGTGAGAAAAGTGAATTTATAATCCCTACTTTTGAAAGGAGGATAGACATAGAAGGAGATGAATAATGCTTATATTTTATAACACATAGCCAGTGTGAGGAGAGCCAGGATTTGAGTTCCTTTATATGGCTTCACAATTTCTTAAGGAAATTTCTGGGTGTTATACAATTATGTCTGTCACACATGCCCCACCTGGTGAGCCCTTGGGCACCTCCATAGTGTGAGTAATGTAGAACTCTGCTGCCTATGCACAACAATCACAGAGAGAGGACTTTGATTTTAGGATCCTGGTATCTTCGAAATATGCATCCTGGGGAAGCTCCCAGTTAACCCCAGGTCACTTCATGTACACCTCACTATGGAAAGGTTTTTTGTGTATGAGTGATGAAGGAAGAGAAAACAAGTGGCTTAGTGGGGAGCACCCTGTTGTAAAGTCCTTCCTTGGGGTCCCTTTGCTTTCTAGTGTGTCACTAATGTGTAAGCGTTGCTACTAGAGGGAAGAAAGACAAGAAGGAAAAGAATGAGCATTCCAGGTAAATAAAAAGTACTTACAGGAACAAATCTATGACGTTGTCAAACTACTGACCAACTCAGACCTGATCATGCTTCTAACTGCTTATAGCCAGTGTGTTACAATGTGGCTGAACTTATATATTACTTTGTATATTCATATCAATTTTTTACCCCATGCATATTCACTAACTTGGACACTCCATTGGCTGTTAATGGTTTTCAGCAATTCTTCATGTCTGCAAGATGGGTCACTAGAGCCTGGCATTTCAGTATATGCTAAGCTCAAGGCACATGCTGCTCTACTCTCTTCACACAGCTTCAATGCTGAGAGAACCAGGCCTCTGTTTTAAGCACTGGGAACACAGAGCATAACAAAGGCCTGCTTCAGGAGATTTGCCTTCCAAGTATGTATGTGTATCTGAGAGAGGGAGAGAGAAAGAGAGGTTTGAAAAGCAGACTGCTATCTCATACACACACACACACACACACACACACACACACACACACACACACACACTTTTCTTATTTTGTAACATTAAGTTTATTTGATTTTTTTTAGAGATTCACTTAATACATTCTGCAGTTTAGCTTCTTGGGGAAAATGTGAAAGGGAATATATGTTAGGATTTTCAAGTTGGTAACTATAATAGGTTTTTTTTTAAAAAAAAATTTTTGAATGAATGAGAGAACAACATAAGAGGTTGATACCAGAGAAGATAAAAATAAAATGAAAATTGATACCGAATAAAATGATTAAATTTCAACGGGGATTCTTAACATGTTTCTCAACATGGAGATTTTTGTCCTTCATGATCTCTTTAAAGTGGCCTTGCCTTTCTCAATAGGTAGAGAAAGCCTGGCTGGGCCCTCACTACAAGGGCTCCTGAAGCAATCTCATTCTTTATGACCTTTGTATACATTCTATTCAGAATCTACCATGGCTTTCCATTACCTTCAGTATCCTCAGAAGACCAAAAGTCCAATGCCCTCTGCTTTGTTTATGCCCTGCCGCCACTCCCACCCATGACCTCCTGGACAGGTTACACTAAGCCTGCTGATTCTGTAACCAGAGCTGGGCACACAGTAGGTCCAATAAATAATTTGAATAAGTCACACTGAATAATATAAGAATACTAAGCAGTTTTGAAAGCAGCCAAACCCCACTCAGTTATGACCCTTTCATGAACTACAGAGAGTTTCTTCTAAAAGCTAAGACTCTGTATTCTTGAATCTTAACTACTTAAGTTTGTTCTTCCTTAATAATTTCTCTCACACTTTGAATGGTTGGTAAGATGAGGAAGAAAAGATGAGTACAAAAAGTAATAAATGAACAAAGTATTCTCATCCACTTGACCATTATGCAGGCTCTTATTAAGCCTTTAGAGTCACGACAAGTAGTACACTGAGCTTTAGAGGTAAGGGTAAGAATAGTTGAGATTTGTGGAGGATTTCTACAGGCCAGGAGGCCTCTTATGCATGTGATGTGAAAATTTGCTATTTCCTTAATGTTACAGCTCTCTGAGCTGGAGGAAGTTACCGGATAACTTCTGAAAGTTCTCTTAGCTAATAAGTAATGGAAACAGAATTTAGAGCTGGTTTTTACTCAGCACTCTGAATTACCATCATAGACTGCCATCTACAGGGAAGTGTAGTTCCTCCCTGACCTTGTGACACCTAGTTCTAGCCTCTTCTGGTTATTCCCCAAGCAAGCATAAATAGTCCATGGAAGGTGTCCTTTCTGTCAGTCACTTCTAGATTATTTCTAAAATTCTTGACCTGGGCCACAAGCTGTTTTCTTGGCCTTCTTTCTGTGGGTAACTGCTCCTGTGCCAAGTTCAAGACAAACATGCCCAAATGTAGCTGATGGAAACAAGATAGTTTAGACACACAGACTGCAGTTTCTATGCAAGTATATAGCTGCCTCTTTGCATTGCAGAATGATTCTAGGGCTGGAAGGGAAAAAGATGGATCCTGGACTGGAGGTTTAAGGAGTTCATACAATGCTAACTTCCTAACCAGAAGACAAAACTCTGTGTTAACTTTGCATCACTTTGATAAAACACCTTGGAGAAATAAACTGTGGGGAGTAAAGATCCAATTTGCCTTAAGGCTCCAGAGGTTTCAGTTGGGATTTGGCTGTATTCAATCTCTAAAGAGCTGAGACAGGCTAACACAGCAGTGGAAACCTGCAGCAGAGGAGAGTGTTCACCTCATGATAGCCATGATGTAGGGTGAGACAGGGAAAGAGAAGACAATGCTGGGGTGGGGGTAGAGGAGGGTGGGGGCAGACTCTCGAACAAGTACAAGAACAAGATCTGCCTTTCTTCAAGGGCAAGTGACCTACTTCCTTCAAATAGGCTCTGCCTCCTAATGGTCCATTCAGATATGAATACTTCAATGGATTAGCCCATTGATAAGATTAGAACCCTCATGATCCAATCATTACTCAGACTCTCACCTCTGAACTGTTGCATTAAGGACCAAGACTTTAGCATGTGAGTCTTAAAGGGACATTTAATATCCAAACCACAATGAACTTCTTTGACTTAATTATTTCTTATTCTAGTTTGCAAGTATTAAATACTTGGCCTTGTTCTGCCTATTGCTGTTTGTACTCTGGCTTTGGCCTTGAAAAGTTAGAGCAGACTTGGCTAATAGTTTAAATATTATTGGAGAGCGGGACAGACAAGAATAGTACCAGAGTAAAGTGCAGAAGGACTCCTTCACATCAAAGGGCTTTTATATTGCCCTATTTTCAGAAAACTTCAAGATGTGAACTAAGTTTTACTCTCTTGCAAATAGTATGCCTATGAGAGTCAGTGCCATGCATATTCTTAAGTTAGTTTTACTTTTTATTTCCTGTTATTAATTTAAAACACCTCAAGAAAGATTTTTTTATTCACATGAATAAGCTAAATTATCCAGCTGCATATAGTTAATATCCATAGGAGAATGAACATGCAGTAAATGCTATACAACTTTCATAGAGTAAAAGGGACTATTTTTCACTTCAAAAATCAGCATTGATGTCACCTTATTTTATCATTCACAGTCAGTAAACCAGCAGAATTTATAGCCAAACAAAACTGTAGTGAAAATAAAAATGGTATTCAGGAGGATTTTATACATTAGTTAAAATGATCCCACCTTTCAACAAGAGCAAGAATCAGTTCTTGCTAGAAACTATGATACTAAACAGACACATTCAAATTATCTCACTGAGTTATTTTTAAAGGCCCCTAATTAACTTAGGAAGTAAAATGGAAATCATTGACCAAAAATTATAAAATAAATTATAATGGTCTTATTATGTATATTCTTTAATTTTCATTCAATTTAAAGAAGTTTTGCACTTATTTATTGTGGGTATGTGTGTGGTCATCCATTCCTTGGTGTGAGTTTGGAGGTCAGAGGACCACTTGAGCAAGTTCATTCTCGCCTCCACCATATGGGTTCCAAGTATTGAACTCAGGTTGTCAGATTTTCCTGCTCCACATGTATATTTTCAAGATAACTTTAAATGATTTTTATTATGAATGGTATTTTTTGAAGTACTTATAGTTCACATTTTAGAACAGGATATAAGCTTTTAAGAAGTAGCCTTTCATTCTGACATTAGTAATGAGCCACTTATCATTCCTGTAAGTAGTTAAGAAATGTTAGCTCTTTTTACAAGGAGTTTAATTGTTGCTGTGTTTTGCCTGGAGAATATTGAATTTGTCAAAGAGTCTGTTGTCATTCTAAGTATTGGTGCAGTTTGATTGACCTAGAGCGTTGCCAAATACATCCCATGCCCAATAATGAAATATGAAGCAGAAGTAGCTCGGGAGGGCTGGGTTAAGCCAAAGGCCCTGGATGGGTGTAAGCCTGGAAGTGTGGGGAGAAAGGATAATACAGACAAAAGGATGGGACATTAGATATAGGTCAACCTGTTGAAGTGTGCCAAACATGTCCTGGTAGGTATAGAAGATGTACACTGGAATATTTTCATGTTTTGAATAGCTTTGTTTGGACAATTTGGGTTTATACTGGTATTTCAAGATATGCTGATGCAAAATGAAGTCACCTGATCTGTGTTTCCCTGCCTTGAATTGAATGACAAGTGTCTTTCCAGAAAGGAGCATTTTGCCTGACCTCAGAGAAGACTGTGTATTCAGTGTCACTCTTCAGTAACTCTGCCAGATATCGAGTACTGGGGAGAAGGGGAGCTTCTTGCTGAATGAGTGATCACCTTTATCCTACAAGGGGGCTTTTGAATATTTAGAGATCTAAAAAGGGAAGTAATTAAAATACAAACTCTAGTTTCCTTAAAAGAAGGTTGACAGAATGTACCTTGTGGTGTGCCAGACCGGGGGTGCCCTTCCTAAGTCCTGTTAGAGAGAAGCTGAGAAGCCAGGCTGGCTTTGCCTAGTCATGTAAGGTATTCATTGACTGCTGGAGAACAAAGAACACAAGAAAGTAATAGGATGGGCAGGGATTTCTGTAGAACTAGCTGTTCTAGTTAGAAACAAAGAAGCCATTGTAGCAAGCTTTATTGTTGGCAGAGAAAAAAAGATGGAGCCAGTCTCCCTTAGTACAAGCCATACCTCCCAAGGTATTTCTCTGCTGTCTTTTTGAATTAAAACAAGAAGATTATAATTTGCAAAAGACAACTCTATACAAATGATGAACACTTAGAGAAAACTTTATCTGGAAGGTTAATACTGAAACCAACAAAGCAGCCGAACACACATTCAAGATAGAAGTCAGTTCCAGGAATCCCAAGTTTGGTTTTTAAAAGTCACTTTACTGGTGTGTTAGTGCTGATCTCTAATCCCAGCACTCAGGAGGCAGAGGCAGAAGTATCTCTATGAATTCAAGGCCAGTTAGGTCTACATAGCATGCTGCAGGTCAGCTGAGGCTACACAGTGAGACCCTGTCTCATAAAAGGCTAGAAAACCAAACCAACCAAATAACAAAAAAGGCCCTTTTCAATGATCATTTCAATTCCAGTCAGCTCTAGTGACAGTCCAGAGGTAAAGTCTAAAATATATGGTCACAATACCAGACCCCCGAGTTCATGATTAAAAAATATAAGAATTAAATATTATTATCATCATTAATTAATGGGATGCTGCACATATGATGCTTTGTAAAGAATTAAGACCATACAGGGTTTAGTGCCATCTTATGGCACTGCAAAAATGTAGGAGAATAGGAAGGGGCTCCTGAGGGTTGTACATGCTTTGCTGAAGCCAGGGTAGGGCATTTGGAGGATGAGTTCCAGCATTTCCTGGCTACGTCCCCAACATGGCAATATACAAGTCCAAGACTGATCTTGTCCTCTTGGAGGTCAACACAACACCAATACCAGAGTCCACTGCTCTTTGAGACTGAATTACCTGTGACAGACTTGGTGAGACAGAGGGTGATGTATGAATATTATGGAAAAAGCAGACATCAGGGCTTTGGAGAGAAATTCTACCTCCCAGAGATGTTTGGCTTTGAATAATAAATAGGCAAGTGCTGCTTCTGAATGGACTCCTGAGCAGGAAAGATATGTCTGGTCAGAACTATCACTGGACTTTACATTCTTCCTCACAAATAGACATCTTAACTATTGTCTAGAGGCCACAAACTATTTTCTTTCCACACTACAAAATTGTAATTCTTTAGGCTTAACTTTTGTGCAGAACATAGGCGTCCTTGATCCTGTGTGGTTACTAGGTATTTCTGTGTTATGTTAAGGGACACTTAGCAACAAATTGCAGCAAATCATATAAAGCTGCTATAATCTCAGAGAGCCTATAAATCATCAGTCTATGAGAATCTTTATTAAAGACATTTATTGGCAAGCAGGGAATGAATGAAATGTCCTGAAAAAATCACAAGAAATACAGAAGTATTTCAATTTTTAGAGGCCTTCTTCTAGCCAAATGTCACTCTATACATGGCTGTCCTAGAAAGAGTCTGGGTCACAATAATTTCTGTTTCAATAGTGCATAGTCACTTTTGTAGAGCTTTGATGATGCTGGTAAGTCATCCAGAATGGTGCAAATGAGTTGGTCAGAGAAATCCAGGTTTCTGGATACTGCTTCCTAAACTAGTCACTTTTACAGGTGATGGGGCATCAGCACTGGGAGAATGGCAGGAAATCCTAGACTCCAGGAGATTTTACCAGTCACATGCAAACTCATGTCACAAGAGGCCTTTATCCATTTCGTCTCTGAATTGGTTTTATATCAAAGTAAAATGTCATAAAGTTCAGGATGCCTCTGATTGTCCATGAGGCAAGGATTAAATGACTGTAGGCATTCTCAATCTGAGTGTGGGAATATAGAATCCTATAAACTCCATTTGTGTGTCATTCACTTGGTAATATAGCAGAGTATTCCAGACCAAAAAAAGTAAATAAAAACAGCTATATCTGCATGGACCTATGAGTTCTGAGTAGGTAGGGAGACAATCTATAGCCTCATCATAGTGAACAAGTGGCTTCTTTATTGCCCACTCAAATATGATTTTGAATCTTGGAGCCTTTAACAGAAGCATTAGGTTTGAACCCTGAAAGAGGCCAGTAGGTGTTCAAAACAGAAAAGACCTGAGGTTTGAGAGGAATCTCAGCAATCAAAGATTAAATGTGAGGTTCTGGATATGGGGAGTCATTTCATGTCTCTGAACAGGCTGCTGCTGTTGTGTGGTCTGGTATCAATCCTAGCCCAGCCTTAGCAATAGGGTGTGATTTTTCACAGGCAGCATGTAGTTGGGAACCAGACAGGATAGAGGTGCAATCTTGCAGTAAAAAAAGGCTCAGGAACTTCCTCAAGGAAGAGTGCTTTGTGCCTTTTTGTCTCCATTTGAGGTGACAGGTCCCTGTTATCTGATGCCACTGCACCCTGCCTGGTCCTTTTTGTGACATGCTTGTAAAGGTTCTGTTTTATGTCTGGTTTGGCTGTGATGCCATAAACTTCACACAGCAAGTACTATAGCCTTAAAAATCCTGTGCAGTAGCAGGTATTACTAGAAAATTCATAGATGAAGAAATGCCATCAAAATCATTACTACTCCAAAATCCTGAAGTAGACTCTTCTCCCTCTAATTCCCAATGATTTGATGTTCTTCTTTGAACTAAATCCTTAACCACTTCCTTTATTCTAAGCAACCAGCTTTTACTAATACTAGCAGAGTTCTCATGAAGTGAATAGTTTGATTCCATGTGCTACATGTAAAAGGTATTTTAATCAAATTCCATGGTCATTCATATCCTGACTCTTTTTTAAACTGTTTAAGATGTATATGTATGCTTTCCTCTGTTGACAATGGCCTTATTTAAATGGTTTTTGTTAAAAGAAGAAAGCCTTAAAGTTATCATTTTATCAGAATCACAAAACTCGCAATTACAGCTGAGTCATAAAACATCACTTACCCAGGAGGTGTATGGGACCTTGGTCTGGCTACTACAGACATTGCTTGCAGACAGGGTAACTGTTTCCGAGGATTTGAGAGAAAACACACAAAAGGCAGTGGTGTGAAGCTGCAGAAGAGTTCTTTCACTCTTGGTGCCTTGAAGCTTTAGATAGGATATAGGGCAAATGTGTTCTGATGGAAGACAAAGCCTCAGTGTCTTTATAAATATTAGAGCTTCTGTTTTGTTTTTCCTCCCCTAAACTGAGTGTTAGGGTGTGCGGCTCTGATTAATGGAAGATTTCGAGAATGTTCGTTTCTCAATACAAATGGGCACAGTATGTCCCAGATTGTCATGAAATGAGTCATCAGAAAGTGCCATCCAACCAAATTGTGTGTTCTGCACACCAAGAGCATGGTCTGCTTGCACTGTGTTTAAATTGTGATATATGTGTGTAGGATGGGAAGCACAGGGTTAACTAAGCAAATGAGTAGACTTAGGATACCAAAGAACCCAAATTCAGGGATGGCTCCTGGAGGAAAAATATTAGTATATGTGTACTGGAAAGTAGTGCAGAGCCTAACAGACAAGCACAGTGTTCAGGCTAAGCACTTCCAACTGGGTGTGCTGAGTTCCTGAGTGGACTGAGGAAAGGGGACACAGATGGGGAAAGCTACATGAATGACACAGAAATAAACACAAGTCAGAGAAGTGGGGGAGGGTGAGAGAGAATACACACAGGGCATTTTGATCAATGAAGAGAAGATGCCCATTCATCCACTCACTGCACAAATATGTACTGTTTGGAGAGTGCCCGGTCTTTCTCTAAACCCTGAGGAGATGGCAGAGAACAGAATAAACAAAAATATCTTTCTCATCAGAGATTACATTCATATGGCAGGAGAACAATAATAGACAAAAGAAAGAAACGGAGGGATGGAGCCGTGGCTCAGTGGGTAAAGTGTTCCTGAATTCTATTCCCCAGTATAAAAGCCAAGCATGGTGGCATCCAGCTATAGGCACAGTGGTGGAAGTACAAAGACAGGTAGATCCTGGGGAAAGTCTTGTCAACCACTTGCTGAAATGGTAAGGTCTAGGTTGTGGAAGACTATCTCAAAACCAAGGTGGAGAGAGACAGAGTATGACACCAAGCATCAATCTCTTACCTGCACACAGGAACATATGTACAGAAAAACACATATACAGCTCTCCTCTCTCTCTCTCTCTCTCTCTCTCTCTCTCTCTCTCTCTCTCTCTCTCTCTCTCTCTCTCTCATGCGCGTGCGTGCGCACGCACGCATGCACGCACATACACACACACACACACACACCTGCCTGTCCTTTTCCTCATTAGTTTATAATTTTGGTAGCAGAAAACAGAATAAACAATAAATGGCTGTGTTCTGCAAGGCTCCAATGATTCACCTACCTTGGGTTGTGAGGAAATGAAGAAAGGACAGGCACATAGACACAGAAAAGCTGGGATCTGATGAGCTGATCTATCTGGTGGAAAAGCCATCACAGTAGAAGTTCCTTGTGCTATTTATATACAGTTGAAGGATTATTACATACAGCTGAACAAGAGACAAGGTTATTGCATTCAGATTTTTTTTTAAAAGACCAGCTTATTATATACAGCTGAACAAGGAGGCAGGTTTGGCTAATCTTGGTAGGTGAAGTCTCTGTAGAGAATAGACTTCAGGCCATAAACATTCAAGAGGAGAAAGCTATGGTGATTATCTGCACATCCTATCAACATTCACACTCAGACCAAAGGGAGGCTTTGCCTTCCCTCTGAGTATCACCCAGGGAATCTTTGCCATCACCATAGGGTAAAGGCATTGGTGCTTGACATGGCTGTGCCATATCAACAGCATACATTCACTCAGAACTTCACTCATTCTCTGCAATAAACCTGTGTAACTGTTGATTGTTTTTTCTCTTTCATTCTTTTGGGGGGCCCGCCACCTAGCTCCCAAATAAATCACACAGGGAGGCTTATTCTTAATTATAAATACCCAGCCTTAGCTTGGCTTGTTTCTTGCTAGCTTTTCTTAAATTATCCCATCTACCTTTTGCCTCTGGGCCTTTTCCTTTTTTTACTTCTGTATATCTTACTTTCACTTCTACTCCGTGACTGGCTGTGTGGCTCAGTGGCTGGGCCCTGACATCCTCATCTCCTTGTTCTCTTGCTCTTTCTCCTATCTTCTCAGATTTCTCATATTTCTTCTGTCTGCCTGCTAGCCCCACCTATCCTTTTTCCTGTCTTGCTGTTATTTAGTTCTTTATTAGACCATCAGGTGTTTTATACAGGCACAGTAACACAGCTTCACAGAGTTAAACACATGCAACATAAACAAATGTAACATATCTTTGCATCATTAAAGAAATGTTCCAGAGCATAAGCAAATGTAACACACCCAGCTACACAACCAGCAAGCCATGGAATAAGAGCAAGATTTACAGAAGTAAGAGAACAGGGAAAGCCCAGAGGCAAAAGATAGACAGTGCTAATTTAAAGTTAAGGAAATGCCAAGCTAAGGCTGGGCATTCATAACTAAGAATAAGCCTCCATGAGTGATTTATTTAGGAGCTAGGTGGTAGGCCCCCTAAAAGAGTAAAAATAACAGTACCCCTTTCCCCCACAGTACCCACAGAATCAAGTACAGGATGATTTACCTTGAGTTCCTCAGAACTAATCTTACTTTTCCTTGGTTAAACCAATCACTATAAGATGCTCAAAACTGCCAAGTTTCCCTGCACCCATCCCTCTCTCTAGTCCCCCTACGGCTCTGTGGGACCTCCCTTCATCTTCATCCCCTCAGCCATCACAGCCCTGGTGACTCTCATTCAGTCCTTGGTGTATTACAGGAGAATTGCCTGTATCTTAGTCTCTTCTCAAAGCATCCCTTTATCTTCCAGTCCCCACAGAGTGCTCTCATGAGGACTGTGCTTCTGACTTAGGAGAGGTGATGATTCTTCCTTCCCTAGCTCTCATGGCTGGGTCTGGAGATGGACTGACTGCCTTCCTCGCTGTCTTTTGCAGAGCTCTCCCTAAGTGCTCCCACTCTCTTTGAGCCTCCTAACCAGGTGTCTTTCAGTAACGAATTGTCAGGCATTCAGTGCCATTTACTGACCTCAGGTTGAATTCCCATCCCTGGCTCCTCCTTTTTTTTCCCTCTCCTCCCAGATTTCTCCTTCTATATATTCTCTCTGCCTGACAGCCCTGCCTATCCTTTCTCCTGCCTTGCTATTGGCCAGTTCTTTAATAGACCATGGGGTGTTTTACACAGGCACAGTAACACAGCTTCACAGAGTTAAACAAATGCAACATAAAACAAAAGTAACACACTTTAAAATAGTATTCTACAACAAAGGGGGCAGGGGCTCAGGGCTTTCATTTGATTGCTGCAGAAAGAAAAGAAGAGGCCCGAGGAAGCCTGTTATCACTCAAGTATGAGGCTTACTCTATCTCCTTTCCTCCCTAGTGGTAGATAGGTTTCTTTGTGACTGCTCTTGATTCCTGGTGATAAAACTGATTGAGATACAAGCAAACAGTACTTTGTCAGTGAAGGTATCAAAGGAAGTTTTCCCAATTCGACTTATAGTGTCTCCTTCCTTGAGGAATTTGCTTCTTGGTAAGTATATTTGCTTGTGTATATATAAATTATAGACCCAGACATAATATGCAAATATCTGAATAAAAAAACATAAGTAGAAAATAGCATGCAGACAAATAGCCCAGCATAGTATAAGAATTGTAGTACAAATTGTGGAAGCATTCATTAGTGAAGTGATTAACTACGCCTGAAGGGAAAAGGGAGGTTGTTTTGGTGACAGACACATGAGGTAAGTGATGTATGTCTAAACTAGAATCAAAAGGACTGTCTGGACTGTACAGATGGAAATGCACAGGCTGGCACTATATAGGTGGGAGAAATATTGACCTGACCTAGGGCAAAAGGGGAGAAGTGAGACAAGGCTATAGAGTTAGCAATAGATTTTTTTTAACTTTCTTGCACAGTGTCAATACTTGGGTGCCTCCAAAATGTAAATATTAAAATCAAATCCTGGTTGTGACAGTGTTAACAGGCAGGGACTTGGGAAGATGACTAAGTCATAAAGGTATTAACTGTCCTCAACAAAGAAGCCTTAGGCAGCTATCAGAAAGGGGCCACTAAACCTGTTAGCACTTGGATGCCCCAGCCTCCTCCAAAACAGTATGCAATAAATTTTGATACTAACAAGGTACTCAATCTAAGTAATTTCATGATAGCAAGCTAAACAGACTAATATCACTTTACTTCTCAGGAGGAGGGAAATTACACAGGATTGGGAGTTTGTTTATTTTGGCTTTTGAAATTTTGTGTTCATGGGATAGATCTACTGTATCAGAAAGTGAAGCTGGAAGAAATGTGTCTGATGACTTTACATATGTATGTACATATTACATATGTATATATGCATGTTTGTGGAGGTCAGAGGTCAGCACTGAGTATTTTCCTCATTAGTCCCCATTTACTTTGTGAGGCTGACCCTGGAGCTTACTGATCTGGCTAGACTTGATGGCCAGAAAACCTCAGGGATCTTCCTGTTTCTGCCTCCATACAACTGAAATCACAGATGCACCGTAGCAAGCCTGAGTTTCTGCAAGGGTGCTGGGGACCCAAATAACTCAAGCAGTCATTTTTGCATGACAAACGCTTTGCTGACTGAGCCACCCAGAAGCTGCAGATACCAGGCACCTGGGATACTTAAATTTTGCTGTTGATTTGAAAATGGCACAGCCATTTGCAATGCAGTTTGTTTGTATCTCACATAGTGATGTTTATACTTACCATCTGCCCTATGACTCCTAGGCCCTTAAACAAGTGATGTAGAAACACAGCTCTGTACATACAGCTGTGCATGAATGTGAATGGCACCTTCACTTATAGTCACCTCAGACAGAGATGCCTCAAGTACAATTAGCCAAGAATGCATAAACAAACCATAGAACATCTATAAAGTAGGATTTTGTAACCCGGAAATACAAAAGGAGTAGCACATAGAGGCAAACATGCACACACCACCATGCCTAGCTTTTTATGTGGGTTCTGGGGATCTTCAGGTTTATGTGGCAAATACTTTATCAACTGAGCCATCTCCCCAATCCTTGTTTAATAACTTTTAGTGCCAAGCACTGGTTGAAGGAGACTATAAGAAAGTTATCATGACAGAGTAAATGACAAAGAGCCTAAACCAAGATGAGAGCAGAGGAAATGGTGAGAAAGAGGCTGAATGCAACGATGCTGAAGTTAAAGCAGAGTCCTGGGAACTGGTAGGCTGTTGGAAATTGGGTTGATCACAAAGATTTAGACTGAAATAAATGTGAAAATAAGGTTATTAATGAAAACCCATTTGGGTGAGGAAGAGGAACACTTGTGGATTTTGAAGACGTGTCATGGATCTAAATAGATAGCCAGAAAGTTGATGGAAACCCAAAACAGAAACTTGGAGAAGAAATTGGAAATTAAGTTAAAAAAATTGTATTCATGTTTGAGGAGGGGAATCTAAAGTTTCATTAGCTCATGGAATCTCCAGGTGTGGAATCTACTGAGAGATACAAAAATAGTCAGACATAAAAAGAAGAGATATTGTCAGAAGGGGAAATGAAATAGAGTGACACTCCTTGTTAAAGGCACAGGACAATCAATCATCACTGAATATCAGTTGCTAAATGTAATTAGGCAATAGCCATTTGCCTTTGAATGAACCATTCACTGAGCACATAGAGGAGGAGATCTTGTAGGGGAGAGCTTGTCCTACAGAAAAAGAATAAAGACAAGTTGGGGCAGAGAAGGCAAGCCACTCTCATGTTCTCTGCCAGAGAAAGGTTAAGTCTGAGTCATGTCTTAGTGGGAAGACTTAGAAAAAAATGTGGGCCTAAGAAGAAAGAATCTCAAATGGCAAGTGTAAAAAGAAGCTCCAGTGGAAATTAACCAGTCATGAACAAAAGCCAGGTATAAGAGCGAGGTACAGGAGAAAGGACTGTGAAGGAGACTGCTATGAAGCAGCTCCAGACACTGAGATTCAAGCTCTTACTCAGGATTCATACACACTGGTATTGGCCTGTTCTGTTCACTTTCAACTCCATGCTTTAGCATCCTTGGCTCAGTGGACAGCCTTCTATCCCACCTTCTGGCTTGTCTTGAATTTTCCCTTTACTCCACTTCTCTTTGGTTTTTGGAGTCTAAGAACCATTGCATGTTTACGGTGCAGTACTATTATAGCCTAAGAGGGTTCCCACCCTATCACAGTCAGCAACTTCAGGGAGTCCTAACAGCTCTGTCCATGGTGGCAGAGTGAGACATGGGGGTATTTGAGAAAGGTGATGAACATATTGTCAAATTTAGAAAATATTTCTGCAATGATGACAATGGGGCCTGGTGCAGTCTAGTATGTCAGAACTGTTCATTAGGAAGGACTGATGGGAAGTGTTGTGAGGTGGGGTTGGGACAGGCTCCTGCAAGAATATAGGGAGAACAAGAAGAGTATTAAAACCCTGTTGGGAAACCTTTCCAGGGAATGATGAACTCTGGAGAAGCTGAATTATGATGAAGGGGAAGTAACTTAATTATTTGGATACATGTGAGGAATACAGAGCAAAAATTTCAAAGTATTTTAAAGCAACAAATTACAACAGCTCATAACTTAGCATTAATATTATCTTTCCTAAATATATCAACTCCATAGTAATATGCATATACATTTCAAATTGTGGCCAATGAAATTAGATAAATATTGATTTTAAAAGTTTAAAGAAACTGAGATATTACAGAAGAGTATATATCTACATGTCCATTGCATAAGATACACTTCTGTTACAGTCATCTGACTGTAACTCAGGATTTCCTTTTGTATAACCTTATAAATAGAATGAACTTTAGAAAAGACATAAATATATCTAGAACTATCATTGGTGTTAAGTATAGAAGAGAATTTAATGTATAGAATAGAATATAAGATACATTATTAACATGAAGTTCAAACTGCATTAGTATACTGGGAGTAGTAATATCAATTACTAAATAAATCTTAGACTGATATCACTATCCTGCCTATTTCTTTACAGCTTGAGATACTAATATAGTGATTTGAATGAGAATGGTCCCTATAAGCTCATACGTTTGAATTCTTGGTCCCCAGTTAGTGGAAATGTTCAGGAAGGATTAGGAGGTGTGGCCTTGATGGAATGTATCTTAGTTAGGGTTTCTATTGCTGTGAAGAGACACCATGACCATGGCAACTCTTATCAGAGGAACATATAACTGGGGCTGGCTTACAGTTCAGAGGTTTAGTCCACTATCTTCATGGTGGTGTGCAGGCAGACATGTGCTGGAGAAGGAGCTGAGAGTTCTAAATCTTGATCCACAGGAAACAGGAAGTGAACTGTGTCACTGGGCATAGCTTGAGCATAGGAGACCTCATAGCCTGCCTCCACAGTAACACACTTACTCCAACAAGGCCACACATTGTAATAGTGCCACTCTCTATGGGCCAAGCATTCAAACACATGAGGCTATGGGGGTCATATCTATTCAAACCACCACAAAGTGGCTGTGGCCTTTTGGAATAGGTGTCACTGGGTTTGGGCTTTGGGGGTTCAAAAGCTCACACAAGGCTGACCACAGGCTAACCCTCTAAAACTGTAAGCAAGTTCCCAATTAAATGCTGTAAAAACTTCCTTGTGGTGGCACACACCTTTAATCCTAGCACTCGGGAGGCAGAGGCAGGCGGATCTCTGTGAGTTCGAGGCCAGCCTGGTCTACAGCATGAGTTCCAGGACAGGCTCCAAAGCCACACAGAGAGAACTTGTCTCGAAAAAAAAATTTCCTTGGTCATAGTATCTCTTCACAGCATTAAGACTGTAATTCACCAATTGGGCTCCATTGGTATGAAGGGCATCATTAGAATAATTAACCTCTTAATCTGAATTAAAGAAGGTATATACATTAACCAAATACCATATAGGCCTAAAAAACCTGAGCTGGTCACCAAGGGAGCTGAAGCCAAAAACATATATAAAGTGTTATTAGTTTACTTTTAAAAAGCTATATCATGTAATTTCATGTTTTTCTGTATACTGTCAGGAGAAGAAAAAATCTTTTACTCTGCACTGGTTGCCCTCTTTGAAAATAATATTCTATTTACAATGTCAATTGTAAGTTTTATTGAGATAACATGAGAGGGTGAGTGCACAGATTTTGACAGACCTGTGAAGGCAGTACTGTGCCTACATGCAGAGCCCTCCTTATCTGCAGGAGCTGCTGATGCCTCTCAGTAATGTTAAAACAGGAAACAGTGAATGCTCATTCAACATTATGGGCAAGTGTTGTAGCTAAAGCATGAAGATTTTGCCGGCCTTTAAAATAAATCTCGGCTGCTATAAACTGTGTCTTAAAACAGCCCCATATGCTGAGAGAACTGTATAGGCTAGCTGCATGATCTTCACCACTCATGTCCAACAACTCATACTCTGCTTTTTAAAGGGGTTTTACAACTCAGAGGATGAGCAAAGCCTGTGATGTGGGGAGCAGCATCCCTCATCTGCCAGCAAGCAGAACTTCAGCAAAGTTCAGTGACAGCTAAGGTCAGAGAAGCAGTAGTGACAGAAGACCAACCCAATCTCTTTCCTGGTCCAGATTTGACTGCTAGGGCAGAACTGGAAGTTAGCAAGTGAAAGGCCACTGTGAACAGCACTCTATGCTTCTGCCTAATTAGTAAGCAGCTCAGAGCGTCTCCTGGCAAGAGGTTGGGGAAACAGTTGAAAAGAGAATTCTGCCCTCCCCTACACTGAGCACTGGCCAGCAGACCTGATTATGCCTCAGCAAGAGGCTCAGGCCAGGACTTTCAAGCTAAAATTCATAGTTACCTTGGGCATAGAAAGAAAATGGATCTTGCAAAGGGATGAAGCATTTAGGGGTTCTTTGACATTGAGAATACTAAACACTTGCTGTGGAATATAATATCCTCACGTTTAGAGTGGGATAATGATAGGAAAAGTAATGACAGAGTGCATGTACTTAAGCCATGTCTTTGGGTACATGGGGTTACTGAGTCATCACTTAAGGACTAACATTAATAACTTTAATACCCAGGAGCTTCCAGTGCTACTTTGGGTAAATTGTCTTTTTGTTGTTTTTAACTACATGTGGGACAGTCTTCACCAGAAAGTGCTCTGTAGTCACAACTGCCCACAATGCCTGTCCCCAGGCATACTAACTGGATGACTTTAGATTGAGACTTAGCTTCTCTAGACTTTAGCTCATGATCCAAAACACAGGGACAGTAGTGCCACCCTCAAAGGCTTTTTATACTATCAGTAAGACTCAGTACAGGGCTCAACATGGGGTAAAAATTGCAGGATGAATCATTACTGTTTTAATTTCCCAAAATTCTATCTGATGGTAAATATAGACTTAACTTTTCAAGCGGCAGTATCCAGAACTTTGAAATGCAGTTTGAAGAAAACCAATTTCTAACTGGGCTTCATCCACTTAGGCTCTTAATAATTTGTTTATTTTACTTAAAACTAAATTCCTGGACTGAGAAGGGAAGGCATGGCCACATAAGCATGAGGATCTGAGTTCAGATCCTCAGAATTCACAAAAAGTCATGTGTGGGAATGTGTATCTGTAATCTCACTGCACTGGTCGGTGAGATGGGAGCCAGAGACAGGAAATACCCAGACATTTACTGGCATTCTACTTGAGTGAGGTATTAGATTTGGTGAACAAGAGACCTTTTAAAAAACCATGCAGGTAGGAGTTATCATACTCACAGACAGACAAACACACAAGGTTTACTGAAAAGCAAACTGAATTCCTTACAATTTAGGTGTTGCCTTGGGGTTTTAGTCATATACATCTGCAATATGACTCCAGGTTTGGAAGATTCAATGCAGACAAGGCATTCCTCTTACCACAGGACATTTTTCTTTTGCCTCTTTAACAAGCCATTTTCCTGGCATGAAAAACAGTGTTTGGGGGTTTTGGTTGTTGTTTGTTTTGTTTCATTTTTAAATGGGAGAATGGAAATTCCTACCTGCCAAGAATTGGAAAGGAAAATAGGAAGAGCCCCTGGAACTCATTCAATCCAGTATGCTAAGTTCAAAACTTGTAGGGTGGAAAGCTGGTGAATATTTGGCTTTTATAGAAAGGGAGTGTGCCTCATAAACAGGATAGTTGGAATGTATGGAAAAGTTCCAGTTAAAACAAGACACAAAGCACATGACTAATATTGCCTTTCCAAGTTAGACAAATGCAGCCTTAACTAGGATTTACCTCAGAGGGGCCTCTGGAACATTGCTTGAGTCCTGAGCTGCTGGTGGTTTTTGAAGTTCTGAGGCTTCAGTAGAAAGGCTGTACTGAGATATGAGTGGTCTTGACCCCACCTTTTTTTCCTGAGTATGTCTCATTTTCCTACCAGGTGAGTATCTGAAGACAAATTGACATGCCAGATGAACAAACAAATTGGATCCTTTTTGGATCTACTCTTGTTGTTTGTTGAGTGACAAGTTGGCCCACTCAAGAAATTTCATGGTCTAGGGATAACAGGAACAGTAATCATTAAGGAAACAAATATTCGTTTTGTGTGCTCATCTGCTTCACACATCAAACAATATATGCCAAGGTGTTCATGGAATGTAATTTAAACATAATCTACTTTTTAATCTGATTTCTGCATTTACCTGGCCTTCAATCCCCACTCCAGGCCATCCTGTGAGGAGGGAGTCCTTTCTCTTTGACAGCTTGGTGAGTAGAGACTCACATATCTTCCAACTACTGTCTAATTGCTCTGTTGTTGTTACTTCTGGATTGCTCACCACTAAAACAGCATTTAGGACCAATGGTTCTCAATCTTCCTAATGCTACAACATTTAATACAGTTCTTCATGTTGTGGTGACCTCCAGTCATAAAGTTATTTTCATTGATACTTCATAACTATAATTTTGCTACTAAGTGGTGTCTCAGTTACTAAGGCCATCAGAAATATGTGTTTTCCAATGGTCTTGAACTATGGATTGAGAACCACTGATTAAGGTTGATCTTGACCGTTGGCCTCCCTGGGGACTTCTAGTTTATACCAATGATATAACTGTAATTGTAATTAATTATACCAGGGTCTTGTTTGATGTAAAAAGTGACTGGAGATAAAGCATAAATTATAGTCACCCTATAGGTGCACCAGTCAGAGCCTTTCTGATTATTATATATAAAAATAAATAATAATAAAAATTTCTGCTATGATCCCTTCTGACCAGGCCTCTTGTGACCATCACTTTCAACACAAATGAAGGTTACTTGTAGCTACACACTAGTTCTTCTTGTAAACTGGCATTCAAACTTATGCTGTTTTAGTCCAGTGCAACTGGACACACTTTGGACTGCCCCAAAGAGGAACTAGAATTTTCTTTCACCCCAACATTCATGAATATTCATGAACCTGCCCATAGTTAAAATGGCCTTTACCCACTTTGCTTTTCTAATACAATTGCATGAGATATTTTCTGAATAATGGGAAGGTTGAGTCTTATCCTTGAAACCTAAGGTAACATATACTAAGGGCCTCCTCATCCCCAAATCCCCACCTGGCTTAAAGGAGCAACACTCACAAAGAAGTTCCACTACGGAATTATTCCAGTGTAGGACAGGAACACTTAAAGAATGCAAATGGATTTTGTAGTTTTGCATCTGAAGAGATTAAGATTAAAAAGTGCTATTTTAGTCATACCATCTCATCATATAGTCAGAGTTCTTTTGAAAAAAATTAATTTTCAAAATAAATTATATTTTCAAATGACTTTCAAAATAAAAGTTGTATTTTCAAAATAAATAATGTCACTAGGGTATGTTTGTTTTCATGAATTGAGAGAATCATGTGCTTTATCTTATTGCTCAAATCTTAAATTAGTCTTTTAATAAAAAAACCAGAACCAGATATTGAGGTAAATACTGAAAGATCAGAGAGACAAAGGAACAAGCCACTGCCACTTCTAGGACTCCTCATCCTGAAAAGGCTTCAGTTCCTGTCTCCTCGTGCCTTATATACCTTTCTCCAACCAACCATCACTTCCTTCTTAGTGCTAGGATTAAAGGTGTGTGCCACCACTTCCTGGCATCTATGTTTAATCTAGTGGCTTGTTCTGTTCTCTGATTTTTCAGGCAGATTTTATTAGGGCACAACATATCACCACATTTCCCCTTTTTTGTCTAAAATAATAAAAGAAGGTTATAACTAATATAAGAAAAACTATATACAATAAGTACAATAAGTATATACAATATATACAGTCAATAATTACATTAACAATGTCCATTCCATAAACATTTGACAAATTCAGAGAAAATACTCCATTATCTATTCTATTTTGGTGAATCCAAGGTGTTCATTTTCTATCCTAACTTGTATTACCAACCAAACACTCCCTCCCTCCCTCTCTCTCTCAATCTCTCTCTCTCTCTCTCTTTCTCTCTCTCATACACACACACACACAAACACACAAACACAGAGTAATAACAATATAATAAGTTAATTAATTCAATTAATTAAAAACAAACAAAATATGTTGCAGGAGGCCAGCTCCTGTCAAATGGTTCTTGGGAGGAGCACAGAGGAATGAGGAAGTATTAGATAGAAATATAGGCCTAAAATGGATGGATCTAGAAAATGTCATCCTGAGTGAGGTAACCCAGACTCAGAAGGACAGACATAGTATGTACTCACTCATAAGTGGATACTAAATGGGAGGGAAGGGATGGCCAGACTGCAACCCACAACTCCAGAGAGGCTAGGTAACAGGAAAAGATCCTAGGAGGGGCACATGGATGATCCTGTGAAGGAGAAGTAGATGAGAGCTACATGAGTGGACTGGGTGGGGGGTGGGGGTGGCAGAGGGCGAGGAGTGGGGGATGAGAACATAGGGATGGGAGGGTTGAGCTAGAACAGGGACAGAGTGGGAGGGCAGGTAGGAAGATACCATGACAGATGAGGACATCATGGGAATAGAAGAGGCAGGGTGCTGGGGAGGCTCTCAGGAATCCACAAAGTTGACCCCACCTTGGTCTGCTGGCAGTGGTCCAGAGGGTGCCTGGACCGGTCTACTCTGGTGACCAGCCTAGCAAATAACCTAGCTGTCATCATAGAGCCTTTGTCCAGTGACAGATGGAGGCAGATGCAGAGATCCACGGCCAGGTACCAGACTGAGTTCTGGGAATCCAATTGATGAGAGAGGAGAGATACTGCAGGTGAGTAACGTCGAGATCATGATAGGAGAACTTGCAGAGATGACGGGCCACACTAGTGAAAGCCCATGAACTGGGGACTGGTGGCTGTGGAGCCCCCATGGGACTGGACTAGGCCCTCTGGATACGGAAGACAGTTGTTTGGCTCGAACTGTTTGGGGGGCACCCAGGCAGGGGGATCAGGATCCATCCCTGGTCTATGGGCAGGCTTCTGGAATCTGGTGCCTGTGGTGGTGATGCCTTGCACAGTCTTGGTGCAGTAGGAAAGGGCTTGGACCTGCCTAGGCTCAGTGTGCTGGGCTCTGCTGACTCCCCATGAGAGACCTCGATTTGGGGGATGTGGGGTTGCGGGGTGGCTTGGGAGAGAGGGCTGGGGGTGGGAGGAGGTAGGAGGGGGAGGTAGGTATGTGGAGTAGAAAATTTCTTAATAAAGAAAAATGAAAAAAAATAAATATAGGCTTAGACAACGAGAAAGACAGAGACACAGGATAGCTTCAGGAGGGCTCTGGGTCAATACCCAGTCACCTAGAGTTTTATTCTAATGGGCTTTTTATATATTATCAAGGGAAGAGGTAAAAGACCTTCCCCTTTCAAGACTGAAGCACAATATACAGCCAAATATAGACCCTTCAAAACACCTGGTAACCACATCCCTGGCCAGATCATCCCATTATGCAGCCCTGCTGGGTAAAGCAAGCTCAGATTCTCTGACCTTTAGTAAGGCCTTACTAGGAAGCCTCTGTGGGCCCCTACAATATGTTTAAGGAGTCTAGTCATTTTCTCCAAGAGAAAGCAAACAAACAAAATGTGTGTGTGCCAGGGGGTATCTTTTCAATGTGGTAAGAAAAGGCTTCACAGTTCTTTTAAAACCATGTACTTAATTTTTTGTCTCTCCCTTATTAATTTTTTCAAACTCTCAGATAAAAATTTGTTAGTTAATAGCTGTGTTAATATACTAGTGAAAGGGTTCCTAAAAGCAGTGAATTAGTTAAGATCAGGGTATCTCTATTCTCATCCTCGGATGCAGCTCTGAGTGTCACAGACAGACAGACTCAGACAGAAAGGCATGGGCCCTTTCACTCTGAATCCTTAGCATTGACTTTTCTGAGGCAAGTTCTCTCTGGTCTGAAGATGGTGGTGGATACTAGAGACATGTTGATGTGGCAGGAAGGACAAAGCAGGACAGGCAAAGGACAGAAAGGTCCCTTTTGAGAATCTTTCACAGATGACCCATTAAGCAACTTTGGGATAACTGTCATCAGGACATTCATTCAATCACCATCATTGCAAGAGAGGCTGGGAATTGTGACATTCCAGTTCCTCTCAATGTTGCTTTAAAAATCCTGGGGACAGTAATTAAAAAGGAACAGGCAGGCCACTAGCCACAGTACTCTAATGATTTATCACTAACTGGGGTAGACCACTGCAGACATTGGTGGTATTCTGCCTAGACCTCTTTCATCAGGCTGTCAGCCTCCTTGCCTTCTGCTTTGAGCTCTGTTGTTTGAGGGACAATAACTGCTCTCTTCTCTGAAGAATTGCTTTCCTTCCAAGGAGCCACATTTCAATGCAATGTATTACAATGTATTATAATGTAATGTCAAGCCATTACAACCCAACTCTACACTGGCCTGCCTACAACCTCTCTCTCTAATCTGAGTTTAAAGTTAGGTCTTGCCTTAAGGTGGGACAGATTGTGATGCCATTTGTGCTCTGGGGTCTGCTACTATGCCCTCCCCTGACTATAATAATATTTCTCAATAAGCCACTTGCTAGGAATCTCTATTCTTCTTCTCATAATGACCTCATCTCGTCAGTTTCTCTTCAACTACTACTAAGAATTAAACATTATTATACCACTTTCTCTTCTTCTAAAACCCCTCCAGAGTTCTCCACCTCAAAAAGCAAACCAAGAAGGCAAACACGAATACAATTTGCACTTTTTTTTCTAGATGCATGATAATATGTGGTTTTCAACACACACACACACACACACACACACACACACACACACACACACACCAACACATGCACAGCAAAAGAAGATGATCCCTTTAGACAAGAGTGCTTTCTCCAAAGACACACTCATCTTCATTGCTTTGAGTTGGATGCTTATTTACTACAAGTTTGAAATAAATTAAACAATATGCTAGAGAACAAAAAGAGGAGTCTGCTAGCTAATACTGTTTACTATATATGTTAGAAACTAGTAGCTTCTGATTCCATAACTTATGAGTAAACTACACATATAAGACTAAATTTTTAATTACTTATAAATGAACATAACTGAGATATATATTTGTTCCATAAGTTATTTTAATAGCTAAAGTTTTGACATATGTATTGTAATTCATTTATCTACTGTCTTATCAGTTCCAAGAGTAGAATTGTTGCCTATAGTCTAAGCACTAAATAAAATAGCAAATGAAAAATGCCAACCTACACTGTTTGAATGCTGTATGTATGAAGTCTAAGGGTATACTCAGAGGAATAAAGAAAATGGAAGACCCATGCCCTTTTCTCATCACCTTTTTTTTTTAAATCTCAGTCCCAGGAACTAACTTGTTTAGTCTCATCTTCCTTAGCCTTCAAAAATTCCCTTCTCAGATCCCCCTTTAGAGGAGCTCCTTGCCTCCTTCTGATCCCTACTATGCACTGACTTTTGTGTAGCAGGAATCTTAACAGGTATTATTAATAAAAATAAATCTGGAGCCAGATGTAGCATGAATCTTAAAAGTTCTTATTAATAAAATCAAACCTGAACCAGGTATTGGGGTGACTGCTGGAAGATCAGAGAAGCAGAACAAGCCACAGCTACCTCACCTTGCCAGTTCCTCAGCTGATCCTGTTTCTTCAGACTGGAAGTCTCTGTGCCTTCATCCAGAATGAATCTCAGCTGAAATGTTGCTCGAAAGCCTGAATGCTTAACCAGTTTCTGGTCTTCACACCTTCTATACCTTTCTGCTTTCTGCCATCACTTCCTGGGATTAAAGGCTCACTTTCTGGGATTAAAGACATGTATCACCATGCCTGGCTGTCTCCAATGTGGCTTTGAACTCACAGAGATACAGACAGATTTCTGACTCTGTAATGCTAGGGTTAAAGGTGTGAGTGCCACCATAAGTAGCTTTATGCAATTATCCAAACATAATTTGATTTGTATAATAATAGAAGAAGGAAAGCGATACTGCCTGGAAAAAATTCACTTTCTTACAAATCATTCTATCTAGGAGTAATAGAAGAAACTGAAATAGGTGCTTTTAATTATCAGAGTCTACAATGCCTGCCAATCCTATTTGTTTTATAAGCTACCTACTAACAACAGATATCATGTGAATCACATCAAAAAATTGTTGTACAGTCCTTACAGCAAGAAAATAACACTAGAAATCTTGTCTCTAGCCTTCACTTAGTCTGATCATTTGATTTGGGGAAAGCTCTAAGTCCTAACACCAAAACATCTACTGTCTTTTTTGGTTGGGAGGGGTGCTGTGCTTGTTAAATTTTGCTTGGGGTTCTTGTCATCTGTTTGAGTTTCCTAACTTCTACTGACTAAATAGTCTCAAAATAATTAGTAAGTGACACCATCTAAACAGAGGACTGAACTGAGCATCATGGACATGCAGTTTCCTAGTCTGTCCTCTGTGGGTGATGGGTCCTTATTATTCTATATATGGAGTCATAGACATCATTTCATATGTATCACAGTAAAAACATGAATAAAATGATTGTGTTCTCAGAGAGCTTCTGTAATTTGGTCCCCAGTTAGGCCTGGCTTTTGCTTGCAGGACTGGATTGGTACATGTTTCTTTAACCCCCTTTTTCTTAATAATCATTTCAAACAACTAAGTTGAGTACATAAACTTTTTATTTACTTATATTTCTATTTTAGCTACAGTTTAAATTTTTGTCTTATAACTAAAGAGACTTTCATGTTAAGGATAGGCAGCATGATATATTACTACATATTTAAACACACACCAGCATCCTTTTGGGAACCTAGAACTAAACACATAAACACACCTACATATAAAGGTACAAGTGGCGGTCGTGGCGCACACCTTTAATCCCAGCACGCGGGAGGCAGAGGCAGGCGGATCTCTGTGAGTTTGAGGCCAGCCTGGGCTACCAAGTGAGTTCTAGGAAAGGCGCAAAGCTACATACAGAAACCCTGTCTCAGAAAACCAAAAAAAAAAAAAAAGGTACAAGTGTACATATGTCCATATGGATCTCTCCATATAATTAGTAATGTCAATTATTATACCATCATCACAGGTCCCCTACTCTGTGCTTACTGTGTTTGCATGCTTTACCTTACAGCATCATTGTAGAAACAGGTGGCTATGGGTTAGGTACTCATTAGAAGGAGGAAATGAAGTCATAGAGGTTTTGGGCACATGTTAGTAAGTGGAAGCAGCATGGATGTCTGGTGTTTTCTCCCAGTAATCATTTAGCAATGCAGCCCCAACACATCTGCCCCTTCCAGTTTCATAATGTAATGTGAAAATTTACTCATAGGTCAAGGAATAAAATTATTTAGAAGGACAATAAGCCATTAAACCCTTTACTGATTTCTGTCACAGAAAAATGACACAGAGTTCAGGGGGACTTAAAAGGTACAAAAGGTGAATTGGAATTGTGTGCTTTAAAACATTGTCACCATGCTTCCTGTGGCTTAGGAATACTCATTACAATCAATACAAAGCTATTGTGTTGTGTTGTGTTGTGTTGTGTTGTATTGTATTGTATTGTATTGTATTGTATTGTATTGTATTGTATTCTTTCCTAAGAATGTAAGCCTAGAATATAAAGAATAGTGAATGTAAGGCAACAGCACTGGACAAAAGACTGAGCAAGCAGACACTGCAATCATAGATGGGGGAGGAACTACTCAAGCCCACATCCTAATGAGGTGTCAGGGCAGGGCCCTGGGCTGCTAGGAAACCACGTTCTTGCATTAGGAATGAGAAAGCCAATGAGCCAAGCAGACCCAGAGGCTGATGACAAATGCCAGAGTCTACAAACAGCATTTGTGCATTGATATGTGTGCTTTGTAAGGATTTCTCCTCTCACAGAAATATGTATGTGTGTCTGTATGTGTGTGTGAGAGAGAGAGAATTTATAATACATGCTGACTAACAGTTCTTACAATAATTTGTCCACTCAGTGACAAGAATTGCCATAATTAACATGTTCTTTAAATGTTAGGCATTTTCTAACTTGCATATTTTTAAATTAAAGAGTAATCTCTTAAAATTCTATCTGGCAAAGCATATCTGTGAAGTGTAACTATGACACTGCCCAGAAATAATGTTTGACACTGTTCCCATGGAGTTCAGTTCCCTGCCTTCTCCCAGATCTGCAGAGCCATCAGTCCTGCCTCCTCTAAATCCATCTCTGGGCTCTTTCATTGTCTGTAGTTCTGTAGACTTGAGCAATGTCATCTCTGGGATCTGTGACTCATTGACAAGACTATGGTCTCTATCCATCTTGACTATCATTTTTAGGTATGTGAAGTTGGAGAATAGAGGTTGGCCCTGGAAATATTTTAAAATAAGAAAATATTAAGAAAACTTTTGCAGCTCTTCATGGCCACTCATTTGGATTGTCTAGCACATGGTCAGGAAGATCACTGGTACTTCAAGGTCAGCCTGGGCTATACAGAATTCCAGGCAAGATAAAAAAGGAAAGAAAAAGATTTTTTGCTTGTAAATTTGCTATGCTTCCTATATGCTGTGGAAGTAGGAGCCTAACATAAGCTTTAACCTGGGAGCACTTAGGTCAGAATTGGACAAATATTAGTAATAAGGACTAGAGCCCTAGATTCTGCATCTGTCCTTCCTGGATTCTGCAAACTTGACTGGCAATGCAAAGTTCTACCTGTTAAATCAGATGCCCATTCAAGTCTAAACTGAAATAGATGTCACTCCATGTTCCAGTAAGGTCAAAGCCAGCACTAGTAAAGGTCAAGTCAGGTCTGTATCTCACTTATTTCTTGTTGATGTAACAGTATATCTGATATTAAGTAATTTATAAGAGGTTTGCTTTTCATAGCTCTGGGGGCTGGGAAATATACCATAAAGGAGCAGGCATTCCATCCTAGTGAGGATCTTCTACCTTCACATGACAGAGACCAAAAGGCAAAAGGGGACAACCACGGAGAAGCCTCTTCTATAAGGGCTATTGTCTCACTCACAGGGGAGGAACCTCGGAAATAGTTATACCCTAAAGGCCCCACCTCAAACACTGCATTGGAGATGAATACACTCAGACCACAGGAGTTTGCCAGTGTCCCTGATTTCTAACCATTTTGGTTTTCTTTCTCGAAATAAAACTGAAAAGGTCACTCCGTCTTCTGAATATTTTAAGAATAAGCAGGGTTTTTTTAATTTTTATTTTTTCATTTTGCAGACTAAGCCAGATGGAAGATTTGGAATAGGGAGTCTCCATATTTAGATAGCCAAGCTGGTAGTGAAGAGAGCCCAAACACAAGTTATTTTTAGTTCTTGGAATTCTAGAGTAGATTTTGGAAGATCAGTGAAGAATTCATATATATATCACAAAAAAAAGGTTGTTCTAAAGCCAAAGATGAAGGGTAGGAGGAACCATAGAGTAAATAATAGCCCATGAGAGAGGGTGTTAGGGAATAGTGTATGAAGCTTAATGCAAAGCCTGCCTAGGGAAGTCAGGGAAGGGTGCACACTAGCCTGACACTCTGCTATAGTTAGTGCCTCTCTACTGTAGTTACCACCCTCGCTCTGCCCACTCTAACACCTGTGCTATGACACATCCAAGTCAGAACTGTTTCACCCTGGATTCCAGAACACTTAGGAAAGTTGAAAGAGACAAGAAAAATTGCAATAGGAATTTGATAGGCTATGTCCCTGGTAAATCCTATGTTCATGTGTGATTCTGTCCATAGGTATTCACATTTTAATGCTGAATGCATTTTTAAAGAGAGAAATGCAGATTAAAATATGTGAACTAAGATAGCAAAGAGAGTACGAGAGGCACAATCTCTATGGAGCAATAATTAAAGAGCCCCACCCTTACCCCTTTCTATTGCTCTGAAATAGAGAGAACCTCACCACATCATAGCAATTTGATGACATCTCCTATGTTTGTTACACAATCTGCATATTCTCTCCCACCTGAAATGTATGTGACTTGTAGCCTTGATGTCCACCCCATTCACTGTGTGCCTATGAGTAAGGGGGTAGGTACATAATTTCCAGTGCCTGTAGGCCATTTCAGCTTAAAGGATAAAATATAGGAAAACTGGCCCACTAAACTCAAGAAGAAAAATGATACATTCTTATTCTGTATTAGAGTCTATGTGTCTATGTTTATAATAGCGAGCATTGTTTTCTTTAAGAACTGAGTACATGGAGGAATAAAGGCAATTTCAAGATACAGCTATCTATTCAGATACAGCCCAGCACAAGAATCAATGATCTTAATGTGATCCAGTCTGAAAACCACATTGAATTAGCTCAAAGGGATCACTCACTTTAACCACTCTGTGTCTAAAATACTGAATCATGCCACAGTGTCTAGATCTTTATTACACAAAATAATCAATATTAACGCAATCAGACCTTCCACAGGAACTACTTCAAATGCCCATCAAGATTACTTCTCAGAAATTTCTCTCACTGTGACTCAGCACAGCTTCACATGTTAATATGCTAATTTTTACAGGAAAAACATCAGAAGGAAAAGTACCTGCTTGGTTCAGAGATAATGAACTATGACTTCAATGAACTAAAACTTTAAAGGATCCCCTTGCAGTGCAGCACAACCTATAATAAAGCTAAAGCCCCAGATATGACCAAGGTCACATTTCTACCCTCCTCCTCTCTCCTGATCTTAGAAAATTAAATGCTATCCAGGTGCTTGTTAATGGCAACGAGCAAGTTAATGTTTCATAAAGAAACTATACATTATCTGATGCCATCTGTTTTTAACAAAAGATGACCTTATTTCACTTTTCTAACTGCATTTCAAACTGTGTGCACTTTCTACCTTGAAAGAAAAGCTTAATGGTTCCTCTTCACTTGAATTCCAGAACACAATAGATGTGCCTCTTCAAACGTGGTCTCCTGTGCCAGGTGCCTCCAGATGGGTCCAGAATGCGGATGGTGTGTTCAAGAGGTGTGCCTTTGTTGTTGTAATTTTTGTTTATTCTTGCTGCTACTTTTGAGGGTTTTTTTCATCCTTAACTTTCTCTCTAACCAGACTTCATCCCCCTAATATTCTATTCTATAAAGATGCATCAGGAACAAGAAAGATAATCCTGAGCACCAGGAAAATTTTATTTGGTTTTCTGTGGAAAAGCAGCTTATCTGGTTGAACATAAAATCAAATGTAACATTTTTATTAGGAAAAGTGTGGTAATTTTGACATGAAGTGCAAACCATTTTATGTTTTCCATCTGTTCTATAGAAGAAGTTGGCAAATACATATAATAACTTTTGATAGTTCAGTAGACTTTGATATAAGATTCTTGCTGCAACTTGCAGCGCAAAGTTATATGCCCAAGTTTGATTGCTTTCTTAATACTTGCTTATAAAAGAAAAGTAAGATGATTCATTTGTCCATTTTACTTGTTTTTAATATGAAACACTAAAAGTTCAGTTATTTCCTAACATTGTATAGCAATTTTTAGTTTCTCATGGAAATGTGATGCCTTTATTTTTACACTTGAACCTGTTCCTGAAGTATTGTGTATATTTAAATTCCATGGAGTGGAGAATAATTCAGTATTATTGTTAAAAGTTAATGCTTTTCATTCTGTGCAGAGAAACAAATTCCAACAAAATTCTTAATAAAAATTATAATAACTTCTTTTTGTCTTGCTCTAAAATTGTTTTATGAGGTATTTAAAATCAATAATCTTAAATCAGGGGCACCTACATATAATGTTTTCCCAAGGTGTCATCTGCTAAATTGGAATCTCTTTGTGAGATTGCCTGGGTAGTTTTGTAGTTACTTATGCAACTCCTGGAAATTGCAACTAACAGGCTTTCAGAGACTTCTCCCTGACATGGACATGAATCTCTAGTTTTACTTCCTCTAATTTAGTTCAACGACTAAATTTCCATCATACTGTCACCCTCTCTTCTTACCCCCCACTTCATGCATGAAGCAAGAAGACAGAGACCATTGAAAAGTAGCAAGGATGATGGGTATCGCTCTCTTCTGTGAACAAATTAGGGTTCAAGCACGGAAGGGATTCACATACAGTAACCATATCTAAAAGTTGCCTTTTCTGCTGACAGTCTCATGTAATCCTGTGTGCTCTGGGCTAACATACTGGGAAAAATGAGATGTCATTAATTAACAAGGAAGTACTTTATCACAACTCATCAAGTCAGACAATGTCACAAAAAGGAAGATTCCAGACTTTCTTAGTCCAAGTTTTATTATCTAAAGACTAGACAGAATTCTTGCCATTCTCTGAACGACGATTTCCTCACTCATCTCTACAGCCTTGAATGTGGAATTGACTTGTAGGATTCTCTGTTAGGAATGTCTTGTGGCCTGGCTTTCCTGACCCTAAGCCAGTTATCCACTCATCACTAAAGAAGATCCTTAGAGCCCTACTGTTTGTGCCAAGCCAACTTCAGTTGCTGAGTGCTTCAGTGGGAGTTGTTGGAAGGAGCTTTCTGAAATATGCTTCAAAGCCTAGTTGTCAGCCAAGTGTGACATCGGGTCCCAGAGACCGCTCCTCCTCATATTTGTGATTGGCACAAAAAGGGAGAAAATTAGCAGCCCTGAAAATACCCATCTGTCTTGTCACAGAAGCAGGGACTTAGGAGTGTGCCAAGGAATGGGAATTGAGAAGGAAGAAAGCCAATGCAAGGGAGGTGCTGAAAGGGACAAAGGAAACCTGTTTCAACTGTTGCACTTGCAAACAGGGACCTTGGGGAGAATTTGCAAGGTTATTCTTGTCTACATACCACAGTGTAAGGTAGTATATATAGTTTAGAAAGATCAAATCCTGGTTCCAAGTTTCTAACTATAGACTATGTAAACAACTATGTACACTATGTTGCTTCATCCCTTTAAATCATTTCCCTATCTCTAAAATGGAAATACTGATTGTATCCACCCGACACTTTAACCAATATATAATGAAGTAACATACAGCATAGGGCATTGCTTGAGATACAGGAGTTGTAACTATAGATACTTTACTTATATTTAAGGAAATGGGACTGCTGTGTCAATAATTCAACCAGGAGCTGGGGAGATTGCTCAGTGGAAAAGTGCTTGCTGTACAAGGACCTTAGTTAGGGCCCCATTACCCATATCAAAGCCAGGTGTAGTGGCACACATATGTAACTCCAATACTGGAAGGTGAAGACAGACATATTCCTAGGGCTTGCTAGCAAGATAGTCTAGTTGAAATGGCAAACACCAAATTCAGTAAAAAGACCATATCTCAAAAACTAAGTTAAAGAAGCAATGGAAAAAGACATCTAAACATCAACTTCTACTCTCCACATGTAGTTGTGTGGGAAAGCACAGTTGCATACACATACATACACCACATATGCACACAAAAATAATAATAAAATAAATAAAAAGTAACACAATCTCTGAAGGTACAATCTGCCATTATTCCTAAGAGAAGGAATTGTGTAATCCCTGTAGGCTGGCACGATATCAAGAGGTAAGATCGCCCATCATATAAACACAGATATAGGTGGTGACCCTGATTTCTCAGCCAGAAAAGATGGAGGGAAAGAAAAGGGTGAGGGAGTGTTTTCCTGATCATAATGATAATGAATGAATAAATAGCTTAATAAACCTGACTTGTATAATTTTCAAAGCTGGTCAAAATCCCATCCCCTCCAAGGCTCAGGCAATACTCCAGAAGGGATGGTAGAAAAGATATAAGAGCTTAAATAAGGCTAAGAAATGCTATCTACTAGGAATGAGGAAGCCCTTGCACTCCAAAACTCACAGCAGTTGTGGCTACCTACACTGGACCTGCATAAGACTGGTCTTGTCAACAACTGGTTATGGATGGGAGAGAGGTTCACAGAGCCCTTCCCTCCCTGCCAAAATACTAGCAACTAAAAGATCCTAAGAGAAGTGTGGTCATTGTCTTTAGCTGTGAACTAAATGGTGAGCCCACAGGCTTTAGTAGATAATTCAAACCCATGAACACAAAGACAGTCCTGAGTAAACAGGAGGTCACAGAAAAAAACAAATAGAGTTGAATGTGGGAAAAAGCTTTGTAGGGAGGAGGAGGCATTAGTGGTCGAGGGAAATAAAGGGGGAATAATAGTAATCAGAGAGTATTATATGCATCTATGAAACTGTCAAAAAATTGAATGAAAATCCTGTCTAAAAAATCACTATGAATATAGACAGTATATACTCAATCTGCTTGCATTCTTAAATGGCATTTTAATCTATCATTCCATAATCTCTATTTTCCCTTCCTCCCATGCTCAATAAAACTATTAGAAAAATAATTGAGATAGAAAGAACTTTATTAATATTACCTAGTTAACACTCGTGTTTCTAGTTAACATGGTTAAGAGCCACATTGTTTTGAGCAGTTCTCTTCTGTCTTGGCTAACACAGCCATCACAGTGTCACAGTGTGGGCCTGACTTGAAACCACAGTTATCATAGATGTGAAGGGCACTCACTGTTCCAAGGGAGATGATAAGACCCTTCTATTTCCAAGCAGATTGCTGGTTTTGGAAGCCCAAAAGACTCAGACATTAGTAGGGGGAAAATGCATTTTGTTTATACACCCAGAGTTTTGTGCTAATTCACAGAAGAGGTAACTGGTGAAAAGCCAGTGACTTCAGCCTAGGACTCTCATTCTCAACAGATCTTAGCTACAGAAACGTGGAGTCTGATTTCCCCAGTATTTTTCTTGAAGAAAAAGTAAAACATAATGGTTAGAAGAAATTAAAATGACATAATTTGCCAAGAAATTAGAAGAGTGTGGTTTCAAATTGCTTTTCTTTCTAACGGAAAGTAAGCCACAATGGGCAAGAGCCTTTTCTTTCCTTTTCAAACCTAATTGGCCAATTGGCAATGCTTTTCTGACTTAGTGCTTACAGTGGGCTAACACAGCTATTCTGATTCAGATATTGCAAAATAATTGAGAAGATTTTGCTATTTCAGCAGAACTATTTGACATTTAAAGGTCACATGGCATATAGCTTGATGTATACTTACAGGAAAGAAGCCACCCTTCCTTTCTCTGTTCTATACACCCAAGTTCAGAAAATCTAGTAGGCTGAAAAGGAAGATGGGAGTTGTTTATATTTTATTTCCATTGCATGATCTAAAATCTTGGGGATGCTTTATCTGGAAAACGCATGTGGCCCTTCACATAACACGTGAGTACAAAACTTATGTACTCTGTGTCCCCACAATGGGAGAAAGAGTTCACCTAACCTAAAGCACACCAGGAACTAGGAATGGTGGCACATGCTGTAGCAGTTATTAGCTACCTTTCTCTGAGGAACTCCAAGCAGTTCATAAACTACATCTGGCTGATAGTTGTAGGTGTTACCAGCTGATATGATAAATTTAGATATAAGTAAAGGCTCTGACTTGTAAACTTCTGGTTAAAATCTAGGTGAAGGTTAAATGTAAGGCAAATTAAAATGTCTGTTTCCACTGTACCATTTAGCAAATACCTGGAAAGTTCAATTAGAAAGAAAGGCACATTGCCTTCTTCCTTTTCATTGTGTTAGGATCACCAGCAAGAGCCATATACTAATTAGGAATAAACACTGTGAAGACCAGACAGCTGCCAAACACAGTCTGCAGCATGTTCTTCTTGCCTTGATCTATTGCTGTCTTCTAAAAATGGGGCATTTTGACACGAACCATGTAAAGACAGACAAAACGTCACATTTGTCCTACAGACTTTAATTTTCCAAACCATGCTCTAAATCGAGAAAAAACAAAATTTTTTTGAATGTTTTATATTGCCTGCTATGAATCTACCTAATCCTTCCCTGATGCTGGGGATTCATTCTTCATAATTAATTATCTCATTTTCAGTATGCCATTTAAACTTTATAATTCCAAAATTATAAACTTTATATAAAAAATATAACTTTTTTTCATAACATATGACATTCTCTTGCCCCTAAGCTTTACTTCCATAATAATTATATTTTTCTGTGTAGTGACTGATCTGTTGATTCCAGTAGTGAAGACTCTAGCTGCCTTGATCTGTATCCTGAACACTTTGAAAACCATTGTTCTGTAGTTAAGTATCTGCTCAACAGTCTTTAGCCAAATGATTAATTAAGTAGAGATCAGATTCCCTGAATCATAGGAATTAAAGGTAAAATGATTGAATGCTGGACCAAAACAGCCCTTCCAGAAGATTGCTGAAAAAATGTTCAGCTCACATGTAACTATCTCAAATAATTTATACCAATATATATCCATAGAAAAATATTTCCATACTTTTCAATACAATCTGAATGGTCATGTGAAAAATAGAAGTATCCTTTTTTATCTCAGAACAAATTAACTTTTAAACATTTTCCATTAATCCTAAGCATATGGATGACTCTTAAACAACTAGCTACTGTTTTATGCTGAACTATCGTGAAAGGTTTAGCTTTAGATGCAAAATCAGGAGATTCTGAACTGGAATCTTCTACCACCATGTCATCAAAAGCATCTTTCTTGGTTTATCCAATTATTCACAGGTTGATTTCTATATAAGAAGCACCAGAGATTGATGGTCTGAGAAGGCAGACTTCCAATTCCTTCTTATATGAGCTGTCAGCACAGTTAGGGATGTGATTTTGAAGGAGTTGTTCTCATCTCCTGAGCACAACAGCACACAGTAGACATGCCAGCTGTGTTCCCTGAAACATGAGGCATACATGTGGGAACAATAAATTGTCTACTTTGATTAATTACTTTTTAGATCTGTCTTTCCGAAGTCAGATGTTTAGAAAGAATGAAGCTGGTGTAATTTTACAGTGCTCAGTCAACAACAATGAAAGTGCTTGATTAATCTTCTCCTCTTTATTAACTTTTCTTTTTTTTAAATAAAATGTAGAAGTAAAACTTTTATTCCTGACAAATTTGCCCATACTTTTATTGGAAGCATGCAGCTAATTTATGCAATGACCTAATTTGCTCTACACGGGAAATGTCTCCTTTGTAATATTTGCATTGTACAGGTTTCTTAAGTTGTCACTGAGAGGATTTGCTAAAACATCAGTGATTTTCCCTTTTTTTAAACAGGATTTTGTTTCAAGTGGATCAAGAAATGAACGCTGTGATACTGTTTCCAATTTGATAAGCAAAGGCTGTCCAGTTGATTCTGTAGAGTACCTGTCTGTGCGTATAGTAACACCAAGTGAGAATGAAATCAATACCCAAGTGACACCAGGAGAAGTCTCAATCCAACTGCATCCAGGTTTGATGATTTTCAAAGAAATCTGTGATGACCATTAATTTGCAATGACAACTCGTAGTGACTTGCTCACAGTTAATATGCTGCAGCAGACAACAATGTAGTTGAAATCTTAGTGAGCTCAGATCAAGGAACCATGGTTCTACTCCCTGTCATGTTTGTAGCTAAGCTGTGTGGCCTGGGCCACACTATAAACCTTACTACAACCTATTATAACTCTGTTCTGATTATACAGGCCACTCACACTGTGATGTAATTGTGCTCTGGTTCCAATGAAGCTCTGGGGAAAGAGAACTTTTTGTTACATTTAGTTATTTAGTTGGTAGAGGGTGAAGAGGCATGCATGCCACAGTGCACATAGAGGTCAGAAAACAACTTGCAAGAATCAATTCAATTCTCTCCTTCAGCCTTGTCTGTTCTGATGGCTGCATGACCATTGTCGAGCCTGGTAGCAAAGTCCAGAAAGGGAACGTACTTTTTGTTCTCTTTCGCCATTCCTCAGAGTGCTAGAATAGAGTAAATTCTCCATGAGTACTTATATGATACATTGATTCATTAGTTTGTGGGAAATACAAATGAGTTAAGTACTTAGAGCCTCTGATATGAACTTTTAAATACAAAACTATCATTCATTATTACCATAATTACCTTAAATAACTTTGTGATGGAAATTAAGATTAATGTGCACTTTTCCTCATACATTTCTCTTATATCTCCCCTTCTATAGCAGTGTTCCCCACAGTCTGACACATATTGTAGCTCTGGAAAACATCCATGCCCCCAGGTACATAGAATTCCAATATATGAACTATATACAAGATGTCAAAGTACACAGATATGTACCACAGAGCTAGAAGACTTGTTTAAAATAATATTAAATTGTTTTCAACTCTTCATTAGTTCACTGTGGGTGGTCATGTCTTGTCATTAGTTTTTGTTTTTAATAATAAAATAATAATAGTAATAATAATAATAATTCTTCCTACACTTCTCACCCCACTCTAAATGCTGAACTATTTTTTCCAGACTGATTAGTTACCAGCAAAACAAAGTCTGTTTCTTTCCCTGGACATGTTCCTAGTTTCCAGTTAAAACTGGGTTCTTCACCATATAAAATGATGATACAGTTTAATATGGAAATATATGAGCACTAGCAGGAAAGGGATTCATAGCCAGTACAGGAATTCTAGTCAGTTAATAAAGATTATGGTTCTTGTCACCTGCTATTTGTTTAAAAAAAAAGGCAATATTTACTCAGTCCAGTATATTCACTAAAATCTGACCTTAGCATTACAATAATTACATGTCTTGCCTCACATACAGCCTTCTAAAGTTATAATTGTCCAACCACCTCTAATGACTTTTTTCTCTACCTGGTTTTATAACACATTCATGATCTCAGGTTTTCTAATCTCTCCTAAACTACTTCTAAAAATTCCAGTCTCCATATCTTACCAGCCTCCATGTCTTGACATTCTCATCCATCACCTTTCCACCTTTGTCTCTACAGTCTTTCTAGGGTGGGTTTGTTTTGTTTGCTTTCTGTGTTAACATTGAATAGTAACACATATGACACTCCATTATATCTTGGCTTTCTGACTCAGGTTTCTGGCTTACTCCTAGAGCACACCTGAATTTGAAGGTACTCTGTTACCATGGTCTTTACCCTAAGCCTCTCTTCAAATCCTACAGATTCCTGCATCACCACTCTGCACTTAACCTCAAGTTCTTTATTAGAGGAGAGTGTAAAACTATCCCCTTCAATATCTGCAGAGGAAATAAGGGGTGGGGGACTAGAAAGCAGAACAGCTGAGCTTAATTAATAACTTTGATGCCTTAGCCTGTTCAGCTTCCACAACACAGATGCCTCACATTTGGTGACACAATGTCACAGGAAGGTTCAAATTTCAAAGACCAGGGAAATTCAAGAACAAGGTATAAGCAGATTGGGTTTCTAGTGAGGGTTCACCAGGCTTACAGGTGTTCACTTCCTTGATAAGTCCTCACATGGCAGAGTTGAAGAGGAAAGTCATAGGAGTGGGGATGGTATGGAATAAAACTCTCCAGTATCTCAGAGGACCACTAATCCTATTATGAAGTACCATTCCCCATCATCTCATCTAAACCTAATTACATCCCAAAGCCCCCTCTACAAATACTATTCAGATTATAAGACTTGATAAGTAAAATGTTATTTTTAAAGTCCATAAAATATATTAAGAAATCAACCACAGAGAAGAACCAGTTATAGAAAGTAAAAATTATTTTATGATCCATCGTCTTTAAACATAGTGCCATAAAATTTGAAATTAAGTCAAAAGATATAATCAAAATTCTAATCATAAACTAATAGCAACAGTAACAAGATACATTCAAATATATAGGTTGTAACTTGAATTGTTCTAAAAAATTGAAAGGTTTGATTTTATTTTGAAAAAGAATGAATAAAAATGGACAGAGCATCCAAACAAAAGAATAGCAAAAAATAAACAACCATAAAATAAAAAGAAGTAATTGATAAATTTAATTTAATAAAATTAATGAAATAGAGCATTAAAACAAAAAATATAAATAGATAGATATCTCTAGGTTTTGAGTGTGATTTGCTTTTCCATACTATTAAGCCAATGACTCTATTTTTATAATTAAATACTAATTTCCAGCAGGTTATCCTATTTCATATATTATTTATGGCTAATAAATGCAAATATATCCTTCAAATGCCCTGCTCTTTAGAAAATATTTGCAATGTAAGGACCTATAAATTGCACCTTTTTGCTTATGTGTTCATGAAATTCATATATGTCAGTAATTACAGTTTTCCCCTTTTGTAGCTATATTAATGATTTTGGTCTTCTGAAATTATAAGCAGATACCAGAGGCTTCAGAGAAGAAAAGCAGTCCTTACCCTAAGGTTATTTAGAATCCAGTAGAAATAATGGCAATAATATATGTGAGTACATATATCTATTTACTGTGTGCCAAATATGGAACTAAGTATTCTGTGTAAAGCTATCTCATAGTAGCTTTTAGAAATTGAAAGAACATAAAGATACCATGTCTGGAACCTCATAATTATATGGCAAACATTAAAATGATGGTATGATCCAGTTGCCAGGGAAACAAGGCAGGGAAGCTCAGCCTGGTCCAAGGAGGAGTAGCTTACTAAAGAGTGTCTTAAAGCAGTAATTACATGAAGAAAGGGAGGTTAGCTCACCACAGGCAAAAGGAACATAAACAGGGCATGGAAGTGTATGTTTGCAGAGTACTTCTGGGGACTTAGAAGCAGTTTTATCTTGTTAGATTTAAGATGAAGAAAAAATCAAAATGATGAGATGCCTTAACCTGTCATGATTAGCTGCTTGAACACCTTAAGCAGGCAGTGACACATACAACTTTTTGAGTTTTAAAAAGACAGAGTCCATGGTATAGTGACTATGGGAGAGCAGCACAGCAAAGGACAGTGAAGTGAGAAGGCAAAATGCAGGGGAGAGTCAGAAAGTTGAGTTTGAGGCCAACCTGAGCTACATAGTGAGATCCTGTCTGAAACAACGGTAAAAGGAAAAGCTGGTAGAAAAGGAGATAAGACAAGAGGGGAGGAGACAGATTCATAAAGGAAAGAAAATACCAAGGAGGAAATGTTATGGTTAGCCCCAGACTGTAGTCAATTATAATTATTTTCCACATAGTTGGCCTTGACTATCAACTATGTTTAGTGGTTTGACTGTTTAATGTTGGGGATGGGATCTAAAATTAGTTAGAAAATGTGATTTAAATCACATATACAAAAAAGGGGGGCTTCCATCCAAGAGAACCTGACAATATTTTAAGGATATTCACATAAACACACACCCCAGTATATTCTTCATACTCACTTGCACTCCACAAATAGAAGCTGATGAAGACATGAGAAGTATGTGCCAACACCAAAAACTTGAACAAAACTGAGGCATAGTCAGAAACTCACTTATCACTGTCTAAGATTTCCTCTTAGTGGGGTTGATAAAGAAAGATATCAGCAACATAATCAGTCATTGCCCTTCATCCTCAACACTCAAAGCAAAGCGACTTGAGTGACTATGATCTTCTCCAGCAAGCCCACACCTTTTTAATCCTTCCCAAACAGTTCCACTGACTAGGCATCAAGTATTCAAACATGAGCCTATGGGGGCTTTCTCATTCAAACCATCCTAACCCTGGAAAATCAATATTCTTTTGATAAAATTGCAAGTCATATTTTGCCTCTAATTAGAAATGTATGAGGTTATTCTTTTTAATTTAATTATTTTTATGTTATGGGTATTTTGCCTGCATATATGTTTGTGCACCACTTGTGCACAGTACCCTCAGAGACCAGAAGAGGGCTTTGGATAGCCTAAAACTGGAGTTACCAATAGCTTTGAGCAGCATGTAGGTTCTGGAAATCAAATCTAAGTCCTCTGGAAAAGCAGCTAATGCTCTTAACCACTGAGCCACGCCTTTGGCCCAGGAGGCTGTTCTTGTAGGAAGAAAGATTAAGAGTGATGAGCTCTCCCTTCCTTACCCACTACTGTCAGTCTCTTAGTTTTAAACCACTGGATAGAACCAACAAATGCTTGATGAGCCTTGTGTTGCCACTTCATACCAGAGCTCCATGGTCCACTGGCACAGTTCTTCAGTTACTCTCACAGTTCCTTTGACAGCAATCCTGGGAAGCAAGACAAGCCTGAGTACACCAAGCTAGGTGCAGCCTCTTTAATTAAATAGGTCATTTTGGAATTTTAGTATTTGGATATCCTAAAGTTTCCATGTAATCTTGTTATAGAATCATTTATCATTGCACAAAGGACATAGTCTGGGTTGAGTGTGGCTTTGGCAACATTTAATTAAAGAATTGTTTGATTAGCTAAAGTATACCAGTTGTGTAGAGTATATGAATGTAGTACATCCATCTTAGCATAGCTCATCTCACATAGTTCCTCTAACATCAAAACATTGTGGACTGCGTTAACAACCAGGTCTTAAGTCATGTATCTATAGATACATTTCTCTCTGAGCCAGCTTAACCAAACCCTTTTTAGTGTCATCTGGTTATTGGTCTATGTTGACTATACTCTAATATAAACTAAATGGTTATACAGGGGGACATAGTACCTATATAACCATGAGATGGTGTTTCTACTACCTTTACCTATAGAATATTACAAAACCCACATCTAATTCTTTTCTCCCACATATATACTTGTCTAATCCAAAGGCATCCTGAGAGCACATTATGGATAATGTCTCAAACTCACAGGCAAGGAAGGCATGGTAATCAAACTTGATCGCATCTTAACAAGCAAAGTGGGATTTGGGGTCAGACTGTCTAGGGCTATCTACCCTGAACTGGCAAATCTCACTGGCAGTTTAGGGGTCTTGAAATGTAAAAGTAGCAATTACTGTTTTCTTGTGCAGTGACTAAATGGCTCAGTTAAGAAAATATTTATTTTTAAATGACAACTTGTCCGATTGAGGTCGTACGCCATGTTGAGGACTGACCCAGGTACCTGTGCTAAGGCCAGCACCTAGGTAATCAAGTACCCTGTCACAGTAGCCTCCAGGGCTTTCTTATCATCTCTCCTCTGCTGAGCCAGTGAAAGGAGATTTTGCTGGCTGGGCTGTGAACAAGTGTTGTCAGCACAGGTCCCCTGTGTGGCTGACATTTGTCTGGAGTACCTTCAGTAGTGTAGGCCCCCTAAGACGCCTTTGCAGATGCTGCACAAACTGTGCCTTTTACTGAGGTCAGCACCCCACACTTTTGCTGAGTTCCATGCACAATCTGCTGAATAACTGCTACATTTAGCATCATCTGTAAAAACACAGAGACTCATTCAATGTCAGGCAGAGTTACTATAAACTGTAATGATTCACCAAGATAAAAATACTATGCAGCTAATGCTTAAGGCCTTTAGCAATATGCTCAAGTCAACAGTCAAAAAAAACTACACAATTCATATATTTTTTAAATGCTGACCCATGTGTCAGCCCTTCTGCATGAACTATGCTCTCCAATTGCCCCTGTGTACTATTTTCTGATATTCTCCTACATTTAATTCTCCATTTTAATTACAGAATGTTTCTACTGGTACTCTTCAGTACAGAGTCAAAAAGTAAACAGAGTAAATGTGCTCTGGAGGCAGGCCAGCTCCCAAAGAGGAATACAGAATGGAGGAGGCTGGGTTATGCTTGCCCCACTTTTCCTTCCAAACTTCTGGGATGCAGAACTCAGAATATTACATTCACAGGGCTTCCTACTCAGGCAGGAAACTGGAAATGAATGAACATCCTTCCTTTTCTGTATTTGTTTATATCCCCCAGTAAAGCATTGCTATTTCGATAGGTTAGATAGTTCAGATTGAATAACATTTGAATTGTAAAAGAATTTAAAGAAAACTACAGGAATAATTAATTGATTAGGTAAATCTTTTAATAACTATATCACCCTACTGACTATGTAGATATACAAATTGTAATTTTTTTATAAAGTATTTCCCAGTTGAAATGATCCCCATGGATGAACATTAATGATTTGAAACCTTTTGATCTATTATTTTAAAAGGAGAAATTCACATATTTTAAATAGGTAACTTTTCACAGTATAGCTTAAATGCAGACCTAGAATTTGAAGAGTCTAGATGAAAAAAAAAAAAAAAAAAAAAAAAAAAAAAAAAAAAAAAAAACCCAGATTCTATGTCAAATTATAATGTGGCCAAGAACTAAATAATGTGAACTGCAGACAGGTGCCCTTGGGAAACGCTTTACCTGTTGTGGTGATAACTGTCTCTTCCAATCCAGTTATTTTACTCAAGGCCAATACCTGGCCTCTGTGATCTTCATACATTCACTGAACCCCCTCCAAGTGTTGAACTAACAATCTGCACACCTTCAATATGGCATGCCTGGTTTTCTGCTCTAACCCACTGTCTAACCCACTAATAACCAAAAGGAAGAAACTCATCAGCTGATTCATAATGTGCAATCATTATCTCAAAGAGCTTCATGTACTGTCAAGAGCCAAAGGGTTTGCATCTCATTGATAAAGGCACCTTACCTCAGAAGAACATCTTTCTGATTAGCGCGGCCACCTGGAACCTTTTTCAAATAGAATACTGCTTACTGTTTTGCATTATGCTTTCCTAGCTTTGAGGGTGATGGGCAATTCATGTCATGTAAATGATTCCTCCTACATTTGTATTGAGCTGGTCTATTTTTTTTTATTTGTATGTTGTCTCTAGAATTGTCAGAAAATGCATTGTTGTAGCTTAGACCTGAAATGTCCCTCATGGCTCCTGTGTTTGAACACTTGGTCTTGGTCCCCAGCTTCTGACACTATTTTGGAAGGATATGGCTGGGGGAGTGGGTCACAGTCATAGGCCTTTGAGAGCTGGACACAACCCTGTTTCCTTCTGTAGCACTCAGCTTCCTGATCTACAAAGATGAGAAAAAAGTGAGTCTTCAAGCTACTGCTACCTCAACTACTGTGCCATCCCCACCAAGATAATAGGCTGTATCCTCTGATCTGTGAACCCAAACAATCCTTTTCTGCTTAAGTTACCTCTATCCGGTACTGGATCACAGTGATAAGAAAAGTAACTTGATAATGTATAAACTTAGGATTACTGTGCTGCTACTAAAGTATCACTGCAAACCATCAAGATGACTCTGGCTGCATGGAGCTTGTCATACCTAACTATCCTGAGTTCAATCTCTGGGATTCACAAGAGAGAAACACAGAACTGATTCTGATTCCTATAAGTTGTCATCTGATCTCAACACATATGTTGTTACAAGTGTGCTTACACACATATATACATACACACATGCATGCACACACCAAATGCAACTGAAAATGTCACTTACATCTAAGATGTGTAAGTGGAGACTATATGATGTTTTTCTTTCTTTGAATTAGGAGCTGAAGCTAACTTCATGTTAAAAGTCCGTCCTCTGAAGAAATACCCTGTGGATCTTTATTATCTGGTGGATGTGTCAGCATCAATGCACAATAATATAGAAAAATTGAATTCTGTTGGAAATGATTTATCCAGAAAAATGGCGTTTTTCTCCCATGACTTCCGTCTTGGTTTTGGTTCATATGTGGATAAAACTGTCTCACCTTACATTAGCATCCATCCAGAGAGGATCCATAACCAGTGCAGGTAGCTAATGTTTCATGGGGATAATATTAAAAGAATCTTTCTTATGAAAAAAAAGCTCATGTTATTTGTTCTTATAGACTCACCATATTTCAAAATATTGTCTTATTAAATAAAAGTTTAAAATATTTGAGGAGGATCTTTGTTCCTCTATGGAAACATTTGCCTGTAGCTTAGGTTTTAAGTTATATTCCTTCAAATATTGTTTATTCACCTTTTGTCATACAAAATAATCTTACCTATTATTAGTAACCCTGTATGAATTTCCAACAATGAGGCTGACATGCACATAAGTACCTGTGGAAATATATGCCTCCTTTGTGGTTGCTCCAAATTTATTAAATTTAGGTTTGACACATTTTAGAGTATTTATCACCTCAATGCTACACTGATACCTTACTGTATTGTGATGGTATATATTTATGTTGTTAATGATGTAACTAACTTCCTGAAAGACGAGGGATAAAAAATAAGAATTTGATTCTAAATAGCATTTGCCTCCCCAGGGAAAGAAAACTAACTTCAAGCATGCAAGTTTTCTTAGAGTCATCTGTTGAATTTTCAGAGAAATGACTTTGTAAATCTCTTATTCCATAAATCATTTTCTTTAAAGATATTTTCTACTTCTATAAACTGCTCAAATAATTTCACTCTACACATTCCAACTTGTAGACTTCGAGAAGTCTTCTCCTAATTGTTATTTCTTTATCATTCACTGTGGTTTTCTGAGGTCAGGTGTTATTTTGTTGCTCAGACTGACCCTAAACTCATGAATCCTCCTGCCTCTGCATCCTGAGTACTTGGGTTACATTATGCCCAGCTTGAACAATCTCCTTGAAGGAGAGGCCACCTGAGGACTGAGTCTCTTTCTGTAATACAAGAGTGTTTATCAAAGTCATTCTCATGCATTTTACTACTCACTAATAATTCCACAGCAAGCATCATTTTCAAAATTAGTGTGATATCTTTTTAGAAATAATAAGGTAATATGCTATTTGAGCTGATTCACAAACTATCCCTTTGGATGTGTTTCTCATCAGCTCCAGGGCCAACTGTGATAGGAAATTACTAAAAATCTTTATGTTCCTTTAAACAAAGTGTTCATTAGCATACTGAAGCACTTCATCGTCCTGTGTTCACGAGACACATAGAATCTTCTTCATTTTTAACATTAATCATACAGTTCTATTTCTGATCACAAACAAGTTTCACCAACATTGAATTCTCTAATCTTATAAATTTTTATGGTGTAAAAATTTCCCTACACCTCCAAAATAATCCCCTTCTTTCTTTTACCAACTACATAATTTGACTATTAGTAGCACTTTGAAAAATTTAAGAAAGCATAGAAAACTAGATTTTGGACTTCTTTTTCCCACACAGTGACTACAATTTAGACTGTATGCCTCCCCATGGATACATCCATGTGCTGTCTCTGACAGAAAACATCACTGAGTTTGAAAAAGCAGTTCACAGACAAAAGATATCTGGAAACATAGACACTCCTGAAGGAGGTTTTGATGCCATGCTTCAGGCTGCTGTATGTGAGGTAAGAAGTTTTGCATGCTGAGTGTTTTAGATCTCAGATGTAGCAGAGGGTATAAGAGTTTTATGTTCTGGTTGGTTTGTGGAGCAGAAACAGCATGGAAGAATACATTTTTAAAAAATCTCATTTCTCATCACTATTAGGATTCATTTTGGTATATGCTGGGATAGAGGGGCCAAGTTGGGGAAAGGCTATAGAGAGAAGACAAAATTTTACAAAGGAGATGTTCTTTGCTTGTATACACCCCAGGAAAAAGCCAGAAAGAGCCTGTTATCCCATTTTCGTCATGTTGTCCAGCCTATTCTTCCTCCAGTGGGGAAGTAAAGGGTAAACAAATGCATGGGTATGCTATTTTAGAGACACTACATCATTCAAGCCTGACTTGGTGTTTGTCAATTCAAATATATCGTTTACTTGAGGCAAAGACCACAGTGAGATCCATGTCATTGTACAAGGTCTAATTACATGTTTATTTTAAGAGTCACATTGGATGGCGAAAAGAAGCTAAAAGATTGCTGCTGGTGATGACAGACCAGACATCACATCTTGCTCTTGATAGCAAGCTGGCAGGCATAGTGGTGCCAAATGACGGAAACTGCCATCTGAAAAACAACGTCTACGTCAAATCGACAACCATGGTAATGTAGCAACAGCTCCTTCCTAGCTACACTGATTCCTTGGGCTAAAATGCAAGTTTAAATTGTCAATTCAGCCATTCTTGTCTATACCTATAGAGCAGTATAGTAAAATCACTGCTCAAGAAAGTTGATGGCTAAAAGACATTGGCATTGTCTAGTAGCTGACTCTTTGACAAGCTACTACGAATGGTAGAATTTCTGAAAGAAAGTGATACAAGAGATTGTTTTCATGGGATTCAAAGGCCTTGAAAGAAAGAAAAACATGGCATTTGTTTTATAGAAATAAGCTGCTTCTCTGAGGTTGGTATCTATAAATAGAATAAGAAGTGATAAGAAAAATGGATTGGTCTAAGAAATCTTCAGAATACAGTACTAAATAAGCTAAATAAAAATCATTGGGAAAAGCATAAAACAAGGCAGACTTTGTATACAGACACCACTCATCCTCCCTCTGCAACACATCTTTGTGTAGGACTGCTTGTTAGACGAAGCCTATCTGAATTGCTCCCTAGAGGTTCGCATAAGATTTGAAGCGTGTATTTAAATACAACCTTTTATCACCACATCTTCCCTGGTATTAGCTAATTGCAGATATTTTTTAAAAAGGAATAACAAAGTATCGTTTGTGTCTGACGTTGACAGCTATTTACTTGGAAACGTTTTCAACAAAGCTGCCAAGTTTCTCAGCTCACAAGCCCCATTGTCTAGTACGACATAAACTAGTCATGGTGGTGCCAGCTTGAAATTCCAGCATTCTGGAGGTAGAGACAAGGGGATCAGAAATTCAATATCATCCTCAGCTATATAGCAAGCTCAAGACCAACCTGGACACATCAGACTCTGTTTCAAATAATATAATAAATGAAATAATAAACTATAATAAATAAATTCAATCCTGAGCATATTTAAAATTCAGGCTTTGGAATAACTACAGGGGCATCTTCTCTCCTGTGCAACTACATTGCATTCTAGTTACTCATCTCTTATCTAGCTTGCTTTCTACTTGGCCTCATTGAATCTAGGGTAGAGGTCTAATGTGTTCCTTGGCAATGGAAAAGGAGACAGGAGGAGCTACTCTATTTTGAGACAGAGGGAAGCTTTTTAAAGGAGAAATGACAATGGTATGATTCCCAAGTCCTATTATTCTTTTGAAGTCTTGCCAAGTTACTGACATCATCTCTTCATCAGTATATTTGAAAGGATGTTGTGGCTCATGCAGGGATGAATCTTTGAGCAAAAATAAAATGTCATGATATTTGACCTAGGTTATGTTAAAAAAAACTTGTGGGGATAAGTTATAATTTTGTATATAATTTTTGTAGGATTTTAAACCCCATTTGCGTTATTGTGATATGGAAAAACAGGCAATGCATCATGCCCTTCTTTTGTGTCCTCAGCCATTATTTAGTGGAATGACTTTTACACATGTCATTCCTGTGATTTATTGGGTAAATCAAAGAGAAGTGCACTTAATAATAACTTAAAGAACACCTTTATTTCCATTACACCAGATCTGTATTTTATAACATTTATTTCAGTTCTCTTTTTTACTAAAATAAATTTTCTTTAGCAATTTCAAAGTCACAAAGGCATTTATAATTAATATTGACATAAGACAATTCCATTTAAGCAAAGACTTATAATCTCTTAATAAAGAAATTTGTTAATTATTTTTGCCGCTCTTGATTAAGAAATGGGCTATTCAGTGTCAGAAAGTGTTAAGAATCCTTTCACTTTTCATTATGTGTCCTGGATGCATTAATAAAAATACTTATTCTTTAGCACTCTTAAATACTTCCAGAAAGCTGGAAGCCTGTATGTGGTTTTAACAAATATTGTTGCATCTTGTGTTTTTTTTTTAACTAACAAAATACTTGATAGCAGTTGACTGTACTATTTGTTTTCAACTGCAAACATGCTGAGAATATTTTTGCAGTTATTTTATGAAGCCAAATTTGAATGTTCTACATGTTCACAGAAAACTAGCCAGGAAATAATCTCTGCAAACAATACCTAGATGAACATATCCCTTAATTGAAAGCAAATGCTACATGCAAAAATCACCTACCCAGGATAAAAGGAGTCTGGCTCTGTTTCTCTAGAATGTCTGGAAAGGAATTCAACTAATAACTAAAAACTAAGCTCAAAAACATTTAAATTTAATTTGCAAGTTTATGGGACAAGCTATCTTGATTAAATTAAATGTTTGGGTTAAAACATTTAAGGAGAAAACATCTATTCCCATTCTTTTTGAAAAGCTTACACATTAGTTCTTGCCCTTCTTCACCAAGTAGAGTTTCATGATTACAGTTGACACTATCTGGGGCAGAGGAGACAAATTTAAACACCCCAGAAGCCAGGGGAACAGGGTTAATGAGTGAGGTAGATCCACCAAAGCACAGTTAAGAGCATGCCTACAGTGTTTACTGTTAACAGTCTTATTTAAAATGATCTTCTACTAAGTAGTCCTTCTGTGCATTCCTTTTTACATTTTGGAAGCACAACCTCACAGCCCAGAAGTAGGGATAATGCTTTTCTTCTCTTGGGTAAATATGGTAACTGTCAGAAGCTGAACATAATCCCACTCTACTCCATGGCAGAGCCTGCAATAAATGCCAGTCAATGGACATCAAGACCTGGCCACTTCTCACTATTGGTATGGGCTTAGTAATTCCAGAATCCTGGAGCAAAGCCTTTTTATTCAGTAGTCCATTTATGTAAGATAGTACTGCCATAATTCTCAGAAATATAAACTAGTATTTCTATATGCCTTAATCACATGGAAACAGGACCTCAGATACCTTAAAACTGTGTCCTGGTCACATGGTGTGCTGATCACCATCCCCTCTCTATGACACCTACCTGAGATGATCAGCTTGTAAAGAGGTAGGGTTTATTTTGAACCACAGTTTGGGAGGCTGTGGTCCATGAATGTTTGTCCTCATTGCGGTGGTGGTAAAACTGCTTACCTTGTGACCAGGGAGCAAAAGAAGGGAAGAGGGCCAGGGACCCAGAGTTTTCTCCCAGGGCATACCCCAGTGCCCTGAACACTTCTAATAAACCCCACCAGTCAAAGGTTCCACCTTCACCCCCTAGATTCACAGTGTGGACCAGGCTTCTACCATGTGGGGTGTTGAGAGGCATTTAAGGTCCAAACTAAGGACAAAGCTGGCAGCTGCAGAGCTAGGAAATGGAGCTCCAGCATCGTTGCTCTGTCCAGAGCACCAGTTCTTGATTTTCTTTGGGATATTTCACTTTTAAGAGGACATTTCCATGCCAAAAACATTTTAGCTATCGTGGCAGAGGGAGGGGTTCTACCATTTAACAGGCAGTCAAACAGTATGTTTCACATCCTCCATTGCATAGAACACCTGTACAGACTGTATTGCATAGAACACCTGTACAGACACTCTCAAAACAAACCGGTATCTAGCCCCAAATGTTGGCAGCCCCACTTCTGCCTAACCTGCCCTGTGCCATTACCAGAATCTACCATGTACTTAAAAAGCCAGGCTGTTGAGACAAAAGTAGACAAACAACCTTTCAAGTTTTCATCTCCAAATACATTTTCACTCCCACACTGTCTCCACTTTGTTTTACTCCTCTAAAACATAAACTCACTGAAAGTGAAAGTTTCAATATATTATATTTCTCAGTACTGCAAACTTTAACTTACCCTCCTAACTTATTTTTACTTAGGAAGAAGAGACTCTTTAACACTTTCTTTGTCCCCCTGGATATACATATTATTATAATTCAACTGTACTTCCCAAACAGTAATCTCTTTGACTGAAAGTGTTCCTGTCAACCTCTCTTCCCTCCTGACATTTATAAGCCACTTCCCACAAACTTAATTACTTAGTGGTGCTCCTGGCATGTTCCTTCCCTTCTCCCTTTTGCCTCTAAAATGTACCTTATCTCCATTAATTATTTTCAGAGTTTAGAGAAGCAATATAATGGGTTAGGTGGAGGGAGGAGGGGATATTTGCTAGAATTGAGGAGTCATGACATCACCAGGACAGGGCAGCTGGCTGAGAGGGAGTACATTCTCCTGCTCACAGAAAAAAGGACATAAAAGATAAAATGCTTAAAAGATACTGTGCTGCATGGAGGAGGGGTGAGGCAGCTTCAGAAATGGTAATTAATCCATAGCCACTTGTCAACAGTGGTTTATTTACACATATGTTAGACATTTATAATCTAAAAAAAATCTGCCTTGAGGTACTTGGGATTATTCTTTTAAGACAGATTTCTCTCTAGGGGCAAAAAATGTTCTTTTAAACTTAGAAGTCTGACGAAGCTTTTGACCAGCTTGAATAAATGTTCTAGACTTGAATTTTGTATAATTTTGTCTAACATGACTTCCTGTTTGTGGATAAGAAAGGAAATTTAAAAGGCTCCTAAAGCTACTCACATTTTCAACTGTTCTTTAAATATTGACTTTGTGTGGATTAAGTATAAGCTGGTTAAAAACATGTGGGTTTTTTTCTTATTTCAAATGAAATGTTTTTAAAAAGTAAGAAGAGTGAGTGCTTGGCAAGCTGTTACTATTTTTTTGTCAAAGAAAAAATATTTAAAAAGTAACTGTTGCTATTAAAATAATATTCCCAATGTATCTAGATTTGTCTTACTTTTTACTTACTCCCTGTAGCTTAACTGGTATTACGCAAACTGTCACAAATCTATTTTAAGGTCATGTACTTTATTAGGAACAGGAATAGGAATTTGGCTGGAAGAATTTATACTTAGGAATTTTTTTTTCTATTACTTTAAAATTACATTCCTAAGAATTGCTCTGGGCAGAATTTTTCTTATGCAAACCCATGTGTTAACACTTTTCAGGCCTTTTTGTGAATTGGTTTCATATCACATAAATGCAACTAATAAAAACAAATACAGACAGAGTTGGGCCCAAGGCCTCATGTATGCTAAACATATTCTATAACACCAAGCACACCTGCTGCCCTAGTGGAATTTTTAAAAACAAGGCTGTATCTGTCCATATGCATAAATTTTAAATGCAGGCCACAGAACATTGGCTATGAGTAAGACTAGTTAATTTAGGTTTGTTACTAAATTCACATAGTCTTCATATTACAGAGACATTAACTAAGTTAGATTAACATTGGTGGGTATAACCTGGTGTAACCTGGTATGATGGTTTAAAAGAAAATGGCCCACAAAAGGAGTGGCACTATGAGGAGGTGTGGCCTTGATAGAGTAGGTGTGGTCTTGTTAGAGGAAGTGTGTCACTGTGGAGGTGGGCTTTGGGGTCTCATATATGTTCAAGCTATGCCCAGTGCGACAGTCTACTTCCTGTTGCCTGCAAGTCAAGATGTAGAACACTCAGCTACTTCTCCAGCACCATGTTTGCCTGCATGCCACCATGTTATGCCATGATAATGGACTACACCTCTGAAAATATAAGCCACCCCAATTGAATGTTTTTCCTTTATATGAGTTGCTGTGGTCATGGTGTCTATTCACTTCAATAGAAACCCTAACTAAGACACCTGGTAAACTACAGAACAGCTTGACCTTGACCTCCATGAAGTTAGGTAGGCTCAGTCACACAACCCTTTTTTGCTCCTATACTTAGGCACCAATGAATAGCCAGAGGCCACAGCAAGTGGAGTCTGACATCATCCCTCTGTGGTTGTCTAATCATGAACCCATTGTTTGAGACAATCAGTTTAATTCCTAGATGAACATTTATGGAAAGAAACAATACCTCTGTTGTGCCTTACTATATAACAGTAAAAAGCAACTTCTGCAGTTGTCGAACAGGAGGACAAGGCATTGTTAAGAATTGAAGCCAGGATCCTTTGTGCTCTGGGAAAGAACCCTACTACTGCATTCTCATCCTTGAACTAAACTGTATTTCCTTTCCTAACTCATCCCTAGCCTTCTAACAGCCACCACACACCAACAAGCTACGTTTGGCTTTTCACATTTTATTTACCAAGGTAAAATGGCTCACAATATATCATACAACAAAAAAAGTATAATAACAAATTAAGGGGTCATTCATCTTCACTCTATATAGGAAGTTAAAGTAGAAATTTTAGTGTGATTAGTTTTAAATACCTACTGAATACATCTTTCTAATTTAATGTACTAGTACCATCTTTCTAATTAACCAGCAACTGTAAAAAGTGGACCTCATGCAAATGTTAGAGGATAGAATTGAAGGCTTTTGTTATCCAAGTGAAAGCCATGGGGTTTTCTACATCTAAAGAGTGTGCTATGTCACAAGTCAAATCAAATGTTTGCATGCACACACACACATATACACATAAATGTGTGCAAAGATGTATATGTGCACACACACCGGATATGTATAAACAAATATATATTTTTAATTGTTTCTTAATTGAACTTCAAAACTTTCTGAGTTCTACCTCAGAAGGCACTGTCTCCACTTCTGAGTATTATGCTATCTCTCAGTTACATCATTTTCAGTTCACATAAACCTAACAAGGTTCTGATCCTCACTTTATTGTGTGAATTTGACCTTTTTTACTTTTCTGAGTAGTAGACTTTGATGGAGCTCTGCTTGCAAGACATCCTGACTTCATTGATATTGGTGTTGCATTTGCAAAGAGTTTACATGTCCCTTGACTGCCATAAGCAAGTGGACTCACTGTTATTCTAAGGCACTTGGTTTCTCCATTCTGAACGTCTGGAGATGTGTGAGGTTGAGCTGCTGAACTTCACTCCCTTCTCTGTTTCATTGTCCATTACAGGAACATCCGTCACTAGGGCAACTTTCTGAAAAGTTAATAGACAACAACATAAATGTCATTTTTGCAGTTCAAGGAAAGCAGTTTCATTGGTACAAGGTATGTTCATGCCTGCAACATCAAAGTTAAAATGCTTGGATTAGTGGATGAATTGAGGCTGTTTTCAGAAGCAGGGATGAGGGTTCTGGAATTCTGATACACTATGTAAATTTAATAATGTCTCAAGGTGAACTTTATAGTATCTTATGTTAGCATTTAGGTGTAAATTCTAAGTCTGTGACACTCTAGGACCATGACATGTGGGCAGTGAAAGCTGGGTGAAAACTATACTCAATACACAAGGGCACAGCCTGACAACTAAGCTGGTACTGAATGTAACAATAATGGGAAACTCCCATCAGATGAGAAGTATTTCATATTCCATCTCTGTCCCTTTCATGTCTGAAGTCCTGCTTGTACCATGGTTCATGGCCATGTCCTTGAAATAGGGTAAGACTAGAGAACAACAGCTGTCTGCTCTTTATTAATTTTTTTTGGAGAACTTCATATATAATCACTGTATTTACATAATTTCTACCCCTTCTTTTTCCTTCAACTCCTCACATGCCCCTCAACTCTTCCTCAAATTAATAACATCTTATTATTGATATATATATATGCATATATGCATATACACATAATATAAATCCTGCTGTTTTAGTGTTGCTTTTATGTACATGTGTTCAGGTCTGACTTGGGATTAGATAATTTATTAAGACCTGTCAGAAACTCATCCCTAGAGAAAAGTGATTTTTCCTTTTCTTGATTGCCTGTAGCTTTTCATCTAGGGGTGGGGCCTTGTGAAAATACTCCCATCCTTCTTGGTATGTTGACTAGTGTCATCATTATGCAGGTCTTGTTGAGGCAGCCATATTGTTGAGATTTCATGGGTGAAGCTTCATAGTCATATGAAGCAAGCATCTGAAGCAGGCATCCTGGTCCTCCTTCCTTACAATCTTCCTGCCCTTCTTCCATGATTTTCCAGGAGCCTCGGGTGTAATTGTATTGTAGATGCACTGATTTTTCAACAGCACCAACACACCTAGCTTTGATCTAGATTATGAAGTAAAGAGAAAACAGAAGTCATGAAAATGGCTAAGCCAGCCAATACTGTGTACATAAAAATCATCTCTGTGGTTCTCAGAACCCTTGAGTGTATGTGAGCCTCCTAAGCAAAGCAAATGTTGTGCATCATTACCAATCTGGAAGTGTGATGTAGCTCCCAGCAGAGAAGTGTTCCGAGCCTGTGGCACTGCTGTCTCTCACAGCCTTCTTAGAGTGTCTCTTTCGGCTACTCAGCTACTTGTTTCCAGGAGAACATAATAACCTCAATTGTCCTCTCTTCACTCAGCCTTCATCTCCTTTACAATTTTTTCTTCTTCCTTCTACTCTCTAAACCTCCTGCAGTGGCCCATCTGCTTTGCCTGTCTGTTTGTTTACTTACTTACCTACTTACTTATTTATTGATTTTGAGCCCTTTGAGCAGCCACATTTTCTTTTGACTTCAAAAAAAAAAATTCTGAAGCTCATTTCCATCTTCCACAAAGTTAGTGTTTCCTTCACAAGTTTACCTCATACCTAATGACAATGCTATCAACCTAAAAGTGCAGTTTTAAGTGTATCACTTGTTCTGTTTGAAATTTATGATGAAACTTTAATTCCTTGATTCCCCAAATATATAAACATACCATGTAATCATTTTTTAAAATAATAGCAAATCAACATTCACGTGAGTTAGTTCTGGTCCAAACTGAAAGGTGCAAACCACCAATGGCACAAACAGCTTCTGTTTGCTGAGTACCAGCCAACTTTCAGACACTGAGCTCAGAAATAGCCATTCTTCCAGTCCTCTTAGCTACACGTAACAAGGGGAGTATTATGAAGATGCTCATTTTAAGATGAGCAAACATTTAGAGAGGTTAAAAGCTTGCCTGGTTTCCTAATGACTCAAATCTTGGGCTCTTAACCTTTAAGGTTAACAGCTGACCTTGAAATTCTATTCAGCTTTTTGTGTCTTTTGCCTCCTGCTTCTCTACTGCTTTTTGTTTCTTCATGTGTTGTTGACACCAGGGCTTATCCTTCCCTTTGTAAATCTGCCATTGAATGATAAAATAGAAAATCAGGTTTATTATTAACTGAATTATGCGCAAAGTAAGAATCACTGGGCTCTCCAAGCCTGACAAGCTCTGCTCAGAATCCAGTACCCCTACTCTCAGCACTCTCACGGGTGTCATTTGACAAACCATGTTTATCTGGGTTAAAATGGCACTGGGAGCCTTCTCCGAGGCCCATTCTCTACCTGGTTACTTAGAAAATCCACTGAAACCACAGAGATATCCACAATACTCTCTATAGCAAAATGTTCTATTGAAATCATCCTTTGCTTTCAATAGCTAAGTCTCTCATAGGACATAGGAAAATATGGCCTCTGTCCGTCTCTCTGGCCTCATTCCCTAGACTGTTTCCTGCCTTGCGCTTGTCTTTTCACTGCTTCTAATTGTTTGTGCATATATACTCTTCAGGCTGTACTTTTCCTGGGTGGCCTGGTTCTTGCTCTGCTTCCACCCCATAGAAGCCATTCTCCCTCATTACTTGCTTAGCTCTCACTTATTCTTTGGACAAAACTTTTAAGTCACTTTCTCGGGGAAATAGTCCATGACAATGTTCCCCAGATTGAAATGTTTGCTGGTGTCCCTCCTCATAGTCTTACTCATCAGCTCCATGAAGCTCACACCTTAACTATGACCTTCCATCCAGCCCAGCATGCCCCAAAGTGTCATTCCACAGAACAATATTCTTATTAAACATTTATCTATGTCACATGGGAACAGAGTTTAGTAACTAAAAGAGAACTGGGAATGTCAATTATAAATATTAAAGTATTTGCAAATTGCAGGCCTATCCTGAATAATTTGCAAATGTGCATTTTGAATCTCTAGGTGGAGAAAACAACCATATAACTTTATCAGCTTATTTGCACTCAGAACACTTTTCATGTTAAAAACAGTTTAGGAAATGCTGAGCTAACTTTAATTGGATTTGAGGTCATGTAATTCAGTATATACATACATACTCATTTACATACAGACCACACACACTGATGCTTCTAGGTTCTCTGGATTGGCAACTCTCTTAGCTTCCTTATGGTTTTTGTCATTTTTTCATTCATATAATGGCTTGCCTTCCAGATAGCTACAAAATGTTTAGTGTCTTGATTATGCACTGTTTCTATGCTACTGTCATATTATGTACCTGTGACTTACATGTTTTACAGGATCTTCTGCCCCTTTTGCCTGGTGCCATTGCTGGTGAGATAGAATCCAAAGCTGCAAATCTCAACAATTTAGTAGTAGAAGCCTATAAGGTATGTATGTACAGCCTATACAATTTTCTCTAAGTCTACCATTTTTGTGGCAATGTTCAAAGCAATACTGCTGCATCTTGCAAGGAATGACAGGAAGAATTTAGGACTAGCTGGGGTTAGCCCTGAATGGACCACAAACCAGCAATGATGTCTGATGCTTGGAAGAGTCAGTTCTCTGTGCTTCATTTGTCCCATTGACAGGTGAACCAAAACTGGTCCAGCATCCAAGTTTCCTTCCAAATTGAAAATTCAGTGAGTCACCAGCCTGTCACAAAAATTTGAATAGTTTCTTACATCATAAATTTAGCAGTAAAACAAAATCCACCATGGTGTTATTTAAAAAAATCTGCAGGGGGATATAGAGATTACTAAGAAGGCTTAGTAAGGGTCTCCTTGATCAGTCATTGTAGTGTTCAGTCAATTATCATTTTTTAATCAAAACAGTTAGGCCAAAGTTTCCTTTCCCACTTGTCCTCTTGGATCATTGGTTGTATGTTGTCATCGTTCATGATGTTTTAAATGAACACTTGGTCTCTCAAACTGAATCATTCCTGCATTAAAAAAGCTCTATTAAAATGTGCTAATACTGACTTTTCTTTTCATGTCCGTCACTTTCTATACATGACTTCACTTAAGCCTCACATCTGACCTTTCAGGCAGCAATTAGAAGTACTATTGTATATTTGTAGGAACAAAGTAAGCAAATTAACCATAGTTCACACAGCCAATAAGCAGAGGCATCAGGTTGAAATTCCAGATGTTACTCCATGCCCCAGCTGCTGTCAGCTGCATGATATGGCCTGTTGATCTTCCTTTCTTTGATTTTTTAATAGGGTGTCAAAAACTATGCTTTATTCTTCCATGGATTTATGGGCCAGTTATAAAGTCTCACTTCTCCAGATTTTCTGCCTGCCTGCTTGCCTGACATGTAGAATTAAAGTGTTGAGAGAGCCACAGAGCTGTGAAAAACCTCAGGCTGCTTTGTTAATTGTCTTCAGGCAGCACCTGCTTGCAACTTGGGTTCAAAGCAGTGAGGCAGGAAGCAGACACAAGGCAGAAAATGAAGAAACTGTTTAAACATATTATTATTTAAAGAAAATAAATCTTGCTAGGTTTGTTTTTGCTGGGGATGATTTTTTTTACTGTCTGAAAACTGCATAGAATGAAATGAAACAGATATCTTAAATTACATCTCTCACTAGTATAAAAAAAAACAATGTTAGCTCCAATAGCTGAAGAGATGGCTTAGTGGTTAAGAACACTTGCTGCTCTTCCAAAGGACAGAGGTTCAGTTCCCAACACCCACATGGTGGCGTACAACAGTTTCTACCTACAGTTCCAGGAGACCCATCACCCCTTCTGGCCTTCATCAGCACTGCACACACTTACATACACGCAGACAAAACATTCACACACATTTTTTAAAAGTTAGATCCATAGAATTTTGTATCAAGAAAAGGAAAACATATTCCTATCAGTAGTTTGTTCTCAAGAGTCATCCAAATGAAAGGGGAGTTTATGCATTTAGTCCTTTCAATTACTACAGTGTGCCTCCATTATATTATCCCAAAATACATAAATTGGTTTCTTTTCTGCCTTTTCTGCTTGTTTGGTAAGCCCAGGATAGCCTTGTACTCCTGATTCTGCTGTCTCAGCCTCCTCCTGAGTCCCAAGATTAAAGCACATACCGCCACATTTAACTTTTTTTAAACCTTTGTGTCAGACTTATGAAAAATGAGACAGGGAGCTATGAGTGAGACATTGGCTCAAATGGTAAAAGTAGACAGCACTTTCCAGCCTTACATTCTTTGCCTTGTGCAGATGTGCGACTACCTTAGCCCACTGTGGTTCTGTACAACCTTGCAGTGGAAGAATGTTAATGAACTCAACAAAAACTATCTTTGGCTAAGCCAATCTCCTTAGGACTCTATCATTTTTATGTGTGTATATCTTTAAAACTCTTATAGAATTTTATTTGTTTTCAAAGCCCAACAGAAACAATTCACAATTCATTGAAGTATTATAAATCAGAAAAAATAGTGTCTCTCCCAACACCTCCTAGATATGAAATGGAATCTGTCCTTTCACCAGAATCTTGATTTCCAAAGCACAAAGATGAGAAATATTGCAGAAATTTGTCTTCACACGATACTTCAAAGACATTAACCCAAGTGGTTTGAGCTCTTAGAGGAACAGCAAGCATGGCATGCTGAGTGTGCTACAATGGGAGGCATGTTCTGCCCTGACAATCAATACATATCCACATCATTTAATACCATTGAAAGTTTCTCCTAGTTTGCCAGAATTATTTGGGATTGCAGTATATGAGCTCTTGGTGAGAGGAAAATCATGTGTGTGGGGGTGTGTGTCTAAAGTAGTCTTGTCTATACAAATAATATTCATGAACTTGAGGACAGCATCTTCTTTAGAGGATATGTTATCAGAATTCCATGATCAATTAATTATTCATCAATGGGTATCTATCTCCTTATCAAAGATACATTGAAGAAATAAAAGTACTCAACTAAAGGATTAGAAGCTACTGGAAGTGTTTTTTCCACATGCTACAACTCATTCTCCTTGCATAGCTGCCTATTTCACATTTCTGTTATTTTTCTGTTTGCAAGTATAAATTCAGGATTTTTGCATGTGCCAGGCTCAGATTTATGTGACCAAATGCATGCATATCTAAAGGGCATATTTAAAATAGCTGTATCTTTTGGAACTAAAAGATTGTGATGGAAGATGTTAGTGTGTGCCCAATACATGGCATCATGCAGTAGATATTTACTGAATGAGCCTATGAATGATGGTGTAAATACATGCATGGTTTTATACCCTGTAAGAAGTCTTGATTTAGAATTAAGGCTTGGAAAAAAGCATTACAGATGCAGGCAAGCATGAAGACTTGATAAAACCCTAAGCCCTTCTTAGAGAACCTTGTATGATAGTGTTTGCATGGGGATTCCTGTGCATAGCCACAGTTTAGAAATGCCACCCCCACAAAACTATATGTTTCAACTTTATATAAATCAAAAGCGTTTGAAATTCAAGTTTCTTTTGTCAAAACTATATTCCCTGCTGTAAACTGTCAAAATTCACTTGTTATGAAAATGTTTCTTTAAATTTCATCATTAAATATCAGCAGTATGATTTTGAAAGATTATCATTTCAGCACTGGATAAGAGATATTTCTATAAGTGATTAAAATGTGTAATCATAGATGTGTGGAAAATCAAGCCATTTAAACACAGCTGATCATTCAATGTTTCTTACATGTTTTAAGTATAATTGGATTGTTATGAGGAAGCACCATTTTATCTTTTTTCAGAGCTAGACTTTGATTAAGTTAATATTACATCTAGAATGATATAATGCATGAGTCTGCTTTGTTGCTACACTGCAGTATGTAATTATAACCAATGTTTCTGCAGAAACTCATTTCAGAAGTAAAAGTGCAGATGGAAAACCAGGTACATGGTGTCTATTTTAACATCACTGCCATCTGTCCGGATGGGGCCAGAAAGCCAGGCACAATTGGATGTGGAAATGTGACAAGCAATGATGAAGTATGTGTGGTCTGTTTTTCTTGTTTAAGATAAATTGTTTGGTGTACTTTCTCATGAAAAAAAAATCAAACTACTATAAAAAATTTACTACTAACTACAAGAGTCTTGTTTCAACTTTAAAGTAGCCTTGTCTCTTCTCAAATTTTCTTCCTAATTGACTATTTTCTCAAATTTTCAAGTTAACACAAATATGTATTGCTTTAAGTACTTATTAACTATTAGTAGTAATACATTTTGTGGCACAATTGGTCTAATGAGGAAACTACATCCTTCAAACATGCAGTATTAGTAGTTATTCTAGTGACAAAGTATTTTTAATTTCAAATCTGCTCATTCTCAGAGTATGAAATTGAAGTAGCCATAGGAAAGAATGGGACAGTTGATAAAAGCTAAGAATTCCAAAATCTTTCACTTTGTGATGGCCTCAAGAATGAGATAAAGAAATTTGTTAAAATCAGTCAAATTGGAGGGATGACATCATTTATATAATAACTAAAAAGGGTTGGGATGCCAAGAGGAGAACTCCAGGTTTCAGCATTATCAAGAGACGGGACCAGATAAGAAAGTGATTCTCCAAGAACTGCCACAGCAGAGCATAGCATGCAGATTATGCTCTCAGCAGGGTCCTGGGGCTGTGGGGTGTCACCTCTACAACATCACTTACTTAGATTGTACTTGAATGAGCTGGGTGAGAAAATTCCAAATCTTTCTTCCTTCTCACTTTAAGGTTCTGTAATTTTATTACTTTAATTCCATCCTGTGTTGGGAAGGAGGAGTTTTCAAAGTCCTAAAGTTCTAAGACTAAGTCGAAGGGAACACTTTTTCATCTTTAGTTAGAATAAATTTTTCCTCGTGAGAACATTACAAACTGTGGGTAGTGTGACTGTGCCCACAAGCCATGTATCTTTAATAAATTATCTCAAGCTTCTAATTCTGTAGTTTCCTCTATAATTATTCCTTGGATATTGTTCAAAAGATGTCATATACTAGTTTAAATAATACACATTTGATTTCTGCAAAAGTTTTTGTAGCAAAGTAACACTAAACTAACTGCTTAAAAACAAAGTCTTTCAAGACTCTCAAATTTATAGCAATGATTGACCTTCCTTCTTACATGTTTTTTCTTTCTTTGACTATATCACCTTCAACTAAGTTGTAAAAACAGTTTGACTCCTGGGAGCAGTTTCATTCCATTAGTCATAGTAGCTAGCAGTGACCACATCATTCTACACATCTGTGAATCCTTAAAATTCTTAGAGGTAGAAATAATTTAAGTACAAACCAACACCAACTGCACTGATTTTTATGTGATAAATCCAACTCAAATACCTTGCACATGAAAGCCTAAATATAGGTCTTTCATTTCATGCTACATAAGTTCCTATTGAAAAGCTCAGAATACATTATTTTAATGTTGGAATTTAATTATTGATATGAATGTTATGTATATATACCTGTTTGTGTGTATAAATTTTCTGATTTGCCAAAGCATGTAAAGATGGAAAGTCAAAAAATATAGATATTAAATCAATCATGTTATGGAAAAACAAGGAATTAGAGAACAAGGAAAAACACTGTCAGGAAAATAAACTGTAGTTTTGGGAGGAAAAAAACCGAATTCTGAATTCTTGCCAGTACATTATTTAGTTCTGGAATGATTTCTCCACTGTGACAACAGAATGATTCTGTATTGAAGTCTCGAAATTGGAGAATAAGTCCTAAGCCTCTTTCTCCTGAGTAACATCAGAGACAGCATTGTATTCTCCTTCATGGACAACCTACATATGCTAAAGATCAACTCTGGGCCTTCACTTTGGCCTCTAGAAAATAGAATATAAATAAATAATATTGTCCATAGGAATACCTCAGGGTTCTGAGCCAGAAGAGCAGAAGCCTGTTACTTTGGTTCATTGTTTCCTAACGACAAATGTTCACTAACCCCGTATTTCCAATTCAGAAAATAAATTACTGTTTCACCAGTTTTCTATGAAATCAGTTATCTAAGGGGCACAGACATGTGAGGACAAATGGACACATGGTGATTTACAGGCCATTAGCAATTGTTGCTTCCTTTAATTCTAATTAATCAGGTAAAATGGAATTAAAAGGATATTTTGCATCTATATATGAAAGAGATTGCACGTGTGATTTGTAAATATGTCTGTAAGATGTTTGTTGTTGATTCAAATATTATTACTGAATATAGTATCAGTATCAAAGGATGTAAATATATTTCCTTTTTCCTTTGAAATTTAGGCTCTTTTCAATGTAACAGTTGTGATGAAAACCTGTGATGTCACAGGAGGAAAAAATTATGCAATAATCAAACCTATTGGTTTCAATGAAACCACTAAAGTCCACATACACAGAAGCTGCAGCTGCCAGTGTGAGGATCGCAGAGAGCGCAAAGGACAGTGTGCCGAAGCTCCCCTGGATCCCAAGTGTCCACAGTGTGATGACAGCAAATGTCATCTTGATGAAGACCAGTTTCCTTCTGAAACTTGCAAGTTGCAGGAGGATCAACCTGTCTGTAGTGGTCGAGGAGTTTGTATCTGTGGGAAATGTTTATGTCACAAAACCAAGCTTGGAAGAGTATATGGCAGATACTGTGAAAAGGATGACTTTTCTTGTCCATATCACCATGGAAATGTGTGTGCTGGTGAGTTGATACACACAGGCAGTTTGAATTAATCATAGCTATATTGACATATACATGTGTGTATCTTTAAATCTGATGTGATGAAATGTTGCCACTCAACCCAAATCAAAGTTTAAAGCCTCATAGTCTATGAAATTAGGTCATGGCAAGATCATGTTTATATTTTTAGCTAAAGTATAGCAACTATTTTTTAAAATCAAAACCTAAAATTAAATATGAATCTCATGTATCCCTTGATCTTGGAAAGATTTACATCAAAAAAGGAAGTTACTGGTGATAGCAGACATGTTTCCTAGAAGAATGGGGGGTATTCTTCTATAAAGGTCTGACTCATTCTGACAAGTGGTCCCCCTCCTGCTTGCTCAGAGGATTTTATTTCTGTCAGGATGAGGGGAAGTGAGCTATAAAAATATAATTCCACTCACTGGAAAATTCTTAAAGCATCATTGTATATGGTATTGTAAGTTTGCAGCCATTCAAACCTTGCCAGTTTATTTTTGGAAAGCCACCAGCAACAGAATGGACAAAGAACAACGTTCTTCAGAAAGCACTGGATTGCGAAGTAATCCAGAAGATTCTCTCTGGCCACACACAGACCAGATTTTGCAATGAAATAGGATAAGATAAAAATATCAAGATTACTTTTTTGGCTAACTTAGTTCACTGCCACCTGCTGGTTAAAGTCCAGAAAAAAAACCAATGCAGCATTTGAAAATTAAAACAAATTATTGTTTTAAAATAAACTACCTGTCATTTTAATTCCTTGATTGTTTCTCCATGAAAAGGTAAGCTTGCTTATCATAAAGATCTCTTTTTGTATGTGCATGTTAGTAAGAAAATATGTGTTAAATTATTGGAAAATGAAAATCAAAACCTACAAAATTTAACTCTCTATTCTTGTATAGGCAGAAATCTTGTTGTAAATTACAGAAAAACACTATTACAAGTCATCTTTTTATTCTATTATATACACAAAACACTGTGCTCTAGACACTTATTCTGCTGTAACTGGAATTGTGGATAGGAAAGAAGATAACATCAGAATAAACCAGCAGTTGTCTATTATATTTTACAGGGAAAAGAAATATTTGACAGGGAAGAAGAGAATGAAGTTTGTCATCAGTCAATAGAATGGTCTCTTAAAGCAGTTTCATATACAATGAGAATCTGAAAATCTCAAAAATCGATATACTGATATACTATATGATTGTAACCACATACCTCACACACACAGAGTCAACTGAAATCTGCTTTGAATTGCTGTGGGAGTGCAAGCTACAAGGCTGACATGCATTTACCTACCACTTTCCCTTGGGAATGAAAACTCATGTTCACAGGTCAACTGGCTAGGGTTCAGCATGCTAGCTACATCAGGGAAGGGGATATAGTGGACATTTGTTTGCCTGGACCTCATTTGTTTCACAGTTAGCAAATTGAGCTGATCCAGCAGTAGGCTCTATGGAACAATTAACTTGTGAGGTATTCAGCAATAAAAGAAGGGAGGGAGAGAGAGAGAGAGAGAGAGAGAGAGAGAGAGAGAGAGAGAGAGAGAGAGAGAGAAGGTAGAAAATAGAGGGGAGAAAAGAGGGGGAATAAAAAGAGGGGGAATAAAAAGAGGGGGAATACAAAGAGATTAAAAAAGCATAAAGAAAGAAAGAAAAAGGAAGGATGATCCATAGGCAAATAAGCTTGAGAAATACTATATAAAACATAAAATGTACCTCCTTTTGAGACTTCTATTTCACATTGGCATATTAAATTTGGGATACTTTCTATAGTCTAAAATCCATTTAATAATGTGTATCCAAGATTTTCTCAGGTAAATTGTCTGCATAAATGCTCCCTCCACCCCCTCCCCCCCACCCGACGCACACACATCCCTTTCTCTTTCTCATTATACTGCCTAGTAACAGCTCATAGCACAGATGAACCCTGCCTGCACGAAGGTGTTGAGGATAAGAGGGATTATTTTAGCTTCTCAGAAAACCTATTTTTAACCATGCCTGAATATACAGAAGCAATAACATGGCTGCCTGGTCATCCTGCAAAACTTTCCTGGGCACCTAGCAACGGTGACTAGGGTAGACTGTGGAATCCATTGACCAAATACTTAACTTGCTGATTTCAAGTCAGCCTTTATGGCTTTATTATATTTATGCGCTTTTAATTTAAAACTTGAAAGCACAATGACATTTAAGAAGTTGGGCAACCACCAAAGTAGGGGCTTTCTTTATACATGTTAGCATAATATATTGAATATATTGGTAGGGGGAAATTATCTACAATAGAACAGCTTTTAAAACAGACACTCCTAGATCTTGGCACTGCTTTGTCAAAACAAGTAGAAACGGATGCTGTTTCCGTTCATAAAACTGTTACATGTTTCCATTAAAAAGAAAGAGGTATTACAAGGTTAGTGAGTGGGACTGGTGACCCTGATCTTGGTGTGATTTTGTTGCAGGGCGTGGGGAGTGTGAAGGTGGCAGATGCCAGTGCTTTAATGGCTGGGAAGGAGATCGGTGCCAGTGTCCGTCAGCCTTAGCACAGCACTGTGTCAATTCCAAGGGCCAAGTTTGCAGCGGGAGAGGCACCTGTGTATGTGGCCGGTGCGAGTGCACTGACCACAGGAGCATTGGCCGCCTCTGTGAGCACTGCCCAACCTGCCATCTGTCCTGCAGTGAAAACTGGTATGATTCTGTCTCCAGCATGAACAAAGCAGTCCTTGCTGAAGGCTGTTTTTGTTCTTTATTCTGCTGCCTTTAATCTTAGTTGCTGGATCCTTAGTTACTATCATACAAAAATAATGATGATGATGATTTTTAGAAACTGAATGGGAAATTTTAAGAATTAGGATACTAAAATTCCCATCTTTGGCTAGTAAGTTGCTTTGGAAAAATTAGAATAAATCTACATAAAGTCACTACTGGATTTGTTTGGTTTTTAAACATAATTTTCTGAAAATAGAGGCTTCCAGCTAACCTACTTATTGCCATTTAGCCTTGTGATGTACAATAAGTTGCTAAAACTCTCTGTGCCTCTGGTTAATGTGAAAGAATTAAAGGTGCTATGAGCACTCGGGATGCATAAACGGAAAGCCCTGTGTTACATGACAGTGACATTATTATTTTGTGCTAAAAATATTTTCCAATATTAATCTGAGACCTGCTCAAAGAACACTTGTGTAAATGTCACTGTGCCTCCAGTTTGTTTGTTCAAGTTTTTAAAGCATGTACTTTCTCAGATCAGTAATGCAAAAAAGAATTTTATAAATATGCAAAGTAATTTATTTAACTCATTTAGAAATACATTGTTTTAATATATTGGTGTTTATTTATTTGCTACTGGGAACTGGATCCAGGTCTCACACATGTTGAGCAACTACTCTACCAAGCAACATATCCTGCCTTTTTTTTTTCTTTTTTTCTCTTTACTTTTGAGACAATGTTTCACCCTAGCTGGCCTCTGAATTTAACTCAGGCAGCCCTAGAACATATAATCTTCCTGCCTTAGCCTTTCGTGTAGCTGGGATTACTAGCTTGGGCCACCAGGCCTTGCTGATGGGATTAGTTCCTAATGGACCTAATCCAGTCGATTGCCTTTTTACAGTAGTAACCCTGTCCCATTCCCTGCACAGGAACTGCATGCAATGCCTTCACCCTCACAATCTGTCTCAGGCTGTACTTGATCAGTGTAAAACCACTTGTGCTGTCATGGAACAGCATCGTGTGGACCAAGTGTCAGGTAAGTGTGTGGAGGCTCCTGGGGCTGAGGGGTCCGCCAAGTACCACTTACTTCCTGAAGAAAAGAGCAGTAGCTTCGTATTGATTAAATTATAAACGTTTTTAAAACAACTTTTATCACTATGCCTAAAACAACTTTTATCACTGTGCCACAAATATAAAAAAAAAAAAACTGTGCTTATTTGTATATACAATATTGAATTGAGTTGGTGATCCATTTTTTAATCTCTCAGAGATGGAATTCCTAAGTGGTCAGAATTCCCTTCTCATCCTCACAGCCCTATTTCTGTGCTGCCTACCTCCACCAAGGAGCCTAGTACTTCCATGAGCCAAAATATAGGTTCCCCATGTAGAATAATTTCTTTAAGAGGTCAGAAGCCATGGTTTTTCTTCATAACCTAAATTTGCTGATGACCCTCCTCATATCTATCAAAACTTTATTCTCCTGTTTCAGGTGAAAACCTAAGATTTTAAGTGATCATCTGCTGTTGCAGTATACCTAACTTCCAAAGGTTATGAGGCTGGGCGTGTAGCTCTGTTGGTAGAACACGTGCCTGGCATGGGTAAAGCCCCATGTTCAATACCCAGTATCACATAAAACTAGGCATCGTGGTACGTAACAGAACTTGGAAGGTAGTGCCCAGATCATAAGATCAAGGTCAGTTTCAGATACATAGGGAATTCAAGGCCAGCCTGAGCCATGTGAGATCCTGCTTTTAAATTTTAAAAAAGAAAAAAGAAAAACATAAAGAAAAATGAAAAGGTGATGTATAAATAGGAAAGATGTGAGAGCTGTGTACAAAAACTACTTTTAAGCAAGTTTATTGGGGTACTCCCACTCACCCCCCCCCAAAAAAAAACCACAAAGCCCACTTTGCACAGGCCTAAGCTGTAGAACTATCCATGTCATAGAAGCTATACTTGTAGTTAAATATTCAGAAACATACCCATTGCTTCTACTATTTCAAGAAATAGAGAAGCCAGCCCTCAGGAACAGCAGAGTAGAAATGTCCTGCACGTCTTAGTTTCCCATATTTCATTCCCACCCATGCTTATCTTAGCCCACAGTGAATTTGGCTCAGAAAAGAGTCCCATGTCCTGCCAGCTGAGCCTGCAGCAATCTCTCCAGAAAGCCAAGTGCCTCCTAATAAAGAAGGGCCCTACATGTCATTAATTATGTTAAGTAAACACTACTCTGACTTAAGTGTTGTTGCAAACAGTATTTCCTTAAATCTCCTTAGAAAAAGGCCCAGCCTGACCTCAGCTACGAAAAGCATGACCAGGGGCAAAGGTTAGACCATCCATAACAATATGGGGAAAATGCACAGATTTGAACCCTCAAAGGGTCTTCTGGCTAACACATTAGTAATATTTCTGAAATGCATCAGTAGCTACAGGGCTTCCCTCCCCTTGACAACTATTGTGCAAGGAGAGGAAAAGGGCATTTGTTAGGCACCTCAATTATCTGTCCACTCAATCACACTTACAGGGTCTTCTTTCAGTCTCTCTGGCTAAGCTCCCACCAGGCAAAAAGCCAAGAGTAGGATCAAGCCACGTGCCCCTCTGAGGATCGACTAAGTCAGCCAAAAGACCTCAGTCTGTCAGGACATACGCCATGAGGGTCATTAACCTGAAGGGAGTTGTAGAAGATCAAATAGTAACATCTTTGGACACACATTCTGTTTTCTGTCCCCATGAATCTTTAACAAGGAAGCATTATACTGTATTGGCATCTGTTGTTTCCATTCCAATAAGTAGGAATGGGTGTGTCTTTGACCTCCTCAAGGTCTTTTGTCACCAATCACAAGAAATGGTCTCTATTAAGTCCACCTAGTTGGAAAAGAACTCTTATCCCCATTACTGAAACTTTGCCTTGTTCAACAGGCATGCTGGGTTATTATTGGACTTTCTGGCCAGAATCAGCCATACCTGGATGCTACTCTGCTTGAGGCCTTGGAATGTCCTCTCCCGAGAGACTTTTTCAGAGGCAATTGCTACATTCAGACCAGGTCCCTGAAGCCTGCTGAATGGGTGGAGAAACACATGCTTCAGTCCAGGAAGTCATTTTATGAATCTGGGGCAGCTTGTGAGCTCTGTGGAATACCCACTATTGTGCAACCATGTTCCTCAGAGATTAAAGTAGACTCCAGGCAAGCACAGAGCCTGCAAATTTTCCAGTAAGAGTTTGCCAGAGATTTGGTGCTAAAACAAAGGTTTAGCATGCTCACTCTCCTAACAGAGCTTTTCTTTCTTTAGAGCTAGTGATCATTTGTTCTTAGAGAAACACATAATGAATTTGTGCAGGCAAACAGACTAGATTAGTAAAGTTAATTAGTTAAAGATGAGACAAGATATTTAGGTATTGTCCAAGATATGGCATTCTTACTTCTCAGAGTCATGATGTGTAATAAAAATGAAATCCTACACCAGGGTTTAGAGGAAATATTTATTTGCCTATTAGAGTGGTACTGAGTTTAGCTTCTGCAGATGTTTATTTTCCATTACTGCTGAACAACAAAGTAGGAGAAAGCACAAAAAGAGAAACACATGCTAAATGCTTGGGGCTGCTCAATAGTTTCTAATCATATTTTCCATATAGTGCTGAACGTTACACACCACTATAGCTCTCTCTGTTGTAAAGAAACTTACACGTAGGTAAGAGATATTGTGGATATTTTCCAAAAACAGGTTTACTGTTTTGAGTAAGCAGTAATGCCAGCCTCCTATTTTGAAAATATAGATTTGTAAATAACTCTGTTTCTGTTATAGGAATATAAACATCATTTATTTGACAGAAAACTTTTATTTACTTTTCTAAACTTTTTTTTAACCCATCAACTTGTTTTCTTTCTTGCAGAATGTTTATCTGGCCCAAGCTATCTGCGAATATTTTTCATTATATTCATAGTCACATTCTTGATTGGGTTGCTTAAAGTCCTTATCATTAGACAGGTGATACTACAATGGAATAGTAATAAGATAAAGTCTTCATCAGATTACAGAATGTCTGCTTCCAAAAAGGTTGGTGAATTCAGAGGATAGCTGTCTGTATGTGACTGTCCTGTTCTAATACTCAGCTTCTTCACTAATGCTACTATTTCTTCTCTACCAAGGATAAACTGATTCTGCAAAGTGTTTGCACAAGAGCTGTAACCTACCGACGAGAAAAGCCCGAAGAAATAAAAATGGATATCAGCAAACTAAATGCTCATGAAGCTTTCAGGTGCAACTTCTAAAGAAAGATTAAAACAACAACAACAATAATAATAATAACAAAACAACACTGTTGGAAACTGGATTTTTTTTTTTACACAATTACTCTGAAAAAGTATAATATAAAAAGTCACAGGAGGAGACAAAGTATTGAAGATTGTGCCACAAAGACTGGCAAGTGTCTTCACAACCATGTGACTCACCCGGCTGCTGAAACTTTCAGAGAACTATGTGTCTTACTACTGTTGGATACTAGTGTTGTAGCACTTTACTGTAATATATAACTTATTTAGATCAGCGTAGAATGTAGATCATCTGGAAAGCACTGATTACACTTTACAGGTTCCTGTCATCCCTGCACTTCCCAGACACAGTGCTGTGACACAGGCTGGCATGGTGTTGTTGCCACAGTGCAGTGTTTCTTGCACACAGCCTGCTGATGGGAAACATCTGGGAGTCACTGAAAGCAGTCAACCACACCAACTGGCATCGTCTAGATGTGCACAACCAGCTGAATAATGGTTAGTATTTCACTTCAGTTGGAGGTGAATAGATAAAACCTTAAACCTAAGGGGTGTTGCTTTTGAAACTGTGTGGTTTGGTGCATGTGCATTTCTGTTTTCTTCTCTTTTGCAAAATGGATATTGACTCGAACATCTTCTCTTTTTTGCATTTATACTCTGTTTTTTCTTCCTTCTGGAATAAGTTTATAATGTCATAGATGACTGGATTAAATAAGTGCTAAATTACTACTGCCATAGAAATCTATATGACAATGTCACTTTATTAGAATACTGGTTTTTAAAGCTGAATGTTAATAAGGGTCACTGTAAAGTGTCACTGAAGTCCATGGCTTCTTTGTTGGAAGATACAGAATTTTGTACTTTCTTACCTGTCAAACTGGATGCATTGTTTGCCTATCTCATTAATCTAACCTGTAGCCTGAAATCCACAAGGTGTCTACAGAACTGCTTCAAGTGGAGTGCCCTTTTCTGAGTATGCTCTCTTGATTTTTACTCCAAGTTGATATCAACCGTTTTCAAAGGGAAAGCTGTACTATCCCCCCCCACCCCCCACCTCCCCCACCCCCGCCCCCGTGCAGTCTAAGGGCATTGTTTGAATCATCCCAACCTGACTCATGAGAATTAACAAGGGCATAAAATTGGAGAAGGGTGGGTAATATCTTAGAAATAAGCTAATCCCCTCTTTTTGTTAGCCAGGGAACTGAGGCTTGGAGAATATAAATGATTCACAAAAACACAGAAGCAACGAAGTAGCACTATTAGAGAAGATCTGCCTTATAATTACAGGCCAGCATTGCACAATAGCACACTACCTCTTAAATTTGCAAAATATCCATGGCAAAACTTAAAACATAATTTATTGAAGTCCTGAGTGTATTTTCATGAGAATATTTCAAAGCAAGGTAGAAGAAGGTACTTTAAATGGATTTGTGTATAAGCAGCTTATTGTTTTTCTCATTAGCCACATTCTGATAAGGCTTTGGCACAGCCCTTCCCTCCACACAGTGGCTATAAGAACAAGTCTCATAGAGCTGTGAATGGCTCAGCTTGAAGCCTTCATGCAGAGGCTTGGTACTTGAATCCTAAATTCCAACTGTCCTACGAGTAGCACATGTTTTTCCTGTGACAACAGAGGATTCTAAAGAAGTGTCTCTCCCAGGTTTGCTGCTTCCCAGCACTTGAAAGTTCTAGATATTTGCATTTTGATGAAGACTAACTTCCATTAGATATTGTACCCTAGGGGCCTGGAAAGCCTATATGTTGTTTTCTAGCCAGCCAACATGACAAGTCCCTTAGAAGTGCAGTGGTGATGTTGCTATCTTGAACTGTTTCTTCTGCCTCCAAGGAGGATGGGCATCATCAAAATACTGCATATTGTGACTGTGTGTCAGGAAACTGTAGTCACTAAAGCTAGTGTGAAAAAATCATATTTTGCTGCTCATAACATACAGTAGACTTTTATGAATATATAAATTAATGGATGCTTGGCAGTCTCCCCCCCCAAAAAAAAAAATGAAAGATATCCACTAATTAAATGCTGACAACTTAAAAGTAAGCAGTGTTTATGAACAATAGATTATTTCCAGGTGGAATGAGCAAAAGAGCATACTTAAAGGGAATCCTTGAAAAGCAAGGATTTGTACTCTTGGGCCCTCACTAGTTTGCACTAATTTTAAGATGGAGCAAGATTGTTGTCACAGGAAAGACAAACTTCCTTGCCAGGAATTCAGTGCCAGGTGATAAAATGTACTTAACACATGGAATGTCTTGTGGTTTCTTTTTCTCTTCTTTTTTTGTTAACTTAAAGAGCTAATTCTTAAAGATTGTAGGGCTCATATTTTACTTGAATAATTGATGTTCTTCTGTTTAATAGTTAGTGAGATGAAAATTAATATTTGACTAGATAGAATTAATTAACAAGTAAGGGGAAACAGGGTATTCTTAGATTAAATAATTTATGTACTTAGAGAGTATTTTCAAATGCTATGATGGCAAGAGTCTTTTGAGAGTTGTTGATAGTAAATGCAATTAATTGAATTTTAAATTGTTAGTAAAATTAATGACTTGAATGATATTTTTTGGCATGGCAGCATTTTGTGCCCTGGTGTGTAATTATTCAGAAATGTTCCATACATCCACTACATATGCAAGTTGTTTCTTTGTTGAGACATTTGTACACTGCAGTACACATGTATTTATAGACACTTGATACAATTTTTAGGTATTTTCTACTATTTATTAAACCATAGACATTCTCTAAAAGACTTAAAAATTCACTAAAAAAATCCAATTATGTCCCAAATTTCAATTTAATAGTTTGTAAAAATAACAAAAAAGTAGGTATCTCTAGAGACAAATTTTTCAAAACTCAAAAAAATTAAAATTGTGTATACATCAGATGCAAACCTTCACCAAAGAGTAAATTTAAAATATTTTAATATTTACCTAATCTCCATTGAATATATTCTTGTATATGTCAACAGATATTCAGGAGATACTGAAATCATTTATTATTGATGGATTATGAATATTTTTCTCCATTGAATTATATTTTTTCTGGTACTTGGTAGAATAGATCATACTTAATGGCTTTTCCTTCCTTTCCTGGCTCCTGTTTGTCCTATTCACACTTCTCTAGAAATAGGCCATAAGCTTCAAGCCAATAAACCTAATTGCAAAAAAATAACTGTTTAATAATATACTTAAGTTCTTCATTTACAAAGTTCTGTTAATTTAAACACTCATTTGGACAAAGACAGCCCCACTAAAAACAAAGAATTTTAAATTTTTACAATTAGTGATTTATGTTTTCATTAAGGTAGCAACTCAATTGTAGTCTCTTTGTTTACTTTTAATACTTAGTTTACAGCTATCCTTATGTCTTTACGACCTTAAAAACATTATTTCATTTCATGTGATGCAAACATTTTCAAAGGGATATTGAAACAATATTCCTTCAAAGTTTTCTCTCTTCGTATTCCATAATCCCTGCATGGAAAATTACTTGTGATAACTTATTAGAATACCTATTGTGTGTCTTGCTGATTCTAGGACACATTTATTCAATTTAGCATCTCCAAAATTGTGATGTCTCTTGAAATTGTCATCTATAATGCAGTGTTTAAAGTTGTGTTGGAATAAACATTACACTACTTCAACTTAATCAAATATTCATGTGTACAGGGAAATTCCTTTCCTTATACATGTTTATGAATTTGTGATAACATGTAAAGCCAGTTTTCAATACAACTGAGCCACATACCACTCAACACAGACCTAACTGGCTATCAGCTTGGATCCTTGCATCTCCAAGTTACAAAAGCTCTTTAAGGGTCCCATTTATGTGTTATTATAATATCAGTGATTTAAGCAAACCTAAGTTAACTGATGACTGATGAAATCAGAGGTTTCTCGAGCTTTCATTTAGGGGTCTTTAGTCTTTATTCCTTTTGAAGGGATTGTTTGAAAGGATCATCTCACTTTTAAATAAGTTAACTGGAAAAAGGTTACATGAATACATCATAGTTAGATTTCACAGCAATTTGTATGCTTGACGTCAGCTGCAAAAGAATAAATAATGCAACCAATTGGTCTTGTGGAAAAGATTTCCTCTCAGGTCTCCCAACTTTCTTAGTTTTCCTTATCCTTTCTGTTCTTTTGCTGTTTTCCTTGGCTTTAGTAACTTTCCTTTCCAGCCCATGTGATGGCTGTTATAAAACTGCATAGTTAAAATATAGTACTTATGTGAAACAATTGTTCAACTCTCTGGGCAGCTTTTGATTAAATATGTGAGAGTAATAACACTACTCTGTGTCTACCTGAAGTACCTTCTTGCATAAAATGTATCCTTGTAAGCTAACTCTTTCAATCAGGTGTCTATTCTTCACAACCAATTTCAGTACAATTGTCTAACACATCAGCATAAAGGAAAAAAAACACTGTAGTCATCAAGGATGGAAATCATGTGATTTGTGTAAAGAACTTTTACTGACTTTACACAGACAAATGTGATTTTTGACAGCAAGTCTGCACAATGACAACTATGGTACATAGATTTTTTTATTGAAATATTGAGTAAAATTATTTTTCATTCTAAATTATAAGAAAGTATAAATTTGCACATATTAATATAGAAATTCATTTTGTGTATATTTAACATACCTTTAAAGCTATTTTACATGTACTAGCTACTTTGTTAAGGTTTGTAAATCTCTGCAAAAATGATTAGACATGTTTTTAAATTATCAATAACATAATCTTTGTTTCACTTAACAAATACTGCCTTTGTAAAAAGAAATTTAATATAGAATGTATTTTTAAATCAAAACATTTGAATATAAAATAGCTCAAAGAAAAACAAATTATTCATGAACAAGTTTTGTGTTGTTTCTGGCTTTGAATTATATACAAGGTGAAACTGCCTTAAATGATACAGAAAACTGATAAATATGACAATTTCACATACTATACTATGAATCTCTTCACATAACTGGTTGACTACTAACTTCTCTTTTATGTATTTATTAAAAGCTGACACTGTAGATTGTTGTAAGATGTTTATTTTTCTAACAGAGCTTATAACAGTTTGTGACAAGGCATTTAATTAATAAAACTATTCTGTCTAAATGTACGTGTTAATCAATATAAAATTTTATGTTTTAAAATGAAACTTTAAAGCTCTAATAAAAACATAAAGAATATATTAAATTGTGTTTTATTTTCTACGTGCTTCACAACCCTCCAAGTCTCAGAAAACAGCATTGACATGGGGGAAAATGTGGCAATAGTCACATGCTGTCACTGACAGAGGATATTAAATCATTTTTAAAACCTACTGTTTTTAGGTATGAGAACCACTGAGGGAGAGCTGTGGCATCCTAAACTGCCTTTGCCCCTTTAGGTGATCCCTAGTGATGGAAACAGAAAGATCATCCTAATGACAGAGTATTAAAAAAAAATTAGTCCATTTTAAAACTGGCATTCTCTACCTTTAAGAGATTTCTACCATGAGATATAGGATACATTTGACACAAACATCACATTACTAATATCCAATTGTTCATTCTAGAATGTCACCACTAAGCAATTAAAATTTATTAAAAGGTGTTGCAGCTCTCTTTTTTTTAACCTAAGGGAAAGAATATGACAGAAGGGTGGAAGACATATTAAACACAACAGACTTTATCTTTAAGGCGCTCTTAATAATTTGAAGAGGTTGTGTAACACACCATTAGATAGAAGGCACATTGGAAAGTTCAGAGAGAAGCTACTAGAAAGTCGATCTCACAGCCCTTCATTTTGAGGATTCATCCCAGTTGTGTTTGGACTACACCCAGTCTTAGAGGGGCAATTCTTCCCATCCTGGTGTAGTCACAGAATCTTCCTCCTGCGTTTCAATAGAGTACACTGCAATTTCCAGACTCCTTTGCAGCCAAAAGAAGATATAGTGAAAGGAAAGAGAACTGATGTGTTCAAGTCTGATTTCCCTTTCTCCTCCCCTTTCATTATCTAGGGCAACTAGAGAAACTGCGTTGGCATAGGGAACTCTGTCCTGAGACTGACAGCTTCCTCTTTACCTAATGGTGCTCACCTCAAAACTCTCAAAACTGATCCCTGGCAGGTAAATAGTGTAGTTATATATACCATTTGACATGACAGCAGACAACCTGTAATACTGACTCATTATATAATTGTCTCAATGAATCTTCACTGATATAAATACCTTTCCCCCTAACTGTTCAAAGAAAAATGAGTTACAGAGAGGTTCAGGAACTTACAAAAATGCATCAAGCCAATAAATGGCCAGGCCATTGTCCACCATACCCAGGTCTACTTTTCTTTTCATAAGTGGTTGACCATTTGTATTTTGAGGATAATTAACCAGTTCAGCTATCAGAGGCTATTTTGTCCCTGTGCCCCCAAAGACACATGCAATGAATAAAACAGAGGAGCTGCTATGTGAGCACAAATGCTACATGGTAATAAATGGTAATTGAAATGCCATGTACACTAAGATGCCACAAGTAAAGGAGGACATAAGACTCAGAGAAAATAGCACTGGCCTCGCAGGAAAAGTGTGTGTGGACATGGAGAAAGGGGGCATCAGGAGAGACATAGGAAATGGTAAAGCATGACCACAAGGCAAGGGAAGTGGTAATTCCATTCAGAGACTGTATAGGATAACAAAAGGCAGTGACCTACCAGTCTCAGCTATGGAACACTTGGAGTCAAAGGTAGGCCTGCTACATTTTGAAAGTAGTATTGTTGGAAGAAACATGATTGGAATATAATTACAAAAACTATAATTCACATTAATTTTATATTCTCAAATGTAAATACTTATTTAGTACTATAAGGTATTTAATTCTAATGAATTCCCTTTGCTATTAAATTCAAATACTATTTAATACTAATGTTAAAAAAACATACAAAATCAAAAAGAATTCAAATTCTAACTTCTGAGTGGCAATCGCTTTCATATGTAAGCATATTTATATTTTCATTTTGTTTTCTATGTGATTTATGACTATTATTATGCAAGTGGTACATATATATTACAGAAGCTCAAAACTCCCTAGACATGGAAATAAATTCTCCAAAACAACCACCCAGTTGATTGTTGCCTTTTTTTTTTTTTTTTTTCAGAAAAGGCACACATCTGTAGCTAAGAAAGAAATGATAAATATTTGTACTTGTTCTTCCTGGGGTTTTATATATTAAGATACACCTTTTTCTTCTAAAATATATCAAATATTTTGTCTGTAAAGATTTAAAACTAAATTTAGGGTAGTTTTTGCTGGTGTCTGTGTGTGTGTGCACATCTGTATGCATGAAGTCCAGAGGACAAATTCAGCTGTCTCAGGTGTCGTTCCTCAAGTGCCATCTACCTTACTTTTAAGACAGGGTCTTCCACTGGCCTGGAACTCACTGAAAAAGCTAGACAGGCAAGCCTCCAGGATCTGACTATCTCCACCTCTCTAGCCCTGGACTGACAGAGTGCGTGCTCCCACACCAGCTTTTCCTTCAGTTGCGTTCTGGGAGTTGAACTCAGATCCTTATGTCTGCAGGACAAGCACTCTGCTGACTGAGCTGTATTGCCCCTAGCCTAAAACTCTGCTTAAGAGATAAACTGTGCTTCACCCATAAGTTTATCATAATCATGTTCACTGAGGAAAGAATATACAGGATAAGATATCAAATATCAAGCATTGTTAACATCAATATTCAGGAAAAAATTATTTTTAATGGGAAAGACTTGTCTACTTTTTTAAAGATTGATTTATTTATTATGTATACAGTGTTATGCCTGCACATATGCCTATAGGCCAGAAGAGAGCACCAGATCTCATTATAAGTGGTTGTGAGCCACCATGTGGTTGCTGGGAATTAAATTCAGGACCTCTGGAAGAACAGCCAGTGCTCTTAACCTCTGAGCCATCTCTCCAGTCCAAGCTTGTCCATTTTTAACAAAGATGAAAAGAAACCAGAGTAGAGAAAAACATTCATATTGGGAAGGTCTGGTGAATTGAGATATAAGGGTGGCCATTTCAAACTGTGACAAAGTAGAGTCCATAAAAAAAGTGAACAAAGCTTTTCCATGAGAAAGTAAAGATCCAAATAAAAGTATAGAGAAAGGGACTATTGGCTACTGCCTAAAGAGAATTTCAAGGAAGCTTGGGGACTGAGTTGATCTAGGCTATAAAGAAGTTACTCCAAGAGAATTCTAATGCCAGCTCCAATAGTTACTCCTGGCATCTGTCCAAACTGGATCAAACTCCCAGACTGGTCTCACAAACCATATTATTCTTGCCAATCTTTGACTTGTAGACTAAATTCTCACATTATCAAAATATTTGGCCAGACCAAACCAAAGCAGGGAATTTTTAAACCACGTCAATGGTCATACTTTCAATGATTTGTAAAATAAATCTAATTGAAAGAGCAACAATATGTGTTTTAGTGTGGAAATTGTGGTCATATTTACAGGCCATTGTGTGCTGCATGAGAAAGGCAGGTGGCACCTGTGCTCAGCTCTGCATCCCCTGCAGCACACTGAAGTTGCTGCACTGTGGGTCAATGCCATTCTGACTTCTGGCCTTAATCAGACAAGCCCTCAGACCAGACTGGTAAGAGGGATACTCTTTCTTTATTTGCTTTTTCATATTATGTACTACTTTGTGATTATGATTATAAAATTCACTGTAACCACCACTAAAATAATGAGAATAACCCACTTAAGAAAAACACTTAATTTGCCAATATTTTTCCATATTAAGTGCCTTGTAATCTATGAGCCCCAGACTTTCACAGAGGAGCCCCTGGGTCAGTAGTAGCATCACCAGGAAACTCTGCTGATGAGACAAATTTTTGGTACCTAGCTATCTCAGATAGTGTTCTATTGTTGTGAAGAGACACCATTGTAGCTTGATTTTTTCGCCTTGCCCACTGTCAGGACAAACCTCTGTCACCCGCCAGTCCCACAGCCGCTCAGACCCAACCAAGTAAACACAGACACTTATATTGCTTTCAAACCGTATGGCCGTGGCAGGCTTCCTGCTAACTGTCCTTATCTTGCTAACTGTGCTTTTATCTTAAATTGATCCATTTCCATACATCTATACCTTGCCATGTGGCTGGTGGCTTACTAGCGTCTTCACATGCTGCTGGTCATGGCGGCGGCTGCAGTGTCTCTGGTCATGGCGGCGGCTGCAGCCTCTCTGGTCATGGCGGCGGCTGCAGCGTCTCCTTCTACCCTTCTGTCCTTTTATTTCTCCTCTCTGTTAGTCCCACCTATCTTTCCTGCCTAGCCACGGCCGATCAGGTTTTATTTATTAACCAATCAGAGCAACTTGACATACAGACCATCCCCCAGCACAGCCAAGTGCAGACCATCTCAAACACCTGCACTCAGGCCCATGGTCCTAATCATCCTCTATACGGACCTGCTGGGTAACGCCACAAAGAACCCAAGAAGGGCTCCCACAGGACATACAGAACATCCCACAGCACACCATGACCATGGCTACTCTTATAAAGGAGAACATTTAATTGCAGCTGGCTTACAGTTCAGAGTTTTAGTCCATTATAGTCATAGTGGGAAGCATGGCAGCACACAGGGAGACTTGATGCTGAAGAGGTAGCTGAGAGGCTTATAACTGGGTTGGCAGCTAGCAGGAAGAAAGAGAGGGAGAGAGGGAGAGAGGGAGAGAGGGAGAGAGGGAGAGAGGGAGAGAGAGAGAGAGAGAGAGAGAGAGAGAGAGAGAGAGAGAGAGAGAGAGAGAGAGACTGCCTGACAGACTGATTGACAGACAAAGAGAGCAACACTTGGCCTGGTTTGAGTACTTGAAGCCCAAAGTCCACCCTAGAGACACACTTCTACTTTAACAAAGCCACACCTACTCCAAGAAGGCCACACTTCCTAATTCCTATCAAGTAGACCCACTCCCTAATGACCAAGCATTCAAATAAATGAGCCTGCGGGTGCCATTCTTACTCAAGCTACTACAATAGCCAAAATTTTCTGAGTCAGAAACTCTAGAAATGGGTCCCAGCAATGTGCATTCACAAGCTCTCTACAAGGCTCCAATGACTGGCAACATTTAAGAATCACTCCATAAAGATGGGAATGGGCAGCAGCAGTATTCTGGTAGTATTTCTACTTTATCATAGGCTTGATAGAAATGTGTACTGGAGGAAAAAGAAGGGAGTTGGATTGATTGGAAGTACAAATGGAAAAGCATAAATGTACCCAACTTAATTTTCAGTGATACTCAAGCTCCAAGATAAAAAAAATCTAGGTACCTACCCTGCTAGGCTTCTGCTGGTTTTTCCTATATCCTTTTCTCTAACATCATTAAATGGAAATGAGTTCCAGCATAATTGAGGGTATACACTGTTATAGAGAAAAAAAAAACTATTTTCTCTTATAAGTGTTTACCAATTATCTGGAGAGGGAAGGACCCTCATGTTAGTCAGGAATCTAGGTGAGCCTACTAGAAGATGAGCAGAGAATACTATTGGGGAAAGAACAGGAGCCTGGGAGGGTCATTCTATGCACTATGAATTAAAAGTCACAGATTGTTACACACTAGATGCTATCTCAGTCAATGTTCTATTGCTGTGCAGAGACATCATGAACAGGGCAACTCTTTTAAAGGAAAACATTTAATTGGGACTGGTTTACAGGTTCATAGGTTTAGCCCATTATTATCATGGCATGAAGCATGGTGGCACACAGGCAGACATGGTGCTGGAGAGGTGGCTGCATCTGGGTCAGCAGGCAGTAGGAAGAGAGACAATGGCCCTGGATTGGGCCCTCGAAACCTCAAAGCCTGCCCCCATTGACACACTTCCTCCAATAAGGCCACACCTACTTCAACAAGGCCACATATCCTAATCCTTTCAAATATTGCCACTCCCTGTGAGCTTATGGGGCCATTTCCTATTCAAACCACCACATTCCACTCCCTGGCCCCCATAGGCTTGTAGCCATATCATAATGTGAAAATGCATTCAGTCCAACTTCAAAAGTCCCCATAGTCTATAATAGTCTCAGCACTATTTAAAAGTCCAAAGTTCAAAGTCTCTTTTGAGATTCATGTAATCTCTTAACTGTAATCCCCTGTAAAATCAAAATGGAAAAGCAGATCATATACTTCTAACAACAGCACAATGTTATTCCAAGTGGCACATTACCATTCCAAAAGGGAGGAAAGGGAGCATAGTGAAAAAATGCTGGACTAAAAAGACTAAAACCAGCTGAGCAAACTCCAAACTCTGCATCTCCATGTCTGATATCAAAGTGCTGTTCAGATCTCCAACTCTCTTCAGCTTTGTTGATTGCAACACACTTCTTTCTCATGGGCCAGATCCACTCCCTGTTAGCAGCTCTCCTTGGCAGATTATCTTGCAACTTTGGCATCTCCAACATCTTGAGATGTCCAAGGTAATCCAGGCTTCAACTTCACAGCTTCAGGTAATAGCCTCTCTAGGCCTCCATTCAGGGACACCCCTGACACACTCCTGGCCTTGGGGGCTTTCCTTAGCCACAGACGGATAGCCCATAACCCTTTTCTTCTATCCTTGATTCTAAAATCAGAATCACACAGCCAAAGCTGCCAAGTTTTTCTATTTGCCAGGCTGCAACATGGTCCCTTCTTTCAGTTACATCTTCATTAGCTTTCTGTTTTTGATGGTTTCCTTCACTGCCTAAACTTGGCTGTCTAAGAACTTGCTCTGCAAACCAAGCTGACCTCGAACTCAGAGATCTGCTTGCTTCTCTCTGCTGAGTACTGGGATTAAAGGTATGCACCCACACGCAGGCCTAAGCTTCACTTTAATTCTTTATCACAAATTGAAAGTTTAGCTACGTGGGGTCTAGCTCTGAGGTCACCACACCCTTTACTCCATTTAGACTCAGGCTTTTCTTTAATTTTTTTTTTTAATCTCCTTGAGCACTGGATTTAGCTCTATTATACTTCCTGGTGTTCCTTTTCTTCTCATGTATAAAAAGTACATTTTGTACTTTTCCATGCTCAGCTTGCTCATTTTCATTATAGATCTTCATATATCCCAAAGTCTACATTCTTACAAACAAACAAACAAACAAACAAAAAGGGGGGGGCAGGCCTATCACAGTAGTACCCCAGTTCCGACAGGGTCTCTATTGCTGTGGAGAGACACCATAAACAGGGCAACTCTTATAAAGGAAAACATTTAATTGGGGCTGGCTTATAGGTTCAGAGATTTAGCCCGTTATTGTCACAGAAGGAAGCATGATGGCACACAGGCAGATATGGTGCTGAAGAAGGAGCTGAAAGTTCAGGCAGCAGGAAGAGAGAGAGAGAGACTGTGCTGGACTTTAGCTTCTGAAACCTCAAAGCCCACCCCCAGTGAAACACTTCCTCCAATAAGGCCATAACTATTCCAACAAAGCCACAAGTACTAATCTTTTCAAATAATGCCACTTCCTGTAAGCTTATAGGGGCTATTTTTACTCAAACTATCACAGATACTCTTTGCTCTTTTCAATGATTATTGAGTTCAACCAAGTATAATTAACACCAGTGGTTCCTCCCTTATTCTTTCAATAATACATTATTCATTTATTTGTTTTGTTTAAACTATGGATTTCCAAGAAACAAGCATTTATCTAAGTTTCTCACAAAGGTATTTTTGATAAAAAAAAAATATACCTTAATTATTCTTAATACATATTAGTATTTAAGGCCTCAGGAAAAGTTTGGAACAGTAGGAAGTTGTCATAAAAATTCACTCTGCATCTCTGAATGAATCAGGAGTCAGACAGATAAATGAGGACACAAGGTATTGGCATCCACATGTCAGTCTGACCTGGGGCATTGCTCATAGTTACCAGGATGCCAGGCTGAGAAGATCCCTACCTGTCATATGCAGATTTTCAGAATAAAGGGTATTGAAATTCTAGCTGCCTCCTGTTGGACCTAGAAAGTGAGGGGAGGAGAGGGAAAGGGGAAGGAAGAGGAGGGGGGACAGTAAGGGAGAAGAGAGAAAAAAAAGACAAATTTATTTGTTCATTTATTTATTTTAGAAATTCACCTTTACTGCTCCCTGTGGATAAAACAGGATATATCACTACCAACATCAAGCTCCATATGGATCATCAATAAATTCCTGACATTTAGGATGCAGGGAAGTCTTATGCCAGATTCATGCCAGAAGAAGTCTTGGCCATAAATTAGTTCTAATAACACACAAAGCTGTTATAGCCTAAATCCTGTCTCCTCCCATGAAAACAAAATGGGACAAAGTTGAGCATCTTCTTTCTAATGTGAGACCAAAATAAGCCATCTTAGAATTATAAGAACAAAATGCTTTCACCCCAAAACTTAGGCCTAAGATTTCTCCTTCTAGGAATAGGCCAATAGTTACTGAAACAAGTCAGTCCAGATTCCAGAATCCAGGAAGTGTAAAAGTACGGTGTCACAAGGTAGTCACGAGGTAATGATTGCCAGACTATAGAGAATGTTCCAACCCTGGTTTCCAGGGTAACTGACCATAAAAATGTCCCTACCTGAGGCAGCCAATGAACAATGGCAGCAGGCAACCACCCCCTTAGAAGTAAGATTAAGCCATGATTTCTAGAAAGCCCCTAGAAACAAGCCAGTCAGAATTGTACCTGTACTAGCACCCCCTAAATGATGTAACCTTGTGATTTTTCCCTTTAAAAACTGAGCTTGCAGACAGGCGGGCACTTCCTCCAGCCTCCACTGCGTTGGATGTATTGGACGAAGTCCCTGCCTAGGCTTGTATTGCTTTTGGATATCCAGAATTAAACCTTGCTTTTGCATTCCGGCATGCTGGTCTTTGGTGGTCTCTCTGGGGGTCGCGATCTGGGCACAACACTAACTCTGACTAAATGTCTATGCCCACTGTATAGCTTGCTATATAACTTGAAAAACTAATCAGAATCTTCTCAGAAATAATTTGGACATGACTCACAACCCCCTATTAACCGACCAAAAATATCTGAAAAAAATTGAAAAATTTTAATAAAATTGGTCCTGGAGCCTCTATTGCCAAGCCCAGACCACGCTGCTGTTCATCGTGCACTAGCGGTCCCAAGAGGTTCAAAGTCCACCAAGATGGCAACCCTCAAGAACCAGCTGATTGTGAATCTACTTAAGGAAGAACAAGCCCCCCAGAACAAGATTACGGTTGTTGAGGTTGGTGCTGTTGGCATGGCTTGTGCCATCAGTATCCTAATGAAGGACTTGGCCGATGAGCTTGCCCTTGTTGATGTCATGGAAGACAAGCTGAAAGGAGAGATGATGGATCTCCAGCACGGCAGCCTTTTCCTCAGAACACCAAAAATTGTCTCTGGCAAAGACTATAGTGTGACTGCAAACTCCCAGCTGGTCCTTATCACAGCGGGGGCCCGTCAGCAAGAGGGAGAGAGCCGACTCAATCTGGTCCAGCGAAATGTGAACATCTTCAAGTTCATCATTCCCAACGTTGTGAAGTACAGTCCAAACTGCAAGCTGCTTATTGTTTCAAACCCAGTTGATATCTTGACCTACGTGGCCTGGAAGATAAGTGGCTTCCCCAAAAACCGAGTTATTGGGAGTGGTTGCAATCTGGATTCAGCTCGGTTCCGTTACCTGATGGGAGAAAGGCTGGGCATTCACCCGCTAAGTTGTCATGGATGGGCCCTAGGGGAGCATGGAGACTCCAGTGTGCCTGTGTGGAGTGGTATGAATGTTGCTGGTGTCTCCCTGAAGAATCTGAACCCAGAACTGGGCAGCGATGCAGACAAGGAGTAGTGGAAGGAGGTTCACAAGCAGGTGGTTGACAGCGCCTATGAGGTGATTAAACTCAAAGGATATACATCCTGGGCCATTGGCCTCTTGGTGACTGACCTGGCTGAGAGTATGATGAAGAATCTTAGGCGGGTGCATCCCATTTCTGCCATGATTTAGGGTCCCTATGGAATCAAGGATGATGCCTTCCTCAGTGTCCTTTGTATCCTGGGACAAAATGGAATCTCAGATGTTGTGAAAGTAACTCTGACTTCTAAAGAGGAGGCCCTCTTGAAGAAGAGTGCAGATACACTCTGGGGCATTCAGAAAGAGCTGCAGTTCTAAAGTCCTCAGATGTCCTAGAGCTTCACTGTCCAGGCTGCAGCAGGGTTTCTATGGAGATCACACACTATCTCCTCATCTGAGCTGTGTTTATGTGGTTGTGTTAAGGTGGCAGTTCCCACAGCTCTACCCTGATGCTAAGTGGTACGTACTTGTGTAGTGGTAACCTGGTTGGTGTGGCAGTCCCACTGTCGTCCCACTGTCTCTGAGACACACTGCCAACTGTGTGCAGGCTTCGGTGATCTTGGGAGCCTGCTATGTCTGCTGCGCACCCTCACCAACATGCCTAGGCCAGTGAGTTCCCAGTTAGTCATAACGTGGCTCCAGTGGGTAAATCCCATGGATATTTGTGCATAACTGTTCTAAAGGATATTATTTTGTGTATTATGTGTCTGTAGTGTGCATTGAAATATATAAAAAGATCTACATATGGATGATGCAACCAACTACCCAAGTGTCATGCCAATGAAAACACCAAATAAACTTTGAACAGTGAAAAAATTTTTAATAAAATTATCCTTTCTACTTCATTATAATTTATACTTTTGCCCATTTCAATTTAGATTACTTTGCATACAAAAATATTTGCCTTGATTTACAAATTGATTCTTCAAATATCAGTTGCTTCTCACTTGATATTTTCTAGATTCTGATTATTAGACTAAGCATTTTGATATTTTAAGACAAATTCAATGCTTTCAATATTTAAAATAAGCACCATGCTATGTATTTGTCTTTGGGTAAACTATGAAAGACCAGTTAGCAAGCTTAAAGATGCTATTGCTTTGTCCTCCAATGACACAAGTTTCATCTGGAAAAATTATGTAGAACTCTGAGTAAAATTAGATGACTAGAATAATACCTGTACATGCTTTCCTTTCTATTTCCTCCATTAACAAAAGATAAAGATGCCATTTAAATTTATTCCTACCTCCTTAGTCATTTAGTAAGACAGATCATACATTTCTGTCTCTCTATTTTGGTAAAGGGAGCAGTGATGGTCTAATTAGTAACTTGAAAGGGGGAGCAGAATAGAAAAAGCCCACATACTTCCAAAGAACAGCAGGAAATAAAATGGGTTCTTAAAAGTGGTGCTGATTAAAAGTGGCTCAAGTGTTTGGTATTGGCAGGGGGGGGGGGGCTCAAGAACAGGAAGACCAGTGAAGGAAGATGATTTGAGTGAAATCATCAATTATCACCAAATCCCACCACCACACACACATATATGCATACTCACATACTAACACATAGGCACTCAAATGTGTGTGCACACATGTACACATACATGCACACACAGGAAAATGCACACTAACACACTGTGATAGGTGGGCTGTCACATCCACCTTATAACGCTTCCCAGAGCATCTTCTGGATTTTAAGAAAGTATATAACTTATCACAGTGTGCAGAAGTGAAGTTCACCACTGAATGAGTTTTGAGAAATGTTTGCACCCAGGACAGCACCATCCCAACTCAGATTCTGATACTTTAGTAGATTTTTATTCCCTTCCCCAATCAATCAGTGCCCTCCTGTGATGGTTAAACATATGACAACCTGTCAGGGCCACAGCACCCATATCTTTGGCCAAAGATTATTGTGGATACTTCTGTAAGGGTGCTTTAAGGTGAGAATTTTGTTTGGATCTGGGGACTTTCAGTAAAGCAGATTGTTCTCCTTAATGTGAATGGGCCTCATCCATTGAACTGAAGCTCTGACCAGATCTGACGTGTGACTTCATAGAGACACAAAGGATTCTTAATATACTACCTTCTGCAAGGCTCATCATGTTTCTGCCAACAACTGCCATTGGACTTTGGCTACATCATTCTTCCTATCAGATTTTTGACTTGCCAGACTTCCACATTAGCTGCATTTTAAGCAATTGGCTTAAGAAAAGCACATGTAATAGGTTCTGTTTCTTTGGAGAACCTGCTACCCATCCCATTCTACAACCTCTGGCTCATCTAACCCACCACTGCCAAATAGCTTTCTCATTATAATTAAAATAGTATCTCACCTAATATTAAAAACATAAGTGTCTCAAAACAAAAAAGAACACTGAAACACTGAATCTGTTATGGTATTTAAATTATATTTCTTTAAACTCCGGTTTATGAGAGCACTTTACAGGAAAAGTCACTGATTTCGGGGGCATTGTTAGCTAGATCTTAGGTAAAACATGCATATGGTAGTAGGCTCCTTACTAGGAACAATACAAACGGTATTTACAACAGCTCCAAGAGTTTCTGAAGGCCTTTGTAGTTGATCTTCTCTTCCTACTTGTTCTCAGTCCCTGACAATCACCAATGATCCTATATAGACTCTTTTCCAGGATGTAGTAAGTATGATATTGTGCCCTGTATAATCCTTTCCACTGGCTTTTTTTTCACTTAGCATAATGATTTTGAAATTTAACTGTGATCACATGTATAGCTTCTTTCTATTTATGAGCTGCCAAAATCCCATCTTACAGATACACCAGTTTGATTTTCCACTTGTGGCTAATATCTGGTTTTGTTTTGTTTAATTTTTTTTTCTGTTTTAGTTAGTGCAGGGGACAGTTGCTAGGGTGTATGCATGGAGGAGAGAGAACAACTTGGAAAAGCTGGTTCTCCCCTTCCATCTTGTAGATCCAGAGGATTAAACTCAGATCATCAGGCTTACCAGCCAAGTTATTTCACTGGCCCTGCCTAGTAAGTTTGAAGTATTTCTGTCTGGGGTAATTAATTATGAGTAAAAGTGCCATCCTCATTCATATACACTCTTTCTACAGAGCTGTGTTTCTATCTGTCTTGTTTCAAGGCCTAGGAGTAAAGTAATAGGGCAAACAGTAAACATGAACATCATTATGTAAGACATGATCAAACTACATTGCAAATTGCTGTGGCATTCCCCATTTTCAGCAGCAAAATATGAGTGTCCCAGGTGTTTGGCATTCTTAGTAGGGTCAAGTACTGTCACAGTTTTAAGAGCCATCCTACAACTTTGGGGGTGGCTCAGTCAGCAAAGCATTGTCATGCAAAAATGACTACTTGAGTTCTTTGAGTCCCAAGCACCCTTGAAAAAAAGCCAGGCATGCTACAGTCCATCTGTGATACCAGTTGTATGGAGGCAGAAACAGAGATCCCTGGGGCTTTCTGGCCAGCAAATCTAGCCAGATCAGTAAGCTCCAGGGTCACTGAGAGACTCTGCCTCAAAAAATAAGGTGAAGAGCAACTGAGGTAAACACCTGATATCAACCACTGTCTTCTGTATACATACACACACACACACACACACACACACACACACACACACAACTCTAAAGGGTACATTCAACTAAGACAGTGAGGTTCTTTTCATGTATTTTCTGATACCTCTGTGTCTAGCCTCTAAGATAAATCCCAAGTCATCCCAAGATACTGGTGTTCAAACCCCAATGTGGTTCCCTCCTAAACTGTAACTATTAGGACACCATAGAAAGTTTCTGAGATTAAGTCATAAAACTATTACTGTTGTCGTCCTAATCTTTCTTGGCTTGCTCATTTTGATGGAAACCAGCTGCCATGTTATGAAGACATTCCCAAAACCCCATAGGGAGAGCCGCAGGATAAAGAATGCTGGCCTCCTGACATTAGCCAATACTCACTTGTGCAGGCATGTAAATGAACAGTTTGGAAGTCAAATCCTCAAGTGCTAACAGTTCAGAGTCTTCAGCCTTGGCCAACATCTTGGCTACATGTTCAACGGAAACCAGGACTACTCAACTAAGCTGCTCTTCAGTCCTGAGCTATGACTACTATGAGATAATAAGTGCTTGTAGGTCCAGTTATTCTGTGCAAGTTTTATGGTTAGATTGTTATGCAATAACAGACAACATAAAATTCATATATTCTCTTCTGGAAGCTGTTCAAATAAATCTTGTTGAGATGGAGAGATGGCTCAGTGGTTAAGAGCACCGACTGCTCTTCCAAAGGACTCGGGCTCAATTCCCAGCACCCACATGGCAGCTAACAACTATCTGTAACTCCAAAATCTGACACCCTCACACAGACATACATGCAGACAAAATGCCAATGCACATAAAATAAAAATAAAATAAATAAATAAATAAATCTTGTCAATGAGACTTGATTTAGAATCACTATGGAAACAAACTTCTGAGTATGTATGAAGATGTTTCTAGAAAGATTTAACTGAGTATGCATAGCACCATCCCATGGGGTAGGTGGGGCCCTAAACTAAATAAGGAGAAGATAAGCTCTACTCCATCACATGCCTTTGTTTCCTGATTGTGGACAACGTGACCAGCTGCCTAGCCACCTCCCACAAATGCTGTCCCTATCACAATAGACTGTACTCTGGAATCATCAGACAAGATAAACTCTGTCCCTGAAGTTGTTTTTGTCAAGTATTTTGTTAGGTAGAAAGACCTACTAGCAGCTTTAGAGGCCACAGTGCAAACCCCTGCCTCATATTTGGCTTTAGAGCCTACCTTGTTCTCCCTAAAAAGAGAAGCTTCACAATTCACCCTCCTTAGGATTTAAAATACCATATGAAAAAGGTATTGGAGCTTTGTGGAGGCCCATTAAGCGAAAGGCACCTCCTTCTGGAATCTGAGCTTTACCTCTGGCCCTAGATGGAGACATGACATTCTGATCTGCTCTGTCTTAGCTAGGTTCTATTACTGTGAAGAGACACCAGGACCACAATATCTCTTAAAAAGGAAAACAGTTCATTGGGGCAGGCTTACAGTTCAGAGGTTTAGTCCATTATCATCATGGCAGGAAGCATGGTGGCACACAGGCCGACATGGTGCTGGAGAGGTAGCTACATCTGGATTAGAGACAACAGGAAGAGAGAGGGAACTATGCCTGGGTTGGGCTTCTGAAACCCTAAAGCCAGTGGCACACTTCAATCAACAAGGCCATACTTACCCCAACAGGGCCACACTTCCCAATAATGCTACTCCCTATGAGCCTATGGGGGCCATTTTCATTCAAACCACTATACGCTTCAAAAATTAGAATGTTACATACCATTGCCTCCTCCCTTAAGAGTTAATGCAGCTGGGCCTGTCACTCTCCCATCTAGGAGACCATCCCACAGGAACCATGATTCACCTGAAAACAGGCCAAGGAGATAGGAGAAATAATTACCTCCTTAAAGAGACAGTGTGCTTATACCTCCAAGGAGTCCCTCCCCTTGCAATTGCTTGTGAATCTTCACTGGTAAGCATGACTGTTTTCTGAGTTCCAACTCAAAAATGTAACTTTCCTTTTCTTTCTGTGCTCTCGATTTCCTACTCCCATTTTTTGTTGTTGTTTTGTTTTGGGCATATAAAGAAGCATCATCTGTGGCCACAGCAGCCAGGACAGTGTTAAAGTAAACATTACAAGCAAATATCTTACCATTGTCTTTATCCTCAGATGAAGGCATAAGACTTTGACCATTAAGTTATTAGCTGTAGGCTCTTCACAAATTTATTATGGTGAGTTGAGGAAATTCCCTTATTGTTCCTAATTTACTGAGAACTCTTTCAGGACAAATACCCAATTTTGTTAAATTCCTTTGCTGAATGTGATCACTGGACAGCATTCTGATTGTGTCTGGTGCTGTTGATGTGGGAACCTACACTGATTTTTTTTTGGACTCTGTACCCATCCACCTGTTTTGAAACGCTTCCACAGCAGAATTTCACTTTCCATTTCCAGCCACGTTTGGGAGGAGGCATAGTAAACATAAGCTGGGTTCTGCACTCTTCCTGTGGCAGATGCTTGTCCTGTGATGTGCAGGGCTCCTTCCCACTCACTTCCAGGGAACCCCTCTCCTTCTGAGGTCCAGTTTTACTTCCATGTCCTCTATGGAGCTAACTCTCTTATCTCCATAGGCCAATATCTTGGGTATAAGCGGTCTTCTAATCCATTTTTTAATTGCAGGAAGTCATACCACCAAGGGAGAAATTGCCTAAGGGTAGATAAAAAAAAAACAAAAAAAAAAAAACAGGAGCCCAAGAAGAGAGGACTAGGGAGGCAGGGTGGAATATTTGGTGCCACAGTGAATATTTTCTCCCAGCACAGTATAGAGAACAGCTTTCTGCAGTTGTGAAGAGATTCCAGTCGCATTATTTATAACCATAGATGAGCCTCCTCCCACCCTTCCTGTCCAAAGGACAATTCTGGAATACTATAATCATTTATTTCTTTCTGTTGATCTGTGAAGATACACAGAATCTCCTTTTCCTTCCAAAATCTTTTATAAAAATATGTATTTAAGAATAAGTCAAAATGTTACATTTATTTATTAAAAATACTCTGCAGCATCTTGCATGAGATTCTTTGTTAAGTATAAGCAAGATGTAAAGCAAAATCTATCTGTTATCTCTGAATTTTGATTATTTATAGTGTTCCAAATACTTTTATATTTGTGTTGAATCCACTCTTTTGTAGCCTTCTACTCCAAAACCACACTTGCTCTGTCTATCCATGAAAAGTGACATTTGGTTAAATACTAAAATGTTTGGACCATAAATACATAAATGTTAATTTAGCATTGTTTTACCCAGCCGATTTATTTTTTATCATGAAATTTAACCCACAATTTGTTAAAATCATTCTGCACATTTTCTTTCATGCTTGCTGAGAAAATCCCCTTAAAACACAGCAAACTGGTTTTCATTAAAACTTAAAAATAAAAAGCACTTTGGTCAAGCAAGCTCTGAGAATTAAAACAATATGCAAGCCTGAGCAGGACAGCTTTGGCGCTGCGGGGTTTTCTGTGGTGAAACTGGCAGTGCTTAGGAGGTGTCCTACCACCTGTGCTTTGGGGCATTGGCCTTAATAGCCACCTCCAGGTGATTACTAAATTACCTGGATATAGAACTTCAAATTTCTAAGTAGCTCCTTTCAAAATCTGTTTGTTGTATGTATACACATACTAGAGTGTCCGCTTGGGAAAGCAGAACTTGCCCAATGTTGGATCAGAACTATTTCAACCCTCCAATCAGCATCTTAAGTCATAGTGGTAAAACTTTGGTGATTTCCATAATCCAAGATGAAAAACAAAGAATAAAGTCGTATACTGTAAGTAAGAGTGGGGATTTTTGTCTCTTGTTATAGAACTCAGCAAATTCAAGTTCAGCTGGAATTTAACAACACTGAACACCCAGAATCAAGTGTATAGCTTGAACAGAAAATGTCAGTTAGTTGCAACATGGATTCTAGGATAGGATACATTATGAATCCCAATTTTATATTACTAGCAATCAAAATTTTTGTGAGTCTTAATTCTACCTTGAGAGATTCTGGAGCCATCTGCCTGAAGAAAAACAAACCTGTGTATTCCCCTTTCCTCAGTCCTCTGAGTATCTGAATGTTGGCATGTTTTTCTAGCTTAGCCTTGTCAACATTAAGTAAACAATTTATCGGTCCTGAGGAAGATATGGTGGTAGAAGAATAAACACCATAATACAGTTTACAATAGGGAAGCTTTTAAAGCACACAGCTGTGTGTAGGACTTTCTTCGGTGACTACTGAATCATCCCTAAAAACCAGTAAGGACAATCCACAGCATTGGAGCCAATAGGACATGTGGGGAAAATCCTATGGAAGAGGATCCCTTTGCCACCCTTTGCCGGTGTCCCTTGTTTAGCACAATCTCCACCACACACAGAAGGCTAGTCTCTGCATGGTCTGTTTATATCTTCCTCTTTCTGAGCTGTGTTTGCTCTATTATCTGAGAGGATTCAGTTCTCATCACAAAAACAGGGGGAACAAATAGACTTGAAAACACTCATGAGAAACATCAATTATAAACAGTAAGTATGAAAGTGTCTTGTGAGACACAGGAGAAACCAGTGTTAAACACAGATGCAAGTTAGTGGCCTGTGAGATATGCCAAACATAAGTTTTAAACAAAGACGGGGATAGACAGTGCAAAAGACATAAACACCCTACTAAATGTTAATGAAACATGAGATACCAAAGAAAATATTTCTGAGAAACTGTGTGTTTGTGAGATGTTAGATTGTTCCCACCTATATGTTACATCCATAGATAGAATCCACCGTTTCTCAATAACCTAACAGGGAGATTGCAGCCTGATCCTGTGATTCCAAAATCCCCAAATCTATTGGCTCTGATCCTTTCCATGTTTTTGAGTCCCTTGGTCATCCTCAGTTCTGTCTTCATTATTATATAGACAATAGGAACAGGTAACAGGCAGAAAAAAATAAGACATAGCAATATTATGTGAGAGGATTTTCATAGTGTGGTCCTTCTAATAACCCTGCATTCTGTCTTAATCCACCCTCTGGATTCATCTTGATCTCACTGTTTCACACTGGCTCAGTGCATTGGAAGATTTTAGTTTACTCTCTGCGTGGCTCTGCTCTGCGGCCTCGGGAATAGCTCACCTGGTTGCACATTTGGAGGCTACCTTTACATCAAGGTCACTTTCCTGTGCTGCCCCTATGCATCCTAAGTGTCAGCTCAGCCTTGCTGCCCTTGCAGAGGCAGAAAAATGACAGGTGTCTGAGGGTTCCTACAAGCCCCAGATGCTACTACTGAATGTCACACTCTTATGGTTTCTATTGCTGTGAAGAGCCACCATGATCACAGCAACTCTTATAGATTTAATGGTGGTGGCTCGTTTGCAGTTCAGAGGTTTAGTACACTATTGCCATGGTGGGGAGCAAGGCAGCATACAGGCAGACATGTGCTAGAGAAGGAGTGTCACACAGAGTAAAGCTTGAGCAAAGGAGACCTCAAAGTCCACCCCCAAGTGACACACTTCCTCCAACAAGGCCACACCTACTCCAACCAAGCCACACTTTCTAACAGTGCCACTCCTTTTGGGGGGCATTTTGTTTCAAACCACTACATACACACTTGGGACCTCTCACTCACTCAAAACTTAAGCTATAAAGTATCTCCCCAGATATGAGGATTTTTTTTATAAGAAGGCCCATTTTTTTACACAATTGTAGCTGGAAGTTTTCCTGTGTCCTGCCGAGTAAACACACAGAGGTTTATATTAATTATAACTGCTTGGCCATTAGCTCAGGCTTATTATTAACTAGCTCTTACATTTAAATTAACCCATAATTCTTACCTATGTTTAGCCATGTGGTTTGGTACCTTTTCTCAGTTAGACATTCTCATCTTGCTTCCTCTGCATCTAGCTCACAACCCCTCACTCTGTCCTTCCTCTTTCCAGAATTCTCCTCAGTCTGCTCACCCCGCCTACACTTCCTGCCTGGCTGCTGGCCAATCAATGTTTTATTAAACCAGTGTACAAAAGCATTATCCCACAGCACACGATCTCTCATGTTTTGATGCTCTTTGGTTATGAACATTCCATTTTACTATCTTGTTTATGCATGATTATTTGGTCTCCCTTTTTTGACTTGTTTTACAGTTTGTTTTTTATATTGTGGATATATAAGTCATGAACACTAGGAATAGAGCAACAGTTCTCAATCTGTGGGTTGCAGTTCCTTTGGGGATGCACAGGTCAAACGACCCTTTCTCAGGGGTCACATATCAGACATACTGTATATCAGATACTTACAGTTCTATCCATAACAACAGCAAAATTACAGTTATAAAATAGCAATGAAAGAATTTATGGTTGGGTATTGGTGGAAATATTAAGGCAATTCCATATAGTTAAAAGGGAGGTTTATTTGGGGGTAACTTACAAGTAAAAGGATAGGTTACAGGATCCAGGAGAGGTGAGGTACAGTCCAGCAATGTTCTCTGGAGAACTCTGCTAAGTCTACCATCCAACATCCAGGATCACCAGGAACCAAGACAGCCAGTACATCTGGATCTTGGGTCTTAAGGGCTCCCATCTTGGCCCTACCTCAGAGGCAGGCCATGGGTAGGCATGACAGTTACCAGGAGTCTCACTGGGGGTAGTACTTCCAGGTCAAAAATGGAACAGCTACCCATTACAGTTGGGGTCATCACAAAATGAGAAACTTTATTAAAGGGTCTCAGCATTAGGAAGATTAAGAACCACTAGCTTAGAGAAAGTAAATGTTCTGCTGATCTGAACAATAAATGTAATTGCACAGAGTCTTTCCTGTGTACACAAATTAAAAAGTAGATAATAACATGAAATAAACTTGCAGTGGGTTCCAAAAACTTTCCTCTTTACTGACAGTTTACTACTTTTATCATGAATAATTCTGCTGTTAATCCATGCACCAGTCACTCAGATGTCTTCTCCATAAACATCATTTATTTGTAGTTTCTTGATAACACAGAAATAAGATAAAACAGAATGACTCAATTCATGACCAAAGTTAATTTGTACACTGTTACTATGTCTAATAAGCATAAAAAAGAAGTAATCACTTTATACCAAAATAATTTAATATTTTATTATTAGTACAAGGTGATCATAAAAGTTCAAATGCTTTTGGTACTTAGTCATATGCAAAATAATTTTCAAAATATATTTTTGGTGCTCACTGGAACTCTTTGGGAAATAAGTATTATAGTAGTAGTTGTGCGATTGCAAAATCCCTTAGTCTCTCTGTGCGTTTGTTTCCTCATCACATAAAAGTTAAAATATGATATATATTTTATGTAGTGATTGAAATATATAACATTACAGTTGTATGTGAGGTGCCTAGACTAAATGCCTGGCACTTAGCCATTTATCTCTCTTCATCTGGACCTTATTGAAGATTTCTTTAATGTTTTTCTATGACATGTTCAACCTTTAGAAAGTAATGATGTTGGGAGTGAGGAGATGATTCTGTAATTAAGAGCACTTGTTCTTATATAGGAACTAGGTTTGGTTCCCAGCACCAACATGGTGGCTTACAACCATCTGTAACTCCAGTTCCAAGGAATCCTGCTCTCTCTTCTAACCTCCCTGGGTACCTGACATGAACATGGTACATAAACATACATCAGGCAAAACACTATACACATAAAATAAAATAAGTAAACCTAAAATAAAATAATAATGTTTAAAATACCCACCACTTATTAAAAACTCTAGACTAAGTTTGTATTTGAAATAACAATACCTTAAATTAGATTTTATGAAATCTTTGCATTTCAGGCATTCTGCAATATACTTTATCTATACAATCTCAATTAATACTTCAAACAACCTCACAAATATATATATCATGTAACAGATAAGGAATGAAGATTTATCATGAATAATTGATTTTCCCTAAGAAAATGTAGAGAATAAAGTCAGATCATAATTCAATGAGCTCATCAATTTTGTCTGAAGTCCAAACATCAGTATTATGTTTTATGCCCTTTTGTCAAAACTTCTGAAAACATTTCCCCTCCCTATAGTTAACTTTTGATTTTCTTATATTAACAACAACACTAAATTTTGTAGTAATGAGGGATAACTGGAATTCCTGCCTGCTGGGAACTCTGGCATCAGTATGGACCTGACTCTCCACAGCTATTCACCAAAGAGGGGAGGGAGTGGAGACTTCAGGAAGAAACTCCCATCCGAAAGAACCAAGATAGGAGGTGCCTGCTGTAACAGCAGGGCCTCATATTGGTGTGGAAATGGACAGTTTCTACTCCAGTTGGTAACAGGAAATGCTCTGGAGAATAATCACGAATGAGTTGCTGGGTTATGGAAACTCTTTGGAATGAGTCAAATTGCTGTGTGTGAAATGTCAACACTTGCTGGGGTGATCTCTCTGTTGTTCCTTCCAGGGTGGACTCAGACATGTCCCTCTGTCAGTCTACGCTCACATAACTGCAGCATTTCAATCATGGTAGTTAAGCATTTGAAATACATATTCCTTAACTGAAGTCAAGTAAATATCATGTCTCCCTCCCTTGCCCCCTCTTCTCTTCCCTTTGCCCCTTCTCCCTCTCCCTTGTGTATAAAAGAAGTCTTGTTGTATAGTTCAGGTTATGCTGTAAGCTTTCCTTTTAGCTTTTCAACCAAAACTATGTATACTCGATGACAAGACAGAATCGAATAAGGCATTCTTTGACCAGAAGCTTGACCCAATACTCTTATCATCCTATCTTCTATCTAGCTATAATATGGATTTAAGAAAGTAATTTATTTTATGACTTCTTGTTACAAACAATTTATATTTTTAGAAGTCTAACCACGTTCCTCTTTTCTTGTGTTGACTATATTATAATTGAATCACCTTCAAAAATGATGCTTATCCCTTTAGCTTTTATAAAATCCTATTATTAAGCATTTATCCCTTGGAGCCAAACTATCAACTCAATATCCTTTGAGAGAAGGGGCAGGCAATAAGTGCATACTTGGTTCTATTGGTCATTCTTAGCCTATCAATGCAAATTCACTCATCGGATCTTTTTAGATGGATATTCAGTTAAGATAATGATACAGCATGAAAGGAAAAGCAAGACTAAGAAAGAAAAGACTCAGGCTTCTCCCTGGGCTCTGAAAGTAGGACAGAAACAAAATTGCTAAGCTTGCTGGGGAACCGCCAAAACATAGTGTCTTCTGTGGGTAGTGGAAATGAGGCAAGTCCTTGATCTCAAGTGATCTTCCCATTTATCTAGCTGGCCCTTTCCCAGGTCTTAATCTGGCTACTGCTCACACTGTGCTTGATGACAAGACAGAATCAAGTAAGACATTCTTCAACCAGGAGCTTGGCTCAATACCCATTTTTTTCTGAATTGCCCAGAGCTCATACATGGGAGATGAATAGTAAAAGATTCTGGACTTAATTATTGCACAAATGGATTATGAAGCACGTTCAAGCTTCTGAAACAGAATTCACACTCATGCATGTACAAATATCTTCAGTAGTCTCTGTCCTTGTTAGAATCATGTATTAAATGTTTTTTTCAAAACATGCCGGAACTAAAACTAAATTTCTTGTATTCATTAGTCATTAAAAGAAGGCACCTGTTCTGCATCTCTACCTACCTCCCACTGTGCATAACAAACAAAATGAAATAAAGGAAATGCAAATGTTAAAAAAACCATGCTGGAACTCAGCAGTACAAGATAACTTTGGGTAAAAGACTAACAGCTTTTTAAGTAAGCATAGATGTCAATCAGAAAGAAAATTTTATCTTTTACCAAGCATAGAGTTGAAATAAAGTAAAGAAAAGAGGATAGGTAAGAGAAAAAGGAAATAAATGGGAAGTGGAAAGGACTCTTGTACCGCTTTTAATTTAAGGCTCCATCTGGCATTGTCTTTTGTTGTAGAGGAATTTCTGAAGAGTCTTATTAAATAAGGAACACAGAGCCAAATATAGGGGTGAAAGCTGTAGAGATCAGGGAAATAGTGAGAGCCACCAGCTAACCTTACCATGCCATCGAAGCTTCCCCAGAGAAAGCTACTTCCTGTCTACCCGTGCCTTTATTGCCTTGCTGTTCTGCTCTCTCAGTTGCTTTTAGCCCAGCTACCTCACTTCTTTGTCACTGCCTTTGTGTACAGACCTCCAGGTCTCTATGGTTGGCAATGGGATTAAAGGCGTATGTCACTACACTTGGTTGTTCCCTAGTGTGTCCTTGAACACACAGAGACTGCCTGCCAAGTGTTCAAATTAAGGGCATGTGCTACCACTGTCTAACTTTTGTTTATGGCTGACGATGTCCTCTGATCTCCAGGCAAACTTTATCTATTGACATACAAATAAAATATCACCACATTTCCCCTTTCTTGTCTAATAAAAATAAAAAATAAATAAAAAGTTATAACTAATATAAGAAAAAATATATACAATAAGTACAATAACTATATACAATATATACAAGCAATAAATACATGGGTGATGTTGCTCTGTATGCTGTGAATGTGTTACTCTGATTGGTTGATAAATAAAATGCTGATTGGCCAGTAGCCAGGCTGGACGTGTAGGTGGAATAAGCAGACAAGGAGAATTCTAGGAAGGAAAAACAACTGAAGGGGAGATGCCAGCATGTCATCCAGGGAGCTTCTTGTAATGGCACACAGGGAAAGCCATGGAAAACATGGCAACATATAGATTAACAGAAATGGGCTGGGTTTAAACGTAAGAGCTAGTCAGTAGTAAGCGTGAGCTAATGGCCGAGCAGTTTTAATTAATATAAGCCTCTGTGTATTTACTTGGGTCTGAACGGCTGCTGACTGGGTGGGACACAGAAAAACTTCAGCTACATTTTGTTTTCTTTTTTCAAAATTAAAACTAAAATACAAACTGTGAATAAATATCACTGTCTTAATAATAGCTTTAAAATAGTAAGTTTCAAATGTCTTTCAATGGAATGTAAATCTTAGGAAAAATATTGATGCAAAATAAATCAGAACATGAAGCTTGATAAACTATCATACTTTAGATTAATTTACACAATGATACAAATTCTGAATTTAAATGGGAGCTCTTTATATTTTCTTTAAAAGACAGACTCTCTCTATCACATAAAGCCATCCAGTACCTCCCATGTGTTATATTAAGCTATTAATTCAAGCAATGCTTTGTAATAAAAGTTGACATTGGATATTTGAAACTATCAAAAACACCAAGTTCTCCAAAATGCACTTTTGTTATAAGTGAAATAAACATTTAACAGTTCTTTGCCTCAAAGTTTCATTATATACAAAGCACACTGTGCTCCAGAATAATTTATGTAACTATAAATTATATAATGTATAAACTATATGATTTATATAATTATTAAAATAACTTAAATTTAAAATGTATCAAACCTTTACATTCTTTCATCTACCTGTATATTATGGTGCCCTTTATGTAACAAAGACTGTTTTGGTTCACTTTAATGTACAAAAGAATTTAACAGGCTTTAGTCCCAGGTTACTGGAGTGGCTTCTTGAAATTTCCAGAATGAACAGATGCCTGTGTTATTGATGGTGAATCCTGGGCTTAGCCCTGAGTTTATGCCCATGAGGTGGTTCAGTGGAAGTTTTTTGATAACTTATGTGAAGGAAATGATTGATTAAGTTTGGTGGTTTGAGGTAGAAGTAACGAATCTTGCTATGAGACAGAAATACCAGCAATGTGATGAGAGAATCCTGGCAGAGAGCTTGAAAAAAGCACAATTTCTAGGGAAAAGGGTCTAAAATTTGAGCTCAACTAAATAATAATTCAACCAACCAATGGGAAACTGCACTACAAGTCTGCACAATACAACTTTAAGTTATTCCTCTGGTTAGCAATAACTACCAATACACACTGTGCTATAAGGGAACATCCTGTTCTGCAATGTGAGGAATCTTAACAAATGCCCCCACCACACCCTGCCCTATGAACCTTTCCCATTGGCTGACATTAAAGTATGTCCTGTTACTAAAATAAAACCACAATAAAAAATATAGTGCTCTCCAAGTCATTCTAATACCAGAGTTTATAGTCATTTGATAAGAAGTTGGAGTTCTTGGGATATCATAAACTTGTATCTCATGTTTGAAATGAGAATAGTATATATAGAGGGCTGTATCATTAATTGATGAAGTTCAGCTAATTATATCAGAATCTATTCTGTTCCCCTCACCCCATCACCACCCATGGAAAGCTTTCACCTTAAAGGCATAAAAGAGAAGGTTTATTCTGGAGCCAAACATGAGTACTCATGGCACTGCATAATGTCTGGCTGTGGGTCTCTGAATACACTCCCACTGATGGTGGAGGAAGCCTCTCTGATGATGGACAAGGGACCAATCTATGAGTATAGAGAATATCATTAGAAATTGTTTCATTGATTTTTTTTGACTGGTCATGTTGACTCTATCCTAGGTTTCTGAGCTATCCAGTCTTTGATTTCTAGCCATCCAAACAGTGATGCACATGGGCTCCCTCTCATGGAATGGGCTTCAAGTTAAACCACACATTGGTTGGTTCTGTGTCACCACTGCCCCAGCACATCTTGCAGGCAGGACAGATCGTAGGTCAACAATTTATTAGCTAGATTGATGTCCAGGTTTCTTTCTGTAGCCTGCAGAGTACCTTCCCATGCAAAAAGAAAAAAAATGTAGGGGTGAAGGCCCCATGCAGATGCAGGCACCAGTTCTACCTCTCTACATTCAATGAGCTGTATGGACAATGGGGTCCCAGGCAATGGGGTCCCCACTGTCAGTTTGTGGAGAGCAGCCCTCTATCAAATCGTATCAACAGCCTGTGTTGTTTTGGGATCTCCATGGAACCCTGTCAGCCAACAACTCAACTGAATGCTGCCCAGTCCCATCACTGGAAACCTTGCATGGCTACAGAAGATGTCCAGTTTGGATTTCACATGCTCCATTACTAGGAATCCTCACTAGTGTCACCCTCATAGATTCTAGGAAGTCTCTACTGTATTAGGTTTCCACACCACTGCCAAAAGGCCCCCCAATTCCAGTTGTTTCTCCTCACACTCTCTCCCTCCATCCCTTCTCATCTCCCCTGCTCCTTTCCCCACCCACTCCCAGTCCACCTGCAAAATCTATTCTATTTCCCCTTCCTAGGGAGATCTGTGTGTCCTCCCCAGAGCTCTCATCTTTATATAATCTCTCTGGGTCTGTGGATTGTAGCTTGGTTATCATTTACTTAATGGCTAATATTTATTTATAAGTGAATACATACCAATTTGTGTTTCTAGGTCTTTCTTACCTTACTCAGGATGAATTTTTCTAGCTCCATCCATTTGCCTGTAGATTTTATGGACATCATCTTTTCTAACAGCTGAGTAATACTCCATTGTGTAAATGTACCACGTTTTCTTTATCCATTCTTTAGTTGAGGGACATCTAAGTTGTTTCCAATTTCTGGCTATTATGAATAAAGCCACTATGAACGTAGTTGAGCAAGTGTCCTTGTAGGGGGGTAGAGGTATCCTTTGAGTATATGCCCAAGAGTGGTATAGCTGGGTCTTGAGGAAGATTTAAGTTTTTTAGTTTTTTGAGAATTTCATATATGAGTGTGGTATTTACATCATTTCTGCTTCTCCCCTCCATTTCACCTGTGTAGTGTAAATGTCATATTTTAATTCAGGTTAGTTTGCTATACCTGATATTTTGAAGATAACACAGACTTAAGGTTTGCCCAAATATCAGGCTCCAGTGAGGTAGTAATTTCATGAACATTTATATTAACCAAACAGAAAAGGTCATAAAAATCACACACTTCAAACACATGAGTGGTCATACCACGCAAACAGGTTACAGCAAAGCAGGAAAACCTCTGTTATAAGCATCTGACAGCATCCCTAGGCCTTTGGTTGGTAGAAGCTAGGGGTCTGTTCATACTTTGCAAATGATTTACCTAATAATAAAAAAGATGTTAGGTCACATACGGAAAAGGTAATAAAGGCTTTGAATGGGGCTAAAGATGGCCCAAGATAATTGGCTATGGACTTGCAACATTCAAACTTCTCCCAATCATTGAAGATCTTCTAGTCAGTCACCAGCCTTTGTAGACATGACCCCTTTCCAGGAACTCTTATTCTCAGAAATCTCATACCTATCAAGGTAACTATTGGAATAAACTGATTTAAAGCAATTAATAGCAAAGCTTAGTTCTCGTTTACTGGATAGTAAGCCCTGTTTTGAGGATATTTTTGGATATATAAATTGCTGACTAATAAAATTTTTTCTTATATTTATATTTGTAGTAATTTGAATGAGAATGTTCCCATAGGCTGATGTTTGAACAGCTGGTCCCTAGTAGGTATTATTGTTGGGGAGGTTTATGAGACTCTGAGTGTTTATTACCTCACCCAACTTCCAGTCTACTCTCTTTTCTTCTTGTTTATAGTTGAAGATGTGAGCTCTCAGCTTCCTGCTCCTTCCACTATGCCTGCAGCTTACCTCCCTACCATGATGGACTCTTATCCGGCCAGAATCATAAGCCCAAATAAACTCTTCCTTTATAAGTGTGTTGGTCATGGCGTTTTATAACAGGAACAGGAAAGTAACTTTTGTGTGTGTGTGTATTTTGAAACAGAGTTTCTTTATATAGATTTGGAGCCTATTCTGGAACTCACTCTGTAGACTGGGCTGGCCTCGAATTCAGAGATCTGCCTGCCTCTGCCTCCCAAGTGCTGGGATTAAAGGCATGCACTACCACCACCCAAAAAGTAACTATTCTTAAGAGATTGTCTTTGTATTCATAATATAGAGTAACAAACAAGTTAGCAAGCAGTCTACTGAAACTCGAGAATCACTCCATCTTTCTTCTCTGCTAGGATGCTCAGATACTACCCAGGTAAATGTCCTTGTTATATTTGAAGGGTTCACAACACGCCCCCATGGTCGGGCATATTTGCATATGCCCGGTGGACACTTCCGCCTAGCCAGTTCCAGGTCAGGATAGCCACTTCCGGGTCAGGGCATCTCTCATAACCAGGATGCCCAGTGGACCTGGACACTTCTGCCTAGCCAGCTCCAGGTCAAGATAGCCTTTTTCGGGTCAAGGCGCCTCGTGTGACCAGGATCCGTGATGTTTCATGGTGATGTAAGCGCGCAACATGGCCATATGATCTACACACATGCGTGGAGTAGTGACGTGACCTGGGCACACCCAGCCTTTAAAATCCAGCGCCACGTTCCCGGTTCCTTCTTCTTCTCCACACACGTCTCTCTCACAGGCCTGCGCACTCTCTGTCCCTTTATCTTTAATAAAACTCTTATTAGTGGATTCTGTCATGTTTCATGACATTTCCTTGCAGGGTCAAAGCACAACGCGGCCAATTAACTAACAATACTGGTCTCTGGAACCCACATTATATCCTATATGGATCTTCAGTGTGAGAAGTTGTTTTGCAGTGATTGAAAAGGCACCAGGTCAAATATGACTGTAGCTATGTAAGAGTTTTCTTATCAAGGGATTTAGTGTTCTATGAAAAAGACTTCAACTGCAGGAAAAGATAATCTGGCATTTGCCCCAACATTATCAAGGAAGCTTACTCTTTTGATTTTATTTTTTGAAATGAAATTTCAAATGAGGAGATAAGTTCAGAAATTGTAAATGTCTTTGATATGGGATCAAGGAACCATTCATCAGAAATGCCAGCACAACACGTAATTCCCTAAGCTCAACCAAAACTTAATGTCAAAAGCCTTGATTTCTCCTTGCCAAAAATGATAACCTATCATATTCACGTAAATGAACTGAACAACTGAAATGTTCTCTTATTCAATTCTCATGCTACTTTCATGCCTCGTAACTGTGGTTACAAGAGTTTAAAAAAATAAGGAACCGAAAAGAAGAGTCATAGCCACTTTACAAGAGCAATTCACCACTTCACGCTTCATTTCTTAGGAGACAAATGCCATGCAGTGCTAAGAAGCAAAGCATCATGAAGGTAATTTATAGACCACTGTCTCAGAGAGGGACAATGTAGAAGACTGACTAATGTGTGAACCATCTGCCTCCTGAATTTCCCATTACCCAGATAACTTTGCTATTCTCCCTGCTTGTTCTTAGTTAGGGAGTGAATTCAAAGGAAAAGACAAGTTTTCTCATAACTTTTTGTGTGTCTGTATTTCTCTTTAAGCAGCAGGAACTGTCAGAAACACACACACACACACACACACACACACACACACACACACACATACACACACCCCAGAACACTGGAGAGGAATGATTGAAATGCTCAGTATTGAGGCACATTTATGTCCTCCTAGCACAAGGAATTTCAACATGACCTAAGTAAACTTAAGTCTCTGTGTTTAATGATGTACCCAGGACTATATTCCTATGTATTTGTTCTGTTTGTTCACTGAAATTCTGTCTTCTTCTGGAAAGAGTCTGAGGTACATTAAAGTAAGAATATGTCAATAAGATAATATTGCAATGTGAAAAAGAACACCCAGACAGATAAATATACAAATAAGAAATGCATACCAAATCTATGGATAAGTAAATCATGAAATCCGTTCCATGGTCTTCAGGTAGAGTAATTCAGGGGATATTATCACTCATTTGTTTTTGTTTTTGTAGAAGCATATCATAAACCACATGCTCTAGGAAATAAGTGTATAGGCAGAGTTCATGTTGAGGTATTTCCTACCGAGGTTTCTTGGGCTTAGTTCCCATTGTGGCATGGACAGCCACATGGGCAAAGAGAGGAGTGAGGCAATGAAAACAGGGAACAAAGGCTTCCCTGTGATTGGAGCTGAAGTTGAAAGTGGCTCTACCAAGCGTTTTTAATTGGCTAACACAAGCCTTTATTCTGTCATTCCAGATTCAGTTTGGTCATCATGGGATGCAGGCTGTTCCTGGAAGTGGAATGATGTTGAATCATGTTGATTTCAGTAGAAGATGAGGAAGGGTGGGTTGCAAGTGGTAGAAGATGAGGAAGGGTGGGTGGAAGGGAGCCTTAGTTGCAAGTGGTAAGAAGGCAGTATGTGTGAATTTGTCCTGATGGCTGTGATAGATTCAGGCAGATCCCCCAGTGTCCACTACAAAACAGAAACTAAGATACTCTATGGAAGCAAAATTATCCCAAAACAGGATGAAAATCAATGGTTTTCATTACTTGGTATTTAAAAAAAAAAAACCTGAATAATATAATGGAAACAAATTCTCACCAAAGTCTGCAGGAAACACAATTAGCATATTTCATGGAGCTGTTTTCTATAGCACCTTTGATAAGGCACACCATTAGAGAATTTGTGCACAAGAGTGACTCTGAGAGAAGACAGTCAAATAAGAAGGTACCTAGGGTCCAGGCTACTGCACATCCAGGTACAATCACTCAGTTACTCATGTCTTAATTAAAAAAAAAAAAAAACACGAATATCTGCTTTGTGCAAGGCATCATGCTTTGTATAGGAACTATGACATTAAATGAGAAAAGATGCCGCAGAGATCATGTGTTTTTTCAAAAATCACATGAATGCAGGTGAAATCACAACTTTGATAATGAGTACCAGAGAGTCATCTATCAAATTTCATCACAGCTTCTAACTGGGAGCTGATAGGGGGTTGTGAAGGTGAGAGGCAACTCCTTGAGAAAGGTTGAAAGAGATGACAAGTCTTTCTTGATGTCTGGTGGTTCCTTGAAGAGAAATGAGGAAGCAGATCCTATACTTAAAGGAAACAACAAAAATCAAGAAGGCTACTGTGGAAGGCATTTATGCTCACCACTATACCACCAACTTTGCATTTGAATGTAAGACCTGATTGCTGAAGATACCACACACTTTTAACACAGAACTGGAGGAACTTATTGAACTAAACTAGAAGCCTCCTCTGTAAGGACTAGCTCTAATAGCTTCAGATGCTATTTAAGCTGCCAAAGGAAAAAGCAATCAATAGTCCTACTCAGTTGTAAGACATGTAAGCCATGATAATGACCATCCTGCATAATATCCCCAATAGTGACATAGTGGCACATATATTTTGGGAGTAACTAAGAGTTGTATAATTGGACTTAGGGCCCACTAGATAGGTGGGAATCTGACTGGTACTATAAACCAATTCAACTACTCATAGCCAAAGAGGAGGCTCTAGAGAAGAACCTATTACTGCCATTTCCCTAAAGTGATAGTTTCTAACTGTATTATAAATACTTGCCCTTATACCCACAAATAAATACAGATGTCATGCCTCATCAAAGGAGCTCCTTTTTTGCAGCAGCAGCTGAGGCCACTACAGAACTCCACAACAGGTCAAAATGAAAGGAGTAAATAACTACAGTGAGCCCATTGTCAATTAGTACAAATACAACACAACCCCTATACCTAAGTCTTAGGGAAGAGGAGGCAGAAAGATTGTAAGAGCCAGAGAACAAAGACGCCAGCTAGCTATAACATCTTAGAAAGATGGTTGTGTAAACAAGACCTGCATAATAATACCAGTTGAGAAGCCAATGTGTATGGGAGACATTTCACAAGCCCCTACCCCTAGGTGAAGAGTTCCAGGCTAATGGCTTCTGTGAGATGGAGATTGTAGCTAGTTTTCCTGGTCCTGCCTGGCCCACAGTTAGGACAAATCTCTCTCACCCACCAGTCCTGCAGCTGCTCAGACCTAACCAAGTAAACACACAGAGACTTATATTACTTATAAACTGTATGGCTGTGGCAGGCTTCTTGCTATCCGTTCTTATATCTTTTTTTTTTTTTTTTTTTTTTTTTAGTTTTTCGAGACAGGGTTTCTCTGTGTAGCTTTGCGCCTTTCCTGGAACTCACTTGGTAGTCCAGGCTGGCCTCGAACTCACAGGGATCCGCCTGCCTCTGCCTCCCGAGTGCTGGGATTAAAGGCGTGCGCCACCACCGCCCGGCCCGTTCTTATATCTTAAATCAACCCATTTCTATTAATCTATAAGTTGCCACATGGTTCATGGCTTACCGGTATCTTAACATCTTCTCATGACGGCAGCTGGCAGCATCTCTCTGACTCAGCCTTCCTATTCCCAGAATTCTCTTCTCTGCTTGTTCTGCCTATACTTCCTGCCTGGCTACTGGCCAATCAGCATTTTATTTATAGGGAGCGATATCCACAGCAGGAGATAAAACTTTTCTCTGGGAATGGGCCCCAAATAGCTTATCTAATACCCAGTGGCCAGCTGTGCACACACATAAGTAACACTAAATGAAGTCAGCAGGTTGTGTATATGTAAAATAATAAAGACAAAGAGGTCTTGAATTTGAGAGGGAGTAGGAAGAGCATCATAGGAGTTGGAGTTGGGAGGGGGACAAGTAGAAATGATGTATAGTATCATGTGAGAAATTATCAAAGCGTAAAATATTTAATTAAATGAAGAAGGCTGCTATGCCAAACATTGAAGACTACTTGGGAAGCCAGAGAGCCAGGGATGGACAGATTGAGAAAAGCTCATTAAGGATATGGTCTTTGTCTTTAAAGTTGTAATAAAATCTTTTAAAATATCGTATAAAGAGGATGTTGCTAGGGAGATACTGATAGTAAGATCCTTTTAGAGGCTATATTAGCATTCTATGGCTACTGTGAAAAATACCACACATGAATCTATTTAAAGCATTTAAATTTATTATCTTATCATTCTTTTATGCTGGGTATGCTGGTACCCATCCACAATCCCAGCCTCAAAAAGAGGATTATATATTGTATGGTTCAGAAGTTCCTAATTGTGGTGATATATTGTGTCCCCAAATATATTGTGTACCCTAATAAAACTTATCTGAGAATCAGGGGAAAAAGACAGCCACTATATTAAACATAGAAATCAGGCAATGGTAGCACACACCTTTAATCCTAGCATTGGGAGACAGAGATCCATCTGGATCTCTGTGAGTTCAAGGCCACACTGGGGAGCAGAGCCAGGCATGGTGACACACATTTAATCCCAACACTAACCATAAATGTTTGGAGGTCTGTACAGACAGACAGGAAGTGATGTAGCTGGGCAGAGAGAGGAGGTGAGATGCAGAATAGAAAGGCATATAGGTCTGGGTATACAGGAAGTAGCTGTTGTTGGCTAAGGATTTCCAAGTGGTAAGAATGTGACTGGCTTCTTTCTGCTTTTCTGATCTCTCAGTTTTTACCCCAATATATCTGACTCTGGGTCTTTTATTAAGACGGTTTAGCAATTCATCTTACACCTAATGGTCTAAATATTAGCTATTAAATAAATGATAACCAAGCTACAATCCACAGACCCAGAGAGATTATATAAAGATGAGAGCTCTGGGGAGGACACACAGATCTCCCTAGGAAGGGGAAATAGAATAGATTTTGCAGGTGGACTGGGAGTGGGTGGGGAAAGGAGCAGGGGAGATGAGAAGGGATGGAGGGAGAGAGTGTGAGGAGAAACAACTGGAATTGGGGGGCCTGTTGGCAGTGGTGTGGAAACCTAATACAGTAGAGACTTCCTAGAATCTATGAGGGTGACCCTAGTGAGGATTCCTAGTAATGGAGCATGTGAAATCCAAACTGGACATCTTCTGTAGCCATGCAAGGTTTCCAGTGATGGGACTGGGCAGCATTCAGTTGAGTTGTTGGCTGACAGGGTTCCATGGAGATCCCAAAACAACACAGGCTGTTGATACAATTTGATAGAGGGTTGCTCTCCACAAACTGACAGTGGGGACCCCATTGCCTGGGACCATGTCCATACAGCTCATTGAATGTAGAGAGGTAGAGCTGGTGCCTGCATCTGCATGGGGCCTTCACCCCTACATTTTTTTTCTTTTTGCATGGAAAGGTACTCTGCAGGCTACAGAAAGAAACCTGGACATCAATCTAGCTAATAAACTGTTGACCTACGATCTGTCCTGCCTGCAAGATGTGCTGGGGCAGTGGTGACACAGAACCAACCAATGTGTGTGCTGTGGGATGTTCTGTATGTCCTGTGGGAGCCCTTCTTGGGTTCTTTGTGGTGTTACCCAGCAGGTCCGTATAGAGGATGATTAGGACCATGAGCCTGAGTGCAGGTGTCTGAGATGGTCTGCACTTGGCTGTGCTGGGGGATGGTCTGTATGTCAAGTTGTTCTGATTGATCAATAAATAAAACCTGATCGGCTGTGGCTAGGCAGGAAGGATAGGCGGGACTAACAGAGAGGAGAAATAAAAGGACAGGAAGGCAGAAGGACTGGCTGCCAGCCGCTGCCATGACCAGCAGCATGTGAAGATGCCGGTGGGCCACCAGCCATGTGGCAAGGTATAGATTTATGGAAATGGACTAATTTAAGCTATAAGCACAGTTAGCAAGAAGCCTGCCACGGCCATACAGTTTGTAAGCAATATAAGTCTCTGTGTTTACTTGGTTGGGTCTGAGCGGCTGTGGGTCTGGCGGGTGACAAAGATTTGTCCTGACTGTGGGCAAGGCGGAAAACTCTAGCTACATGTGTGGTTTAACTTGAAGCCCATTCCATGAGAGGGAGCCCATGCACATCACTGTTTGGATGGCTAGAAATCAAAGACTGGATAGCTCAGAAACCTAGGATAGAGTCAACATGACCAGTCAAAAAAAATCAACATGACCAATTCAAAAAAATCAATGAAATGATTCCTAATGATATTCTCTATACTCATAGATTGGTCCCTTGTCCATCATCAGAGAGGCTTCCTCCAGCAGCATATGGGAGGAGATGCAGAGACCCACAGCCAGACATTAAAGAGAGATTCTAAATTGGAGTTCTCCATAAGGTCCCTCCCCTCAAAGCTTGGGGAATCCTGTGGAAGAGGGGTAGAAGGATTGTAAGAGAGGATGAAGGTATCAGGAGAATGCAGCCCACCGAATCAACTAAACAGAGCACATACAGTCTCAGAGACTGAAGCAGAAAGCAGGGGGCCTGCGTGGGACTGCACCAGGTCCTCTGCAAATAAGCTGTTAGCTTGGAGTTTTTGTGAGACTCTTAACTGTGGGAGTGGTTGTGTCTTTGACTCCTTTACCTGCTCTTGGAACTCTTTTGCTTCAGTTGGTTTGCCCTTCCCAGCTTCGATGTGAGAGCTTTTGCCTTGTTTTACTATATTTTGTTTTGTCCTGTTTGGTTGTTGTCTCTTGGAGGCCTGCTCTTTTCAGAATGGAGGAGGGGGAGTAGATCAGAAGTGGAGGGGGTTGGAGGAATAAAGGAAGGGGAAACTATGTCCCAGTTATACTGCAACATGAGAGAAGAATCTATTTTAAATGAAAAAAAGAAAAAAAGAATGATGAATGCATTTAAAAATTAATCATTTTTTTCTTTCTGCTTGGTTTACATGGTTACATTTATTGATTTTTGTATACTGAAGCCTTTCTGCATCTCTGGATGAAGTCTACTTGATCATGGTGGATGATCTTTTTGATGTGTTCTTGGATTGGTTTGTTAGTATTTTATTGGGAATTTTTACATCTGTGTTCATAAGTAAAATTGGTCTATAATTCTCTTTGCTGGGACTTTATGTAGTTTAGATTAACTGTAGCCTTATAAAATGAATTGAGCAATGTTTCTCCTGTTTCTATTTTGTGGAATAATTTGAGGAGTGTTGGCATTAACTCTTCTCTGAAAGTCTGGTAGAATTCTGCAATAAAACCCTGGGCGTTTTTGATTTGGAGACTTTTAATGATTGCGTCTATTTTACTAAGGGTTTTAGGTTTGTTTAAATTACTGATATGAGCCGGGCGGTGGTGGCGCACGCCTTCAATCCCAGCACTCGGGAGGCAGAGCCAGGCGGATCTTTGTGAGTTCGAGGCCAGCCTGGGCTAGCAAGTGAGTTCCAGGAAAGGCACAAAGCTACACAGAGAAACCCTGTCTCAAAAAACCAAAAAAAAAAAATTACTGATATGGTCTTGATTTAACTTTGGTAAATGTTATGCATGGAGAAAATTGTTAATTTCTTTTATATTTTCCAATTTGGTGGAGTACAGGTTTTTAAAGTATGTCCTTGTGATCCTCTGGATTTCCTCATTGTTTGTTGTTAGGTCCTCTTTTTCATTTCTGATTTTGTTTATTTGGATATTCTGCGTCCATCTTTTAGTTAGTTTGGATAAAGGTTGGTTGATCTTATTGATTTTCTCAAAACACTAACTCTTTGATTCATTGATTCTTTGTATTGTTCTCCTCAGTTTGATTATTTCTATCTATTCCTTTTTGTGTGATTTCTTTTTATTCTAGAGCTTCCAGATGTGCTCTTACTAGTATGAGATCTCTCCAATTTTTTGTTTTGCTTTGTTTTTGTTGTTATTATTATTGTTTTATGTAGGCACTTAGTACTATGAACTTGACTTAGAACCACTTTCATTGTGTCTCAGAAGTTTGGGTATGTTGCATATATTTCCATTGAATTCTAGAAAGTCTTTAATTTCCTTTATTTCTTTCTTGACCCATTTTTCATTCAATAGTGAGTTGTTCTGTTGCCATGAGTTTGTAAGCTTTCTGTTGTTTCTATGGTTGTTGTTGATATCCAGCTTTAATCTATGGTGGTCAGATAGGATGGAGGGTGTTATTTCAATTTTCTTGTATCTATTAAGACATAGTTTGTGTTCGAGTATATGGTCATTTTTGGAGAAAGTTCCATGAGGCGCTGAGAAGAAGGTATTTTCTTTTGTGTTTGAGTGAAATGTTTTGTAAATATCTGTTAGGTCAATTTGCTTTACAATGTCTGTTATCCCCAGTATTTCCATGATTAGTTTTTATCTGGACTACCTGTCTATTGTTGAGACAGTGTGTGAGGGTCAATATGTGATTTAAGCTGTAGTAGTGTTTCTTTTACAAACTCAGGTGCCCCTGTGTTTCAGGCATAGATGTTAAGAATTCCAAAATCCTCTTGGTGGATTTTTCCTCTGATGAGTATGTAGTGTCTTGCCCTGTTTCTTCTGATTAGAATACATTACATACATTGTTGAAACAATGAAAAGAAATTTGTGTGGCAAGTAGTGTCAAGAATAGAAGACAATTTGGGGGAATGGTCCTGGAGCATGAAGCCTCCAAGAGGAGACATTTTATGTGTATATATGCCTGATGTCTAAATTTCATATAATAATGATGTATTTTATAACTTAAAATGATGAAATAAATGAGGTTATAGATGAACTGTGCAAGAGAATGTCCTCAACACATCAACTGAAAAAATGTTAATAGCTGTAATGAGAAGTTTTTCTCTTCATGGTTTTCTCCGCCTTCCTTATTTTATATAAGAAATTTATACAAATTTTGAAATCAGAAAAATAACAATAAAGCAGCAGAATCAACTCAAACCAATGGTTGTGGCTTTGTTATTCCTCACACAGATACTTCCACTGCAGCATCATTTCATCTGCAATTTACATTATCAAAATGCTCATATGTTTGAAGTGATGAAATATGAAATGTCCCTAGTAGCAAAGTAGGTACCTTTGTTCTAACAACCTACCCAGACCAGGAAGCCACTCAAAATTGCTATGTGATGATAGGCATTCAAATGTGCCCTTGACTTCCCAAACCCAAATCCATGTTTGCTAATTTAGGAAGTTGCTTCCACAACACAGCTGTCATCATGTTTTAACCATGGGCTTTCTTTTTTTTTTTTTTTTTTTTTTTGAGACAGGGTTTCTCTGTGTAGCTTTGTGCCTTTCCTGGAACTCGCTTTGGAGACCAGGCTGGCCTCGAACTCACAGAGATCCGTCTGCCTCTGCCTCCTGAGTGCTGGGATTAAAGGCGTGTGCCACCACCGCCCGGCTAACCATGGGCTAACCATAGCAAGGAAAAACTGCATCTTGTTTTTATACTATTTCTTGGTGTTTATTTATTTGTATTATTTTTAATTATGTGAATGTGGGCCAGGAGTATGTTCATGTGCTGGTGCCTGCAGAGATACCCCCTGGAGCTGTAGTTACAAGCAGTTGTAATCATCCAGATGAGAGTACTAAGAATCAGAGTCTTCTGCAAAAGTAGTCTGCACACTTGACCACTGAGCCTTCTCTTCAACCATCTTGGTATTTCTTGAAGATGTATTTGCTTTCCCTTCACATTCAAGTTTTTAAAATTTGCAAATGTAATCTCATGTCTGTTTTCATTTATTTTCAAAAACAGTATCAGCATGGTGTGGTCTCACTTCACTAGATGTACTGTTTGCTAGGTAATGGTAAAAATAAGATCGATTTTCTCCTACTTCAATTAAGAAAGACTTTTACCTGCCTGGACTGAGTCTATCAGGTCGATCTCAGTCCTCAGGGGAGGCCTTGTTCTGGAAGAGGTGGGAATGGGGAGTGGGCTGGGGGGAAGGGGAAGGGGACAGGAAACATGAGAACAAGGGAATCTGTGGTTGTTATGTAGAACTGAATAGTATTGTAAAATAAAATAAAATAATAAAAAAGAAAGACTTTTATTTTTATTTGAATATTATAGTTATACATATCCATCATGGTTCATGAACAGAATTAAATTTAATATTTATTCATATTGCTTATGTAAACATTAAGAGAAAATCCTGGGTATTTATGGACACAAAGTACATGTAATAACAGTAATAAACTGGGTACACCCAACATATTTGGGATAGTGGTCATTGCTGGCCCTGAGAAAGACCAAAGATTAAGAATGGAGGTTTCTTTAGCCCTGTCTATAACTTTTCAGTTAAAAAGTGCAAACTGGAAGAACTGCTAGATCAGGATGGTGGAGGAACACCATCTGTTATAGTATGTCTTCTGTACTGTAATATTTTTAATTAAAGCATTTTAATTAGAAAAGTATAAAAGTAACTCAAGTGCAGCTGGTACCATCATTGGGATGGCAGAGAAATAGCTGAGCAAGGCTACTAAGGTGACTTCTGAAATAAGCCAGACCCAGAAAGGAATCAGATGCTCTGCTGCCAAATTATGCCAGTTATTTTTAGGCCAGGAACTCTATCCAAGGCATGTATACAAGAGGACAGCACTTTCTTAATATGTTGTCTCTGGGGAAAAAAAGCACAGGCCCAGTTTTGGCAATGAGCATTTGTCTTTCAAGCTCTTGTTGGATTCAACAGGAGGTTGAATTCAACTATTTCTCTGCTTTGGAGACTGGAAGCATGGCAAATGCAAGTCTAATTAGAATCCAGACAAATCCCAAACCCCAGGAATTTTCTTGACAAGGGGACAATATCCAGGGACAGAAATTTTTCTTTGAATGGCCAGAATTGACCTTTCCAAAAGATGTTGTAAAATAATATCAGCTGAGGATTAGAAGGAGGGCTCCATAGGATCCTACCATTCAGTAGGTGTAGGCAAAGCAGTTCATGTGGAAATGGGCTTCTGGAATTACAATGATCCACCACATGCAAAGTGCTCCTGGAGCTCTGTGCAAGGACTCTTAACTTTATTATGGTCTTTGCTGTAAGGTCTATTTGTGCATGATATTATGTGCATTTAAGTTTCTAAGCATTTCTCATTTGTTCTGTTCTAGGCCCTTAGATTGGAAAATTGATTCAATCAGACCTCATTATTTGTTAATCACACAGAAATTAATCCCAAAAGCAGTCTTCACTAAAATAACAGGAAATTACTTTCTGTCATCAGAGATTAATGTCTTGATGCAAAGAGCAGAGCTGAGAAATTGTTATTGAGGGGGCATTTTCATTATAAGATATAGAAAAATCAAACTGTAACTGAGTTTGAAGCTTCCTCTCTTCTGATTTTCATAATGCTGTAATGTGTTATACAGGTTACTAGGGGGAGAAAAAGTATCAGTGCCTTACCAAGCTGTGAACCCTAACAATTACAGTATTAACTTGGAATACAAGATGTGTTCACTGCTGCAGTAGTGGCACAACTATGGTGGAGGTAACCAAGTACTCTGATTAGATTTGAGACCCACTCCACATGAGGGAATTTATACCTGGTACTGTAAATCTAGTAAAAATAAATAAATAAATAAATAAATAAATAAATAAATAAATAAATAAATAAATAAATAAATAAAAATGGCTGACAAGGTCTTAAGCCCTAAAGGAGAACTTACTACTATTGTGCAACTAAAGTGGCATAGTGCCAACCAACATTCTAAATGGTTGTATTTATATACATAGACAAATGCTACCCTCAATCTCTGTCACAGAAGTTTCACTTTGCAATGAATGGTGGTTAATGAAGAGAATCATAGCTGGTCGAGGTGCTAATAAAATACCATTGAATGTTCAGCTCTAAGCAGGACATTAATGCCCATTCCTCCCTTTATGGCTCAGAGAGCACAGGTAGAGAGAGAATGTAAGAGGTAAAAGATAGAGAAAAGGGATGCCAAATGAAGTCTTCTAGGAATCACACAGCCATTGCCGCCATGATCACACAGCAACTGTACCTGCCTGCACCAGGTTCACATCACAAAATTAGATCTGTCAACAGTTGATTATGCATCAGGGAGGCATAGTGCCCTACCCCTTCCTGCTGAACTACTGGTTACTAATGGGGTCTAGGTGAGAGGCAGTCATTGTCTTCAGTTGCATACTTACTAATAAACCTAGCAGGCTCCAATGGATCTTTCCAAACCCATGATCACCCAGACAGTCCTAGTTTTGTGACCTAGTGGGTCACAAAATAAAACAAAAAGTCATGAATGTGGGAGATGGACTGTAGTGGGTAGCCATTCCAGCTTGGTTCTGGAAGTTCCTACCCCCATTGAGACTCTGGCAACTGTCACGCCTATGAGGCGGGGCGAGGGGAGGCGCCGGGGACCCGAGAGCTGGATGGGTCAGCGCTCTCTCTGGGCGCTCTCTCGGTGTCGGGATGCTGACAGGTGCAGATTGACTGTGCAGAGCTCCGGAGAACACCGCTGGACTGCGTTACACCTTCCCCAGACCCTGCGACCTACCCATTACTTAATTTGTGAGTTACGCCATTAAATAAATATCCTTTTAACTACGTGGAGTGGCCAAAATAATTTCTCCAATATCTGGCGCCCAACGTGGGGCACGAACCCACGACCCTGAGATTAAGAGTCTCATGCTCTACAGAATGTTGGGCTTCTAAGACATTTCCATTTGGAAGTTTGTCTTTTTGGCACAAAATGGCCTACTGGGCAAAGAACTGCCCTTGCCTTGATGGCTGACAGTACAAATGCAATGCTGTCCTTTCTGGACAAGCGGGACACAAGGAAAGCGACCACTGTACTCTGCCAAGACAGGGTAAGATGGTCTTTCAGAAATCCTGCTTCTGAAAATGGTCTGTCAGATACTCTAGGCCTGTAGCCAATTTGAATGCACCAACAATGCTGAGAAACATTAGGTGACTGTCCAGGCTGCCAGCTGTCTTGGTCTACTCTTGCAAGATTCCCGAAAGTTGCTTGCATCCATCTACCATTTCTCAGGTACCATTATGTTCCTTCTGAGGTCTTTGATGGGATTGAAGACTAGCAGTTATAGTTACAACTTAGTATATATAATATCTTAGATAGAACATATTAAGTATTAGATTCAGGTTCTTTAGGATAGGACACCTTTGAATGATCTTTATAACATGCTGTTTACCTATGCTCTATACTTCTCTGGATTTTAGTATGTGTTTCTTGCTTGATATTGTTTGCATTGGTTGTAGTTACATCTTATCTAGGTCATTATCTCTCATTATTTCTGGACAATATTTGATAACCATTCCTTTGTATATAGTCTTGTATTAGTTTAGAACCTTCTTATTTAGACAAAAAGGGGGAGATGTAGTGGGTAGCCATTCCAGCTTGGTTCTGGAAGTTCCTACCCCCATTGAGACTCTGGCAACTGTCACGCCTACGAGGCGGGGCGAGGGGAGGCGCCGGGGGACCCGAGAGCTGGATGGGTCAGCGCTCTCTCTAGGCGCTCTCTCGGTGTCGGGACGCTGACAGGTGCAGATTGACTGTGCAGAGCTCCGGAGAACACCGCTGGACTGCGTTACACCTTCCCCAGACCCTGCGACCTACCCATTACTTAATTTGTGAGTTACGCCATTAAATAAATATCCTTTTAACTACGTGGAGTGGCCAAAATAATTTCTCCAATAATGGACCTTTCTGGAGGGGGAGGGAATTGGTAAGGGTGATAAGAGAGAGTCAATTCATGATAGTAATCAGAATGCATTACATACATGAAAGAAATTGTCAATGAACAAATTTAATATTTTTGTTGTTTAAAGTCTTCATTTGAGGCCTAAATTAAGTTGGTTGGTTGACTGATTTGGCTAGTTGTGTTGCTTACTTCTTTTAATTAGGCAAAAGGAAGAAAAGTTTGGAGCCCTCCGGTGAAGCAAGCAGGAAGGAAAACAAGAGACTATCTGAGGCTTCCCTCTAGTTTGACCCTCTGGCAATGTGTAGGGCCAAAAGTTGTGGCCAGTAGGGAACATTCTCTGCAGAAGCCTAGCCCAGAGCAGTGACCTATAAAAGGTAAGTTTGAAAGTTCAAGTCTGCAATGGAATTCCTAAATAACCTGTGCCTCAAGAAAGCTATGTTGAAACCACAACCAGTGTCAATCTGATGTTGAAATTAAGGTCTGGACACAAGAAGGCACAGCAGGATGCAGAGAGCTAAAAAGACAAGAGCTGTCATCGGAAATTGCCCTGGCTAGCACAAATCTCCATGGATTTGTGGAACATGCAAGAACTTCCTGCAGTGCTCTGTAAATACTGATAGGAAGAATGCTAACAAAAGGGATTTGGGAAGGAACTTGGAAAAGGGCCTTGCCATAGATTTGGGATGTTAAAGAGAAGGACTTCTTTTGTTGTCCTTATATTAAAATCAACTAGTCCAGACTTCATTAAGAGGAATAAAATTATAAACATGTACTTCCCAAGTCCACTAACCTGATTTAAATATGTAGAAAGGTCATACATTATGACCTTGCATGCAAACAAACAACATCTATATGCCATTTTTCTTTCCTAAAGCTTTTTTTGAGTCCTAAAAATAATTTTTGTTCATTTTTAAAACTCAAATCAAAACATAAATAAGAAAATATGGAAAATAATACAATTCAGATATTATCATGTTTCATTTTGTAAACTACTCTTGGACATTTTAAGTACATGTGCAATATTTTAGAGATGCTGAATGAATAAACATACACATAAACTCATTAAAACATACATAAATACATACACTAGATCGTACTAAACACTTACAGCTTGACTATACCATTAGTAATGGTTGTATATAATTTCATATTCTGCCATGTTGCTGTCTTGATGTAGACATGTAGTGAGTGATGTCCCCCTTTCAATCTGAGTGTAAGAGTACATGCCCGCTCACTCCTCATAGGTGTCACAGTTTCCTCCATAATGGATACAAAGACAGCTCTGTCTCCAGATAACTATTGTTAAGTCTCCAGATCACTTGAACTCACAGTTCTACAGCTTTTTGTTATCTAATAGGGATGTGTGTGTTCTAGATAGGTGCCTGTAAAGGACAGCAGCAGTACAGACGCCATTGCATCTACAGCAAATTGCCAGACTGTGGCCTATTTTCCAGTGTGGTGATGAAAGCTGGCAACTAGTCCATTGCTGTAGAATAACCCTTTTATTCACTGTGAATATTTGTCACTTGGATTGGTTTAATAAAAAGCTCATTGCTTCTCTTAGGTAACTGATGGAAGCAGATGCAGAGATCCACAGCTAAGCACTGGGTAGAGCTCCTGGAGTCCAGTTGAAGAGAGGGAAGAAGAATTATATGAGCAAAGGGGTCAAGATCATTATGGGAAAACCCACAGAGACAGCTGACTGGAGCTAGTGGGAGCTCACTAACTCTGGACTGACAGCTGGGGAACCTGCATGGGACCAAACTAGGCCCTCTGAATGTGGATAACAGTAGTGTGGCTTGGGCAATAGGGCCACTGGCAGTGGGATCAGGATTTATCCCTAGTGCATGAACTGGCTTTTTGGAGCCCATTCCCTATGGAAGGATACCTTGCTTATCCTCTATACAGAGGGGAGGGGCTTGGTCCTGCCTCAACTTGATATGCCAAACTTTGTTGATGCCCCGTGGGAGGCCTTACCCCTCTGAAGAGTGGATGGGGGGTAGGGTGGGGAGAAGATTGGGGATGAATGAGAGGAGGGGAGGAAGGGGAAACTGTGGTTGGTATGTAAAATGGAAAAAAAAAACTTTTAAATAAAAAAAATTATCAGAGAAGAAAAGGCTGATTGGCCAGTAGCCAGGCAGAAATTATAGACAGGACAGCCAAACTAGGAGAATAATGAGAAGAAGAAGGGAGGAGTCAGAGAGACACCAGCCATCTGCTGAGGAAGCAGGATGTGTAGAAAATGAGGTAACAAGCCATGAGCCATGTGGCAAAGCATAGATAAGAAATATAGGTTAATTTAAATTTAAGAGTTAGCTAGTAACAAGCCTGAACTATTCATCAAGTATTTATAATTTACATTAAGTCTTTGAGTCAGTTATTTGGAAAGCGGCTGCTGGTTATTTGGGAGCAGGTGGTCAGGACAGGAAAACTCTACAGTCCTTTCTCCTACTTGCCAAGTTTGGTGAGGATGATGGAGCTGCTGGTGGTGGCTCAATGGCTAGACTACTTCAGGACCAATGTTTCTGCTATTTTCTTGCACTTTCTCCCATTATCACTACTTTTGGTATCAAGATGTTTGCTATTTGCTATCTTGATTGGTCACTTTTTAAATAGACAATGTGTGAGCTTTACATTGTACTCTCATTACAGGTCCTGTGAGGGTAAAAGATGAGCCTGCTTGACTCTACCTTCCACTGGAACAACTTGTCAGACCGCCTGTAGTTAGACATAGCCTGATTGAGTAACCATTTCCCCAACAAGCAACCTTTGAGGGAGAGAAGGAAGCTTGCCTCACTTTCTGAACCACTTTTTTCCAGTTGGTGTCTAGGATGAAATTCCCACTTGTTGTTGCTTCTTCACAAATGGCCACTTCCTCACCTTCTTTAGAGGCCCTTCCTAATCTTCCCAGCTTCTATACATGAAGGCATCCATGTCTCAAGACCATCTTTTTCTCCATTAAGAGATCCCATCCAATTTCATGGCTTGTTTCCTTGGCAAACAAATCTATACAACCAGTCCTGAGGCCCACATTTAGCTCATCTACCTGCCTCTTGACTTCCACTTGAAGCACTCAATAAGCATTCTATATATGTCTAAACACAAACTCACTTCCTCTTCCATGATTTCTAGACCGCTACTCATGATTTCTCCTTCCCAGTTAGATAGAGTTAATCTCTTTTACTAAATTCCTCAAGGAAACAATCTTGTACTTAGCTTCCATTTCCCTTTCATTTTCATACATAATCTATTGAGAAATCCTATTACTCTGTCTCCAATGTAAATACAGACTCTATTACTATCTCATACACCATCACCCTGATTCAAATATTCAGCACTTCGTATCTGGTTATTATGAGTGTCCTAACTACACTGACCACAGCACCTTTTGTTTACTGCTTGCTAAAACATAGCAGATCAAGCCACCCCCCTCAAACCATTCTGTGATCCTACATCTCACAGAAAGGCAGATCTTAAAAACAGCCCAAAGATGCCACATGACTATACCTTCCATCTCTAACATCTCCTTGCTGGTCCTTCTGAATCAGGACATTTAAAGAATGGAAACTATATGAAGATAATATTTAGTAGCTCCTCTTGAACTGGCATGTGTATCATGGTGTAATATTTTGCTATGTGCAATTAATTCAGTCTGTTAAATGAAGCCTCTTCTCCATGCCTTGACCTTTTCTTTTGTCATTCTAGAATTTTTCTTTAAACCAAGAGCAGTTTTTTTTTATTATTATTTTATGTGAATTGGTGTTTTGCCTGCATATATGTTTGTGTGAGGGTGTCAGATCTTGGAGTTACAGACAGTGGTGAGCTGCCATATGGGTGCTGGGAATTGAACCCGGGTCTTCTGGAAGAAGAGCATGTACTCGTAACCACTGAGCCATCTCTCCAGCCTTCCTCCTTCCCACCCCCGTGTCATTCTAGAATTTTAAAACACAAGACTTTGCAAAATTCCAGAAAGTTTATCCCAATCTGGAAATTGATTATCATTATTGTCACTGATATTCCACAAATTCCTGTTGCCTATCAGCTTGTTTAATGAAATTAACTCTATATTTTCTATATGTAACAGTCATGTATTAGCATGTGTCATATATTAACATATAAAATATTAGTCTATATATACAGTAATATATTATGACACAAATGATGGCATTAAATGTGTGGGTGTGGGTGCGTGTGTGTGTGTGTGCGCGCGTGTGTGCTGATGTCAGGAATTCAAATGTATGTTTTGAGTCCAAATATGGAGGATAGACAGCTTTGTCTTCTAATTCATGTATTCCTTCTCAGTAACCCATATAGAAATGCATGGTAACCCATATAGAAATGCATGGTAAACCAGCATGGCAAAAACAGATTTAAAAACTATACTCATCTCAGTTCACTATCATTTTCAGTCTTATTTCACTGATGGAAGTCAGGACTTTGATCTTAAAGCTATAAACACTTCATTATATTTTGTCAGAATTATTTAGAAATTGTCTTTTAAAAGAAAAGAGAAAAAGAAAAGTGTTGTGAGCACCACTGAATCTTAAATATCAATTTTCCAGGTACCTTTAAATAGCATCTAAACTTATCTATTAAAATACTGGAAGAATAACTCATTGGTCTATTAATTTTCCTATTTCACAAAGGAGAAACAAAATAACTTACCTGGTGTCAGAACAATAGGTAATAGGTCTGTCTATTTCCAAAACTGGGCTAATTAGGCCATCTCCTAGCTCATTCTGCCCCAAGTTACATTCCATAGTAGCACACCCTAGTATCTCCAGGCAATTTTATGTCATAAAATCCAGCATTAAAATACCACATTAGTTCCTTCTACTCCAAATCTCACATGGTTCTATTTTCCTTAGTAACTTATTTTATAAAGACAAAGACTGTCTGTCCTTATGCCTCAATTCCTATTTTACATCTGGATAATTATACATTGCTTTCCTTTCTAATTAACCAATTATTGATCCCAATATTTATCAATCATTTTTAGCAATTTCAGTCATATGTTAAAATTCTCATTTGATGTTTGTTTATGAGATAGGGTCTTGCTATGTTACCCAGGCTAGCCTAAACCCATTATTCTACTGACTCAGCCTCTTGAGTACTGGGATTGGATGTAAGGCCAACACACTTAGTATTGTTGATTGATTTTAGCCATATTCCTATAACCTTTAAGTGATGACTTCAAATTATTAATTGTATAATACTAACTAGCTCTTAATGTAAAATATTGAATTTTTCTACACAGTTGCTTTTTTTCCCTCATTATGTGATTTCCCAAAACATACTGAGCCCTGATAAATTTCATTATTCAGAATGTTCCCATTTAGAATTCAACTCAGCCGGGCTGTGGTGGCGCATGCCTTTAATCCCAGCACTCAGGAAGCAGAGCCAGGCGAATCTTTGTAAGTTTGAGTCCAGCCTGGTCTACAAAGTGAGATCCAGGACAGGCTCCAAAGCTACACAGAGAAACCCTGTCTCGAAAAAAGAAAAAAAAGTAGAATTCAACTCAATAATTTTCCATGTGCTCCATATTAAAATTCCATGTAGCAAGAAGTGATTCCATTTTGAGTATTCATAACAATAAAGCAGTTTTCCCAATTCCTTATATCCAGCTAGCCAGACCCTCTTGTGGATAAGCACAGGTTGCCTTAAGTGGGCAGTGATGACATGATGAAGGGCACTGGAGATGAAGTTCCCCTATATTACAAATCCACTTCACTTCCCATTTAACTGCCCCTTACCCAGCCTTAGAAATGGATCTGAGCATTGGTGTCCTATCTTTTATTCACCGTGACTGTAATCACAAATGAAGAGCAATCTACTTCTTGACAAGAAAACCCTGTAAGAAAATTTGGTTGCCCAATAGCATATGATTATGAATCATTTCCCATTTGTGTCACTAAAATGATCTGGCATTATTGCTTTTTCCCAAAACTTTGCAATCAAAAGACACTTAACCACAGAGGACTTACTACCCAGCAACCACACCCAAAGCTCACATCCAACAGCTTTGAGGGGAGCCTGGGGCTTCCCATGAAGGGAATTGTAGGGTGCCTGGACAGCATGATGTGACAGAAAGTGACTTTCAAAAAACAAAACAACAAAAAAGAAAAACCCTGACTTTTTAATCACAGCTCTGTCATTTCCAGTCAAGCCACTTACCATCTCTGAGCTTCGCTTACTTCACTCCCTGGATTTTTCCAGGGATGACATCTGAGAATGCTTTACACAACAGACACTAACAAAAGGAAGGTCCTCCCTGGGTGCATTTCCTCTCAGCTCACTCAGTAAAGAGTTTTGAAAACCTAAGAGCATCCCTTTCCTCCTAACCATCACACAGGATTCTGGGGCTTGATCACAAGTATACAGCTACACAAATGAGAGAATAAATAGAATAGTCAAAACCCAAATCCTTAATTTCAAGACAATACAAGTTATTTTACCACTATAACTTGTACTGATATATTGTGCACTCCAATATATTGTGTACCCTAATAAAATTTATCTGGGGTCAGAAAACAGCCACTAGATTAGACATAGAGGCCAGACAGTGGTGCCACACATGCCTTTAATCCTATCACTGTTGGAGGCGGCGGCGGTGGGGGGGGGGCAGGAGGTCAGGCAGAGATCTGTCTGAATCTCTGTGAGTTCAAGGTCACACTGGGAACAGAGCCAGGCACGGTGGCACACACCTTTAATCCCAGGACTTGAGATCTCCTGTCTTTGCTTGGGAAGGACACACTCCTTTAATCATAGGAAGTGATGGCAGGAAGAAGAAAGGTATATAAGGCATGAGGACCAGGAACTAGAAGCTTTTTAGCAGCAGCTTAGCTGAGATCCATTCGAGTGAGGACTCAGAGGCTTTCAGTCTGAGGAAACCACAACAGCTGAGGGGTTGGTGAAGTGAGCTTGGCTGTGGCTCATTCTGTTTCTCTGATCTTTCAGTTTTCACCCCAATATCTGGCTCCAGGTCTTTTTTTTTCCTTTTATTTTATTTTGCAATATCATTCAGTTCTACATATCAGCCACGGATTCCCTTGTCCTCCCCCCTCCTGTCCCCCTCCCCTTACCCCCAGCCCACCCTCCATTCCCACCTCCTCCAGGGCAAAGCCTCCCCCAAGGACTAAGATCAGTCCAGGCAGGTCCAGTCCCCTCCTCCCAGACTGAGCCAAGCATCCCTACATAAAAGCCCCAGGTTTCAAACAGCCAACTCATGCAATGAGCACACGACCTGGTACCACTGCCTAGATGCCTCCCAAACAGATCAAGCCAATCAACTGTCTCACCTATTCAGAGGGCCTGATCTAGTTGGGGGCCCCCTCAGCCTTTGGTTCATAGTTCATGTGTTTTCATTCGTTTGGCTATTTTATTAATAAGACTGTTCAGCAATTTGTGTTACAATAGCTATTTTTAATATTAACTTAGAAAAGTTTTCAAATTCCTATTATAAACTATTTCTTATTTTTCTGGTACCTGTCTGCAGTGTGGCAGTAGTAGTGGTAACACTTTAAGCTTATCAGTCATGGATACCTCAAAATGACTTCACAAAACCAAATACAGCCAGGAAGGAAAAAAAATGAGCTGGGCAGTGGTGGCACACCCTTTAATCCCAGCACTCAGGAGGCAGAGGCAGGTGGATCTCTATGAGTTCGAGGCCAGCCTGGGCTACAGAGTGAGTTCCAGGAAAAGTGCAAAGCTACACAGAGAAACCCTGCCTCGAAAAACCAAAATAAATAAATAAATAAATAAATAAATAAATAAATAAGAGCCACAGAGGGGGATGGGGCATGGAAGGGTCAGCTCCTGCTCTACATTCCACATTTCACATCACCCCATACACCTAACAGAACTCAAAACAGCCCCATAAGCAAGACAGAACCATGAACTTGGAGATGATTTCTGTAGGCAGACAGCGTTCCCAGCTGAGTACAGGAAATGACTTCAACTACAGCTGCCAGATTTAGCAAATGCAGATTGAGGAAGTGAAATAAAATTGAATTCCCAATAAATGTAAATCATTACTTCTACTTATTCATATACAGGTTTGTTGCTACCTGAGATTCAAATTTAACTGAATGACATATTGCATTAGGTAACATTTGACACCATCAAAAGGCCCATGGACAGTAGAAGCCTCAGATAGATTTTTGTTGAACTCTGGTGTTGAACCACAAACAGAACAATGTCTTTACCAACATTGTCACTTTGAAAGAGAGGTTGGAGGACCAGACAACATCCACAAAGAAAAACATCTGGCCTCCTCCATTCTGAGTCTCTGCCTGCATCTGTGCCACTGTTGATCCCTGCATTCAATCATGCTGGAAATGCTAGGCAGCTGCCATGCTCAGGCACTCCTCTTGATAAACAGTCCATGTTGGGAGAAAGCTCTTACTCCTTTTGAGGGAGGAGCAGGCCTCTCATATTTAGTATAACCATTGCAATTCATACAGGTGCTCTGTGCTAAGACCTGAGAAACAAAATATGTGCTCATCTTGTTCTTTGCAACATGACTCTGAATTTGGTAATATCAAGCATGGAAAGATGAGGAAACTGTACTCCATGCTTTTCAAGGGCTTACAGTTAGTAAAGAACATTCATAGACCATAAGCAAACATGAGCTAAGGCCAATCATGATCAGACATTGAGCTCAATAGGTAACTGAGCATGACCTTGAACTTTTGATCCCAGTACATCTAGGGAACTGGTAAAGACTTAAACCACCATTTCTAATTTTTGCATTGCTAGGGATCAAACTCAGGGCCTTGTACATGCTACGAAAATACTCTACCACATTCCTAGCTCTAGTCTTCTCAAATTAAAACTAGAATTTTCTATTCATGATAGAAGTGTATCATTCATAAGTGATCTTCTCTTTTCTGCACTGAATCACATGAAGACTAGCAGGATGTGAATAACAACATCATTGTGCAGCCAAATTCAGATCTCTGGGAGCTGGCAGGAATGGTCAACTCATTGCTCCCAGTTCTTTTCTTCAACTTCTATTGCTAAAATATAAAACATTATCATTGTTATATAAAGCAAATAATCACAGTTGTATTATGATTATAATTAATGTCCTGGATTAAAATATCTAGAGGGGGACTTTAACACTTTAATCAAGAATTTATTTATTTAATTTAAATAAGACTTCACTTATTTATTCATTTATCACTATTTTACATAGTAGCTATTAAAAACAAGAGTTTCTTTTCACTTTTCAAAATGAATGACAGGCTCTTCCTTTTTTTTTTTTTTTTTTTTTTTTTTTGAATCCTAGACCCTCAGGCATGCTGGTAAGTGCTTTTCCACTGAGCTAAAGACCCAGGTCTTTTCTTCTTAGCTTATTAACAGTCTGAGGTACTCTTTGAAAATGGACTGCTTGTTTTTTCATCTAGAAAACTCTAGAAAGAGCATTCAGGTTAAGAAATTCTGATCTTCATATTCATTTCAGAGACATTCATAAAATTACCCAGGCCATATAGTGTATGCATATCTCACAAGCCATCAATTTCTTGACAGATATCAACTTGAAGAACATGATGTGCCTGCCATTTCACCTTCCTTTACTTCGGAGTCCACAGGAAAGGCCAGGCCTAACAACAGTAGGGCAGTGGGGAAGCAGGACACAGAGTCAGGGTCCTAAAATGAATGCTGACTTCTTGCTAATCATACTTTAAATTGTAGAGTACAGTGAGCTTGCAGCTTAAGACGTAGACTCTCTGGTCACTGCAGGGATCCAGGTGAACAGAGCAGCCACATACACCACTGTGCACCTGGAGCTAATTCCTTTGCATTTTTAGTAGGATAATATGCCAGGAAACCCATGCCGCTGGATTAAGTAATAGACCAAGAGACTCCACAAAAACAAAAAAGAAAGAAAGAAAGAAAGAAAGAAAGAAAGAAAGAAAGAAAGAAAGAAAGAAAGAAAGAAAGAAAGAAAGAAGGAAGGAAGGAAGGAAGGAAGGAAGGAAGGAAGGAAGGAAGGAAGGAAGGAAGAAAAGAAAGAAAAATGAGGACTCGGAATATAGTTTTATTGTAAATGACTTACCGACCATGCTCAAGGCTATCTATTGAGCCCTAGGAACCTAAAGGGAAAAAATGTTCACAAAAAAAAAGGATAGTAACTGAAGGATTAAAGTAATTCCTGAAAACAAAGGCTTTTTATAGTACTTCAGCCTTTTCAAAGAATCACCAGAATGTTATTCCACAGTAAATTACACAGTAAGTTTCAAACAAACACACAAACTACCAAAGGCAAAGTGTGTCCTCTCTCTGGACATCGGCACTGTTTCCATTCCTCCTCCTGTGACATCAGTCCTACCCAATTCATTTCTGGTGTCTCCTTGTTCTTATTTCTCTTACCCCTCTTTATATAAATATCAATCAAAACAAAATATTAACAAGTATAGCTGCATGTTGTTATTTTGAAACAGACTCTCAGAGAGTCTAGGCTACCCTAAAACTTACTATGTAGCTCAGGCTGACCTCAACTCCTGACCTTTTGGCCTTTGGTATATCAGTGGTTATTCTTGACTTAAAATGTATTCTCTCACTAGAATGGAAGCTTCATGGAAGAAGGAACTTCATCTTTTAACTTTTATGTCTTCAAGACGTAAAACACTTCCAGGTACTGTACAGGAAGGAGCTCTACAAACTGCTGAAAGAAAGAATGAATGTTCTTCCTTAGTCACCAGGTCCTGCTGATTATAAGTTCTTATCAGTCACTTCTCAGAAGTATACCAATGGATTCTGGCCCCTATCCAGTGCCAGGATTCCTCCTAAATTCCATTCTATACTCATGTAAGTCAGAAGAACAGGGCTAATCATGGCATGTCTCAGCTTTATAACTGCAATAACCTCTTTGCCATCAACAGAATAAAATCCTGTCTTAACCATGGAAATCAGAGCTTTCCTAACAGAGTCCAAATCTCTTTGGCTCTTGCTCTCCTCCACTCCACTCTGGAACAATTGGTCTTGTTTCCAGTGTGTGAACTTGGGTTGACAGGGTGGCTCCCCACCTGCTCTTTACAGAGTGGTTTAGTTCCTTGGTGAAATTTGAACCTGTGTGAATGCTGGAGTGTTCAGTGTTCTTCTATCCCAGCAGTTTTCAACCTTCCTAATGCTGTGACCCTTCCATGTTGTGGTGACCCTGTGGTTGGTATTGTGTTCCCCAAAATATTGTGTACCCTAATAAACTTATCTGGGGTCAGAGACAGAACAGCCACTAGATACAGAGGCCAGAAAATGGTGGCACTCACAACTTTAATCCTAGAATTCTAGAGGCAGAAATCCCTCTGGATATCTGTGAGTTCAAGGCCACATTGGAAACAGCCAGGCATGGTGACACATGCCTTTAATCCCAGGGAGTGATAGTAGAAAGGAAAGATATATATGGCGTGAAGACCAGAAACAAGAGGCATTTGGCCTGGTTAAGCATTTGGCTGGTTAAGCTTCAGGCTTCTAGCAGCAGTTCAGCTGAGAGCCATTGGGATGAGGACCCAGAAGTTTCCAGTCTGAGGAAACAAGACCAGCTGAGAAGTTGGCCAGGTGAGGTTAGCTGTGGCTTGTTCTGTCTCTCTGACCTTCCAGCATTTTACCCCAATACCTGGCTCAAGTTTGATTTTTATTAATAAGAACTTTTAAGATTCATGCTACATGACCCCCAACCATAAAATTATTTCTGATGCTACTTCAGAACTGTAATTTTGCTACTATTATGAATTGTAATGTAAATATCTGTGTTTTCCAATGGTCTTAGGTGATCCCTGTGAAAGAGTTGTTCAATCCCGAAAGGGGTCGTGACCCACAGGTTGGGAACCACTGATCTAGCCTTTTCTGTCTATCAAATTTGCCACCATCTTTAAGAGGCCACATTTTACCACCTAGCTGGAGAAAACTGTTTATTATAGTTGTTCTCTTATATAGCTATGCTTTCCTCTCCCCAGCCCCACAAACTGCCATCCTCCTACATTTTTTCTCTATCTTTTAATTTATACCTTCTAGTTAAGGTTTGACATGAAGTGGATGCTGGAGAAATGTTAGTTGAAAAATAAAATTCCCAAAAATAGATTTCACAGATCTAAATGTCAAAGTACAATAGATGGCAATGACGTTTTCTATACCACAGATAACTCCAGACCAAAGGACACAGGACGCAGGTGCTACCATCAAAGTGAAGGGGAAAGATAACAGGGCAGGAGATTTTTATTGTGTATATTAAACCTTTTGGTTGCTTCTCCTCAGTTTCATCAGAAACCCAAGCAGACCAATTCTCAAAAGCTAACTACTGAATACATGATTTTCAGATGTATATCCATGCAAATAAGTAATTGCAAGAGAATCCTATGGTTTACTTTTACCATTGGTTTATAGGATCACAGAGCATAAAGGGTGATGGACTTGAAATGCCTGAAGGTGGGGCATTCAGCCAATGATGAATATGTCCCTGTATCTGCTCAACCTCACATCAAGTCTGCTCTTGAGTTAGTAGAAACCAGAGACTCTTAGAGTAAATAATTCCTCTCCACAACTCTCCCTTCCCCACTAGTCTGATGGATCACTAAATAGATAAGTATTATTTTGTTCAATGGAATATAGAAGCCTTTTTCCTGTAGACTGATAAGTGTGGATGTTTTTGGAAACATTTGAGCTAATGTTGGCAGTTTTAGCTCTCACCACATAGTGGCTTTCCTGGCAACTCCCCTATCATGATATATTTAGCACAGTTTGAGGCAAATACCGGACTACCTACCCCATGACATTTCCAGCCCAGATTGACAAGGCTCGCCTTCCATAATCTGCTGCAGCTGGTGGTCCTCAAATACAGCATTCCCCCTAGCAGTCTTCTGTGGTATCCTGAATCTCAAGATGTGATGTTGGCAGGAAAGCTAAGTGTAGATTCTTTTACCATGGAATCAGTCTCCATGGTCAAGGACTTTCAGACCCCAAGAGAGCAGTTTGTATATTTTTGCTCAATGAAATATTGAAACTTCTTTCCTTATGCAGTTTTTTTGGAAACATATCAACTAGTATTGACCTTGTAAGCACCGAGTTCCTTGTTGGCTCTGATTCTGCCTCTGTAATTATCAAAGAAAGAACATTCTTTCTATATTTTTCAACAAGCATATGACTAAATGTGGTAAGTTAAATATCTTTATTTTTCTACAGAAATTCCTTTAATTAGTGTATTTTGTATCTTATCAATCATAGTCATAAACATAAAAATATTCAGAAAAACACTAAAGGTTTCTGATATGGCCCTTAGGGCACTGTAATTCTGCTGCATTCCCTCTTCCTAGAATGGTAGTTTTGAGCATAGTGTTAATCACTTCATTAAAGCAGATACATTATAACCTGAATGCCACCATTATCTGGAGATGTGATCTGTATATGTGATTAATGTGTCCCCATGATTGCTTTGCACATGGCATGGCAACATATGGACCATGTTACAGTCATTACCACTTCCTAACACCATGGCCTTATCACTAATACTTAGCCTTCTTTCCCACTAAGTTCAGAACCTAAGTCAGAACCAAGAATCAATCAATGGATTCTGGTGGGGCCCATAACCTAGTGAACAGATTGAACATGTGACATAAAATTTATTATTTCTGTTTCCTAGAGTGTAAGTCACTTCCCAACTCTAAAATCAAAGTGGCTAGGACTTAATATTCAATGCATACAGGTGTATAAAGTATACCTTGCTCAACACAGAGCAACAAGCGAAAACACAGAGGCAAAGCATTAGAACTTGAATTGAAATCACATCAAAGATATTAGTAGACAACAGAAACTTGTCTAAAAGGAGGAAGCAGATGAAAGCACATGAAATAAATCAGAATATAAAGTCTCAATATTCACCATGATCTGCAAAGGAAGTAAGATGAATCTAGGATCTCTCTAATTGTTTTATGCTGTGGACTAAGACTAGTACACTGGGCTTTGTCAAAATACATATGAACTTGCCCCTGAATTGTCCAGTCCCATCTAACCTGATCTGTGTTCAGAATTGACTTTCTAATCAGCTTCTCAGCTCTGGTATTCATCAGAAAGCAATCCCAAGTAATAGGTAGTCACCACTTTAAGCAAAAAGATGGCAAATACACAGAAGTATGCTCTCAGAAATGAGGGTAGGTGTACAATGTTTAAGTCTAACCTGATTCTTCTTTTTATAAATAAATATACGGCCAGCAAAGTTTATACATCTATATCTGCCTCTTTTGAGTTTAGAAACTGGGCTATTTTTCAAGTATTTTCAGTCATCCATCTACTCATCTTACCTTAGGGTGTAACATCATAAATCTTTATGGTTGAACAAGGCCCTCCAAAAAGATATGAGAGGACTGTGTAGCTAATTTCTGGGAGATTTAAATAAGAATTGTTTGGCCTGCCTTACTGAATGTGTTGGATACAGCTTCAACTCCTTACAGGGACCCAGAATCTGTCACAATTGTAAGAATGAACTATATAATAATCCAATGAGTTGTGAAAGCCATTATATACATGGAAAATTGGGAGCCTGAGAATGATATGTTTTAAAAAATGGGCCAAGGGGGCTGGGGAGATAGCTCAGTTGGTAAATTATCTGCTAAGCAAACATAAGGACCTGTGGTAGGGTTCCCAAACCATGTGAAAAGTCAGGCACAATGGCATGTGCTTGTAACTGAGGGTAGAGGGTATGACCCAAAAAAGTCGACAAAGCTAATTGGCCAGTCAATCTGGCCAAATTTATGAACTGCAGGTTCACTGAGAGACCTTACCTCAAAAATAAAAGGAGAGAGCAATCAAGAAAAGACAACAACATCAACCTCTGGCCTCCATGTGCACATGGGCATGTTAACCTTCATACTTGTACACACCCACACTAACAAGTATATACAACACACACACACACACACACACACACACACACACACACACACACACATGAAAAAGAAAAATGGTCCAATGTTTTGCACAGTTATCATTCAATTCCTAAACAAACTGACCAGTTACCTTATTTTTTTTTCATCTTCTAAAAGATAAAATGGACATTGAGATGCCAGGCAACTTTTCCTGGGTGATATCACTAATAAACAGTGATGAAAATTCTGTACATAGGATTTGTCTGCAGAAGCCACACTCATTACATATTTCCACTTACCTGGTGTTTCACATTAAACAATGTTTTTTAATTGACTTCTTTCCATACCTTCCTAGGTTGAAGTCTTGTTTATTGCTAACAAGGTGCTAACTATAGACATAGTCCAAGCCTTCCCTGGAAATGCACTGCTTCTAACAAGGGATGAGCTAGGAACAGAAAGTAAGCAATTTTCTTCTGTGTGTTAAAAGGAAATGTGCCCTAGCCAAGGACTGTGTGGTGGTTTGAACGAGAATGGCCCCTACTGGCTCATATACTTGAATACTTAATGCCCGGTTGCTGGAACTGTTTGGGAAAGGTTAGGAGTTTGGCCTTGTGGGAAAAGGTGTATTACTCAGGACAGGCCTTGAGATTCCAATAGACTCCTGTGATTCCCAGTTCTCTCTCTTTTTTAATGGTCGTCTATCAAGATTACCTCTATTCTTTCCCTCCATGATGATAGACTCTAACCCTCTGAAACCATAAGTCAGTGGTTCTCAACCTCCCTAATGCTGTGACTCCTTGATACAATTTCTCAGGTTGTGGTGACCCCCAATCATAAATTGTTTTCATTACTACTTCATAACTGTAATTTTGCTACTGTTACAGATCATAATGTAAATATCTGATATGTAGATGGTCTTAGGCAACCCCTGTGAAAGGATCATTCAACTTCCCCAAAGAGGTACAGCCCACAGGTTGAGAATCATTGCCATAAGTCAAATTAAATATTTTCTTTTATAAGTTGCCTTGCTTGTGGTATTTTATCACAGCAATAGAAAAGTAACTAAGACAGACCTAGTATCCTGTTTGTTGAGTACAGAAATGGAAACGGGTAGAATCTAATAAGTCACTTGTTGAAGCATATGGTTTGTATTTGCAAACTTCTTAGTTTTCTGGCAGGTTGTAAAGAACAGATTTCACCAGAAAAGTAAAATTTAATAGCTAAAATAGTTTTACCATATTTAAATTTTTCTTCATCATCTTGAAATTTTTATAAATCTGTTACTGTCTATTAAACCAGACTTAAATATGACTTAATGGTTTAAAAGATGATACTGAGAAGAATATGATATATAAATGTGCTATGTTTAAATACACTACCTAATGATCCAGTAGAATTGTTTTTAGTTTATCTGAATATTTTTTTCATTTCATGCTTCATTGGTTAAACTAAAAATTACCTTCTGATTGCTTTCCTATTCCTATTTTATTCAGCAACTTTCATGAAACTTCTATTTATTAAGTTAAAAGACAATGTTATTACCTTTTAGTAAACATAAAGGAAAAAGAGCCCAACCAGACAGTAAATAAGTTAAGCAGACAGCTCATGGAAATCCATTCACTATGTTATACCATATAGCAGTTTATGCTTTTGTATTACAAAAATATGACTAACTGGTCAATGCTACAAATTATTAACTTTATCAGAATGAAGTGGCTAATCTCTTCATGATTTCCTTTTTATAATTTTTCTTCCTTCATAGTTTTAAACAATAATGAATACTTTTTAATTTTAAAATGTTTTATTATAGGAAGCAGAAAGAAGTTTCAATTCTACTCAAGCAGTATTCCAGCATCTAAAAAAATCAAAATAAATAAGATTTATTTATTTCTTCCAGACAAAAGGTAAAGGAAGGACTGATGTAAACAGGTCCTGACTACTGGCTAGGGGGCACACATACTTGGCTAGGGTTTCACCTCTGCCATTGGAGGGAACAATATTAGACAATACATTCTAGAGTCTCAAGATTCTGTACCTGTGCAATGAGAATAAAACAATTAGCACAGCACTGTTTTCTCAAAAAAATAGGGTTACCACTGTATCTCAAGTGAGAAGACAGAAAAGGGGCAAGGCACAGTTGCCTTTGGATGCTGGTAACTGCCTACAGCAGTTCCCACTTATTAGCTCTTAACTCAAGTCTAAACCTAATATCCCTGGCTGGCAAAGGAATAATAGAGGTGTTTGTTCCATAGTTTATTGTAGAAAGCAAAGAAGGTGATGAACAAAAAGCACTAAGCATGGTGCCTGGTTTGGTTTGGTTTGTTCAGGCTGCCATAAGATCACAGCACAGGCTGGATGGTTTAAAAACACATTTCTGGAATCTAAAAGTCCAAGATCAAAGGATAAGCATGGTTAGCTCTTTCTGGAGACTCACTAGTAGATGGCCATTTTCCCCAAGTCTTCATACTGCCATCCCACTGCACCTGCATGTCTATATCCCATCTTTTTTTCCCAGGACAACAGCCATGGTTAGTTGCAGCCTACCTTAACAACATCTTTAATTCTTCCTTTTTGAAGACTCCAAATGAAGCCATATTCCAGGTAGTGAGCTGTTAAGACTAAAATGCATGAATTGGGGAAGGAGACACAACTTGTGCTATAAAACTGACCTACAAAAATAATGCAAGCTGTCGTTATTTGCTGGTATTACTAATATTTAATTATCATTATTAGAATGGTTAACTGAATAATCTCTCAATTCTCAAAGGCATTGATATACCAATACAGAATTAAAAGTATACTGTTTTCCTATTTTTCTCTCACAGAGAGCATTTTTGGTCATAATGGCAATGATACATGGTGTGATTGATGACATATGGTGTTGGCCACGTGGTGTGATTCAGGGCAATTCTAAGTGCAAGCTTCTGGTAGTTTCCCACATTAGTGAAAATACTAATGAAGTCAGGGTCAGAGTTCAGTCCATGTTTAGGCCAATGGCTTCATTTTTTTCTGTAGTTGCAAAGTTTACCCCTTTAGGGCAGGTCACACCACAAATGGGAGCTATTGTTTCCTAATGGGAACGGGGCAAGAAGGTGAACCCTGATCAACAGGAATCTGTGACCAGAGAAGCAAGCCCTAGTATGTGCCCTTGTCCAAATGAATTAACAATTTATTGTCCCATCGTTTTTGTTTTGTTTTTTACAGATGAAAAAAAAGTGTAAGAAGCAAGGATTTCCCAAAGGAGCAACAATTAGAAAAGGAGACTTGACTGATTTTCCCTCTTTTAAATCCCTCATGCTAGACTCAGTGGTTCTCAACTTGTGGGTCATGACCCCAGAGTTGAACAACCCTTTCACGGGGTTCACATATCAGATATCCTGAATATCAGATATTTACATTATGATTCATAACAGTAGCAAAATTACAGTTATGAAGTAACAATGAAAATAACTTTATGGTTGAGGATCCACAACATGAGGAATTGTATAATAGGACTGAAGCATTAGGAATGTTAACAACCACTTCACTGGAGTCAAATGAACCTATTGCCATCTATGGAAAAGCCTGAGCCCTTGGTTACTTCACTTTTCAGTCTTACAACTTTCTTAGAAGACTCTGAATCACTGTAGTCTGAAGGTACAGTGAGGGGGAAATGCTTTATTCTATTTTAAGTATGGATACGCATTCTATATTTCTACTCTGAAAGTCATTGCTGTAAAATAGACACAAATAAAAGACTTATATACATTCAAGCAGCCCATCCCCAATATTCCTAAATTACTATAAATCAGAATCACAAACATCTACATGGAACTTTTCTTAATAAAAAAAGATATTATAGAAGAAGAAGAATCTCCCTCTTCATTGAAAAACATCTACATATTCAAATGTATCTCTTCTGTTCCCTTAGACTTATTCATGAAACTACATTTAAAAAAAAAAAAAAAACAGAAGCACTGCTTGTGAGGCATGTCTTAATGAAAATAAATCTCCTGACCTGGTTCTGCCACCAGCAGGAAACAAGTGATGAAATTTGTGAGAACTACAGGCTTTCTTTTTCTTTTGTTTTATATTTATTGTCTTTATATTTTATGCTTTGACTTATGTGTGTGTGTACATGCCACAGCAGCACATGTGTAGTCATCACAGGACAACTTTCAGGAGTCAGTTCTCTCCTACTACAATGTGGATTCCAGAAACTGAACTCAGGTCATCAGTCCCAGTAGCAAATACCTTTTCTTGCTTTGCCCTGTGAGCCATCTCACTGGCTGTCATCCAACACCTGCATTCCCATGGTTTAGATCACTATACAGAATTTCCTGAGATGTTATTAAGACTTTATTGTATCATTCTAGACTCCTACCACCCTTGCTAAAGTCACTGATATGATTCGAGTCTGGGTAATGTGTCCCCAAGCCCACTGTCAGTGTCCCCATGTAGCATGACTAGGAGATAGAAGGAACCTCTGGGTGGTGACATCTGGTAGGAGTCCCTAGGTCACTAAGAGAACTGCCCTCAAAACCTCACTCCTTGTCTTCTCTATGCCTGGCTTAATATAGAATAGTTTGGTAGTTAGGAGACATGTTCTCCACATGAGCTATACTGATAGGAACTGAGCCAAGGCTGGCACCCTACCCCTGACTTTCCAAATTTGACTAGAGATCAGGGAGCAACTTGCCATCATGCATGCTGTGGAATGATCCTTCTGTTTACTGTGAAGATGTGTTCCTCTCATTGTTAATAAAGAGCTGAATGGCCTATAGCTGGGCAGGAAGAGATTGGACAGTGTAGCATGAATCTTAAAGGTACTTATTAATAAAATCAAACCTGAGGCCAGGTATTGGGGTGAATGCTGGATGATCAGAGAAGCAGAACAAGCCACAGCTACCTCACCTTGCCAGTTTCTCAGCTGATTCTGTTTCCTCAAACTGGAAGCCTCTGAGTCCTCATCCAAATGGATCTCAGATGAACTGCTGCTCAAAAGCCTGAATGCTTAACCAGCCTAGTTCCTGGTTTTCATGCCTTATATACCTTTCTGCTTTCTGCCATCACTTTCTAGGATTAAAGGCGTGTGTCACTATGCCTGGCTGTTTCCAGTGTGGCCTGAAATCCAGATGGATTTCTGTCTCTGGAGTGCTAGGATTAAAGGCATAAGTGCCACCATTTTCTAGCCTCTGTATTGAGTGGCTATTCTGTTCTCTGACCCCAGATAAGTTTATTAGGGTGCACAATATTTTGGGAAACACAATACCAACACAGGACAGGAGTGCAAGATTAGGAAAACACTAGGAAGAAGAAGGGTAGTGTCTCAAGAAGTAGCAAGCAAGACACAGAGGAAAGAGGAGATGAACATGCGGTACCGAGATAAGGTACCAAGCCACGTGATAGAGCATAGAAATATGGGTTAAAGTTGTAAGAGCTAGTTAGTAACAAGTCTAAGTTATCAGGTGAGCATTTATTATTAATATTAAGTCTCTGTGTGGTTATTTGGGTCAGCTGGTGGAACAGAGCTGACCAGCAGTCCTGACAAAAAAAAACTCCACCTACCTGCTACACATTGGGCCCCAGGGATTAAACTCAGGTCATCAAGCAAATGCCCCAAGGTTCTCTTGAACTCAAAGTCTGACTGAGCTACAAACAGCCACTACATCGTATTACCAGTGCAATAGCAATCCTCATGGTTGTGTGCAAACTTCTGCAGTTATGCAACACGGCCAGACCCTAATGACCCTCAGATTTTCCTATTTGAATAAATACTTTGAAGTCCATGAAACTATTAAAATAAACTTCACTTTGTATTCAAGGAGGATGCTTAACAATAGATCAGAATTCTAGGAAAATTGTATTTGCCTGAAAATAATTAAAGCCACTTTTGAGAAAATCTAATTTACTATAAGCAAAAATATAAAGAAAGTGAACTTTTCAGAGGAACCAAATTACTGTAAAACTAGGGCATATGGTCAACTTTGTATCTGCCAGATGATACTGTTCTACTGCATCACACAAATAGATTTTTGAGGTTTTTCATAGATAATAAGAGCTTCTCATTTTTCTTTCTCATTATTTGATAAATGCTTTTATAAAATCATTTGTTCCAAGGTTGCAAAGTAAGCAAAGAGAGGTGGCTCAGAAAACCTAGGTGACTTGTCTATGTACTACACATACTAAATAGGGCGAGAAGAAAGGATTCCAATCTGTGTTTCTGCTGCACCCTATAGCTGAAGTTTTCCTGTGTCCCGGCCTGCTGGCAGTCAGGACAAATCTCTCCCACTCACGTCCCCCAAGTAAACACACAGATACTTATATTACTTATAAACTGTGTGCATGTGGCAGGCTGCTTGCTATCTGTTCTTATATCTTAAATTAACCCATTTCTATAAATCTATAACTTCCCACATGGCTTGTGGTTTATTGGTATCTTACATCATGCTTCTCCTTGTGGCAGCTGGCAGTGTCTCTCTATCTCAGCCTTCTACCTCCCAGAATTCTCCTCTCTCCTTATCCTGCCTACACTATACTTCCTGCCTGGCTACTAGCCAATCAGCATTTTATTTATCAATCAATCAGAGCAACACATTCACAGCATCCCCAGCAGCACCCAGCCAGAGGAATTCAACCCAATGGATAAATATGAAGATAGACACAAAATTGTGGTGATATATTGTGTACCCTAATAAAATTTTCCTGAAGATCAGAAAACAGAACAAGTTACTAGATTAAACATAGATGCCAGGCAGTGGTGGCACACACCTTTAATCCTACCACTCGGGAGGCAGAGATCCATCTGGATCTCTATGAGTTCAAAGCCACTCTGAAATGAGATTTACTCAGTTTATGGGGGAAAAAAGAGCCAGGTAGTGGTGTCACACACCTTTAGTCCCAGCACTTGAGATCTCATGACTTTGCTTCGGAAGCACCCACACCTTTAATCCCAGGAAGTAATAGCTGGGTGGAGAAAGGTTATAAGGTGTGAGGAAAAGGGGACAAGAGGCTTATTGGCTGGAGAGCTTTTGGATAAGGACTCAGAGACATTCAGTCAGAGGATTCGTGGAGTTGGCGAGGTAAGACATGGCAGTGACTTGTTACTTTTTCTCTCTGATCTTTCAGCATTTACCCTAATATCTGGTTCCAGGTATTATATTAAAAGACCTTGTAGAAATTCGTGTTACACAAAACCTAACCAAATATGTTAAAGTGTGTTTACTTTATCATGCATTGGCTATATAAATTCAGGTATAGCTATAAGCACAAAAGTATTTTTAAAAGACTTTGTACTTTTGTAATGAAAAGGCAAATTAGTGGTTCTACTGGAATATTGATTTATGGCATCTAAAGATTTTCTTTTTATAAGATCTACATAGGAAACCTAGCTTGCACATTGTGAATTTATATTTCTTACAATCAGGAGTTGTTTTAGAAATGCCCCTTTTATAACACCTTCCTTCACCCCCATAATTGTTCTTCTTTTTCTAGTTGTATATTTCTGTAATTACACATTAACAGATGCCACAGAGCTAGAAGACCAAGAGTTCATTGTCACCTCATACCCAGCTACCTTGCAACTGATTGGTCTGTGTCTATTTTGAGTGTACACAATTCTATTCTAGATGGTTGGAGAAAACAACACTATTTGTAAGCTATAGGTAAACTGGAATTTAAGCTATGAAAACAGTATCTAAAGAAAAATCTTAAAATGTAGACAGATCTAATTTTTAAAGCTATAATGTGTTCTCAGTAATATACAGAAACAAGATCAGCAAGAAAATTAGATAAAATTGAGAACTATACTATAGCATCATTAGCGATAAAGTTTTGATAAATCAAATCTAAGGATGCATTTAATAAAATAAAGCAAAACTTACTGTCTTGTAATTGGTATTTCCAAAAATAATGTACTTTGCTGTTAGCAAGAAATTCCCTTTGAAATTGAGCAAAACACCAGAAATTTTCTGAATATTTATCTAATATTTTTTTAAGTTCCCAAGTAAATGTCCCCCTCCCCACTTCTGTTGTTGTTGCTTCTGCTGTTTTTGCAGAAATAATACACAGGTGGTCAATGAAATTTAGACTGAATTAAAGGGAAGATAAAAGACATATAACTTAGTATCTCAGGATGGAGTCCAGAGACAATCCTCACATAAGAGTTCAGTACTTTTGACAAAAGTACTGTAATGACTGATTTTATGGGTATAGTTATAAAGCCATGGGCAAGTTATTTTGGGTGTGGTGGTCACCATTTCTAAATAGAATTAACATTTGATGCTGAGGCTAAGTACTACAGACTGTCCTGCTTAAGTAGGTGTGCTGCAATCAATTCAACATACCAACAGTACAAAGGCAGAGTTCAAGGGAACTTCTTCCAGACTGTTTGAGCTTGGATGGTAGTCTTTTCCAACCTTTGGACTCAAGAGAAACACAAAATAAGGTACTGGATCTTGGACTGGGATTTACACAAGCTCTCTTGGTCACTGCTCTAAACTTTAACTGAAAACACACAGTGGCATGCCTTGGTTTAGACTGCAGGTAGTGGGAATTCTCAGCCTCCAAGATCACATAAGCCAATTCCTTATAATAAACCTCGTTGTATCTAAGACAAGTTGATGATACAGATAAGTAGAAATTGTGTTGGTTCGGTTTCTCACAAGAGCCCTGAATAATGTGGATCTTGGTACCAGGAGTGAAATGCTATAGTTATAATTTCTTCAACATGGAAGAGAGGCTTTAGACCTTAATAATAGAAAGCAGGACAGTCCTAAGGTACATACTAGAAATGGATATTAAGGGTGCTTCTGGTTAAATTACAGGATAAAATGGCAAACACATTATTCAAAATGGGAGGAAAGGCCATCCTATCACAAAGGCAATGGCAGGTTTTAGGAATGAAATAGGATATTTAGCTGACACAGACAGCTCCTTCTGACTACTTATAATAAAATCTGACCAATTAAAAAGGGGATTAGAGGAATTCTTAAGTCCGAGGGGCCAGAATATGATGAATTGATTACTTCTCAGATTATCTAATACTGAAAATGGTGAGAAACTTTATTCAGAAAAGGACATTTAGAATGTTGCTAAACATTTCACAAAAGCATTAAGAACAAGACCAGTGGATTTTAACAGCCAAGGAGACCAGGAATGGTCATGAGGTTACAATACCAAGTTTAACCTAAAAGAAGCAGAAACATTAAGCAAAATAAAACTGTCTAATGACTTTGATTAACAGTCAGGTTAAATGAAACCATTTGGCTGAAAAGCGTGACTTCAAAAAAAAGGTAAGGGTAACAAACCTCAATTGATTCAGAGATCACCAGGGCCACCAGACAGGTTTCACAGAGTAAGCAGCCTCTAGACAGATCTTTGAGATGAGATGCACCTACCCTACAGATCCATGAGGTTGGGGTTACCAATAACTGGCCTCCCTACCCAGGAGAGGTACAGGGTACAGTTCATTTCCTGTGATGAGGGTCCTTTGAGAAGAGCCTTCCTCAACCCTTAATGAGTTAACTTTAGGAGCTCGGGTGTTACCCCAAAACAATGGCTTTTGAATTCAGTGTCTCATATTCAAGAAGAAAATGGAAACGGACCAGGAGGAAAGCAGAATAACAGATTAATTAAGGGAAGTGAGAAAGAACTCACTTCTGGAGAGTGGAGGAGCTTCTGGGAGGAATATTTCTATGCTGCCCTGCCCACCTGTTTATGGCAGAAACTGGATGGAGACCAGGGTTGTCTTTACTAGGACGGTCATTTTTTTTTTTAGTCACATCACAGGCCAAGCTGGCAAGGAGGCCACATGCTTTGTGTGTTGTTGCTCTGCTCAGCCAGGCAGGCAATCCAGTCAGGGAATGGTCACATGTGACTAGCTCCTGATCTGTCATAGCCCTGTCCTATCCAGTGAAAAGGAACTCCTGTTTCATCCAGTGGATGCTGCTTTGGTCAGTCCATAAATCAGGAACCTAACCAAGGAGAAATATTCTATGACCATAGGATTTCATGTAACATTTCAGACTTGCTTGTGACCAATTCTTCTCTTTTCTTTTTATCTATCTATGCTTGTCCTTCTGCTATGTTCTGGAAGCATATAACTTCTGGTTTCACACATTCAGAACCACAGAGTCACTTTTGGGTCAAGATAAAATATACCTCAAACCTCACCCCTGTCTGATTTAGACGTTGAGATGAACTTCTGACTCTGGCACTCATGCTGAAAGGTGAGACTCTGGGGACTGAGACAGAAAGATGCATTTTTCCAGTGAGAAGGTCATAAATTTTGAGGAGAGAGACACAATGTTATTGACAGGGGTACAGTCTAGAAAAAGCAAATGAAGCAGAGGAAAACCTCCAAGAAAGAAGCTTTTTGGAAAAACCAAAAATGAGCTCAACAGACTCACTTTTATGTAACATAAGTTCAGCATGCTGGGAAATGCTCTTTTGCCTTCGTTGGGGGAAAGGGAGAATTTAGACAGAAGGAAACAAAGGTTCATTCAGTACTTAGAAGCAAGTGTTGCCTACCCCCCTTCCTCAATATACTTAACAAAAGTGTGATGTCACACAGAGCTTACTGAGCTGAATAATTGTAGGATGCCACGGTGCCCTTAACATTGAATTCACACTCCTACTCAATGGGTGGCTTTTTTCAGAACAAAGGTTTACTTTACATAGTTGGTACAAAGCACAGTGATATTTGAGAGAACAAATATGTGACAGTTGAAGAGAGTGCCTACGCACAAAAATTAATAATATGGTGACTTATGGATGAAGCGCACACAGTGGCTATGCTGGTTATAAAATAAACCATATTTAATCCCTAAGGAACGGCAAGTTACCTGTGGGCTTGTTGTTTTACAAAACAAACTTAATGTGTGACAATATGAACATGGGCTAATCTGAAAATAGTGCCTACAGATCAAAGGAGAGAATAAACACCAAGAAAGATATAGCTAAAGGAGCTACAACTGAAGACAGGAGGGAGGCTAGCATGCCCTTTCGTGGTTCTGGTTTATTGTTGCTTGTTTGTTTCTATTTATTTTGTTCAATTTCTTTCTGACTAGAAAAGAAGTCAGGTTAGCTGTGAGATTTTGCAGGCTAATGGCATGCTGTGCCATAGCAGGATTTTCCTATGGCAGCAGCAAAGCTATCTTCCAGTGCCCAGCCCTAGACAATTCATGATAGCTAGGTAATGTGTGACAAAACTTCCTGGAAAGACACAACACACATATCTACTCACTCCAGATAGGGAGCCCACAATAGACCAAAGTACAAATACCACCCAAGTATAACTTGGTGAACCAATAAGTTTTACTGGGGTTACTTCAGAGCAATATGGGAGGATTGGAAATGATTCAGAAAAAGCTGCATCATCAAAGCTATTCCCTGCATGTGTAACAGTTCACAAACACTGGGAAATCTGGAGCATGCTGCACAGCCTAAAGGGAGCTCAATAGGTTGCAGAGTCCTTTCCAAGTTACTTTGATCTCAACCTCTTCTAGGATGTTCTGCTGGTTTTTGCTGCTTCTAAGCAGTTGGTCTTATCTCAAAATTAACTTTGAAGCTTGAGTTGTCTGAGTTTTCTTTGCAGCTCAGCATCACTTCACTGAGAGAGACACTCAGCTTTTATTGTTTACTCTGGCAGAGAGGGGCCTAATGAATCTGGTCAGTTTCAGGAACTTCCTGAAGCTATTTGAGTTGTTTATTTTCCTGCTTATGGAGCTTCCCTATAAGATGGAATGTTTCAATCTCAAAGGCAATTGTTTTACACAGGGAAACAAATAATAATGCACACAAATATAAAATCAAGGCTCTGGCATAGTCAGGCTGGCTGTTTGACAAATGTCAAGTTCTGTGTAGTGGGAACTGGAAGTTTCTAGTGGTGAGAAGTAGAAGGCAGACTACAGTACCCAGCTTTGTATCTTGCTTCCAAAAAGCCTGTGGCAATGTCAGAAACCCCAGATCAACCATAATAAACACTAGTAATTTATTCAGAAGTGTGAGGCTTTTCTGGAGCTGCAGAATCTTTTCCTTTGACTAGGACACAAACAGCAACTCCCTATTGTTGTTTACTTCAAAGGAGACTCAGGATCCTTTCCTGTAATCTGATATCTACCGTCAGGAGCAAGGGGCCCTGCAGGGCCATCATCTGCTCTCTGAAGTTCTGTTCCATGGATACACACCTGGTAGTAGGTATCTTCTTCTTTTCAAATTCCAAGTTTAATTTTGTAGGAACATTTGCTTAATTTCTTTTGCCTGCATGTCTTTCTGGAGTTTTAATAGAGCAACTCCACTTTTGTTACCATCCAAACAAAACCTCTTAAGTGTGACCCATACTCCAGGCAAACCGAGTTGCTAATTTTTGCCTAAGAGAAGTTAACTCAATCAAATTTGACAAAAGTCAGCACTAAAACAGAGGATAATAATTAACCTAATAAACAGAAAATCTGTTGGAGGCAAAGCTGTGACACTGTGAAGCATTATAAGTTGCCACCCCTTGTTAAATACTTGTGCTGACTTGGTGGCCTGAGTGACAAGCTAGAATCTTGAGAATCAGCTTGTAAGAAAAGGGAGAGCTGATAAACTCCCCAGACAAATGTTTACAATGTTCTAAAAATAAAAACTATAAACAGAAATAGAAATCAAATATTGAAATTGACATAATACCATGGTATAAACATAAGCATAAATAAAATTTTAAACAGCTTGTTTAAAAAAAAAAAAGAAATAGAATCCTACCACAGCTAACAGCTCTGCTTGTAAAATATATAAATAGATTTTTTTGTTGTTTTAGTCAAGAGATGAAATTATTTCTTTTAAAAGCTAAGTTGCAAGCAGAAGGAAGATAATTCTCTCTTTAACCTCTGACTAGCTGACTCACTGCAGGGAGGGTGTGATGACATCAGTTTGCAACAGAGCCACCCACCAAGGGAACACAAATCAGTAAAGAGTAATGACTTACACAGGAAGTAGACTATTAAGACTGGGACATCAGTTCCAAACTTTTCTAACAGCACCAGATAGCCAGAATTGTCCTGCAGTCAAACACTAGGATGAAAAACAAATCATGTGTGACTCTACTTTTTAAGGCATTGCTGAGTGTTAAAAACAAGTGAAGCAAGAACTGGATATGTGGAACCTGTGCTTGGCTCTACCAGAATACGGTAAGTAGGCCAAGTGCTGAAGGTGTATTTGGCACAGGAGAGATAGGGATTATCTCTTGGGGCTCCTATTTTCATTATTTAAAGTATTTAAGAATGAACTCAAACAAAAGCTCAAGGGTAATTTCACTAGAATTTAACAGAAACCCTCCTAGGGCAGGCAAGCTGTAAAACCTGGCAGCTTCCCAGGGGAGAATGGAGGAGAGACTGAAAAAGAGCTACCATTTAAGATGGCAAGGAGGTAGACATATAGCAGAGAAGTAGCCACATGCAGGGAGGAAAGCCCTAGAGAAAGAGAAAGGAATCCTAAAATCTCTTTAGCATGCTTAAGGTAAAGCTGCCTTCTGAGGGGTGGTCTCTTGGCCAGGAAGTTGACATTGTCCAGCTGGATGTTAGGTCCCCACCCAGGCCAGAGATCCTATTCTCTTGACCAGAGAGTTTTTTTTTTTTTTTTCCTACTCTAACATATTGCCTCTGCCCAGTCCAGGACACCTGAGCTTCCTCTAATGAACTGCACAACAGGCAGAGACAGACGGGTGATAAATGCTCAGTGATTGTTCAAAGTATAAAACTTCATAGAGTTCTTTACTAGCCATAGAAAAGTAAAGCAGTAGTAGAACCAGAGACCCACAATGAGACTTGCCTGCATTCAGCGTGGCCACACATGATGATGGCTAGGGTCCAGATTTGCAGTGAGACCACAGTCTCTCCTGAGAATTCATAACCACAGCATCAATCTCCTGTGGATTTATTCTTACCATTTTATCTGAATTTCCTGATGTGTTTCCTGGAAAGCCTCTAGTAGATAACTGACAGAGTAATTGACATGCCAAGGTAACTGGAAGAAAAAAATAAAAATGTATGGAGAAAATTACTAAATGAAGGATAAATCCAAAGAATTATTCTGAATCTATTTTATAAAAAGAACCCTGTGAAAAATAGAGAGATTAGGACAGCACATGAGCAACTAGAATGGAAACTGATGTGAAGTAAATACATAAGAGATAAAACCTAAAACTTTTCCGGAAGTTTTGAAATGCACAATGATGACAATGAAGGATAGCAACTATGATTTCAAAACTTGAATTACATTTCCATAAAAAGTAAACATAACCAAAAAGCTTTAAAAATTGTTTTTTATTTATTAGTTTGTTTTTATTTCTTATCTGGGGGTAGGGGCTGTGTATCCCACAGTACACATGTGGAGGTGAGAGGTCAACATTGTGGAGTTTGTTCTCTTCTACAGTGGGCTCTGAGAGTCAGTCTTGGGTTGTCTTACTGGTTCATCTTGCCAGCTCAAGCTTTAAAACATCTGATGGGCAAGAAAAAAAATATTAAAGTTAAAAACAATATCAAGAAAAGAGTTAAATAGAAACAAAAAATGAGTAGAGAGCACATAAAAATGATGAACTAATCAAAAGATGTTTCTGAGCACTGTAGACACAAATCAATCCCTCAACAAACTAATACTGTCATGTCATACATAGTTTAAGTCTGGTTGAATTTTTCTTCTAAGATATCCATATTATTTTTATTAGAAAACAAAAGACCTGGAAGCCTAAAGTATGAAAAAACATTCCTGACAAGTACTGAGCAAAGAAGTGGAGTTGCTCTATTAAAACTCCAGGAAAACATGCAGGCAAAAGAAATTAAGCAAGTGTTATGATAAAATTAAACTTGGAATTTGAAAAGAAAATATAACAATTTTCATATATATGTAGTAAAATTGGCAGAAGTACAAGAAAAATCCACAAATTCACCATTATTATTATTATTATTATTATTATTATTATTATTTTAAAAAACTCTCTGTAAACAGTCAATTAAGAAAGTAGGAATGTATATGTATACAGAAACTTGGAACAAAAATGAAGAAAGCTGGCCCAATGGGTCCTACCAAGTCCTAAGCTCAGAAAATGAAGAAAGTACATCTTCTCCAAACACACACTACTCTTACAGAGACTGTTTCCTATGCCTTTACCATGGTTTGGATATAGCTTCTATGTCCCCAAAGCTTCAAATGTTGAAATTTAATCCCATAGTGAGGTATTAAACTACAGGAACTTTAATCTGACTGGTATTCAAATGAGGCCTTTGAGACTAGAAACAGTTATTAGAGCGAAGCCTAATGACTGAGCCCTAGTAGCTTTATTAGTCAAGAAAGGAAAGCCAGACACATATACATGCACATCCTTGATTCTTGCTATGAGATTTTGTGGTGATATTTTGTTTGTGCTCTAACAAATAAAGCTTGCCTGGAGATCAGAGTGTGGGGTTAGCCACTAGTTAACCACAGAGGCCAGAAAGTGGTAGTACATACCTTTAATCCCAGCACTTGGGATCTCATGCCTTTGATCTCAGTACTTAGGAGTTGGAGACAGGAAGTGATATGTCTGGGTGGAGAGAGAAAAATAAGGTGAGAGGAGACAGGAGTTCACCCCTTTTCAGTCTGAGAATTCCTAGAGGTAAGGTGTTTCTCTAGTGGCTGGCTCCTTTATTTCTCTGATTTTTCAGCATTTACCCCAATATCAGACTCTGGGTTTTTATTAAGACCAATTAGACTTTGCACTACAAGGTGCCATGCACATCTTTGAACTCTGCCAGCAAGAACAGTCCCACATATTGTTCCGTGCCTTTAACTTGAACTGTGAGCCAAAATAAATTACTTCATAACTTACCAGTCTGTGGTTGTGTCATGAGCATCAGGAAACAAATGAATAAGAATAAAATTTTCAAGATGGACACCATCCCCTACTCTCTAATTAATTGCAATGGAGTCTTCAGTCAACTGTAAAGGGGGGAAGGAGGAATATTCAAGGAATGGATTTATTGGAGACAGCGCAACAGAGTCTGAAGTAAAAGGCTATAGCTCACCCAGTGAGATCAGAGCTTGCTCTTTTAAGGTCCCTTGTGGGGTAGTAGAGAGGGTCGCAAGTGTTGTGCCATGAGGAAATACTTCCAAAGACATCTGACATCATGAAACGAAACTAAGAGACTATCTTCTGTGTGTCTGGCTGAGGTACTTGGTTGAAAAGTCCCAAGGATACTTCTAGATAAGGTGGGCCTGGAAGAGTAATGAGCCAGCTTTGTGTGTGCTATGACAGTGGTAGATAAGGCGGGTCCGGAAGAGTAATGAGCCCACTTTGTGTGTGCTATGACAGTGGTAGATAAGGCGGGTCCGGAAGAGCAATGAGCCCACTTTGTGTGTGCTACGACAGTGGTCATTTGCAGCTCTGCAGCCCTTCTCCATGTGGAGCTTTGCTGCCTGAAAGGGTCTGGTGATAGTTAATTTTAGTTGCCAGCTTGACACAATCTAGAATCATCTGTGAAGAGTATGGCTATAGGGATTGTCTAGATCTGGTTGGCCTGGACAGGTCTTTGGAGGATTGTCTTGACTAGTTTAATGGAGGTGGAAGACCCATCCACTGTGGGTGCCACCATTACTTAGGCAGTGGGTCCTGAACTCTATAAGCATAGTAAAAGTGAACTGAACACAAGCACACATACATTAATTTGTTCTCTGCCATATGGTTATAGATGCAGTGTAACCAGCTGTTTCAAACTCCTGCTGTTCTGACTCTCCCACAGTGATGGCTATAACCTGGAACTATGAGCTAAAACAAACTGCCTCTTTCCCAAGTTGCTTTTGTTAGAATATTTCATCACAGTAGTAGAAATGAAACAAAGACAGGCTCATTCCCAGGGATGGGTAGATGGGTAGATAGGCTTCCTATCTATGTAATCTCATACTTGCTCCTCTAGGTATTGTATGCTTTCAATTCTGCATCCCAACCATGTCAGTCAGCTCCTTTAGAGCAAAGACTTTCTCCCATTCAGTGTTGTCTCTTTATTTCAGAACACAGACTAAAAATGAAATGCATGTTCAATAGAGATTTTCCAAATAAATATAAAGAAATCTGTTTGTCTTGGCTTTGACCATCTTCAGAGTCTCTTTAGCAGTGAAATCAGGGAGAGATGAAAAGAATACTGGAAGTAAGAAAATAAGTTCTACAAGAGAAGACTAAAGAAGTTGGGGATTTTTATTGCTTACCTCTTTTCTATTCCTGCATGGAAGAATGACAGATCTGATTGTTTTCAAGCTGGTAAAGAATAGTAACCAATAAAGTAAATTCAGGTAAAAAACTGAAAAGGTATTACTGGGTTTAAGGAACAAGAAGGGAAACACAGTGGGTTAAACTCCCAAGAACAACATATCCACTGTAAGGAAAACTAAGCATTGCTCACCAAGACTGTGACCCTGTGACTGCAAGGTCCAAACAAGAGGGCCAATTTATTAAGTCAGGATTATGCAAGTCTGTAGCATGAATTTTAAAAGGTCTTATTAATAAAAGTAAATAAATAAACCTGGAGCCAGATATTGTGTGAAAGATCAGAAAAACAGAACAATCCAGCCACGTTCTTACCTCTACGAAATCCTCAGTCTCAAGACAGTGAGTTCCTGTTTCCTCATGCCTTATATACCTTTCTCTGCCCTGCCATCTTACTTCCTGTGATTAAAGGTGTGTGTGCCTCCCAAGCAAAGGCATCAGATCTCAAGTGTTGGGATTAAAAATGTGTGCCACCATGCCTGGTTCTGTTCCCAGTGTGGCCTTGAACTCACAGAGATCCAGATAGATTTCTGTCTCCTGAGTGATAGGATTAAGGGTGTGTGCCATCACTGGCCTCTGTGTCTAATCTAGTGGCTGGCTCTGCCTGCAATGCCCAGACAGATTTATTAGGGTACACAATATAATCACTGCACAAGTCTAAGGCAGTAGACTAGCTGAGCACCCCACAAGGCCCCTTCCAGCTCTTTGGGTTATGAGAGTAAACTTGAAACTACAAACTAAACATTGAAAATTATAAGCAACTTCGAACTAGAAAGCATAATTAGATTTTCATTGGACTTTATTGAAATCATGGTTCTGGCTAACAGAAGAATCTTAAAACATTCATTTAGTAAAAGACTCTTAGGAAAAAATATATGGGGCATATTCAGCCCCATGCTGCTGATCCAAGTTTAAATGATGTAAAATTTAGCCCGTGGTGTGAAAGGCAAATGATTATAGAAGGAAAATTTCAGTATTTTTAGGAACAGTCTTCAGGAAAGATAATTAAGTTCTTAAACAATATAAGTCAAATAGCTCTTTCTATAAACATCCTGGAACATCTTGTCCATGCCCACTTGTGTGTACAGTTAATTCTATATGCTATTTGTAAGCCTGTCTTTGTACTAAAGGAGGAATTTCTTCAAACCATGTCTCAGGGAAGGAATTCATTGCTTCTTATCTTGTGTTTCAGTCAATATTTTCATTATTTGATAGCACCTATACCAAAGAATACCTAGGAGAAAAAAAATCTGTAAAATGCCTATTTATTATGTGTCACTGTGATTTCTAAAATTATTTGAAAAGTTAACAGACTAGTTGTGAATACAGTATGTGAAATTTAAATGAAATGTTGACGTGTAAGGGTTCTGACCAAAAAGAAATTCTTTATAAGTATGAGCTTCTCACTGTCTCTCCAACCCCCAAAAAGAAAACCTCTTGAAATAGTCTTTTCCTCAACTAATAATAATAAATTGGTTAGGAAACTATAAGTGGCCTACATAGTTTTCTTATAAAAATTCTGTCCTAGTCATTTGTCAGACAGTTGTAAACACAAATGTGTCTTATGTTTAAGGTAAGATACCATTTATCCCTATACTTGGAGGGAGATAGATGGAGAGAGTATTCACTTGACTATATTCCTTTTTAGAGGGAGTTGTATCTCTATAGCCAACGCCTGGCACATGGCCAATGGTCAATAAAGGCTTATTGAGTAGTTGAATGGTCAGGTAAATATATGCTATAGTTTGAGTCTGGTGTCCCCAAAGGTCACACACTGTGCTAGAAACCATAGGAGGTATGACTATGAAGAGCTCCATCACCAGTGTGCACCTTTGTTCTGATAGCACTGGAGGAGGTGAGGAGTTGCTCTGCTTAGGTTTTTGTCTTTTTAGAAACAGGATCACATACTGTATCCCAGATATCCCTGGATCTCATTACAGAGCCCAGGCTGGCCTTGAACTCACAGCAATCTTCTTGCCTTAGCCTCCACATGTTGAGATGACAAACATAAGCAACTACACCAAGCTGGCATTTGAAGACTGTATTTGTTTCTAGCTCCTGGTTCATGTTCCCGTGCTGCTGCTCCCCCTCAACCCCACTTCTCTTCCTTTTTCCTCTTCCCTCTCCCTATATACATAAAGCACTGCAGAAACATATACAAGGGAAGAAAAGCAATTAAAGATTGCTCTTTTCCATGTTGCTATCTGTGTTGTATAGCCATATACAATAGTTTTGCATGCTTGGATAAACCACAAAAAATTCTTATTTATGCATTTGTTCATTCTTTGGTCCACTAATGCCTATTGGGTTTTTGTGTTTATATGTACAGAAAGAGGATATCCATGGTGGATAAAGTAGACAAAATTTCCATGTTCAGAGCCAAGAATACAATATTCTATGAAGAAATAAGCAAAGGGATGGGGATTTAATTCAATGGTAGAGTGCTTGCTTAGCAAGTATAATGCCCTGGGTCTGAACCTCAGCAATAGAAAAAGAAAAAAGTAAATATTTAATTACAGCAACATGTGTTATACTGGGGATCATTCCACAGGGATCTAATCCATCCAGGAAGTCTAGTTACACTTCCTTCAAGAGTGTCTTTCCTTTAAAGATTGTGCGTGTGTGTATGTGTGTGTGTGTGTGTGTGTGTGTGTGTGTGTGTGTGTGTGTACAAGCATGTGTGTGCACACATGTATGGGTACCTGTGTATAGGAGGCCAGAAGATGGCATCAGACACCCTGGAGTTGGAATTACAGGAGATTTTGAGCTACTGAGCTTGAGTGCTGGGACCGAAATCTACCCTCTGAAGGAGCAGCAAGTGCTCTTAACTACTGAGCCATCTCTTTTGCCTCAAGAAAATGTCTTTTAAGCTAATGTTAAGGATTATTAAGATTCAAGGAGACGAAGATCTGTTCATGAACTCATCACACAAAGGACAAGGTATGTGTGAAGGCACTGAGACAAGACCAAGCATAGCTCTTTCCATAAAAGGGAAGTTCCAAATGAGGCTGAGGCTTAGTGAATTAAAAGGAGGTTATAGGTAGTGATGGAATCCTGCAGGGTGCTGTGTAGCTGAAGTTTTCCTGGTCCTGCCCAGCTCTCACAGCCTTGTGGCCACTTGGACCCAAGTAAACACACAGAGACTTATATTAATTAAAACTGCTTGGCCATTAGATCAGGCTAACTATGGACTAGCTCTTACACTTAAATTAACCCATGATTCTTATTTATGTTTAGCCACATAGCTTGGCTTTTCTCAATTCTGCCTTCACATCTTGCTTCCTCTATGTCTGGCTGGCGACTCCTGACTTAGCCTTCCTGTTCCCAGAATTCTCCTCTCTGCTTATCCCACCTATACTATACTTTCTGCCTGGCTACTGGCCAATCAGCATTTTATTTATCAACTAACTCAGAGCAACACACATTCACAGCATACAGAACAAATTCCCATCAGTGCTGCTGGCAGGATCAGGGATTGAGTCCCATAAGGCACATGGGCTGTTTTAATGCTGTCTGCCATACCTAGTCTCCTGCAGACTTAATCCCTGGAGCCTGGGAATCCAGGCTTAAGTAGGTTTAAACAATAAGAGGCACTCACAGGAGACCTTTGACTCAAGGTGAAGGAAGATAAAGTGACTTCATCTTCCTGCTTTACCACTATCAACTTGTTGCCATGGCAACTGAGCCAGTCCCAGGAGAGTGAGCAAGATGATTATCAGGAAAATTACCTATTTCCATTACTGTTCATTGGAATTAAGGTTTCAACACATGAATGTGGGGGGTATATTTGAGCCATAACATGTTGACAAATTTTTAGATATTGTCATAATGAGAAGAAACATTTTGAATTTTGAGAGCTATGACACACTCTAAAATGATTCTCTAAAGGTTCAAATTAACTAACTTATTGAGCTCTATGCTAAAAGCTTTGCAGATATGAATATTAATTATCTCATTTTGCTTCCAATGACTCTATTTCCTTTCCCTCACATTCTACATATACTACAGAGATTGAAATAGTCTCAGTTTAGTCCAATTAAAAACAGGAGTGGTATCTACCACAACTGAAGTTGTTCAAGACACAGAAAGCCCTTTTTGTGTTTGATGGGTGTTCTAAACCATTTGAAAGGTAAATGCACTTCTCAGATTAGTTCATCCTAATTTTCCACCTTGCATATTTCAGATAAATATGCAGAGTGACCTACTCAAGGTGACAGTTGTAATGTTCAAGATAGCATCTTTCTCTTCATTCAGTGATGTGCTCAAAACCTCCACATCAGAGCTGTCTTATCTTCCTTCATGTTTATGATCATGTTTTGAAACCTCAATGGTATTCAAATTTCAGTCTAATTACATTTGTTATATGATTTTTACCCCCATCAATATTTAGTAAGATTCCTAGCTGGCTATCACGTATGAACATAATTTGATGTAAGACTGTTAAGGAAAAAGAAGTGAGTGGGCTGTTATCCTCGGGCCTACATTATGTGCTCCTTCAAGAGTCAAGAGGAGGAGGCTGTAGGGATGGTTCAGCAGTTAAAAAAATATACTGCTCTTGCAGAGAACGCAAGTTTTGTTCCTAGCAGTCACATGGAACAGCTAACAACTCCTAAAATCTACCTTCCAGGGATTCAAGTTCCCTTCTTGATTCTGAAGCACTCCAGTCTACTTACCTGTACTCAGATACACACATGCACACAGTTAAAGAGTAATTTTTCTCAAATGAGTCAAGGGGATATAATATTTTACCTGGAAAAGTAAATCATACTACCAGTGAAAATAAGCTTCTAAGAAATTCAGTGTGTGTATCTTAACATGAATATCAGTCTTTCATAAATGACAGTTACAACTATTCTTTAACTTCATTAAATTTGTTATCTTTGCTAATAGAGGACAGGTAAGACAAATCACTTTTTAGACAATATTATTTGCATCTGTGTGACAGAAATATCTGTGCATTATTAATAATTCATTTTTTCTCTTGTGGGCATACGTCTACCAAGACATGCCCCAGCCTCTCTTGCAATCGGCAATGAAAGACACATGTAACTAATCCCTTTCTCTTTGTATGGTATTTTTAGGATCTGGTAAAGAGTCCTAGAGATTGCAGTGCTGCTTTCTGGAAGGGTACTTTGCTTCTTAGTGCTCCTGTCTTAGCTGGTGTACACCGCCCAACACTCATCTCCATATTCTCTCACCCTTACCTCCTTCTTTTTGTTTCATCCTTTCTGTTATTCATGAGAAACTTTGCAAAGTGCTGTCATGGTAACAGAGTGATGGCTGGCACACAGAAAAACAAGAAAGGAGTGGTTTTCATGTTATCTACTTTGTTCATCTCTTTAACCATTTGATGTCTTGATCCTATCTCCACCCACTCTCAAGCTACCACAGTGACCCTATGCTTCTTCCTCATTCCCAGACACCCCCATCATGGATCTTTCTTCTTTCTTACAGTGATTTGTATGATCACATAGGTTGATCATTTAGAAAAAAGTCATCTAAAAATAAATGTTAGTTGTCTAGTGTTCTGTAGCTGAATTTTTCTTTGGGCTGCCAGCTCACAAAAATTGACACAGAGACTTATTAATTATAAAAGCTTGGCCTATAGTTTAGGCTTGTCCCACTAGCTCTTATAACTTAAATTAACGCATTTCTATTCATCTATGTGTTGACACGTGACTCGTGGCTTTTACCTCTCTTCCTGCATGTCTTGTTCCCTCTGCATTCAACTCCTCCCAGACCTCTCTCTATCCAGAAGTCCCACCTAACCTTTTCCTGCCGAGCTAATGGCCATTCAGCATCTTATTAAATCAATCACAGTGACACATCTTTACACAGTGTAAAGCAATATTCCACAACAATGTTCTGTGACATTAGGTTTCCCTTATGTGATGGTCTGAGATGAGAATTTATATTTGATCATCATACCACCTCTGTGTTTTAACTGATTGGTAGGGTTGTGTTATTTTCTTTCTAATGCTGCTTACATTTTACTTACTCTGACAATGTTCTGAATATTAGGGTTTCTCAAACTTTACCATGCACCAGAATTTCCTAGAGGAACAGTTAAAACCCAGACTTCTGGATGCCACCTCCATAAATGCCTATTGGTAGTTCTAGGAAAAGTCCCATTAGTTTGTATTTGTTTACCATTCACCTATGAAATGTACTCTCCTCCCTTCCAGTTGGTATCACTGTTTTAGAAAGATATAGAACCCTTACGGCATGGGGCCAACCTGAAGAAGAAAGTAGGGACAGTGTTTTAAAAGTTTAGCCCCACATCTGAACCTGCCTGGCTCTGGGTCCTTCTCTTCCCTGTCCACTCCTACACTGGTGTCCCTGCCATGAATTCCATACAGTTCAACAAGGGTGCACCATAGATACTCTGAACTGCGATCAAGATCCAGCTTCTGTCCAAACGTAACACTCAGAAGGAAGCCAAGCTCTGAAACCGGACTGAGGACCTCTCTACTGGCTCTGACTTCCAGAAGACTGAAAATGCGGTTAACCTAGGCACACTCATGAGCAAGGTGCAGCTAGGCCCTACACTCAAGATCAACCAGTTTATGAAGAACTGGCTCCAGCTTTAAAAAAAAAAAAAAAAAAAAAAAAACGAACAAAACTTTCCAACTTCACCAAGGCTGTGGTCAACTAATATATAAATAACATGGGTCTATTCAAGGACAATGACTCAGGTCCAAGGGTCTCTTCGTGAAGTGGGGGAAAGGCAAAGACAAAGGGCTGCAGAAAAGCAGCAGCAGAGCTTGGGTCACACCACTACGAACATCTGCCAGTGTGACATGGGCGGCAGAAGGGCTCCAAGCCTGTCCTGCCACCCATGTACCACTGTACCATCAGCCTTTAGATGGGCACCAACACATTAGTCAGCCAGGCAGGCACAACAGCTCAAGAGGCCTCACAACATATACATGACACCAAACTGCACTGACAAATAGAACGATTCTTTCATGTCCTGACAGTTGGACAGAAGCCGTGTACCAGCACGATGAGGAGCAGGGTCTTGGGTCTGGGGCAACAGATTCATTACCCAAATTACTGTGTGGAGGGCCCAGAGCCTAAAGGAGCCCCACTGGGGCTGAAGAGGGCTCAGGTGAGGATTCAAGGATCCAGACTCCTATCTACCAGGAGAAAATCAACTACTGAAGTGCCCATTGATTTCCCAGCAGGCTCTGGGGCATGCTTTGTGTGTTGTGGGGAAAGGCTGGCCCCAAATAGTTTCCAGTTTCTTCATCTCTTTCATCATTTTGTGGTTTCCAAATCCACCAAAACTTCAAGCAGTTTCAATGAAAGAAACCAGTGTGTTTTTGTTTGATCCCAACCCCCACAATGAGAACGCTGGATATTGAAACCAAGGCCTTAAAATATTGCAGGCATTTTGAGGGACTGTATCTATTTCCTTAAGACCTTCAGATGGTCAACTCTGACCCCTCCCAGTGGCCCAGTATGGAAAGCAAGGCTCCAATTAAGGAAATTGTGAGAAAAAGCTAGATACACACCACACACACACACACACACACACACACACACACACACACACACACACCTCCCCAGCTCTTCCTCTTCTAGGTCCTCCCTCCCCTGTTCCCACAATTACCAAATATGATCCTTTCAGAAACCCCTGTGACCCCTGTGACCCCTGTGACGTGAAATAATATAAAATGCTAAATGTGGACCAGAAGCAAGAAAAAAATCTCCATTTTTAATACAAAAAACAGGGAGCTAGACAGATGGCTTAGCAGTTAAGAGCACTTGCTCCTCTTGTAAAGGACTAGCATCAGGTTCCCATCACGCACAGGATGACTTACAACTGTCTGTATCTCCTAAGCATCAGGGTATATATGTGGTACATAGCTACACATGCAGGCAAAACAATCACACACATAAAATAAAAATAAATGTTAAAAAAATAAAACAAAAAAAATGCTTTGAAGAAAAACATATTTCTGGTTACTGTCCAAGCTTCCCTCTTCTTGTTCTGACCTCCACATAAGAAGTCTCTGCCACATTCTTCTGATGCAGTAGGTACTGCAGTTCCTCCCCACAATCATGAATACCTTCTGAAACTGTGAGCCAAAGCAATCCCTCCTCCCTTAAGGTGCTTCTGTGGGGTATTTTGTAACTAAGACAGAAGAAATAACTAATAAAAAAAGATGGTAAAAAAATGGAGCCTATTGTTATGAACCTGACCATGGTGCTTTACTACAGGCCTTCCAAGAGGAAATGGAGAAAATGCAAGAGCTAGAGAAATTTCAGAATACTACGACTACAACTTAGCAGGCTATTCTTGTGGAAGCTCAGAAGACCAAAATTCCAATAGAAATGCAGAAAGTAAAGACATAAAGTTTCAGATGGAAAGAACTCTATCTGGGGGTTGGGCTAAAAACCACTCCTGTTGTATGATAGCAAGTAATCTGGCTGTGCTTTGACAAAGTCTTGAAAATTTAAATGAGGCTGAATTAAAAAGTAATGAACTAATTTGGCACAGAAAGATGTCAAGATAGTATAGTATTCAGGCTGCAGCATGGTTGTTGCTGGCTGATTTCAGCCAGGTTTTCAGTGAGATTTAAGAGTGGTAAGTAAATAGAAAGATGTGGAAAACACATACTTCAGCAAAGAAAATAAGTGTATGCATAAAAAGTTACAGAAAGAGAGGGTAAGGGTCTCTGTGACTGACAGAGCCAGCTGAGTGTTGATCCATGACAAGCAAGAAGCAAGTCCAATTCAACATGATTTAGTAGCCAGCGTTGACTCAAACTCCAAGAATTCCAGGCACTGGGCATATTTAAGCACAGTACAATTTGGAAAAAAAGTTTCCTGGTGATAATTAACTCAATCCCATGTACACAATAAAGGTTAAGGCATGACTATATTGAAACTCTTTGTAAAGTATATGTGACATCTTCCATAAAGATAGATTCTATAGATTGACTACATGTGACATCTTCAGAGTCTGGGAGAGGATCTGCTGTGATCTCCATCTTACAAATAGTACAGAGGCCACTAGGTTATTAACTCTGTCCCCGGCCATCTGGGTGGTAAAGAGATTATACATCTCTCCCTCTGAAGAGACAAACCTTCATATTTAACATTCCTTTCCCCCCTAGTTCTTATCTGTAAACACAAGAAGCTCTGTCCCTCTTTCAGGGGAGGTATGAGCAAAGTGACTCTAATGCACTATGCACTAGGATAATAGAAAAGGTAGCTTAAAAGTAGGACTCCTCCCATGAAGTCCCTCAAGTGTAAAAATGCAGTTATTTGAAAGATTTTCAAAGGAATGTACCTGAGAAACATTGTACAAATAGGGAAAACCTCTGGGGTATCTTTCTTAAACAAAGAGACCAAAGGAAATATTTTCCCTGGTTCAGCAGGGCAGCATAGTAGGAGAGTACTGTAGCCAGAGTCCAAGGAACCTATCTATAACTTCAAGTGGCAGCAGGATTTGGTGTTTTGGTCTGATTTTTCCTACCTATGCTCAAATTCCTCCATTTTGGAATGAGAATGTTTATTCCAATGTATAGTAGAAGGAAATAATTTTCTTTTCCATTTTACAGGGGCTCACTGTTAAGAGTTTGCCTAGGGTCTTTGAAGAGACTTTGGACTTTAGAACAGTGTTGAGACTATTAAAACTAAGAAGAATCTTGAAGTTGGACTACATACATTTTGAATTATGAGATGGCCATGAGCCTATGGAGACCAGGAGCAGGATGGTATAGATTAAAATTTAAATGCTCCCCCTCATGTACTTGAATACCTGGTCCCCAAATGATAGTAGAGGTTTGAAGGTCATGGATGTTTAGAACATCATGGTTGTACCCATTTCTGCTTCTGACTAAAGTCCTTGCTTTTTGGTCTAACCACTAGTTAAAGTGGCATCACATGTTCTTGTTACCATGAATGCTATGAACCAAGGCCTTTGAAACCATGAGCCAAAACAAATATCCCTCCCTTAAGATGCTTCTGTTACATACTTGGTCATAGTGACCAGAGAAGTATTTAATGCACTATTTTTATTAAACGTTCTTGGGTATACTGATACTGGCGATTTGACAACCTCATTTTCTTTGGGGACTAGTAGTCAAAAAGTAACTTGATACTCATGGGAACCTGGGATAGAAAATGGTGATGAAATTCCAAGTGAAAAAAAGGGAATGATCAAAACTGGTTCAATTAGGAATTGAGAAAATTCAGCCCTGAAAATACTGTTTTACATCTAACAAGAGTAAGGATAAGTTAGAGTGTGATACATAATGTTAGAAAAGATTGAACAGCACCTCCCACCCCACTTTCAAAAAAACATGACTTTGTTAACAGACCCTCAAAAAATGGAATCTGTTTTCCTTCTCTTTGTATCTAAACTGTATAGAGAATATGTTTGACCAATAAGGTGAGATAAAATTTGAGGTTCTCAAAATTCCAAAGCTAACCCTTGAGGAAATGTGTTTACCAATATCTCTTACCTAGATAAACTCAGCGCTAACTACTAAATATGTTTGTATGTATGTGAAGCCACCTTCAGTCATCCAGCCAACCAGTACAGTGTACAGAAAACTTGCCTCCCCTTCACAGAATCATGGGAAATTGTTGGTTGTTGTTTTGGGTGAGGAGTTCATAGTCACAGTTCACCATGACAAGGGGTTTCCAGATCCCTATTCAATACTCCCTTTATTTTACCATTCTGCTATCTTCATATTCTCCTTTCTCTTTTCATTTATTCAGTTTCACAATATTTTTGATATATATATATATATATAATATTTTAAATATTAAGTCATAGATTAATAAAATACATTTCTTACCTCTTGTATCAACCTCATGATCAAGAATGGAAGATAGATCGAAAACAATCAATGGCATGCATTTAACCAAAGTATTAATATAATGATGTATAGATATGTTGAATTAGGGACCCGTATATGTCTTAATTACTTTTCTATTGTCACGACCAAGGCAATTTATGGAAGAAAGCACTTAATGAGGGCTTATAGTTTCAGAAGGTAAGTCCATGACCATCAGGGTTGGGGGCATGGCAGCAGGAAGGCATAGCACTGGAATAGTAGCTGAGAGCTCACTTCTTGAGGCAACGAACGTGAGACAGAGAGAAAGTTAACTGGAAATAGTAGTTGTTGCTTAAAGATGGGGGTCCCAGGAATAAATCCACACACCTATGAACACCTGATTTTTTTTTTTTTACAAAGAAGCCAAAGTTATACAATGGGGGAAAAAAGAGCATCTTCAGCAAATGGTGCTGGCATAACTTGATGTTGACATGTAGAAAAATGCAAATAGATCCATATCTATCACCTTGCACAAAACTCAAGTCCAAGTGGATCAAAGACCTCAACATAAATCCAGTTACATCAAACCTGACAGACAAGAAAGTAGGAAATAGCCTTGAACACAGTGGCACAGGAGATCACTTCCTAAATATAACATCAATAGCACAGACACTGAGATTGACGATTAATAAATGGGACCTCATGAAACTAAAAAGCTTCTATATGGCAAAGGACACTGTCAATAGGACAAAATGACAGCCTAAAGAATGGGGAAAAAAAGAATGGGAAAAGATCTTCACCAATCTCACATCTGACAGAGGGCTGATCTTTGAAATATATAAAGAACACAAGAAGCTAGACATCAAAAAACCAAATTATCTACTTTAAAAATGGAGTATAGCTCTAATCAGAGAATTATCAACAGAATAATCTCAAATGGCCAAGATACACTTAAAGAAATGTTCAGCATCCTTAGCCATTAGGGAAATGCAAGTCAAAATGACTCTGAGATTCTATCTTACACCTGTCAGAATGTCTAAGATCAAAAACACTAATTACAGCTTATGCTGGAGAGAATGTGAAGCAAGGGGAACACTCCTCCACTGATGGTGGTAATGCAAACTTTAGAAGCTGCTTTAGAAATCAATATGGTGATTTCTCAGAAAATTGGGAATCAAGCTACCTCAAGACTCAGCTATACCACTCTTGGGCATATGCCCAAAGGATACTCAATCATATCACAAGGACACTTCAAACTATGTTTATACAGCATTATTCATAATAGCTAGAACCTGGAAACAACCTAGATTTCCCTCAAATAAAGAATGGATAAAGAAAACATGGTACATTTACACAATGTAGTATTAGTCAGCTGTTAAAAATAATGACATCAGAAAAGTTGAAGGCAAATAGGTGGAACTAGAAAAAAAATCATCCTGAGTTAGAGAGTCTTCAACCAGTAACTGATGGAAACAGATGCAGAGACCCACAGCCAAGCACTGGGCCAAGCTCAAGGAATCCTGCTGAAGAGAGGAAGGGAGGATTGTACGAGCAAGGGGGGTCAAGGTCATCACAAGGGTACCCACAGAAACAACTAACTGGGCTCATAGGAGCTCACAGAGTCTGAAACGACAGCTAGGGAGTCTGCATGGGACCAACCTAGGCCCTCTACATATGTGTGACAGTTGAGTAGCTTGGTCTGTTTGTGGGACTCCTAACAATAGGAGCAGGGGCTGTCCCTAACACTCTAGCTGGTTTTTGGGAACTTATTCCCCATACTGGGTTGCCTTTCCCAGCCTTAATGCAAGAGAAGGAGCTTTGTCCTACCTCAACTGAAATAAAATGATATGGGTCATAAGTTTCAGCAACAAGCACCCTGACCCTCTGAGTCCTCTCACTGGCCCTGCATTAAGTCACAATGATAAAATGCTAACATACCAACATTTGATAAAATGTACCACAGCAATACTGATTACATGTGCACCACCTATCTCTATCAAAAGTAAGTGTTTTAGTTACTTTAATTGCTGTGACAAGACACCATGATCAAGGCAACTTATAAAATGAAGCTTTTAATTTGGGGCTTATGGTCCCAGAGGATCAAAGTCTATGATCTTCATGGTGGCTAGCATAGCAGCAGGCATGGTGCTTGAGCAGTAGCTGCAGCAGCTAAGAGTTTACATCTGATCCAAAAGGCAGAAAGAGAGCTAACTGGGAATGGCCCTAGTCTTTTGAAACATCAAAGCTCACCCCCAGTGACACACTTCCTACAATGAGGCCACACCTTCTAATCCTTTCCAAACAGTTCCACTAACTGAGGACCAAGTATTCAAATATAGGAACCTATAGAGTTCATTCTCATTCAAACCACCACAGTGAGAAAAAAAGTGTGTGTGCATGTGTGTGTGTGTGTGTGTGTGTGTTTAAGGGTTTCAGAATCAATCATGGAGAAGACAGAGAAGGTTTTACAAAGGGATTGGTGCCTAAATATCATAAAAAGAAGACAGGGTGATAGAGTTGTACTTTATTCAAATGCATTGTTGCTGAACTTAAATCCATGCTGCCTGTATCACCACCAGAAAGACAGAATTCAGATTTTTATTCCTTTGACTTAGTTTGGAATCCAAGTCCTTCAGAAGGCTATTAGTTTAGAGGAATTCAAATCATACCTGGAAACTTAGCAACAAGAACATCTGGGAAATGTTTTATTTTATGGCTCAACCTCTGGGCACTGAAGCACTGAAAGCCACAGGAAAAAGAGATAAAATGGATGTTTGCGAGACCCGGCACACAGTATCCCCCACCAAAGCTAACAGTGATAATAACACACAAAAGCAGAAGTCTAACTGCATTCACAGACAGTGTACTCTCCCCACCCCACAGTGAGTGCTGAAAAACAGGTCAGGTTCACTTGTCTGTTAAGCAGAAGACAATGTGTAACAACTGCATCCAAAGCCACCAGAACCAATGGAAAGACATTTTCAAACTTGCTTTTAAGTTTAATCATCTGTCAAAAGTTATGAACGTGGCCTTTGTAATCATTTACACAAGCACACATTTTATTTCTTTAAGACCAATTCAATGCTTCTATCCCTTCCATTTCTGTATTCAACCAAATTTCTTTTGTTATAAAATTTGAGACTATTCAGATGATATGTTTACACCAAAAATATATTAAACATTTGTTCAAGGATACATGAAACTCCATAACATGAATCAATGTAGCTTTGCCATTTTAATCTGAACATCCCAGACACAGATAAGAGTCTGTACCTTTGCTTCCTTGCCTCTTGATTTGAACCAATTGTCATTTTCTCTATAACACACTCTATGGCATAAAGATGTTTGGGCAAATGCAAAAAACAGTATTCATAATTACTTATAAGATTATTGAAGTCCACTCTGGATTATTCAGGCCGTAATTAAGAAATTGTAATTCTGACCGCCCCCCCAAAAAAATGAAAGCATGAATAATTTCTCTGAAAACTTAGAAAATTATAATTTTTTCCCACTAACTCCATCTACTCTGAATAATGGTTTTTATTAAAGACTTAAGATTCACTCACTTTCACATGCTTATCCAGAAAACTGGAAAGTTGACATTTTCTCAAAAGATAAGCTGAGGGGGAAGGAAGCTGTGTGGCTCTGTGGAAAGTCAGATGTTATTAACGAGTATGGGCCACAGCTGTAACACATGAATCATTGTGAGGAACTCAAAGTCTCAGTGTTCAGTGCACAAAACTATTAGCCTAATTCAGCCTCCATTAAGTGGTGGAGAGCTGGCAAAGAACCAGCTGGATGGTGAGATGCAGTTATCATGATAAATGGGATTTCTCTTTTGTAAGACAGACAGCCTTGCACCTTCCCACAGGGCAGACTGATGGCATTAAACACAAGGACTTATGAGCTAGCTTTGGCCATGTTCAAAATAAAATATTGTGAACAACTTTCACTCTTCTCAAAAGAGAAGATCTAAAAATAACATGAAACAAACAAACAAAAAATCCTGTCTTGACTACATTGGCAGCACCATGGAAAATATTGATTTCATAACCCTACCCTCAAAATTATCATTTTTATTCAACAATTATTGTTATTTTGAGACAGGGTATCATATACATCAGGCTTGTCTCAAGATCTCCATGTCACAGAGAAGGATAATCAGGTCCTGTTCCTCCTGCTCCCACCTCCTAGTGCTGGGACTACAGGTGTGCACCAACATCCCAAGTGTATGTGGTGCTGAGTACCAGGGCTCTTTGTATAGTAGGCAATCAGCACTCTACCAGCTAAGCTATGTTCCAAGCTCCTGGGAGTAACCTTTAACAGAATTTCTGCTTATCTCTCTTTTCTATGTCTTTAACATCTCTTTCCTGTGTGTATGTGTATTTGTGTGCATGTATGTGTATTTGTGTCTATGTGTGTGCATGTTGATATGTATGCTCATCCACCTTTTTCTATTAGGCCTCTCACTGAACTCGGAGCATGACGCTTTGGCAAGCCTCCCTGGCCAGGAAGCCCCAGAGAGAGATCTCCCTGTCCCTGTCTCCCCATCGCTGGCTTTGCAGGCATGTACCACTATGCTCGTCTTTTTGCATGTGTGTTAGGGATCTAAACCTGGTACTCATGCTTGAGCAGCAAACACTTCACCAACTGAGCAACTCAGCACACACCTTTTAGAGAAATCTGTAAAAGTTACCTTGCCACTGTTTTCAATTTTAAGTAGTCATAGTAACAGGGAAAAAGACTTCTAAAATTATATTTTTGTTAATTAATTTCAGTATAGAGCTGCCTAATATTACAGACTGTGGAATACTTTTACTCTGATATGTTATTTGATCCCAACAAAAATTCTATCAGGTGTTTAGGGTGAGTGATACTTCTTCCATCTACAAAGCAGCTTATGAAAAAAATCTAAGAAAATAAACACACATGTTATCAAAGAGTAAATGGCAAAGATAATTTTCTAAAACACCGGACTGTAGGCCTTCTACAGTTTTTCTAAACAAAATATAAACCAAAAGCAATCTCGACTATCTGCCACAGAACAGAAACATGCAAACAAAAATCACAAAAAACATTTCACTTTTAAAGCGTATGCTACTATGAAAAATGCTTTGCTTACAGCCTGAAACACTGTAGTTGTTTAGAAAAGAGAATCTTTGAGGAGCACTGAGGGAGGAGGAGAGAAGGCCTCCTTAGCATTCTCCTTCACGGAACCAGTTTTTGCCTTATCAGAGCACTGTTAAACTTGTTAGCCTAGATAAAGCAGTACATTTAAGAGGAAAGAAAACCAGGCGAGAAGAGCATGAGACAGGCTGAAGGAAGTGTGCTCTGGCTGGTGGGCTTCATCATGCCTCCTCAGAGTTCTGACCAGCCCTGACAAGCATGGAAGAACAAAGGATATTTGCACCACCTAATTACCATGCCATGTGTGGCCTGAACCTTACTAAAAGAAATAAAAGCCCCCAAATCCTCACGTCTGCAGAAAATATTTGAAATGAAAGACCCAAATTTACAAGAAGTTTTTTAGTTCATTCTGTAACTACCCCCAAAGGGATTAATTAAAGAAAAACACATAACAGGTGATGCCTTTCAGTTTTAGAAACTTTAGTGCCTGTATACATGTCCAAGTAGAGTAGAAGGCGGCACTGCGGTAGTTTTCCTCTTAGGTAGCACAACCCTGAACTGTGCTGCAACCCCGAGCAGCAGCCCTCCCTGCCATCCTGGGTGTGATCAGCTCCCTGCCCTCTGTCCTGGGGAACAATCAGTTTCTAATGAGCTCTTTTGCAGCCATGGCTGCTCCCAACCTTAAGAGAAGCTTGACGTTAAATTATATTTTCTAAATCTGTTTCTTTTAAGTGGCCAAAGGGCTTCATAAACAAAATATATTTTCTGTTGATAGTTGAGCAGTAACCAGCAAACAGCATGTTTCAAGAAGGCAAATTAACATTTGTTTCAGGAAGAAGTATATTTTATATTATTTGTGCTCTGGGGCTGTAACTAATCACAAATTCCAAAGATTATGTACTTATATAAAGCTTCTAGAACAGTTGTCCTTTTCACAAAGTGAGAATAGGAAAAACCTCTTAACAATGATAATAAACATGGAAATAAAAAGTAATACAGAAGAAAGAGATTCTCCTGTTTATTGCTTTCTTTTTTACGAAGTTGGACTTTCTGTTCCTTGAATATAACAGGAGTCCTATGTTTCCAAATAGAGCCCTTGGGAAGTTTGTAATTATGTCCATCATTGTGACAATAGAACATGACAAGTGAGCACACTGGTGAGCACCATAGACCAGGACTGGGAGTGAAACTAAATGACAGAGACACATTATATTTTAGCAATAGAAATGCATTGCGCAAACAGCTAACTGTTTTTAAAGTTATTTCAAGATGCCACTTGTTATCAAGAAACAGATTGATATGAGAGCATTTTAACCTCTCGGATTATCAACAACAAAATCAGGTAATTCTCAGTACTAGTGAGATGTTACAGTGTTGGTGGTATAGAGCTGACCATAGCTGCCTTTCAATACTAGTGAGAACCTGAAGACATAGTTTATATCATGTGGTCAGAGAAGAATCTGGTGTAGTCCAGTCCTCGTGAAACACAGTCAACAATATTTATCAAAAGTCACACAAACATTACATGCCTCCACCTTAATTCTCTAGCTGAAATATGAAAATTGAGACATAGTATACATGAAGATGCAGGATACTAAATCCAAGTGACTTCTTGCATTTTTCACTCCAAACATTATCTTGAATGGTACTGAGTACTTGATATGATGGAAGAAATTTTGTTCAATTGAAAAATTCCAAGTTAGAATACTTAGGTTATGAAATATTTAATAGGAATTCTTTGTGCATATCTGTATGTATGTGTTACTGTGTGTTTGTCTGTATATCCGTGTATGTGTACATATGTATGTGCCAGTACAAAAATGCACACGTGTACATGCATGCAATAAGTAGAGGTCAGTGTCAGATGTCTTTTTCTGTTGCTCTGAGCTTTACTTTTTGAGATGGAGTGTTTCTCACTGAATCTGGAGCTCACAGCTTCGCTAGAATGGCCAGCCAACAAATCCTTGAGACCTTCCTTGTCTCTGCCTGCCTAGTGCTGGGATCATAGCTGAACACTGTCATGCTTGGCTTTCTACATAGTGCTGGGATCTGAACTCAGGTTCTCATGCTGGTGAGGCAGGCACTTGACCCACAAAGCTATCTCTCCAGCCTCAGGAATTCTGTAACTCTTCAAATACCAACCAAGTCCTCTTCCTTTTAAATTATGAAATTTGTTGACATTGCCTAAGGAAACAATCTCAATGCGCGCGCACGTGTGTGTGTGTGTGTGTGTGTGTGTGTGTGTGTGTGTGTGTGTGTGTGTGGTATTATAAAGAAAATTATTTAATTCATTTCAGGAACAAAATTGATGTAATTTATACACTGCATATATATGGCATACCCAAGTTTTTATTGTGGTTTATGTCCCCCTTAGGACCATGTGTTTGAACACTTTCTCCCCAGCTAGTGGTACTGTTTATGGAGAATATGGAACCTTTAGGAGGCAGAGCCTTGCTCTGGGAGAAAGTATGTCACTGAGGATGGCTCTGAGGTTTGATAGCCTGGCCAAATTTGTATGTGGCCTTTACTCAAAGGACATATAACAGTTTTCAGGATTAGCCAGTTGTGGCAATCAGGCTGATAAAATTATTTTGTCTCTTAGCAAGTCATTGAGCACTGAAGCCCAAAGCAACAAGGAACATAGAGCTCAGAAACAGAGAGGGATCCCTGATGCAAGCATCCTGAAGTAGTTGTGGGTAGGGAAAGTTGGGGATGGTAGCAGGAGAGAGTGTGGGTGGTGGGGGTGTGCTGTCCTGAGAGAGCACACTTGCTTACCAAGCACAGGGTATTCTGCTATGATCAGGAAGACAACACACATAATCTGTGAGTCCCAGGAGCACTTCTGTTTACAATTTTGATTTACAGTATCACTGAATAAACTGATTGCATTTAAGTCTGAATATTCCACTACCATATTTGCTTGAACTCAAATTGTCTACATTGGTTTACACTTATTATTGCTTCCCCATTCCCAGGATGTCTATATTAGTCAGTCACCTCCAAATGGTGCTGGAAACAAACACACCCACCTCATCACATCCCTTCCCTCCTCAGAAAAGCCCTCTCCAACAACCAGGCAAAAAATACAAAAATTTAAAGCTATTTTAAAATCCTAATAATGGAAAAGAGAAAGGACTTTGTTTTTTTAAGTTCACTGATCCTCTACATTACGCAGATATATATCATACAACCGAGTTTTACTTTTTCATTCTGATGGAGCATCATGCACTAAGAACTTATTCTGAGTTACTAGAGATAAGAATTCACCCAAAAGTAGGAACCTAGGGTTTCTAAACAGAGAGTAGGCAAGGGTAATTGCAGCTTGCAATTGCCTACCCCATGTAACTACTCTTGCCTTTGTTTCATCTAAGTAATATACTTCTAAAGACAGCAGTAAATGTTTACATAAGGTATTTATTTTAAATGTAAAAGAATTCAGAGACTGAGTACTTATAGGGTAGACTGCTAAAAATATAATTCTAGTGGCTTTATAGAAAGCACTAACTTAAGAAAAAACTATTAGAGGCTAAATAAAGAAAATAAGTTTTTACAATATAAATGCCTCAGTGGCTTACCACAAGGTTTATTTCCTGTATGTGTCACATTCATTTGAGTCACTCAGAGATCTGGATTTCTTCTGTTGACTCCATCATCCCCAGGGCCTTCAGAGCCTCTATATCACACTGATGAGTGATGGGAGAGAACAGATGTCAAATAATATATATGATTTTAGAAGTCAAGAGATGTTTCCAACATATTCTAACTCAAAATCATTTTGTATGGATACATACTAACACCTAGTTTTTAAGTAGATCTGTATAAAGAGATACACTAGATAATTAACAACACTAAGAATGAATTTTAATGTTAAGATAAAACACACACACACACACACACACACACACACACACACACATTACAAGGTTGGTAAATGACTGAAATATTGTTATACCAAAGGTCCTTTCAAGTAAAGACTCTGTGACCTAGGTCTGATTCCCTAATGTTCCTCGGTGCCAAGTAAATCTTTAGCCTTATATTCATGTGCTGTAACCAAGAGTGTCAGTGTTGGCAAAGAAAAGGTTGTGGGAATGTTGGGACATTGATTTCCGCACACCTCGACAAAACTAAGAGTAGCCATGCAACCATTAGCCCTGGCCTTGGTGTGAAGGGACAGATTATCAACTCCTGTACATGCTCTGAATTGGAAACAGTAAAGGAACTGTAAGAAATGGATATAGACACTCTCTTTCATTGATTGTGTATTAAATATAACACAATCAAAAGTTTACCTTTGTACAGATCATCAAGTTTGTTAAAATCTAGATATATTTATGGAAAAGTAAAGCAAGGATTAAACGCCATTGAATATACTCTCTGAGTGTGAAATTTTGCAATAGTCCCTAGTTTCTGAAATGTCTCTAGCACGTTTTTGACTCAAAAAAAATATAGACACCTGAACAGCAGTTATCTTAAATTTAGGTGATAAGTCCTAACCTTAGCACCTCAGATAAGGATGCACTTGGAAACAGAGTTTAAAGAGGTGATTAAATTAAATGAGATCATTTGAATGGGGCATAGTCGTATATGATTCTGTCATGATGATTAGGACACATACACACAGAAAGAATAATCATGAAAAGACACAGTAACAAGACAATTATCAAAAAACTAAGAAAACTCTCAGAAAAAAAAATGGACCTGGAAAATACTTTGATTTCCTACTTCTAGCTTCCATAATGGAGACAGGGGGATTTCTGAGTTAAAAACAACTGTGTGGTACTATGCTATGCAAGCCTTAGCAAACTAGTACATCTGTGTTTACTAAAATTCTACACCTCAGCACTTCCACACATATGTTCTTCCAAGTCCTGGAGCTTTGTTGTTTTTCTCTAGAATAGTTTAGGAGAATGTTGTGTGAACCAAACCAGTCATCCTTTCCAGGGTTTTTCCTCTTTTCTTTGAAACCATCCTAAGATAAGAATGTAAGTAGCTAAAGGTGAGCATAGCACATATGTCAAGTAGAATCAGAGTGTACTAAAGCATAAGATCATGTTCCCACTGTGAATCCCCTGTACCATTTGGTCATAAGAATGACACCAGAGGGATCATTCTAGAAGAGTACTCGTGGCAGGTAAGGGCACACTCTACAGATCTCCTCAGAGAGACCTTGAGTGCATGTCTCCAAGTCATAACTTTGTGAGATATGGTTCACTACAAAGAACCAAAACAGCGACTTGCAAAGAGAAAGAAGCTGAGAATGTTTGAGCCTGTGTTACTTAGGAGGGCCTTATTATTTGGTCTTATTATTACCCAATAACCAAAAGAAAATTTCTAAAGATGAAAAATTTTACTGACACTGCAGAGCTTTCCAAAGTGACCCCATGGGACCATAGCTTCAGTAGATTCACCTCAGTAGAAGAGTTCTGTGTTCAAATGGATTTGGAAACTACTGCACTCTATTACAGCCTTCAGGACTCACAAGCCCCAAACCTCCCTAATGAAACCCTTATTAGAATTACTCATAAGCACTCTGTGATTCACATCTGGGGACAATAGCTTTGATGAGAAGTCATGAAAAGCTCTCACTAGACAATGATGGAGCATATAGATGTGCATAGTAGAGTAGGAGCCCAAGGGAGCTGATGTTCTCTGCCTTAAATAACATTTAGCTATTTTGAGCAAAGCTGTGTATTTTGCATACCCAAATATATTACCTCTTTTTCTCAAAAAGTGTATTTGATCTTTTTCTCAACTAAATATATCACACTAAATACTAAAGCCAAACTCATTAGCCACCCATTATTTATTTATTATACATTATTATTATTTATAAACTATAAATATTATAATTATTTATTTCTAAAGACTTTTTAGCAGTTGCAGTAAAATACCAGCCTCCCTGAGCTGGGTTAAGAGGCAGGAAGATCAAAGAGGGAACCTTCTATAAGTGTGATTTGACTCCTTATTCCTGAGAAAGCCAAGCAGGTCCTTGAAAAAAGGATGACAGGCTAGGAGAGATTTGGCTGTACTCATTGGCAACCATTTAATTTTTGTGATTGCCTATGCCAGAAACAATCAGCCAAACCATGTGCATTTCAAACAGAAAGGGCCTGATGTAAGTGGGTATGAAGGTAGGTGGGAAGTTAGCCTTTTCAAATAAATTGTTAGTTCATTTGTATAATAATTTCTTTTTTGTTTAATAATTTAATTTGGAGAATTTCCTTACCAACAGTAAATACACAGCAAAGCAGATATGTTTGAGATCTGATATTAATGTTAAACTAATTTTATCAATTTAAAAATAATTCATTTTAATTTTTAAAGAACTTGACCTTAAGTGTTTATTCATTGGTAACTAAAAAAAAAAATGGGAATCATCAAAGATGAGAAATAGACTCCAGATGATTACCACAGTGGAATAGGCAGAATACTAACAATTTCTAAATGAAAGAGATTGAGTTGCTTCATTATTCTTTATTAACTACAAAGCTCAACAAGCAAATTATCCACTTATCACAGCTGTTTATTTGAGGTTTAAGGGCACTCAGAGGCAACGTGGACCTGTCCCATTTCTTGATAAACATGTCCAGTCCACACCAAACATATCAAATACAATCTGATCTAAGATTCTCAAGCATTTACTACTGCTGAGGAATGAGCATTCTGGGTAACTCCTAGACATCAAACTGCAGTCACTCACTTCCTGGACAGTGAATCTTACACTCATTATTAGCTGGATTTTCTGTGTTTGCACTACAAGCCTTCTTTAGCTGGCTGACATTTGTTTGCAAAAATAAAATGGAAACACTTAACAAACTAGTTTATCTTATCAGGTGCCATGTTCCAGGCAGCAGGAATCCACCTAAGCTACATCCTGGAGATATGTCCATTCTCTGGCTCCTTGGAATGGGGCTGCCAGGAAACTTAATCCATGCTGGCTTGACCAGCTTCTGCTTTGGCTTCAAACACACGTAAAGTACTTGCTATTACTGGACACGCTTCAGGAGACAGTAAGTGCCTGGCAACTGCTAAGCGGGCATATTCTCCTCCCTGAATAAGAGCAGTTCTGTGGAACAGGATGGGAAATAAACAATAAAGTCAGGTAGCTTAAACGTTAATCTTTTTAAATACAGAACCTTGGTGAAGTGCAAAAGAATATTCTCTGATTATTAACTTCTTACACTCTCTGAACTTTCCATCTTAAAGAGCTCTTAATTTGAAGTGAACTTCTAGTGGAAAGGAAATGGCAATCATCTTTCCAGAGGAGAGAATGAATGGTAGAGTCATCAGAACAGGACTGAAGTGGATAGAAATACTACTTGAAATGACTGCTGCCTTCTCCAGAAAGGATCATTAACATTTACATAAATGTATAGTCCTCATTTTGTTTCCAAATTTAGGTTTGATCGGGACCAACAGAACACATAATTAGAAGGGCAGCCTCTGAACATCAGTATCTGCTTTCAATTTACTTTGATCATTTACTTACAAGCACAAAAGAAATCCTATAAAGTGATTTTTCCCAATGTCTCCTTTGTGTTTATTTCCCTCAGGCCTACTCCCAGGGATCCAGTTTACAGTAATTCTTCCCCCAGTCCAGAGTGTGGACCAAGCTCCCCTGTTTCTAAGCTGTGTGACAGCAGTGACAATGCTCAACATCTCTGACCCTCTACTTTCTTGGTTATGATACTAAAACACCAATGATTCTCTAACAGAGCTACTTTGAGGATTAAATTAAATAAGCATCTAAATACAATGCAAGAAGGCAATTACATTCCACGTTAACATACTGTGAACATTTTTTAAAAGTAAATAACAATAAAAATCAAGTTGATCTACAAAGAAGGGCAAAAAGTACATAGAGATGTTTAAAGCATGAAACAATAAGGAAATAACTGCCATAAGAATCTTAGGAAGTCAGGGGTTGGTGAGATGGTTCCATGGTTAAAGGTGCTTGCCAGCAAGCCTAATGTCCTGAGTGCTGTGCCCAGATCGCGACCCCCAGAGAGACCGCCAAAGACGAGCATGCCAGAATGCAAAAGCAAGGTTTAATTCAGGATATACAAGCCTAAGCAGGGACTTCATCCAACAGATCCAACGCAGTGGAGGCTGGAGGAAGTGCCCACCTCTTGCAAGCTCAGTTTTTAAAGGCAAAAAACCACAAGGTTACATCATTTAGGGGTGCTAGTATGGGTACAATTCTGATTGGCTCGCTTCTAGAGGCTTTCTAGAAATCATGGCTTAATTTTACTTCTAAGGGGGTGGTTGCCCGCCACCATTTCTCATTGGCTGCCCTCAGGTGAGGACATTTCTGTGGTCAGTTACCCTGGAAACCAGGGAGAGGACATTCCATAGTCTGGCAGTCATTACCTCGTGACTACCTTGTGACTCTGTACGTTTACACTTCCTAGTTTCTGGAATCTGGACTGACTGGTTTCAGTAACTAAAGGCCTATTCCTAAAAGGAGAAATCTTAAGCCTTAGTTTTAGGGTGAAAGCATTTTGGTCTTATTTCTAAGATGGCTCATTTTGGTCTCACACTGAGTTCAGTCTCCTGAACCCACATGGTGGAAGGAGCCAGCCAATCCCTGAAAGTTTCTTCTGACAACCTCCAAAACACACACAAAATGTCATATGTGCACACACACACACACACACACACACACACACACACACACACACACAAATTAATTAATAGAATCTTACATTGTCTGTTTTTACTTCTTTAGTACCAAGATTTTTACACTTTTCAAAAAATAAGCATTTTGAACTTTCAATGTTTTGCAGGTGAAATCATATTGACCTTTAGTTTTGAAGAACTCATTCATTTTTTTCTTGCTATACCCATTGCCTGCAGTTCCCTTTCCCCCAAATATTTGTCCATAGAAGAATGCAGAGGCCTTCTCACTCCATTGAAAAGGGGGTCTGTGCAATTGAACACAGCCTGCTACACTGTAGCACAATTCCAAAAGAACATCATATTATAATTATAATAAACTGAGGCTACCATCTCCACACTTGTCAACTATGTGTAAGAAAAGCCTCTGAAGCCCCAGGTATATAGATGCTCAGAGTTTAAATGCAAGACTCTCATTTGGAAACTGCATGTAAATGGAAGTATTTATGAGCTGCACCAGCAGCTGGCCCGTGCTTTTGCTGTGGGGTGGTTTCTTAGCTGTTGTGTTGTTTTACATGCTTTGTTTTTATCTGAGGTCGTGAAGGAAGAACTGGACAAGTCCATAAGCTCACTCAGCTCTTGGAGGTTGTGTTCAGTTTCAGACACACAAGAGAAGCTCTTTAACTTCCCGGTAGGGAACAGGCTAAATGAAACAGCCAGCAATTCCCACCTAAGTAGCATGATGACTTCATCTTCTATTATTTTATGGCATTGAGTTTGCACAAGATTTTGGAAAAGGACAAGATCCCACTTTAATAATTTTTGGTTTTTGGACCACAAACAAACAATACCAAAGTAGACAAAGGCAAAATCAAAATTAAAAAGAAAAAGAAAGAAAAGAAAGCTCAAAATAGTAAAACTGTGACTTAGTGTTAAATCTAGACCCTACACAAAGTTTTGTACTTATTTTACTTGTAATCAGTTTGCTGGTAGAGTGGCTATAAAAAAATTCAAACTCCCTAAGTTTATTCTTAACTACAGTTATACTTTGAAAATATTGTGAAGACACATATCCACCTGTGAATACATGCTCCAAACAATATAATTGGATTTTAAGAAAATGAATTTAGGAAATATTGTGGAATTCCCCAAGGAGAGAATCTCAATGAGAGATTGTCTAGATCAGGTTGGCCCATGGGCATGTCTTTGGAGAAGACCTTGATTATGTTAACTAAGATGGTAAGACCCATCCACAGTGGGTGGCACACCTACAGTGACCACCTAGGCAGGAGTCTGGACTGCATGATAGTGAATAAGGGGAGGTGAATGTAAGCACACATGCATTCTTTCTCTCTTATCCTGAATTTGGATGTAATATCACTAGCCCCCTCAAGCTTCTGTTGTTGCTACTTCCCTACAGTGGTGAAATAAAACTGTGAGGCAAATAAACCCCATCTACCCCAGTTACTTTATCACAGAATTTTATTACCTTAACAAGAAACAAAACTATGATACAGGATTTCTATGACTCTGGAGCTTGCTGTTTCAACTAGACTGACTGGCCAGTAGGACCCCCAGGATCCTTCTGTCCTTGCTCCACGTTGCTGGGATTACAGCCAGGCATGTGTCTGAATGTGCATGCTGAGGGTCTGAAGTCAGGTGGCCATGCTTGTACATCAATCACTGTACCCACTGAGTTGTTACCCCAGCCCCCAGTCTGTTTTAACTCTTCTTCTTCAATCAAAACAATCTCAATCATCTTCTTTGCAGAATTTTCTTTTGTAATTCACTTTGAAATTGTTTAATTTTCCTAAAACTAAGATATCCAAAATTGGACCTATCATTCATATATACAATATGCTGATACCATGCATACTGCTGCTAGAAGGATTATTCTCAGCACTTTTACAACAATCTCAAATTATGAACAGACAAAAACTTCAAAATTACTTGTGCTATAGTAGTGAAGATGAAACAGAACATACAAATCAATATTTTAACTAATAATTATTAAGTTGGTGATAGAAAGGGCTTGGCTTCTAATTCATTACACCTCTAACAATTAAAATATGACTCAGGAGCTGACTCCCCAAGACAAGAGTCCCAGCTGGCTTTTCAGAAAGTCACTGACCTCATAGTGGCCACACCCAATGATCAATGATTCTGTTCAAGATATTTACTCCTAGCGTTTTTTTTTTTTCCTTTCCCTTAATTTTGGAGCATCTTTATACTCATCAAGATAGACCCAATCAAAACAGCCATTAAGAGTGCAGAATCTCAACTGGGCATGGTGGCGTATGACTTTAATCCCAGCACTCAGGAGGCAGAGGCAGGCAGGTCTTTGTGAGTTGAAGGCCAACCTGCTCCACAAATGGAGTCTCAAGACAGTCAGGGCTATACAGAGAAACCTTGTCTCGAAAAACCAAACAAACAAAAGACTCAACTGGGTAGAGCAGCACCAACTGTAATTCCAGCACTTGAGGAGCTACAACAGAATAACAAGTTCAACATCAGTCTTGTCTGCAAAGCAACAGCCCATCACACAACAAACACACCAACTGTAGAAGTGCTTGTGAAAGACCTCAAGGGACAGAATTGATTCCTTCTAAATTTTGACTGACTCCTCAATTGAACTTAGCACAATTCAACGCATTAATTCAGATCTCCAACACAACTCCAATCGTACTTCCATAGCATTTAAATACTATATACTAGTATTTAATCATGACCTAATGTGCCCACCTAAGTGATGTCAAGTAATCCACAAAGGGACAGGAATGTTCACAAGAAAGTGAAGACAAACAATTCCCAAGACTTCCTCAATAGCAGAAAATTCAAGAAAATCTGATTATAGAAATTTATAGCATTTCTAAGTTATATCATAAATATGTATTAAACTGTGAAACACACACACACACACACACACACACACACACACACACAAGCTTCAGTTTTTAAAATGATGTAAAGTCCATCACAGATAATAACAGCCACATGGTTCAGCCAACATAGCTCATTCTAAATAACTGTATGACAAAACTGCTTCTTCTTTTTTATTCTTCAATTCTTAGAAAAGTATGAACTTTGAAGAAAATCCTGGATTACTGGTATTCCACAAGCGCTATCATTTATTTCCTGTGTGTGCACTTAGAAGCGCTGAGATGTTTACAGATACCTGTCATTTGTTTCATGCCAAAGCCTGTGGTTTAATCAAAGCTAACATATCATTTTTCACCATACACCTAGATTCTAGATTTCATTTGGTCACAATATGCAGGGAGATGGCCATTGTTCTCTTTCTGTATCTTCCTGTTAGCTATGTTAGAAATAATCCTCTGGGCTTGCAATAGCATCAACTTCATACATACCCCATATAATAAAAACTTGTAAGGGTCTGGGTAAATGGTTCATTAGTTAGAATACTTACTGTGTAATTAGTCATGAAGACCTGAGTTCAGATATGAGTACCTACATAACAAGCCAACCAACCTGCCCAAGTCTATAACCCAGCTCCTAGGGGACAGAGACAGGAAGATCTGGAGTCTGATAGTTTTCAGCCTATCACATGAAACAAGAGCCCCAAACACAAGGAGAAACCCTTCTCCCTTAAAAGAATAAGGTGAGAATACTAGAGGACAAGCCAAACCCCTCTCCTAGATACATGTGTGTATATACTGACACAAACACACATATACATATATACACACACAAATTTAAAAATAAATATAAACATATTTTTTAAAGTTTTTAAGAGAAATATGACCTAGTAGAAAAAAACTAAAAAGTTTTTATATTTTTGTTTTTTCAATCAAAGATCTAGCTTTAGGTGCTAATGTTGCTGTTTATTATCTATCTGACACTGGATGAGTTTCCCAGCATTTTCAAGCCTTCATTTCTTCATTAATAAAATTAAAAGTAAGCTAAGTGCACAGAATCATTTTGAAGATAGAATGACAATATATATGGAAACTCATTTTGAAGTAATGAACAGATGTAATTTATTAAATACATATCAAAATATGTAACTCTCTAAATACATACATATTATCATTGAATATTAAAAAAAATCTGAATAAAACCTGGGACTCATGAACAGGATCACTGTACACCTACAAAGATAACAAACTCAAGGTCTGCAGAGCTCAACTGGAAAATGTGTAGAAGGCAAACACTGGCATTGAGAGAAGGCCCTGGCTGAGGGGTCCCTTCCTTGAAGGGCTTTATGAGCCCTCAACAACATGAACTACTCAAATACTCCTCTGCTGAAGTCACAACCACTATTAATAGAGTGTATGCTGTGACAGCTTCTCTCCACACAAATTCAAAATCATATTCTCTGGAGCTTTGGAGCTAATTGCTTTGTTTTGAATGCTTGTCATTTTAATTGAATCCTGGAAAGTACACACTTAACTGGCTGGTTGTGACCTAGGAATGTTGCTCCACGGCTTGCCTGGCATGCACAGAAAAGGCTGCTTCTCCACAACATGTAGCTTTGCTCATCTGCATCCTAGCACTCAGGGTGAAGTAGAAGTTATTTTCTTTCATCCTTTGTTTTTATGTAAAATATCCTTGTAAATCATGTATTTTTTCTTTTTAGATTTATTTATTCTACTGAATGCATATGGGTGTTTTATTTGCATGTACATATTGCACCATGTGTATGCCTGGTGTCCAGCCCACAGAGATCAGAAGAGGGCATCAGTTCCCCCTGGAACTGGAGTTATAGATGGGTATTGGGAACCAAACCTGGGTCCGCTACAAGAGCAGCAAGTGCTATTAATCACTGAGCCATCTCTCTAGGACTCCAAATATGTATTTTCTATGAAAAACAGTTAGGTTATTCTAAAGCCTTACTACTCAGCTTTGGTTCATGGTTCAACAGCATCAGAAGTATCTTCGAGTGTGTTAGAAGTGCAGAATCTCGGGATCACTGTAAACTTTGTTCATAAAGATAAACATGGTAACTCAAGGCTGGCCAGATGGCTAGGTGGATAGAGGCACCTGTATGGAGACCTTAGTTCAAGCCTTGATTCCCATAAGCTGACAGGAGGGAATGGCACTCACACAGCCAGACTCACGCATGTTCATAAAATAATAAAAATTTTTAAAGATTGCAGTAATTCAATTCTGAAAGAGGGATAAGAAGTGAGGAGAAAGGCTGGGCAGTGGTGGCACATGCCTTTAATCCCAGCACTTGGGAGGCAGAGCCAAGCAGATTTTTGTAAGTTCGAGGCCAGCCTGGTCAACAGAGCGAGATCCAGGAAAGGTGCAAAGCTACACAGAGAAACCCTGTATCGAAAAACCAAAAAAAAAAAAGGAGAAGGAGAAGAAGAAGAAGAAGAGGAGGAGGAGGAGGAGGAGGAGGAGGAGGAGGAGGAGGAGGAGGAGGAGGAGGAGGAGGAGAAAAAGGATTCTTACAGTATATTGGGGCTTACCTAGAAGGCAGGAGAGGAAACAGACTAGGAATCCTGGGTTTCAACAGCTGAAACAAGTTTTGAGATGCCCAAGAGGCAAGACCATAATCATGGACTGGCCAACTCTGAACTTGGAGATGGGCATTCAGAGCTATGATGGTGAGCTTTCTTTAGCACACAAAGCAGGTCTTTCAAGGTCTGCAAGATGTGATGAAAGGGAACGTCACTGATGGGCATGTGCTGTGTTAACTTTATGAATGAATCAATACTCAAAGTGGTGATTTTTCAAGCATTTCAAGTAAAAGATGCTCCAATCCATACTGCCAAAAACATAACCTTAAAGCTATATCTGTAGCAGGCTTTCTCTTGGGTCACCAGCCAGCTCCCACATCAAAACACAGAGACTTATTATTAGTTATGAATGTTCAGCCTTATCTTATGCTTGTCCCGAAAGCTCTTATAACTTAAATTAACCTCTTTCCTCTTCATCTCCATTTTGCCTTGGGACTTTTTGAGTTTCTTGCATTCTGAATGAGCATATCCAAGAAGGTACAGAAAGAAAACAAATGAAGATGCAGTCGCTGAAACACAACATAGGACTAAGAACACAAACCAATCAACACACACCTCTCATAATAACTTTAAATATTAATGACCTCAGTGACCCAGTGAAAAAATACAGGTTAGTTGAAAAGATTAAGAAACAAAATGCATCTTTCTGTTGTCTACAAGGACAGCTCATCTTACCTTCAGGGACAGGCAGCACCTGAGAGTTAAAGGATGGAAAAAGCATTCTAGGCAAATGGAGCTAGGAAACAAGCAGTTGTTGCTGCCCTAATATCTGACAGACAGACAAACTAGAATCAATCAGAAGAGGAAAAAGAAGAGCTCTCCACTGGGAAGATTAATCCTTTGCATCAAAGCCATCAGCTCTATGTATTTAAGTATAGACAGGTATGGTGTTATTTCCTATTAGGAAAGATTATAAATGGGGTGCAGTAACCTTAAGCCTAACCCTGCTGTGTCCCTGAAAATCACCCGTTTACTTCTATGCTGCCCAAAGGTAGACATAACAGCACCACAGCAGAGCTAGAATTGCTTAGAGGAGGAGGAGACCCAAATGCAAATACAGACATCTTGATTAGTACAGCAGCCCAGGGAAGTGTGGCACATAAACTTGTAAGCAACCACACCTAGGAATGAGATTACCACCATTTGGGAAGCAATCACACAAGTCAAGCACATTCCTAACAAGACCAATGGTGACAAGGTGGAAGTTCAGGCTGAGAAGTTATGCTGGTTTGTTTTTGTTTTCAACTTGACACAAGCTAGAGTTATCTGGAAAGGAAAACCTCAGTTGAGAAAATGCCTCTATCAGATTGCCTGTAAGCAAGTCTGTAGGGTATTTTTTTTTCTTTTTGATTAATGCTTGATGTGGTTTGGCACAGCTCACTGTGGACCCTAGGCAAGTAGTTCTGGGGTATATATAAAAGCAAAAGGAGCAAGCCATAGGTAGAAAGCCAGAAAGCAGCATTTCTTCATAGCTTCTGCTTCAGTTCCTACCTCCAAGTTCCTGCCTTGGCCTCCCCCAGTGATGAACTGTCACCTGAAAGTGTATCATGATCTTTATTGCAGCAATAAAAAACTAACTTGGACAGAGGTTACAGGGAAGTGTGAGCTAGAGAAGTCCATCCATAGAGGCGCCAGTACTCAGCACACAGCCTCTGATCCAGAGCTGTATGTGTTCGTGGATCTGGGGCTTGAGAGTACATTAGAATGGAATAGACTGCTGTGGAATAATCCTTCTGTACACTGTGAATATGTATTACTCTCATTGGCTAGTAAAAAGCTGACAGGCCAGTAGCCAGACAGGAAGTTAGGTGGGAAAGCCAAACTTCCTGCCCTGGAAGAAGGGCAGAGTACAGGAGTCGCCAGCCAGACACAGAGGGAAAGGGAGTGGGAGATGAATGTGCCATGCTCATGAAGGTACAGCCATGTAGCAGGGTGTAAATAAGGAATATATGTTAACTTAAAATGTAAGAGCTAGCTAGTAATAATCTTGAGCTACTGGCCAAGCATTTAAAATTAATATAAGTCTCTGTGTGGTAATTTGAAAGCAGCTCCCAAGACGAGAAAACTCTGCCTACTACAAGTTTCACCTTCCTTGATTTCTAGTTTTCAAAGAAGATGATGGTCTATGAATGAAACTATATGAGGAGAATTTTTGAGAGCTTGTTTAAAAAAAAACAAACAAGTAAACAGGTAAGAGTGTAGATGGAGTTTCTATTCCATTAGCAACTCTCAAATACCCAGCGGCTGCTTCCCAAATTAACACACAGAAGCTTATATTAATTATAACTGCTTGGCCATTAGTTCAAGGTTATTACTGACTAGCTCTTACACTTAAATTAACCCATAATTTTTATTTATATTTAGCCACGTGGCTTGGTGCCTTTTCTCAGTTCAGCATTTCCATCTTGTTTCCTCTGTGTCTGGCTGGTGACTCCTTACTCCATCCTTCCTCTTCCCAGCATTTTTCTAGTCTACTCATCCCGCCTATACTTCATGCCTGACTATTGGCAAATCAGCATTTTATTAAACCAATTCGAGTGATAAATCTTTACAGTGTACAAGAGCATTATCCCACAGAAGAAGAGTCTTGTAGCCTCTGTTCCTCCAGAACATGGATTTGTTCTTAGAATGTGCTTTTGTTCCCTTTCCAGGTGTAGTAATACCAGTGGGTTTGCTTCAGGTTACATATTATTATTCTGTTATTTAGATGATGTTTCCAAGCAGGGGTCCTTATGACTGTCTAGGATTCTTACCTTGATTGACAGACAGTTGGTATATAACTTTGAACCATCTGTCAATACATCTCATAATTTTAAGCATATGCACATCCCCATCATGAATGTACTTGAGATAGTAAATAGGGATTTCCCCTGGCAGGTCTATGAGGACAAATTCACCTTCACTCCTCTCGCACCCAATTCTTTTCTAAGTAGTCCTTGTTTATCTCTCCTTCTACCAGGAAGTGCCTGACCCTAGATTACCAACTCACAGGGAGGAGGTGGAGGTGGCCCATCCTGGACAGCAGACACATTTTTCCAAGGGCAGTTAGTTGCCCTGCCTCTCTAGGCTCCCTTAACCTCTCTAGGCCTTTAACTGGCCTACCTCACACAAACACAGTCTGTAGACTATGGCCTTGAGTTTCCTGAGTAAACTTGACATTAAATAATAAATCTAAGTATTTCCTTACACATCATTGAAAGTACTATAATGGAAGAGAGAAAGTATTAAAAACCTTAAGTTAGAAGATTTAAAAAATGACCTTTCTGAGGAAATTGCATTAAAGTATTCCAAGAAGAAGTAATAGAGAAATATTAGCAATTATTTTTTAATATTTTAAGTACAAATTAAAACTTCATTATATATATTTACATATTGCATAAGTACATGTTCAATATGTAATAATTACACAGATATATTACTAGAGGCATTATTGCACAATGGCTAATATAAACAACTAAAGCTCTCTTTTAAAAAGTTTTTTTTAATGAAATATGACACACCACTGCTGGATTCTTAATTGTGATTCTCCTCATATGACAGCAGTTAGTTAATATTTCACAAAAACATTAGCAACTTAAAGAAAAAGAGGGAAGAGAAGCTTCCAGAGTCTGTTTCTCCATGCATATACTTTCACCCATATGTACTTCTAACATACACACATTTCTAAAACAGGAACTTGAATTTTTATTACTTATGCCATCTGGTTTTTGAAAATGTACTCTCTCTATGAAGCTCTGGGCAAGAACTGGGCTCAAATCTACCTTCTAATGGTATATTGGCCTGTCCAGTGAGCTTTGCAAACAGTAACCTAGGACACAAATTACACAGATTAACAACAGTCATTTGCTTGTGAACCAAAGGGGGAAAAATGAGTAATTTGTGTATCTTGGTGTATTATGGGAAATTACAGTTTTCAACATCCATTATTTTCTTCATGAATGGAACTTCAAATACATCAGAGGGGAATCCCTGAGTACTTGCTAATTCTGTGGGTGATGACCACTGTTGCTTCAGGTCAGCTCACACAGTCCCTCATTCATTTTGTGAAACCAGTCACTCACAGTCACTCAATGTCTTTCACATTGGTTCCTAACAAAGGCATTGATGGGGCTTATTGTTCTCAAAGGTTAAAGTACCCGTAGAAGCATTTACATCATTGCCCAAGTATGCCAGGTCATAGGAAGAAGCCCAACAACCCATGACCAGGGAGACTCTTAATGTAACTCACCAGATGAGGAAAAACACCCCAGTAATCCTGTCATGAGTTCCTGCCCTGATATATATTTTTACAAAAATATATGCTTTTACCAGAAAGAACTGTTTAGTATAGTCGTTCCTAACATATGGTCTAAAACACTGAGTTACTTCAGAAAAGATTTGGGAATTCTGAGTCCTGCATTCCCTTTGCAGAAGTTCTGAAGGCACACCAACACTCTAGTGCTTCTGAGAATTCCTGAAGCTCTGCTTAACATTTCCCAACCCATCCAAACATTTTACACATTTTGTAACCCAACACCTCTCACCATCTGTGGAGCCTGCTCGGAGAAGCAAAACACTGGTGATTTTCAAGATACACTTTGCAGAATCCTCTCAGGGATTTCCAGGAAGGCCCAGGAAAGAGTTCAGAGAAACTAAAAAGAGCAGAAGAGATCAGCATCCCATAATCCTTCTACTTTCCAGATTTAACTTACAGCATCATTTTCAATAAGGGAATCTATGACTCAAAATTATCTTGTGTTTATAAGACTCTTTGACTAGAAGTCTGACATTTATAGTTTGAAGTGTTGTACATGTTACAGGATTGCACAGAAAGACTTGGCAGTACTCCCATGGCACTTTCTCATTAGAGACTGAATCACTGTGAACGATTACTGAAATCTGCCAATCCTTGCCTGGCTTTCCTAGAAGCAGAGTTAACATCCCTGTGCCATTAATTTGGGCTTGGCCTGGAGACCTGCTTTGACCAAAGGGACATGATGTGAATCTGTGGCTTATTCATGATCCTCAAGACCTTTCTTCACCATGAGAAGAGTAGGCCCCACATGGTGGGTGCTAATCAGCCAAAGCCCATGAATTAGAAGTACCTGGAGCCCAAATAGACCAACAAAGCTAGAATCAATTGCTGAGATTCAAAGATTTTTTTTTTGTTGGCATAATAAAGGATGGATGGAACAATTTTAAATCAAGTGGCTTTAGTATTTCTCTCACATAATAATAAGATCCAACATAGAAGATGCTGAATTTTCTGCTCATTTTGCAATTTACTTGAATAATTTTCAAAAGGTGCAATAATGCTTAATCTTCTGCACACTCAGATCCCATTCTTCTTTGTCCAACAATGATTGCTTTCAATGATCAGAATAATAATAGCCAACAATGTACTGTATATAAGTTTCCATCAAGGGAATCAACGAATTTTTCCTTTGTTCATGAAGCCGAATGCTGCTTTTGGGTTATAATTTAATATAAAAAATTCATTATATGTGCCTATAATTGTTCTCAGAGTCCTTAATTGGGTCAAAATTAAAAGTCAGCTATGTCTAATCAAGCTGTAATTCAAATGAAAGCCTTCCCAGCCAACACACATAAGAAATCAAAGGAAAAAAAGAAAGGTATCCCCTTCCTCTTAACATTTGAAACCACATCTAGCAAAGGCAGGTACACAGTTAATGAATCAACTCTCACTTTATTGAAGGTTTTTAAATTTATAAAGACAGTTATATAAAAGCAGGTTCATGGTTAAGTGGAAAGATTGTAATTATTCTAGTAAAAGAAAGGGACAGTTTTTAAAAATTCTGTTTAGAAAAAAATCTTCTACCAAGTAACCAACCCTAGTATAGTACAGGAGTTACTGGGGGCTAGAGAAAGGACTTGGCAGTTAAGAGCACTCACACTCACTGCCCTTGCAGATCTGGGATTTAGTTCCTGTCACTCATGCGCCCCTCACAACTGTAACGCTAGTTCCAGGGGATCTGGTGCCCTCTTCTGGCCTCTGCAGACACTGCCTACACATTGTATATGTGCAGGCAAAACACCATACACATAAAAGAAAGGATATGTTTTAAATACTTTAAAATTTGTAAAAATTAAGTTAATAATGGAAGGCTTGTGAAGTAGTTTGTCTTTTTCTTTTAATTTTGTATTTTATTTTTATGTGTATTGGGTGTTTTGCCTGAATGTATGTCTGTGCACCTCTTATGTGCTAGTGCCTTCAGAGGGCATCAGATCCCCTGAAACTGGAGTTGTAGATGTGAGGCACCATGTGGGTGCTGTGAATCAAGCCCTAGATCCTCTGGCAGAGCAGCAAGTATTTTAAGGGATGAGCCATCTCTCCAACCCCAAGTAGTTTGTCTTTATAATTAAACAAGCACAACAAAGAGCTGTATAAGCAAAAGGAAATGGCACAAAAATAATAACAGAGAGCATCAAGATTCACACTTCCTGAGAAGTGGATGTGAGTAACGTGAGGATTAAAAGTTTTATTTTTTTGGCAATGGATGAAAAATGAGTGAGTGATCTATAAGAGAATTTTCCTGCCTTGACAGTATTTATTAAGTACCAAGTACAAGACTGTTAAGATAAAGCAGCATGATGTCTGGGGCTCATCAGGCTGCACAGAACACACTGGGCCCATTTTACAGACAGGACAAACACTCCAAGAGTGTCCTTTCTACTATTAGCTATTAACAAAATGAATAGATATGTACTCATATTGACAGTAACACAGAATAAATTAAAATCAGAAATGAGAGGGAACAGTGTAACTGATGCCACAGAATTAAAAGAGCTGTAGCAAAATGGTTCGAAAATACTTTTTATTGAGTTAGATAAGCTAAAAGAAATGCCTAAATTTCTACCTACCACAGTTGACCCAGACAGAAAGTCTAAGCAGCCCTGTAGTCCTATAAGTACAGGGAAGATTGTAACATAAAAATAAAATTAAAAGTCTCAACAAAGAAAAGCCTAGAACCAAATGACTTCACCCGAGAATTCTACAAAATGTTTAAAGAACAATTAAAACCAATTCTTCTAAGTCTTCCAAAAATTGAAAATGAGGGAACACTTCTGCAATGGATTTGGTAGTGCCTCCTAAAGGATTGTGTACTAAAAGCTTGTGGGGATATTTGGCAGTGGCCAGATCTATAAGAAACAAAGCCAAGTGAGAAGTGACTGGGTCATGACCACACTTTGAAAGCATTAATGCTGGTTTCACAGAGTGAGCTGGGTATTAGAGAGTAGATGAGGGGGGTGTATGAAAGGGCCCCTCCTAGCTCCTTGACTTCCTCCCTTGTTGTATGATCTCTTCTGCTATGTTATATCATAGCCATGGAATACTCAGTAAATTTGACTACCTAACTTTGGGAGTTCAGATTCCAAAACTATTATTTATCAAAAATAAATCTCTTCTAACACACAGCATCTGACCAGTATCCTGTTACCGTAACACAAAATAAGCTAAAAGAACTTCCAAACTTGTTTTATGAGACCAGTATTATCCTGATACACATGACTGGCAAACACATTGCAAGAAAACAAAACTATAAACCTTTATCCCTGGTGAATATAAAGCAGAAATAGTCAACAAAATACCAACTTAACTGAGCAGCACATAAAAGGGGTGTATCATGACAAAATGTAATTTATTCCCATAGTTCAAATATGGTTCAACACATAAATATTAATGAGTGTAATATTAATGAAATGAAGGACCAGGAAACCACATTATAATCTAAATTGATGCAGTTTTTTTTTTTTTTACCAAATTCAACATCTAGTCATAATGAAAACACTCAACAAACTAAAAATAGGATAGGATACTACATCAGCATAATAAAGACTATTTATGGAAATGGGGAACCAAAGCCAAGACCACAGTCAATGGAAAAAGGCTCATGTGTTTTCATGTAAGAGCAAGGACAGAACAGGAAAACCTGGTCTCCCTACTTTTACTTGACTAGCATGTAATCCCAAGCCAGAATATTAGGCAAGAAAAAAAGGGGAGAGGTAGGGGCGGGGGAGGGGGGTCCAAATAAAGGAAGAAGTAAAATTAGCACTGTGTGTGAATGACATTACATGAAATTAGGTTTAGAAAATCCTAAACATTTTATACACATGAAAAAGAAAAACTCTGTGGAAACTAACAAAAGAAATTATCAGAATTGAAAGAAAAAACAAAACAAAATATTCTAACTGTGTGACTGACTAGAGTAAGCAAACTAAACAGGAAATTAAGAAAGGCAGTGCTACTGTCAGGTACTTAGGAATGAACTTAAGGAGGTAACAGATATGCACTCAGAAAACCACAGACATGGAAGAAACAGAAGAAACAGCAACAAAGCCTGTTGGAACGAGTATTAGTTTATTATTTACATACTTCTGAAGAAATATACAAATTAAATGTAAAACCTGTCAAAATCACAAAGCTATTCTTACAGAAACAGCAAAAAGCAATTCTAAAATTCATAAGGAACCACAAAAGACCCCAATAACATAAATTGGTATTGAGAATAAACAAATGTCTCACACTTCCTAATTTCAAATAGTTCAGAACAGTAATCTAAACAGTGTGGTGCTGGCATAAGTATGTACGCACAGAAAAACTGAACAGACCACACAAATTAATCCTAGAGCTAGCTCAGATAATCTTCTGTAAGGATTCCAAAATCATGAAATGTGGAAAGCATGACTACTCAACAAATGGTCTCAGGGAAAGGGAAAGACATGTGTGATGGAATAACGTTACATTTCATTGCACCATATATAAAACTTACCACAAAATGGATTAAAGCCTGTAGCTAGAGTTCTCCTGCCTTGCCCACAGTCAGGACAAATCTTTGTCACCCGCCAGTCCCACAGCCGCTCAGACCCAACCAAGTAAACACAGAGACTTATATTGCTTACAAACTGTATGGCTGTGGCAGGCTTCTTGCTAACTGTTCTTATATCTTAAATTAATCCATTTCCATAAATCTATACCTTGCCACGTGGCTGGTAGCTTACCGGTGTCTTCACATGCTGCTGGTCATGGCAGCAGCTGGTAGTGTCTCCCTGCCTCAGCCTTCCTCTTCCCAGAATTCTTCTCTCTCCTTGTCCCACCTACTTCCTGCCTGGCCACTGGCCAATCAGTGTTTTATTTATTGACCAATCAGAGCAATTTGACATACAGACCATCCCACAGCAAAAGCCCTCACCAAGGGTTGAAATTATAAAATTTCTGGACAAAACCTAGCCAAAAAGCTTCATGACATTGGATTTTATAGGATCTGACACAAATACATAAGAAACAGAAGTAAAAATTTAGAGATTTGAGACTGTATTGAACAAGTCCATGGATCAAAGGACATAAACACAAAAGGAAGTGAAGGTCACCATTCAGTAAGGGGTTAAAACTCAGAATATATGAAAACAATTAACACCAACAAAAATATAACAACAAACGACCTGAGAGAAATTAGGAAAAAGACTTAGATGCTTCCCCAAAGATGACAGTCAATTTAAAAGATGTGAAACTCACAATAGTGAGACATCACCACCACCTATCAAAATGACTGTCACAGAGAAAGAGTAACAACTAGGAGGATGCGGAGAAACTGGAAGCCTCATGAACATGGGAGAGAACATAGAAAGGAGCAGTCTCTATGAAAATCACAACAGTGGTTCCTCAAGAGCTGAAGAATAGAATTACTGTAAGATGGAGCAATTTCATTTCCAGTTCTATATCCAAGGTAATTAAAAGCAGAATCTTATTTTCTTTTAGCTGCATTATAAATAGGATACTCATCATTTTTATTATTATTGGTGTGTGTGTGTGTGTGTGTGAGAGAGAGAGAGAGAGAGAGAGAGAGAGAGAGAGAGAGAGAGAGAGAGAGAGAGAGAGAAAGAGAGAGGGGGGAGAGAGACAGGAGAGAGGAGGAGAGGGGAGGGGAAGGGAGGGGAGGGGAGGGAGGGGAGTATGAGTATGGGCATGCCTGTGCCACAAAACATATGTGGAAGCCAAAGAAAAACTTTTAGGAGTCTGTTTTATCATTCCATCGTGGGTTCCAGGGATCCAACTTAGGTCAACAGGTGCAAACAAGCACCTTCAGCTACTTAGTCATCTCACTGGCCCAAATAGCAGAATTGTGTAGAGATATTTGCACATCCACATTCTGAACAGAAAGAGTCATTCACAAGCCAGGAGGTGGGGAAAAAGCAAAAAGTTCATCAGCAGGTGAAAGGTTAAATAAAATGTGGTTCGTATGTATTATGCAACATCACTGAGCCTGAAAAAAAAGAAAATCCTTTCCCATTTCAGCACAGATCCACCTTGAGGCACTATGTGAGGTGAAATAAGCCAGTTATAGAAAAAGAGATTCTGTGTGTGGTGGTTTGAATGAGGATGTCCCTGTGGTCTCCAACATTTGAAGGTGGAGTCGTTGGGGAGGCTAAGGAGGTGTGTCCTTGCTGGAGGAAGTGCATAAATGGGGGGCGGGCTTTGAGGTTTCAAAGCCTAGTGCCAACCCCTGCTTGTACTTTAAGATAAGCACTCTCAGTTTGCTGTGCGGTTCCAATCAGCATGTCTGCCTATTGTGATGCACTTTTACCACTTTCAAGCCATAAGCCCCAAACAAACTCTTCCTTCTATAAGTTGCCTTGGTCAGGGTGTTTGATTACAACAAAAGTGACTAGCACACTGCTAATGCATGATTTATCTATGTGTCTGCCAAGAACTTATGGGAAAGAGTAAAAGATGGGTCATTGTTGAATGAGCAGAATTTCAGTTTTGCAGGGCAAAGAAAACAAGTGAGTTATGTTTACACTGACAGTTCACATGATAAAATGTCAAAAATGTTATGTTATGTGGTTTTATGCACATTTTCTTTATCAAAGCAGAGCTAACAGTTTAAAGTCAATGATTCTGTCATGTTTTCCTGCAAGACACACCAAGGGTTGGATAGAGGTACAGCTAGAGATCCAAGGAGAATAAAAGAAGTGGTCAGAGAAGCTTGAGAGTCCTGCATGTGAATGGGGAATAAAATCTAAGAGGGAACTGGGGAGAATAAGCAGATCCCCATTTGTACAGAACATGTACACAGTTACTTTTATGAAATTATGGATCTGTACTCTTAAAGACCTGCATATATTGTTATCACAGTTTTCTAGGACTGCCATAACCAAACAGCATGCTTGTATTTTTCTCATAGTCCAAAGGCTGGGGTCCAAGAACAAATGCAGCCCACTCTGATTTATCCTGGGTGTCAGTCTGTCACTCACGGGTGGCTGCCCTCCCATGTCCTCACCTGTGTCTCTATGTCCTATAAGGACAGCAGTCAGATTAGATTAGAGACCTGCCATAGCAACCTTGTTTTGCTTTCTCTACCTCTTCCTTTACCTAATATAGTCACATTTGGAAGTGTAAGGGTTAGGATTTCAACATGAGAATTTGGGAAGGGCACAGTTCAGTTCACAGTAGATATACATCAATTTCATTTTCCTGATTAGTTATGCAGCTTTTGCTAAAAGTAAAAGTGTTATGGATAAAAATGTTCAAGTCACCAGCCAGAGAAAATAATAATATTTATTCCTTCTATGGTCTTGGGAAACTTCAAATCATGTTTTTGAGGCATTTTTACAAGCATTCACTACATCATAAGGTATACAGTTCTATGGAAGTAGGTTGTTTCATTCAGATATTTGGCTGTTTTACATTTTATTCAGTATGGGAAGAATCACCAAAATCATGCTGTCAGAGCCAAGTGAATCCTCAGAGAAGGCTGAAGAAGACTTCTCCTAAAGTTACAGTATTCCAGCCTCCACACTTTCTGCACTAGGAGTCCCTAAGCATTTTTCAAACAAAGATAGTGAAGTCTGCAAATGTTTGTTTTCAAAATGTATGTAAATGAAAATTGGATTAAACTTTTATACTAGGAACTACATATATTTTCCTTTTAGCTGGTGAGTCCATCATAACTTTCAGCCACCATCAATTTCCCCTTCTGAATTTGCATTCTTAAGGAATCCTGTTCTTGTCCACTATGACTGTTGTTTTTTTTTTTTTTCAGTATTATGACAGAATGTTGAGTAAAGTGTATTAATGAACACTCCACTTTGCTTCCTGACAATGAGAGCTCCGGAGCAATCTTTAATTAAGGAGTCTTGCTGATGGGTTTAGATGCACATTGGTATGGGGGCTTTTGGTTTAGTTTCTCTAGGTGAAAAATCATTGTGTTAAAGAAGAAAATCAAATGAACATTTTTCTATAATTTATAGAGCTATGTGTTAAATGTATTTCTGTTTCTGTAATATAATTTTATGTCTCTCAATCAGTAAACAGAAAATGTGGGATAATAATTTAGAAAAATTAGAAATGCATAAAGAAGAGGTTGTTCAAATTTAAATATCTGAAGAACCAGCCCATCATAATAAGAACAGTTTTTTTTCAGATAGATTTGATCTCTAAAATTATATATTTAAAACAACAACCCAACCCATGATTGTTATGTCTCAAATGATATTTCCAAGGTTCCAATTTTTTCTCTTTGATTCTCTTACACATATTAATTTACATTAAATATTCATTTATAAGCTATAGATTTCTATTTGTAAAATGTTAACTAAATGTGCTAATGTTTAATCAGTAATATGCTAATAACATTTAAATATAGCTTACAACTTCTTTTTAAGTCAGTCTAGTTCATTCAGCAAGTGTTACTGAATGCCAGTAACAGACATACCATGTTTAGATAAAGTGATTGAAATGCTAAATTTCAAACAAATCTCTACTAACCTGGAGATGCTTGGTACATGATTTTATGTCTGTCAGCTTAGATCAGCTCCTGTGCTTTGTGTGCTAGAAATTGCCCTGGCTCGTTTGTATTGTAGATTTATTTTTAGCCACTGATGTAACACACATCCAGGAACATTTTCTTTCAGCTACTTTAGATACTGTCATTATTTCTTGAGTAGTATGCTGGGTGCTTTTATAGATCTGTTCTTATTCAACCTCACCACAGAAACAGGTGACAGCACAGAGACATTGTTTTTGTCTCAGAAAAGTCTAGTGACTACCTTACTCAGCTTCAGAAGACAGAGCTGGTATTCAATGGCCAGTGCTTGATATCTTCTTCCTTGGAAAAATGAGCTCACTTACACATTCTAGTCAATCTTATTTTTATGTTTTCATTTTTAAATCAGCATATAAAATGCTAATGCTCTTATGGCTTTATTAAGTCCTCTTCAGGTAGAGCAGGCCAGGGACTCATTATGTTTTTAACTGTAAATCAAATTCCCAGCTCTGTTTTTCAGGACTTAATTTCAACTTACTTATTTTCAGAAACTATGCTGAATTTGCCATAGATCACAAAATAAGTATAGTTTCTAAACATATCTATTAGAAAATAGATCTACAATGAGAGGAACTTGAACTCTAAGTACAAGAATGCACCACCAAAGCTACGGAGCCTTTTTCTTCCTGCTTCTGCAGATGCTTTATTCGGCACCAATGCCATCCTGAGTCAGAATGTCTGCCACACTGACACATTTGATGCAACAGTCTCTGTAGAAAGTTATCCTGATGAAAATGTTTGTTACTCTTTGGGCTCTGGCAATTTATCACGAGAAAATAAGTTCCAAAACTCTATAATATTAAAGTAAAAAAAAAATCATAAAATGTAAGAACAGTGCGTAAATTAGGGATAAAGTTTCTTTAATGATCAATTTCTATGTAACTATGGAACACACACCCTCTTAACTGCTGAGGCGGTCATAACAAGATAAATCTGACATCAGTATCACTAATAAATGCCTCTATGGGCCCTAAAATAGGAGGAGAGACTCTCAAGACTGATATGAGAACAAGCCTCATTCTCCACACTGGGCGAATGTGTTTATCTCTGCACTGCCTTCTGCCACCCAATACAACGTTCGTCTGTTTTTCCTTATCATTGATTTCATGGACTTAGAAACTATAAATTAATTTTAGTATCAGATTAAGAAAAGCACTGCAAACGAAACAGGAGCCACCAGCAATTCACGAGAGGGTCCAGTAAGAATGCTCTCAGCTGGGTTTTGCCCCACTCTCCTTTATAATTGGTTTCTGTGTCTCCACTCCCCCATTCAAACACTGCTAGTCGTAAGTGATCCTACTTTCAGTCAGAATGTCTCTCTTGTCAGCACTCCTATCTAATCTCATAATGAAAACATGGTATGTTTACTTATAAAAGCTGGCTCTCTGACTACATTTGATGGTTGGCAGAACTGGAAAAGAACCAAGCTGTACCGCACTCGAATTGCTAAAAATGCAGGCTACTTTTGCAAGATTTGTTCTTAAGTCTTTGGCAGCTAAAGAGCAAAATGTGGCAGAAATGGGCATTGCTTCTTATACTCGCTGTGTTCTGCTCGCCTGTCTGCAGGCTTTCTTGCTGTCTCATGGACTCCTTGAGACTCAATTGTCATATTTATGTGTATAACTCTAGCTCATTTCTGCCCCACCCTCCCGACCAGTACTTCATCCTCATGCTTGACATGTCGACCCTGATGTTCAGCCAACATAGTTAACAGATGTTCAATATGGAACTGATTTCTCTGCCCTCTGCAGTCCTTCCTTTCTCCCACTCCAAAGATTTTCCTTGAATGTCCTGTCTTTTCTTTTTGGTCATTTTCTGTCACCCATCATTGAAGTCATATACAGAATCTTCTTCCACTGTCTACCAAGTAGATTTTTCTTCAGCCTCTTTCTCAAGCTGAGCTTCTGTTTTGTGTGAACTATCATCCAAATCCCCCAGCCATCCTATCTTCTGCTTTAAGACATATATACCTGTAGCTACCATTACCTTAGACGGTGTGTTTATACCAATAAGAAAAGGGATTTCATCTCCCAGACACTTGTCTTCTAAATGCCAGGAAACCTTTCATTATATTATGCACTCACACTGAAACATAATTGTATTAACTACTGAAGTCTGCTGCTTCCTCTGAGCCGTGCTTTCTACATGTTTGTACCCCAAACTGTTTGCCATTCTTTAATTCCATGTGTTTTAATCGCCTCTCACTGCTTAGGAAAATAAGTACACACTCACTGGCCTTCAGGAGACTTATTGAACACGGCATCTCTTCTCCTTCTCCTTCTCCCTCCTCCCTCCTCCCCCCTTCCTCCTCCCTCCTCCCTCCTCTTCCTCCTTCTCCTCCTTTTTTGTTTTTGTTTGTTTGTTTGGTTGGTTGGTTAGTTGGTTTTTTCGAGACAGGGTTTTTCCATGTAGTTTTGGTGCCTGTCCTGGATCTCGCTCTGTAGACCAGGCTGGCCTCAAACTCACAGAGATCTGCCTGGCTCTGCCTCACGAGTACTGGGATTAAAGGCATGCACCACTGCTGCCTGGCTTTTTTGGGGGGGGGGGATTTAACACAGGGTTTCTCTCTGTAACAGCCCTGGCTGTCCTGGAACTCACTTTGTAGACCAGGCTAGCCTCAAACTCACAGAGTTTGCCTTTGCCTCCGGAGCGCTGGGATTGAAGGCACCACCACACCTGGCTTTTCTCCTACTACTTAATGCTCCACCCCACCTGGCATGCTTTCTCAGGACTGATTCACATTTCCTATTATCTTGTTTAATCACTTACCTACCTGTTACACTTTTGTTGTTGTTGTTTTTGCCTTCTTTTCCTCCAACATGACATTTCTTCTACAAAGCCTTCTTTACTTGCCACCCCAAAGAGGAAGTGAGCATCCTACCCTCAGAACTCTACTTTACCTATCAGCTATAGTGTGGATAACATGTTGCCTTCTACTTGTTATTGTGTCCTTTGTTTGGCTTTGTATGAGGTAGAAACTCTTTGTAATGAAGAGTGTCTTGTTTTGATGTCTTCTTCAGGGACACATCCAAGGTATTACAAAAAAATCATGATTTACTTAGCTAAGCTAAATCAAGCCTCGCTCCCGCACAGATGAACTGAGTCTACGTGATCCGTGAACTTCTATCCCTGAAGGACAGCATCAAAAGCAAAGTTCTTATTTCCTATGCAGTTACCAAAGAAGCAAATGGGTTATGTCTTTCTTCCTGCACCATACTATCTGTTTTACTTCTTCCATAACTGAAGACCCTCCAGAAAATCATTGCATAACTCAGAAGGCATGTGTTCACTATTTCAATTTTCTCAACCAAACAGACTCAACAGTATTCATCTAGTTATGTTCGTACAAAGTTAGTTCATCTCTTGTTTTATATGTCATCTTTCCCCAACATATTTAATGTAAATAAATCATAAAAAATTGCAGGGGGAGTCTTATAGAAAAAAAGATCAGATCTAGCTCTGCTAAGATATATAATTATAACAATAATTATAGAACAGTAAGTAGTTTATGTCTTTTACCTACTAAAACTCTTATGCTACTGCTCATTTTGAAGAAATCAATATGCCAACCAATTGAGAACTGTTTTTTCATTTCTGCTCTTTATTATTAGCACTATACCCCAAACTCTGTATTATAAAGAGGAAGGGGACATGAGTAAAGGGAATAAAAGAGATCAATGAGAAAATGTACATGATCAAAGTAGATTATATGCATGTGTGAAAATACCACAATGAAACTCATTATTGGGGCTGGGATAGGGGCTCAATCAGAAAAGTGCCTGCTGCACAAGTGTAAGATCCTAAGTCTGGATCCCTGGCTCTTAAGTAAAATCCTAGGATGGTGATAAATTTCTGTAACTGTAGCAGTGGAGATGCAGAGATAGGTGAGTCACTGAAAGTCAATGGCCAGCCAGCCTAGCTAAATCAATGATCTCCAGGTTCAGTGAGAGACATTGTCTAAAACATAAGGTAGAAAGCAATGAAGGAAGACAGCTGACATCAAACATATGCATCTGAACCTGCACATGTACACACACACACACACACACACACACGATAGATAGATAGATAGATAGATAGATAGATAGATAGATAGATAGATGATAGACAGATAGATAGATGATAGATAGATAGATAGATGATAGATAGATAGATGATAGATAGATAGATAGATAGATAGATAGATAGATAGATAGATAGATAGATAGATAGATAGATATAGAGATATCACACATGCACACAATGATGATAGATAGATAGATAGATAGATAGATAGATAGATAGATAGATAGATAGATAGATGATAGATAGATGATAGATAGATAGATGATAGATAGATAGATGATAGATAGATAGATAGATAGATAGATAGATAGATAGATAGATAGATAGATGATAGAAAGAAGATAGATAGATAGATAGATAGATGATAGATAGATAGATAGATAGATAGAGATAGAGATACCACACATGCACACAAACAACACATACAGAAACCCACTATATCTTTATATTTATTTGTCATTTTTATTGAAAGTAGATTCTTCTCTCATACAATACAACCCAACCACAGTTTCCCCTCCCTCCACTCCTCCCAGCTCCCACCACTTCCCCTCTCCCCCATATTCACTCACCCTCCATCTCTCTTCAGAAAAGAATAGGCCTCCAAGAGACAATAAACAACAAGACAAAACAAGATACAATAAGACAAGGCAAAATACCTCATACAGAGGCTAGACAAAGCAATCCAATAAGAGGAAGAGTCTTAAGAGCAGGCAAAAGAGTCAGAGACACAACTGCTCCCACTGTTAGAGTTCCACAAAACATCAAGCCAACAGAGGACCTAGTGCAGACACTTGGAGGACCCATGCTTTCTGCTTCAGTCTCTGTGAGCCCATATGTGCCCAGCTTATTTGATTCAGTGGACCATATTCTCCTAGTGTTCTCCATCCCCTATGACTCCTACAATCTTTCCTCCCCTTCTCCTGAAGGGTTCCTCAAGCTCTGAGGGGAGGAACCCAATGGATAGCTCCAATTGAGATCCTCTTTCCACCTAATGGCTGGCCACGGGTCTTTATATCTGTTCCCATGCTGTGGGATGGTCTGTATGTCAAATTGCTCTGATTGGTCAAAAATAAAACACTGATTGGCCAGTGGCCAGGCAGGAAGTAGGTGGGACAAGGAGAGAGGAGAATTCTGGGAAGCAGAAGGCTGAGGCAGAGAGACACTGCCAGCTGCCACCATGACCAGCAGCATGTGAAGACACCGGTAAGCTACCAGCCACGTGGCAAGGTATAGATTTATGGAAATGGAATAATTTAAGCTATAAGAACAGTTAGCAAGAAGCCTGCCACGGCCATACAGTTTGTAAGCAAAATAAGTCTCTGTGTGTACTTGGTTGGGTCTGAGCGGCTGTGGGACTGGCGGGTGACAGAGATTTGTCCTGACTGTGGGCAAGGCAGGAAAACTCTAGCTACATTCCCATCTGCTGCTTGAGGAAGCTTCTCTGATGACAACTAGACAAGGCACTAACTGATCTATCAGTATAGCAGAATATCATTAGGAATCATTTCATTGATTTTTTTCTTTTTCTTTTCTTTGTCTTTTTTTTTTTTTTTTTTTTTTTTTTTTTTGGCCAGTCATGTCTTACCCTAGGTCTTCCAGTCTCTGATTCCTGAACATCCAGGCAGTGTAGGGTATGGGCTCCCTCTCATAGAGTGGGTCTCAAGATATATCACAAATTGGTTGCTCACTCCCACAAGTTCTGCCCCACAGTGTTCCAGCACATCTTGCAGACAGGAAAGTGTAGTGGGTAGCCATTCCAGCTTGGATCTGGAAGTTCCAACCCCCATTGAGACTCTGGCAACTGCCACGCCTACGAGGTGGGGCCAGGGGAGGCACCTAGAGACCCGAGACCTGGATGGGCAAGCACTCTCTCTGTTCCAGGACCCTGAACAGTGGAGGTGGACCTAGCAGAGCTCCAGAGAACACCACTGGACTGCAATACACCTTCCCCAGGCCCTGCAACCTACCTTTCCCTTTTTTGTAAGTTACCCACTAAATAAATCTTCCTTTTAACTACGTGGAGTGGCCATAATAATTTCACCAATAGGACAGATTCTAGGTCAACAGTTTATTGGCTGGATTGGTGTCCAGGTTTCTCTTTCCAGATGTGCAGAGTACCTTCCCATGGCAAAAAGACTAGAATATAAGGGTGAAGGCTCCATGCAGGCATCAGCTCTACCTCCCTACATTCAATGAGCTGTGGTCCTCTGCAATGGTGTCCCCACTGTAAGTTTGTAGAGAGCAACTCTCTGTCATGTCATCAGCCTGGGTTGTTTGGGGATCTCCACAGGACCCTGTCAGCCAAGAACTCAACTGAATGACACCCAGTCCCATCACTAGAAGTCTTCCATGGCAACATAAGATGACCAATTCAGATTCCACATCCTCCATTACTAGGAATCCTCACTAGGGTCACCCTCATAGATTCCAGGAAGTTTCCACTGTATTAGGTGCTGTGGATGGTTGATTGATAAATAAAACGATGATTGGCCAGTAGCCAGACAGGAAGGATAGGTAGGGTAGGTGGGACAAGGAAGAGAAGAATTCTGGGAGGTGGAAGGCAGAGGCAGAGAGATGCTGCCAGCCGCCGCCATGACAAGCAAGTTGTAAGGTACCGGTAAGCCACAAGCCACATGGCAACTTGTAGAATAATAGATATGGGTTAATCTGAGATATAAGAACGGTTAACAAGAAGCCTGAGCCATTAGGCCCAACAGTTTAAATAATATAAGTGTCTGTGTGTTTATTTTATAAGTGGGCTGCAGGACTGCCAGGGCTTGGTGGGAGCCAATTAGGTTTCCACACCACCTCCAGAAGCCTCCCCTCAATTCCAGCTGTCTCTCCCCACACTCTCTCCCTCCACTCCCACATACACATACCTGATCCCTCCTGCTCCTGTCTCCACCTGCCCTCATTTCACCTACAAAATCTATTTATTTCCCCTTCCCAGGGAGACCCATGTATCCCCCTAGAGCCCTCCTGTTTACCTAACCTCTTTGGATCTATGGATTGTAGTTTGATTATTGTTTACAGGTAATATCCACTTATTAGTAAATACATACCATATTTGTCTTTCTGGGTCCTGGTTACCTCACCCAGAATAATTTTTTCTGGTTCCATCCATTTGCCTGCAAATTTCATGATGTTATTTAACAGATGAGCAACACCCCATTTGTGGGGGCCCACAGAAACTCCATAATGTGGCCTTATTCCATCTTGACTCAAGGTCAGAGAGTCTGAGCTTATTTTGCCCCGCAAGGCTGCATAACAGGATGTTTTGGCCAAAGGAATGGTTACCAGGTATCTTATACTTCAAGGCCTAAGTATAGGATATTTGTCATAAGGCATGGCTACTAGATGTTTTGAGAATTAAGGAAGTGTTTACATTTGTCTGTACTTTGTACATTGAACCATGGTATCCTTGAGAGGGGGGAGGTCTTTTGCCCCCCTTGCTTTGGGTATAAAAAGACTGTGAATAATAAACTCAAGGCGACTGTGGTATTGACCCAAAGCCCTCCCAATGCTATTCTGTGTCTCTTTTTCTTTTACATCATCTATTTTTCATATCTACTATTTCTTAATCCTCATTCCTCCATTTAAGACTTTCGCTAGGCAGGATCTGGCATCCATTGTATACCACATTTTCTTTATTCATTCTTTAGTTGAAAGATATCTAGGTTGTTTCCAGTTTCTGGCTATTATGAATAAAGCCACTATGAACATAGTTGAGCAAATGTCCTTGTAATAGGATGAAGCAGTCTTTGGGTATATGCCCAAGAGTGGTATAGCTAGGTCTTGAGATAGATCGATTTTGCAATTTTCTGAGGAACCTCCATATTGATTACCATTACAACTGTACAAGTTTGTACTCCCACCAGCAATGGAGGAGTGTTCCCCTTGTTCCACGTCCTCGACAGCATGAGTTGTCACTTGTGTTATTGATCTTAGCCGTTCTGATAGATGTAAGTTGGAGTCTCAAAGCAGTTTTGATTTGCATTTCCCTGATGGCTAAGGATGTTGAACATTTCTTTAAGTGAGACACCCACTATATTATATGATTAATATATAGTAGCAACAAAGGTTAGGTAACAGTGAAAACTGATAAGAAGAAATCATTACCATATTTTATTCAGTTTGAATTAATGTATAAATGTATAATTAGGAATGGTCTTTGTCTACTGTCTACTTCCACATCTTGAGCATGTGTTCTATACTCTGCAATAACCCCAAGCTATTAGAACAACTTTTAAATAAATGCATTGGTTTTTAAAAGTTATTTATGTGTGTTCTCAGGCCCATGGAATCCTAGATATGTACCAAGCACTAGACCTTCAAAACCAGTAAAAGGTGGTGATTATGAATGACAGAAAGACATAGATGCAGGTGAGGATGCCAACGCTAACTTTTAAATCACTTTAAAGCCCTATTCTGTTACTCTCTGCATCTGACTAAATCCTAATCATAAGTTCAGAGCTCTGTATCCACCCATCCTCTGAAATGTGAGCAAGCATGGAAAGACTGACAGACTAACTTTCTGCCACTTGATGAAATTAAAAACACATTTTCCCTCTTTGTGGCTCCCAGGAAAACCAGAGCTTTCCAAGAATGAGCTTTTACTTTCCACATCCCCAACCACACAGGAACTCCGAGGCTAAGAACAGGATGTAAAACCTCAGGGATTTAAGGACCTGTTCCCACTCCAAGCTGAGTTCCTTCCACAGCATCTCTGACGCACAGGCATCTACTCTCCACCTGAGTATGTCCAGAAAACAAAGGTCACTTTCACAAGCCCTTCCTTTCCCCTTGGGGTTATTTCCAAACTTAGAAAACCCTTCCTTATAGTGTCTAGAAATCCAACTTTTTAATTCAACATCCTACTTGTTGTTCCTCCTGCCCTCAAAAAGTACAGATGAGAATATACCCCACCCTTCATTTTATTTTCTCCATTGACTATGTAATTCTACTTCTATTCTTCCAGTTGCTCGTCCCTGGGGCAGCTGCTCAGTGTCCTTAAGCCCCGGTGCTTCCATCTTTAAAGCAGAAATGGCAGGATCATCACAAGATTGTCTGAAGGATTTCATGGCAGAGAAGTTTGTCTTGCACTTAGCACATTGTCAGGACCCTTGTGACCATTCTAAATATCTTCTTTCCCCAATATGTTCTCTCTAGAACTTGTCTACTCCCTTGCTCTGAGAGCATCTCCAACCCTCCCTTGTGATATTGTTGGGGTTTTGTTTTGTTTTGTTTTTCGACACAGGGTTTCTCTGTGTAGCTTTGTGCCTTTCCTGGAACTCACTCTGTAGCCTAGGTTGACCTCAAACTCTCAGAGATCCGCCTGCCTCTGCCTCCCGAGTGCTGGGATTAAAGGCGTGCACCACCACCTGGCTCCTTGTGATATTGTTAAGTGGCTCTTTCACATGACTTTTCTTTCTGTAAAAACTGAAAAACTGGCAGTGGTACTGGGAGTTCTAATGGACCCTACTAGCACAATCAACATACATTTGTCTCCTTGTTAAGATCTACCTTCTGTGGATGTTGGGGGTCAGTCCAGTGGGGGGTGGAATCCTACTTGGAATTGCTAGTTCCCTTATCTTGCCTTACCCTCTCTCCACAGTTGTAAATCCTGGACATTCATGAGAACGATTTTATAGCCTGACTTGCCTCAGGCCTCACCAAAATGAATAAATAAGTACATACTCCATCCTTTCTCACCATTGCTATGGTCTGACCTGGTATTGGACATCTAGTTTGGCAAAGTATTTGTACTATTCATTTAATGTTCAAATTTATCAACAAGTAACAAAAAAGCAATGTTAACCTTAGGTCATCATTGGAACCTTGACATTGCCTTAGAATCCTATGAGCCTTTGATAACACTTGATGATTTCCTAAGGTATTCTTAACAACTAAGCTTAGAAATTTTCCTCTGATTTTTACTTTGCTGTTAATTAGGTGGTATAGTTACATAATATCACAGCCCACAAGATATGTTACCAAAGAATATCTTCTAGGTGTTTTTACTTATATGTAGATCTTTTTTTTTTTTTTTTTTTTTTTTTTTTTTTGGTTTTTCAAGACAGGGTTTCTCTGTGTAGCTTTCTTTCCTGGAGCTCACTTGGTAGCCCAGGCTGGCCTCGAACTCACAGAGATCCACCTGGCTCTGCCTCCTGAGTGCTGGGATTAAAGGCGTGCACCACCACCGCCCGGCTATGTAGATCTTTTTTAAAAAATTAATGAGCTTATAGAACCAAAACCCAGAATGGTCACTGCCAGGGGCTGGTAAGTCTGGGGACCCAGGAGATATTGGTTAAAGCTACAACTTTTCTGTTAGACTGAAGGAATGAATGCCAAGTTTGGGGCAATTAATTGGGATATTATAGTTTATATGATTCAATCATTCCACATTATATACATGCATTATCCCATCACTTTGTGCCCCATAATATAAACAATTACCATTTGTCAATATCCAATCTTTACAAAAGGAAGTGGTACCTCCTTTAGGAAAGCAATCTTAGGCACAGGAAGAAGGTAGTATGAAGTATGTTCTTAACAACAAATCTTGTCACCTGACTTGGATATATGTCCCTCCAAAATGCTTGCACCACATATGGCCTAGACTAACTCTAAATGCAAATTTATTCATGATCTCAAGTAGTGAGCATAATAATATCTAAAGGGTTTTTTCACAAATATTGCTTTCCACTTGAGAATAAACAATTACTGTCAACAGATAATTCTCTATAAATAAATAAATAAATAAATAAATAAATAAATAAATAAAATGAGTAATGAACATAAAAAGACAGAGGAGGACACCAAAAGCCAGGGGTGGGAAGGGTAAGCCTCACCTCTCCTCCGTAGTCCCCAAAGCTTTTTCTTATTTTTTTTTCTGGAATGTTTTCTTAATTCAGACTTCCAAATTGTCTAAAATCACCAAAAAGACCCTTATAATCAAATATATTTTCCAACCAAAGTCAACAAAAGCAAAACTTTTCTGCATAGTTCATATGACCTCAAAACAGTAAATGACTGCAGTTCCTCTCGAGGTTAGAATATTCTCTACTATAGCTCTTTAAACTTTTCCATTTGGACACTGTTCATGCAAAACATAAATACACTATGAATTCAGACTTACATATACTAACATGTTCAAATTGATTTTGTTCACTTCAATGACTTGCTTCATTGAAAAATATTTTTTGTTGGTTTGTTTTCTATTTGGAGACCATTGGCAAATTTCAGGAAAGCCACATTATAAACATTTAAATGGCAATAAAATGAGAAAACTGATGAGTGACTCAGGGATTGTTTCACCTACTGAACCAAACAAATACCTTAGATCTTGCTGGCCACTCACAGTGAAGAGCCTGTCTTAAGTAGACAAGTCAAGTACAACATTGACAGAGACTGAGGTGTTAGCAAGCACCATCCTATTTTCAAAAGTATTCAACTGTCTCATTCATAAATAAAAGTAGCATGATCTTTACTCTGCGTAAAAATTATAGGAAGAAAACAGACATGTCATGGATGAAAGATCTCTTTTCTAGAAACTGCCATCTAAAAGGAAGTATATGGAGATGCACGAGCCAGTGAGAATATTAAACAGAGGTCAGTCAGAGTTGGTGGTGCAGGCCTGTAATACCAGTTACTCATGAGGATGAGGCTGGGGAATCAAAAGTTCAAAAACTGTATAAGATACATAGTAAGTTCAAAGCCAGTGTGGGCCACTTAATGAGACTCAGTCTCAAAAAGTAAAATGTTTGAGGATACAGCTCTGGCCTGAGGGCCTGAGGCCCTAGAGTTAATCTTGAATAATGGAAAACAACAACAAAATACAATAGAATCTACCAGTTAACCACTTAACTAAGTTTGTAATCTGGTGTCCTGGACAAATCAGAGGACTTTCTTAAAACAGTAAAAGAAGATAATGCTTTACTCAAAGAATTTTACATCTTTAAAGATCTTGATGGAGGGGGGCTTTTTTGTTTTTGTTGTTGTTTGGGGGGGGGTGTTGTTTGGTTTATTTGGTTTTTGTTTGTTTTTTAGTTTGTTGAGACAGGGTTCTCTGTGTAGCCCTAGCTCTTTAGACCAAGCTGGCCTTGAACTCAGAGATCTACCTGCCTCTGCCTCCTTAGTGCTGGGATTAAAGGTGTGCACCACCACTGCCCAGCAAGATCTTGATTTTTAAGGAATTTTTTCAGCGACTAGTCTCCATATCTGAAATGTGACAATTGTTTTTGAAGAGTACAACAGAGTTCTCCTAAGATACTTTTTCCCTCCTCCTAACTCAAGCCTCCCTTCCTTTTCCCCTGTGAGGCTCACATCATGGAGCTCCATTTACCCTGCTGTTTATCCCTGTAGTCAACCACCAACCTATTGAGACTCTCTCTCTAGCAAACTTTTGACAATGACTTGTCCTTCCACTCCTGACAGGTCATCACCAGGACAGGTCTTGTGCCCTTGGACAGAAGTCTCAAAGTTCATTCCACTATACCTCATTGAACTTCATAAAACAAGTTTCTTTATGTATTTAATGATAGCAATATCCATTGCTTGTGTGCATAATTCAAAAATGTAGGTTCTCCTAAGACTAGACATAGTTCTGGAGACTAAAGACACCATTCTAAACCAGATATCAACTCTATCCTTGAGAGGCTTATGGTTTCCAAAAGGATATAAATATTTGAATTAGAAAGCATAATATAGAATGGTAAGTGCCAAGTAGGAAGAGACCCCAGTGAACTTCTTAGCATATAAACATCCCTCATCATTACTAATAAAAGATATCCCTGGTACTCAAAATTGGAGCAAAACAGATACTGTGAGCCAGCTAATATAAAGGCATTTACAAAGCCAAAGAGTAAGTTGAAAAATTGTTTGTTTATGGCTTCTAGATGGATATTCTATACACATAGGACATTGTTTCTAGGGATCAAGAAAATAGGGCTGCAAACTTTGTGAGTGTTCAATTACTCAATTACTTTTCATCAAACTATCAACATGATGAATGACAACCAGAATCAGCCATATATATATATATATATATATATATATATATATATATATATATATATACAATATGGTATCCCCTGCCACTAAATATGAGCTCCAAATACTGCTAGCATTGCTGATCTTAGCCTGATGAGACTCTGTAGATACAGTAGATGTCTATTCTCTATGCAGTCATTGACATGTGCTTTGAAATTTACATGTAAACTAATGAGTAGCTTCTCCTCAAAGCAAAGAAAACTTAGCTTGAGTGATCAGTATCTCAATGAAGAAGAGAAGTAGACTCTTACCAGTTTCCATCTTAAATAAGAGAATTTATGTTAAGACCCACAGAGGTCTTCAACAAGATTTTCTCTCATATGCAATGTGAACAATGGAAAGATAGTATATTATTTACCTAAGACTGATTGGATCTTTCTCTCAAATCATTCACTCCAGGACATCAAGAGGGAAAATATGGTCATATAAAATAATAGTTACACAAGCTCTGTATTCTTTTGGGGGGAGTGTTGAACTGTGCAGAAATTAAAATGGTATATCTGTACTTTGCTTTAAAATAGTTTTGTAAAGAAAAGTATGGGCAAAGAATAATAAAGGATAGATGGAAAGAAAAAGAAAAAAGCAGTCAGAATATAGGTGCTATGAAAACCACAAGGGGAAAAGGAAGAAAGTTCATATCAATGTCACCATCACTGAACTTAGAGATTTGGGCAAGTTTACCAGATCTGATGCTCAAATGTGGTAAGTTCAACCCATGAACCACTGAAAAATATGAGACGAGGCTGCTAGGAGAAGACTCCTTCAAGGGTCCCTGGGTCTCACGTAAACCAAAAACAGAATGACATCAACACTGGAAGCATCCCATACAATTCTGAAACTAGCTGGTATTATGTAGACCATAAGGGCAATTGACCTCAACATGCTACTGCCATAACATTCAACTTAGGGAAGTCAAAAATAAAAGTGTTTCTTTCTATTCAATTTCAGGTCATTTATTGAAAAAAATACTATACCATTTTACTTAGCTTATTAATGATGATGACGTAATAATAATAATCAGAATCAAAACAAGGGCTTCCATTGATTCAAGCATGAAACGTTTGATAAACCAGAAACCTGATATAAAAATGACATGAGAAATGTTTGACCTCCAGTCCCAAGTTTATCATCTATGTACAGTGCTTCCTCCCTTCCCATTTTTAACACTTCATTAGTTATACCACAATTCGTATTTAACTAGCAAAGAAATACAATGCCTTTCATAATGTGCTCTCCCTGGCATAGCCATCTTAATTTGACTCCAATAGGCCTAGAATTAAACAAAGGAAAGAAGGGAGATGGTATAGCATGCTGGCAGCATGAGGCACCACAAGTGAGAAAAGCACCTTGCTTGATGGAAGGACACAGGTATGTATCCATATGCTATGGTGGATACTAGAATTTTTTTTCAGTTAAAAGTGTATAATGGATCAATGTATGTTCCAAATCTGAGAAGTCATAAAGGACACTTTATACTCCAAATCTTTTTTGGTTCCTCACAGTCCAATTGCAGACACATACTGCTGAATTTCCCTTTAATACAAGTTTGAGTGTCTTTTAGCTACATTAGATGCTCTTGGGTAGCTTTGCAAATAACAATTGATCTGACAAAGAAATCCAACTTCAATTATTATCTGCAAATATCTTCTCAAAGTTTCTTCCCCTCAGCGTGTCTGAGTATATGGTTTAAAGGTGTTAGAACTAGACAATTAAAATTCCAGGAGAAATACCTATAAGTGGGGAACATAAACCATGTACCATAAAAGATCAGTTTAACTTCTACATCAACCTTGGAAATGATATATTTCCTATTCAATTTAGCAAATAAAAATGCCCATCCATTGTGGTATAGTGGGTGGTGACAACTAATGATCCTCCATTTCATCCCCTCCTCTCCCTCCCCCCTTCCTTTCCCCTCCCAGATCTCCCTTCCTTTCTCTTTATACCTCTATCTTACCTGGTTTCATTCACAGGTCTGCAGTTTTCATTTTCTACTCTCCAAAGGTTTTCTACAATATTACTCAAGATGTCCAGGAGAACTTTCACAATGCATCATTGGATCTCTGAAGATCATGATTATATCTTCAATTCCCTGGATTTTTCTAAAGCTATACAATTTCCAAACTTACTTGGCCAAATTGCACTTTAATTTTCTTGAAAAATATTAATGAAAGATTTATCCTTTTAATACCATTCAGCACCAAGGAGCTGAACAATCTTTTCTTGATCCCTGGTCAAAGGATGTCAGCTTACTGTATCTTCTCTGTCTTCCAGAAATGACAGTTTTGTTCTTCCAGTAGGTCAAGCTGAAAATGTTGAGACCATCGTTGATCCTTCTCTTTCTCTTGTACTCGAGCTCTAGTCCACTGATTTCACTTTCAAATATCACTCAAATGTAACCAGTGTTCACCATGCTCGCTGCTCCCATCTGGGTCTATGTCAGCCTTGCTATCGTGTTAGATTCTTTAATAACAGGTTTCATTCATTCAACTAGAATGCCTGCCTGGCACCTTAACACAGTAAGTCATTCATGCCACAGCCAAAATGGCACTGTCAAAACACTTTTACATAGGAAAAGAGCCAAATAACAATTCAAAATCCTTTACAAATACTAGTTCCTTGATCCTGATCCTAGCCTCATGTAGTAAGTGCCCTATTCATACCATTTCTTTTCTTTTCTGTTTTTGATTTGCTTTTTTGATATTTTTGTCTTTGTTTTCAGGCGACATCTCACTGGATACCCTGGGCTGGCCTTGAACTCATAATCTTCACACCACAGCCTCCTGACTAGCTGTGATTACAGGTGTGTGCTAACATATCTAGTTGTCTAAATTGACAGGAAAGAAGGCAGGCATAATAAAAGATAGCAATAATTAGGACTTCACACAGGCCTCACACTCCAGTGTCAACTTACTTGGATCAGGTCACTCTTTTGCCTGAGAATTCCCATTACTTGTCCATGTCACACTAAGTGAAAGCCACAGGTCCACCACTTGCTGGGCCAACAAATCATAGATTATCCTAGATAGACCACCACTCTTCAATCATAGAATCTACATGAGTTTATATGTCATAACTAGGCATGCCCTGCTGGCACTCTTCCTTCAGATACCTAAGCCCATCACCATGAGGCTTCCCCAGTTTCCACCCAGGCAAAGTTATCTTCTCTACTCTGCTTTTCTTTTCTACAGATACATATTGTCACTTAAATACAATTGATATGTTTGACTACTTTTGCCCATGTTCCACCATTAAAAAGGAAGTTCCATGAGGCCAGAGCTCTGGTGTTTCTACCCCACTGTATCCCTCTGCCCAGAAGGTGGCCGCCATCTGCTGAGTGACTGACTACAGGCTGAATAAATAACAGGCATCATGGAGAGCAGATGAGCACTTCCATAAAAAGAGAAAGATTATGACAGGACTTTTTCTGTCCTGCTTTATTATCCGTTAACTGCTCTAGAGGCAGTGTGAACCTGGGAGGGTGGAGCCTAAAAATAAGATGGATTAAAGTCTCATGACTCATGAATAAAGAGCAAACTTTATTCAGAGCATCAGGCAATTCTGAGGGATAAGATTTACATGAGTAAAGTGTCCAATCATGTGGGACAAGCCACACATGGCAAAACATGTTTCCATAGAGTCATATAAGCAAACAACAATAGCCAGTTGTAATGAACAATCTAAAGCAAAGTCACTCCTATCTGCTACACCTGGGCAGGGTACAAAAGCACATTCCAAAAACAATTCTGTTTTTTTTTTTTTTTTTAAGAAACTGAGGTTGCAAGACTCTTGTCTTGTTTTCCTGGAGTTTTCTCACAAGCACTCAGAACTATGTTCTGGCAGTCCCACTGATGCTTAACTTGTCATGTGATCTCAAGTTTGCATTTTGTTTAAATACAATTCAAAATACAAAATGATTTAAAGTATATAGAAAATTAGATTGTAATATAATACACCATACTGGATGCAGAATAATCTAAAAATATCTGAAGAGAATAATTATTCAGCATTTTCTCATGATTTTGATATAACCCAAAGATAATGCTTTAACTATAATTGATATGACTAGTATCACTGTACTCTATTCATAGCAAAAACTTTTACAGATGAAAGCTGAGTAAAACCTTAAAACCTGCATCTCAATGACAAAATTTAACAGCTACAAAAACAGAACAAGTGTTAACTGTACTTTGTATAAAAGCCAGTATGAATATAAAACTGTCAAAAGTTAAACCTGTACATTTCATTCACTTAAAAATACTTAAATAGGGCTGTAGGGTGGTGGCTCAGGGGTTAAGAGCACTGGCTGCTTCTCTAGAGGTCCTGAGTTCAATTCCCAGCAACCACATGGTGACTCACAATCATCTATAATAGGATCCGAAGCCCTCTTCTGGCATGCAGGTATACATGCAAACACACATACATAAAATATAAATAAGACTTTTAAAAATTTTTACAGGGACTGGAGAGATGAGTCAGCAGTTAAAGAGCACTGACTGCTCTTCCAAAGGACCGGGATTCAAATCCCAGCACCCACATAGCAGCTCACAATTGTCTGTAACTACAAAATCTAACACCCTTGCACATACATGCAGGCAAAAACACCTATGCACATAAAATAATAAAAATAGGTAAATTATTTTAAAAAAAGTACTTATATAGTGGATAAAGAGATTTCCGTGGTGAAAAGTACTTGCTGTGAACCCACATGGCAGCTCACAACTGCCTGTAACTCTAGGGAAACCAGCATCCTCTTCTGGCCTCTGTGGTCACTTATCTCACATAACCTACCTACACACACACACACACACACACATACACACACACACACACACACACACACACACACACACACACACACACACACTTTGAAAAACACTCATATACCTTTTAACACTGTTCTACGAGTTTAGGGGCGGGGAGGAAATCCCATTAATTCTGATGTAAAATGAATTCTTTGAGCTAAACCTTTGAGCTAAACCTTAATAATAATGCTTTTATGGGTGGAAGCATGGAAGCACACACCAGTTAAGTCAGTTCCAAGTGCACTGCTGGCAGAAGAGAGCCAGGTTGTGTATCAGTCCGGTCTCAAAGCCCATTCTTTAATAATCCTTTATTATTCATTGAAAGATTGCAGCTAATCTTCTTTTTTTCAAAATTTTTGATTTGAAATATTTGATATATTAAGTTTTCTAAAAATGACAACTACAAAAGAAAACTCCCTATGGCAAAAGCTGAAAGAGTTCAACTTGGCATAAACAATGACTCAGTCATTTTCAGGAAGGCATCGGGTATTGCTTAGTAGTAAGCACATGCTTAGCAGGCAGAAGGCAGTGGGTTCAATTCCTAGCATCAAAAAGTAATAACAACGACAATAACAATCTCCAAAAATTGTAAGAAAAAAGCACATGATTGTAGTTAAAATAACTTCTGAAAAATAAAATGGAAATATCCGGTGGCACAGGGACATTATACAAATTGGTTCTAGGAGAGGGAACCAGCCCTCCAGAACTTTTCTGAGTGTGTGTGCAGGAGGCTCTGAACTCACTGTTCTCTCTCAAGACTTCTACACTCTGGCCTGAAAGTATGGGGGGTAACAAGCTGCTTCTCTCATATGCATGTGTGGGCATCCAGAAAAGCATCATTCCCCGTGCATTAAGCTGCATGGATGTGTTCTGATTACAAGACCAGCAGAGCATTGGGAAATGTCTGAGCAGGTCCAACCAGGGTTCACAATATTCCTACCATTGTGAATACTGGAACTAACAATAAACATGATTAACAAGACCCACAGTCACTGGAACCCCCAACATGCCAGGCATTATGATTGCTTAGATGTGTTTTCTCATTTAACCCAAAGCAAACGCTCTGTTGCTTTGTTGTTTGCCTTAGAGCAAAGAACGCTGAAGAGCAGCGAACACAGCTCCTCTGCAAAAGTGGAAACAGGAGCAAAAAGACACGCAGGCTGGTCAGTGCCTCTCAGATCTGGCCTGCTTCCGTGCTTACTTTCTCTCTGGGTGACACAGCCTCTGCGGCAATACTCATTCACGGATCTTGAGTGCAAAGTAGAATGTGACCCTCGTGGTTTAGCTATAACTGGAAAAGACAACTTGCACAAAATTTTCTCATAAAGCCTGTTGCCAAGATCCTCGAGAACAGCATGTGCTCTTCCAGATGACCGTGATAAGATGGGTGCTGCTGCTGAGAGCTGCAATTCCTGCTAGCCAGGCAGCTGTAGGAGAGGCCACTTCCGCTGGCCCCCACAGAAGCCTATTCATTGGCTTCTTGGAGAGAGAGAGCTGGCTTAAACTACCAGGAAATCACATGTAAGAGGGTCTCGCTGGTGATATACAGGAAACAGTCAATAGATGGACATTAACCCACTAAGCAGGCGGAGGAGCCGTTCTGCCTGGATATAGCCATGCTGATAACTCACTTGAAGCTGAAAGGATCTTTTCCATTCTGAGGGAGAGTAATTGAAAACAAAAGGAATCTCTGCCTGAATAAATTGTATAAATAAATAAATAAATAAATAAATAAATAAATAAATAAATAAATAAATAAATAAATAGACATTCGCCTGCATCTGCAAATTTAACATCGTGCCAAATACTGTAAGATCTGGTGTCCAAAGAGGTGTACTTTTCAGAATGCTTGTTCTCATGGATGGCAGATACTGGTAATGCCCTCTGGCCATTGCTCTGAACAAACACACACACACACACACACACACACACACACACACACACACACACACACGTCTTCTGTTTTGCCCCCAGGTTCCTTCAAGTTCAATCTGTCCTTAGCTCTCTGTCCCTTTGTCAGATCTTTTCTTTCACAGGGCTGTAGGAAGGTCCTAGGGGGTCTTATATCAGATTCATGATCATTCTGTGATGAGTCTATTTCAACCACACCATAATCAAATAATTCTAAGGGGCTTGTACTTTCTCCTAGCCAAACCATGGAACTCTGAGATACATCAGTTCTTTCCTGTGTGAAAGATGAGGACGAGACGGGAAGTGAGAGAATATTTGTGCTCCTCTATCACAATAGTTTCTGTAGATCTTGGCAAAATCCCCATTTCTTGTTACTTTCAAGACTATATTTCTATACCACAAATAAGCTTTTGAATTTAGGAATGTAATATCTGCCTAAAGCACTTGGCTCTTAAGAGTTATCTGTTTACTATGAGTTTAAACTAATCATAAATCCTACCAACATCTCCTTTCTAAGGTATACCTATCCTCCTGCTGAGAACAATGTGTAAAGAAAATCACATGGTGGTAAACAGATAATGAGTTCTTAGCTGCCAACAGCAGGAACATGAAGTGCAGAATTCTGATGAAGGGATATCAGGGCAGTATTCACTCGATCTGCTTTCTGCAAAGCAGAATGTTTTCTCCTATTTTGAGGTAACTAATAACTACCACAGCAAATTTGATACAGCATTTGCTGTGTACCAGCACCTTGCATGACTTTATTTTTTAATTCCCACACGCCAACCATAAGTTGGCCTTCTTATCTTCTTTCACAGATAAGGAAAGGGAGTCTTAGAGATATTCATTAGCTTAAGAAAATCCACAAAGGTGGTGGTGGTAAGTGGTAGAACCAGGCACTATTTTAGTCTCTGGATCTACAATGATTTATGGTACAAAGATAAATAATGAAAAGCTGAGTGTGCAGACTGAAACAAGCATTAGGCATGTAAATGCACCCTGGAGCCATTCAAATGAGCTTGTAATTAATATTTATACACAAAGGAGAGGCATTTGTTGAAAGATTATGGGAGAATTTCTACTAAGATTCATACCTGAATTGATTCACAAAGGCTAAGCTTGATGTTTAGACAGTAGAATAGGTTAAGAGGAGAGAGATTATTTCAGGTCTATAAAACAATAACAAAAAAGGAGCAAAGGCAAGCTTAAATAGAGTTTTTATCACTTTGTACAATTTTTCAGTTACCTACAAGCAAGTCAGGAACTTGGTGCCTTATAGTAACAGTCACATTGCTCATGAGGCTGCAATAAGGATGGGGAAAGGTAGGGTCAGCTTACCTGTGCTTATCATGGTATCATTTGGGGTAGGCTGAAGACAGAAGCAATGCTTGACTGAACGTGTACTTACATGTGATCCTGCATGGGCAGGCAGGCTGAGACCTTAGGTGGGAAGAGGAGCTGCGAGACCTTCTCCCCTAGCCTGTCCTTGGAGTTTGTCCAAGAGTGAGCATCCTTGAGAGAACAGCCCAGATGAAACCATAATGCATTTTGGATCTAACAAGTAAGCCATGCAGAGTCACTTTTACCATAGTCTACTTGCTGAGATAGCCACAAAGTGCCACCTGAATTCAAAGCAAAGAGGAAACACTTTAGCATGTGGAGGGTGTGGAGGTGTTTGAGGGAGCATATGGGGAAGCACATGGATGAGAATTGTGGCTTTGAATGTATTTCAAATACAGTGCACAGCATAACTCTAAGGATGTAAAATCATATAAATGGAGATAACATCATTTCCTATAACTGAGTCTGTCCTTGTCCTGATCTAATCTCACTACTAGCTTCATGAGGTCACTGAAAGGAGGAGGTTAGCATACAGCCAAGAAAAAAAATTGTCATTCATATGAGTTCCCACACAGTAAGCTGGGTGTGAGGAACCCTTGTTATCACATAAAACATTTGTTGTTTCTTGGTCACATGGCAAACAATACATTTATGAGTTGACTACAGTGCGGACTAAGTTACCAACTTTATCCAAGGCATGAGTTTGATTCTTTCGATTGAAAGACAGTTTCAAGATACTTGTCCCAGGCTACCAAAAAGACCTCTTTCTCAGAAGCCCATGTTGAGTACTTGACCAAAAATCCCTAATGTGTTGTGCAATGATTCTAGGGAAGGCCCTCATTATTAGTGATAATGCACTCAGGATGACTTGACCTTATTCAGTATTATCTTATTTGTTCAATTCAACAATTGGAATATTTGATTATAACAGACTATCAGAAACTAAAGAGTCTATATCCTACAAGGACCAGAATATTAGTTGCTTAGTATTGCTTGCCATGCCAAAGACCTTGTAGATGGCTCTCTCAGGCATCTCAGAGTTATACTGAAGCATTAGGATCTTCTCAGCCAGTGTCTTCTGACTTTGAACTTTAAGCTTATTAACCAGCTCCTCTCTCCTTCATGAGATCACAAGAGAGACAGAATAGGGAAACCATGAGTCTTTTCTATCTCTCATAGTGATGAAAACAAAAGTAATGGTGAGCAAATATATCTACAGAACCTGTTACCATGGAATTTATGAGTGATGGGAGATTAATCAAACAATCATATAATTATGGGGTGGAAAGGGAGTTTCTTCTACAGAATCGTTCCATGATGGAAGAGATCTGGATTCTATGAGAATGTTGTGGTTTAGTCTTGCCTTGAAGACACCTGAAAGATTCGTTTGCTGGATGCCAAAGCTTCAAGGTGGCAGTACTTGGCAAGGATATTGAGTCTTAAAGAGGGAAAGCAGAGGAGAAACACCCAGGTCTATAGCTGGAGAGCTTCTCTCCAACTCCCGCCCAGCCCTGGCAGTCCCGCAACCCACTTAAAAAATAAACACACAGACTCCTATATTATTTAAACTGTTTGGTCTAATGGCTCAGGCTTCTAGCTATCTAGTTCTTACATCTTAAATTAACCCATTTCTATAAATCTATACCTTGCCACATGGCTCATGGCTTACCAGTATCTTACATGTTGGTTACTTGAGTCTCCTGACTCAGCCTTCCTGTTCCCAGAATTCTCTTCTCTGCTTGCCCGCCTATACTTCCTGCCTGGCTACTGGCCAATCAGCATTTTATTTATATTAGCACAGGTCCTTAGATCAACTGGGAGTGCTGCCCTCTCTGAAGTGAGGGTTGTTAAAAAAAAAGCCTGAGCCTGGTGTCACTTTTAGTTTGAGGTATGATCACTTCCTCATGCATGTGTCCTTACCAATGCCACCCTTCACAGTTGAAAGATCCCAATACCAGCACCTAGCCCTTGAACCTCCAAAGCTGTAAGAACTAAATAAACCTTTCTCTGTAAATGGTCTGCTTTGGGTAGTACATTACAGTAACAAAAAGCTAACAGTGCATATTATAAAGAAAGTGACTTATAACGTGCTCTGTATATGTTATATTATAAAGAAGCCAATGTGTACAAAGCTTTCATGAAGTGACAACTGAACTGAAGCTAAAAGATGAGCAGGAGAGGAAGAGATAGAAAAAGGCAGTAAAGTCAAGGGACCAAGCTCACAGAGTACTGTGTGGTGCCAGGTGACCAGGAAGGACCTTGTCCTGAAAAAGCATCAAGAACCATTGATACGTTTGAAGCCTGTGGGCTTTTAGACTCCTTCCATTGCAGAATGTGTAATTGAAAGCAAATGGACATGAGACAGTAGCTGTTTGGTTTGCCTTCCACACCTTCTGCTACACTGCATTTCTTGGAGACTATAGATGATATCTCTTCTCGCCTTAGCAATGCTTGTTCCCTTTAGAGCCCTCCCTAGATCTTTCCATTCTACCACTTACATTTCCTAAAATGCAGCTTCAATCATATCACTCCATTTTAGAGACAGAGTTAGAGTGGAAAATAAGTTCAAGACCTCTGACTTCTTGTGATGCAATACAACCTGTTTGTCCACCCCTACAGTGGACTGCAACTCTTTCTCAGATCAATCTTCCTTGTCCAAACTCTGTCTCCAGTCTAGGACCCACACCCTGCCACCTCCCTAGGATGAGCTTCCCCTACCTCATTCCTTCTTCTCCATTAGAACACCACTCACATCCCACTCTATGGATTCCCATGACCATGCAGTTTACATTCATCTCTCCCTGTTACCTCAGAGCTCTTGTTTCCTCTCCCTTGAATATCTGCAACCAGTTGTACATAAATGTACATGTCTGTGGTGCTCTATGATTGTTTGCATCAGTTCAGCTTGCTTCTTTGGGGCCAAACATAAGTTCCTTGTGGACAGGAACCATGTGTTTTAGATCTTGGATGTCATTCACAACTCTTAGCTAAAGGACAATCATCAGGGACAAGGCCAAGACTACACTGACACTTGGGTTGTCTGGAGATGGCACAGGTCTATTTTGTAAGCAACAGTGCTATCTAGTGGTCAGAAGGTTGAATGGCTTCTTTAGACAATGGCAATAAGGCGCAAATAAGGAAATTATTACAGATATTTAATGGAACCAAATTATCCCCATTAACCATTCATGATTATGAAGGGATTTCAAACACAGATTTATGTGTTCTGACTGTCTGGTGGCTCCCCCCAACCCTGCCTCAAAGACCAATGGCTCACAGACATGCTGAAGTTTCCCTGCATGCTTCTTGCAAACCACAACTTCCCTTTCCCGTAGAAGTTTTTGTGACAATTATGTGACTTTTAACTTTCTGCTTCCTGTACAGATAGAGGTTACTGTGAAAAATTATTTATTTTGGATATAAAATATGTAATTTAGGAAGAAACTTGAGATGGGAACTAGGATGGTCAAATCAGAAACTCATTTCAAATCTCAGTGTGAGAATGGCCATGTGCACAGAGCAAAGCTAGTAGACTGTGGCATCTGAGGGACGTGGATGTCAACTATTCCTGCTGAAGTCATGTGGTAGCCATGTCGCTGGGACAGCCTGACATCTCGAGGACTCAATTTCCTCTTCCCAAACAGGGATGACATACATCTTCCTAAACCATTGCAGGGGTGGGAGTGGCAGGGGTGGTTAATAGAATCCCATGTAATAAAATTCTGGACAGCTGTTGTTTCTGTTGTATACTTCTTCCTTTCAATCTGATATTTTACAAAACTGAATTCCTGGTTTTTGCAGTTGGAATTATCACTAAATGATTCTAATCCTAATTAAATTATCTTATGTCTACTGTGTTAATATTCTGCCCCGCCCCTTGGAAACCAATGTTAGTATTCTGACCCACTGCCCCTTGGGGCTGCCTTGCATCCTGAAGTAAAAGCTTCATTTTAAGGAAAAACCTCTCCCCTTCCTCTCTCCATTCCCACGAATTGTGCACACCTCCACTTTCCCTCCCCTCTCTTCTTTCCCTCTTTCCCATCTTTCTCTTCATCTCTCTATTATAATAAACTCCCTCCCCATGGATGCAGCGCCTGGGTGTGAGTGACTATTTCATGTGCCACTGCCTACATCTGCATGTGCCTGCCATGTTTTCCTGCACTCGTGGGATACCCTGACCCGGCCAGCTGGGATTCCCTGCGTGATATATCATAACATCCTGTTTTTACTTACTGTTGCAAAATAATAAGTTTGCAAAAATTACTTAAAATGTCTGGAAATGAAACAGGAATTCTAATCCCTAGAATTCAAAATGTAAATAAACAAATATAGAAGAACTGTGACAGACAATAATTATCTTTATAGATAGCAGTTAGAAAATACTCCATTTAACTCATATCCTAGTTAGGGTTACTATAGCTGTGATGAAACACCATAACCACAGCAAGTTAGGGGGGTCTATTTGACTTACATTTCCATATTATAGCCTATCATTGAAGGAAGTCAGGGCAGGTGTCTGGATGCAGGAGCTGATACAAAGTCCATGGAAGGGTGCTGCTTACTGGCTTGCTCTTCATGGCTTGCTCAGACTGCTTTCTTTATAGAACCCAGGACAGACAGCACAGGAATGGTACCACCCACAATGGACTCTGCCCTCCCACATTAATCACTAATTAAGAAAATGCACTACAGGCTTGCCTACAGCCTCATCTTATGGAGGCACTTTCTCAATTGAGGCTCCTTCCTCTGTGATGACTCTAGCTTGTGTCAAGTTGTCATAATACTATCCAGCATACTCAAGGAAACTGGATCTGAGAAAGCAAAAACTATCAGAGATATGCAAGCAAGGGCACCCAAAAACACCCTGCTAGCACTGTGCAGAGTTTCCCTGCCCTCTGTGGGTAAAGTGTGAATAACAACCACCCCTTTAAAATGTGTTTTGTTTAGAAAACATCACTGGCCAACAATTTTTTTACATAAAGAATATTGTCCATGAAGGTTTTCTTTCCCACAGATAAATATCAATTTTATAGATATTTCCCACAGATAAATATCAATTTTATAGACACTCCACAAGTAGTCTAGGGTAGGGAAGAGTATCCTAGTTATGTTTAACTGTCAACTTAATGTAAGAGTCATCTACAAAGGTAGTCTAAATTGAGGGACTGCTCAGATCAGACTGGCCTGTGGGCATGTGTAGCTGGAGAATTTCTCTCCCAAGAAAAATTCAGCTCCCTCCAAGTCCCACCAGTCCTGGAACCCACTTATAAAATAAACACACAGACTCTTACATTATTTAAACTGCTTGGCCATTAGCTCAGACCTATCATTGTCTAGCTCTTACTCTTTTTTTTTTTTTTTGGTTTTTCGAGACAAGGTTTCTCTTGTGTAGCTTTGCGCCTTTCCTGGAACTCACTTGATAGCCCAGGCTGGCCTCGAACTCACAGAGATCCACCTGCCTCTGCCTCCCGAGTGCTGGGATTAAAGGCGTGCACCACCACCGCCCGGCCAGCTCTTACTCTTATATTTAGCCCATTTCTATTCATCTTTACCTTGCCACGTGGCTCATGGCTTACCAGTACTTTACATCTTCCTTGTCCTGGCAGCGGCTCCAGATGGTCCCTCCTTTCCTTCCTCCTTCCTCAATTCTCCTCTCTGCTAGTCCCGCCTATACTTCCTGTCTGGCTATTGGCCAATCAGTGTTTATTTATATAGAGCAATATCCACAGTAGGCATGTCTTTAGGGCATTATCTTAACTTTTAATTGATGTAGGAGGGCCCAACCCACTATGGGTGGCACCACTCCCTAGGCATGTAGCTATCTACACTATATAAGAAAGCTTCTCAGCATGAGCCTGAGTGAGCCACCAAGCAGTGTTGCCCATGCTTTCAGATTCTGGTTTTTACCTGAGTTTCTGTTGGACTTTATTCAGTGATGAACTATGATCTGAATGTGTAAGTGTTATGCCCAGATTGAGGGAACCCCCAAAAGACCACCAGGGAGACTGAATCCCATATGTAAAAGCAAAGAGCCTTTATTTCAAGCTCAGAGCTTGGTCTGTCTGTCTGATGCAGTGGTGAGAGCAGAGAGCCCCGAGCCAGGGCAGGGTGGGATTTTATCATAGCAGAGGTTGGGGTGAGGGGATTTCCAGGATTTAGGACCCTGAGTGTCTGACATTTGTCTAGGGATTATCTTGGTAAAAAGGGGAAATAGGTCTGTGCTAGGCTCAGGGACATCTGGCAATCTTACCTAATCTTAACGGTTAGAATGTTTGGGATGCCAGGTACTTCCCCTGGTCCATCCCTGGATGGCGTTAGCTTATGGCTTTTCCTGGATCCGGGTGTTGCCTACCAGTAAGCCTGTCACAGAAGCTGTGTCTGGGCCCCTAAGCCTGTCATGGCAGCTGTGTGATCAAGCTGTTTTGGCCCCCCACATAAGTCAGATAAATCCTTTCCTCCTCTAAGGTGCTTTTAGTCGGCCTGTTTTATCACAGCAGCAAAGAAGAAACAGGCATCCATGCCAGTGATGCATCTTTAAAAATATCAAGGAACACCCGAATTGCTAGCCTGGAGGCCTTTTGAGTTCTCTATGGTAAGTGCTGACTGAAGCTAATGAACACATGCCTTCTCCAAGTGGCAGCCCTGACAGAAGTAGCAAACACTCCCCTCTGTTCCTTAGACTAGTTCAGCAGGGTGCTGGTAGAAATCTAGGTTCCTTACTTTCTCAGCTGGGCTCAAGCAACCTCAAATTCCTGGGTGTTAAAGTAACAGAAGTCTATTTCCCATACATGTGATGAGCACTACAGGTCGACTGCAGATTCTGTCTATCCCAAGTCATTTTTATCCTGGGACCCTGGTGAAGAGGCAACCACTGACAGGGATGTTCCTCTATGACCCAAGCCCCCTCTGCTGTGGATATCACTCTGTATGCTGTGAATGTGATGCTCTGATGGTTTAATAAATAAAGTGATGATTGGCCAGTAGCCAGGCAGGAAGTATAGGTGAAACAAGGAGAGAGGAGAATGCTGGGAACCGGAAGGCTGAGTCGGGGGTTGCCAGCCAGACACAGAGGAAGGAAGATGTAAAGATACCAGTAACGCCACCAGCCATGTGGCAAGGTATAGATTTATAGAAATGGGTTAACTTAAGATGTAAGATCTAGTTCATATGTTTCCATTCGTTTGGCTATTTGTCCCTGTGCTTTATCAAACCTTAGTTTCAACAATTCTCGCTCATATAAACCCTCCTCTTTCTCGCTAATTAGACTCCCGGAGCTCCACCCGGGGCCTAGCTGTGGATCTCTGCATCCAGATCCCTCAGTCGTTGGATGGGGTTTCTAGCACAACAGTTAGGGTGTTTGGCCATCCCATCACCAGAATAGGTCAGTTTGGGCTGTCTCTCGACCATTGCCAGCAGTCTATTGTGGGGGTATCTTTGTGGATTTCTGTGGGCCTCTCTAGCACTTTGTTTCTTCCTATTCTCATGTGGTCTTCATTTACCATGGTCTCCTATTCCTTATTCTCCCTCTCTGTTCTTGATCCAGCTGGGATCTCCCGCTCCCCCAAGCTCTCTTTCCCTCGATCCTCGCCCTTCATTACCCCCACTCATGTCCAGGCTGTTCATGTAGATCTCATCTATTTCTCCATCATTGGGCGATCCCCGTGTCTTTCTTGGGGTCCTGTTTTCCAGGTAGCCTCCTTAGTGATGTGAGTAACAGTCCAGTCATCCTTGTTCCACATCTAGTATCCTCTTATGAGTGAGTACATACCATGTTTGTCTTTCTGAGTCTGGGTTACCTCACTCAGGATGATTTTTTCTAGATCCATCCATTTGCCTGCAAGCCTCATGATGTTATTGTTTTTCTCTGCTGAGTAGTATTCCAAGGGGCCCCCAACTGGATCAGGCCCTCTGAATGGGTGAGAGAGTTGATTGGCTTGATCTGTTTGGGAGGCATCTAGGCAGTGGTACCAGGTCCTGTGCTCATTGCATGAGTTGGCTGTTTGAAACCTGGGGCTTATGCAGGGTTGCTAGGCTCGGCCTGGGAGGAGGGGACTGGACCTGCCTGGACTGAGTCTACCAGGTTGATCTCAGTCCTCAGGGGAGGCTTTGCCCTGGAGGAGGTGGGAATGGGGAGTGGGCTGGGGGGAGGGGGGGAGAACAAGGGAATCCATGGCTGATATGTAGAACTGAAATGTATTGTAAAATAAAATAAAATAAAATAAAATAAAATAAAATAAAAGATATAAGATCTAGCTAGCAAGAAGCCTGAGCCATTAGGGCATTCAGTTTTAATTAATATAAACCTCTGTGTGTTTGTTTGAGTCTGAGTGGCTGTGGGCCCTGGGTAGGATTGAAGGAAACTCCAGCTACACCCCTCCAATAACATTCACCAGTCAAGGTAAATTTCAGAGCTGCAGCAAGTGTCCAGTAGTCAGCACTTCTCTCGGGAAAGGAGCTGTGAAAAGAACGTGGTGGGGAAGTGGAGAAAATGGAATAGGTCATAAGTTAACTTCAGCTGATCACTTAAGGCTCTCAGTCCAAGAATAGAGGCTGCAATCTCTGAGGCTTTTAAGCTCAGGTCTACACTGAAGTCAACTATGATTGCATCACAATCCACCTCTCCCAGAGGTCCAACCCGCAGGCTCAGGATAACCTAGTGTCAGGCTTTGGTTTTTTGTTTTGTTTTGTTTTGTGTCGATTTTGTTTTTAATTGTTCCAGCTGGAGAGTTTTGCTGGAAAAGTTCTGGTCAGTGTCTATCTTCATATCCACAACCCAAGAAGGCCCTTATAAAGATATGTTTCTGGTTCCCTACAGGGAATTCTGGCTCCACAGGGCCCAGCTGGAGTGTAAGATTCTGTATTTTAAAGGTCTCAGGTGCTTCTGATATAAGCTGGATTTAAAGTGGAGTCCCTAAACAATAGCATTCATTTTAGAAGAATTAAAATCTACATTCAAGAAGTTTTTCTGTTTTTATTTTTTCTTTTTCTCAGGGAAGGGATTTCTTTTACTAGATTTTAAATATCTATCCCATTCTACTGAAAATTTAAATAGCTGGTTTATTTTTTAAACATTTATGTATTGTATATGTGTGTGTGGGCATGTGGTCATAAGCATGAGATGGAATGTGTGTGGAGGTCAGAGGACAACTTGCAGGAATTGATTCTCTCCTGCTACCATGAAGTCTCCAGGGGTCATCACCATTTGGCCACAAGTGCCTTACCCACTGAACCATGTTACTCACCATAAATAGCTGTTTTTAAATGGGAAGCAACAGGTATCAACCTGCTCACAGGGAAACAATAACAACATTTGCTCTGCTGGAGGAAGCTGTACGCAGTGGAGGAAAAGACAAAGGGGCCTAAAGTGACAGCACAATGCTGGCTGCAGACAGTCACAGCAGGGACCTTCCTGTGGCCTGGGTTCGGCTTGGCATGACAAGCATCTGTGAGAATTCAAGCATGGTTTATGACATGGGTAAGAAATACCAGATCTACTCAGTGATGAAAGACCTAGGCTCCAGAAAGTCAAGTCACACAGCCTGGAAGTGTAAGGCAAGAGCCATACTTTACTTTGCGCAACTTAAAAGATTAAGAACATTAGCCACTAAACTACCATGTGTTGGTGTCCTCAGTGCCTTCCATGAAACTTTATCATCAAGGTCATAAGAAAAAAAATAGTCAACAGGAACAAAGGCTAGGGAAGCAGTATTTTATTCCTGGCCATAGCTTCCAAATAACAACAAGGCAGTGGTGTCCATTCTGCTGTCACAGCCAGCCTTCCCTCACCAACAGGTCTCCCTCTCTGCTCTGTCACTTTGAAGATAATGTTTGGATTTGGAGTGATCCCTGTGTATTCACAGCTATCTCACTACTATTCTCAACCTGGGGAGATGGGGGACAGAGTAAATGAGACAGAGAGGAAAACAAAGAGACATCTTAATAAATACAGAAGCCAAGCTAAGGATTTGACCAAAACAGGGTTTTCTAATGACCTAGTGTATGGATTATTCCTTGTGGTGGGTTTCTTTATATAGCACATTATAGGGTGAATTCCTTAGGCACAGACTCACCCCCACTACCTACCACCAAATGTGACAATCTAAAGTGTCTCCAGACATTGCTAACTGCCCTCTAGAAACTAAAGCAACTTGGAGCTCCAAACTACTCACCTAAAGTGCTGCATCAAATAGAAAACGTATCTGACACAGATCTACCTCATACCAGTATCCAACACATGACACCTCTGAAGATGCCCTAAAATTGGCCTTTGTAAGGACCACTGGCATCCAGGCAACTATTATTTTGCTGATGAGCAAAGCAAAGCCCAGAGATAGTTATCACAAGTCTATGGCTCCAAATTCTTTCAAAACAATCTTAATCTTAAGATTCCTGTGATAAATTAGATATAGAGTAAGGGACTGTGGGGAGGGAAGGATCTCCCAAGGAAGAGGAAATAGAATAATTAGTTAAGAATGAGGGGGACTAGACCTGGATGTGTGAGGGGGAAGGAAAGGGGGGATAGGGAGGGAATCTGAGAGGAGGACAGCTAACACTAAGGACCATACAGAAATCTAAATGGAATCACCAAACAAAGAGGGAGACAAAGGCCCACCTAGACAGCTCTTGCTACCAAATGAAACCTCCAGTACCAGGAATGGGTTACATCTAATTGTGTTGTTGGCCAAAGGAGCCTCATGGACACTCCCAAACAACCCAGGCCACTGCCAAGGCTATCGGTAGCTCTCCACAAATTAATAGTTGAGGCCCTATTGCTGAAGACAGCACCTACATAACTCAGGAAACAGAAAAGTCAAGGTGGTCCCTTCTGAAAGCCTTCATCCCTACTGACTAGTATTCATGGTAATTCGCACGATACCGGAGGAGAGAGGTAAACACCAGTGCAGCTACAAACCCTGTGACCTACAGTGATGACCTCCTGTGTGATGTACTGGTACAATAGCGGTGCAAAACTTGTGGGAGGAACCAGCCAATGTCTGATTTGGCTTCGGGCCCACTCCATGGCATGGAGCCCATACCCAATACTGCTTGGGTGACCAAGAACCAGAGACTAGATAGCCAGAGATCTAGGGTAAAATCAAATATTACTGGTCTCAAAAAAGTTGTGGGGGGGCAGTAAAATAACTCCTAAGGATGTTCTGTTATACTTATAGATCAGTGCCTTACTGAGCCATCATCAGAGAAGCCTCCTCCTGCAGAAGATGGGAACACATACAAAGACCCACAACTGGACAATGTACAGAGAGTGAGAGACCTTGGAATACTCATTCCTAAGTGGGATGTTACCATCAAATCTCTACCCTCAGGGTTCAGGAAACACTGTGGAAAAGGAGGTGGAAAGATTGTAAGAGCCAATGGGGATGGAGGACACCAAGGAAACAAGGCCTTCTAGACACAACAGAGCTAACACACATAAGAAGTCACAGAGACTGTGGCAGCATGCACAGGGCCTGTACAGGTCTAAACCAGACAGGGTCCCAGTGCTAAGATGGAAAGTAGACCCAAACCCCCATCTCCAATTGACAAAGGCTCACAAAGGAAAAAAATAAGTTTTCTCCAATGGAGCCCCACTGGGAATACAAACCACATTTAAGGGCAGGCCCCATGTCTGGTAGTATATGACCAACAGAAAATGAACTCAGTGGTATTTTTGAAGGGATTTTTGTCTCATAATGCTTTGTCTGGGCATTTTTTACCTTAGAGGCTTTTGCTTATATATTATGGTTTCTGATTTTGTTTTTATGGGATTTCTGTGTAGGGGTGTGTGTTTCCCTGAGTCTGTATGTGTTTCTTGTGCTTTTATCTTTGGCTTTTTTTTCTGTTTATTTTGTCCTATTTTGGGAGTTTTGTTTTGTTTCTTGACTCTGTGTTTTGTAGTAAGAGAAAGAAAGAGTGTAGAGTGGGGTGGGTGAGGAGGATCTCATAGAAATTGGGGGGAGATAAATCATGATCAGAATATATTATATGAAAAAAAATCTACTTTCAACTAAAAAAAAAAGATTCCCATGATAAGTTGTTACAGATACAAATTATGTAACACCAGTTCATCATATCTGCGGTCACATCTTTTGCCATTGTGTCTCTCAAAAACACACTTGCAAAACAAATTTTAAACCATGAGTCTTTTTCACCTATCCCATTCCTCATCCGGCATTGGCTCCTTATACTCTACGGTATCCTTTCCTGTTGTTAAATTAGAATAACAATGCCACAGATCTTAGTAATGAACTTTCTTAAACTAAGATTTTTGTTGTTGTTTGTTTTGTGTGTTTTTTGGTTTGGGGGGTTTTGTTTTGTTTTGTTTTGGTCTCCATAGACCAGGCTGGCCTCGATTTCACCTTGAGTTCAAGATCCACCTGCCTCTACCTTCCAAGTGCTGGGATTAAAGGCATGTGTCACCACTGCCTGGCTAGTTCTTTTTAATCGTTTGATAAACAAACCATTTCATAGCAAATAAAACAAAGCAAGAAAAACCTATTAAAAGAACCTTCCTTTACACAATCCAGGGATCTCTATCAGGCAATGGACACATACATTTTCACAGAGGAGAGGTCAGGGTCATTCCAAGGGAAAGCAACAGAGACATTCTATTTCTCCACTGTTACTGCCAAGCTCCAAGACTATCTCCCATGGGAGAACATCTATCCACACCATCTACTTGAAATCATTTTTGGCTCTTTCCTAATACTGAAATGAGATCTATGTTCTTATCATTTTAATAGCTAATAGAGCCTTACATTGTTATCAAATAAAATGCAGAATTTTCTCAGTACTATATCATCATTAAATAACAAACTAGGCCGCCAGTAAGTATTTACTGACAGCCAAAGCAGGAGAATTTAGGGCTTTCTAACTAACTTTCAGGATCTCAGTGTGTGTGGTCAACTTTCAGAATTCTGCTTTTTGTTTACTTAGGCGAACCTGAAGGAGAGGCCATGGCAGTACAGAGAGGCCACGGCAGACATCAGGAGTGGCTCTTTCTCACCAGTGTCCTACTAGGTGGAGTAGCACATGGACAGGTGTAAGTAGTCTCTGAGTCTGACTTTACCTGAAGTCTTGTTTCATTTTATACTAGTTTTCACTGCATTCTATGGCTAGCAGCTATATATCCTAAGCAATACTCTGGAATATGCAATGCGATTGTTATTTAAAATATTCAAAGGCTGAAGAGTAAGGCAGATAGGTGACCTTGGTTAGGCTAAAGCATTTCCTTCCATGCCACTGCAGCCCTTCATACTAGGCCCTTCAGTATCCTAATGGGGGAAAAAATGTGGTTCTTGAAGCCAGACTTCGGGAAAACACAAAAATCTATCACAGGTGTTTTAGGAAGACTAGATGAAACCATTTTGAAAATGGGATAGCTCCTCTGCCTTCTATGCCTCCTCCCATCTTTCTGTACTCTGACTCCTTCTAACTTACCCTGCTCTGTCTCCTTTAGACAGTACATCTACATTCCAAAGCCTCCTATCCATTAAGAACCTGGAGATGTTTTCGACAGCTCCCCACCCCAAATCTGTAGTGAAGTTCTCAAGGTAGAACATTTCAGGTTGACAAGCCTCCTCTGTTCTCCTCCATCTCTCCTGATTAGTGTTCTGAGAAAGAAAATGAATTCATTTCTCTTTGGCCACATGTAGAACTGTAAACTAGATAGACATAGATGACAAATGTTGCTATAATTTAATTGTTTCTCTAAGTTTAAAATGTCATTATAATACATCGTGTATTAAGAACATAAAGCTATTTGTTAGAATCCCTTTAACTCTTAGACGATAAAACATTAACACACTGTATCATGAGACCTAGTGTTTAAGAAACTCTTACACATACAACACATATGCCCTAGGTGTGAATTCAAACACTGTCCTGTTTTGTAGCAATAGCATAACCCCCACCCCGTAGTCATATTTTTAGTGTCCCATTTTCTGATGCCTTCAGATACCAATAATTTACTGACTTTGAGAGAACTGCCAAAAAAGAAAACCCAAGAAACAAAACCTAAACGAGAGAGAGAGAGAGAGAGAGAGAGAGAGAGAGAGAGAGAGAATTGCCGATTGCCGTAGTTCTTACTAAAGACAGATAGCAACCACACCCCCTGAACACAGGCTCAGAGCCACACTCTTGTCCTGGTTCTTCACCAGGTTCTCACATTACCCCCAGACCTTGTCCCAGAAGGCAAAGTACCTGACAACTAGAGGTGTCTCCTATGCCCCAGAGCACACTGGGATTATTCGGAATAGCCAATCATGAGCAGGCTTGCCCAACTAACCTTTACTAAGGAAACAGCAATAAAGGTGACTGCCTGTTCTTCCTATTTCCTCGACATCCTGACAAAGGCCAATGCTACACCACCAGGCCCTCTGTGCAGACCTGCTAGGCTAAACTTCTTCCTCTGTGAGTCACGTCTGGGTCTATGTGTCTAACTACATCCAGGTCATTTGGAAAAGTCCGACACTGTACTGACCGAGTTATCTGGGCTGCTTCTGAGTTCACCTTAAAGCAACCCATATATAACTATTTAGTTTTAAGAAGATTTTTATTTGTAAATGTATTATTGAAGTATTATTGCTAATTTTACAGGGTCTACAAGATTTTTTTTTTTTTCAGTTTTTTTGAGACAGGGTTTCTCCGTGTAGTTTTGGTGCCTGTCCTGGATCTCACTCTGTAGACCAGCCTCGAACTCAAAGAGATCCACCTGCCTCTGCCTCCCAAGTGCTGGGATTAAAGGTGTGTGCCACCACCACTCCCCAGTGATTAAATATATTTTTTAAGAAAGAATGATAACACAATTCTTTGAAAGTATTTTGAAATGAACTATAAAAATCCCTAAATGTCTAGATACTACAACTTACCTAAAAAAAATAATTTTCCCTCTTTAGATTAGAAATGATCTCAGAAACCTTTATAAACTTAAATGGAAAATCATTTCTTTTAAAACTTAGTTGTTCATTTATATCCAGTGGCTCAAACTTAACATTTACTTGTAGAAGATGCTACTAATACATATGATCCTTTACATAACTGGCTGTTCTTTCCTTGTCCCATGGAATTAATTTTATGCCTTTTCTTTTCCTTTTTTATTACATGTAGCTCAGGCTGGATTCTAAACATTGACTTAGTAAAATAAGCTTCACATGCACATGTGAATGGGTATGTATATGCTCAAGCATAGGTCCATGTACATATATCTACCTATGTCTATCTGAATTAAGATCTCTCTCTTCAGACCCAGATATAATTGGATAAAACTTAGGTCAGTCAATGACAAATGGAAAATTAAGCATTAGAATCTTATCTCCTCATCTTTAAGATAAAGACATTTTTATGGAATTTTGGTAAAAAGCTAATGAGCAACTGTCTATATCTACTTCTTAGCACCTAGCAAAGACTGAGGGCTCTGTGAACAGGGTTGGGTCAGGTCACAGAAACTCTGAACTAGGGCTGTTTGAGGGGGTTTTGTTTTTGTTTGTTGTTGTAGTAGTTTTAATTGTTCTCTGGTTTCCAGAATTCTTTCACACATGACTTCACCATCCCTTCACAGATGCCTTTGAGGTAAATGACACCAGGTATCAGATCACTTGACCTGAAGTTCAACCTCAGCCTGCTGCCTTGGATATCTGCTCATAGAGTCAAGACAATAAAACTGAGCAACCACTGAGCTGGGAGAGTGTGTGAGGACTCTTCTACCTTTGAGATAAGAAGGCATGTTCCTACAAGTACCTGTAAACTAATGGTGAGTCTTGAATGTGTAGAAAGACAGCAGAACATAGTTCAGAATATATTCTGGAGTAGGCAATTTAGCTATTCCCCTTGAACAGCTTCATTATCTAGGCAATCACACATCTTCTAAATCACAATAAGCTCTTGTAAAAACAGGGCTAATAACTCAGTGTTTAATGATATTACTTGCATAATAATAATATATTTATTGAAATTCCATACAATTATTCTCATACTGCATAGAATAAGTGCTTATCATGGAAGCTGTTTCTACCATTGAAAACTTAGAGAATAAAACAATGAATTTTTTCCCTAATATAAGCAGATGCAGGGTTAGTCAGCACTACACTCACTCACTTCACAAGGAAATAGGAGGCATGAAGATGCTAGGCCCAGATCACAAAGAACTCAGTGGAGGTGTTGGATTCCTTCCCTAAGACCAACCCTTCTCTAGAGAAATTTCTGTGGTTCTTTCATTTAACTTAAAAGGGAAAAAAAAGGAAAAAGAAAAATCTTCCACTTGAGGAATTCCCTTGTAGAATTTCATGGTTTTGCCCCATACTCTCTTGGGTCTAGAAAATGACTTTGTGTTCCTATGTTTAATATTCTGAGCCTCTGATAAAGATGGATTTTTGTTGAGTTTAAGGCCCACACAGGTTCCAATTTAGAACCAACCCTAAATCTTTTGTGGCTTTCAGTTAGTCTTGGCAGAACACTTTCATGGTGGGAGGATTCTTAATGGGTTTCTTTAAAGAGATTCTTTAAAGAGTTCATTTAGGCTCAAACCAAAGTAAACTAAGCATTCTATTCCCATGGATTTTAGAGACAAGGGTTAGAATCCAGGAGAAATGTGGTAAGCAGAGCCTGCTGAGAACAGAGCTGATACTAGAGGCCATGAGACTGTAGCAAGTCTATGGAGTTGTTAAAGAGACTTTCTCACAAAAGCTTTTTTAAAGCAACTTTTACTCCTTTCTAGTTCCCACATCTTACAGATGTCAGAATGCACCCATACATGAACCCGCTTGCATCTGTACAATGCCAAAAGGTCACTCTGAGCAAAATCAATCCTAGGAACATGAAATCATAAAATGAACTTCTGCTATGAGAGAACAGCTATACATTTTTCTTAAGATGGCAGTGCAAATTAAAATTCTAACATAGACTAAAGAACCGCACTTTCCAAACATTGTTCACTACTAGGCCCTCAACAACTCCCTGGAATTGTTGTCTTACTAAACAAGCATCTACCTGAGGTTGGGGGAAGACAACAATGTTTTTCTCTGATGCTTTCTCCTCTTCTTCACAGTTTTGATGTTATTTATTGTGTTTGAAAATGTATATATTTGGCAGTTTTTCATCTTCTGAATTATAAGAAGTTGATATTCTGTTCTTAATTTTTTCTTCTAAATAGTTAAAAGAATTCATCCAAATGTGACTTTTTATTGAATGAACTCATGTTTCAAATATAGTTTAAAAGTTAAAAATAAATGTTTACATTGATAAGATTTTGATATTATGAATATTATAAACAATAATTTTATAAAAATTGAGCAAATTTTTATGTTTACCTTATTATTCCCATCAAATAGTAATTATTTTTAATGTTTTCTTAAAATAGCAACTTTTATATTAAGACCAAGTCAGATTTACTTTAGCTATTTTAAATTGTTTAAAAGTTGCTTTGTCTTCAGAATTACTAACTTTTGACATCAAATATTTTAGCTTTTACTATTATAATGATAGACAGACAGACAGATAGATATAGATAGACTAACTGAAATTAAAATGATACTACCTCAGAAAATAGGTTGGTAGTCCTTCAAGAAATTTACCTGGAAGAAATGAGAGCACATACACTCAGATTGCACTTCCATGCCCCCTGCAGCATCACTCAGAAAAGCCAAGATATGGAGTCAACATCAACTAAATGTCTCTCAGTGCCTAAATAGATAAAGATGTGAGTAGATAGATAGATGACAGATAGAGATGTGAACGAATATATATATATATATATATATATATATGCCATAGAATACTATTCAGCCATAAAAAGAATAAAATATTATCAATTACATGGAAATACATTAAGTGAACTTGAAAAACACATTATGTGAAATAAGTCAAAGACAAAAAGGCAGACACTACATGATCTCATTCATATGTAGGATATAATATCACATAGACATTGAAAATAGAACAGCAGCTATGAGAGACCAGAGCAGTGGGGATATTAGGAGATTAACCAGTGGGTATAAGAGATATTTGATTGGAAGAATAAGTTCTGAGGTTCTATGGCATAGCAGAGTGAATATAATTGACAACAATTAATTTTGTTATCTCTAAATAGTTACAAGAGAAGATTTAAGAGTGTACTTACCTTAAAAAAAAAATCAAAATTTTAGGAGACAAATGTGCTAATTCATGTTGATCATAATTGAATATATATGTGAATCAAAATGTCACATTATATCACAAAAGTACCTACAAACATTTATCAGCTAAAGGCATAAAAAATAATATTTAGCTACTGAATAGCTAAACAAAAACATTTAGAGCAACATTTTAAAAGATTTTTATTGGTATATGTTAAGAATATATAATAATTGGTTTTACTATGACATTTTCATACATGTATAAAATGTATTTTGATCATGTTCACTCCATTACTCTCAATTAGTCTACATCCACTCCCACTAAAACCCTTCCTCTTCTCAAATTGCCCCCTCTACTTTCATGTCTTATTTATTTATTTATTTATTTATTTACTTTATTTTTTTTTATTTTTTTATTGTGACCCAGTGACTTTCATTGGGGTTGTTTACAGGAGTATGAGTGAGAGATTATTTTGAGAATGGTCAACTTACCAGTGACTACATCAATGAAGAAAATGTCTCTCCATGAATCAACAACCTATAGATCCTCAGGGATGTGTAGGCTTCATAAAACCCTCCCCCATAGCAACAAATTCCCTCATGATGAAATGTTGACAGGTCCAAACTTATAAAGGTCTACAGTCCACATAGACTACAGCTTAGACAGTCTACAGCCACTAAGAGCTCAAAAGCCCTGCCCAGGAGAAAGAATTCCATAGCACTCCACCCCTTTCTCCAGATCTTGCATTTGTTTCAGCCCATCCTCCTTGATGTTCCCTGGGCCTTACTAATATCACAGTCTCGTTTGCAGCTGAGCATTCAACAATCACTATTGTCAGAAGTTTGACCAGCCGTGAGCCTCTACAGAAACTGTCATTTACTACAAAAAGATACTTCAATAACAAAAACTGTCAGCAGCCCTAACCTATAGGCATAAACATACATATTGAGAAAGCAAATTTGACAAGAACATTGTCCATGTAGCAGTGTAACAGTTGTAGTAGCTTCCCGACCAAGGCCGATATCCTAACCAGCCCCTGGCTTTTGACTAGGTTTACAGAACCAGACACAAATCCTCACAAAGTAACTGGTTACTCCCAAACAGTGACACTGCTATATCACCAGTGAGGACATCTTGCCAAGCAGCTGAGTATTCAAATATTTTAAAAAGAAATAACACTGCTTTTCTATAAATTAAGGAAGTGTCTACACACTTATTCTTCAAAAAAGGGAATGTCAAATTCTTTCATAAGAATTTTATAAGAATTCTTTTTATATTTTTTGACAAAAATAACTAGAGGGAAAAATATAGATAAATCTTCATTCTTTTGGTGCAAAATATCTAGACAAAATAATAATAAATCAAGCTGATCAGATACAAAAAGAATAACATAAAGAATAAAGGGATAAATAAACCTTCAAGAGAAATTGCTCTAGATTTCTCTTTCTGTCAATATGCTGAAAGCAACATCTTTCCTTTGTTGTGCCTCTAGCAACCACCTCTCAGAGAACATGATGAAAGACAGTAGGAAGATAGCCAAATCTTGGAACTCCCAAATAAAGAGCTGAAGAAGGCTAACCTGACTCTAAAGGCATGAGGCAGGAAGCAAGTCATCACACCACCAACCCATTAAAGCTCAGACTGTACTGAAGAAGCAGGGGTACTGATTGATTGGCCACATGGCTCCCCAACCAGAAATAGATCTCCAGGGTGAAATGCAAAGACTGTGGGGCCCTTGACCACCCTGAAAGAAGCAGGAATTACCTTGTCAAGTGCTGGCATGGGAACATGGTCCTACATTTTCTGAGTCCAAAGAAGAAAACCCAGGATTCACAGAAGATCCAGAATCCTCACAACTCAGAGCTCCTAAGATAGGTAGTGAGACAGATAGATCAAAGACAAGAGCAAGAAAAACAGTAGAAGTCTTTCCTAACACCAAAAAAAGGGAACAGCAAAGCCATATGAATGTGGCTGAACTCTTTATCAGGATCATCTAGGCAAGTCGCTGTCCATTCACATAAACAGGAAGAAATGGTTCTAGATTGTATTCAAACTAGTTTGCCACCCATCAGGAAATCTGGCAGCAGACCCATGTCCCCTGCAGTACCTCCTATTCAGATCCCTGAAGTGACTCCTTATCTCCATGGCCATATAAAGAATATGACTGCCATGGGTGTCCTCAAGCCACTGTGAGAAGTAACTATGACCAAACCCCTGCTGTTGAGAACCTGATAGGTCAACATTTAGAAGGTCAGTCTCAACAAGTTCTCAATGCTGCCTCCAGAACACTTACTGTGAAGTATTCAACCCTCAATTACCAGCTTAGTACCCCAATGACAGCAAAACAGGTCTGACTGTGTTTTGTACTTCCTACAGAAGGAAAGTCCCTGAACTCAACATCTAGGCACCAGGCAAGACACATTTCCAGGTTTCCCACATGGTGTTGACAGAACCCTCCAAAGAAATAGAAACTGAGCTCATTCCACATCTCTGAAGAGAACCCTGGAAGGCATGGTTTGAAGGCTCTCTGGACTGACTGTAGAGCCTCCTTGCAGTACCGGTAAGCTTTGACCAAAACAGTCATCCCAAACGATCAGGAAAATTCTAGCCCAGGCTCCGAGCATTGAGCAATAGCTACCATACAACATAGTGCATCTGAACTCTGCCTAGCCATTCACTGAGTCTTGTCATGTGTTATCTATCCAGTCATATTCCAGACCAGCCATTCACAATGGTCTTCACCAGACTAGACAATGACTCCTAAAACTCCTGGTTCCTGCCAACTTGCCTGACCCATCTTCCTGAGAAACAAACACCTTCTTCTGGGAGTCCTTCCTTTCCAAAGAAATCTGAACAACCATACTCCCAGTTCTCTATGAGTGACCTCTATCAGGACCTTCAAGTCTCCTCCTTTTCAGAGAATAAGTGGGAGTGGGGAATCACATGGAAGGGTGACTCAGTCTCCAGGCTCAAGAAACTTTCAAGGGAAGAGCAGGGGGAGGAGGCTGGGCATGTTGATGCAGATCCTCCCAAGCTGAGGAGTATTTGCGATGGTGGACCACTACTGACTGCTGACAACAGACACTGACTATTTGAATACTTGAATCTTAAATTTCACTTGAAAGGGAAACTATTTAACTTCCACATAAGGGAATTTGCATAAGTTAATAAGAATTTGAGCCAACAATTGTGTGTACTCTAATATTGTGTAAACAGGTACTGTAAAGTGTGAGCCTGTGTTTGTTATTCAAATGACTGCACTAATGGAAATGCCTGTTGAACTACAGGATTCATATCCTTAGTGGTGAACTACATAAAGAAAACATGTCTCACAAACAACAATAAAAGACATTGTACCCATAAACTATAGACAATTTATTCCATTTATATTTTACCTATTACATGTGGTGTGTGTGTGTGTGAGAGAGAGAGAGAGAGAGAGAGAGAGAGAGAGAGAGAGAGAGAGAGAGAGAGAGAGAGAGAGAGAGAGTTGGCACACACATGCCATGGCAGGAGCATGGAAGTCAGAGGATGACTTCCAGAAGTTGGTTCTTTCCTTCCACTGTGGAATCTGGGGATCAAATTCACATTGTTAGATTTCAGTGGAAGCACTTTTATTGCAGAGCCATCTTGTTGGCCCTTTACAGTTCTTATGTAGCAGTTAATAAAGCAGATCTCCAATGTTCTCACCACACACACAAACACAAACTGTGAAGTGACAGATGGGTTAGCTAACATGATTGCAGTCACTTTGCAATGTATATGTTCATGTTTATGTATCATGTCAAGTACATGTAATTGTATTTGTCAATTATATTTCAATAAACCCAGAAATTCTAAATAAATTCATTAAAGTTTCTGAAATTAGGAATTCAAAGACAAAAACTGAACATTCAGACTGAGATGGAAATATGAAAATTTGATTCCCCACAAATAGAGTAGACTAATGGTCATTATACGCTAGGGAGCCCCAGCTGAGGTAGGGAAGTGTTGGGAAATACTATTTTAAGGTATGTTACATTTGTTTATGTTGCATTTGTTTAACTCTGTGAAGCTATGTTACTATGCCTATATAAAACACATGATGGTCTAATAAAGAGCTGATGGCCAATAGAAAGGCAGAAAAAAGAATAGTTGGGGCTGGCAGGCAGAGAGAATTAATAGAAGGAGAAATCTGGGAGAGGCAGGATCTAGGAGCCAGAGGAGGAGGACATTGGGAACCAGCCACTCAGCTACACAACCAGCAACAGAGTAAGAAAGAAAGGTCTACAAAAACAGAGAAAGGTAAAAACCCATAGGCAAAAGACAGGCGGTCTAATTTAAAGTTAAGAAAAGCTGACAAGAAACAAGCCAAGCTAAGGCCAGGCATTCATAATTAAGAACAAGCCTCCGTGTGTGATTTACTTGGGAGCTGGGTGGCGGGCACCAAAGAGACAAAGAGTAAGAAAACAATCAACAGGAAGAAAGAGACTGAGTGAAAGATACCAAATACAGAAAAGAGTAAGTTCTAGTGGTTCAGTCTCAAAGAAAGGTAGATCTAGCTTATAACAATTTATTTTGTATCTCAAAACAACTATAAGTCAGAGGGTTCCCAACACAAAGAAATGTTAATGACCCTAATTTTATCATGAATTGTAGCAGGACTCTTAGAAGGTCTTATTAATAAAATCAAACCTGAGGCCAGTTATTGGGGTGAAATGCTGGAAGATCAGAGAGACAGAACGGCCACTATATTAAACACAATACCACCACATTTCCTCTCTTTTTGTCTAAAATTAAAAGAAGCTTATAACTAATACAAGGAAAATTATATCCAATTAGTATATACAATATACACAGTCAAGATTATATTAACAATGTCTAGTCCATTAACATTTGACAGATTGAGACAAAAAACTCCATTATATATATTAACAATGTCCAGTCTAGTAACATTTGATAAACTCAGATAAAAAATTTTCATTACTTATCCTATTTAAAACAAGTAGTTCCTTTTTAAAAGTAGATTCAAAAATTGACCTTTTTATCTTAACATTCATATTTTCATAAAAGTTTCAATAATCTACCTTTTGTCATTTTTATATCTTCCCCTTTTTCTTTTCAGTGTAGATTCAGTGATCTACCCATTTATCCTATTATTTCTTTATCTTTTTTCTCAGTAGATTCGATGATCTATCTCATATCTATATTCTCTTTTTATTTTTGTTTTCTAGGGGTGAAGATATCTTTAGGGACTCTTGAAAAGAAAATTTTTGGGTTAATTGTCAAGTCCTGTATCATTTGTTCAGTCTCTGCACATTGAGAAAGTACAAGGCTTGTTTCAAATCCTTGTTCAAGTAGTCTGTCAGGCTGGATCATCTCAGCTAACCATCTCAAAATTGTCCTGAGCAGTTTGTAGTCCAACGTCGATCTTTCAGTGGTGTTAATCAGCTTAATGGCTTTACCATAGTCCTTGTGGAATCATCATTGTGGAGTCCTGTCATCTTTTTGAAGATTTCAAAGTCACTGTTAGGCATGGTCGTGGTTCCCTGCAGACGTGTGTGTGTGTGTGTGTGTGTGTGTGTGTGTGTGTGTGTGTGTGTGTCCTCTGTGGTTTGGAGCAATCACAGCCTGATAAATGTCTGTCTCTCAGAACCACGAATGTTCTTCCCTAGAAGAGAAAATCTTCACAGCAATTTCTCCCCACCATTTGTCTTGCCAAACTTTTCCAAACTGACCTTTGCAATGCTTTCTGGTAACATAATGGTCCTGATAATTCTTCTCTGAACAAGCAGCAGTAAACCCTTCGTCCCAGGTAGCAGCATCACCAACATGATGAGAAACAGCCAGCAACTCGGAACAGCAGTCACTGCCTCCATGGTCCCACCACCGTTTGTCACTGGGTCCCGGCCGCAGCTTCTCCTTAGCAAGCCTCCTAGGCCAGCCTCAAATTCGGGATCCTCCTGCCTCTGCCTCCTTCAGCAAATCCTACCGGCATGCGCTACCACAACCGGCCAAGTGTAGCTTAGGCCTGAACTGGGGCACACAAGGCCACAGACAAGCAGCTTTTTCATGAATTTGTACCACGAACATTGGGCGCCAGACATAGCAGGAATCTTAGAAGGTCTTATTAATAAAATCAAACCTGAGGCCAGTTATTGGGATGGAATGCTGGAAAATCAGAGAGACAGAACAAGCCACAGCTAACCTCACCTGGCCAACTTCTCAGCTGGTCCTGGTTAAGCATTTGGCCTGGTTAAGCATTCAGGCTCTCGAGAAGCAGTTCAGCTGAGACCCATTTGGATGAGGACACAGAAGCTTCCAGTCTGAGGAAACAAGACCAGTTCCTCATGCTGTGTTGACCCCCCAACCATAAAATTATTTTCATTGCTCCTTCATGACTGTAATTTTGATACTGTTATGAATCATAATGTAAATATATGATATGCAGGATGTATTTTCATCATTACAAATTAAACATAATTTAAGCACAATGATTAATCACAAAACAATATGTAATTATATATTATGAAATACTTATTTCTAATTACAAATAAATGAAATTTTGTCTTGAAGCATGATGTAGCATGGTAACAGTCATAATATAACAACAGCAAACCACATTGCTACATTTTGTGACAGTATGTGTAAAAAGCCAATGTCAGTAAAGGTTGAATTTGCTGCTTTCTCACCAGACCAGAAATTCTTGAGACAGTCTTTGCAAGAGTACAATGAAGATCCTCTTCCACAACAAGTCTACTTCTGTATTTAGACTTGACAACCAGCAAGCTGGAAAACCCTGTTTCACAAAGATATGTTGTTGTAAAAGGAAGAAGGCGCAACACAGTCTCAGACAGAACAGGATATGACTGCAAACACTTGATCCAGATTTTGTAACTGGCATTGTAAAGAAATCAGTTCTTGCTGCATTGCTGTTAGTAAGTTCAATGAACTCCTCTTGTGCTGTCTCAGGAACATCTTCAACTTTGACTGTGAATGGGCTTCTGAGAAGTGCAAATGGAGTGTCCGGTAGATCTGGAAAATACAATGAAATTTCTGCAAGCATGTGCAAGTGTTCTTCCACAGAAATTATCATCCTGATCCTTTTGTCGGATTCAATGTCATGTTCCTCAAAAAAAGCAGATAAGGTAGGCAACATGTGACTTCTATTATCATCCAATTTGTTTTTGTTTTTTCCAAAGCTGAAGTTTCATTTGGAATGATTGGATCTTTCAGACAAATAAAGGCCTGTTGCATTTTGTTCTCACAGTGATAAATTTAACTCATTCAAGATAACAAAGATATCAACCAAGTGAGCTGTTTTCTGAAATTGACTTTCATCAATGAAAAGAGCTGCAAACTGTGGTCTTGCTTTCTGATTTAAAAAAAAAAAAACATTTTGAGTTCATCACAAAGCTCAAAAACACATTCTAAAACTTTTCCTCTTGACAACCATCTCTCTTCAGTGTGAAAAAGCAGAGCTTTGTTTGTGTATTCACCTTGTAGCACAGTTGAGAAAACAGTGACTGTTTAAAGCGTTTGCCTTTACAAAATTGACAAAATTCATGCTTTCCATGACTTCTTGTAACTCTTGTGGCATTGTCTTCATTGCTAATGTTTGCCGATGAATCATACAGTGAGTTCAGATGACTTTTGGTGACTCATTCAGTACCAAAAGTTGAAATCCAGATCGACATCCTAGCATTGCCAGAGTACCATCTGTGTAAACACCACAAACTTTTCCCAAGAGATCTTATGCTCTTTTAGAAATGAACCAACTGTGTCAAACATATCACATGCAATGGTTGTTGTTTCAAGAAGTTTACAAAACAGTTGTTGCCATTAATGTTGCCATTATTAATGTACCTCACATAAACCAGTAATCATGGACAGTTTACAGTGTCTGTAGATTCATCAAGATGGATACTAAATATAGAATAGAGCAGATTTAATTTCCTGGATTCCTTGATCAAGAATATCAGCAGTCATATCATATATTCTTCTGCAGACAGTGTCAGTAGATAAGGAAATTACACTCTAGTGTGTGACAAACCTGTCTCTGATCATAACTTGAACAATGTCTTTGTCCACTGACAACAGCAAATCCTCCGCAATGGTGTGAGGTTTCATAGCCCTGGTGATTCTGAGTGCCTCCAAATGTGAGGCTTCAATGGATGCTAGGTCTTGTTTGTGGTACTTGCTACCAGCGTGAAGTCTGGCTTTCTTGAGTCCATCAGCTTTGCTTCTAAAATAGCTGGTATCTTTGCCAGCAAAGCTTGAATGCTGTTATCAAAATTATGTTTTAGTTTGTTAAGCTTCATAGATTCAGCTGATAGAACTTCACAACAAATTCTCAATTCCTGCTAGAATTATTGAGGTAAAACCATACTGTAAAAAAAAATCCTCACTATACTTTCTTTCCTTAACATTCTTCTCTACATGACCCATTGTCATGGAATGGTTTTCCAATGAAAATAATATATAACAATAGTTTTTATAATACAAAAGATGATAAATGGCATAGTTCAGTCAATACAGTCATTAAGTTCTCTATGATTTACCAATCTCTGTGTCATTTTGTTTTTTTGTTTTTTACATACCTGTTACTATCACAAGGGGGCAGTATTCACATCAACCACAGCTGAATATAAAAAGATTGATCAGCATACAGATTAAGTTCCCATGGTACAGATATATACATTTGCAGTAGTTGTGGTTTTATGGTACGTGATTTTACATTTACCCAGTAATTATAATTCATGAAGTGTCATTTTTCCTTCCAATATTGCTACTCTCAACACAGTAGCTGCTCTCTACACATGTGTGACTAGTCTACATAAGTACATTATGGTGCCAACTCTGTCACAAACACCTGTATTTGTTTGGGGTGTATGTGATAGGGCCAGCACAATGACGTTATCACATGGGGTACTCATATGTAAGCATATCTGCATATGGCTAGAACTGCCTAGAGATGGATAGAGGAGCAGTGTCTCAGTTCCTAAGACCAATGGAAATGTGTGTTTTCCCATGTTCTTAGGAGACACCTGTAAAAGAGTCATAAGCCACAGATCGAGAATTGCTGCTCTAAATACATGCATAATGGATTAAATAGGAACTCGACACTTGCTCCTGAACAGCATTCATTTCACATGGTTAATAGGCACACACACACACAGTGGCTATATACTGGAGGAGGCAAAAATTGATGTCAGAATACGGTCAGATGAATGACCCATGATGAACAATGTCTTGGGGAACTGTGAAAGAGGTTCCAGGGGGAAAAAGCAGAGAGCCTTTTATCTCAGGTGCATTTACTCCCTGAATTGTTCTTGGATGTGATTTCATGCCTCCTGTGACAAACATTAATATTCAATTTATAAGACATGTTTATTCTTGTTGGATGTTACAACACAGCTCTAGAACTCAATCTTCAGTGTACCCTGAATCTGGGTATGGCCTCTGCCTTGCTTTCATGCCTTCCCACATATAATCTATAGTACATGCCAGGTATTGTGTTTAAATAGGTCTGTTCTGAGAAAGTTCTAGGAAAGAGCTGTTAATATTTAGTATGTGCTTACTGACACTTATTTACATGTTTTTATCATATTTTTACTAAACTCAAACAACCTTCCTTAGATCATTGCTCTCTTTTACTCATGTATAAAAGTACACTAAAACTGAAGTAAGGTTATCTACAGCATTAGACTGTAGTCCACCCCAGAAAGAGATCCTCAGATCCTAGGTCCAGCAGACAAGATCTACACAAGCTGGCCGAAAGTCTACAAATTGCCTCCATGATTACAGAACATCCTATTGCACAGATAGATGACTCTAGGAGGGATAAACTTAGCCATAATATATCTCTTCTCTATGATTTTATCAGAATATAAAAGTAAATCCAATTATTTCTTCCACACACAAAACTATTAAGAGTATATCTGTAGATTGGCACTTTTTGATTACCACATCTCAGTTTGTAAGCCAAATAGATTCACACTGATGCTCATGCTAAGTCAGCTTGTACAGTTTAGCTGAAAGTTGCCTTCCATGACCAAAAACCATCCTTCTCTCCAGACTCTCATTGTCACCTTTTATGCCAGTTCCTACAGTTTAATTATTGAATTCTTATTTTTTACTCTTTCCTCTTCCCGTGAATTTATATCCTGCCAATCTTCCTTTAGTCTGTCTTGCTCCAAAATATCTATCTTGCCACCACAAACTCAATCATACTGAGTCTGCCTGGCTCTGTCTTGCCCAAGTCCTGGTCTACTATAACATGGGGTTAATTCTATGATATACAGAAAACCAGTTTCTTCCTGCTCTCAGAGAATTATAATAGTTGCCATAAAGATTTGGTTCAATGCCTAGAACAACTTTATCTACCTAATGACTGAACTCATTTCTCTGCTGAGGGACAGTTCACCGTGCATTCCTGAAACTGCCACTGTTCTTCCTCTGGGCATCTTTTCTTGGCAACAGTCATAGCCATCCTCACAGAATTTACCTCAGGTCATCCTAATCTGCAAGTGAAAGAAAGCATTTGAGGCCATGGTGTTCTTCCTCAGAATTCTCAGATGCTAGATTAGTTACTCTTTATACTATTCACACACAACTTCCTCTCTTACCAGATCATTAATCATGATTCTCTACACAAAGAGAAAAAGTGCATGTGTGTGTGTGTGTGTGTGTGTGTGTGTGTGTGTGTGTAGAAGGAAGTCAGGTAGTTAGTTGTCTTGGGTAGGAGTTGAAACGGGGTCACACTCTGCAGTCCAAGCTGGCCTAGAACTCTGTAGATCGGGCTAGGCTTGAACTCGTCCTAAAAATTGAAGCTGTTACACTTCCTAATTTGTCCTTTAACAGCAAAACCAGCAATACCACAAGAAAACAAAATGGGTCAATGTTCCCTATGAATACTTCCTACAGCTTGGATCTGAAGTTCCCCCAGAGGCCATGTGTCAAAGACCTGGTGACCACCAAGGTGGGGGTCAAGGACCATCTTGCATATTATTGGAAGTAAATAAGGTCAAATAGTTCATAACCTTGAAGGGGTCACTGGGACTCCAACCTCCTCCTCCTCCTCCTTCATTCTCCTCATCCTCCTCATCCTCATCCTCCTCATCCTCATCCTCCTCATCCTCCTTCATCCTCCCTCCCCTTTCCCTATTCCTTCTCTCAACCCCTTTGTTGCCTCCTCTTCTCTCTCTCTCTTTCCTCAAAACCATGAGAAGTAACTTTGCTACATCATACATCCCCAACATTCTGCCTTTCCACAGGACTGAAATCAACACAGCCAACTGATCATGGACTGAAGCTTCTGACATTTTAAGAAAGTATATATCTTTTGTCCTTATAACTTATTTATGCTACATCTATTAGAAGCTAATGCGGTACTTATGCAAAAAAATTCTCCAAAATAGTAGCAAAATGTAATCAACATATGAAAATGGTTAAATTCTATGAGTGAAATTTAATGCCTAGGTTATAAGCATACTTCAACATAGAAACCAAACAATGTGACAAACAGCATTAACGATCAAGAAACACACAATTATATTAATTGATACAGAAATAGTACTTAATAAAGTTCAATACCATTTTGTAATTTTAAAAACAGTCAACCAAGTTGGAGTAAAAGCATTTCTCCAAAAAAAAAAAAATATATATGCAACGGCCAGTAAGTGTTTGACAGTCCCTCAGAATCACTATTTAGAAGGGAAATGAAAAACACAATGAGACCACACTTCATACCTTTTAGGAATACATTTACCAGTACCAAAGCATGACAGGTGTCAATGAGGATATAAAGAAATGGGAACATCTGTGTGTTGCTTCTGCGCATGTAAAGCGACACTATCTCCACCAGAATAAGAATGGCAAATCTTCAAAAACATAAATATGTTCCAACTATTCTGTTTACAGATTCATGAAGCAAAGTGAAAGATCATTCAAATAGAAACTTAAATGAAAATGTCTACAGCAGTATTATTCATAAGAGCCCAGAGGTGGAATAAGCACACAGAGTAATAATTCAGTCACAAAGGGAATTCAATTCTGATAAAGAGCTGAACCATGAAACACGCTAAGTGAAAAAAGCCAAACATAAAAAGAATCAGATCCCCTTCTTTGAGATGATTTAAAGAGGCAAAGTCATGGAAGCCGAAGGTATAGTAGAGCTTATCAAAAACTGGACAGAGGAAGAGTTATTACTTAGTGGATACACAATTCATTTGGGGAGGATAAGCCTCATTTTCAGATAGCTAGTTATGCTGGTTATACAACATTCCATAGGAACCTGATGTCACTGACCTTGAACTCTGCACTTAAAATGCTTAAAATGTGAAGATTATATTATGTATATTTTGACACAACCAAAAGATTTAAATTTCTGCATTTCTATTAATGTCTCCCATAACACCTAGCAGCTGATTCAGGGACACACTGAGTTATAAGACTATTGTATTGTTGGGGAAGATGATATTGTAAGCTTCTCTGAAAAAGAAACATCTTTTGGATACTTGTAACTAATAACTGGTTCATCATAGAAACTCATATTTTGCAAGTAATTTATAAAGGAATAAGTAAGACATACAATATAGCAAGGTAATAGATTTGTAAGGTAGGTCAAATGTTGTCCACCATAATACAAATATGAACCAACAGCAAACACAGGACATCCTAGGGAGCAGTGATAAAGCAGTATAATCGGTGCCTCACAGGGACTGTTACTAATGCCTATTCTGTCAATGTGCTGCTGATGTACTAGAGAAATTTATTTATTCAGCTATTTTAAAAAGTATTCCGGAACCAAACAACAGAAACTAGGTGTGCAGTCATTGAAGATTGTTTCCAAAGAGTAAACATTTCACTCAGTGGATTCTCTTTGCTCATGTTGTTTCCAAGAGCAAAGTCGTGTGAAGAACACCATGTTCTTTGCATGGAAATTCATCACTGATTATATCAGACATTACAGCTGTCTGACCAGAATACAAGGTTGGCTAAGCACAATCACTAAAGAGAAGTTATTTGTTGAAGAGAAAGCCACACATGAGTTTTGTGTAAATGGACAACGGATCATGCTCTTACCAAGGTAAGATTTAATATGACTTCTTGTTATGAATGTGTGGGTTTTATTATAATAATAATTAGTTTTATAACACATAAATGATATTTACCAACTACTTTATGATTTTTGTTTCATCACTTTTCTTATGTATATATTAAATTAGAGATACTATAAAGTCACTATGGCAAGTGTCAGTATCTATTTTACTCACTATTGTGAATGACTGCATTTGTCTCACACCTCTTTCTTGGTGCTGCATCCCTTTCTAACTCATTAGGACACAATAATTCATTAAGATTCCCACTATCTGAAAGCATATTAGCACTGCCATATGCTTTGGTACCATTTAATTAATTAATGGTAATTCCACTTTACAAGTTACACCTATATCTTTAGTATCATCTCAGTACAGGATGATATCTATATGTCCTAACAAATGAGTCTGATCATGAGCATATTTCATCAGTAGTGAAATAGTAATTTATGGACACAGTGGTGATCTTAAGGCAAGTATCACCCAGTGGAAGAATATGTTGTGCTTAATGCAGGTCTAATGATGAATAGGTTTTCAAAATATTCTAATTTTTATTACTATAAATCTACCTATGGTGGAATATCTAACTTGGTAGTTGGTGAAACAGAAAACTACTTCCTTAGACTGCTGGATACCAAAAAAAATTCCACATTTTATAGAGAACCTAAACATCAGGTAGCTTCAAGGATTCCCCACCTAAAATCAAATCAGTGGCAGAATAGAAATGAAATCCAATATTTGCACAACAGTACATTTTCCATTTTTACTTTCCTTGTTTCATTCCAATTCTAAAATTTCCATTAACTCCAACTCTCAGCTAAGAATGAAGTGAAGGATTCACAAATTCCGTGACAAAATATAAACAAGATCAACTGCCTAAGCAGAAGCTTCATACAGAAGGGAAGGCCGGGCAGTGTGAATTTTGGCAGCTTGCTTTGGCAGACTGTTAAAGATGCAGAATGCCATTGTATGCCAATCAAGTGAAAATTTTCATCTACTCATGCTATTATTAAAATTATTATTATTTTATTTCAGAAGATCAAATTATAAATAATATGGCACATTCTGAAAGAGCTGAAGGGATGCAAGAAAGTAATCAGAGATATGGGTAAGCTTCCATTAAAGTCTACAATTTTTCCTTAAATTTCAAACATACATTATCCCTTTCACAGCTGTCACAAAAAAAAAACTATTCTTTTTCAAAATTCACACTGTTTGCATTTTGCTGTACTTTAATACAAGTGTTATCACCACTAATTTATTACAACTGCTTCCACATTGGTTTCAGGATAGGGAATTGCGACAGGAATTGTTAGGTTAGGACTTCAGATAGCACCTCTTTTGAATTCCTTGTGGCAGAAGACACAGTAAAGATGGCTGCATAATTTCCTTTCAGCATTGATGGACCCTTGATTCCATGTGGTACATTCATTTTCACTAAATAGATGTCTTTGTGCCTATGTAGAGTATACTGTTTTCTATACCCAGAATGCATTTCAGTAGAAATACAAAATAGAAAGAACTTTAAGTTCTATTTTCACTTTTACCATAACTACAGGTTATATCTGGATACATGTTTTGTATAACTGAAGAGCAATTCCCTAGCTCACATGGTTTGTTAACACAAAATATCCAGAAAAGAATCTCCCACCATTTTAGCAATTTCAACACTCAGTCACCACCTACCCTACTCAGCCTACTCTATCACAATGAGTGTAACTTTCATTTCACATAACAATGAGACCATGCAATATTTGTCTTCTGTGCTTTTTTACTTGGTATAGTGCCCTCTAGATTCATACATGTTTTCATATGTGTATAAACCCTTTAAATACTGAGAGGAATGGGACATGTCTGTACTCCTAATACTAGGAAGGCTGAGGTAGGAGGGTCTGAAGGCCAACCTGGGCTACAGAGTAAACCTCTATCTCAAAAGAGAGGGACAGAGACAGAGAGAAAGAGACTCAGACAGAGACAGACAGACAGAGGGAGAGACAGAGACAGAGATGAGTTAGTGTGTACTGCTCTTTCAGGGGACCCAAGTCGGATTTCCAGCATCCACACAGCATAGTTCACAACTGCCTGTAACCCCAGTTCCAGGGGATCCAACACCCACTTCACACCTCCATGAGAAACTGCACACACATGTATATTCAAACACACACTTAAAAACTAAAAATTTAACTTTAAAAAAAAATAAGGAATAAGGAATGGTGGTTTAGCAGTTAAGAGCACTTACTACTCTTGTTAAGGACCCAGGTTTGGTTTCCAGTACCCACCTGATGATTTATAACCATTCATAAATCCAGTACAAGGGAATCTTATTTTTTTTCTGACCTCTATGGACTCATGCACTACAAATGATACACATACAGGCAAGACATGCATACACATTAAATGAATATTTAAAATATAAATAAATAGACATAAAATAAGAAGGCTGGCTATTATTGTACTGTGTATCTACGCCACATATTTGTTATCTATCCACTGGTGGGCATTTTGGTTTTTACTAGTATCAATACTCATGCACTAAACATGGATGTGCAGACAACTCTTTGACATACTGATTGTAATTCCTTTCAAGACATACTTGTAGTTATTCTATTTTAATGGGGTGTTTTATATTTATTATTTTCAATTATGTGTATGAGTATATGTCTGCGTGTGTGCGGGTGTCCTGTGGAGGTGACAGAGGTCAGATCCCTTGGAGCTGGAGTCACACGTGGCTGTAAGCCACCCAATGTGGGTGCTGGAAACGACTCTGATCCTCTGGAAGAATGGTTCATGCTTCCAACCACTGATCAATCTCTCCAGCCCAGCTATTATTTGTAGTTTTGTTATTGTTTTGTTTTGATTTTTGAGACAGGGTCTCTCTATGTAGCCGTGGGCTGTCCTGAAACTCACTATGTAGACCAGGTTGACCTGGAATTCAGAGAGATCTGCCTGCCTCTGCTTCCTGAATGCTGGCATTAAAGACATAAGCCACCATGCCGGGCCTTATTTGCATTTTTTAAAGACACCCCACACTATTTTTCACAATGGTTGAATTAATGGCTATTATTTAAAACATAAAAAATAAGTATTGGGAGCACTTTGAAAGCCAAAAGAGTTGCATCCCACACACATATGCCTTTAATTTTTTGTTCTGTGTTAATTTCCCATCTTGTTGAGCTGCTTTCTTGTAAACTGAATGTTCCTTAATTTCTACAACATAGATGATGACAAGAGGGGGTGATGAGGAGACAAATTTGTTTTAGATTTCATTTGAGCACTTCAGCATCACCTGTGGACCAAATAAATCTTACCTTCTGCTCACATTTCATCAGCATCATGACTTTGTAGATGAAAACTCAAGCTTGGGATTCATAGCCAAGTTCAATCCCTAGCTATGTAAACTAGGATTGTGTATTTTGTGGTTCAGTTCACTCATCTTTAAAATGGTCACAGCACCACTGACCTTGTGGGATTCTTCATATACAGCCATAGACCACAGAAGCGAGTAGGCCAGTGGGAACACAATGGCAAACGTTCACCACCTCGGAAAAACTAGAGAAGTGGCAATTTTGCTGGTTACCGGGCGTAACTGCAACTTCACAGCTGACTTCACTTAGAGGAGACAAGACTGAAGAGGATCCAAGAAAACAGCCCGTGGCAAGGATTAAAGGTTGGGTTGGGTGATTTTGAAAAGCGGGATTCCTGGAATAAGGGGGTTGGCTCTGGCCTCAAAATCTGAGCAAGATTCTGACGAGGTAGGCATGGCTCAGTTGACGATAGGAACAGAAATGTGGGTGCTTTGGGCCAAATAAAGTTAATTACTGAATCACTGACTTACTTCAGCTTGCAGCCAAGCAGAGAGCACACGGGGCCTGTGAGCTGTGCCCCCGAAGGTGCCCAACCTCTGCACCTGCACCTTGGCAGCCGCTGAGCGGGGAGCCAGCCTGAGGCAGAGGAAACTGTCGTAAACTGACGTAAACCTGGGAAGGTCAGGGGGAAGGAAATGCTCTTCCTCGGATGAAATTTAATCAAGTGACAGAAGCTGAAGTCAGCCGTGGGGAAAGGGCTTTACCGTTTCAAAGCACTGGGGTTTTGTTTGGTTGTTTCGTCTGTGCCTCCTCCTGGACACTGGCCTGTACATAAATTAACCATTAACCTGCGGCAGGAGAAGGACACAGAAATTCATCACAGTGACAAAAAACTGCACAGCTTGTCATCCATGAAGGCTGACAGAACAGTACGTTTCAAAGCTGGAGAGAAGACATGGAAGGGCACCTTTGAGACCACTTACTCTGTTCCCTTCTTTAAATGTGTTACGTGTTTCAGAATTGTGCATGTTTGATAGGAAGTCAATGTCCAAAAGTCACGTGTTGCAGTCGGGTGTCCTCCAAATGTGAGCTAAGATACTTTCAAAGGGAGGACGAAATTCAGAGTATCCCACGCAATGCACCCAACAGAACTCAGTTCTTGTGAAGATCACAACGACTCTGCGACATTGTATTAGAGAAGGCTGGATTTTAATTTTTTTTAAATTCGCCACTTCACGCTTAGGATGCTACTGTCTTAAAGGAAACAAGGACAAGTGGTGTGAAGCAGCAGCCTCCTCGTGTGCTGTTTTTAGGAACATTCTGGAAACTACACAGCCTTCCTCAAAAATTTAAAAACAGGGCTAGAGCAGTGTCTCAGTGGGTAAAACTGCGTGCTGGGCAAAACTGGTGCCCTCAGTTCAATCCCTGGATCCTACAGTAGAAGGAGAGAACTCCCAAAAGTTATCCTCTGTCCTCCATCCATGTGCTGTGGTGCGCGCGCACGCACACAAACACACACACACACACACACACACACACACACACACACACACACACACAGTAAATAAATAAATAAATAAATAAATAAATAAATAAATAAAATCATTTAATTAAAAACATGATTGGTATATGATTTAGCAACTCTGTTTCTGGGCACACACCCAAAAGTTTGAAAGCAGGGTGTATGTTCATAGTCATGGAAGCATTGTTAGCAAAGTCCAAAGTGTGGAAAAAAATCCTAGTGTGTGCTGACTGATTCAAAAAGGTAATGGGACAGGGACAGCGAGAATAGCAATCTGCCTTACTATGGGGTATGGAAAATTCTGATAAGCTGCAACATGGAGGAAACTCAAAGCTATCCTGCTAGTGAGTAATTCCAAAATGAGCCTTGGAGACTTTATGCCAATCACAAAAGGGAAAGCATTGTATGATTTCACTTGGATGAGACATCTAGGGTTGTCAGGTTCGTGGAGACAAGAAGCAGAATTGTGGCTGAGGGAACAGGACAAGGAAGGTGTTCAAGGTACGAGGAATCAGTATTGCAGAATAACAGAATTCTGTGGATGGTGTGAAGGGTGCCTTCGGTGCCCTCATTGTCACTTAAAATGGTTACAATGTTGGCATACACTGTGCATATTTTAACACAATGTAAACATTTTCACTCCAGATGTATTCATTTCTATACAGAGAACCACTGCCCATATCCAGTGACTTTTCTTTAAAAAATTTGCACTCCCTGTCATTAAATCTGCTTTTGAAATTTAACAATATGTATAAATTTGCTGCCAAAGGTAATATTTCGCACTTTGTTAATATTGGCAAAATGTTAACTGGAGAATTTTGCAAATTATGTTCATACTATACCTTCTCCATCTCATATTTATTTTTCAGACCTCCGCAAGAACAACTGCCGAAAGCAGGAAATCGAGCTGTTGGACCTATTGAGATAGTAAGCAAAACCAGGACACAAGTGTATGCGTTAGAAATGGTGGGAATTAGCCAGGCAGTGGTTATGCATGCCTTTAATCACAGCACTCTGGGAGGCAGAGGCAGGCGGATCTCTGTCAGTTCGAGATCTACAGAGCAAGTACCAGGACAGGCTCCAAAGCTACACAGAGAAACCCTGTCTCGAAAAACCAAAAAAAAAGAAAGAAAGAAATTGTAGGAATTGACAATAGTACATGGGATGTTCACATTTGGTAATTTACAGCCTCTGTGTGGAAAAAAAAAATGGGGAAATAGAAAGGGGTTCCTTATAGTTCTGCAACCTATAGTTCTAGAGTCTGCAACCTACCAAGCCATTGGATTTTGCTCAGTTGACAATATCAGGCATGAGCTACATCTTGTAGAGCAGGCCTTAAATCCAATCAGAAAGTGGCTGGTTACGTCAATGTTTGTGCCATTAATGCACCGTAAGACATATCTTGCCAAGCCAGTTGTTATTGAAGCTCACAGGGTTTACAGTGGGGTGAGACTGTTGATTATTTTTCTCCCCCAGTAGCTGGAATTGCACATGCTAGCACTCTGAAAGCTAGTCAGACATGATGAAGCTTTCAATAGAGTAAAAAGCATTAAGTGGGGTAGGTGGATGAGAGGACAGGGTAGAAGAAAAAATATTGAGAAGGGATAACGTAACACTAAAGGCTTTTGAAAACACCATATGGAAACTTACTATTGTAGAAGCGTGTGTGTGTGTGTCTGTACATATGTGTGTGTGTCTGTACATATGTGTGTGTGTCTGTACATATGTGTGTGTGTGTATATATAATGTGTGTTTATAAAAAAAAGTGTTTAAATTGAGTTACCCTACAATATGGGGACAATGCCTCCCCAGGGTGGCATAGGCTATCAAATAAAAAGCCCAGTGCCTGGAATTTGGTGCTTCTTTTCATATTATTGGTCATTGGAGTCCCACAAACCTTCCCCAAGCATTACAGGACATTGGCATTGCTCTCAGTTTCCCTCCAGAACTTGATACTAAATCCTACTACTGAATTCCACATACTTGAGTTATAGGACGCACAAAAGTAAAGCTGGTACAAAGAGCTTTTAAATAATTGTTATGTAAATCCTGTCTGTCAGGAAACATACCAACACATATATTTGGAGTTATATCCAAAGAACACTGTAGTGGTGGTTTGAATAGGTATGGCCCCCACAGACTTGTGTTTGAATGCTTGGCCCATTCAGAGGTGTGGCCCTGTTGGAGTAGGTGTCGCCTTGTTAGTGGAAGTGTGTCACTGTGGATGTGGGCTTTGAGGTCTCATATATGCTCAAGCTACAACCAGTGCAACAGTCTCCTGCTGCTTGTGGATCAATATGTTGAACTCTCAGCTCCTTCTCCAGCACCATGTCTGCCTGTACACCACCCATGCTTCCTGCCATGATGATAATGAACTAAACCTCTGAAACGTTAAGCCAATCCCCATTAAATGGTTTCCTTTATAAGAGTTGCCAGGGTCATCATGTTTCTTCACAGTGTTGTGCCCAGGTCACAAGACCCCCAAGCAAGACCACCACAGAGCCAATATCCAATGCAAGCACACAAAGGTTTTTTAATAACAAAACAAGCAAGGCTGGGGCTTGATCCTCATGTCCAACATCTGACACAGCGGATGGAGGAAGACTGCCCGAGCACTCACTTTAAGGGGTTTATGTAGGAAAGGTTTACATGCAGCTTGGGATTGGATGAGGGGACTAGGGTTGAGAGAGTTCTTTGAAGTTATTGGCTGAACTATAAGCATGAGGTTACTGATGGCTAACAGGATTCAGGGTATCTTAGAGACATAATTTTTTACTCCATATATCCTGCTTTTGTTGAACCCAGGATATATACATTCAGATTTATTGTTCCAGTCCTTCTGAGTTCAACTTCTGGTTAGTTGAGCCCATTACTCCCCATATCTTGTTTTGCCAAGTCCAGGATACATAGATTTATTGTCCCAGCCTTATAAGTTCAACTTCTGGTCACTTCTAAAACTGCTGGTCAGCAAATACCTTTGGAGGAGGGGAGGAGGCAGCATCTCTCAAGATGGCTACTGATTTTTCCCTTTCAACAGCAATAGAACCTGTCATGCATATCTTCCTAGAGATCCACCCCTCAACACTAATGTCTTCACTTAGTTGTCAGTAACATAGCCACTGTTATAGCTTGGTTTCTGTCGATGTGATAAATGTCATGACCAAAAACAACTTGGAGAGGAAAGAGTTTATTTCGATCCATATGTATAGTCATCATCAAGGGAAGCCAGGGCAGGAGCTCAAGGCAGAAGCTTGAAATAGAAACCAGGGAGGTTCATTCTCAGACTCATGTTCATATAACTTATTTAATAACCCAGGCCCACCTGCCTAGGGATGGTAGTACCCACGGTTGACTGGGCCCTCCTGCATTAATTAGCAACCAAGCAAATACCCTCACAGGCATGCCTGCAGGACATGCCGATGGAGGCAGTTCTTTAGTTGAGATTTTCTCTTCCCAGGTGTTTCAAATTGACAACCAAAATTATCTTCACAGCAAAACACACATGAAACAACTTCTGACTACTTCAAAAGTTAAAAACCTAGGAATATCAAAATGTGCATAACTTTATCAACAAGACAACATCCCCCTCCCAAACACATGCACATGTGGACAACATTAATAGATTTAGTAGTGTATGGTGTGGGTGTGGGTGGGGTGTTTATGCATGTGAGCATGCATGTGTGACTATGTATGTATGTGTGTAACAATAATAATTATAGAAGAGATTATGAATTCAAGAGGGACTTGGGGTGACATGAGACACCTTGGAGAGGGGAGAGAAAGGGAAAAGAGTTACATAAATGAAATATATCCATATATGAAATTCTCAAAATTTTTAATCTAAAAAATGAAATAGCACACTACGCTGGTGAAAGCCATGGGAGCAGACACCTATTTATCATATGTAGTGCTGAAAAATGCTATGGTAGTTACTTCATAATTACTGCTGAGCTATCGCAATGAGTGAACAAAAAATAGTTTGCATACACACAACATGTACTAATCCTGCCTAGTGCTATTCAAATCTAATGCAGTTCGGCATACTTTACATTCGAATCTTCCTCCCTGGGCATAAGCAGTTTGGTTTTAGATTGGTGTTGTGGGGACTTGTTACAAGATAGAGCTTTCAATGTTTGGCTTTCAGGCCTCTGTCTTACTACAAACATCCCTGTAAATCATTATTGTCCCTCATTTACAAGAGAGGCATTGTTTGGGGGCAAATTTAATGTAAGGAACTTTAAAAATATAATTCATCACATTTTTACCAGCAGGATATTTACAGTTAGTGATGGCAGTGCAACAATGTTGATGAATGAAAATTTGTTGATTGTCTTTTCATCAAGCTCTTTATATTAATTCATTCCAAATAGAAGCTTCAGAATCATGCCTACATGGATCTGACGAATGTTTTCGTATAGTTTGTGTTGTTTGGGCTGATTTGTTTTTCAGCCCCTCCTCAAACCTTGCTGTGAATCTTTAAGAGCTAAGACTGGGTGCTTGTTTGTTTCCTTTTTACTGAATAGATAAAGGCATGCCCATGGTTTTATGATTGTTTTAATCTCATAATCAGTTCGTTAGATAACATTTGCTTTGTGGAAAGAGCTACAGGTTGGCAGTTTTGCTTGAGTTTTACAACAGCAACATTTCCATGCTTTGTTTTCTCAGTTCCGCTTTGCTGACAATGTGGACATTGCCCTCATGACCCTGGGAATACTAGCATCCATAGTAAATGGAGCCACTGTTCCCTTAATGTCTCTGGTTTTAGGAGAAATTAGTGACCATTTTATTAATGGATGCCTGCTCCAAACTAACAGAAGTAAGTTGAAGATCTTTCTGTATTATGGGGGACTCAAACACATTAAATACAATAATCAGACATTGATCTTATAGATCATTATAAAACATTATTTGTGTAATATGTACTTAAGTCTATGTTACTTGATACTAAATAACCAAAATCTGTATTAGAGCTCTTCAGAAAAATCAGCAATAAGACGTGTGTCTGAGAAGACACATAAGGGTTGTGGAAAGAGAGAGAAAAAGGAAAAGGAAGAGAGAGGGGAGAGAGGACAAGAGTAAGTGGGGCAGAAAAGGACAAAGGGGTAAAAAAGAGAGAGGGGAGGGGAGGGGGAAAGAAGTGGTTTACAGGAACTATGGACACACGCACCTACAGACGTGTGTGTGTGTGTGTGTGTGTGTGTGCAAAAATGATGGGGCCCCTGCAGATGTTCTGGCAGTAAAATGAACCTTCGAAGAGTGAGAATGAAAACTCAGTTCAGATTGATTTTGTTAACCTGAATCAGACTTTGAGAAGTTAATTCCAGGCTGTTCATTATCAGTATATTTAAAACACAGTACAATTTGGGGAAAAGTTCCAGGTAACAAAAGGTCCCATTCCAGGTTTCCAGGAAACAATCATTCCAATTCCAGATGCACAATAAAACTTAAGGTGTAACTAACTAGACACTCCTTTACAAAGTATATGTGACCATGAGGGTAGGCTTTATAGCTAATAATGAACCTAAAAAGGGACTGTCTGTGATAGACATTCTGGAGGATTTGAGTGAAGTCTGCCTCTATAGCAAAAAGTGGGTGAGGTCTGCTGTCACAGATAACAAAAATGTCATTAACCATATCCACTCCCAGTTCTCTGGGCAGAAAAATAGGTATTTTATCTCCTCCATTGAGGAGAGGCCCCTGTGTGTTTAATATTCCTGGTTTCCCTAGTGACCTGTGGACACAAAGACCTTTGTGCCCCCACACGAAAACATTTGATTTTAGTGATACAAGCTAAATTACTTCTGTTGTGAATATTGATCCATCAATTCACTGAGTAGATATTTACTGATTGTGATAAACCCAGCAGCGTAAGGCAGTCTTCTTATGAGGATTAATTTTGTTTGATATATTCTATAATTCTTACCTTCTGTGGTGGTTTGAATGAGAATAGCCCCCAATAGGCTTATGTATTTGAATCTTTGATTCTCTGTTAGTGGAACTGTTTGAGAAGGATTGGGAGGTGTGGTATTGTTGGAGGAGGCGTGTCATTGGAGGTGGGCTTTGAGATTTCAAGAGTTCATGCCATTCCAATTCTCTCTCTCTCTCTCTCTCTCTCTCTCTCTCTCTCTCTCTCTCTCTCTCTCCACTCCTTCCTTTCTTCCCTCTCTCTCTCTCCTACCCCTACCCTCCAACTGTCTCTCTTTCTGCCTCATGCTTGTGGATCAGATGTGAGGTCTCAGCCACTGCTCCAGCACTGTGCTGCCGGCCTGCTGCCATACTCCCCAACATGATGATCATTGACTCAAATCCCCTGGAACCGTGAGCCTCAAACTAAATGCCTTCTTTTATAAGTTGCCTTAGTAATGGCGTCTTGTCACAGCAGTAAGACACTTGTTTTAGGTAGAAAAAGGTAGTGCACACGTAATAAATATTGCTGTGGTGCATTTTTTATCAGTGTGGCGAAATACTTGACAGAGAACAAGTGAGACAGGTAAGGGGCCAAGGTGCTTGCTGCGGAATCTGACGACCTACATTTCATCTCCAAGACCCACACAGTTGTGAGACAAATTGCTAAATGGTCTTATTAATAATAATAAAAAAAAAACCTGGGGCCAGATATTGAGGTGAAAACTGAGAGATCAGAGAAGCAGAAAGAAGCCAGCCACGTTCTTACTGCTAGGAAATCCTCAGCCAAAGAGAGAGCTGTTTCCTGTATACTCACACCTACATCCTTTCTGTGCCCTGCCATTTCACTTCCTCTCTTTGCCCAGCTACATCACTTCCTGTCTATCTGTCCAGACCTCCAGACCTCTATGGTTAACCAGTGCTGGAAATAAAGGCGTGTACCACCATGCCTGGCTCTGTTCCCAGTGTGGTCTTGAACTCACAGAGATCCAGATTAATCTCTGCCTCCTGGTTGCTAGGATTAAAGGCATGTGTTACCATTGCTGACTTCTATGTTTAGTGGCTGGCTTTTTCCTTTGATCTCCAAGTAAGCTTTATTTATTAGAGCACAAATAAAATATCACCACACATAGAAGGGAAGAATTAACTCCTGCAATTTGTATCCTGACCAACACACACTAAACAAACAAACGAATGAACAAACAGCATAAACAAGTTAAAAGGGAGAAAGCTTTATTTTGACTATTGATTTGGAAGGTTTGGCCATGGTGGGGTGATTTCCTGCTGTGGGCCTGTGATAAAGCAGAAGATCATAGGGAATGGGTGTGGTGGTGTGCACAGCAAAGCAAAAGTGCTTACCTCATGGTTAAGAAGCAAAGACAGCCCAGAGCAAGCCTGAGCTGGTGGCCACCTCTCCCTTCTGCTTTTCTTCCACCCTGTCCCCTGTTGGACGGCACTGCCTGCCTGCACTCAGGGCTAGGCTTCCCTGCAGTTGTCCCATGTGACAACTGTCCCAGGAAATGCCCTCGCACACCACACAGGGTGCTTTACTAGTTTTCCCAGCATTTCTCAACCTAATCAAGCTGACAATAATGATTAACCATCACTGTGGTAAACATAAGAGCCGTTTGTATTTAGGTAAGGTTTTTTTTTTTTTTTGATATTATTGTTAGATTAACACATTACTAAAGAGGCATTTGGGGGCTGGAAAGGTAGTTCAGTGGTTAAGAGCACTTGCTGCTTTTGCAGAGAATGTGGATTCAGTTCCCAGCACCCACAGTTCCAGGGGATCTGATGCCCTCTTCTCATTTCCGTGGGTATCTGACGTACATACAGGCAGGCAATACACTTTTACACATAAAATAAAAATAATCTTTGAAGAGAAGTAGTAACATAAGGTGCATTCTTTCAACATTTTAATGGTAGCTTTGCTAATTATTAATGTTAATTTTCTGGAGGATAGTAAAGGAGGATTATTTATTTGCCACAAATAAAATAAAAGTAGTAACTAGCATTGATTAGCCATTCCCTTTTGTGCAAACACTGAACTTGTGCTTAAACTACTTCTACTAATATAATCTCAGAAATTGAGATTACACTATTTCTATGTCAATGTGATACCGTTTTAGAAGCAGTGTTGATTATCCTCAGTAGCTGAGTTAAATCTCATTTAACATTTCTATTAGGATTTATTATCTTCACTCTTTCTACATCAATTATGATTTTTTTAAATGGGATAGTTAAATTTATGTATCATGAGTCCAAAAATGGAATGGGGGTAATAATTATTCATACATAAATAAATTCACAGACATTAGTATATGGGATATAACAAATGAAGAGCAGTGAAGTCTGAAGTTCTTTCCAAGTGTTTATTACAGAGGTTTATGAAAGAAATTGGATATTGCTAATGACAGATGATATTTTTCCAGAAAATACACAAAAAAAATTGCATCAAAGACTTCTAACTAAAACATTGTTTTAAACTTTTTTGGGGGTTTTGGGGCTTTTCTATGTGTGTGTGTCAGTATTTTTTTTTTTTGGAAGACAGAGTTTCTATATGTAGCCCTGGCTGTTCTAGAACTCATTCTATAGACCAGACTGACTTCAAACTCACAGAGATCCACCTGCCTCTGCCTCTTGAGTGCCAGGATTAAAGGTATGTGCCACCACTGCCAGACTGTTTGAAAGTTTTATTATGTGGTTCTCTTAGTTATAACCCAATATATTTCAATGATATTTGTGTCCATTTTTTGCTGTGACAGCTTTTAGAACTTCCCCACATGTACTTGCATTTCTTGAACTTTCTAAATCTCTCTCTGGGACATGTTGAATTTAATTCTAAAAAGCAGAAAGTGAGACGGTGCTGCTATAACTCTCCTGACTGTCAGCTAATTATTAAAGGTGTCCTAGAGAACTCTTTTTGTGAGCTACAAGGTCATGTTACCTTTTATTCTTACTTTGGGAAAATATGTCTTGAGAAAAGAGAAAGTTTTCCTTTAAAACCATAGGCATCAAAGGATCATGAACCCAGAGACAATGATTCCATTTTCTATAAAAGCAAACAAGCAAGCAAAAATCATGTATTTGGTTTGGAGGGATACTTATGAAACACTATGGCTAATTATTAATTAATTTTCTTTATCATTAAGAAAGACAACTTTTTTACAGCAAACTATCAGAACTGTTCTCAGTCTCGAGAGAAGTTGAATGAAGATATCATTATGTAAGTCCAAATGAAGAATTAAGTTCCTATTCTTGCATGCTGCTTTATCCAATACCTACAAGAAAAAAAAACTGGAAACCTTAATCATTCATACTATATATAAGTGATTAAAGTAAAAGTGCTTTTCTTTCATTCCATGTATGGTATAATAAGTACATAATTTCTCCATCTATTTAAAGAGTGAGTCTGGGGAGAAGGCTCCTTCAGTAAGGGGCTTGCTGTGCAAGTGTGAGGATCTGAGTTCAAATACCCAGCACCCTCACTAAAGCCAGGCACTAGGGAGAGGGAGACAGACAGATTCCTGGAGCTCATTTGCAAAACACTCTAGTCAAATCAGTTCAAAAGACCCTGTCTCAAAAGACAAGATGGAGCACAATGGAAGACAGCATGCTGGCCTCTGTAGGTGTGTGAGCATACACATAAGTACTTTACCCATACAAAAGAATGAAAAAATAAAAAGTAAGTAGTCGTATTCTCTGAGTTTTATTTGGAAAAATTGTTAGCAACAGAAAAACTGTGAGGATCTGTGTTTCTATGCCAGTTTTGTCCCTAGAACTGCAGTACATCTCTTAGAGGGCAAAGGATTTGTTTTTCCTCTTGTAAAAATTATTTTCTTTTCAACTATTATAGAAAAATGCGATTTAAGTAGATTTTCAAATTTGAAAAGATGAGCTAACAATAGAATTTACTGGAAGAGGTTAGCATCTGTAAGGCCTTGGGTTTGACACTCAGCATCACAAAAGAAAAAAAAATGGGAAGGCATTAAAAAGAAGTACAGGAGGAAGATGAATTAAATGAATACAGTGAAGCAAGTAATTCTTAAAATAAAATTAAAAAGTAGCAAAGTTTAATTGAGACTAAGTTGTATCCAGATTAACAATCACAAAATCTGAATAATAAAAATCATAAAAGCATTCTGTTTTATAAATTATGAGGTAAATAGTAGGCTTGACTTTATTAACCACCACATGCTGAGTTAAAATGTTTCTTCTTTACTGGGTTTCTTGACTAGATTTCTATACTTTTTCACTGAAAATTTCAAAGTCTTCAGACAGACCAGAGTAACACCTAGTATTTTCTCTGGGCCTTGACTGTTCATTTACTTGCTTTTTAAAATGGTCTGTACGGGTGAGGCTTAGAACTCTCCACATAGCTGAGGGTAGCTTTGAATTCATGATCATCCTTCTTTAATCTCCATCCAAGGGTAAAGTTCCAAGAATGTGCCACCACGCACTATTGATATGTTAGGCACAGCCACATGTGTCTACATAGACACAAACTAACTGAAGGTAAATAAATTCTAAATTCACTTCCTCAGTCTCCATCATTTTTATGGACTTGGTGGGTACATCTGTCTGTGGGTACACTTTTTGACTGTGTTCTGTAAGGTACACATGTTTTAAACTGCAACATTGTCTTATGACTGAGCTGAAAGGGCCCTTTATAAATTCTGAGTACACATTCTTTCTCAGATTTGATAGGCAATTGTTTTCTCCCATCATGTTTTCGTTTTCTTAAAGGCTTCTTTTGGAGCACACAGGTTTTACATTTTGATGAATTTCAATTTATCGAATTTTTTATTGTGCTTTTGAATTTAAGAATTCTTTGAGAAACCCAGAGTTACTGTTTTTCTTCTAGAAGTTTCCATGGTTTAGTTCTTACCTGTAGACCTGTGGTCCATTTTGAGTTAATTTGTGACTAAGGAAGGGTCTCATCTCATCTTTCTCACATGTCCCACCACATTTTTAAAGACAAGGCTATACTTTCTCAACCATACAACTTGGTACAAGCCAACTATCTAGAACTGTAAGGATTAATTTCTAGCCTCTGAAATCTTATAATTATCAATACATTTGTCTTTACACTAGCACCATACTGTTTTCTTCTTTACTATGGTATCTATTTAGTTAATAAATAAGTAAAATCAGAAAATAAGTTTCAGCACAATTTCCTTTTTTAAATTATCCTGGCTATTATGAGTCCTATACACTCCTACATACATTTTAGGATGTCTTTGTCAATTTTTTAAAAGGAAGCTATTAGTATTTTTGTTTGTTTTTTGACACAGGGTCTGTTTGACTATGTATCCCTGGGCAGCATAGAAGTCTCTATGTACAATAGGCTACCCTAAAGTCTACCTGCCTATGCCTCCTGATAGGATTAAAGGCATGTACCACCATTCTGCTGGATGCCACTTCAGCTTGATGCTTAGGATTGGTCATAAACAACAAAGACATAAACAGAAGCACAAAAATGAGACCACCAGAACGACAGGGTTTTGTTCAGAGAGCTGAACTAAGGTGACAGAGTAGCCTTTTTAAACCTCAGCTGGGAATGTTGTATCAGACAAACAACTATTTCACTTTGGAGATGGAAACAAGGTTTAGTAGTAGACAAATCTGTGTTAAGTCCTCAGTGAGCACCAGTCTTGCTTTGTTCTCTGGTTTTACTGAGTGTTTAACTCCCTTGACTTCCAACCACTGTACTTTCTTCAGGCCAAATACCACCTGTCTACAGAATTCCTGAGCACAGCCCTTGTCCCTCTTTTCTTGACCTACATTTTTATATTTTGTCTCCCAGAATGTTTTTTGCTGTTTGTTGGAATTCTGCCTGGAAGCTCTGGCTTTCTAATTCCATCTCCATCCTAGTACCTTCTCCAGTCCTTCAGTCTCCAAACTCCCATTTCAGGACCTTTAATATGTCCAAACCAGATCTCTTGATAGTGTCTGAAAATCTGTCCTATCCCCAGTACCCCATGTCTGCACATGGCACTCTACTGACCACACTAATCAACAAAAGCCAGAAAGTCGTCCTTGGCCTCTCCCCTGATTTCATTCCTTGTATCCTGTTCTATTGCCCACTTTGTTTGAAAGGGTATATTAAACAAAGAATTGTTTTATTGTTATAAACACAAAATACAAAACACTGAGAAATCAAAACACCTATGCCATAGTAAAGAGGTCACCAGGGTCTGTCTGCTGCTTCAAAGAGTGGAGACTCCCATGTAAAAGGGGCATTGCCATAGATGCAGGAAGCCCCACGGGGAGAACTTTTCAGATTCTCCCTCCCTCTTAGGAATTATGAGGGGTACTGAGTTCAGGGATGGGTGTGTAGGCTGGCAATCAAGAAGCAGGACATATTTCTCAAGGTATATGGAATTTAAAGTGATTAGAAACAGTGGAGAGGGAGTTTGTTTTTCCTCACAGTCTTCTGGTTGTCTTTATGGCAAAGAAGGCTGTCTGTCTGTCTGTCTGTCTGTCTGAAAGTCCATTAGTCTGATCATTTTTATTTCCAAAATATATCTAGACTCTGCACTTTCTAAAAGTTCTTTTTGCATTTATTGATTGCTTGATTGTGTGTGTGACTGCCTCTGTGTGTGTGTGTGTGTGTGTGTGTGTGTGTGTGTGTGTGTGTGTGTGTGTGTCACTATGAACATGTATAAGTCAAAGGACATCTTGTGAGAATTAGTTCTCTCCTTCTATAATGTAAGTTCTAAGGATCAAACTCGGGCCATCAGGCTTAGTAGCAAGAATCTTAGCATTTCTCTACATGTTTGTACCTTAGGTGCTACGGTTCTCATCTAAGCCCTTATCCTTTCCCATGACTCATTGCAGTAACTTCTGCTCCCATTGTTATCATGTTTACCCATTCTCAACAAAGATGCCAGCGTGGCCTTTTACAAAGCTCAGCGTGTAGGACCACCCTGTGCCTGGCTATTCTGGTGACCTTTTGCTTCCCTTGCAACAAAACGGAAAGAGTGCATGATCTCTAAAGGTCTGTGTTGGGCCATTTTTCTCCTGCATTTTCAACTAGCTAAACAAGTTCTTGGACCATGCCACACATTTTTTTCTGCTTTGTCCATCCCAGGAGAGACCTGTTCTTTCTCCATATATATAATTTATTTGGCAGGAAGTAAAATGGGATTACTCACTCTCCATGTCATGTTTGTGGAGGTGAGAGGTCAGTTCCTGGGAATCTGTTTTCTCCTTCTACTACATTTTGGTCCTAGGGATCAAACTCAGGTTGTCAGCTGGGAAACAAGTGCCTTTACCTACTGAATCATCTTGCCAGCTCCTCTCCCTGATTTTTAAAGATTAACTCTCTATTACATTTTAGATGCAGCTCTAATATTAATTCCTCAAAGAAACTTTTCTTAAAGCATTCTATTATTTGTACTATCTCTTCCAACCCATGTACACTCAACAATGCATGTACAGGAATTATTCCGTGACCTGTCTCTTGTTTACTCCCTTCAAATACACCTTAAATTCTTGCTCTTTATATCCTGTCTATCTTTCTACCAGAATATCAATATCTATAATGCACATGACTGTAGCTCTAGAGCCTCACATAATGCATTCCTGATAGGTAGTTATTAAATAGCCCTGTTTCTTACCTATCCTCCTAGAAAGGTGTTGGGTTAGTTAGGATTTTTATTACTGTGAAGAGACACCATGACCACACTAACTCTTATAAAGGAAAAACATTTAGTTGGGGCTAGCTTACATTTTCAGAGATTTAGTCCATTATCATTATGGTGTGACATGATGGCATGTAGGCAGACATGATGCTGGAGAAGTAGCTGAGAGTCCTAAATCTTGATCTGCAGGCAACAGGAAGTGGCCTGAGACACTGGGCATGGCTTAAGCATGTATGAGACCTCAAAGCCTGCCTCCACAGTGACACACTTCCTCCAAGGCCATACTTACTCCAACAAAGCCACACTTCTTTATAGTGCCCCTCCCTATGAGCTCATGGGGGGGGAGGGGGCAATTATGTTCAAACCACCACAGGTGTTAAAACTCCTTTCAACTCTTCTATATTATTATGATCACTGAAATGGCCACCCACAAAGTTTAACCTCTGTACATATTACCTTAACATAAGTTCCTTATATTGAATTTTAGAATAAGTGATAGATATGAGATATGTACACACACACACACCTACATATACCCTCTGTCAGCTGTTTGTGAGTGGTAACATTTTCTTTTCCCTCCTATTCTACTTAGACCTATTTTAAAATTACCTCAATATAACTTCTCCACCTGAAAGTATTATAAATACTGAAAAAAAAACAGAACAAACATGTTTTAAAGTACTAATTTCTACTAATAATGTCAAAAATATGCTCTAGATGTTGTAAAGAGAAACTTAGAAGACTATTCAAAATTTGTTCTTTCTATTACTATTGGTGTTTTTAGGTATTTTTTAGTTTCCAGAATAAATTTTAGCAAATATTAGATTTCTTTTCTATTTTCAGTAGTTTTTGATGGTTTTTGTTTTGTTTGTCTCATCACTGGAGAATGCTGTGCTTCAGCCTAATGTTCCAATCATCTTCCCTCAGGTTGACTCTGTATTATGTTGGGATAGGAGCAGCTGCCCTCATTTTTGGCTACATACAGATTTCCTTCTGGGTCATAACTGCAGCCCGGCAAACCATGAGAATTCGAAAACAGTTTTTTCATTCAATTTTGGCACAAGACATTAGCTGGTTTGATGGCAGTGACGTCTGTGAACTTAACACGCGCATGGCTGGGTAAGGGAAGAAATAGGTCGTGTGTGGACTTGTTGTGTATGTAACTGAACCATAGGGACTTCTTTGTTGCAGTGACATCAACAAAATCTGCGATGGTATTGGAGATAAGATCGCTCTGCTGTTTCAGAACATGTCTGGGTTTTCTATTGGCCTGGTGATGAGCTTGATGAAGAGCTGGAAACTCTCCCTGGTGGTTCTATCCACATCTCCTGCCATAATGGTTTCGTCAGCAGTGTGTTCTAGGGTAAGCAAGCCAGGCTGGGTCCTGGCAGCAGCAGAATAAGCACAACGTCTAACCAAGCTTGCAAAAGAGAAAGGGATGTTTCTGTTTATTCTGTGTGTCCCAAAGCATAAGAGAGATTATCAACCTCTGGTCTTTTAAACAGTAATCACCATTATATCTTCAAATTATGTGGCTAAGATGTGATGTGATCAATATCTTACTAACAGGAAAAATAGCCTTGTGCTGCTTCAAAGGGTAGCACAGATAGAGGATGATGAGTACACACTGGACATTTAATTGTTGCCAACAGAATGTTGTATATTCTAAATCCCCCCAGTAAATGCATAGTAGTTCATGGTATTGGGTAGAACTGAACGTAAAAAATCCTCAAGTAATATACACTTAAAATGCTGTTTGATATCAGTCTCTTCAAGTTTACATTTTACACACCTTTAAATGATTTAGAATATATGTTAACATTCAAGTAAACATACTTCAGCTTTTTACACAAATTTCTATTTTCATTCTCCATTGCATTCTGAGCAATGTTCTAGTGCACATACCAGAAGATAGTAATCTTGTTCACAAGCCAGTGTGTGTATGTGTGTGTGTGTGTGTGTGTGTGTGTGTGTGTGTGTGTGTGTGTCCTCTAGCATCCCGTGCATCCCTAACTTTTCTCAAAATCATGTCTCCACAGTTTCCAGTGGCCATGCCCAGGACTTACATCAGAGGCACTGTTACTTTTAATTTTGTAATATTCATTTTTCAAAAATCAAATCCATAAAATCTCCTTGCTCACTTGCTATCAGTATACAAGTCCAATCAATAAAAATATTCTGTGGTTGACTGATTTCTTAAAATGAATCTTGGGTATTTATAGAACAGATCTTTTTAAAGATTTCTATTAGCACATATTAATTTTACATAACAAGGGTTTCATGAATACATGTGTAAAATGTAGTTTATCACATGCATCCCCATTGCCCTTTCTTGTCACCCCTCACTCTCACTCCCCTTCCTCTAATCACCCTTCTCCTGTCACATCCTTTATACATGTGACTCAGTGTGTTTCAGTGGGGTTATTGAATCACAGGAATATGAGTAAGGGGTCATTTAGAGGAACATGGACACTGTACCACTGGCTATCCCACTGAAGAACATTAGACCATAGGTCTGTGATATTCTGGTTTCTGGAGTTGACCTTATAATCCTCATCTTTATTTCAAGCTTGATGAAATAAGGATCACTTAATAGGGAAAAATACCCAGAATGTGTTACCAGGAGCAGATCCTTATCCATTCATGAGAAAGGTGGACACAAGTTGTAAAGGAACAGCAGAGGCATCTAAGTTTCACTACTGTATTAACTAAAGAGAAAGCAAATGAGAGACCATAGGGTGAATAATCCCCTTCAGTTCAGTTTAACTTGGCAAGTATTTACTGAATATTCAATATGTACAAGTCTTAGCACTAATGATCTACTGTGAAGATAATTGTCTTTGTTAAGTAAACTCAGAAATGATTAGCTGTTCTGACTAGTTTTATATCAATTTGGTCTTCAGAGAGGAGGGAGCTTCAACTGAGAAAAATGTTCTATAAGGTCCAGCTGTAAGGCATTTTCTTAATTAGTGATCTATGGGGGAGGGCCTAGCCCATTGTGGGTGGTGCCACCCCTGGGCCGGCGGTTCTAGGTTCTATAAGAAAGCAGGCTGAGCAAGCCATGTGGAGCAAGCCAGTAATTAGCACCTCTCCATGGCCTCTGCATCAGCTCCTGCCTCCAGGTTCCTGCCCTACTTGAGTTCCTGTCCTCATTGCTTCGGATGATGAACTGTTATATAGAACTGTGAACACAATAAACCTTTCCTCTCCAAGTTGCTTTTAGTCATGGTGTTTTATCATAGCAATAGTAACTCCAACTAAGACATCAGTATTCAATTTATGACTTCCCATGACTTTACCAGCTACTCAAGCTTCCTGTACACCAAATTGACTCCAATTGCATGGAATGTACTTTGGTATTTTGGAAACAGGTAGCTTGCTACATGAGTAGACAATATCAAACTCCCAGCTTGAAGTGGTATTGCTGTTGTTCTTCTCACTGAACTGTTTTACTAATTAAGACTACAAAGAATTGGCAAATGGTTCATAACAGAGGAAGGGATACTCGCTATTTCAGATTTTTTGAGAAATCAGATAATTGCACCTACTGCCATCAATAATAATGATCTCCTTTTTCACTTTGTCTCACCTCCTAGGGTCGAGAGATAAAGCATTTACTGAGCATACTCCATCATGTATGAACAGTAATAGTTTTAAGACCATTCCCCATACATATGAGAGACCAAGATCCTCTTCTTGCCATAGTCCTGTAACCTATACACCCTGGAATCCTTTCTTTGTGCAAAAGAAAAAAAAATCAATTCAAATAAGGTTCACTGATTTTCAGTGCCCATAAAATAAATGTTTCTAATGTCCTTTTCCAAGTAAAATATTCCCCATTGTACCAATAAAACTACCCACAGCTAAAAGACGCTTTAAAAACACAGAGAGAAAACAGTAGAGCATCACTGGTAGAAGAAAAAGTCAGATGAGGATTTAGATGCTGGGTAATGAAAAGCTACTCAGGATTCAAGCTGTGTGTGGGTTAAGTATCTGTCAATTGTCACTGCCTCAGTTCTCCATTGGATAACGCCCTGGCTTCCTTTCCTGCTGCTGTGAAAAACCACTCTGACAAAGGCAACTTAGGAGAGTAGGTTTGTTCTAGCTCATAGTTCCATCCTATCATCCATCATGGCAGGGATGTCAAAGCAGCAATCACGAACAGAGAGAAATGTGTGCATGCTTGTGCTCCACCTTCTCCTTTCCCACACAACCCATGACCACCTGCCAAGGGAATGGGGCCACCTGTAATGGGCAGGTGTCCCTACCTCTATTAATATGATCAAGATACTGCTCAATAAACATGCTCATAGGCCAGGCTGATCTAATTTTAGATATGTCAAGCTGACAATTAAAACTAACTATCAGAGTCAGTTTTGTGTTGCTGTGGTATAAATAACAAGAGAGAGAGAAGTTTATTTTTGGCTCAGAGTTTGTTTTAGTCCACCATGACAGGAAGGTAGAGGGTAGAGCCGGTGGTGGTTGAAGGGTATGGCTGGGCCTCCGATTTCCAAGGACCAGGAAGTAGAGAAAGAGACGAAAGCCAGAAGTGGGCTATACCCACATGTAGTAGCCTATGCCATCAGCTAGACCCCACTTCTAAAAGTCCCATAGACTCCCCAAAAATAACACCACCAGCTGAGCCTCTGGGGAACACTTCGCATTCAAACCATAGCAGATTCATTCTTTGTTTAACAGTGGTTGTGTTTACTACAGATGGTCATCTCATTGACCAGTAAGGAGCTGGAGGCCTATTCCAAAGCTGGGGCTGTAGCTGAAGAAGTCTTGTCATCAATCAGAACAGTCACAGCCTTTGGAGCCCAAGAGAAAGAAATTCAGAGGTCTGTCCCTTTAATTGTGAGAAAAGGTGCGTGGTTTTGGTTTCTCCCAAGGCTATTGGTGTTTTGTCTTTGTAAGGTATACACAGAATCTAAAAGACGCAAAGGACGCTGGCATAAAGAAGGCTACAGCTGCAAAGCTGTCTCTTGGAGCGGTCTACTTCTTCATGAATGGAGCCTACGGGCTGGCGTTTTGGTATGGAACCTCCTTGATTTTTGGTGGAGAGCCTGGTTACACCATCGGGACTATTCTTGCTGTAAGTCTTGTTTGAAAACAAAGATAGCAGGCTTAGATCATCTTTCCTTACCTAGAGTTTAATAAGAAAATTTCACTTTGAGGATGACTCTTCAAATATGTCTTAAATAAACATTTTTACCTTCTCCTGATAAATATATTACATTAAATGTATATGTATGTAATATATATATATATGTATACTTAAGATTTATTCATCCAACATGTTTTGTGTCCTCATTGTGCCAAGCATTGTGCTTTCAGAAGAATCATAGTCATGATTGAATTCCCCACCAATAAATACAGTGGGGAATTCAATAATAATAATAATAATTAGTCCAGTGCTGAAAATGGCTAGTCTGTAGTAAGTCATTTCTTCTCGGGTTTCCTGGGATTAGATCACAGTCCACAGAGGCATTGCTAACTGAAAGTCCTGCAGTAGTTTAGATCCTAATATGGTTTGCTCCTCTATCCTTCCCAGAATTTAGCCATGTTTAAAACAAACTACATGAAGCTGGAGAGGTGGCTCAATGGTTAAGTGCATGTACTGCTTTTGAAGAAGACCCAGGTTCAGCACCATGTTGGATGGGGATGGGTCATAACTGCCTCTATCTTCAGTTCCAACTCCAGGGGACCCTATGCCCTCTGGCCTCTTCTGGCACCTGCACTAGTGTACACACACACACACACACACACACACACACACGCACGCACGCACGCACGCACGCACGCACACATACATTAAAAAAAAAAAAAAAAAAAAAGGCTTCCTGCAGCCCTTTCCAACCTTGCAACCCAGGTCCTCTAAACTGCTAGCGCTACGTATGAAACTGCAACTCATTCAGTTACCCTCCAGTTTCTACGGCAAACACATCAGTTCAGGCTGAGCAAAATGACCTGCTCCGATGCTTTTATTTTTGTCTGGTCTTCTCATCTTATGTAGATGTCTCTTCTTTCAATTAAATTAATCTTTTATACTTAAGGCTTTCATAGTTAATGTTTTAAGCTCTTCATTCATCTCATATGAAGAATTTGCAGCTAGTTTTGCTCCTCTAGTTCCCACATCTGCATGACGGAGAAAAGTGCACCACCTTGTAGAATTCTTTCCTTGTTTGACTTTTTCTACAGAGTCATTTGCCTAAATATGGACAGCTGTCCAGTGACAGAAAAAAATTTAAAGCAGGGACAGAAACAATACAATGTCTCTGAGCTATAACTTCAATCACTCTCTTGCTAAAGCTTCCAGCAATGGCCATAGTGGAGGGGAGGGGTGCATAGCGAGAGCACTGAGCTTGCCTGCAGCTTCCTGTGGGCCAGCATGGTTCAGGCAGCTCAAATGCCACCGCAGCTGTAGAGACAAACTCCTGCAACAGTGGAGAGCCATCCTAAGAAAAAGCCAAGAATGCTGGGGATGGCCTGTGTTCTCACCTGAGCCATCTCATACTTCTCTGTGAACCTAGGCCACACATGTCCTCCATCCTGTTGTCTTTATTACTGCAGAAATGTGACTCTTGTTTACTCTGTCTCTGTAGGTTTTCTTCAGTGTGATCCATAGTAGTTATTGCATTGGATCTGCAGCCCCTCACTTGGAAACCTTCACCATAGCCCGGGGAGCTGCCTTTAATATTTTCCAGGTTATTGATAAGGTAGGAGCTCTCATTGCTTTGAAATATAGCTGTCCTTACTGCAAGAAGGAGCCCAAAAGATAGGCATGTTCATTTCACTAAAACCATAGTGGTCACTTGGTTATGGGATGAAAGACTACTGCATTTAACTCTTTTGTGAGGAAAACGTCTTTTATTGAAAACTCCATGTCCAACTCATGCACTTCCAAAACAAGAACTTAAGAAACTTAAAGCCCATCTCTAAACCATTTGGGGATAGAGGCAGTATCAGCTTAGCCCTTTAAAGATGTATAACAATCTCTTTGTTCTTCCAAGAAACCCAATATAGATAACTTTTCAACAACTGGATATAAACCTGAATGTATAAAAGGAAACATAGAATTTAAAAATGTTTCTTTCAGCTATCCATCAAGACCATCTGTCAAGGTAGGTTCAATTCAATTGCACTGTAGTCTTTTCTGACATTATCTTCTGGCCAGAATATTCTATTGTGGGATTTTTTTAAGGTCCTTTTGCTTGTGTATGTGTGGTATATGTGTATGTGTGAGAATTTTCACCTGTGAGGTGTGCTTATACATGTGTGCATATGTCTGTGGAGGCCACAGAGCAACATTTGGTGTCCTCTTTGATCATTCTCCACCTTACAGATTGAAGAAGGATCTTTCACTTGAACCTAAAGCTCACCAATTCATCCAGTCTAGCTAGCCAGTTTGCTATGGGGATCCCCTGTTGCTGCCTCCCAAACCCCCCACCCCTCCCAGCATTAATATCAGTGCCAGGGAACTGAACTGCTGTCCTCACACTTACATGCCATGTGCTCTCCCAGGGGGCCATCTCCCCAGTCTCTCTCTGGGATAATTTTGACCCAGATTTTGGCTACTTGCTTAGAGACTCAATTAGACTGATAGCTAGGCTGACTGATAAGCAGTGGGCTAATATCTCTTAGGACAGTGATTTATATTTTCCAGCCGCTCTCCTGTAGTTGAGTGGCAGGCATTTTTAACTCCGTGTTTCCTCCACTCTGCATTTCTGAGGGCACCAAAATGTCTTGGATTAATGAATGCTGCCACCTCGTGGTGGCATCTGGGTATTATCCAGCTACACTTAATCATTTGAATCTGGGAATTTCCAACCACCAGGTATTACACACCTGCTAGGCCTTCCCCTCTTCCATCTTTGAGGCTTCTCCTGCATCAGCTGTGTCTCCGATACTCTTCCTCTCACTTTACAGGCACGGACACACACACACACACACACACACACACACACACACACACACACACACAGTCTGTCCCACTCTTTTCACTCACCCTTTAACAATTAAAAGGAGACTGAAGTCTAGCTAATGCCCAGCCAACTGACCTCTTGGAGGGCACTCAATAAACTAATCTTTAAAAAAACAAATAGCTCTTGGAAAAACATATCTGTCTTTTCTGTTAACTTTTTCCTTATGTTTAATTAATATGTTTACTCCCTTTGCTACCCACTCCCCAAATAGTATTGTTAAGGATTGCAAAAGGCAGCTACTAACAAAATTCATAATTAGGAGAAAAGCGGGGGCACAATTTTAAGTGAGACAGATGAGATTACTGAGATTACTATTGCATCCGCCTCTAACGTGCCTTATAGAATCCGGGTTAAAATGACGAGTCCACTCCCACTTCCTTGTTTTCTCTCTGACTACCCTTTTTACTGGAATTCTCTCATCAAAGTCTCTTGTTTTGTGACCTGTTTGTCACTTACCACTGTTGCCCCAGTTTTTGCCTTTCCTCTTAACACGGCAGTTTAGGCTGCATTTTGAATATACGTTTAGGTTGGCTTCTGCCCCTGAGCACAAACTGTGCCATGCTAATGCTCCGAGCCATGTTCCCTGGGTTCTGAACAATTCTTTTACTTGTTTCTTTATTTTGAAGCTGGTTTTCACTATGTAGCCCAGGTTGGTCTCAAACTTGTATAGGTGTGGGCCACCGTATTTGGGCAAACAATTGTTTTAATTTGGTGTGTGCATGGGAGCGGGCGAGCGGACCTGCCACTTTGCGTGGGTGGAGGTCAGAGACAGCTCAGCTTTCGGGACTTGGTTCTCCTCTTCCACCTCGCTGAGACAGCTTCCTCTCTTGTTTCTGCTGATTTGATGCAAACCCGAGGCTAGCTGGCCTGTGATCTTCCTAGGTGAACTCTACTGCACTGATTTTTTTTTTTTTTTTTTTTTTTTTTAACATGGGTTCCAGGAATTGAGCTCAGGTCATCTGGCTTGTGTGGCTAACATTTTTATCTGCTGAGCCGTCTCCCCAGCACTTAAATTAGCTTTTGAACATAACCCTTTCCGTTAGGCTGAACAGTTAATTTTTAAGGCCTACCGACTTTAAGTGAAGGACACATTCTTCCGTGGAATGAAGAGTAACCAACTTGAGGATGAAAGTGTCATGGAAGAAGCACCCCTTATCATTAGTCCAGGATGCTCATCCCCCCCCTTTTTTTTAGTGCTTTTCTGATTGGCCCACTGGAGGTTTCACACTGTGCTTATTTAAATATTTGTTTCTTTAAAAATGATAAGATCAAAACGAGAGGCTCATTTTGGAGCTGAAAACAGTTACAAGCAAAGATCTCTGAGGGTATCCGTAGGTGGCTCTTGTCGTTGGTGAGACTGCTGTCATATGGCAGATCTCTGGGAACTAAAGCTGGGTAGTGACTCTCAGACATGGAGAAAATTTTGTAAATATTCCCACTGTGCTGTCATGTGTGCTTAGATCCAGGCAGGTGTCTAAAACTACTAAGATCTACCTGTGTCCCTGTGAGCTTGCCAACGGCTTTTTTTAGTATACTTTGTAGAAATGTTAGACCTATTCTAAGGGAGAGCTTTCTTGAATAACTCAAAGTTACCTGTTGAGATTTCATTCATTGAAAATTAAAAGATAAAAATTTAACTTGGTTGTCATAAGAGTCATGTAAGAAGGGGATGGAGAGATGGCCCAGCGATTAAGAGCACTGGCTGTTCTTCCAGAGGACCCAGGTTCAATGCCCAGCACCCACATGGCAGCTCACAACTGTCTGTAACTGGACATCCTCACATAGACATACATGTAGACAAAACACCCATGCACATAAAATAAAAATAAATAAATTTTTTAAAAAGATTCATGTAAGATATTTCAGTAAAAAAATGTAAAGTTTGCTTGCTTGGTAGAGGCTTAGTAGATAAAGTGCTCACTATTCAAATATGAGGAAAAGGGTCCAGATCCCCAGCACTCAATTAAAACCTGGTGGGTATGGCAGCCCATCCAGGTTCAAAGAGAGACCTTGCCTCAATATATAAGGCAGATAACAACTGAGGAAGACTCCTGATGTTACCCTCAGGCCTCCAGGTGCATGTACACACACATGCATGTGCACCTGCACACATGCAAATGTGCATATCCACATGAGCATGCACCAGACATACATGTTTAGGAAAAATTGTTTATTTGAAAAGAAGAAGGAAATCAAAAAGAGCGAGGGAAGAGGGAAGGAAAAGGCACTGGAAGGATGAATGTGATCAATTATATATATTATATGTAAGAAAATGACTTCATGAAAACCCTTTATTTTTTTACAATTAAAATATGCTAATAAAAAAAAAAAACAAAAAAATGTGAACAGTTTGCTGTGATGACCTAACTCTTAAATTAGATCTCCTCTTTGTATAGAGAAAAATTTAAATATTGTACTCCAAAACTGTACATTATTAGAGATATAAATGAAATACTATACAAATAAATATAAGATCTGGTTGTTTTCATATGCCACATAAGAATTTTTCTGTTTGTAATTACAAACTAACTTTCTGACTGTATGTACATTGTTGCCCAGCATTCCTAATGGTGTCATTTCCTGTGTATACAACAGATTCTGAAAGGTCTCAATCTCAAGATTAAGTCTGGAGAGACGGTGGCTTTGGTTGGTCCCAGTGGTAGTGGCAAGACCACAACAGTCCAGCTTCTGCAGAGGCTATATGACCCGGAAGAAGGCTGTGTAAGTACAGGCTCTTAGGAAAACCACGTGGGAGAGACTGGGGAGATGCCTCCGTGTTTCAGGGCTTGCTATGTGAGAAAGAGGTGCTGTATTTACAGCGCCCACTTAAAGCCAGGCCAGGCATGGCTTGCACATCTGTAATCCCAGTGCCGGGGAAGTGAAGATGGGGGTCTCTGAGGCTTGACAGACAGATGCACATCTGCAGTCCCAGTGCTGAGGAGGTGGAGACAGGAGGATCCCTGAGGCTTGCTGACCTAATTGGATAAATTGATGAGCTCCAGGTTCCCCGAGAGGCCTTATCTGAAAAACTAAGAAGGAAAGTGATCCAGGAAGACACCCAAACACTGGTCTCTGTGTATACATGTGCATATGCACAGACACTGGTCTCTACACACAGTGCACACACACACACACACACACACACACACACACACACACGAGCGTATACACATGTACACAAAAAGAAAGAAAAGCCGTGTACACAGAATGGAAACACTACCTGTGACAGAGCAGGCAGCTGTGCCAAATGTATTTATGTGATACTGAGAAGAGCCGTGCTGAGTGCCTTCCTGTGTGTCTGTTCATTCAACTTATGTGTTGTCTGATGTGTCTGGGCTCCGGGAATCCCTCAGAGAACGAGGGAGACAAAAGCCTCTGCCTTTGGGAGTTCACATTCTCTTATGTAGACAGATAATAAACAGGGTAAATAGACTACAGACCAGGTTCAAGGTAAAAGAGTGTAGTTTGTAGTGCCCAGTTGTCTTAGTTAGGGTTCCTATTCCTGTGAAGAGATGCCGTGACCATGACAACTCTTATAAAAGAACATTTAATTGGGTCTGGTTTACAGCTTAGAGGTTTAGTCCATTATCATCATAGCATGAAGCATGGCAGGCAGACATGGTGCTAGAGAAGGAGCTGAGAGTTCTACATCTGGTTCTGCAGGCAGCAGGAAGGGAATGAGCCACACTAGGCTTGGCTTGAACTTCTAAGACCTTAAAGCCCACCCCAGTTACATAATTCCTTCAATAATGCCATACCTACTCCAACAAGACCACATCTCCCAATAGTGCCAGTCCCCATGAGTCGATGGGGCCATTTTCATTCCAAATACCACATCAGTCTTCTGAAGAATTTCAAAATTTAGCTGGGCATGGTGATGCATACCTAAATTGTCAGCACTCAGGGGGTTGAGGCAGAGATCTCATGAGTTTAGAGCCAGCCTAGGCTACATGGTGAAACTATGTTAAAAGAAAGAAAGAAGGGAGGGAGGGAGGGAGGGAGGGAGGGAGGGAGGGAGGGAGGGAGGGAGGGAGGGAGGGAGGGAGGGAGGAAAAAGCAGGGGCTAAAGTTGTGCCTGGGTGGTGAGTGCACGCCTGGAATACAAGGCCTTGGGTTTGAGCCCCAGTACCACAAACAACAATATCAAAAAAATAAAAATAGAATTTCAAAATGTGTTAGAAGAATAATATCTGTAGAAAGCATGCTCCTTCTTTTAGAATGTATTTGTTGCATTCCATGAGAGTGCCTGAGGGTGACAGAAGCTGCAGATCATGTGCAGATCAGAAGATAACTGTCAAGTTGCATCTCCTCTTCCGCCTTCATGTGGGTTCCAAGGTTCGAATTCCAGTGGGCAGGTGTGGACAGCAAGTGCCTTTACATGTGGGCTATTCCTTCTCATTTTCCAAAATCTATAATGTTGAAATTAGCTCTCACCTGAGGCTGATATTCCTGAGAATACGATTCTTAGTGCTTCTACTTAACTATTGTCTTTAAAAGAAAATCTTGTAGGAGCTGGTCTCTTTTAAATTGCATGTCTCAGCCCATGTTTAAAATATTATAGACATTGAGTCCATGCTAATATTGACTAAATAAATCACTGGATAAATGCAAAGCAGTGTCTATTCTCACATAAATGCCAGGGCTGTGAGGAGTGGAGTCTCTGATGGCTACATCCAATCCTGTCCCTGGAATATGCTACAGTCACAGTGCTACCAACGAAGACAGTTTATTTACTATTAATTAAAACAATGAGTAGAAGGAACTTTTGTCTTTTGTGATTGAACAGGCAATGAGAAATAAAGAAGGCTAGAACTTTACAGGCGCCATCAGTCTTAAAACAACAAAGTTGATGGTGTCTGTCTCCACAATAACATTTGTAGCACCTACAGTGTTTGTGAGCATGTATCTTATTGACAATACTTAATTTGTGGTTTCATAGGATTTTAAGTTGATTGTTTCTTGAAGATTTGTTGATTCCAACCTACCAGAAAAAAAATCTACTGGTGTTACTCGTACCATAAATATTTTACCGAAATACAGCCAGTCTTTGCCGAGATACTGCTTCTCGGCTTATTCTTCGGATCAATAAGATAGTCAAAAGCCAAGACCTCCTACAGCATCACACCCTGCTTTGTTCTTTGGTTTGTCAGATCACAATCGATGAGAACGACATCCGAGCCCAAAATGTGAGGCATTACCGAGAGCACATCGGAGTGGTCAGCCAAGAGCCTGTTTTGTTTGGGACCACCATCGGCAATAACATTAAGTTGGGGCGCGAAGGAGTTAGTGAAGAGGAGATGGAGCAGGCAGCGAGGGAAGCGAATGCCTACGACTTCATAGTGGCTTTTCCTAAGGTGAGCATGGTGCTGCCCGGGTTCTGAGCACGTCCGCGTTCTGCACAGCCCAGGGGAGGCTAACACACACTGCACAGTGGGAGTTAATGTGGGAAGTATTTCAGATGCAACATCTGTGGCGAAGAAAATATGCTAAAGTCCAAAAACAGAAAGACGCCAGTGAAAGGTCAATTACAAAAACTCCTTGTTGTGTTTAATTCTTATTGTGTTTCACTGTATATTGAAGAGAAAAAATGATGCCTGTGTTAAAGCAAGACAAAGAAATTTGAGATTTCCTGAGCACAAGCTGAGAAATGCTTTCTGCAAAAAAAAAAAAAAAAAAAAAAATGTTGGTTTGTATCGCCACCTTGTGGCTAATAGTGGGAATGGAGCGCTCGCGTACACCTTCAGGACTGGTGAGCGAGGATAATGGGACAGACAGGGCTACTCCTATACATAGCAGAAGAAATGAACACTGAGTAAGAAATGGGAAACTGTAAAAAGATGTCATAAATTTGAAATTCTTGGCAACAAGACATGTACCAGTGAGCACTATGTGATAGTTATAAAACCATTTATCTGCATTTCCTGAAGTTTAAGTTCAGTAGAACCACCTAAAAACTGTGGTGTGCACCCAGTAAGATATATTTAAAAAGAAAAAAACTGACACTTGAAACTAAATTACATCTAAAATCCGTCATTCCAAAGCGTCACAATAACAAAAACATTCGTTTTTTAAGGACATACTTACAAACCACACTGTGTGCATTGTAGCAAAATAACTTTTTAAAACAATGTTTATTATGCCATGATTTAACATAGTGATTAGCATGGCATGTAAGCCAGCGATATCACTAAAGGCTTGAAGGTTCTTTTCCTGTAGTTGAGAAATGGTACATTTTCTTTTGCTGGCCTTTTACTCCTTACAATGAATTTCCTCACAACACACAGTGCTCTCTTGCCTCCCACTTAGAATTTGGGAGCATTTCCACATACTCTTTAACCAAACTCTGCAAGTTAGCAAAAGAACATTTATAGACAAAGGTGCCACTTGCAGTAAACCTAATAGTAAATCACAATGCTGTAATCCAAATGCCGAAGTGAGTAGGAGAGAGAGAGAGAGAGAGAGAGAGAGAGAGAGAGAATGCCTGGTGGTGGAGGCACACACCTTTAATCCCAGCACTTGGAAGGCAAAGGTAGGTGAATCTCTGTGAGTTCGAGGCCAGCCTGGTCTACAGAGTGAGTTCCAGGACAGCCAGAGATGTTATACAGAGAAACCCTGCCTCAAAATAATCGAGAGAGAGAGACAGAGACAGAGACAGAGAGAGACAGACAGACAGAGACAGACAGACAGAGAGACACAGAGAGAGAAATATAGGAGGGAGCTCAAAAGAGGGAGCTGGAGAAGGAGAAAGGAGGGGGAGAATAAGAGGGGAAGAAATGAAGGAATGGCCAATGAAAGGCCATTCTTGACCGATGATCCTACAGTCACTGTAAAGTTGTCCACAAGGGGATACTATGAACCCCACTGTGCCTGTGGATTTAACAACTTGGAAGAGGGTCAACTCCTTCAAAGACACAAACTGCCAAAAGAGTTCAAGAAAAAGCAACAACTAATGAGCTCAAACTTCCTTTAAAAATCAACTGAATCTTTAAAAGGTAGCAAAAGTTATAAAAAAAATTGTTAAGCATTCACAATGTCATCAAAATAAAGTTTTCTTTAAAATACATTTAAGGGATGGAGAGATAGCTCAGTGGTTAAGAGCACTGGCTGTTTTTCCAGAGGTCCTGAGTTCAATTCCCAGCAACCATGTGGTGACTCACAACTATCTATAGTGAATCTGATGCCTTCTTCTAGCATAAAGTTGTATATGCAGATAGAGCACTCATAGTCATAAATAAATAAATCTTTTTAAAAATACATTTAATAAAAGATTGACCAAAATAATGAAAGAAGACCTAAGTAAATTGTACCTTATTTACTATGAGTCAATGTTTTTAAGGTTATATATTCTTCTCAAGTTGACCTATAAATCTGATTCTTCACCAGAGATTTCCATGAGTCTTTTGTATATGTGTAGAAAATGATAATGGACTCTAAAATATTTTTTTATTTATAAAATCAAAATGAGAATAGACAAAGCAGCTTTAAAAACAGATCAACAAAGCTGGCACACACTCACAACATCTAGTTCAAGACACCAACAATACAGCAGTAGAGGAATGAAAGCGGATATGTAGAGCATCAGGGCAAAGACTCCAGAAATGGGCCACGTGTCAATTTTTAACAAGTGTAATAGAATTAAGCAGATGAAAAAAAAATTTGCAAATGGTCCTGGAACAAGACATCCAATGAACTGTGGTTTTTGCATTATACCACAGACAAAAATTATTTTGTCTTAGAGCAAAATATTAGCTTGGATTTCAAAAATAAAAATTTAGAAAAACACTTGGTAGGCTGAGGCAGGAGGATCACCATTTGGAGGCTAGCCCACACTACCTAACAAGTACAAGACCAACTGAGCTATATAGTAAGACAGTCTCAAAAGAATAATTAATTCGGTAATCCCTTAGGAGAAAGAAGAAAATCATAATATTAAGATAAGCAAAGAGTTCTTAGGAAGCTATGTACTAATTTTTAAAGTGGTAAAATGGGGGACAGAGATAGTTCAACAGTGAATGACACTTGCTGCTCTTCCAGAAGACCCACGTTTGGCTCCCAGCACACATATTAGACAGTTCACAACCACCAGTAATTCTAGTACCAGGGAACCAGACACCCTCTTCTGGCCTCTCTAGGTACACACACACACACACACACACACACACACACACACACACACTGAACACACACAGATAAAGATTAAAAAAAATAAATCTTAAAAAAGAAATAGTAAACTGGCCAAGTGTGTGTGATCTAGAGGCAGTGGCAGGAGAAGGTCAAGATTGAGAAGCCTGAGCTGGATGATAAGACAATGTCTCAAAAGAGGAGTGAGGATATGATCAAGATACATTGTATGTATGTATGAAATTTTCCTTAAAATACTATAAAAAGAACTGAAACTAAAGGCTGAGCATGTAACTCAGTGTGGAGTATTTGCCTACCATATACAAGGCCCTGAGCTCATCCCCAGAAGAGGAAAGAAAAAAAAAAACAAAAAAAGAAAGATGTAAAAATTAAATTAAAACCCTCTTTTAAAAACCACCATTTAGAAAATGAAAAGGCTAGACACAAGGTACAAGAACATGTTCTGAATACCTCTACCTGACCAGGTGCAGGACACAGGGGCTTGAAGTTGGGAACTGAACCCAGAGGGAGTCCAGGAGGAATTGTGAGTTGGATGGAGTGAGGTCCCAGAGGGTAGACATAATCTAAATACATTGTATATATGTATGAAATTACCAAAGGAAAAAATGTAAAAAAACAAAAACAGAAACAAAACCCACACCACCACCACACTAGTTTTCCTAGCATGCAAGAAGCCCTGGGTTCAATTCCAAACACCATATAAATCCAGACATTAATGGCCCATGCTTGTAATCCCAGCACTTGGGATGTGAAGGTAGGAAGAGAGACACAAAAACAGTACCAGGTCATCCAGGGCTGCACAGCAAATGTGAGGTCATCCTGGGCTGCACTAGATACTGTCAAAAACACGTAAAGAAATCTGCACTGTCAAAATCAAATGTGAATATTTTGAAGCAAGGTCAGGTTTGGACTGAAAGGGATCTTGAGATTTTTGTAGGTCATAGTGCCATAACTGGTGGCGGTGACATACTGCAGTAACTTGATTGCTAAAACAACAGGACTGCATCTATCAAAACTGTGCATAAATTCGTCTACCATAAGACTTTTTTTTTTTTTTTAGAAATCTTTCATCCTTTTTAAGATTGTTTTTATGTATATAAGTGTTTGCCTGAGTATTTCTGTGTATTACCTGTGTGCTGTGCCCATGGAGGGCAGGAGAGGGCATCAGATCCTTGAGAACTAGAGTTACAGGTGATTGTAAAAAACCATGTGGATGCTGGGAACCAAACGTGTGTCCTCTACAAAAGCAGCTAGTACTCTTAACCACTGAGCCATATTCCAGCCCCAAGGCTGACATTTTTTTTTTTAGAAAAAAAGTTTCTAGAAATTAAATGTTTAGAAAGAATATTTCAACTTCTATCCTTGTTGAAATATGTGCCATAACCCAACAGAATATGACTATTATGGGTCACAAACACTAGAAGTCATCCCACTATAATAAAATAATATTCAATTTGTTAAAAATGAATTTATCAAGAAATAAATAAATAGAAAGGGCCTTAAATTTTTCCCAAGACTGAAAAATGTTTTTAGGAAAAAATACAGCTTTTAAAAAAGAAGTTGTGGTAAATTTTGGTTCTGTTTGTTTGGTTCAGTGCTGTGGATATTACTCTATGTAAATAAAACACTGATGGCCAGTGACCAGGCAGGAAGTATAGGCGGGACAAAGAGAGAGGAGAATTGGGGAAACAGGAAGAAGGGGGGAGAGACACTGCAGCCACCGCCAGGAGAAGAGCATGTAAAGAAGCCGGTAAGCCACCAGCCACGTGGCAAGGTATAGATTTATGGAAATGGTTAATTTAAGATATAAGAACAGTTAACAAGAAGCCTGCCACGGCCATACAGTTTATAAGTGATACAAGCATCTGAGTGATTATTTTATAAGTGGATTGTGGGACTGCGGGGCTTGGGGAACCTGGAGAGAAGCTCTCCAGCAACAGTTCAGTTTGTATGTTTGCTTTGTTTTGTTTTGTTTTTTGAGACAGGGTCTCTCTACAGAGCCCTTCCTGTCCTGGAACTCACTCTGTAGACCAGACTGGCCTTGAACTCACAGAGACCCACCTGTCTCTGCCTCCTGAGTGTGGAATTTAAACCATAGTCCACCATGCCTGGCCTTTGGTTGTTTTTAAGGCAGGTTCTCCTGTAGCCTAGATTGGCTTTGAATTTGATATGCAGTTGAGAACGGCCTTGAACTCCTGATTACCCTACCTGAGACTCCTCAGCACTAGGCTTACATGTGGGCATCACCACACCCTGATAAGTGGCATTCATTTTTTTAATTACTACTTTTCAGAGCCTCCAAGAGGAAAAGTATAGACAGCCTATCAAATTTCCCACAAACACTTATATTACAGTAAATGCTTCATCGGTTTTTTTAAAGTATTCTGAGGTCATCTAAAAGAGATTTGAAAATTCCCTCCAATTAAGAATTTTTCTAGGAATCCTTGTTCTGTTTATCTGGTTTGGCCCTAATTTACCTTTCTGTATTGTGTTTGCCAGGACCTTTTCCCAGAGGTGTTTGTTTTTACAATGATCAAATCGAAGATTCTGAATGGCCAGGCTCAAGTGGTCGTTAAGCTGCCATCAGAACACAAATGTGCTGGGTGGTGGTGGCACAAGCCTTTAATCCCAGCACTCGGGAGGCAGAGGCAGGCGGAATTCTGTGAGTTTGAGGCCAGCCTGGGCTACCAAGTGAGTTCCAGGAAAGACACAAAGCTACACAGAGAAACCCTGTCTCAAAAAACCAAAACAAATCAAAACAAAAGAACACAAACGTGCTTGTCATTCCTCTTCTGATCATTTAATCACACCTCCATATTTGTGCTTTTTCCTCTCTGTGTCATTAGAAATTTAATACACTAGTGGGGGAAAAAGGAGCTCAAATGAGCGGAGGCCAGAAACAGAGAATCGCCATTGCTCGAGCGCTAGTTCGAAACCCCAAAATTCTGATCTTAGACGAGGCCACATCTGCCCTGGACACAGAGAGTGAGTTAGTTGTTCAAACTGCGCTGGAGAAGGTAAGTGCACAGAATCTTTTCTGAGTCCCACACTCCTGGTTCCCTGTTGTTTAAAAGTGCAAGAAAGTACAGATTTGGGGTTCTTTGGATACCAGCTAGTAGTTCCCAGAGTTCCTCTGGTATGGATGCAGGGTATGACTTGGGAAAGTAAATGATATGGTTGACATTAAGTACACACACACACACACACACACACACACACACACACACACTATGCAAGCCATTAATCCTGTACACCATTCCATTCCAAAGGTCTCATCTTCTCATAGCAGTAACACCCCCCATCACAGAAACTGTAGTGGGAGTCTTTGCTCCTTCCATTCACATTGATGGGACTCTTCCCTTCTCTAGTCATTTTTCTTCCTTAATGCCTCCCAAGGGTATTCACATTAACACAATGTCACTTAAAGTAGCAAAGCACTGACTTCTAGTTATCTTCCTCAATAGTACTGGGAACTGTGAGAAACTTTAGAATGACTTTGACACCATTCAGTGACCTAGCCTCACTTCGAATGGGACATTTCATTCCTCATTACTAACCCAAATTATTACATTATGCTTTCCTAGCTGGATTGGCTGATATAAAATGTGCATGTACTTATACACACATGTATATACAGATACAATCATATGTGTGTATACATATATATGTATGTTTATGGACTACCTATATATGTGTGTACATTCTTAGCAGATGTGTGAATATGGGGTCAGTGAGAATGGCTTGATTAGGAAAAGGCCGAACTGCCAAACCTGATGATCTGAGTTTGATCCTGGGGAAGTTGTCCTCTGACCTCCATATACACACCATGGTGTGAGCACACACACGTGTCTGAATATATATGCACATATATGACATTCACAGATATTTTAGCATATTTTAGAGTTAAAACTAATAAAAAAAAATCTGCTTAATGCAAAAGGCTGGCTTTGAATACAGGTCTCCTGCCCAGTTTTATTTTCCTATGTAATTGTAAAAATCAAATCCCAGAAGGACACCCTGTTGTCATCTGAGACATGGGTGTTAACTGTGACTGCTCTTTAATGCTCCAGATCCAAGAGCATAAACTCTACTGTTCTGAAGTTATAACTGCATAACCTCCATCTTCCTACTGTCCAAAAGTTCTAGTCTCCCCCTTTTTTCTCACTTAAGAATGTCCTAGTGATATCAAGAGATATTGGCTTCAGTGGGCAGCCTCTGGGATTTCAGGTTCCTGTGTCCTGGGATGTAGATGTAACCAATCATCTTTTTAAAATAAGAAACACAGAGCCAATGTAAAAGAGAAAGCCGAGAGGTCAGAGCTCAGAGATAAAATCTTACCTCCTGCAGTGCTCCTAGCTTCCCCGAGAGAGAGCTACTTCCTGTTTGTCTGTGTTTAAATAGTCTTTCTGTTTTGCCTTCTCATTGGTTCTAAACCCAACCACATGACTGCCTCATCACTGCCTGTAAGTACCGCCCTCCAGGTCTTAAAGGCGTATGTCTCCAATACTGGCTGTATCCCTGAACACACAGAAATCTACCTAGCTCTTCTAACCACCATGCTCTTGCTATGGCTCTAATAGCTCTGACCCCAGGGCAACTTTATTTATTAACATAAAATTAAAATCACATTTCAGTACAAATAAAATATCACCATACTGGGACAACGGGTTGGACAGGGACAAGAGGATAGTAGTAGAAACAGAAGTAGTTTATCAAGAAAAAATACATTTCCCGGGGAGGAAGCCGGCCAGAGCTGAGAGAAGAGTTAATGCAAGGGCCATATGCTCGGAAGACCTAGCATGGGCTTTCTTGCTTATTTGCATATCCCAGCTTTTTCACAGATGCTGTCTTACATTTTAGGCTTGGTGATGGTAGAGGCTCCCAGTCTTCATCTCTGCCCACTGGTTTCTCTCACATAAACAACAGTCATGTTGAAGCCTTTTCAGGCTTGCCCTTCACCTTACGAGTAGCCCTGGGTAGTAATACATTAAATGTATCACAATAGTCATTTCTTCAAGAAATAATAAGATGCTTTGAGACAAAAGACCTTTACTCACACCAAGTAACTATTTTCAGCTCTTCACAATAGCTTCTGCTCATACATATGCCTGCAGAGATTACCATGGGAACACAACCTTTCAGACAGAGAACATGCTCCCCTAATTATTCCAACACTTTAAGCAAAAGTATAATATGTTCACATTTTATGAAATTGTGAAAATTAAGAAAATTACAACTCATGGGCTCAATAGTTAAATGCATGCACTATTAATATTTTGATATATCCTATTTAGTCCTTTTTTTCCTACAGACAGATTTTAAACATACTCATAACAAGATGCATCAGCTTTCCCCTGCATTTTCCATGTAGCATTATATCATAATTTCATTAGTTTTGATTATGAATCACTAATGTTTTGAGGAGTTTCCTTTTCTGATAGACTGGAACTGCAAGACTTTGAAAGAAACCTCATTCACCTCAGTAAGCATATCCATTGCAATAGAGAGACCTTCACAGAGAGAGGAGGCAATTTCATCAGAGCCTAGCACCACCCTCCCGGTGCAGGCAAAGAATGGGGACAAGTTTCTTGGTGTCCAGAGTTCCAGTTTCCTTTTCTGAAGTGAATAATACTAGAATTGGGAATAAGAAAATTAAATACCTGTGATATAGTAGTAGCATGAACAGTGATGCTGACAGTCGTATGCCTGCTACTGCGCTGGGCTTCGATGGAAAATGCATAGCTCAAGGTTGGCAAGTGCAACCATATGGAGGAGAGCAAAGCTGAAAGGCTCAAACTACTAGATCACAAAACTATTTCAATTTTATGCCAGTTAGCACAGAGTATCAGTGGTGTAGTGACAGGTGCCCTGGACGACAGAATAATGCACAATACAAAAACATACCTGGAATAATCTCACCTTACTTACAGCAGGGCCACTAGAACACTCATTTAATTAAAGGCTAACAATGACATCATGCACAAAAATCAATTCCAGGTGAATTAAAGGTTTAAACATGAAAGGCACAATAGTAAAAACTGGAGGATAAAACAGAAAAACATCTGTATGTGACAGAGGGTAATATTTCTGAAATAGGACTCAAAAGACACAATTAGAAAAGAGATGAGTCACTAAATTGGACATCATTAAAATAGGAAGTTCCTAGTCATTGGAAGACAGCTTTTAGAGAGTGAGAAGACAACCACATACATGAAAGAAATAGTTATAATAATACACAGCTTCTCACAAAGTCCCCAAAACTAGACTATGTGAATAGCTCCTGATAATTAGAAAGAAAAAGATGGCTCCCAAAGAAAAATGGGCAAAAGATTTGGGCCAATCACAAAACAGAGCATTCATATTTCACTAACCAATTGAAAAGTTGTTCAACTTCATTAGCCATTAGGAAAACATAAATAAAGGTTTCGATGTAATAGTACTCATCCATCAGACAAAAGGAATTCAACCCACTGTTAGTGTAAATAGAATGCTGCCTGGACTCTCCTGCTTTAGGGGCTCTATAGACTGGACGCCCTATGCCTCAGCAGTCCCTTTTGAGGTGTACAAATGATAGATCTTTATAAATTTGTTCACTAAATAAACACATGCAAGAATCTATACATTATAAAAAAAAAAAAAACTAAAGACAACTCAAACCCAGTTAGCAGAAGAATGGATAAATTATACCTGAACAGTAAAATACTGTGTAGATATGGGAAACAAAATGGTTCGTCTCGAAAACATAATATTGAACACCAAGACTCAGACACATAAGAGTATAGACTACAGATTCCATTACATAAATAGAGAGGGAGGGAGGGAGGGAGGGAGGGAGGGAGGGAGGGAGGGAGGGAGGGAGGGAGGGAGGGAGGGAGGGAGGGAGGGGGAGGGGGAGGGGGAGGGAGAGGGAGAGGTACTGGGAATTAGACAGTGGTCTCCTTTGGTGCATAAGCAGTGGCAGTGACCAAAGGCAAGTGATGGCGTCCAGGTGCTGGTAGCGGCCTGCCCGTGTGATCTGATGGATTCAGTTTGAAATGCATCTACCAATGCCCCATGTGCACCTTTCTACGTACTTATGATTGTTTTAAAACAAAGTTTACCTTGAGTCTGCCATAACTTGTTAAAGAACATGCTCAATTGAGAGATGACAGTGAGTTTAAATCTTAGATCCCTTTTGCTCTATGGTTAGACAAACTAAAAATTGTTAGGTTTCTTTCTAGTACTATGCTACAGTTTTTATTTAAAAAAAAACACATTGGGAATAAATTACTTTTTTATATTCTAATTTCTACTGCCATTTCTAGTCTGCTAAATATTCTGATTTTCTATATCCCAGGATAAGATTCCTGGTAAAATAATACTGTAAAAATAAGTTGTCCTGACTATTGCAGAGGTTAATTCTAACACTCTTCTGTTTACTTCCCATGTCTTCTGTCTGGCAGGCGAGCAAAGGTCGGACGACAATTGTGGTTGCACATCGGCTTTCCACTATTCGTGGAGCAGATATGATTGTGACTATGAAGGATGGCATGGTGGCAGAGAAGGGGACCCACGCTGAACTGATGGCCAAGCAGGGGCTGTACTACTCACTCGCCATGGCACAGGTAGGATTTACAGGATGTTACATCTGCATGTTTCTTTGTGACGTAGGGAGCAGGATGGATGGGGACAGGGTTACATTCCCAAAGAAAGTGACTAGAAGGCTACAAAGTCGGGGATAAAACTGAGAAGAAAGCCAGAGGGATGAGATAGCAGTGTGGAGACAAAGACAAAATTGAAAGGGAAAGATCAGCCTTCCGTGCAGAAAGATGTGTGCCAGGAGAATGACTAGGGACAGTGAGAGGCAGATATTAGAAGTTCTTTGACTCCAGGCAGAAGGGCCAGGGCTTTAAAATGCCGAATACACCTGACCGCGTGTGCGGCGTGCAGTGGAAGTCAATAGGTGTCTGCAGAATGAGCACACATACTCACAAACTCTGCTCCATACATTCACATCCTCATAGGTGGGATACAGAGCTCATATTGGGCAGTCGGATAAAGTGGCCAGCTCTCATTCTTCAGGATCCACATTTCTGCATGTGGTGGAATCCATGCTGCTGTATTTTACACAACTCCTTCCTCAAGGCACATACGTAGAAGTGATGGGGATTAAGCCCCAGCCATCCCCTTCATTCTTCTCCTGCGTCTCTTATTCTAGAAGACAGATTTCTCCCTAAAGGCTCTTCTATGGGTAAATAACTTCAATCTTTTCCTGTTTATTTCACTTCCTCAACTGTGTGGCCCTACCTTTGATGTCTGGATTATTATTTTACAAATTAGGAAATCGAGAAAGCTATGAGTCTCTATCCATTCTTCAAGTTTATAACAAAACTACAACTTTGTCCACTACAGTAAGTAAGGTGTTATTTAGCATAATCTAAAAAGTAATGAAAACAAAACATAAGTCAGAAATATAATCTTAAACAGAGCATAGTGGCTCAGGCCTTTTCCCAGCACTCAGGAGGCAGAAGCACAAGGATCCTTGTGAGTTCAAGGCCAACCTGGTTGGGTTTTTTTTTTGCTGTTTTGTTGTTAAAGTGGGGAGGGTGCTGGGACAATGTCTCAGTTAATAACATGCCTGTTGTGCAAGTATGAAGATTTAAATTCAGATCCCAACACCATGTAAAAACCAGATACAGTGGTTCCATTTGAAATTCCAGCTCTGAGATGGGCAGAGACACGCAGATTTCTGGAGCTCATTGGCCAGACAATCTAGCCAAATTCATGAACCCATGTTCAATGAAAGACCCTACCTCAAAAAGTAAGATAGAGGAGAATAGAGGAAGCTACTCAGTTTTAACCTGTGGCCTATACACACATGCATGCACCTACATGTGCACACCCACATGTACTTATGCACACACACGTGTACTTACATATAACACATGTATACACACTAAAAAAAGAAACAAAAAAGAAGTACAGTCTACTTGATGAACTACTTGATTTTTATTTTATTTCATATTCATCCATATTCTGTATTTCCTTTAAAAAGAAAAGTGAAGACAGCCAATGGTGGTGCACACCTTTATTCCCAGCACTCAGGAGGCAGAGGCAGGCGGATCTCTGTGAGTTCCAGGCCAGCCTGGTCTACAGAGTGAGTTCCAGGACAGCCAGGGCTACACAAAGAAACCCTGTCTCAAAAAACCAAAAATCAATAAGTAAAAGTGAGACATTGCTTGGCACTGAATTTGCATCATTTTTCATCCCTTAGAGCAGTGGTTCTCAACCTTCCTAATGCTGCAACCCTTTAATACAGTTAAATGTTGTGGTGACGCCCAATCATATAATTATTTCATTGCTGCTTCAAACTGTAATTTTGCTACTGTTATGAATCTAATGTAAATATCTGATATGTAGGCTATCTGATATGTGACCCCCAAAAGGATCACAACCCACAGGTTGAGAACCGCTGTCTTAGGGGCATCAGCTTATAAAGTTACTAAGTTCAATATTTCCAAACCAATATAACTAGTAAGAAAAGGACATAATTGAGGGTCAAATGCATCACTTTTTGCGATCTTTAAGAACCATTACACTTAGGCTTTCTTTGGAGTAACACATCTTTAGTTTTTGCTATAATTAAACTGAAAGTACATTGCTAGGCCTTGAGTTAAAGGGCTTCACAATGTGGGGAAATTACAGTTATGTAAAATATGTTAACACTTCCTTGAAGTAGATCAGTATTCTCAGGTAACCAAAATTGTGTCAATTCAGACGGAATACATTGTGATCTTAATGCTCAATGAACCCACACAAATAAGTGATTTTTTTTTCAAATTCTGGGTGTATCTATTTGCCACTGCTGCTCATAGTGTCAAAATTAGTCATTCTGAGAGTTCATAACCATCACGATGACAAAGCCAACACTGCTAAGAACATCCAAGAACGGGGGATGGATCACTTCGGGGAGGTGGCATCGCCTTGCGAGTATGAGGATCAGATTCCAGATCCACTCCAGTGTGACAGACCCCTGTAATTTCAGATCCCCTCCAGTGTTGGGGGAACTGCAATTCCAGAACCTCGGGGCAGCTGTAATTCCCGATTTCCACCAGTGTGGCAGACCTCTGTAATTCCAGATTACTACCAGTAGGTGGGGCTGTAAGTCCAGATTCCCACCGGTGTGGGCTGGGGTGGGGGAGGGGAGCTATAATTTCAGAAGAGACAGAATCCCAGTACACAACTGCCCAACTAGTCTAACCCTGTCAGCACTCTCTGGGGTCAACTGAGAGACTCTGCCTCAATGAATAAGGTAAATAATGATCAAGGAAGACTCTCATTGTTGACCTTGGGCCTCCACATTCACAAGCACAAATATACACCACACATTCACACCACACACACACACACACACACACACACACACACACACACACAGAGACAGAGACAGAGAGAGAGACAGAGAGAGAGACAGAGAGAGAGAGAGTCGGAGAGCACATATACACCACACACACACACACACACACAGAGAGAGAGAGAGAGAGAGAGAGAGAGAGAGAGAGAGAGAGAGAGAGAGACAGAGACAGAGACAGAGAGACAGAGAGAGAGACAGAGAGAGAGACAGAGAGAGAGAGAGTCGGAGAGCACATATACACCACACACACACACACACACACACACACACCACAGAGAGAAACAGAGACAGAGACAGACAGACGGAGTCAGAGAGTACATATACATGGGAAAGGGAAAGAAAACCTGAGAAGTAGCTCAGCTCAGCTCAGTAGCTGAGGAATGAGCTGCCGCCACTGCCAGCCGACTCTGTGAGGCTACACTTTTAGGGCCTGGGATAAATTTATTAAATTCTCTATGCTTCTATTTTCTAATCCCTAACATGAGGGAAATACAGTAATTAATTAATACTGAGTTATTTGAGTATTTGGAGTTATTTGTGCATTTGTGGATATGAAATAAGGTCCAGAGGAGCTGCAGAGATGGCCTAGTGCGTAAGAGCATCAGCTGTTCATAAGGACCCAGGTTCTGTTCCAAGCACTCACATGATGCATCATAACTATCCATAATTCCATTTCCACGGGATCTGATGCCCTCTCCTGACCTCCATGGCACCAGGCACATGCATTCAGGCAAAAAAATAAATAAATAAAAAAAAAACCAAACAAACAAAGAAACAAATCCAGTACAGATGCATTTTTGTTCTTTGTTGGTTTTTGTTTTGTCTTTTGAGACAGAGTTTCTCCGTGTAGCCTTAGCTTTCCTAGAACTCACTCTATAGACTAGGCTAGCCTCTAACTCACAGAGTACTGGGATTGAAGGCATGTGCCACCACTGCCTGGCTCAGATGCATTTTTTAGGATGTCTTTTATTGGTAGTTTGACAATTTTGCACATGTATAAAATGTTTCTCCATCGCTCTCCAGCCCAACTTCGGAACATACTCCTCAGCATCCCCGCCCACCTCCATGTACTGTTCTTTCTTTTTCTTTTCTTTCTTTCTGTTTTTGCAACCCACTGAGTCCAGCCAGTGCTGCCTGCAGGATCGACTGAACTTGCTGGCTTGATGTTGTTCAGATAACCATGGCTGGTGGGAGTTAGTGAATGCAATGGCCACATCACGTCCAGAGGACAGCATTTCAAGCTCTCTTCCCCATCCTCTGCCTTTTCTTCTACATGCTCCTTGAGCCTTGAGGTGTCCAGTTTAGAGCTAAGCACCCAACAGTCCCTTGTTCTCAGCTATTTTAGCCAGCTATCAGTCTCATATTAACTGATGTCCACTGTGGAAGGTGGCTTCTTTGGCCAAGACTGAGAGCAGCACTAACCTATGAATACAAGCATAAATATTTAAAAGACAATTTGGCATGTTCATTTAACAACACATGTTCCCTCCTAAGACTTATGACCATCCAATCTGTGGACTTCTGAGCATGTTTACGGTATTAGACAACAATTCCCTCCTGTGTCCAGGCCTCAGATTCAATAAGAAAGCAGTTGGTTCCTCAATAACCTTCATGCCTTGCCTGGTAGGTCAGTACTGCAGTACTCAGGGTCCAGTGCTGGGTAAGACTGTTGCTGCCTTTACCCCACCTCCCTGTCCCACCACCACCACCCAGCTTCCTGTATAAAGCCTTCCAGTACTAGGGAAGCTGGCCAGCAGGAAAGAACTTCTCAGGCCGGTCTCAGCTTGGTTTCTCTGTGTCTTACAATCAAAATATGTTTTATCTTCAACAATATGGTCTTACCCTCTAGTTCTGGCGAGTAACCAAGAGCAATGTCAACAGGTTGTATTGCTTTGGAGGCCTCTGAGGACTCCTTGAGTTGTAAGGGGGTGTTTGAGGCCTGGCACTAAGATTTTCATTTACCCATGCAGGGTACTTATGTTCAAACTCCTTTTTTAAAAAAAAAAAATTATATTTTTTAGTTACCTTACAAAGTAATAGGTTTCCATAAGAAGTTTTCATACCTCCTTAGTTTTGATTGGCCCTTAATCTTTCTTTCTCCCGTCTCTACTTAAAACCTTTAACACCCACCCCCATCCTCATCATTCTTTTGTCTAGCAAGCTCCTTAAAAAAATAAGTTGTCTTCAACCAATAATAGAATTCCTCCTTAGAAAACTTTACTATGAAAGCAGGTCAAATTCTATTTTAAAATTTCCACAGATTAAATAATTTCTGAAGAAAAACATAGCCAAATAAAAGATTTCTTCCGCAGTAGAAAAATAACAGAAAAGGTGATGATAGCATAAAAAAGTGTGTGATTACAGATGTTAAGGCAAGACAGTCTGGTTAAAGTTCACTGTGGCTTTGTGTGATTCGTTAACTGTTCTTCAGATTGCTGAGGAATCTGAGCATCCCTGGAATGTGGTCCTGCGCACTGTTCCTTGCCCACCTGACCCTGCCTCCATCTCCCTATCTTTCTCCCATCCTGTCTGAGCTCTCATTCTCCCTTGCCAGCTCCCTGTACTAGAGGGGACGACGGTGAACATTGCTCTGTGTTTCACTGGAGTTGCCCTCATTTTTCTAAATTGCAAGAAAAAGAAAAACCAGGTCCAGTGCAATCTAGCTTAGAATTTAACCCTAATCTATATTTTAACACTTTATTAGTTTGATTTTTCTGTATTTTTTTTTCTCAAGGAGCCGCAATGCACACATATTCATTTTGCTTTGAAATCCCAGTCTGGGTTGGGCTGTGGCTGCTGGCCAGGAAAGTATTATTGTCTCCTACGATCTCAGGTCCTGGCCGCACACACAAGCTTTCAAGTGACACAGCAGAATACCTTTGTATTTTTTTCCTGTGTGTGTGTGTGTGTGTGTGTGTGTGTGTGTGTGTGTGTGTGTACCTGTGTGGATATGTTTGCTTGTTTGTTTTTTAAGAAAGAGTCTCTAGGGGGCTGGAGAGATGGCTCAGTAGTTAAGAGCACTCACTGCTCTTCCAGAAATTCTTAGCAACCACGTGGTGGCTCACAACTACCTGTAATGAGATCTGGCTTGCTCTTCTGGCCTGCAGGGACACATTCAGGCAGAACACTGTATAATAAACAAACAAACAAACAAACAAATGGAAGGAGGGAGGGAAGGAGGGAGGGAGGGAGGGAGGGAGGGAGGGAGGGAGGGAGGGAGGGAGGGAGGGAGGGAAGGAGGGAAGGAGGAAGGGAGGGAGGGAGGGAGGGAAGGAGGGAGGGAGGGAGGGAGGGAGGGAGGGAGGGAAGGAGGGAGGGAGGGAGGGAGGGAGGGAGGGAGGGAGGAACTGGCCTAGAACTCACCAAGCAGGCTGGACATCTGGCCAGCCAGGCCCCAGGATCCACTCATCTCTATCTGTCCCCCCATCCTCACCCTCCAGTTGCTCCCGAACCCCAGCTCCCCCCTGCAGCACCCTTTCCTCTCCTCCCAGCACTAGGATACTAAGTACATTCCATCATGCCCGGTTTTATTTTTTTAACTTTGAGTTCTAGAGACCAAAGTCGGGTCCTTATGTTTGCTGAGCACGTCACCAGCTGAGCTATCTCCCTAGCCCTGCCTTTGTATTTTTAAGGCATCGTTATGACAGCCTATACATTCTTCATTTAAGGATATTAAAAAAGCTGATGAACAAATGGAGTCAAAGACGTGTTCCTCTGAAGGAAATACCAGCTCTGTTTCTCTGTGTGATGTGAGTAGCATCAAGTCCCCCTGCGCTGACCAGCCTGAGGAAGCCATCCACCATCAAAAGGTAATGGGGTCACCTGTCAACATGCTTGCATACATGTTCTCCAGTGCCCAAATAATCCTTATAAAATGTATAATTGACTTAAAATAAACTAGTACTGTACCATTAAGTCCACAAAACATTTGCTCTCTTTTCCCTGTGGCACAAAGGAGGTCATCTAATGAATCACATTTATGTCAAAGGTCTTTGCTGGGGAGGGGGAAAATCTTATGAAAATATGCCGTTCCTTCCTAGAAGGCAAACCATGGATTAAGACAGCATCTTGAAGTGTGGGATACACCACCAGGACCACCCCAGATTAAATTGGGTCAAAATGTTCTGAACTGAGTCCAGAGGTCATCCAGTGGGACTTCCAGGTCCTTGTGTCTCAGAACAAAGAACTGGACCAGCAACAAGTGAATAGTCATAGAAATCTAAACCTACTATTAAGAAGGAAAAGGCACACCTAAGAATGGAAGTGAGCTTGAGAATTGCAACCAGCCCAGTATCATGACCTTTGATTGGTCATTTACATACTACCCACTTTCTCTGCATGTAGTCCTGGTGGAGAGGGGTTTCTAACTAATCTCAATGTCTCTCTCACCGGCCACTCCCGCTGCAACAGCCTGGAGGCAGATAAGCCCCACATACAGTTCCGACCTCTGACGCAGCTCCCTGGATAGAGATACTTGTCCCCAGGCGTACTTTTCCCTGCTCCCAAGACAAAGGTCACCCTGCTTTATCCCTCCCTGCCCCCAACACCACTCAGTACTCTCTTCAGTCACTACCCTACCCTGTGTCATTTCTCTGTCACAGTTTAACTCCTTCCTCTTAACCCAGCTTGGGCTCCAGACCCACAGCTGAATGTTCTCAGTACGGTCCCTGGTTAGGTTTCTATTGCCATGATAAGCACCATGCTCAAAAGGAACTTGGGGAGAGAAGGTTTATTTCAGTTTACAGTTGTAGTCCATCATGAAGGGAGGTCAGGGCAGGAACTCAAGGCAGGAACTGAAGCAGAGGCCATGGAGGCTGCTTACTGACTTGCTCTCCATGGCTTGCTCAGGTTGTTTTCTTATACAACCCCTGCCCAGGGGTGGCCTTGTCCACAGTGAGCTGGGACCACCCACATGAAAACGCACCCACAGATTTGCCTACAGGCCAATCTATTGGAGGCATTTTCTCAACTGAGATTCTCTCAAATGGCTCTGGCTTGTGTCAAGTTGGAAAAAAAACAAACAAACAAAAAACGAACCAGCCAGCACACCTTGTCATAAGCATCTCCCTCCACCCGGTTCCCTGAGCCCCAGAGCTCTCCCTCTCCCCAGCCCTCTCCACTGGCCCTGTGTGCTGTTTTGTATTTGTTACCTCTAACCAGAAGTCCCTCATCTGGCCAGTTCCTGTGTGGTGGCTTCAGTGTCCTTAGCCTCCAGCTGCCAATCCCCCAACAGCTGTCCTGGGCCCACTGTTACCTCCCAAACTAGAAAGCCATTCTTCTTCCTAGTGCTAACAGACAATTCAGATTAAAGCTCCCTTGGCTCTTCCTGCTGTCTCCCAGCCCACCTTCTCCCTCTCATCTGTCAGCTATCTGCCTGATGGTGTACCCCAGCCCTCCTGATGCCCTGTGTGACACGGCCAATCAGCTGTTTCACACTTTAGATACAATGCATTCCCTTTTACTATGTGATCTTCTTGATATTCACACTTATTCTTTCCCCTTCTTTTCTATCACTTTTATTTTTCTAAAGGTTCATTTGTATAAACACATAAAAATAATTTTCCGTCCAACAAGACAGCTCAGCAGGTAAAGGGGCTTGCTTTTACCAGACATGTGCACACACACATACACACACATATATGCACACATGCACACACATATAGGCATGTGGGCAAAATAAATTAATAAAATTAATTTTTAAATTTTTAAAGAAAATAATTTTCAATTTTGAATGCTATTCTTTTTGTTTTGTTTATTGTTGCTGCTGTTTGTTTATTTGTGGCTTTTTTTTAGTTTTATGTTAGTTTATTTTGTTTTGTTTTTTATTATATAGTCCACAAGCTCACAGAAGATCTTTGGATAGAAATCTATTAATCTGAATGGGGGGGGATCAGAATTTTCCCCACTAGCCCTTGGAAAAGGTTTAACATTACTTTGTGAATATAAGAAATAAACTACTGTCAGATTGTCAAAAACTGTGGATGTCATCAATGGATGCCATGGGAATTTTCATTTATTTCAAGTACCCAGCAGAGTAAAATTTACAGCATCTAGCATTTAATAAAAAATCAGTAGTGAAATAAAACAAAACAAAAACCAGCTGACAGGATGGCTTAGTGAGTAAAGTCTTCTGATACCCTGAGTTCAGTCCCCAGTACCACATGGTAGAAGAATAGAATGGACTCCTGAAAGTTGACCTCTGACCTCCACATATACCTGTGGCATGCATGTGCACATGTACACACATACACACACACACACACACACACACACACACACACTCTTTATTAATGTAAAAACATTGAGTTTATGTGAGACTATCCAATAGAAAGTCTTCATGATTTTAAGATTTCCTAGATATATTATCAAAAACATACTGATAAGAAAAATAATAATAAATTAGATATTATTAGAGTGAAGAACATTTCCATTTATAAAACAGATTCAAGTAACAGGATAAGCCATAAACTGAAAGTATTTATAAGCCACTTATCTGCTGTAGGACTTGAGCTCAGGCTAAATTAAAAACTCCCAAAGCATTAAAATAAAAAACAGCAGCACCCCGATCGCAAAGCGAGAAGCACAAGGTGAGTGGCATAGGTGGGTTCAGGGCAAGGGGCTGGACCAGCATCCGGGGAGAGCAGCTTGCAAAGGGGAGGAACCTTCCAGGGAAGCAGTTGTGTTAACTACGGTAACTGTTAACAGTCTCATCAATACCTAGCTACTTCCAAACTCCTAAAATACACACGTGTGTGCAGTTGGCTATGTGCAAATTAAAACTCGATAAAATTCAAAAATAGATGAGATGAAATTTTTAATTCTTTAGGAGATTTTTAACTTTATCAGACTGGTTTGTGTCTCTACAGAAAATGCCTATCTCATATTTTTACATCAGATTATCTTAAGACATTCTATAATCCATAATATACTAGGTATGACATTTCTCATGATTTTACAGAGATTTTTTTCATTTTGATTTTGTCTTATTTCATTTTATTTTTTCTGTCTTGTTAACATTGTTTAACCAATACTCCTTTTTTTTTAAACCTGCATTTTTTTTAATCCTAGAGGCAAAACAAAAAGTAAAATAAAATAAAATTCCACCTTTTAAAACTGTCACTCACAACTGCAAATGGGGGCACTGAGCTGAAAGCTGGCACCCCAAAATTTTTAAAAATGACAATAGTAAAATATTCCTGAATGCATGACAACTAAATATTAATTCAATATCAAACATGTAATGAGTATAACAGCTTTCCTGGCTACCTCACATGTACTGAACGTGATGCCGTCGCTTCAGTCTTAGCTCTGAGCACACAGCCTGTGCACTTTACAGTATGTGTGCCCTCACACCATGCCACCCAACTGAACTGGAACACTTTCAAGGCTAAAATCCTAGTAAAACATTGACCTCTTGCACTTTCTCTGATGACTTTTTATCCTCAATTAAAGCATGAGACTGAATCCAGTCTAACAAGATTAAGAAAAACTGATTCTGTTATTTCTTGCGATTCTTAGCTACCTGACATGTGACCTAGTAAGTGCTTTCTTTTTAACTTTTTAATTTTATTTTTTATGTGTATGGTTGTTATTCCTGCATGTATGCTTATGCACCACATGTGTGCAGTGCCTGTGGAGGCCAGAAGAGGGCATCAGATCCCCTGGGACTGGAGTTAGAGGTGGTTATGAGCTTCCACATGGGTTCTCAACCACTGAGCCGTCTCTCCATCCCCAATTTGTACTTTCTTAGTGATAGCAACTGAGTGGAATTCCAAAGCTGACATTGTACAGATCATCACTTGGATGTAAGTATTTTTGAGGCGCATCATTAGTACTAACAGTGGTAAATTTTTCTAAGAAAATACAATTGTACACTGCCATCTGTTGTATTTGCTAGGTTTCAGAGTGCTTCTGTTTGTCCTGCCTCACTTCCCTGGGTTCCATAATGTCCTCAGACTGATGTTGTTCTTAACCAACTTGTTTTATTTATAGACAAGTCTTCCTGAAGTTTCTCTATTAAAAATATTTAAATTAAACAAGTCTGAATGGCCTTTTGTGGTTCTGGGAACACTGGCTTCTGTCCTAAATGGATCTATTCACCCAACATTTTCTATCATCTTTGCAAAATTAGTCACTGTAAGTAAAACTCACTTGTTTATGCTTTTTACAATTTAAGCATAGTGAGAGAACACAGAGCTGTAGCATATTGATCCACAAAGGGGAATCCAGAACTTTCTGTGGGTCGTCCCTCGGACAGGGTCTGTAGTAGGAAAGGCAGCTCCCGTGCCTGGGAAATGAACCATTGCTGTCTCATAATGTTCAGCTGGGTCCTGCTGGCTGGGTGAGCTGTAGAGAAATTGCTTTGTTTTCTAATTCTGACTCCAGTGTTGTATCAGCATTCCTAAGCACTGGCGCAATAAAAGAGACAGATACAGCTTCTCTCTTCCCAACCTGTCCAAACAATGACAAATTTTTATTACCAGCCAGCTCAGGGATAGGGAATATGAGTTTGGGATTTTGCCAAAGCCCCAGAAGAGTAGACTGCTTCAGGAAATCACTAGACCCACACTGTCTTCAGCAGCCCCATACACAGGTACATTCTATGCCAATGTGTGTGTGTAGTACTTAAATTCGTGAACAACTTCTAGGGGCACATACAGATATCTCACTTTAGATGAAAATTAAGAAATGTGAGTTATTAAAAGTTATTAGAAACAATAATTCAAACTGCTGATCTCATTGAAAAAATACTATATGGTCAGAAAGCTATCTCTGCAGGTAAAGTGCTTACCACACAAATCTGACAACCTGAATTTGATTCTAGAACCCTCATTAAAAGCCAAATGTAGTGCACATCTGTAATACAGCACTTTATGGCAAGATCTGGGCAGAGACAGGAGCTGGTGGATGGCTAGCCTAGAGTGTGCAGTATAGTAACAGAGGATGTGCCCTGCCTCTGCAAGGTGGAGGGCAAGAACATGCTACCAAAGTTAACCTCTGACCTATACACAAAAGCCCAAATTCACACAAATATATGCAAATCAGGGAGGGGGAGAGGGAAAAGTCAAATAATAATAAAAAAGAAAAAATGCTATGATAATAGAAGACTTGTTTGTCTAATACATTTACAGAGCAAATGTAGGGAAGTGAAAAGTAAATTGATTTTATCCTATATATTTAAAGTAAACAGAGAATAATAACAGTAATTTTTTGGCCCAGAAATGCATAGTTTTTTCCTTATGTTACAATCCCTGTAGGAAATCCTGATATATGTGGACATTTTAAATGAGGTCATTTTGTTTTCTGTTTGCACTTTCCTCCAAGCTTCTAATAGAAACTCTGTTCCTTCTCAGATGTTTGAAGATAAAAATAAAACTACATTAAAACATGATGCAGAACTCTACTCCATGATGTTAGTCATCTTGGGCATTGTTGCTCTTGTTACTTACCTGATGCAGGTAAACTTTTAATTGACTAACCAGCCCTGGGCAGGATTCCATGTTTACATTATCTTCTCTGTTTCAGTTGAAATATAATAACTGAATGATACAAAGAAAGTTAATAATAAATGTAGAATTTTTTGTTTGTTTGTTTCCTAGGGGTTGTTTTATGGCAGAGCAGAGGAAAATTTAGCCATGAGATTAAGACACTTGGCATTCAAAGCCATGCTGTACCAGGTCAGTGCGTTTAGTGGATTTTTCTTCTTTCAATTGAGATTTGTTATCAAACATTCTAACCTTTAGTTTTTTTTCCCATTTCTTGAAATAGTCTCTGTATCAGATCATTGAAAAGCATAATTTTTTTGTTGTGGTTCTAGGCAGCAAAATCTGCCTTCAGAATTCTTATAAGCATATTCTCCTAGTAGAATCACATCCGGGGCTGAAGAAATGGCTCACCAGTTAAGAATGCACACTGCTCTTACAGTAGAGCAGAGTTCAGTTCCAAAAATCCCTGTCAGGTAGCTTACAGCTACCTATAATTCTGACTCCAGGGAATGTGATCATCTCTGGTTTCTAGGGGAACTACACTCACATGCACATATCCATATACAGACACACACATACATACACAAAATTAAAGTTAAAAAAATCCCCAAAGCAAAGCACATCCAAATTATGAGGTTTGAAAATAAAACAAAGACTTCAGGTCTACTAGTATTCATTTCATTTAGCTTCTCTTTAATGCACCACATTGTGTCAGGGGATGAGAAAGAAAGACCACACATTAAAACTGAAAAGGAACTTGGGGACCTCAGAACAGCCTTGCAGGAGTCACTAATTCCTAAGATCTCATCCACGGGCCAGTGAAGGCTTTCCGATGGAATTCCATGGTCCTTTGGACTGCAGCACTCAGTCTCCAGCAGTGAGTGCCATCACACTCTCTATGCAGAAAGGTCCTGGCTCAGAGCTTTCTCTACCTTTGAAACAGCCTCTAATCTAAAACAATTTTTAAAAAGTAGATCTAACCCCTGCATGTAACTCTTAGTAAATTTTATATGTCTTTATGTATTAGCACCTTATGTCCCCACCTCGAATCTTAATTAAGGTGAGACTGTAATTAACTAAAACTACATTTCACACCTACTGACTTACTGTTTTTATCTTCATGAATTCATTTTCCCCAGTTCAAGTGTATTTATGTTCATAGAATTGTTTTTTTTTTCACTGTTTCCTGAATATCTTGATATTTCACACAAACAAATGTAGATTTTTATATTTTCTCTGTGTTATTTTGGACTTTCCCTCTGTTCACAGAATATTTTAATGATTTTATTTTTAATTATTAGTATGCATATATATCTGCATGGGTATGTGCACATGAATGTAGGTGATGACGGAGGCCAGAGGCTGCAGTGCTCCTAGGACTAGAGTCAGAGGCTGTTGAACTGCCTGACTTATATGCTGGAAACTTAACTTAGATCCTCTGAAAGAGCAGCAACTGTCCTTAACCACTGAGCAATCTCTTCAGATCCTGTTCACAAAGTGTTTTAAGAGAAGAACCTCAAGATCCTGAGCTGCTTTAACCTGAAGGACAGTTGTCAAATACGCTGGTGGTCCAGTGGTTAATGCAACACAGATCCTTCTCTCGATTTATGTGAAGACCATCGGCACAATACCACTCACTCTTAAACAGGGACTTGCTATTCTATAAGCCATCAATTCTGTCCTTCTAAAACATGTAAAGTTGAACAAAGAAGCCAGGTACTACTTGACCAACTTTATTCAATTCCCCTATAATTTCAACTCGGCCCCTTTCATCATACTTTTTGTTTTTTCACAATTGTCCTTAAGCATTCTTCTTGCTTCTTATATTTGCCTTTCTTGATGGAGGGGCTGGTGTAGGCACAGCATTTTCAGCCTTTTCTTGGTAAGTGCCTTCACAGCATTGAAGTCTGTGGCAAGAGAGACTGCTAATATGGGATTTTACCTAACTTTTATTGCCTGGTTTTCTGTCCTAAGATAAAACTTTGAAGCCTTCGAAAGCATGCTGAGGCTTGCAGTTCCTTTTTACGACCATTTTGGAATCTCACTGAAGTAGACATGTTTATAGAATCGGGTGTGGTTTTCTGTAGGTATACAATCTATCTTTTATGTGATTACTCAAGAGCCTTTCAGTTGAAAAATTATTCTGATTGTTGCTAACTTCCATGATAGAAATATTGTTCATTGTCTTTTTTAATGGCCAATATTGATCTACAGAGCTGTAGGGTTTGAGTTTTTTGGTTTTTTGTTGTTGTTGCTTTGTTTTCTGTTCTTTGTTTTTGTCCTATTCCCTGTAAATTGGATTGTTTGGGGATTCTAGGTAAAAAAATGAATCTATCTGATAATAGCATTGATAGCAGCCACTTAGGAGTCTCAAAAAGGCCTGAAGCTTTTTCCAAAAGGTTGTAAGGTACCAAATACCAAAGCTCAAGAAATAAGAAATAAAACTCAACCAGAATGCTTCAGCCAGATGAGAGGCAGAACAAAATAATTTCCTAAGAACTGTTGCCTCTTTGCTGAAGCTCAAATCCTGGCCCTGGCACTAGCCAGCTGTCTGCCCTTGGCCTAACCCCTCCATCCCTCAGCATATCCATTTCCCCAGTCCACAAAATGTGGATTACTATAGTACCTCATGGTGCAGCTGAAATAACTACAGAAAAAAATACATGCCACACACTCCTTGGAGTGTGATTGTATTTTTATTTCTAGTAAAATTATTAGTAGGGAAAATGTATATCAGAATTCCCAATAGCCTTTGTTTATACTTATATTACCCCTGGGAGAACAGAAAGCAAGCCAGTTTTCACTTAATGACAGCTAAATTCCAGAAAACCTGCTAAATATTTTGGCATAGATCACATACACAGGAAGACAATTACTGACTTGTAGAAAAGCAGTTTGGGCATACTGCTGATTAGACAGGTAGCTAAGACTATTCATTGTGTGGTATAAAAAGTTACTACAGAATCTGGAACATAATATTCAATATTAATTTTCTGTGTTCTTCATATCATGCCTAAAATTTCTTCATGTATTCCATGTCATGTTAAAGTCTAGAAACAACTAGAAAGTAGATGAAATCTCTGAATTTGAGTGCAAGTGATACAGACTAACAGTGCTTGACTTCCAGCTCTGATGCTGTACCCGTACTGCAGCCATCACTCATGAGTGTTCACCTACTGCTGGGGTGCTTCACTCACAGACGGTGATCATAGCCACAGGTCACCTAAGACATCTAAGACTTTGGGGAAGCTTCCCATGGGAGTGGGCACAGAACTGTGCGCAGTTACACCCACCCTACTCTTGACGCATTCCTCCACACATCATTCTTCTAACACACTGCATGATTCATACTGCATGTACAACCTGCTTCTGTTTTATTTTGGTTTCCTTGACAGCACTGTGTAACCTGGGCCTCAGAGCCCTGGCTGGGTTGTGTCAAGCCAACAATTTTTGCTTTTTTTTTTTTTTTAATAGAAGCATATTTGTCAGTTTCTCCACTGGTTTTTAATTCGTAAGTGTTGTCTGAGTGAGTAGGAGGAAACACTTAATAAAAGGAAATCATTTCCTCGGGCTGAGAAGTGCTCAGAAGGGCTATCTCTATTAGCTGCTGAAATGAAATCAATTCTTACCTTGTGCTTTTATTGCTCATGTTTTTTACCTGTCTTCTTTAGACTCCATGCTTCTAGGCAGCAGTTTTTCAGCCTTCCAACTCGTATCTCACAATACCTAAGACTTACCAAACGTAGGGAGTCATAAAAAGTGTTGAGTAAAATCTTGCCTCCTTCCTAAAGGAGAAGGATATTTTTTTTATCACTGATCTATTTAGGTAAAAATATTTGAAAATGTTTCTAAGTTGTACTGGATATACTCTACTATGCAAATAGAATGTTCGAGATATGCAGCTCACTGCTAATGGGTATGTAACATGTATTGAGCCCTAGACTCAACCCCCAATACCAAAAACCTAAATAAATGAATAAATAAATAAATAGTCTGTTCCTCGCAAAGTACTTGTGAAATAAAACTGCAGCTCTCTCTATTGTGGCAAATAGTCTTTTTTCACAATAATCATTCTGCAACTGTAATTCTACATTCTACATATTGTAATATGGTAAGGAGCCCACAATTTGGTCTTACATTCTTCAGTCTATACAAAACATAAAGCTTTATGAAATAAGATGCAGAAGTCAGCTATCCATACTGCTTACTGGCAAGTGATAAGGCAGCTAAGTTCTTTCAAATTTAATAGGAAGATCACAGATCTGAGAAGAATGTTTTTCTAACTATGTGTCAATTCTCCTCTCTAGGATATTGCCTGGTATGATGATAAAGAAAATAGCCCAGGAGCCTTGACCACCACATTAGCCATGGATGTAGCACAGATTCAGGGGGTATGTGTATTGTGATTTTTAATTTCCTTTTATTATATTTGTGTATTCTGTGGGTGAGTGAGCATGAATCACAGCCCACACATGGAGGGCAGAGAACAGCTTTCTGAAGTTAGTTCTGTCCACCTACCATGTGGGGCCTAGGGATCAAACTCAGGTCATCCAGCTTAGCAGAAGGTGTCTTTTCCCACTGAGCCTTCTTGCCAGTCCTGTGGTCTTATTTATTAAACAGCATGCTGTGTGGTGTGCATGTGTACCTATACATGCGTGTCTGTGCCTATCTGGGTGTTATGCTGAGGTGACCTAGCAATAAGGAGACCAAGGAGTATCATGTCCAACAGGGAATTCTTAAGGAAAGACTGAAGGATATCTTTGAGATCAGGTTATTTTCAGCCTAAAATAAAGATGTTTTAGCCCATGTATTAGGATAAATCTAAAACTAAAGAAGATTCTAAGAATTAGAGACAAGAGTTCAGAAGGAAATAATAGAACAAGAAAAGTAGAAAGATGAAAGAAAATACACCCAGCACAGATTGTTCCATTGCACTGTTTTGAGACAAGGCATCATTAAGCAGCTCAGGCTGGCCTCGAACCCATGAAGCTCCATCCTGCTCAGCCTCCAAAAGCTAGAATTAAAGGCATGCACTTTACCCAGCTCCAGAAATGTCAATGAAACAAAGTTTAATTTTCATTTCCCCAGAAACTAAGACCTTACTTAAAGGGATATCTAGTGATTCAGATTCAGGGATGTGCTCTGTGGGGGTTGTTAAGCAGATCGTGTTAGACAGTGTGTATAACATCAGCCTGTCACATCACAGGTAAATAAAACATTGTTCATCATATTCAGGTCACTGACTCAACATGATGCTCAAGTAAATGTGGGAGTGGGGTTGTTGCAAGAGGAAAAGAACAACTTGCTAGTCAAATGTGGTAGTTCATGTCTATAACTTCAGTGCTTGGGAAGCTGGGACAGGAGGATGGCTCCAAGCTCCAGGCTAGCTTGTTTCTCATAGTGAATTCAAGGCCAACCTGGGCTACATGGTGAAATTAGATAGACAGATGGTAGATAGATAGACAGATAGGCGGATAGATGGATATATATATATATATATATATATATATATATATATATAGAGAGAGAGAGAGAGAGAGAGAGAGAGATACAGATAGATAGGACAAATGCCATTTTTTTCAAATTATTTTAATAAAATTAACCCTTATAAAACAAAATTTTAATCTAATTGAGAAAATGAGTACAAAGCAAATTGTCTTGGTCTTAATTTAAGTGAGATTGTTTTTGTTAGTATGGGTGTGTGGGTGTGTACATGCACATGCGTGCCCATACACTTATGGTCAGAGGAGGATGTCAGGTATCCTGCTCTATCACTCTCTTCCTCATTCCCTTGAGACGAGGACTCTGACTGAAGCTGGAGCTCAGCTGGTGCCAGAACACCCCAGCTATCTTCTGTCTCCAGCTCCAACGGTGCTGTGACCACAGGCGCATATGGCCATGCCCAAGTTATACGGTTGCTAGGGACCAGAACTTAGACCTTCAAATCCATAGAACCATCATCTCAGTCCAAGATAAATTTTTTAAGCTCTGTTAGAATATGAACTCTAACAAAGTTAAGGAGACTCTCTAAGATTTCATTAGATAAGATTTCTTTTTTTTTTTTTTTTTTTTTTTTTTGGTTTTTCGAGGCAGGGTTTCTCTGCGTAGCTTTGCGCCTTTCCTGGAGCTCACTTGGTAGCCCAGGCTGGCCTCGAACTCACAGAGATCCGCCTGGCTCTGCCTCCCGAGTGCTGGGATTAAAGGCGTGCGCCACCACCGCCCGGCCTTTTTTTTTTTTTTTTTTTAAAGATTTATTTATTTATTATGCATACAATGTTCTGCCTGCATGTGTCCCTGCAGGCCAGAAGAGGGCACCAGATCTCATTACAGATGGTTGTGAGCCACCATGTGGTTGCTGAGAATTGAACTCAGGACCTCTGGAAGAGCAGTCAGTGCTCTTAACCTCTGAGCCATCTCTCCAGCCCTTAGATAAGATTTCAATTCTAAAATAGGGCTAAAGATCTTTATCTTACTAACACACATGGGGTAAAAATGTGTAAAACACATTAAGCACAGTATTCATCTAACAGACAAGAGGTTGGTGTGAACAACCACCATATGTGAAGTGCCAGTTACAACCCTAGGCAGAAAAATGTCAGTCCTGGTAAGTCCAAGCAAAACCCCAGCCCACAAAAGTGCTATTTTTTCCTTTACTGTGCTAATGTGCTAATTTTTTCTTACTGACTATCTTTCAAATATTTTGAAAGAAACCTTTCTTGGGGAAAAAAAAGAATATTGCTCATGGGCCTAGAGAGCTCAGCAGGTAAAGGCAGTTACTACACAAGTGTGGTGACCTGAATTCTAGCCCCAGAACCAACATGAAGGTGGAAGCAGACATCCAACTCCACAGTCATCTTTTAACATTTACACAAGTGTGTGTATGCACACGCACGCACACACACACACACACACACACACACACACACATACACACACATGAAATAAAATTTAAAAACAGAACATTGCCCAGCTTGGCCCTTTATAAGCATCTAATTAGTGCTGGTGATCATTCATTTGAAACTTCCTGATTACAACTGAAAATACTGCTCTTACAACAACTTCTGAACAAGCCAAAACATTCTACTTCAATCAAAAGTAATTGTGATGGGGATGGAAAGATGGCTCAGTGGTTAAGAGCACTCATTGCTCTTGTAGAGGATCTGTGTTTGGTTTCCAGCATGCACACGGCAGCTCACAACCATCTGTAACTCCAATCCCAGAGGACCCAATGCCCTCTTCAGGCTTCCGAGGGTACCAAGTGTGCACGTGGTACACAGACATTACATGTAGGCAAAACACCCAGACACATAAAAAAAAATAAATAAATCTTTTTCAAATAGCAATAGCTATAGAATAAATGGTCAGGTCCTAGACACTGTGAACTCGATGAATTTCAAAGGTAAAATGACATCTAAGTATGAGACTTAGTCTGCCTCTCTACTAATTTGAGTTCACATAAATGTTTGCTTGGCTACATAATGGTGAGTTCACACCCAATGTGATGGATACTTTTCATATCAGACAAAGAATGACTTGCCTGTCTCATTTGCGCACTAATTCCTTTCTCAAGAAGAGATACTAGAGATGAGTCTAGAAATAATTTGGTCTCATATTTCTATCATATGAATGTAGATATTTCAGTTTCTGTATTATGCAATTTCAGTTATAGTTTGCCAAGAATATTAGGATGAATGTTTATAAGACAGATCCTTAATAATAGTATGTCTTAGTTAGAAACTTTTAACTAGTGACTCAAAATATATAATCTTATATACATTGTATTATATGTGTATATGCAGTCAGCTTTTTTGAATTTGTCTAACAAATTCTTTTTTGCTGACAGATATTCTCCCTGTCACTTTTAGATGCTTTGAGAACAATGATCAAGACGCATTGGTGAAATGTAGTCGTATGACAACATCTTTTCTAAAAGAGTTGAGTAGCATAGCCTCTTTAACTAGTATTGTTTTAGCCCAAGGTAATGGCTTATTGCCCACATGTCTGTCAACAGACTCCTATATAATAAGCAGTTTTAATAAAAGTGCAAATCCATTTTAGATTCTTTTGGAAACTGGATTCCACAAAAATTACAAGGTATTGTTATTTCTATGCATTCTAGTAACTCATCAACCAGAGGTCTTACCTCATTTTTTCACACACAAAAAAATGTTATTGGCACTATGGTGCACACTTATGCCACCATCAGACCCAATACTAAAGCCAAGAGCTCTGCTCATCAGAGCTATAATTATGTTGCCTCAAGAAATCATAAACATTTACTTCATTTATTAATTCCAGGGACAATGAGCTGATCCGTTTGTGCTAGCATATTAACTTGGACAATGCTGACCTCATTTCTTGATTTCACTCTGACATGGGATGTACATAAAACAACTTGATAGTCCTTTTGAGTCAAGCAACATTAGTAGTTATTGAAATGACTTTATTTAGCACACTATGAGCTGACATATAATTACAATCCTGTCCTGAGGTTTTAAGCTGAGTTTATTAAGAATGGTTATCAAGTGTGTAGCAAAATCTGACATCCAAAACTATGATAAATTCAATGACAAAGTTAATGATTTTTCACAAAAAGCACACTGATGAATTATAACACAGAGTAAATATAGTGGGCATTCTTAATTTTGGCAAGCTTTTGTCTGTTTGTCCAACTAATCTTATTTCTTCTTCTAAATATTTTAACTACCACCACTCAGGTTATGCTACCACCACTCAGGTTATGTTGACATAGTTCTCTCTCAGGTTTTTGAAAGTATTCTCATGTATAGTTGTGCCACATATAAATTATTAACATTACCTAACTTTTCAGTCACTTTAAGCTCCATGTGTCAAAAATAGAAACAAGATGGATATTAGTATTAACATATGTAAACCCAATGTGAGCCAGGAAACCACTGCAGAAAAGAATCTTTATATATAAATCTTTATATATGTAATCTTTACATTTATATATATATTTATATTAATATGGAAATACTCACTATCAGAAAGAGAGAGAGAAGAGGGAGAGAGAGAAGAGAAAGCATCTTGCTATGTAGACTAAACTGGCCTTATATTATGTAGCCCAAAATGTCCTTGAACTCAAGATCCTCCTGCCTCAGCTTCCCAAGGTAGCAAGTGTGTGCCATCTGATTGGCTATCAAAGTAATCTAGTTATCAAACATTTACTATTGATGTTGCTCCTTTGATATCTTCAACTCTGAGCAATAGTTATTAACCAACAATAGTGTTACAACAAAGTTTGCATTCTGGACACATCTCTTCCACTGCTGCAATCAAATGTAATTAATTTAACTATTGTCTATGCACAATTTCTTTGTCTGTCTGGTAAATAAGCCACTTAGAAAATTAGTTTGTCTCATTTTCATATTTTATGAAGAAATTCTGATATTCCATTTCAAATTTCCTATTTTTTTTCTGAATGTTGTTTTCCTGCAGAGTAGGAGTGTTATAATGAGTGTTCACTCTGGTAATACTTAAATTTTTTTTATATTTTTTTTAGTATATAGTGTCACAACACTCAAGCCAAAAGCTGTGTGATTGAATTAGAACACACAGTGATTCCTGATATGTGTGGCTGTAAAGCATGGCATTGAAGGGCCAGGGTCTGGTAGACACCACTTTATTCTCTTTCTATGAACTTGCTGTTTTCAGAGTCTATGTGTGAGTGAGACAGCACAGCATCTAACCCTTCGTTACTTCTGGAGCAATTTCAGTTGGTTAACTTCTGTCCTTATTATGAGTCTCACTTTGCTACATTTTAGTACACCTAGTTATTTTTTATTAGGTACTACACATTAGGAATTTGGCAATTTAGATGCCAGGTATTTTATCTTTCTATATATGAGTTTTATTCTTCAGTAAGTTAAAATCACCTCAGAAAGGTTTGTTCTATTCAAGTGTTTATGTTATGATTTGTTCAACATGACTGAAATCTACTTCCAACGCAAGACCATTCTGTGCACTCTACCCAAAGCCCTGTGAATCACAAATCTTTCTAATCAGGCACTCTCTATGTATTCCCAGTCCTCATGTGCATGCATTTTTCCGCTGCACTCAAAAAGCACCTTCTGTCGGTGTCCTGGTGTCTCGATTTAGCCCTCTTTCCTTTCCAGAGTCTGCTGTGCTCTGTTTCAGTTCACATCCCTCCACTGCCCTGAAAACTTAAAGGAGTAGCTGAGGCAATGACTATGTTTGTCTACCATCTCTGCCACTGGCTACCTTACGTCAAATGCCTTGACAACCAACCTGCCATGTACTTTCTTTTTGTTTCTGATAGAAGAATCTGTTACTCCATCGTGGCCAGAAGCAGAACTCCCTTCATGTAAAATGGCCCCTGTGGCTGTTTTTTTTTTTTTTTTAAAAACTTATTTATTTTTATCTTATGTGCATTGGTATTTTGCCTGTATGTGTGTCTATGTTAGGGAATCAGATTCCCTGGAACTGGAGTTACAAACAATTATGAGCTGTTATGTGGGTGCTGGGAATTGAACCAGGTCCTCTGGAAGAGCAGCATGTGCTTTTTAACTGCTGAGTCATCTCTCCACCACACCACCACCATCACTTTTTGATAGTTTACTGAAAGCTGTATAATTTGTGAGAGATGCAATTTTACAAAACCCATTAAGTTTATGAGAGAATCTGTCTTCTAGCAGTTCAGATTTCTGGTCTGAAATTGAGATCCTTGACCAATTTGTAGTTGTTTTGTTCAGGGTAAGAACTAAAGATATACTTTCATTCTTTTACATGTGGGCATTCATTTTCCAGGCACCATTTGCTGAAGAGTGTGTCTGTCTTAGGGTTACTATTGCTATGATGAAATATCATGACTAAAAGCAACTTATGGAAGACAGGTTTGGTTTGGCTTACACTTCAACATCCACATCATAGTCCATCACTGATGAAGTCAGGACAGGAACTCAAACAAGACACGAACCTGGAGGCAAGAGCTGATGCAGAGGCCATGGAGGAGTGCTGCTTACTGACTTGCCCCCCATGGCTTGCTCAGCCTGCCTTCTTACAGAACCTAAGACTACCAGCTCAAGGATGTCATCACCCACAATGGGCTCTCCTCCATCAATCACTAATTAAGAAAATGTCCTACAGGCCTGCCTACAGCCCAATCTGATGGAGTCATTTTTCTGAACTGAGGCTCCCTCCTCTCAGATGCCTCTAGTTCCTGTCAAGTTGACATGAAAACCAGCCAGAACAGTATCTTCCTTTCAATATGCATTTTTTGGCATCTTCATCAAAAATCAGGTGGCTGGCAGGGTGTAGTGGCACACACCTTTTAACCTCATCCCTTGAGAGACAGAAGCAAGAGGATTCCTATGAGTTCAAGGCTGCTGATGTACACTGAGAGTTCCAGACAAGCCAGGACCACACAGTGAGAATCTGTTTTCATTATTTTTCTTCATAGCACTAAAGAAAGTTAAAATTTTAGTGCATTGCCTAAGTATCAAGCTCCCCACCAAAGGAAGATTCCTAAGACATGTAGCCCTTTGTGAGGGGAAGGGAGTTGAGATAGAGTCTTACTACATAATATTGACTGGCCTTGAACTCAGTATGTAGCTTGAATTCACTGAATTCACCAGTTCAATCTGAGCTCAAACTTATAGAGACCTACCTGCCTCTGCCTCCTGAGTGCTAGGACTAAAGGCTTCTGCTATCACACCCACCTTAAGCATGTAGTGCTTATATAACAGCTATAAAGACAATTCTACTTATTTAAAGATTATTTGGGGAATATTTTCTTACCTTGTACTATGATGTTTCTACCTTTTTTTCTGTCTTGATATTGCTGCTTACACCTTTACTTAATGAGACCCATTTGTTAATTATAAAAAAGAAAATGATAAGTATCATATTCAAAGCACACACATCAGTGAAAGAGAGCCTCTAATCTTTCCATTCAACACAGCTGGGTTATAATAGCTGAATGTTGGTCTTCTGTCTCTGTGGGAGAAGAAGCAGAGTAGATGTTAGAGCCTAGATATGATGAACCAGGCATGCAGGCATTGTGTCAAAAAAGTAGGGGGGAAGCCAGAGCAAGGTGAGGATGGTGCCATGCATGAAAAAGTAGTCATTGGGATAGTACATGGAGAGATAAGCCTATTAAGGAAAATTATAAGTCAAACACGATACATGCTTACTTATAATTTCATGCCAGTAATCTCAGCACTTGGGGGACAAAGACAGGAGAGTTTCCACAAGGTCTAAGCCAGCCAGAATCACAATGTGAAACCTCATGTAAAAACACAGATAGGAGCTGGAGAGATGGCTCAGAGTTTAAGAGCACTGGCTGCTCTTCCAGGGGTCCTGATTTCAATCCTCAACAACCACATGGTGGCTCACAACCATCTGTAATGAGATCTGGTGTCCTCTTCTGGCGTGCATATTCATGTAGGCAGAATACTGTATACATAATAAACAAATCTTTAAAAAAAAATACTAACTCACTCTTATGTTTCATTTTCTTGTTGTTGTTCGCAATACCCATTACCCTGCTGCTTTTTCAAGCACCAGCTTTCTCTTCACAAGTTTATAAGTTAGGGGACTGGAAAGATGACTCGGCACCTGTCATTCAAGCCCAACCAGAACTTGAATGTGATTCTCAGAGTCCACATAAAGGTGGAAGGAAAGAAACAACTCACAAAGCTGTCCTCTGACCTCTCCATGTAGGCAGCACATATACACACAATAATAATAATAATAATAATAATAATAATAATAATAATAATAGACTAGTTATTTAAAAGAAAACCAAGTATATTAGGATTGAGATAGAGTATGCACACACACACACACACACACACACACACACACACAAGCATATAGGAACATATTTAAGGAGACAAAAGAAACTGTTACTCTAACTTTCAATACGCTTCATTTGAATCAGAATGTGAAATCCCACACAGCTAAAAAGAGCTCTCAGAGTGACCTTTAAAAAGGTCACATTTGTGGAGGTATGGTGATGCACAGCTTTAGTCTCAGCACTCAGCAGGCAGAAGCAAATGGATCTCTGGGAGTTTGAGGCCAGCCTGGTCAGTGAGCTCCAGGACCACCAGGACTGTGTAGAGAGACCTTATCTAAAAAAAAAAAAAAAAAAAATTAAATAAATAAAAAATAAACAAAACAAACAAAGCAGGTCATATTTAATTTCAAATAAGCCAAAGCTTCTATAGTCTTCCTACAGTGTTAGAATAGACACTATTCCATGTGGCTGTCTCAATACTGAACATAAATGGAAAAATGAAAGGATTCCTTGGCCAGGTTTTCACGAAATATGTGCCCTCATTAATCTTTAAGAACAAGTCCAAGTGGAAGTTTAAAAGCACCTTATTTTACAGGAACGTGTAAGAATTCTTTTAAGTTTCACTCCCTACCCCAAATATGTCTGATTCTAGGCAGCAACTTCAAGACTTGGTATCATAATGCAAGATGTGACCAACACGGTGCTGTCTGTTCTCATCTCCTTTGTATACGGATGGGAGATGACACTCCTGATTCTCAGCTTTGCGCCTGTGCTTGCAGTGACAGGAATGATTGAAACTGCAGCAGTGACTGGATTTGCCAACAAGGATAAGCAAGAACTTAAGCGTGCTGGAAAGGTAAAGTTCAGGCTCTTATTTCTGTCATTAGTCACGTCTTTATGACTTCACCTCTCAGGAATCTGTAGAGTGCTGTGTACATGCTGAAATGCATGTGGACCAGCTCTGGACAAGGAGTAGGTGTGTTACAGTAACGTGGTCTGTGACTCAGAACAAAGCTGAGCCAGCTCCTGCATATGTGACATAGTATGTTACGTATACATTTGCCACATTCTGTTTGCTCCTCTGTAAAGCGAGAATGATAGTAAGAGTGTCCGTTACAGATCTGTGTATTACACAAAACGGCATCGTTATTCAAAACAATTAGAGCGGCAGCCAGAAGATAGCAAGTGCACATAACAGTGCCATCCATTATTACCATTACTGTCAAGGGGAACTTTCTAATGCCATGATTCCCTGTCCTCTATTTTTATTCTATTTTTTGGAAATTAGAAATATTATTCTATTTATATTATCTCAAATGATAATTCTGAGTATTTTATTTTTCAAAATGTATAGGAAATCATATAGCTACTGAATACAAGACAATGAAATCAATAATACCTAAATACTACCTATCTTTTTTTTATAATCCACAGTCAAAAAAGTGATCACTAAGTTTGAGGTTTAGGAAAATACTGCCATCGAGTATCCATCTGCGTTGAAAGAGGGTCACTTGGTGGAAGGACTGACCTCATGCAGGCATCCTCCTTGTATAGTGATATAAAGTCGAGTATTCGTCCATCTTCTACTCACCTGTTCCTCTGGTGGCTAGCCATGCATTACCATCTCAGGCTTCCTACTCTTGCATTGTGTTTTAATGCTCTGGTAGCGGGGTGGGGAGGTATTCTGTGGTTAGTTTTGTTTGGGTAGCTTTGCATACTACATTCCTTTTTTATCATGGCAGCCTTTCAGAAGCTGCAATATGTTCCAAGGGTTTTTCTCTCTTCATATTGCTTCAAAGCTCTTTGCCAATTGCTGTCTATCCTCTGAATATGAAAATAACTTTGCCATCTATAGTCCACATTGTAGTAGCTGGATTAGAGCTAGCATAGTATAAAACATCACAAATAAATCTTAAGTGCAGACAGTTACTTAGTGATCTGGTTTGCCTGACCCTTGGACATTTCCACATTTCTTACACTATTGATAAGGACCCTTGGAATGTCTGCTTGTACTGGATAAACTGAACTACTTAGCAAATATTTGTCTTGATGACAGTGAAGAGTTGGTTAGGCCTCCCTGTATGCTTTTTAAATGGTGATAATTTGAACATTTTCTTGATTATTGACATTAATTAGATTTTTTATCCCATTTTTTGTGTCATGTGCTTTTGTTATAAATGTGCCATTTGATGTTTTAGTTTTGTGTCATGAGATTAAGCTGTGATTGTACAATTAGTAACTGCCATTAAACTAGGTAATCTGAATCTGTCCCTATTGCTTTCAGTAAGTCAACTTACCAGAGACCAACTTAGAATATAGACCAGGCCAGCGAGATGGTTCAGCAGGTAAAAGCACTTGCTGCCAAGCCTGATGATCTAAGTTTAATCCTGGAATCCTACATAATGAAAGGAAAAAACAGACTATCACCTAAAGTTGTCATCTTCCCTCTGCATGGATGACCTCCCCGTCCCCTCCCATACACAAACGCATACACACTATCAATTAATCAATGTACATTTAAAATTTTAATAATAAAATATACTAGTCTTCCTTTTAGCTGCTTATGTAAACTGGAAGAAATCATCAATTTTTTTTCTGATGAAAATGGCTTTATTAGTTTTTCTTAAGACTATAGTATTTCCTGAGGCTTCAGAGGTGGCTCGGTGATTAAGAGCTCTTGCTACTCTTCCAAAGGACCTGAGTTCAGTTCCCAACACCCATACGGTGACTCACAACCAAGCTTAACTCCATTTCTAGGAGATCCAATGTCTTCTTCTGACCTCTGAAGCACTAGGCATGCATATGGTACACAGACATGCATGCAGGCAAGACACTTATACATTTTTAAAAAGACTAGAGTATCTTCTAAATTTCTATAGTGAAGTTCCTCTCTACATTGTGAAAAATCACGCGTTTCTTATTGCTCATTTCTTTTTTGCTCTAGAACAAGTCTTAATCATTTTCCTTGTAAACAACATGTGTGAAAAGTGAAGGGTTCTTTGAGATTAATAAAATTATGAATTTAATGAGAATTTGAAACAACTGAACATGAAAATCAAGAGCAGAATCCTAGTATTTTAATATTATTTAGTCAACTGTTGCAACCCAAAATGTCCTTTAATAAATATGAGGTGTCCACCTGGGTCCCCTGTATGGCAGTCTACAGAGGCAGTCTGAAACAAAATGAGGATAACACAGATGCAAATGTTATTCTAAGCCAGAAGCCTTCCCCATTCTGAAACCCATGTAATTGCATTCTTGTTGAACACTATGTAAGCATAAAGAAACATTAGTTATATTTGAATTACATGTCTTTTTAAGTTCCTAGACTTCAAAATAGGAAATGGTTTTATCTTATAAAGAATTTTACAGCCACTTTGTATGATGCCTTGTTGGGATATTCCTGAGTCCTATTTGGCTATGATTTGCAATTCTGTGACAGAATAATTATTTATTTGATTTGTCTGCTATCTTTTATAAGAAATGTTTCATAATTTATAAGAAGCCCATTTGCATGTGAACATGCTCACCAACGTTTGATTTCTCTGCTGGGGAAACAATTAAAATTAAATTCAGTAAAGATTTAAGGGCCTTAAACTGTATATATTAAATCATTTCAAAAGAAATTTCCATCAAGTAATTTTTATCTTATTGGGGTGGGGGTAAGAGTAATTGCCAGGAAAAACTTATTGATTTGAAATACTGTATCCCCAGATGGGAATTCACTACCAGGGAGTTTAACATCACTAATATTATTTCTATATTTTATTGTCCCACCTTATAAGATAACAACAGAAGCTGTGGAGAACATACGTACCATAGTATCATTAACAAGAGAGAAAGCCTTTGAGCAAATGTATGAGGAGATGCTTCAAACCCAACACAGGTGACTGTAACTGGGCCCACTCTGCTGGCTGTCATCCTGGAAATGCAGTTCCCCTGGGGCTTGCTTGCTAAGCCATTTCCATGTCACTTTTCCCTAAGAACAGTGCATCCTAACTTCTCATGTGACTTTACCAAGAGAAAATAAAGAGCACCAAGGGCTAGCACAACAAAGAAGTGTAGGTCCCACACATGACTGTTGGCACAGTGTCAACTTATTTCTGAATGTGGAGGAAATGATACGTGGAAGAAAGAAATTAGGATGGCTCACCCATCTCTAGTAAGAGAGCTGACACGTGAAACAAACGTAGACATGATGCTTATTTAACAGGCCCTCCTTATCACACTGCCTCTGGGTCTCTCTGTGTGTTACTCTATCAGAGAGATAATTTTCTACTCATTTGCACTGATGTTTGTGGTCTACACCACCCATTGATTGTCACCATGTATTCTACTAATGTAAGACCATGATGGAAATTAGAGAATACTTCTAAGTACCACTGAGGCACCTCTCCTTAACTCTTACATCAGTTATTCTTTCGTGCAACCTGTCCATTCATTTGAAAGTAACAGTAACTCTGTTACAGTAAACCATCCACAGCGATAGAGAAAATTGCCTATCTTCTCTGTGATAACTTTATAATCCTTAGAAAAATGTATATCCACAGAATTATGGTGTTTCAAGGTCCCCTGCATTCATCACTCTGAGTTTTTTATATTGACCTTCTACCACCCATGTTCGTAACTTTTGTATTTGTGTATTTCAGAAATGCCGTGAAGAGAGCACACATCGCTGGAAGCTGTTACGCAGTCAGCCATGCTTTTATGTATTTCGCCCATGCAGCAGGGTTTCGATTTGGAGCCTATTTGATTCAAGCTGGACGGATGACACCAGAAGGCATGTTCATGTAGGTTGTGCAAATTCTTAAACCCTGTAAGTGTGTTATGTACACATGTCTAGTGTGTGGAGGATTCTCATCTAGTGCCTCTGTAGAAGAGGCTTTCTAAAAACATTTAAGTGTATGTATAATTTGTGTGTTGTTTTGTTTTTAATTGACAAGTAACCTTTGTGTCTATAGGACAAACTGTGATGTTTTGACAAGTGTTTCCATGGTGTAATGACTAAATCAAGGTTGGTTTTTTTGTTGTTGTTAGTGTTCCGTAGCTAGAGGAAGCACAGCATCTGGACTACACAGTGTGCACACACTGGCAAATGCAAAGGATCTGTGATCAGTTGCTCTCGGCTTTAGTTCACTTCAACATGGGTTCAGGAGAAAAGCTGGTTTCTCAGTGTCCTCTTCCTGGGGAACTCAGAGACCTCATGGAGTTCCCTGTGTGGAGATGGCTTTCATCAGTATGAGCACAAGTCAGCGCTTGCATACACACACATCTCATCAGGAATTGACCATTGCGATGTAGCAGCTTCCTCCCAAAGTGGCCTGCTGTAGCTTGTACTCTCAGACCCTCTTTATACCAAGAGGACTTTCTTCGATCGATAGGATCATCTAACTACTGCAATTGGAAAAACTTTGAGTGTTTTTTTTTTCAGCTGCCTGTGCCTAAAATGCCTAAAAAGACGTGTTGCTATTTATATCACAATTCTCATTGTTAGACATTTACAGCTATAGAAAATCCATACTTATTTAACAACCCCCCCTGTGCCCTACACATTAAGTCAGGGCTCAGTCCCTAATGATAATGGCTTTGTTCTAAGCCAGGGGCTATTCAGAAGCACTAGGGCTACTCTGTGGGTCTTGGCTCCCAAAGCTTTTGATATTCCCTGGAATTCCTTCATTACTGGGACATATTTGTAGTTTGAGGATATGTTCAACTAAAATAAATGTTCAAAACTCATTTGAAGCCATGTAATTTCAGATAATTTTTATTTTCTACTCACACAAAAGTATGTTTGTTCATAAATTTCCTAGGACATTTCTTTGCTAAGCACTGGTAAGAAACAATCTACAAGTCACAAATCAGCATTCCTAAATCTTACCAGCTAACAGTAAATGCAGGTTCACAAGGAACAGCGCTTCACAGTTGTCCTAAACGCAGGGTTTCTGTCTAACAAATATCTGTATTTAAAACTGCACCAGAGTGGAGTGGAGGGTTTGGGGGAGAGTGGCACACTATCACTGTGGCACATGCCTTTAATCCCAGCACTCAGGAGGCAGACGCAGGCAGATCTCTGTGAATTTGGGGCCAGTCTTGTCTACAAAGTGAATTCTTATCTTGAAAAAAATGCAACAGGAAAGTACAGGGTCTCTGTTCTCTGTTTTCCTCCCTCTAACATGATATTCAGTGCTGTCTATATGAATCTATAAAAACACAATTAAGGTGTGTTGCCTTGGGCTTCATTCTGATTACAAAGACTAGTTTGTCAGATTAACAAGAAACAAAACCCCAAATCACGTGGATTAATTTATGCAATTCACAGGCCTCTTAAACCAGCCCTTTGCTTTGGTTCTGATGTCGTGTGAACTCCCAGGATTAGAAGTTCATTGTCTTCCAAAAGTTTGATTGTCAAGCAAATACTGGAAACTTAGAACATCCTATCCTCTTGGCACTCTGAACATCCAGCCCCTGTAAATGCCCAGGGCACTGTGCTGTCAGCTATCTGGTCTTAATTTTTAGGAGAGAGCAAGCCTATTAAAAACAGTCAGTAAAGTAGGATGTCCAGTGAGTTTCAGCTCTCACAGCAGGCATTTCATCTTCTCCACCTGTTTCTGGTCACTACTCTTTCTTTGCTTCTTGTTTTGTTTTGCGTTTTAGTTTCTTTCATTTTTTTTTTTAATTAAAATACAATTACATCACTCCCACCATACTTTTCCCTCTCCAAACTCTCCCATATACTTCTTTCTCCCTTTCAAATTCTTGGCCTCTTTTGTAGCCTTGGGTGGCTGGAACTTGCCATCTGGACCAGATTGGCTTTGAACTGAGAGATATCTGCCTGCCTCTGCCTCTGCCTCTGCCTCTGGAGTGTTGGGATCAAAGGTGTGTACTTGCATGCCTGGCTTTCTTTGCTTTTTTGATCACCTAAGAAGTGTAATAAGTCCCCTTCTACCTATGTCAGCATCTCTGACCTCTGCAAACTATCCCTAGGTCAAGCCTTGTTTCTCTCCATACCACTAAAAAGACTAATTATCAAAGTCATTGCTGACCTCCATGTCAGACACCAGCCCTCATTCTCCCACCCCCTCTATTCCGACCTTCAGTAGCATTGTCAGCTTCTTCCAGAAATTTTCTTCTCCGGTTCCTCTAGGCTTTTCATGCTCGTTGTCCCCACTTTCTCAGTTTCCTTTGTGGCTCCTGGGTTGCTATGTATGGAAGGACTGTAGGGCTCTTAGACCTTCCATGTGTGTACCGTCGTGAGAAGCTCAGCTTCCCTAGTTTTAGTTCACAAAACGTTAATGAAGCAGGAAGTGTATGAAGTTCAGCCGGTAGAGTGCTTGCTTAGCCTGCACAAAGTCCTGGCCAGCACCACAGAAAGCCAGGCACTTACCTGTGGTACAGGCACACAGAAACAGAAGGATAAGAAGTTCAAGACCATTCTTGACTATGAGTTTGAGGCCATCTTGAGACACCACCACCACCATCACCACCACCACCACCACCACCTCCACCCCCCACCCCACCCCCTGACACACACACTAGTGATTCCAGAATAGTATCATGATGGTGTTTCCCAGGGCCAGGAGGGAAGAAATAGCTGTCTAGCTACAGGCAGAGTAGTATAACACATAGTATAGGCTTGTTGGCTGAGAACTGATGAGAACTGTCTTAATTAAAGCTCCATTTTTTTTTATAGAGGCCAGTGCACCCTCTACTACCATGAGTGTGTCTCAAGTGTCTCTTTGGATGTGACTTCACAATCTAGAGTGACAGAGGATTTCTTTCTAATCACCCAGCACCTTCCTCTAGAAATCTCCTCCTCCTAGAATCCTCTTGGGATTTTAAACTAATCCTCTTGAGGGTTAAAGTATTTGTGCTGGTCTTTTAGGTGGCTTCCCAACTCAACAATCTCAGAGCTGGTTTAAAAAGGTGGTGCTTAGAGCTCACCTTATAGTCTTATTTACAGATTATTTGATATGAGACCAGAAATATGGATTTTAATTAAACATCCAGATTATTTCAAGACCCATGATTACACACTTTAAAGAACTATCAACATCAGTCTATATTCTAATTTTCTCTTCATCACAGAATAAATTTCTTATTAATTTATCTATTCTATTACCAGAAACTTTCTTAGAATTATGGAAAAGTTGGGGATGTCATATTTTAACTTATTGTTAAAATAACTGATGTGGGGCAGGTAAGGTGGCTTAGCCAGTAAGGCACTTGCTGTCCAGGCCAGATGACCTTACTTCAGTCCTGGGAGCCCATATAAAGGAAGCAAACAATTCTACAGTGTTATATCACATTTCAAACCCTGTCACACACAATCATAATAAGTAAAATAAATTATAGTAATGGTGTATTTTCCCCAGTAAAACATGAGTGTATTTTCAAGGTTTACAACTACAGGTGTGGGTAAACTGTCTCTTCCTGAAGGGACGGTGTGCTTAGAAATGGGGGTGAGCAGGGGGTGCCATGTCAGTGTGCTTAGAAATGGGGGTGAGCAGGGGGTGCCATGTCAGTGTGCTTAGAAATGGAGGTGAGCAGGGGATGCCATGTCAGTGTGCTTAGAAATAGAGGTGAGCAGGGGGTGCCATGTCAGTGTACTTAGAAATGGAGGTGAGCAGGGGGTGCCATGTCAGTGTGCTTAGAAATGGAGGTGAGCTGGGGGTGCCATGTCAGTGTGCTTAGAAATGGAGGTGAGCAGGGGGTGCCATGTCAGTGTGCTTAGAAATGGGGGTGAGTGTGGGGCGTTTACCCACCACCCCCACAGCTTCCCAGAGTTTTCTTGAGTGCGAGCAGCAGGAAATATTAGAAGGATTTATAGCAGAGAATCTTGCGGAGATAAACAGAAAATAAAGGATAGCCTCGAGAGGGCCTGGAACCTATTCCAACGGGCCCGGACTGTCTCTGGTCCTCTATTCGGACCTGCTGGGTAAAGCCACGAGGAACCCCAGAACGGGCTCCCACAGGTGAGCAGGGGGTGCCATGTCAGTGTGCTTAGAGATGGAGGTGAGCAGGGGGTGCCATGTCAGTGTGCTTAGAAATGGAGGTGAGCTGGGGGTGCCATGTCAGTGTGCCTAGAAATGGAGGTGAGCAGGAGGTGCCACAGCAGTTTCCTCATGCACTCAGTTTGCCATGCTGTTGCAGAGGCAAAAAGCCCTCTTTATAAAGGGGAGCATGCATGCCTTGTGGAAAAAGATGACTAGTGTCATTTCCACGACTGTAGAACTTTCCCTGAAATGAGCATTTAGACAAGATTATAGCATTTTTATTCTGTTAACTTTTGGCTAGAGATTGGGGGATTGCCCTCACAGTCAGAAAGGCAGTAAAATAGCGCCTTTTCTGTTAGCCTGACAATGCTTAGCTGACTATTTCACTATGAATGCACAGAGTTTGGGAAATACAAAATAGGCTTAGTTTCCCCTGTTGCAATCTGCATTAATAAAGTAGATATCCTATCAAAAACCTGTAATCCTAGCATTGGAAGGCCAAGGCAGGAGGATTGCAAGTTGGAGGCCAACCTAGACACATAGTGAGTTCTAGGCCAACATGAACTACATAACAAGACTCTATCCAAAAGCAAAGATGAAAGCTTTGGCACTGATGCCACTAGGCACAATCCTAGCTGAGGTCCCTTCACAATATAAACCAGAAACTGCTGATGACCTGCAGAGGCTCCTGGACCTTCCCACTACAACCATTTCAGGCTCTCTTCTGTTTGCTGGTCACCTCCATCTTTGTGGTACACATAGACAATGCTAAGCAGTGCATCTAGGCAAGAGGGAAAGAAAATCAGGATACTGTATTACAGTAATAATAAAGGCTTGAAAACTTCCTAAGGAAGACAGTCAACTCTGTGTGTGTGTGTGTGTGTGTGTGTGTGTGTGTGTGTGTGTGTGTGTGTGTGTTTCACATTCTTCAAAATCTAAATACAGTTCTCAAAAGAAAGTTATTACACTGGACTTTTGGTATTAAATGTAGTGATCGAAACTATAGCAATATAGCTTCATTTTCAATGATACTAATGGCTAACTGATACTTGAAATACCAAGGGCTAGCAAAAAGCTCATTAGGCCTTTATGTCCATCTTTGCTTAGAAGAACTGTTTCTTGTAATTGAGACAGCTACCTTAGTTAGTAAACAGGAAAGATTTCTTTGCTTGAGCCCTGCATGACAGTGGCCCATTCCTGCTGGCTCCTCCCCAGGAGTTATCTGGAAGAAAGGCACATAAGCTATTTAGATTAACAGAGAAGGAATCTGCAGAGAAAAGTAAAGTAGAATAGATGTCTAAGGCCTGTGCAGATCCCAGGACAGGGAAAAGGCTAATGAACCATAGCATGAGGCAGACACTATGCTTACCACCAGAAAGCACAGCATGTGAAGGAAACACAGTCAGCAGGAGGCTTGCTCACATTGAAATCTGTGTGATCCTGGGCCAACTGCATCATTTTCACAGGCTGGAGTTTCCTAATTTGTGAACTGGGAAGTTCCTGGACTAATTATCTCCTAGGTGGTCAGATTGTATCATGTATTTCACAAGCTCCAGAACACCAAGTAAATCTCAGTGGTTTGCAGTGTTCCTCCATCCATCATGAAAAGGATGTGGAGAGGGAGGAGAGGACCTCTGGGTTGCATCTGGATGAAGAGGGAAAGAGGATGAGCCAGGGGAAATCACTCAATGAGCACTTCCAAGATGACAGCTACTCCACTGTCCACCCAAAGAAGACCTTACATTCTAGGGTATTTATGATGAGAATGACTGTGTACTGTATTTCTACAAAAGTATGAAAGCTAATTTTCCAGAAGTGTCCTAGTAACTCTTCATTCTATGAAAGGAACAACACACAAATTCATTTGTTAACACTTCTTATGTTCCAGGTGCCATATATATTTATGCATTTAATTCTGATAACCACCAGGCAACATATTATTGGCTTCTGTTTACAATTAGGACTCCAATTCAAAAGGAAATTCAGTCACACATGCAAGCAAGGCAAGTAAGCATGAATTTAGATGTGATCCTGGGAACCCAGCCTGAGGTACACTAAACTTCCTCCCAGGGTAGGTCAATCACTCAAGGTCTACAGACTGGAGCTGGGTTTGGGGGGGGGGGGCAGAACACAATGATTAAGCCCTGTATTACTTACTGGCTACTGGTATTTGGATCTTTTGTGTTAAAACTTGGAACCACTCATGTCTCTGTGTTCGTGGATTGTTTCTATTCAAACAAACTTTTTTTAAATTCCGGTTTTATCTTAATAGTAGGTGTTGGCATTTCACAGTGTTCATATGTGCTTGGAAGGACCAGTGTAGTGATAAGGCGGCAGGGCTGTCCATGTTAGAGAACCTGTACAAACTAAGGTGGAAGGGGAAAGACCCTCAGAGTGCCAGGCTACTCCTTACTCACTCCCTGCTCACCCTTCTCCCTCACCCTGGCCAAACCAGAGGGTTTCATGATGGATTGAGTGTCCAATGCTGCGCTAAGATTTCTTCCCAAGGACAAGACAAGCATAGGAAAGCTATGAAGTCAAAGGATATGTGAAAATGCCATGGTGAACCCCATCACTGTGTATGCCAATCAAAAACTAATTTTAAAAGAGAAAGCTGGCTGGGAAGGAAGCTCCATGAATAGAGTGCTTGCCTAGCTACATACATTCAGTTCAAGTCCAGCCTGGGCTACATACATTGTTTGATTCCTGCTTTACATATTTGTGTGTCAAGAGATATTTCTTTCTTTCTTTTTTTTTAACAGAGCTGAGGACCGAACCCACTGAGCTAAATCCCCAACCCCCCCCCCTTTTTTTTGGTTTTTCAAGACAGGGTTTCTCTGTGTAGCTTTGCGCCTTTCCTGGAACTCACTTGGTAGCCCAGGCTGGCCTCGAACTCACAGAGATCCGCCTGGCTCTGGCTCCCGAGTGCTGGGATTAAAGGCGTGCGCCACCACCGCCCGGCCGAGAGATATTTCAATGGAAAAATCATTTATGGCCTATAGTATGTTTCTTGTTTAATGGAATTAATGTACTTTAGTAACTTTAAATATCTGGTAGTATATCTGAGTATTCTCATGGCTCACCCTGGGTGAGCTGCCCTAACCCCAGTTTGGCTTAGAGGTTGATGGTGCATTTCTCTGGGTAGACCCTCCATTCAGATGCCCCCAGGAGTTTGGGCAGGATTTGAAGGACCTGGTTTGACTGTATTATTGAGATTTTGGCCCTGATTGCTGTACATTAATTGCCTGTTGAGTTACAGAGACGAGCAGTTTAGCTCAGTGCTAGGTGAATCAGGCTAGGCGACTTCAACAACAAACTAGATGTCTAGGCATGCGGACATTGGCCTAACTTTATACAGAACACTAGTGGGGGAAATCAAGAAGATCAATGTCCCAACTCAGCCCCTAGGTAACTCATCACCACAGAACCCACTCTCTGTCTAAGTATCTCAGTATAATGCCTTCCAGTCCCAGTTCCCCTCATACTGTGAAGACAAAGTATGGATTGGGCTTCCTCTCTCGAGACTTCTTCCTCTATTCTCTATTCTTCAGGTCATTGCCCTCCCACAGGAACAAGGCTTTGAGGAAAGCCTTTCTGAGTAACACTTGCATTTTAAAGAGGGACCTGGCAAGGACACAATCCTCAGGGTATCTGTGCCTAATGCTTAAAATGACTCTAAAAGTGAATATTTTGGGGTGGATGGATATTCGGGCACATATTAAACCACATTGTTGTGGTTTTGATAAGAACGGCCCCCATAGGCTCATGTATTTAAATGCTTAGTCACCAGGGAGTGGAACTGTTTAAAAGGTTAGAAGGATAAAGAGATTTGGCTTTGTTGGAGGAAGTGTGTCATTGGGGTGGGCTTGAGAATCAGGATGCAGAACTCTCAGCCACTTACCCAGTACCATGTCTGCCAATGTGCCACCATGCTCCTCACCTTGATTAATAACGGACTAAGCCTCTGAAACTGTAACCAAGCCCCCAATAAAATGCTTTCTTTTATAAGAGTTGCCTTGTAGCTGGACGTGGTGGCACATGCTTTTAATCCCAGGCAGAGGCAGGCAGATCTCTGTGAGTTGGAGACCAGCCTGGTCTACAAAGTGAGTTCCAGGACAACCAGGACTATGACACAGAAATACCCTGACTGGGAAGAGAGAGTGGTGGGGAGTTGTCCTGGTCATGATGTCTCTTCACGGCAGTAGAACAGTGACTAGGACACACACTAGGTTGTTTCTTTGTTGCTAACGTCTAAGAAGCTCCACCCCTCTACATTTAGGACCCAGGTCACCACACTCTGAGTGCAGCTGTCTTCCCACAGCACTTGCTCAATCCTGATCTTTGGTCAGACTAAGACTTCAGTTTGATCCAGCCTGACTTGCCCTTGCATTTAAAACGAACACAGCTGGGCACAGAGACACACACCTGTAATCCCAGTTCTCAGGTGACTGCGGCAGGGGGATCCAGAGTTCAAGACCATCCTGGCCTGTACAGTATTTTCAGGAATAGCCTAAGTGACTTAGAGGGACATTGTATCAAATAACAACAAACAAGCATATTCAGCATGTTACCTGAATACAACATTCTTATTACTTCTTATGTACTTCTTATTACAGCTTTATATCTAGTTTCTGAATGGCATTTTGAGCCATAAACAATTTCTTTAAAGAGTAATAAAAATTTGTTAGTATCACAGAACTATTGACAACAGTAGTTTCAGCAACAGATACCCTGTAAACTGGTTGTTTTTATATTTTCTGCTATGTGTCTTTGTAAAACCGGCAGGACTTGGGGTCTAAGGTCAGGGTCACTGAGGAGATTACAGCCCCTACCTTTAGGAGGTCACAAGGTGGGAAAGGATGAAATTCATGAGGAATCCAGACATACGTGGTTTTTCAGTTTGGTTTTTGAGACATGGTCTCTCTAAATAGCTCTTGCTGGCCAAGAGCTTGCTATGTAGACCATGCTGGCCTAGAACTCACAAAGATCTGCCTGCCTCTGCCTCCTGAGTGCTGGGATTAAAGGACCTTACCCTGCTAGATCCCCCCAGACATGTCTGTGATGGATCAAAGCAAACAAGCAGCTAGGTTCCACGATGTCCTTTTGCCTAGTGTTTAAATGTTGCTGGTGAAGTGTGTCCATTTGTAGCTGAAATGTTCCTTATTTTTACATCTAAAAGGAAACAGAAAAATAGGAATAAAATATTTAACCACGTATTAGGTCACAACTCTGTGAATGCCCTGTGTGCTTTCAAACACCATTGGCCTTCTAGCAAGGTTATAATGAACATGTGTCGAAACTGAGATCAGAATCTACAGCAAACTATAAGATCACAGCTCCTCCTCTAGGCTTGGCTGAAGTGTCCTTTAGTCCCTGCAGGAAGGGTAAGAAAGTGCAAGTCCATACTTTGCTCTCTAAACAGTTTATCACTTAAGGCAGAGAGTTAATCTAACCTGGCTCAGTCACCTGCTGTAACTACATTGCATACAAACAAAGAAGAGACCCCATCAGATCTCACCACCAGGGACACATTCTCCCTATTGTCAGCACATTCTCTGCCAAATCTCTGAACAAGTGCACCTTGTATCAAAGTGGCTAACTGCTTGGAATCTTTGATAACTAATCAAAAGAGGAATTTTTGAGATAACTCGAATTCAAAGGTTCTTTTGCCATACAGAGCACCTGGCAGAAAGCCGGAAAGAGAGGCCATTGTTGAGCCTTCAGCATCTGTAACGCTATCTGTCATCTGTCCCCTCTGCCTTTTCTCATCAAGTTCTGCTGTTACGATAGACCTGAGACGCTGGTGTCTTATCTTCCAACAGAGTCTTTACCGCCATTGCGTATGGTGCTATGGCCATTGGAGAAACACTTGTTTGGGCTCCTGAATATTCCAAAGCCAAAGCTGGAGCTGCACATCTGTTTGCTTTGCTGAAAAAGAAACCAACTATAGACAGCTGCAGTCAAAGCGGGGAAATACCAGTAAGCACAACCAGAGTTTACGTGTTCACTTTCTCAGTACGAGTATTGCTGACAGAGAATATTCTAACATCAGGCACCAGAAGTTTGTGTACAGGAAAGAATTACATGACAAAAGAGGAAGAATGCCTCATTCTAGTCAGATTCTCACCTCTACTCCTGAAATATATTTTATGTTTAAAAAAAATCTTCTTTTAGCTTACATGCCCTACGCCATACAAATGTTCAATGAAAGATTGGTTACTATGTCAAAATATATTTAGACAGCAATGATTTTGGTTTTGCATGAAATGTTGGCTAAATTTCAATTCTTTTTCTCTAATCACATCTGCTAGATGAATAATGCCTTTTATGGCAAACACAGTTTTTCATGGGAAATATATTTGCATAAGAGGAAAAAGGGCAACTGAATATATATTAAATTGTACACACAAGTTTAACTGCAAACATTAAGAGACCATGAGTATTGAAAAAGAAACATCAGAGAGTTAAATAATTTGAAGATATACTTCTTGATAGCAGTCCTGTACATTAAGTACATGTTCAATGTAAAAACCTTTCTAGGCATCGTCTTATGTTTAAAAATTAGAATCATTAGGTATATTCTTAAAGTTTTCATTTAAAACACTAATTGTCTCTAGAATTTTAATAGTGTATTTACTTATACGAGAGTTTAAGGTCACATAGTATCAGTGGAGATGTATAATTAGTAAGGGGCTTGAGTGCATGGCTGGTAACAAAAATTAAAATACCTTCAAATTCTCAAAATGGAATGCTCAAAGATACATCACAGAAAAAATCAAACATATTATCTTTTGGAAAAGTAAAAAGCATAAAAATATTTAAAATCTTGGGGTTTATATGAGTGTAATGCTGCTTTTATTTCTTTCTAAAAGTTCAAAAAGAAACTGAGTATCTCACAGCTGTGTGCTCTTCAGAACTGTGTACATATAAAATCTGAGGAGGGAGAGGAGAAGAAAGGAGAGATGGGATGAACTACATTCATGACACAGAACACAAATACTTCATGTAAAGACTACAAAATTATTCAGTATTTTATCTAATATAAAATATTTCAGATTATCACTTCTGCTTTTAAAAATTGAAATCTGGGCAAATAAATTCCATGTACTGACATATACTAAAACGAGCTGACAGGCACGAAGCAGTCTGTTACATTTTTCTTCACATTTATATAGGATTGAAGTTTTCCATATTGCAGTTAAAATAATAAGAATAAACTTTAAAATGTGTTTAGATTTGGGGTTTTTCTAAAACATCTCTCTGCGTCTTCCCAAAGGCACCAGAACATGTGCAGAATTAATTGTTCTCTCCATTTTCTGTGGTGCTTTAACACTGGGGCAAATGGTATCTATTTATAGGGGCAAAACAGAAAATGAACAAACCAAAAAAAAAAAAAAAAGACTTCTACTCCCCTCTTTGATCTGGTGTACATCATAGTAGATATTTTATTCTGCTGCTAGAAACTTTAACCACATCTTATGGTTTCATGCTGTTGACAACAGAGTAATATCATCAAACATGTTTTTTATTTGCTTGTTTGTTTTGTTTAAGACAAGGTTTCTCTGTGTAGCCCTGGCTGTCCTGGAATTTGCTCTGTAGACAGTGGTGGCCTCAAACTCACAGAGCTCTGCCTGCCCCTGCCTCCTGAGTGCTGGGATTAAAGGTGTGCACCACCATCACCCAACATCAAACATGTTTTGTGTGTATTTGTTTGCTTGTGTTTGAGACAGGATCTCACATCTGTCATGCAGATTGGCCTCACACTCATTATGTAGCCAAAGGTGATCTTTGAACTTTTGATCCTTCCACACTCACCTTCCAAATGCTAGGGTCACAGATGTGTGCCACTGTACCCAGCATGCACAGTACTGGAAGTCTAACCCAGGGCTTCTTGAATGCTAAGCAAGTGATCCTCCACAGAGTTCCACCCTACCTCCCCCGACCCCTGTCAAATAGCCTTTGTGCTTTTTCTCTTAGGTTCAGAATACTGCACATGTCTATTAAACCTGCCTAAGGTTAAGGGATTTGTCTGAAAGTCCAACCTTAGTCTGCATCTACCTTCATCACAAAAGCCAAAAATACTTTAATGTAGTTGGAGGGTGTTATTCAATGGTAGAACATGTGCTCAGCATGTATGAAGCTCTGGCCTTGACCTCCAAACACACACACACACACACACACACACACACACACACACACACACACACACACGGGGGGTGGGGTAGGGAGAGGGAAAAAGAAGAGAGAAAGGAGGGAGTGAAGGAAAAAGAAAGGTTTAACATAAAGTTAAAAACAACTTCAAAACTTGAGCCAAAAATAAATAAAAATAAAACAATCACCATTTAGTTACAGTTCTCGAAAGCTTTTAAAGAATATCATTAGCCTAGAAAAGTATTAGTTTACATAAAAATCACCAATGACTGAAGAGATTGAAAAACACAGAGAAAACTAAGCTTTCATCTAAGTATTACTGCCGAATAATGATCAACTAAAAATGAAGATAGATCAGAGTTCAAAGCACAGTGTATATTAACTATAAAACATAGTCCAGTTTTCAAAATAAAGCTTATGCACAGGTTATGAGACCCAAGCATTTCTGAGTTAAGCAGTAAAGGATTTTTAAAGCTTACACTAAATTAAAAAACTAAAGTTTATTTAGAGAAGGTGGTCAGCTAGTCATCAGAGCAGGCTGTGGTCCCAAGCTGAGGGAATCTCGTGCTTTGTGGGAACATAGTCCATCACTGAAGACAGCAAAAACCACACACATAAAAACACAAATGCTGATGAGGTCCAGCTGTCAGTCAGCAGCTCTCTAGAGACAATGGGCTTGGAACTGAAATGATGTAGAAACATGCACAATTTATAGAGAGCGCTCACCCAGGGCATGGCCATGGGTACAACCTTCCTAAGTCCCCTGTAAACACTGCCCCCCTCCTTTCACAGGACACCTGTGAAGGGAATTTAGAATTTCGAGAAGTCTCTTTCTTCTATCCATGTCGCCCGGAAGTTCCTGTTCTTCGTGACCTGTCCCTGAGCATCGAGAAAGGGAAGACTGTAGCCTTTGTTGGGAGCAGCGGCTGTGGGAAAAGCACGTGTATTCAACTGCTACAAAGATTTTACGACCCCATGAAAGGACAAGTGGTAAGATGGACTTAGAACACCCAGGCTGGGGGTTAGTGACAAACCCTTACATGTTCAGGTAAGCCTAGGTTACCCAGTAGAGCAAACACAAAACCTAAAAAACAAAAAAGTTCTGTCCTACTCTTGCCTAAGAAAACTGCAGGCCCATAGCAAAACCAGTGGGAAGGACTTCGAAATTAAGTACAATGACCCAAGGGATCTTGAGCTTTCCTGACAGCTGTAATTTTTACCTTAGAAGCTGTGGAATTCTTTTGGAATACGGGCGTGAGGGCAAGTCCGTTTTTCTTCACACGGTATCACTGCTCCCTACCCCTTCTGGCTTAAGACAGATAATGGTCTCAGATAATGGTCTCCACCCCTTGGCTGATCTCACTGGCCTTCCACACCCTCAGCTGTCCAGACCTTTTGCAAGGCTAAGGCTTTTTTCAAATCAATCTCCATTGAAAAGAAACAATCTCTTCCTCCTTTGAACCCAAAGATTACATTCCTTACCTTACTCATATCTATTATATCTTATATGCCTCACGTTCTGTGTTCCTATTGCCCTCCCCCACCACTGTATCTCTCCTCTCCCTCCTCCCCTTCTCACACACACAAAGCTTGCATCTTGCCCATTCCTTCATAGAACTATAGTTCCCTAAAAGTTAGAGGCTGTCATGTTAACCCTATTCTGCTACAGTTTGCAGTCTTTTTCCATTACAGATTCTCAGCAAACACTTGGAAACTAGAGCTGCTCATAAAGCTCCCTTGAACTGGGTGATACCTATCTATTTTCAGGTAGCATATACACTCTCCCTACTTAAAACTACTGGGGGATGGCTCCCTACTAAGCAAAAGCAAAGTTTAACAATATCAAAGCCCTTCACTGTCTGGTTCCTACCTCCTTCCCCAAACTTCCTCTCCTTACCCCTCTCACCGTGTGCTGAACATCCATCTCCCCAACTTCTGTGTGCCTTTTTTCTTGCTGTTCCCCACTTACTCATTACATCTCAAGTGCTGTCTGTGTCTCATCATTTATGGCTTAGTCTCAAAGTCCCTTCCCACAGCCATCCGAGACATCCTCTGCCTCAGCCCCTCTCTGTTCTGTTACCCTGTCTTCATGTCACCCTTCCTTTCTGAGCTGTTGGTGAACTTAATGCCTGTCAGTTGGAATATGAACTACTATGGTGAGGGGGGAGTTTTGCATTGTATTACTTTCCCAGCGCCTAGAGTCGTGGGCACACAGAAAAGCATGTTCATCAAACGGCTGTGTGAATAAATACATATGTCTCAGAGCAAAGTGCCCATCTCTACAGGTAGACTTATTCATCAATATGTGCCAGCTCTTTTTTTGGGCATCAGTAATGGAGTGTTGTTACACTCGAGGGGAGGTTGATCATTTTCTATGTGACTTCAAGGCAGAGTACTAGGTATACTCCAATCCCTGCTGTTATTTCTAGAAGTGTATGTTTGGAATCAACCTTTCAGTGAGCTGGGAGCTGGGAGCTCCTGTCCAGCAGGTGATTTATGAACCTTCCTTGGGCAACATATACTTCAAAAAATAGCTTGAATTCCTAGGTTTCTTGTTATGATTTGTTTATGTGTGAATACCATGAAGTGTAATGTGACAGTTGTTGGATCTTAAAAAACCAGTCTCCACTCTGCTCTTGCAGCTGCTTGACGGTGTTGATGTAAAGGGGCTGAACGTGCAGTGGCTCCGTTCCCAGACCGCCATCGTCTCCCAGGAGCCTGTGCTCTTCAACTGCAGCATCGCTGAGAACATCGCCTATGGTGATAACAGCCGCACGGTGCCCTTGGAGGAGATCAAAGAAGTTGCAGATGCAGCCAATATCCACTCTTTCATTGAAGGGCTCCCCAGGGTAAGAAAGCAGCTGAAACCTTGAGCTGCAGAGCTGCCAAATACGGAATGTGATACAGTCTCATCAAGGTTAGATGTAAAAAGCAAACCTGGTTTTCATGTATTTTTTGCAAGGCTGATTGCCATTCATATATAAGGCACTGGGCTTTCACATGCTATGTCTTTATGTGCTTGCGCTCTGCCTTGGGTGAGGGTATGAATTGAAAAGACATGGTATCACTTTGAACTAAGTATTTGGGGTGAAATAAAAGTGAACCTTGTGATTTACTGAATTTTCTTCAGATAGATTGTGTGTGTGTGTGTGTGTGTGTGTGTGTGTGTGTGTGTGTGTGTGTGTTCAGACAGGGTTTCTCTGTGTAGCACTGGTTGTCCTGGAACTTGCTCTGTAGACCCGGCTGGTCTTGAACTCACAGAGATCTGCCTGCCTCTGCCTCCCAAGTACTGGGATTAAAGGCCTGTGTCACTACCTCCAAAATCGGGTTTGTTTGTTTGTTTGTTTTTAAAGGCAGGATCTCACTATGTGGTTCTAGCTGACCTGGAACTAACCATGTAGACCAGACTGGCCTCTAACTTACAAAGATCCATCTGCCTCTGCCTCAAAGGTGCAGGGATTAAAGATACGTGCCACCACACCTGGCCAAGAATAGATTTTCTAAAGCAAACAAATGGATCTCAACATCTGTCCAAATATAAGACTACAGTATCAATGTAAAACTCTGAAAGACAAGGCCAGTTTTTTTTTTCCAGAATCCTCAATATGACAAACATACAGAAGACTTCAGACATCTAGATTTTACCAATCTTATTTCTCCAGGAAATAGCAAATTTCCTGATTGCCACCCTGCCAGTCTCTGAGGACTTATTTTACCTTTATTTCAAATTTATGGATTCACCTATCTGTCATGTCCTGATAGCTCAAAATCTGCACTTCCTTTCCTCATCCACACACAGTTATGAATTTATTTCATTGACTTAACACACAGCTACTCAGCCTTGCTCTTTGAGTATTACTTGTGGAAGATGACTCAGACAAACCAAATGCTGTCCTACGCATACAGAAATCACTGAAACGCACACAGAGCCTTCTTTGTTGTGAGCCCGTGAATATGATGTGCATGAAGGCAAGGCAGCAGAGACGACTGATGTGCTCACAGAATAAGTGGTGCCCCGTGTGATAAAGAATGCATCACACCTGTAATCCCAGGACTCAAGAGGGTGAAAGGAAGGACTGCATGTCTGAGACCACTCTGGCCTTACTAAGAGTGTCTCAAAAGTCTTAAGTAAGAATGGACGCAGAGTGATAGGTGGTTGGACTAGAGAGAGGAATATATACACGAGTAGTATTTGATGAGTGTGTGAAGGAATGATGAAGCACTGAAATAGTCAGGCTTAGATTCGGTTCCTGTAGCTTTCATCAAATACCCTGAAGAAAGCTACTTAAGGTAGAAAGGATTTATTTGGCTCTCAGTTCCAGGCTACAGCCCATCATCTCGGGGAAGTCAAGGTAGCAGGAATCTGAAGCAGCCGACACTTTACATCTACGGTCAAGAGCAGAAAACAAAGAATGCATACATGCCTGTGCTCAGCTCCTTTCTCTACTCACACAAGCCAGGACCCCTTCCTAGGGAATGCTGCCACCCACAGAGGGTTTGTCTTCCCACCTCAGTTAAAATAGTCAAGATAATTCCCCATACACAGGCCCACAAGCCACCCTAATCTAAACAGTCCCTTATTGGGACTCCTTTCCCACATGATGTCTAGATTAGTGGATAATTAAGACTTTCCATCGCAGCAAGCAAAGAAATTTTAACCATAATAGTTGCTAAATACTTACTGAAGGTTTGCAGATGGGAATGATGTTCAAATCGGATATTTACTCATCCAGCAGCAATGGAGTGATGACATGGAGTGATGAAGAGACAGTTAGGAGATCCATTAGGAGAGTTTAGGGACTGAGTTCTTAAAAGCCTAAATTCATAAATATAATGTGATAAGAAAATTGATTTTAAAGAAAGATGAAAATGAAAGTAAGCTGGTTATGGTGGGGCATGCCTATAATCTCAGCACTCAGAAGGACCCTGTCTCAAAAACAACAAAACAAGCAAAAAACAAAACAAAGCAGAATTGGCTCAAGACTGTACAAGCAAGAAGAGACTAAGCCTCCTACTGAGGCAAAACTCAAGCAGTAGTCAGAGTTCCAAGTGGAAAAAGATAAGAAAGCTGCACAGAGGATATTCCTTTGAACTGGACTTTGAAGGCTGCATAGGAGTTCTCCAGACAGGGAAGGGTAAAACTGTTTTGGGCAGATAAAATAAAGACACAAAGCAATATAGATACCTAAAAGAAGCTTTAGACACAAGGGAGATCTTAAGATCCTGACACATAATGTCAAACAATAAAGAATTGAAGTGAGGCCAGTACAGAGCAGTACTAAATGTGAAAATCCCCAGGCTGAAGTGTTTGAACTGTCTTAATAGATAGGTGTGCCTCTAGATGTTTTTAGACAGAGAAATGACATGATCAGAAAACAGTTTAGTTTTTTAGGAAGAGCTAGCTTGTCAGGTAGAGGCACTTGCCATCAACACTAAGGACCCAAGTTCTGTCCCCAGAACACCCATGGTGAAAAAAGGAGAGCTGCCTCTTCTACGCTTGTCCTCTGACCTCAGTGTGCACACAGTGGTCCACGGGTGCCAACACACACACTCGCACACGCACACAGTAAGGGAATTTTTAAAGAATTCTTGTGTATATATATATTAGATAAGGTCTTGAAATGTTGACTGTATGTTAAGCTTGCCTCTCGATTCTTCCTCCTCTTCTCTCTAAATGCTGAGATTACAGCCTCTGGCATTGTCCCTAAGGATGGCATTTTTTTTTTTTTTTTTTTTTTTTTTTTTTTTTTTTTTTTGGTTTTTCGAGACAGGGTTTCTCTGTGTAGCTTTGCGCCTTTCCTGGAGCTCACTTGGTAGCCCAGGCTGGCCTCAAACTCACAGAGATCCGCCTGGCTCTGGCTCCCGAGTGCTGGGATTAAAGGTGTGTGCCACCAATGCCCGGCAAGGATGGCATTTTTAAAGAACAAAAACAACTGTTCAAAGTAACCTTTTGGAGGCCTGCAAGTCTCAAGCCAGCTTGGGATGACAGTTAGAATCTATATTAAAAAATGAAAGTGGACTAGAGAGATGGCTCAGCAGTTAAGAGCACAGCTGTTCTTCCAGAGGGTCTAGGTTCAGTTCCTAGTACCCACAGCTGTCTGTAGCTCTAGTTCCAGGGAATATGACAAACTTTTCTGACCCCCAAGGACACAGCACACATGTGGTTCACAGACACACATGCAAGCACAACACCACACACATTTAATTAGTTAATTAACAGTAAAAGAGATGGGGGAGCAGCGAGAAAGCCCGACTTCTGTTTGCTTTTCCAGGAGTCCAAGGAAAGGAGCATTATGGGTGTGGTCATGTGTACATGTAATCTCAGCATTGGGAGGTAGAGGGAGGGAGATTAGGAGGTCAAGAGCATCCTCGACTACACAGCAAGTTTAAGACTGTTTTCCTTGAGGCCCTGGCTCAAACAAAACAAAACCCCAGAAGAACCAGAAAGACCCCTAGTGAGGACAGAAGTTAGTGCTATGGCAATGGCAGGGACATCATGGAGACACTGAGAGGAGCAGAATGTCATCATAAGAGCTTTGGTATGGGTGGGACATAAATGCCAGCCTCTCTGACTTGCAGAAAGCACATAGCCAGTGAGGGCTGCCGTCTGGGGACATGCTCACAAAGGATTAGCATGAAGGAGGAAACCTCATGCTTTGCCTGGTAGTTTCAAATATTTTGAATTGTTTTGAACTGAAAATGGCAGGTAATATAAATTCTTTGGTGTTGACTAAGAACTTTTCTTCATTATTTTTCCCCCTTGTGTTTTAATTCTGAGGTTTCCTTTGTCAAAGCTTGGACTGTAGCTCAGTTGGTAACCTGCTTGCCCAGGGCACACAATGTCCTGGGTTCAATCTCTAGCACCACAAAAATGGGGCATGCTGGCACATGCTTATAATCCCAGTATTCAAGAGGTGAAAAAAGGAGGGTCAGAAGTCCAAGGTCATCACTGACTAATTAAGAGTTCAAGGCCAGCCTGACTATGTGAGACTCCATCTCAATAAGGAAAATGAAAGAAAAGAAAGGAAGGGAGGGAGAGGCTAGAAAGGAAGTCAGAAAAAATTCCTTCAGAGAAGCATAACAGCAAAGGTCTGTGCCTTGGGGTCAGGTTAAGAGTGCAAAATGACGTGGAGTATTGACTCCTTGGCTCACATTTATTTGCAAAATGGACCTAGAATAGATTTCAGCACTTGTTGGGACCCACCTTTTCAAGAGTAGCGAAATCTGAATTGTTCAGACGTCTGTTTCCCACGGTTGCTCAAGTGCTTTCTTTGTATATGGCCTGTTCCTGAAACAGAAATACAACACTCAAGTTGGACTAAGAGGAGTGCAGCTTTCTGGTGGTCAGAAACAAAGACTGGCTATTGCGAGGGCTCTTCTCCGGAAGCCAAAAATTTTACTGTTGGATGAGGCCACTTCAGCCCTTGACAATGAGAGCGAGAAGGTAACACCTTCTTTTCTGTGTGTCAAATAGGAGTGGGTAGTATCACGAAGACAAGGTCAGATTGGGGAAATGAAGTCCCAGAGGTGGTGGAGAGAGGGTTGAAGCCAGGCAACCTTTGAGTTCCTCTCATACAAAATGACGCCAATTCTGAACGTATCTGTCCAGTAAAGAAAAGCCCAGGGAGATGGCCTTTTCTAGATTGTTCTTCTACGTTGGTGCTAAACCAACTAGCAAAGCAGTCTATGTCTGAAGTAAGAAGCTGCTGTAGGGAGAACATTCTGCTTATTCTGTTTTCCCAGACTTTTCTGTGGTTAGAAGAAAATGCGGTGGTGGGGGACACAGGTATAGAAATACTGGCTTTGATCTTGGGACCATCTCCTTACCTATATAACCCACTGTCATAAATGCTCTTCCAATCCAGGCCTACTCTGAGTACTTTTTCTCCACTTAATTGGGTGGCTTACAGTTCAGAGGTTCAATCCGTTGTCATCATGGTGGGACATGGCAGCTTGCAGGCAGACATGGTGCTGAAGAAGGAGCCGAGAGTTCTACATCTTGACACAAAGGCAACAGGAAGTGGTCTGCCTTACTGGGCATGGCTTGAGTATATATGAGACCTGAAAGGCCACCTCCATAGTGATATACTTCCTCCAAAAAGAGCACACCTACTCCAACAAGGCCACACTTCCTAATAGTGCCACTCCCTTTGGGGTCTGTTTTCCTTCAAACCACCACAGTTGGGCAGTTCCTCTGAAAATAAGCAAGTACAGCAAAGAACATCATTAGATTTCCTTAATGACTGAATTTAGGCATGCTTATGAACATCTTTCCTAAGCTGACAGTCACTTGGTCCTTTTCTTTTCCAGGTGGTTCAGCATGCCCTTGAAAAAGCCCGGAGAGGGAGGACCTGCCTGGTGGTGGCTCACAGACTCTCCACAGTACAGAATGCTGATCTGATCATAGTTCTACAAAATGGAAAAATCAAGGAGCAGGGAACTCATCAAGAGCTCCTGAGAAACAGAGACACATACTTTAAATTAGTAGCTGCACAGTGGGTGCAATGATGCTGCCAGTCTTGCATGCACTTTGACCTTTCTTGGCCTGCTCTGGTCTCTCACTGCAAATGTCAATACCTACAAACCTAACACTCGAGTATAGGAATATTTCATTCAAGTGTCTTCCCTTGAGATATTTTTTTTCCCTTGAGATTTTTAAAAGCAAATCAGGGAGGCTGGAAAGATGGTTCAGTGGTTTATAACACTGGCTGCTCTTCTGGAGAACCTGGGGTTGATTCCCAGCATCCACATGATGGCTCACAACCACCTGTAACTTCAGCCCCAGGGGGTCCACTCAACTCTTCTGGCCTCTGTGGGTACCAGGCATGCATGTGTAGCACATCCACGTGTGCAGGCAAAACACTGATATACAATCAAAAATATTAGAAAAAAAGCAAAGTAAAAGTTTACAAAATTTATCTGAAAAAAGTGCCAGTATCTCTTATTTTATAAAAACATTCTAACACATTTTCTTGTAAACAGCTTTATGCAAAATACAGGCATTTCTGTGTCAAAGTTCTGTAATGAGATTGGGGGAGAATATCTTCTAGTTGAAAGTTTTAGCTGAAAGAGTAAGATGCAGCTAGTTAGGCCCGTAGGGCTGCAGAGAGTCTTTAATTGGGAAGACTGAGCTTTGCAGCATGTCAGAACATTGTGCCTCCCTTCTCTCTAGACTGTATGAATTTCTGTAAGTGGCCTCTCCATAAATATCCAGTTCCTAAAATTCTGTTCTAGCCCCTCATTAGGCAGGGGTGGGGGAGTTCGAGAGCAGTACAGGGTAAAGTGTCCAAGGAGGGTAGACAGCTCCTGCTTTCCCAGTCAGCACAGAGCATCACCCCGTCCTTCCTAAAGATTCCATTCCAAGCTTTGGGTGTTGGTATGAAGCATAGGCTAACTGAAGTGTGAACACTTACTTAAAATAAAAGATACTTCTACTGTGGGTGAAAAATTAAAACGCTTTTCTGTATTGCTATCAGTTTATTTAAATTCATATTATTTAATAATATGTAGTATATGATTTACAAATTCTATCTAAATAGCAATATCAGTTAACTAAGTCATGTTTTCCACTTACTTAAATACATAAAGACACCTTTAGTCCCTCTCTTTTTTAAGGGTTTTTTTGCTAGGATATATTAGTTATATGTGGTAATGGATTTCATTATGACATTTTCATACATGGATTACTTTGATCATATTCACTACCTATGGCCCTCCTTTGTCCACCCCATCTGCTGATCCAGTTCCTCTTCCTAAGCAGCCTCTTTCCACTTTCGTGTGTTACCCAATGAGTATAATAAGGGTTGTTTTCAGGAACATGGGTGAGGGGTTACTTACAAAAGCACGGGCAACTTACCCACTGACAAAAATGTCACACACACACACACACACACACACACACACACACACACACACTCAGCAACCACTAAACCCTCAGAGGGCAGGAGTAGACTTGTGAGCTCTTCTCCCTCCCATGACAGGATGTTGACAGCACAATTTTGTGCAGATCTCTTGCAGGTATTCAAAGCTTCTGACAGTTCAAATGTACCAGGACCACAAGAAGGGGGGGGAAAGTCTAAAACTGGGCTAAGGAACTGTGGTGGTTTTAGTGTAATTGGGCCCCAAATCTCACAGGGGGTGGCACTATTAGGAGGTGTGGCTTTGTTGGAGGAAGTCTGTCACTGTGGGAGCAGGCTTTGAGGTTTCCTATGCTCAGGATACCACCCAGTGTCTCAGCCGACTTTCTGTTGCTGCAGGTTGTGGGACTCTCAGCTACTACTCCAGCACCACTGCGACAGAAGTTGGTCCCAGGGAGTGGGATATTGCTGTGAAAGGCCTAACCATGTTTTTGTATTGGTGCTTTGGGTTATGAAAGCAGGGGAATGCTTCAAGCACTGCTTAATAGGCCATACTAGTAGGAGCATGGAAGACAGTGGAACTGAATGTGACTTGATGAACTATGAGGATCAAGAGGTCTCAAAGGAAAATGTTAATCCCAGGAGTCAAGAATAAGACTACTACCACAATTTGAAACCAAATTTGAAGCAAGCTTCCATTAAATACTGGCCAGGTTGATGGTCTCTGGCCAGGTCCATCTCCAGGTTTCTGAAGATGGCCCCGAGTAATGGTTTGCATTGGGCCCATCAGGTCCAGTCAGGGGCTAGCATACATCCTGACATATTTCCTGCCTATCCCTAATCAGGAGCAAGCACACATCCTGACATGTTTCCTACCACATGTGGTCATGTGAACTTCCCTCCCACATGTGGTCAAGCACATCCAGTGCAGATGGGTCAAACAAACTTGTTTAGGGGAGTGAAACATGTGTCTTGTTATCACCCATAAACAATAGCCTCCAGAATTTCAAAAACTGTTTTTGGTCAAGGGCTTGCAGAGGCAACCTTTTGTTTCATGGATCTCTTAGGGATAGTAATTAAAACTTAAAATGTAACTTTGGCTCTCACAGAGAATATTAGTGTGTGGCATAGCGCCTGGTCTTGTGATATTTTGGTGAAGAAAGTGGCTGCTTTTTGCCTTTATCTGAAGAGTCTGCTTGAGGCTAAAGTGAAACAGCCTAGTATAGACTCTGTTGTTTGGTTGTTAGTGTTAACTCTGATGAGGATGTATAAAAAAAAAGAAGCAAGCTGAGCAAGGTAAATTAATTTTTGAGGAGAAAAGGAGCACTAGGAAGTGGAATGGAGCTAAGTCCTGTGTTCAAGGAGAAAATTAGAGAATTAAGAAATGGAATAAAGGAAATAGGGACCTTAGGGCAAGATCCCACCCAGCTAAGTTTCCAGCTTGTGAAAAGGAACTAAAGAAAAGCTTAGAACCCAGTGTGGTGGGGCATGCCTTTAATCCCCAGCACTTAGAAGACAGAGGCTGGTGGATCTGAGTTTGAGGATAGCCTGATCTAGAGAAACAGTTTCAGGACAGCCAAGCTTAGACAGTAAAGGACAGAAAGCTGATGAAAGTGTAATTGAACAAGGGGGCCATGTTCCAGCCCCAGTAAATAGCAGAAATAGGCAGCTTCAGCCACATGGTTTTAGAGTTAATGATAGAAGAGACAGAGTATGCAACTTGTCTCTGAGCCTAAAGAAAGCTGCTGAGGCCAGGCATGTGTCAGGGGTGTCCCTGAATGGAGGCCTAGTAGGGAAGCCATTGCATGAAGCTGTGAAGTTGAAGCCTGGATTGTCTTGGAGACCCTAGATGTTTGAGATGCCAGAGTCATGGAATACCTGCTGAGGAAAACTGCTAACATGGAGTGAAACCAGTCCAAGAGAAAAAAAGTGTTTTGCAGTTAACAAAGCTGAAAGGAGTTGGAGATCTGAAGAGTGTTTTGCAGACATGGAAATACAGGGTTTGGAGTTTGCCCAGCTGGTTTTCTGTCCTGCTTTGGTCCAGTATTTCCTCACTGTGCTCCCCTTCCTGCATTTTGGAATGGCAATGTACATTCTGTACCATTATATGTTGAACATATGTGATCTGCCTTTTTATTTTGATTTGATATGGAATTACAGTTTAGAGATTGCATGAATCTCAGAAGAGACTTTGGACGTTTAAACATTGTTGAGACTGTGATAGACCATGGGGACTTTTGAAGTTAGACCAAATGCATTTTGCATTATAATACTGTTACAAGCTTATGGGGGCCAGGAAGTGGAATATGGTGGTTTGTATGTAATTGGCCCCCATAATCTCATAGGGAGAGGCATTATTAGGAAGTGTGGCTTTGTTGGAGTAGGTATGGCCATGTTGTAGGAAGTATGCCACTGTGGGGGTGGGCTTTGAAGTTTCCTATGCTCAAATACCACCCAATGTCTCAGTTGACTTCCTGTTGCCTGCAAGATGTAGGACTCTGCTGTGGGATGTTAATGTATGTCCTGTGGGAGCCCTTCTTGGGTTCCTTGTGGCGTTACCCAGCAGGTTTGCATAGAGGATGATTAGGACCATGGGCCTGAGTGCAGGTGTATGAGATGGTCTGCACTTGGCTGTACTGGGGGATGGTCTGTATGTCAAGTTGCTCTGATTGGTCAATAAATAAAACCTGATTGGTCGTGGCTAGGCAGGAAGTATAGGCGGGACTAATAGGAGAAATAAAAGAACAGGAAGGCAGAAGGAGACGCTGCCAGCCACTGCCAAGACAAGCAGCATGTGAAGATGCTGGTAAGCCACGAGCCACGTGGCAAGGTATAGATTTGTAGAAATGCGTTACTTTAAGATATAAGAACAGTTAACAAGAAGCCTGCCACGGCCATACAGTTTGTAAGCAATATAAGTCTCTGTGTTTGCTTGGTTGGGTCTGAGCAGCTGTGGGACTGGCGGGTGACAGAGATTTGTCCTGACTGTGGGCAAGGCCGGAAAACTCTAGCTACAGGACTCTCAGCTACTACTCTAGTACTACATCTGCCTGCATGCCACCATGCTCCCCATCATGATGATAATGGACTGAACCTCTGAAACTGTAAGTGAACCTACTCAATTAAATGTTTTCTTGATAAGAGTTGCCAGGATCATGGTGTCTCTTCACAGCAATAGAAACCCAAAGACTGGAATTGAACAAGGTTCTCAAAAGAAGAAATGTAAATGGCTAATAAATATTTGTAAGTTATCAAAATTATTAGCTATCAAGGAAACACAAATTAAAACTATTCTGAGAGCCAGGTGGTAGTGGCGGTGGTGGTACACATCTTTACTCCCAGAACTAGGGAGGCAGATGCAAGCCAATCTCTGTGAGTACAAGGCCAGACTGGTCTACAAAGTAAATTCCAGGACAGCTAGGGCTGTGACACACAGAAACCCTGTCTAGGAAAAACAAAACAAAACAAAACAAACAAACAAGAAACAAAAGAACTACTTCAAGAGGCAGAATGGCTATCATCAAGAAAACAAATGTTGACAAATGCTGGAGGTAGTATAAGCTGGGGCAGCCACTATGGATATGAAGCTTCTCTCTCTCTCTCTCTCTCTCTCTCTCTCTCTCTCTCTCTCTCTCTCTCTCTCTCTCTCTCCCTCTCTCCTTTCCTGGACTCATTCTCCTCTTCTTTCCATCCCCTGCTGTGGGATGTTCTGTATGTGCTGTGGGAGCCCGTTCTTGGGTTCCTCGTGGCTTTACCCAGCAGGTCTGCATAGAGGATGATTAGGACCATGGGCCTGAGTGCAGGTGTCTGAGATGGTCTGCACTTGGCTGTGCTGTGGGATGGTCTGTATGTCAAATTGTTCTGATTGGTCAATAAATAAAACCTCATTGGCCATGGCTAGGCAGGAAGTATAGGCGGGACTAATAGGAGAAATAAAAGAACAGGAAGGCAGAAGGAGCCTGCCAGCCACCGCCAGGACAAGGAGCATGTGAAAATGCCGGTAAGCCACAAACCACGTGGCAGGGTATAGATTTGTAGAAATGGATTAATTTAAGATATAAAAACAGTTAGCAAGAAGCCTGCCACGGCCATACAGTTTGTAACCAACAAAAGTCTCTGTGTTTACTTGGTTGGGTCTGAGCGGCTATGGGACTGGCGGGTGACAAAGATTTGTCCTGTGGGCCAGGCAGGAAAACTCTAGCTACACTCCCCCTCCTTCTTTAAGGCAAGGTGTCACTATGTAGCCCAGGCTGGCCTCAAACTTATGCTCCTCTTGCTTCAATACCCCAGTGTTGGAATAACAATTGTGCACCACTGCCCCTTGTGTTCTCAGTTGCATTTTCTTCTATTTACAATGATATCCACAGCCAATCTCTCTAAATGCTCTCGGTCAATAGCCTGAAATCTTACAGAAAATAATTTGAGCAATTTACTACGTACTATTCCACCTTTAAAAAGAAAACACAAAGTGAAAATGGGATGGGGGTTGAGAACCAGGATCACTGTTTAGAGACATTGGCGCTGACCGCTTTGGGGCTATTCAGCCCTATCTGGGCAGACAGCTTTTGGTAGCTTCTCTTTCCAGAACAGGTTAGACAGGCTGGAAAGAGAAATGTGATATGAATACATTGGATCCCAGGGCAGCAGCAGCCCAGGTCCTAGATCTGTAATTCCCACTAGATGGGTAAATACTTGCAATTACTCACCCCTGAGTCTGTTGACATCTACCCCATACCTATAAATAATAGAAAATCACTTTACTTTCTTATTGTGGTCCTGCTCATTTTCATCCCTGTTTTCCTTTCAATGATCATGAAGGATGCACAGGCAGCATTCCCCCAAGTAAAACCACTGCCCTCCGTGGACCCGGCAACTATGCCCCAAACCAGAGTTCCAAACAGTTTGCAAAGATCTATGAGGTTACTAGCTGATGAGGGCATTTGCCTGTAATACCAGCGCAGGGTAAGTAGAGACAGAAGGATCCTTGGGACTTGCTGATCATCTCTGGTCTAGCTGAATCAGTGAGCTCCAGCTTCAGTGAGGGAGCCTGTCTCAAAAAATAATGTGGAAGCTGGGCAGGGTGGCACATGCCTTTGATCCTAGTTTTTGGAAGGAGTCTGGTAGAAGATTCACCTCAACTCCTGGCACCCTGGAATCTTTATACCCAAAGAGTCTGGAATGTTTGGAAGGAGTCCGGTAGATGATCCACCTCAACTCTTCTCCCCTCTTTCCCTAAACCCGCCCCTTTAAAGTCCACCAAACACAACTCCTCCCCAAATCTGCCCCTCAAAGCCCACCAAACACGGCTTCTCCCCCAGAAAGGCTCAAGACCACTCTTACAGGGTATATAAGTGGCATCCCCCCAAAACAGACACGTGGTTCTTCCAGCCTACCAGCCCTGTCTCTGAGGGTCTGGGAATCACCTGGGAATGCTTTACCCATTAAACCTGGGCTTTTCCTGATTTGGTTTGATTCTATTTGCTACATCGGTGGAGAGGCCTTCAGGAGGCCTAAAACTTATCACCTAGCACTTGGGAGGCAGAGGCAGGTGGATCTCTGTGCCCAACTTATATGTCTGTTAGATTTCTGAGTGCAGCTGGGTGGTGGTGGTGCACACCTTTAATCCCAGCACTCGGGAGGCAGAGTCAGGCATATCTCTGTGAGTTCAAGGCCAGCCTAGTCTACAGAGTGAGATCTAGGACAGGCACCAAACAACACAGAGAAACCCTGTCTCAAAAAAACAAAACAAACAAACAAAAAATATTTCTGAGTGCAGAGTAAAAAGACAGAGACAGGAAAGAGATCACAGTCTGATTTCAACAGATTAGACTGTGTTTATTAGAACACATAGTAAGAGCAACCTCTCCCTTGGGAAACGAAGGAGCCTGCCAGGGGAAGAAAACTGATTGCAACCCTATATAGAGGAAGGGTGAGGAGCTTGGAATAAGGAAATTGTGGCAGCTATAGGGGACTATGTATCTCACCTGCAGTCTCTCCAAGGCCAGACAGACTATCTTTGGAGATAGGCTGTCTCAACAGACATTCCTTTCTAAGCTGACCAATAACAGTTGAATAAGATCAGCTGTAATCTCAAGAATCATGTTGAGATTTGGTTTTTACAACCAAGGCATCTCTAAATGTGGATACAGGGATCCGAACTCAGGTTCTTAGGCTTGAACCATAAGGACTTTTATATACGGAGATATCTCCTTGCTATACACTTCTTAGAATGGTTCTTAAAATATACCACTTTCTTTAAACTGACACAATCAAAACACCTTGTCCTCAAGTTAATTTATTAAGCTATGAATTTACAATAGTTTTCAAAGATGCTATGCAAACTGTCCAGGGAGAAAAGCAATCAAGAGTCCTACCTAAATACAAAACCTATGGACAATAACAATGACCAGCCCAACAAGATATATACCATGGTGCAATACTGTCACTTGTATCTTGGGGATAACTAACAGCTATTTAATTGGATTTAAGGCTACTTCAGTAGTATGGAATTCATGACTGGTACTGTAAACCTAACCAACTACCAGTGTATGGTGAGGTTATGGTCTCTAAAGGAGAATCTACTTCCTAAACCAGTATAATTAACATTTACGTTCTAAATACTTATATCCATGGGTAATGCAGCTCTCACCCTTCATCAAAAAAAGCTCCTTGGTGTAGCAGATGGGGATGATTACAAAAATCTACCACTGGTCAAGAGAGAACAGACCTTGAGGTTCCAACCACAGCTGATGCATCTACAATGCAAACCCTACACTTAAGGCTCAAGGAACATTAAGGAAGATGGAACAGAGATACTGTAAGAGACAGAAGACCAGACAACAGCTGTGAGATAGTATCTTCTATATATGATAGGGAAGCTGCTCCCATAAAAATCTCAAAACTATGTCACCTAAACAAGACCCATATAATGACAACACCAGTATTGCTGGAGAATTTCTCTCCAGCTCCCACCAAGTCTCGCCAGTCCCGGAACCCACTTATGAAATAAACACACAGACTCTTACATTATTTAAACTGCTTGGCCATTGGCTCAGGCCTATCATTGTCTAGCTCTTACTCTTATATTTAGCCCATTTCTATTAATCTTTACTTTGCCACATGGCTCATGGCTTACCGGTACTTTACATCTTCCTTGTCCTGGAGGCGGCTCCAGGCAGTCTCCCTCTTCCTTCCTCCTTTCTCAATTCTCCTCTCTGTTAGTCCCTCCTATACTTGCTGTCGGGCTATTGGCCAATCAGGGTTTATTTACATATAGCGATATCCACAGCACTTCCCTTTTCTTCTTTTTTAAAAAGGAAGATTTTAACTTTAACATAGTAAAATTACATATAACAAAACAATAATCAAGCAAGAATTACAGTTACAATATTAAAGAAGATATCCTATCTATCTTATATTTGTGAGTTTAAGGTTTTATATCTAACTTATCTTTTATTATAACTAAGGAGAATTGTAAGTATCTAGTCTTATAACCACATCAAAGACCTCAGAAGGATATAATACTACCTGAGAAATGGGAGAAGGATACAAGCAACTTTCGGGAGTCTTGCAGGGTAGACAGAGACAGCTGACAGCCTAGACAGTCATCCAAAGTTTTCTTGTAAAGTTGGGGCATTTGTCTTCAGCCCACAGTCCTCGAGTCTCTCATTCACTTTTTTTTTGTGTTCTGTAGAATGTCTGGCAGTTTTCTCTATGAAGCAGGAACCTGAAGGACCATTTTGTCAAGCAAAGTTCAGTGGTCACCTTCCTATGGGTCCTGTATGTCCAGTTGATCAAGCAGTCCAGGCAAGAACATTTCTTGCCCAATTGGCTATTTTTGCTAAGGTGGAGATAAACTCCATATGAAGTGTCTTCGATGCCCATACTCCTCTCTGAAGTAAATCAGTGCTGTCAGAAGCAGACATGTCTCACTGTCCAGAAAGTCTAAATTTTTAAAACATTTTAAATGCCGTATTCTGTAGGTCTTTGAAGTGTTTGAAGACTACCTATCTATCTGAAATATATCTATGTATACCTAGAAGACTTAACTAACATGGCTACAAATATGATTATCATAGATGACTAATTATTAATCTATTTTTTAATTATCCATTACAATTTTAAATGAGTTACATAAACATAGTACCTCAAACAAGAATAGAAATATATATACAGTATAAGAAAATTAAGTTTAAATTTGTATCAATAAACTAAAATCTATATCAATGTAAAACATTTTAAACAATTTGTTACTCTTTAAAAGTAGGTTCATTAATCTACCCTTTCATCCTATCATATCTAAACTATCCCCCTTTTTTCTTTAGAAAGAGCTTGTATTTATAATCAACCTGTTTTAAATAAAAATAATGGTTTTTCTCTGTCCCACACCAGAGGGCTCTTCTGATTTGGGACAAAAGAATCTTTTAACCATTTTTTTTTTTTAAGCAATATGTCTGGGTTTAGAGGGGAGTGAGGCAATTCCACCTCCAAAGCCAGCTTGGTATATTTGGGAATTTGGGCATAGCATCTCTTACTACTTCCTGCTGGAGGGGGGCGCTGTATCTTATGGGGACACAAAGAAAATTTTAGGGTTATGGAGTAGTATGTGAGGGTGTATCATCTGAGCCAGTTGTCTGAAACTGTTCTGGATGTTGGATCATCTGGGCATAACTCAACAGCTTTTACAATCAAATGTTTTTCTATAGTTACGAATATCAAAGACAACATAATCCAGATTCTCTGTGTGATAGCCATCTTTATGTGGCTCATTACCTTTACTGTTTTTTTTAAAGACTTTATTTTAAAAAACTTTGTTTATATAACAGTATATATTCCTTTTTTATCTTTCAAGCCTACGTACATTTTTATATACATTATAAACTATTACATCTGAATCAGTCTTATTGTGGACCTATTGCTTTAAACTGCAGCCTTTTAAGACTGAAACGGAGCTATGGATGCTGGCTCCACCCACTTTAGCTTCCCAACATGGCGGTGTTTTTCGCAGGTCTATGCTTCTATCAAAGCAGCATGTAGCCCAGAAACCTCTCTCTCTCTCTCTCTCTCTCTCTCTGTTTTTTTTTAATACTAGTAAAGACTAAATCTACCACACAGTGTAATGTGCTGCTGGCAGACACCGCCATACTGCAGGTCAAATGCGCACGCCAAGAACCCGCCAATAGTTCAAACCCACATTTTGCGGTGTCTAGCTGCCCGTATGAAACATGAAGCAGGAACCTGGTTTTGGCTCTGTTCAGAATTGTTTATTAAATATTGTTAGGTTTAAGGTGGAAACTCGAGCCATTGGGCGCCATTTGAAACATTAGGTGACTGTCCAGGCTGTCAGCTGTCTGTGTCTACTCTTGCAAGATTCCCGAAAGTTGCTTGCATCCATCTACCATTTCTCAGGTACCATTATATTCCTTCTCAGGTCTTTGATGGGACTGAAGACTAGCAGTTATAGTTACAACTTAGTATATGCAATATCTTAGATAGAACATATTAAGTATTAGATTCAGGTTCTTTAGGATAGGACACCTTTTGGAATGATCTTTATAACATGCCATTTACCTATGCTCTATACTTCTCTGGATTTTAGTATGTGTTTCTTGCTTGATATTGTTTGCATTGGTTGTAGTTCCATCTTATCTAGGTCATTATCCCTCATTATCCCTGGATAATATTTGATAACCATTCCTTTGTATATAGTCTTGTATTAGGTTAGAACTTTCTTATTTGGACAAAAAGGGGGAGATGTAGTGGGTAGCCATTCCAGCTTGGATGTGGAAGTTCCAACCCCCATTGAGGTTTTGACAACTGTCACAGCTACAAGGTGGGGCCAAGGGAGGCACTGAGAGACCCTAGATCTGGATGGGCCAGTGCACTCTCTGTTCCTGGACCCTAGACAGTGGAGGTTGACCGAGCAGAGCTCGAGAGAACACTGCTGGACTGCGATACACCTTCCCCAAACCCCGCGACCTATCTATCCCTTCATTTGTAAGTTACCCACTAAATAAATCTTCCTTTTAACTATGTGGAGTGGCCTTAATAATTTCACCAATACACCAGTTGACATGCCTAAGCAGATGGAGGAAATCTCACAGGGCCCACCCCTAGATGAAGAACTATAGGCAATTAATAGCTACTGAGAGAGGGAGAGTCAGTCTTCTCCAGGGATTAACCCTCTGAGAAGTTACCCAATGCCAAGCAGTCTTAAACACATATACAGATGAGAAACACTAAATGTATATATCTGAGTACATAGTTAGATAGATAGATATATAGATAGATAGATAGATAGATAGATAGATAGATAGATAGATAGATAGATAGATATAGTGTGTGTGTGTGTACAGATGTATATATGTGACAATAAAAAGTAAGGAAGAGGTCATGAATTTGAGAGAGAGTTAGGGAAATGGTAAGAGTTGGAGGGAGGAGAGAGATGGTGGAAATGATGCAAATAAACATGTAGGAACCCTAATCCCCCAATTTTTAAGGTTTTGTGTTTTAAAATGGAATTGCTAGCTCAGAGGAACTCAATGTTTTAGGACAACATTTGAATAATTGTTTCAAAGTAAGTAACAGTGATATATACTTAATCCATTTTATAAGTCCAACTTTTAAATTCCTACTCTTTTTGTTAAAGCAAGTAACTCTACTGAAAAAGAAGTTTAATAGGGATTGATATTTTTATAAGAAAAAAAAAGGATTTATGACCTAAGAAAGACTGATTTTTGCCAGTCAGCACTTAGCCTCTCACTTAGACTCGTTTTAATCCAAACTTGTCTGAGGCTCTTCAGCCATTTGCCTCTCCTTTTCCTCTGGGACTAGATATCATTATGAAATAAAAGACTTAAAGACAAGCATTGATTAACACACACACAAAAAAAAAGACAAGAAAGTCCTACATGCAACACAGAAGGTGTCCAGAGAGTTAGCATCCTCTACAGAAACATCTAGAAGTGTTGCATGCCACAGCAGCTCTCAGTCATGGCCACATCTTATCCTTGAAGCCAACCACTCCTCCTTCTCAGGAAAGATGACTATCTGATGAGCCTTAAAACAATTAAAACACCAATGAGGATATCAAGAGACAAGAATGAATTTAAAAGAATAAACTATGCACAGGTGTCAGTAAAAACAAAAGATGTAACAATGTCACACCTTTTGTATAACTAACCCAGCCACTATACCCTACCACCTCTTAATCAAATAGTAGTATGCCTTCATGTTGAGTTTACTTAGGTCATAGCAACTGAACTGACTTTCTGCCACTGAATAGTTCTGTTTCACATGGAGCACAGAGATGTCATATGACCACATGAAATTTGTACTATATTAGCATCAACTCATGTATCACTTTTTGTTTGAACTTTTATTCCAAAATGATTTGTGAAGTGACACCAGGGTTGGCTAGAAAATTTACCAATAAGAAACAGTTATGGGAGTGTCTTACTTTTCTATTGCTGTGATAAAATACCACGACCACACAAACAAAAAACAAACAACAACAAAACAACATTTAATTGTTCCAGAGCATTCGAATCCATTATGGCAGAATGAAAGCTTGGAGGCAGGAACAGCTGAGAGCGCACATCCCAAACCATAAGCAGGAGGAAGAGAGAGAACACACTGGGAATTGGCATGAGTCTTTTAAAATCTCAAAGCCCAGCCCAATGACACACCTCCCCCAACAAGGCCACACCTCCTAATTCTTCCCAAACAGTTCCACCAACTGGGAACCAACTATTCAAATATATGAGCCTGTGGGGGGCATTCTCACTCAAACCACCACAGAGAGGAAATAGAAAGTTTGAAGTAGAGGAAAAAAGATAAAAAATGTGATGGTGCTGTAGCTTTTAAACCCTTAGCTCCTTATCAATAATAATTATGGATACTTAAAAGCTCACTTTAAAACCACAAGTGTACATATCTAAAACTGACACTTGACCCAATTGACAGTCAAGAAGAAATTCTAGGAAAGGGTTGATATTGTTAAATCACCAAATGTTGTAGGCAACTGTGAAGCAAAAAGATGGGAGAAAAGGAAGAAAGGGAAGGATAGAGTGAAGGAAAAAGAAAAACAGGAAGGATGGAGGGAGGTCACAGGACATTGCTCAAACACTAAATAAAGTAATACACTCTAGCAATCAGGTTAGGGCTGGAAGGAAAACATATTTCACCATCAAATCTTCAGAAAACCCTAAATAAGAAAAGAATGCAAACTCTTGGTCCCAAGGCTTTAGTTTCAGCAAAATTTACCTGCACCAGTTTCATAAATTCTTTTACTCTTCAGGAGTTTTTTTGTTTGTTTGTTTGTTTTTTTGTTTGTTTGTTTGTTTTCCTTTCTTTTTTTTTTAAGACAGAGTTTCTTTGTGTAACCTTGGCTGTCCTGGAACTAGCTCTGTATTCCAGGCTGGCCTCAAACTCACAGAGATCCCCCTGCCTCTGCCTCTCGAGTGCTGGGATTAAAGGTGTGCATCACCACTGCCCAGCACTATTCAGTTTCTTAGAGTTGTGTACCCCAAGAAGACAGACACTGATGAACAGCACTTACTCCAAAAGAAAAGCCTGGCTCTCTAGGACAGACAGAATTCATGGAGCAAGAGATATTGAAACTCAACAAGGTCAATGTTATTCTCAAGCATGGGAAAGGACAATTCTTCAAAGGAACAGAGAAAAAGTAAAAGCCTGATTAATAATTCTGAAAAACCCATGCATGCAACACTGAGAATTGCAGAAAGAACTGTAAAATGGAGTGTTTCTAGCATTTAGTAGGAGCATAAGATTAATAGCATAGACTCAGCTGGGACCATTAAGAGTATTTCACAGTCCTGAAGCTCTCACTCATCAGTAGATGGTTGCACCTACATGCTTTGGCTTGTTACTCAATTTATGTCAACTTGACACAAGCCAAAGTCATTTTGGAATCCCACCAGCTAATTAACTGACCATCCCTCCTAGATAGAATCCCAACAGATAACCCAACATCCCTCCTGAATGGAATCCCACCAGATAACCCAACATCCCTCCTAGATGCAACTATGATGGAGAGGTATTTTTTTGTGTGCCTTCTCCTTAGGCTATAAAAGTACAAATGTCTGAACAAAGATCTTTTCTTCTTTGGTTAACATGTTGGTGTGGAGCTGTGCTTTTTCCCAGCCCCTGCACACTCTGATATACTTTCCTTATACATCCTTACTACAACACAGAGGAGTTAGGAATACAGTGCCTCCAACAACATACCCAGCAAGGCCTCAGGCGTCCCAGCCTTTGTCACAAGCCTCAGTGCAGGGATAGATTAGCTCTGATGTCTACACAGATTTCTCAGACTATTGAATCATCTCTGCTATCTTCACTCTCAGGGTCTTATCCTAACTTCTTTGTTCCTTCTGCAGCCCAGTTGCATCATTCCCCTCCTTGGTCTAAATAAAAAAGATCTTGATAATTGTCTTGTAAAAAACAAGAGAAGCACTGAGGAAGCAGACGCTCAAAGATCCCCACCATGAGTTAAAGGCTGTAAAAAAAATCATTTTTAAGGGACAGATTTACAATGCTGAAATGGGGGGGGGGGTGTTTAAGTAGAAGCCATGGCTGAGATTTGGAAGAAAGCAACGGTGATGGCCCAAAACTCTACTGAGTTTCAACTCAGTCCAGATGCTACTGAGGTTTGGATTGCTGTGAATGGCTTTCCAAATATTCTAAAATAAATACTGCCTTGAGCGCTGAGGATGTACAGCATGTGGCTGGCATGTACAAGGTCCTGTATTCTATTTCTAGCATTACACACACATACACACACACACACACACACACACACACACACACACACACACACACACACACATTTTACTAAATATTGACTAAAGTAATGAAATGGTTTTAAAATTGGGGATTCCACTAGTGATAGCACAAAACTACTTGAGATGTTCCCATATATTGGCAGAGAAATCTTATGACATTAACCTAGACAAAATCAAAGCATTTGGCAAATGGTATCACAAACCCAGCATAGCCAGAACTAGCCAGAGAAATGGAAATTCCAACGTTCAGTCCTACTCTGAACTTGAACAATACTCCATGGTTTTTCTCTTTGATGAAGATTATCATCTTCATTTAAAAATAGAACACAACAGTGTAGTCAGACAAGATTTAACCCTCCTTTTTCTACATTAGTTTTTGAACCAGAGTGTAGCAGGAATCTTAACAGTTCATATTAATAAAATCAAACCTGTGAGCCAGGTATTGGGGTAAGCTGGAAGATCAGAGATACATAACAGGCTACAGCTAACCTCATCTGGCCAACTTCTCAGCTGGTCTTGTTTCCTCAGACTGGAAGATTCTGTGTCCTCATCCCAGTGGCTCTCAGCTGAACTGTGCTGCTAGAAAGCCTGAAAGCTTAACCAGCCAAATGCTTAACCAGCCAAATGCTTCTAGTTTCTGGTCCTCACGCCTTATGTACCTTTCTGCTTTCTACCACCACTTCCTGGGATTAAAGGCTCGCTTTCTGGGATTAAAGGCGTGAGTCACCATCCCTGGCTGTTTCCAATGTGGCCTTGAACTCACAGAGATCAAGAGGGATTTCTACCTCCAGAATGCTAGGATTAAAGGTGTGAGTGCCACCATTTTCTAGCCTTTGTATCTAGTGGCTGTTCTGTCTCTGACCCCAGATAAGTTTATTAGGGTGCACAATATTTTGGGGAACACAATACCACACCAGAGAGTAAAGATATTTTCCTTGACTCAACTCCAACAAATACTTTTGAAATGAGTCCCATTTTAGTGCAGCATACAAATATTAGCTCACTCCCCAGGTGGAGCCCAGTGGTTCCCTGACAGGCATCAGAAGAGTGTGTGAGACATGTCGGTGTTTGTTTTTTTGTTGTTTTTCTTTTGATTTTCTTTTTTCGAAACAGGGTTTCTTTACATAGCCCTAGCTGTCCTGGAACTGACTCTGTAATCAAGGTTGGCCTCAAACTCACAGTGATCCGCCTGCTTCTGCCTCCCGAGTGCTGGAATTAAAGGCTAAGAAATGTATTTTTTTAAGGGAAGATCCACAGCCTGCATCAGCATCTCAAAAAGAATTTGTTGATTCAAGAAATAAATTAAAAAAATTTAAAAATTAATGACTTTATATACAGAATCTATAGGTAAGAGGTTTTTTTTTTTTTTAAGATTTATTTATTTATATACAATGTTCTGTCTGCATATACACCTGCAGGTCAGAAGAGGGCACCAGATCTCATTATGGATGGTTGTGAGCCACCATGTGGTTGCTGGGAATTGAACTCAGGACCTCTGGAAGAGCAGCCAGTGCTCTTAACCTCTGAGCCATCTCTCCAGCCCCTTATAGGTAAGAGTTTTAAACAAAAATTTTGAACAATTAATGAAGTCTAACAATCATTACCTCCCTTTTGAAGAAAAAATCCATTTATTCACTTATTAGGGGGAGCACACATGTGCCACAGTATGCAGTGAGGTTAAGGAGGAACTGGTTCTCTTTCCACCATGTGGGTTCTGGGAATCAGACTCAGATCATCAGGCTTGGTGACAGGAGCTCTTACCCACAAGCTGAGACATCTCACCAGCCCTCAAAGTTTTAAAAAGATAGCGATTCTTTTCTCCAGTTTTAGTCTCTTCAGTGTATTGTGAATTCACGTGCAGTTAAAACAGAAAAAAATCTGCCACTTTCCTGAAAGTCCAATGAATAGCATTACTGAGTTCTTGATTTTTTTAAACACAGAGAATATGAAATAATCAGTAACTATAAGGACAAACTAACCTCTATTTTCATAACAGTTTTAAACAAAAACAGATACTGAATTCTGAGTAAATACATGTATACCCAGAGATTAAAGTTTACACTATTTTAAGATACTTTAAAGCATTGTAAGATGACAAACTGTAATTCCTAATCATTTTTAAATAGTTAATTGTAGTGACATAACAGCAGGGTGATGGGGGGGTGTGATTTACTTTTCAAACAAAGACTTTATTTTCCCTAAAGTAAGAACACAAGGATAGTTTCAGTTTTCTTTTATGATTCTATGTTCTGGAATTATGACTGACTCACTCATCATCACTATACTCAGACTTATTTTTAATAATTCAAATGAACACAAGGAGGCACTCAGCATTTGCTGATTGAATTTATGTTTCTGAACAAAAACAAACATAACATTTAAAACATCATCATAAGTTGGGTGTGGTAGCACACTCCTGTAATCCAATATGTGGATGCTGAGGCAAGAGGATTGCCATGAGTGCAGGGCCATTCTGGGACTCAGTGTAAGAAAAGGTAGAAAGGAAAGGAGGAAGAAAGAAGATATGGTGGCACACACCTTTAATCTCAGCATTCAGGAGGCAGAGGTAGGTAGATCTTTGTGGAAAAAAAGGAAGGCAATAAAGAAAGAGGGGTGATGAGGGATGGGAAAAAAGGGAGAGAGAGAGAGAGAGAGAGAGAGAGAGAGAGAGAGAGAGAGAGAGAGAGAGAGAGAGAGAGAGAGAGAACAAGCAAGCAAGAAAACATGACATAAAGTTGTCTCTGCTCCCCCTGAGGCCATATTCTAGAAACATCTATGACCAATGAACTCACCAACTTGTATTTCCTCCCCTCAAAGCACAGAGTTAAGACTCTGAGCCAGGCTATGGTGGCTCACACCTTTAGTCCCAGCACTTGGGAGGCAGAGGCAGACAGATCTCTGAGTTTGAGGCCAGCCTGGTCAACAAAGTAAGTTCCAGGATACCTAGGGCTATGCAAAGAAGCCCTGCCTGTCTCAAAAGAAAGGGAAGGAAGGAAGGGAGGAGGGAGGGAGGGAGGGAGGGAGAGAGGGAGGGGAAAAAATCCAGGAATCCTCCCTCAACTGCAGGTGAGTTTCAGCTAGCCTGGGATACATGAGACCATCTCAAAATGAAGATGAGGAAGAAGAGAAAGAAGAAGAATGATTTCTTTCTTATTAAAGCAACAGCCGTTCTCTCTCTCTCTCTCTCTCTCTCTCTCTCTCTGGCACACGTGTGTGTGTGTGTGTGTGTGTGTGTGTGTGTGTGTGTGTGTGTGTGTGTGTGTGTGTGTGTGTGTATGTGTGTGTGTGTGTGTGTGTGTGTGTGTGTGTGTGTGTGTGTGTGTGTGTAATTCCACAATGGTATGACCTGAGGCTGATTCAGCCACTGTCTGTTGGAGTATAAACTGCTTTGTCTTCCTTAGGAGAGTAATGTAGTCATTTATACCTGGGCACTTTTTTTCCCCTTTGGTTTTCCAGACAGAGTTTCTCTGTGTAACAGTCCTGACTGTCCTAGAACTCGATCTGTAGACCAGGCTAGCCTTGAACTCACAGACATCTGCCTGCCTTTGCCTCCCAAGTACTGGAATTGTAGGCATGTGACACCACCAAGGCACTTTATAATGTTCTTATTCTACAGTAATCTGTACTTTTCTAGAGTCCTAAAAAAAATTATCAGAAGTTTAAATATCAGGCCCAGCGATATGTCTGGTAGAGTGCCTCCCTAACATGCATATCTATATAAACAATAACAACTAAAGAAAAAGAGGTCAGGAAATTGAGGAGTGTGGCAGGGAAGTGAGGATAGACATGGGGAGAGTTGAAAAGAGAGTGGGGGAAAAATGATATAATTTTATTTTTATTTTAAAAATTAGTTTTTAAAAAGCAAAATAGAAAATTGAGGCTTCCATTAAATTTTTATCTTTAAAAAGGCCCATTGAAAAACTTTAGTATAAATATGATCCAAATTTTGTGGGAGGTACATTTATATTTTTAAAGTATTTTCTGTTAGCCTGAAATTCAAATTTAACTGGTTATCTAATATTTTACCTGGCAAGTCTAGTTATATGAAAAGATATTCTAACTAAAAGATTTTTTCCTTTTTGCTATAAACTTAATTAAACAAGACAAAAATGCATACAATTTTTTAAATCTAAGAGGCATACTTATCTGTACTGAGAGAAAGAGAGACAGACAGACGACAGACAGAAGAAAGAGAATGCCCCAACTTTTAAATCTTTTTGTACTCTGACAAACTCAATTTCCAAAACAAACATAGCCTAAAAATTAAGTCAGAAAATAAGGAGAGAAATAAGTGAAATCACTAAATTATTTGTATTTTAAATTACTATATTAAGGAAAACAAGAAAGTCATTTCAAAGTATAAAAATTTTAAGGTATAGATTATAAATAGAATACTGCTAAAAAGGTACATTTAATTGTTTGAAGTAAGAATACTGGCCATAGCCAGGTGGTTATAGCATATACCTTTAATTCCAGAACTTGGGAAGCAGAGACAGGCAGATCTCTGAGTTTGAGGCCAACCTGGTCTATAGAGTGAGATCCAGGACAGTAAGAAACCCCTTCCTTGAAGAAGAAAAAGTAAAGGAAGAAAGAAGAAGAAAAAGAAAGAAAGAGAAAGAAAGACAGAAAGAAAGAAAGAAAGAAAGAAAGAAAGAAAGAAAGAAAGAAAGAAAGAAAGAAAGAAAGAAAGAAAGAAAGGAATACTGACAGATTGTTTTTAATCTGGCTGTTCACACATAGAATTAAACTAGATATATTTTCTTAAAATTATTGGCTAAGGCAATGGAGGAGGGAAACTCTGAATACTACCTAAGATCCCATAGCCATTAGCTGACCTTTAATTTTAAAATACCCATGCTTTCAGAACATAGACTAACTAAAGAAGTCACAGAGGTAAGATCATTTCTCTTCTACTAGGAATCATCTACCACCACCTTTATGAAAGTAACCTCCCTACAAAACAAGTTAGAATTTTAAGAATGGAAAAACTTTGCTAAATCTGACTTTCACGGTATTCATACTAAAACACACAAGTAAACACATGTCACCGACAACACATTTCATTTAATAATTACATACTAAAGAAAGCATGTCATGCCTCCTATAAGTGTATATAGCAGAAGAACGCACAATGCTCTGTTCTCAAAATATTTGTTAAGTGGCTTTATTGCTCTCCAGTCATTAATACAATACTTAACTATGATATTGTCTAAAATATGTCAATACTGGGGACATGAAAAGTGTGTATGTGTGTACCTTACCCAAACTTAACTGGCAAAGTTTGAAGTAAAATAGTTATTCTTTGGAAGAAATACACCAACTTACTTTACCTGAAAGTATAAAGGTTGGTAAATTATAACCCCTTACAGCTCGTTTAATTAAAGTTGAGGGGAGACATAATGCTATAAAGAGTATTTTCCCCCAGACGAAGAGTTCACATATGTAACAAAAGTTAAGAGTATATATAACTCAACAATCTTGTTAAAATGCCACTAAATCAATGAAAATGTATTTTAAATACATTTCCACCAGCCACAAAGTCTTTTCCCTTACAAAGGCCATTGTTGGCTAAATTGAATGGGGAAAGAACCTGCTTAGGAAGAGGGGGAGGGCTGAAATAAGGGACAGGTATGCAAGGGATAGGAAGCACCGTCAGCATGTAAGCAAGGACACAGCTTCCTGAAGGGATGGGAAACCCGGCGACAGGGTCCCTGTATAATTAGGGGCATTAAATGGGGTGCAAAATTGGGCAGCACAAATCCTTTACTTTCAGTTCAACTAGACAATTACTTGAACTCTGGGGAGGGGGAGACCATCTACTTTCTTTCTTCTGTTTCAGGATTTAAAATGGAGTGGCCAAAAACTTGAAAGCTGGAAGATTGGTTTCCCCACAGACATAAAGATAACCCAAGGTGAATTATTGAAAGTTTCCAGCATTCGCACAGAGTTCAGGGTGAAGTGAGCATAATGTAAATCAACTCATTGTTTGGGCCCTTTCAAACGGGTTGCCAGGAGAGGAGCGAAAACTTGATAAGCAGGCTCCGATTTCTATGTGTTGATTTAGAAATCTTTAAGCTTGTGGGAGGGAGTTCAATTCATTTAAGAGAAGAAACTTAAAGAAAGGAAACTAAACAAGGAAAACGGTGTGGAATGAAGCACTGGTGTGAACGAAGAACAAGGAATTTTCTTAATAATAATAATAATAATAATAATAATAATAATAATAATAATAATAAAAAGCAAGAAAGCCTTTGTTGTGCTTTAAATGGCAAATTTAGAGTTCTTTTATTTTTAGGCTCAAGATCTGATTTCCTTTTGATATTAAACAGCCATGCTACATTTACAGTGTCCAAACTGTAAATTGACAATTCTTAATAAGCTTGGCAGAAGATTAAATGTAAATTAAAATCTCAAAGATTTAGTCCTCCTCAGCTAAATAGCATGGAACAGCAAAGGCATTTTTCCTTTCAACCTTCTCTTGTGAAGAGCCCATTTCTAAACTGTGTGGGTGCAGAACTAGGTAGATTCAAAACACTAGTGATCAGATCACCTCTTAAAAAAGTCAGCTGTTCCAGGCCTGACTCTTTCTGCAATCAAAAAACAAACAACAGCAACACCACACTGGTTCACTAAAAGTCAAGAGGGCTAGACCCGAACCTAGTATGTGAGGGCAAATCTCAGTTAGCTCTTCAGCCTAGGTCTATGTTCCTTTTTCCAGAACACTGCCCCAGCTTCTGCCAATGTCATGTGTTTGCCATGGTTTAATCATCAAAAACAGTTTTTTATCCTCAAAAATACAATCTTTTAAGTATTGATTGTTTCCAATATTTTTTTAAAGTCTCACACACACACACACAAACTAAAAAACTTGAATGTAAGGGGGGAAAAATGACACTGCTTAGCTGAGGCTAGAAAGATAAAAGTAGAAATGGCCTGGATTATCGGCAGGGGGATTTGAAAGACACTTGTGGCTTACTTGCGAAGCTTCATTTAGCATTGAGCATTCTGTTCCTGGTGACAGCGCAGTGGGAATTCCCACTCCAACAACCCATGAAATGTTACTGCATAATTATTCACCTTCTGAGGCCCATTAGAACTTATCAGCAGAGAAAGAAATTTAATTTAAACTCACCCCTCTGTGCTACAGAATGGCAGGGCCATGAGATCAAAGCAGGAAGCTCTGTCCTTCAGTGGTTTGCGACACCTAGGCACAATAGGGTGAGAGAACGCATTCCAGTGCTTCCTGGCTTTCCGGACTGGGGGTGGGAGGGCTTGCATCACCAGCTGGTTTTAGGGAGGAGGCTGGTGCTCCGTAGGGGGACTTGTCAATTATGTTCTAGAGCTGCTGGTGGCCACATTACTTGTACCGCCGCTGCCAGCGCTTTGCTTTGCCTTCCACACACCAAATAAAGAACCTCTTTCCTTCCCCACTATAAGTGTGGAGTCACTGGAAATAAGGGTTTTAAATTCAGGAGTAACTTTGAAAGCCCTGTCTTGCACAGGTGTGCATCCCCGAGAGTGCCCTGTTAGTGCTTAAGAAGAGTTTCTGCCAGGCCTCAGTCTGAGAGTACCTCACACCAGTACAGATCGTGCTTGTGAGCCATCAATAATGGCCAAATTTGATCCTTGACCAATCTCAAGGATACAAAGTGGATCCCAGTTATCTGTTGGCCTAGGGCCTAGAGAAGCCTACTAGAGTTCAGGGTGGGAAGAGTTTTGCTAAATGCCAGCCCCGTTCCTCAGACAGCTTGCACGCTGCAGATACATTCTCCAAATGAAGACCTTTAGAGTGCTCTTTCAAAGCAGTTGATCTTCCTCTCCCAGGTCCTTTCAAATATCACCAAGATATAGCCTGAAGAAGATTGGTAGCGTTCCCCGCCCCCCACCCCCACCCTGGCACCGAGAGGCCTAAAGAATAGAAGTGGGAGAGCAGAGAGAGAAAAAGCAAGAAATAAAGAGGTGGTTGAGTTTTAGGCACAAGGCTTTAAGAAAAGTTTAGTTCTGCTCAAGGTACCATGAGTCTGTACCTTCCTACCAAATCTTTTCTCTCCTGGACGGCTAAACCGATTCCTAAAGCCAAAAAAGTGCAGCAAACTTTCTCATTGAGCCATACTTAGTGGCAGTGCGGTTTTCATGTGGGGAGTGGGGTGATGCTGGAGCCCAAGATCAGACTGGAGAGCTGCAGGCCCGGCTCTGCAGAGCGGCCTCGGGGCACAGGGTGGCGCTCGCTGTCCGCACAGAAGGCTTAGGCGGCCGCGGAGCCTTTGTGTGCGCCGGGAGCCGAGGGTCCCGGCAGAACGGCCACCGACACCCTAGGCTTCCACTGCTACCCCAGAGCCGCCGGCGCCAGTGCAGCCTTCCCGGGGCGGCTGGGGAATCTTCCCGACAGCTGCCTGCACACGGAAGAGGCCAAGCGCTCCGAGCCTTGGGTGGTGGAGAGAAGGGCTGGGAACTCCTCCCCGGCTCCACTGGTTGGTTTTCAGAGAACCGTAGAAACTAGGGGCCGGAGTGGGCACCTCAGCAAAGCACGGGTCACTCACTTCAGTGAGCCTTCAGCAGAACTTACGGCCTGAGCAGCCAGACTGGGAAGTGGATTTCAAACAAGAACCCAAGTATACGAGCTTTAAAAGATAGCTTTAAAACTAACGTTAAGGGACATGTTTGTAATGAACGCATTATGCCTAGGGTTAGGTGACTCCAAGCCCTCCTCGCTGTCCCTAGGGTTCTAGGAGTCTCGACTCTCCTTAGGAACCAAAGCCAATGTAGAAGGCTGTTTCCCTGCCGCCAAGAGATCCCAAAGAAAATTAAATTAAATTAAACACGCGTCCAGGGACTAAAATAAAATAGACTCCTTCCCTCCCTCCTGAAGCAGCAGTTCAGTTCCCAGGGTGGCCTCTCGCTCTTCCCCAGGAACCAGGGGGCTGAGGTCCAGGACACCCAGGGATTACAGGCTTTCCCCTAATCCGGAAGCAGGAAATAAGGGCGCAAGCAAGCCCTGCATCTTAGTTTTTAAATAACAGCAACCATTGTGCAAAAGCCTTTGGAGGATGACCTCAGAGAACTGCGGCATGAATCCGAAGAGTACTGCATTACCCTCTTACACAACACCTCCAAAGTCAGTCATAGAATTTTAAGGCTATTTTGGAAGAGAATCGTGGAGGTGGCGATCGGGGAATGGGGGGGGGGGGGAGCGCAAAAAAATAGAGAATCGGAAACTGTAGTTATTTTAGTGATGGAGGCAGAGTGGGGGATGAAATAGAAATGCCTGCTTGGACGCAAGCTTTTTTTTTTAAGGCAGAAAATTTTAAAACCATTCTTTATTCAAAAATACTGGGATCAAATCAATACCTCATTTCTGTGAAAAAAAAAATGGGTAAAATTTATCTCTGCTATCTTAGGCAGTCTGGGGATATTTAAATCTACAGTTTTTCCCTATATGTTTTTGCTTTAATTTACCAGCCCCCCTCCCCATCCTCTGACTTGTGAGATAATCTTCTATAACATATAAAACATTTATTTTCAATAAATTTTTCCATTCAGTAACCTGACGAAAAGATTCCCCGGGACACAACAATGTGAATGGTAGACCAGTCTTCTTAAGAAGCAGGAATCCCTGCTCATTGCCTGCTTCTGCGCTTAGCTGTAGGTTCCCTAGCTAAGGAGCCCAGTTGAGAAGTTATGCCAAGACTAGGGGAACTGGACAGCCTACCAAGGAACGTTCTCCAGTATCTCTCCTGTGGGAGACCAACTATCACACTGATTTAAATTAGCTTTCCTGCATAACATATCTTAGCTGACAGTCCAGCTTCACCAAATCAGTCACATACCTAAGTGAACAAGCTCATCTAAAAAGGTGATAAAGAAGCCAGGGAAAAAGCAAGATGGGGAAGTTCAGACTCAAGCTTGGGGAAGGGCTGAGGGAGGAACTGGGAGGGCTGGATAGCACCAGCCCTTGGGGAGGGGGGCAGTGCCTTCCCGGTCTCGGGAGGATGGGCTGATACATGCAGGCCTGACCTCTGGGTCAACAGCTAGTTTGACTCTACCTTGATCTGCAAGCCCGGAAGCTTGTCCTTTGGTTCAAAGTGACAGCCACTCTGGCTTCACGGGAGTGAGTTTCTAGCCATTATCAGAGTACACAGAAGAGACTCCCTTTTGTGTTTCGTTTCCCTCACTCCCCAAAGAGACATGATGTTCAGCCTCCAAAGGGGACTCTCTACCCACCCTGTGTTAAACAAAGTTAGAAATACTGCTCCATGCCCATAAAACAAAACTAAACTAAACTAAAGCTGAGCTAGACTGAGGGAAGCCGAAGAAAGTGAAAGTTTGCACACCTACAAGACAAAAGTAAGTCCTGCTTTCTGCACCTCAGAGAAATCATTCCCCAGACAATCCAACTCTCAAATCAAATATTCATTCTTATGAATGCACCAAGCAGCTGTCCTCTTACCTGCCTCTACATTAACTGTAGAACTGGCCTCTCCGCATCCCCCAGCTGCTGCAAGTTTCAACAAAAAAGAAACACTTAAACTGTGTTCTGCATTATGCCTAGGAAAAAAGTGACAGAAACTATTTTATTTTTCTTAGTAACCATTTCTTAGAGCCACAGTATTCCAAAATATCAAAATAACTTGTTTATCTACAACCATAACTGCTTGATTGTGAGTATAGAGCGGACAGCTGGATGAAGACTGTCTGCTGATTGGGCACCAACAGTCTTATTACACAACATATTGAACTACAAATCTGATCACTTATGGCCAGACTTTATATATATTTATAATCCCCTGCATTTGTCATTTGTTTCTTGATTCTTTACATACATTTCAATGAAAAATTTTCAATTCAAGATGATTACCAAGACTGAACTGAGTGTGAGGAGCATGCAAACAGAAAGAAAGAAGCTAAACTTAATAGAATCTCAACACACTAACTTTTTATTCAGTTTGATTCAAAATAATATTAATCTAATAGTGAAATAGTTTGATATAACATCAATCAACATTTAAAGTATATTATGTTTCAAAGTATGGCTCAAGGAACACTCATTGCTTAAATGCACTTAGACATAACAAGACAATGTTTTTTATTGGCATCATTGACACCTTTGAACAATAGCCTCGTAGATAGATTAAGGTTTAACCTTCCTTTTCTTTGGTGGCTGTTTAGAGACTTTTAAAGAACAGATAACTCATTTCAACAGGAATCTACTGATATTTACCTCTGCAGAATCTTTAGCTAAGACACAGAATGCCAAAAAACAAGCTTTTGTTAGCTTGACCTCCTCTGCCTCCTAACAACAGAAGTTATCCCTAAATGAAGCTTTTATTTTAGATGTATTGATCTTTCATGTTAAGTCTCGGCCTTTTAAATACTAAATGCAATCAAGGGCCAACAACCTGAGGCCTTCTAAAGACTGAGAAGGAAGCAACAACATGAAATTTCTTTGAATTGTTTGGTGAATTACTTCGAAAGTTTTAAGAGGTCAATAAATCCTGATGCTATGAGCTAAATCTAATGGTAAATAATTAATTACATATCTTAGACTCTATAATCTTTATCTTGGTAAACAAAGAAAACACAGCTTTGCCAAATAGACCTTCCATCTACATATTATCTTAAAGGCAAATATTTAAATATTACCAAAAAAAAAAAAAACCAGGGTCATATTTGTTTAAATTAGACATTAAAACTGAAGATAAAATGCAAATGCCCATACTTTTAAAAGGGGAAAAAAATACAAATTAACTGACCTAGTCTTTTATCTGAGTTTATTAATACCATTTAAAATATTACAAATAAATCAATTACATTTCATGCATTTAAAATGCAAGTCTAAAATGTTCCAGAGAAAGGCTTTTCATTTCAATGTGAAATATCCAAATTATTTCAACATTACAATGAATAGTTAGTTTGCAGACTCTGCAAACAACACTTAAATGTAGTGTCAGGAGTGTTTGTCAACAGTTAACAATATCACCTTCAGGAAATACACAAAGGCCAAAGTTAGTCGAGTATCACTTGGACAATTTATTTAATACATGGGTTTGGCAGACCCGGTTATTATGAAGTATAGGAGAACTCTCACTTTAACTACGCCTGAACTGCCAGCAAATGCAAATAAGTACATGCGCCATTAAATTAAATGTCATCCAACATTTATCAAATAGTGTCTTAGTTACAGCTTGATACCTATCTAAATTCATATTCGAGCAAAACTAGGCCCGGAAAGTGCGTGTGTGGCTCTGCACCTCCAGAATTGAGTTCAAAAAAACCTGCAGCTCATCAGAACCTCAGCAATAACTCTTAATATTTTCTTCTGACAAAAAAAGAAAAAAAAAATCAAGTTTACTTCAATATATTTTCAAATATTTATCAGAAGTAATGTACAAGAAAAATACTATACAAAATCGTCTCCTGGACAATGTACCTCACACCTCACACCGGCGGAGTCGTGTTTAATGGGAAACTAATCTAGAACGATTTTCCAGTTGTACAAACCATTAGGTTCAGATATATTTTACAAAGAATTTTAATTTTATCTCCTATTTCCTTCTTTTGGCATTTAAACTACAACCTCATCTGAAATAAACGATAGCTTCTTCACTTGAGTTTAAATCACAAAGAAAAAAGTTTAATCCTAAGATATTCAATGACTTGCAATAATTTACAGAAAAAGAGTAGATAAATTGACTGTTGGACTAAACCAAAAGGGCAGGAAAAAAAAGATTGGGAGACTATGTTCGGGAATGGTGAACCGAGGTAGAAAAGGACAAACAAGATAGTTAATCTGGTCTCACCGGAAAGGGGGTATTTTTGCATAAGAAAAAGACACCTACCCTCACTCCCACCCCCACCCCATAAGTTACTGCGATCAAAATAACTTTGGGATCAATATTAGCAGTTTGGAGAGAAAGACGTGCTCACAGGCAGAGGAAAATTATCTAAACCGGAAGCTAAGAGGAAGGTTGCTTGTTTATTTTTTCCTCTCAGTTTTTCAGTTAAAAAAAAAAAGTCACAAAGATGAAAGAAGGTAGCGGCACTGATTCCCCTTCACAGGACTCGCAGCGGTTCACCCGCAGGGCACAAAGAACTAGGCAGAGCTGAGCTGGAAGAGCTAAATTCTGCTCACCCGGTCAGGGTGCAGCAGGCCTGCGCGCAGGGTAGTGCTCAAAGTGGGACAGCCGCCCAAGGGGCGCGCTCGCGGGTCCAGGCCGGGGTGCCTTGCCTGACCTCCAGCCTCTGCCTCTCCACAGCTCCTGCTCAAGCTGGCTGAGCACTGCGCTTTCCGCAGCCCCAGAGGCCGGGGGTCTACCAGACACCCCATTCATCCTTGTCCTAACTCCAGAGGCTTCTGCCCCCTCAAAGTTCCGCCAGCCTGGAGCTGGAGGAGCGGGTTCCCACTGCGCCCAGTCTCGCTGTCACCGTGCAGGAGGGAGCCAGGGCTCCAGCCACCGGTGCGTGCTTACTTACTGTCCACATCCCTTTAATAAAGTAGGAGAGGGAAGCCGGAGAGAGGGACAGGGAGTCGGGGAGAGAGCGCGAGACAGTGAGCCGACACTGGAGCCCAGGCCAGGCATACAAGCCAGACAGGACCCAGGTGGGAGGCTGCGGGACAGTCACTCCAGGCCGTTGCGGTGGCCGGGTTCCGGGGTCTGCAGCAGCTCGGGGGAGTGGCAAGGCGGGCTGCCCGCCGCGCTGTGCTCGCTATCGGTGTCGCTGCCTTTCTTGCCGCCGCTGGAGCCCGCCGAGCCGCCGCCGCCACTGTGCGTCTTCACGTGCTTGCTCAGGTGGTCGCTGCGCATGAAGCGCTTGTTGCACACCGGGCAGGCGAAGCGCTTCTCGCCCGTGTGGGTCCGCAGGTGCCGCTGCAGCTCGTCAGAGCGCGTGAAGCGCTTGCCGCAGAACAGCCAGTTGCACACGAACGGCCGCTCGCCCGTGTGCCAGCGCAGGTGCGCTTTCAGGTGCGATGTCTTGCCGTACACCTTGCCGCAGCCGGGGATGTGGCAGCTGTGCAGCCCCTTGCGCCGCAGGCTCGCCCCCGCGGGGCCCAGCCGCTCAGCCTCCTGGCAGTTGGGACAATCGCAGGTGGCACGGCCAGAGTAGCGGCGCGCCGACGAGCGTGGGGAGCCCCCCAGCGGCGCCGCGGGCCCCGCGCTCAGCATGGAGCTTCCCGCGCCGGCCAGCGGCGACGGGGCCGAATCGGGGTAGGAGCCGGGCAGTACCGGCTTGAAGCCGTCCATGAGGTGCTGGCCCGCCGGGCTGAGCAGGTGAGACGAGGCACCACTGCTGAAAGCCGAGTGGCTCAGGCCCGAGTAATCCGAGTTATAGCCTCCGAGCGGCGAGTGCAGCGACGTTTGAAGACCCCCGGCGGCCGGGTGCAGCGAGCCAGGCAGCGCAGCCGCCCCGTTGGGGTTCTGCACGTCGATCCAGCCAGCGCCCACGTCCCACCAGCTGGAGGCGCCCGCGGAGCCCACGTCGCCCGCGGCGCCCAGGCCCGGGTGCGACGGCTTGAACCACGATTCGTACGGATGCGCCATGCCCACGCGTGGGTAGATGCCCTGCAGCCCGTCCACCGACGTGTGCACCTTGGAGATGAACACCGGCTGATGGGAACCGTCCTGCGAGTGTGCCCCGGAGCCGCCGCCGCCACCCCCGCCGCCGCCGCCGCTGCCCCCTGAGACGCCCGGGGCCTGGAACACGGAGTAGTCGTTGGCGAAGGGCGAGCTAGAGGCGGCGGCTGCCGCTGCTGCGGCCGCGGCGGCGGCGCTGCTGGAGGTGAGGGAGAAGGCGCTGGAGCCGGGAGAGCCGCCGCAGCTAAATGAGTCGGACACCAGGGCCGCGGCCGCTGCCGCCGCCGCCGCCGCCGCCGCTGCGGCCGAGGACGAGCCGCCGTTCCGGGAGGCCCCAGACACGCCGAAGCTGGAGAGACTGGAACCCACTACGTTGCAGCTGCTGGAGGAGGAGGACGAAGAGCGTTTCCAGGGGTGGAAGCCTTTACCGAAGGAAGAAGAGCTGTCCGACAGGGAGGAGGGAGACGGACTGGGGCTGCCGATCTTATTACAGGTAGCAGCAAGCATGGCCAGAGGAGTGGATCCCAACCTCGGTTCTTCCTGAGACCCGAAGCGGAGAAGAAGGGTGGGGGAGGGGTGGTGGGCAAAGGGCCGGTGGGGGAGGGAGGAAAGAAATGTGCATTAGTCCCCTAGTAGCCTCTAGACGCCCCACTGCTCCCCTTCTCTTGCTGCCGCACGCCACCACCAACTCACCTGACACCCCCAGCTGCCCCGGCGCCCGGCTGCCTCCTACTCTACAGGAAGGGACAAGTTTGGCTGCGGGCGTCTGATTCCGGAGCAAAGCGCCACGCTAAAGAAGAGTTTAACAAGAATTCTCACCTAAGACAACACTCTCGTGTGCACAAAGCCCTAGACGCTTTTGATCAAACGAACAGAAAGTCCAGACTGGGGAGGGAGAAGTTTCCTCTGCCGTACTACCTGGGGAAATCACTGGATTGCATTCAAAAATCGCTACTCTGCAATCCGGAGACAGCTTTGAAAATCCTGTTCAGGTCCCCCTCAACCCATCCTTGGTTGCTTCTCCCTGGCCCAAAGAGGCCGAACTGTAAGGCTTACTCGCTTTTCCAACCTTTCTTTTAGTTTTCTTTCTTTCTTTCTTTCTTTCTTTCTTTCTTTCTTTCTTTCTTTCTTTCTTTCTTTCTTTCTTTCTTTCTTTCTTTCTTTCTTTCTTTCTTTCTTTCTTAGTACATCTAAAATGGTAGAAATAAGATGAGTTCAACGTACCTGCAATACAAGGCGGGCTGAGGAAAAAATTTTAAGGGGAAGGGGAAGAATCCGCAGTATGCCCAGGAGGGGAAAACTTTCTCGCGTTCCCTCTCGAAATCGTCGAGTGTATTAGGGGCTACGCGCAAGTCTCCCGGGTAGGGAGCGGCCGGGCGCTGCGAGGTGGCGGGTCTCAATGCCCTACGAACCTTTCCTGTGCTGAAAAAAAAGTGGCTCTGCCTCCTCTCCCCCCTCTTTCTTTTCTCTAAACTCACTTGTATTGGGGGGGGGGGGCTCTCAATAGAGAGACTGATAGCCCGTGGCCTGGCCGGGGTGACTTTAACCCCCTCCGATCGGTAATAAAAGGAAACTAATTAAACCAGCGAGAGAAGATCCTGAGACTCACCCCTAGAAGTGAAGTTGCCATCACACAGAAGCGCCCTCCTCCTCTCAGAGGATCTTTTTTATATTGATAAATCAGAGGCAGTGTTTTTTTTAGAGGTGTGCAATACAATGATCAGTTCCGCCCATTCCGCCACAATTGTAGCTCCCTCTCCGGCTTTGAAGTGCCGCGGAGGCGCGGCCAACCAATCTGCGGCCTCGCCGGGCCGCGCCGCGCGCGCGCCGTGAGGTCATCGGCGCCGGCGGGAGGGGTGTGCGAGTGTCGCAGAGTGTGTGTGTGTGTGTGTGTGTGTGTGTGTGTGTGTGTGTGTGTGTGTGTGCGCGCGCGTGTGTGTGTGTGCGCGCGCGCGCGTGTAAAGTGATCGCGAGTGTGACCCACCACGGAGAGAGCAGTGCAGAGAACGAACGGAGGGGTGGCTGGGGCAGGGTCGCAAGGACGTGGCCCAGCAGGGGCAAGCAAAGGTCTTTCAACCACTGGGAGAGTGTAGGGGGTAACTGAGTGTGTGACAAAGAGGGTCAGGGGATCGAGCTGGGAAGTGTGTAAGGTAACTGAGTCCCTCTAGCCTAGCGAGCCTGGAGCGACAGTGCGTTCAATCCCGGGTGGGGAGAGACGTGCGCGCGTATTAAGTGTAGGTGGAGAGTGGGTGCGCGCCTGAGTGCGCGCGATCGAGAGGGAAGAGGGGTGTGTGCGTGCGCGCGCGCACCAAAGCTGGGGGTGGGGAACAGGAACAATACAATAAAGTGTACGAGCATAAGAGATTGAAGATCTGGAGAAACTGACTGCGAAGTTGAGTGAGGCCGGGAAAATAAATATTCCCAAACCCTACCTCAGTTACTAACTTCCTCTGCCTCCTTGAACATAAAAGATGGAGTGATTTTTTTCTGTTTCTTGGCTTCCTGGAGTCTGTCAGTATAGTTTTGAAGAAAATCTTGATGCTTACCTTCCATTTCCTGATGTTTCAACCAAACAGAAAGATTGAAAGGTTGGGGAGGCGGGGGTGTGGAGGGTGATGTGGGGCATGTGCGAACCTGCGCCTTAGAATCATTACTTTGATCTGGTCACCCCTTACTCCCTTTTCCGAGGTGGGACTCGGCTTTGGAAGTGTATGTCCTGGAGGAGGTGTGTTTGCCCCGTGGCGTGCAGTAAAATTACAAAAGGATTAGATGGTGAGGGGAGTGAAAGGGGGTGTGTTTTCCCCCCATTGGATGAGAAATTGAGGAGCATTTTACCCAATTTAGAAGTTTTCACAGGAAACCCCACTGTGCCTTTCTGACAGAAAAATCAGAGTGACCGAAATCTGTTGGTTCCATTCTTGTAAGAAGGGAGGTGAGCTTTTGACAAAGCTTGGGCTACATTATGGAGGCGTCTGTGGTTTCAGCAGACCATCTATGAGTGTGTTCCAGTCATCATGTGCACTTACTTCAGATTCGCTGCGTTTTAGTCACTTGCTTGCTGTTTTTATTATTAATTGCCGTCAGAAATGTCATTACAGTTCTCTAGTCACCACAACCGAACTTCTTAAACCACAAAAAAGCCAACACCAAAATAAGGGGAAATCCAGTCCTTGGAATCCTGTTGAATATTCATGCGTTTTAAAACCACAGTAATTCCTATTTCACCTGGTCGTGAAAACTCTCAGTGGTCTAATTTTAAGGGGGAATTGATTAAAATGTGACTACATGAGAGAACTGCTTTGTTTTGACTTTGGAGATCTCTCTCTCTCTCTCTCTCTCTCTCTCTCTCTCTCTCTCTCTCTCTCTGTGTGTGTGTGTGTGTGTGTGTGTGTGTGTGTGTGTGTGTTTCTTTCTCTCCATTGCTGTTCTCAAATGTATTGCAGCTTCTGAAGATGTTTAAAAAAAAAAAAATCCTCCTGGTTTTGCTGAAGTCCAAATCAAGCTTCATCGTTTTGTGTTTCACCTGCACTGTTGAGGTTGATGTTTGTGATGCACGAGTTTGCATTTCTGAGCCTTTTTTCATGTGTGGGTATTGACTGCACATCATATCTATCGATTAAGGGAGTAAGGGACATCCACATACTTTGAAGTAAGTGTGAAGTAAATTAATGAACTGCTTTCTTTCTCTGAAGGCTGATGCTTACCATAAATGTCGTGTTTCTCCCTGCAAGCCCCTCTGAATGATTTTAGCGTGTTGAGAAGGCGTGACAGGCCAGCCCAGAAGGAGTAAGGGGTGGGGGAAGGAGGGAACTCCGTTTAGCAAATAAAAGAGAATTAACTTCATTGCTTTGGTCTCCTCCTTATAATGATATTCATTTTAAGAACCTAATATACAGTTGTTCAAATTTGGGGTTTAACTTTAATCAATACCATCATCCTCAAAGGTGGAGGGAAGCACTTTGAAGGAAGACTCCTTCTTATGAATAGTTATTTTATCTTTTTATCCTCCTATCTTCTGGAAGGGAAAGAGTCAAGACTATTAAAAAGTTAAATGCTGAGCATGAGAGTAAACAGAGGCTTTAACTACTGTTTCCTCAAAACTGCCAGGAATTCAGAAAAACTCAGCATCACATGACTGCAATTTTGAGCTACTCAATTTTAAACTAACTCTAAGATATTTCATTTGTATAAATGCATTTTAGAATCACATGTCATTCTTCCTATGACAATGAGTCACAATGTTGGTGTGAATTAGTGAAAATACTAGATTCTTCCATTTGCATGAGGTTTGCTTTCAGCTTTAGGGGCTTTGCAAAGGTTTGTGTGTGCAGCTTTCATTAGAAATATATATCAGTGTGTCGATAATATATAGTACATATATATACATACATATATATTCACACACATCAAAATTTATACATTCCACTTACTCCCATTTAAAGTGAGGGGCTTGTCAAAGGGCTTCTTTCTCCTTTGCCTTCCTTTCTCCCCCTCCCCCGTGGGGTGGTTAGTGTTGTGTCACGAAGCTATCAAACAGCAGAGTTAAAACACTCACAATCTTGATTCTACTTTAAATGAACTAGTCTTAATGATGCCCCCCCCCCCAATACTTTGAAGAAGTGACCCCAGCACACTTGAGTCCTGTACCATGGAACAGAACTGTATGCCGCAAATGACAGATGCAAGCCAGCCTGTTTAAGCCATTGAGGGCAAAGTTCAGTTCACCTGTTTTGATATTGATCATTGCTTTGCAATATTGTACTGTAATAATTGAGATGTTTAGAGAAAAGGAGGAAGAAATACAGGAAGTTCAGGTTTCCAGACATCAATTAAAAGTTTCCCCTACCCAATAAGAAGCTTAATGTGCTGGAAAGGAACAGGAGTAGACAGTGTACTGTTTTCTTGCAAACCTGTGGGATCCACTATCAATAAAGATAAAATCTATTAGCATTCTGTATGCATCTGCAGCATAAATTTCATTTGAATTTCAAATTTAATAAACCAGGAGGTTTTTAATCATCCCTGGTTTTATTTGTTTGATATTAACATGCTTATTGACCGGGTCTGGTGACCAGTTTGATCATTACAGGACAGCAAAAAGTTAATTAAAACGACCACAGCCCCTTAATCATATCATCTGTCTCATCCATGTCGCTCTCTTTATTACCGGTGATGATGGATAGTCTCCCAGATTAATTTCTCTGTTTCTTCGATTTGGACAACAGCTTTTGGGACCTAATTTACATCCTGGGAACTACTTGCTCAAGTATATCTAACACCTTGCAGCTACAGTATACATCACCATCTCTTTAGACGGAGCAGGGAAAGAGAGGTTTTTTGTTGGTGATGGTGGTGGTGGTGTGTGTGTGTGTGTGTGTGTGTGTGTGTGTGTGTGTGTGTGTGTGTGTGTGTGTGTGTTTCTTTTTGCAGGCGGAGTTGAAGATCCAGTTGATGCTGGGAATCTCTCACGACCAAAGAAACAAGATCCTAAAAGCAAATCAGAGGTTTTGATCTCTGCATTCTCTTTCCGGAGAGTGGGGAGTGAGATATGCCTCTGCTTTTTGGTTAATAGATTAAAATGTGCAGATTCCGAGACAAGTTAATAAAGCCATTTGTAACCACTAAATACAAATAGAGATTTATAGTTGAAAATATCAAAGTTACCCAGGCTTTCAACTCACCGGCAACGCATTTACAATAAATATAGCTTTGAATACAAGTATGGTCTACATATACACGGTCTAAGAGGGGTAAAGGGGCGGGAGGGGCGGGGGAGGAAGGAAGACCAAGGAAAGCCTGGTGGGAGAAGGCACGGTAACCCAGCGCGTACCTCTGCAGGGTACGGATTAAGACAGCTGCTGGCGTCTAGGTTGCCCGAGACTTGGCGGCGAGTCTCCAACTCTGCTAGCCGACCCGCGGGTGTCCTCCGCGAGCTAGCGAGAGCGGTGCCAGCGGCGCGACCCTGGCAGGCAAGATGAGAAGGGACAGCCTCGCCCTCTCGCCAGTGTGGGCACCTGGCGCAGAAACGCGCGGGCTACTAGATAAAGCGTGAAGCCTGGCGAGCGCCGCCGGCGGCCGCGGGAGGAGAGGGCTGAACCCGGTGGGGGTAGGTGGGGGCTGTTGGGAATTCTGTGGTCAAAGTTCCTTTCCTGTTGAAAAGAAAGCTTGCCAGGCGTGGACCTGTGGATTCTTGAGGGCCCCCTCCACGGCCCATCCCTGCTTTCGGGTGGTTTTACTTAAGAACTTGCCTGACATTTCCTGGGAAGGGACATAATAAAAGCCCCTCGCTGGTGGCAGATTGTTGAGCCGTAGGTGGGAAGGGATCAGTCGGCTAGAGCTGAGAGAGGGCTGTATTTTCCTGATTGGAAAATGGGAACTTCCACGCTGAACAATAGCCCCTATTAGCGAGGTTATTCGGTTTCAACTGTCCGGCCACATTTACAGCCGGGTCCCTACTTTCCTGGCATTGCTTAATTGGATGCATTTGTTGGCCACAACGAAGCCGCCGTGACTCTTGAGCTACATGCCCCGGGGACTCTTGCAAAGTATTATTTCTTGAATAAATGAGAGAGATCATTTTCTTTTTTTCTCGATATTCTTCCATTTCTCCTTAATATTTATCGGTTTTCTTCTCTGTCATTTTAAAGCATTCAAAGTTAGGAATACTTTATAATTAAAAGATGTTTATCGGTTTAACCTAGGGTATTGTGAGCTTTGATTTCTTTTAGCTGGGTAATTCAAATTGCATATAGTCAGAAGACAAGGGCTTCCCCCCATGCATCAAACAATCGTCTTAACAAGTAGTTAGGTTCAGAGAGGGGGTAGGGATTTACCAAGATACATATCCCAAATCTCTACTATATGTGTATCGCCTATTTAAATGAAGAAAACAAAATACATTTCCTACTTATTATCTCCATGCATATTCATATCTTCATACCATGTTGATGTGGCCTTGTTCTAGCTCTACAGGCAGGCATATATTCTATGGCTTATTTCTGATTCCTCTGTCCCAGCCCATAAATGAAATTGATGATCAGTTCCACAACATTCTATACTTCTTCATCATGTAAATGAAGGAAACACTTGTAAGGAAAAGGGTTTGCTTGTTTGCAGATGATGATATTACTGTTCTTGTGCAAGCTTGGTGTATTAAAAAAAAAGAAGCCTAGACATTCAGATGAATGCATATGATTTTTTTCTGAAATAGATTTGTTTGGGCTGTTTTCTCTTTTGGCATTATATATTACTTTCTCACAGCTAACATGCAGAGTTAAAAACTACTAAATCCTTATCCTCAACCCTATTGATTTCTTTTCATTCTGTTCTGTTCCTGGGAAAAGCAATGCTCCCAGCTCACCCTGCTGCCGTCTCCTCCAGACGGTTGACAATTGCAATCGCAGTTTCGGGAAGATAAATGTTACTTTGGGAATTGTGTCTAATTACAAATAATCTAGGAGCTGCTCTGGGTCTCTGGGCTTCACCACACATGTGTTCAAATCAGAGTGCACAGTTCAAAAATGAGGATGTTTGTGACCGGGGCTGTGGTTCCCTTTCTAAAGCCATGGGGCAAACTAGGATGCTTTTCCTTGGGCTTCATCACCAGGACTCAAGAGATCACACAGATCAAAACAACACCATCAAAAAAGTGTGGGGATCCCAAAATACTTAAAGGCTGAGGAAGAAAATGTTCACTGGAGTTTAATTTCGGCTTAATCTTCTTAATATGAGTTCTTAAGATCCTTTGCACAAATCCATTTCTGTTAGGGAGCATTTTTGAGCTCACATATGTAGATTTCCTTCATGGGTTGTTTTTCTGCAGGAAATTCTGTGCCTTTCCGCTGAAATCACTCAATAGTTCTATTTTACAGTTCCTCTTGTAGCTGTTGCTATCTCTCTCTCTCTCTCTCTCTCTCTCTCTCTCTCTCTCTCTCTCTCTCTCTCTCTGTGTGTGTGTGTGTGTGTGTGTATGTGTGCATATGTGATTCTTTGCTTATATGACAGTCAATTAGTGCTGTTGTGTGTGTGTGCTTACTTTTTTTCTAATAGTCTTATTAACAAGAAAAAAGGTGGTGAACAGGTTATTCTCTTAACCTGACCTGGCTGTAAGAGTAAGATGAGCAGCACTGAGCAGATGTCCCCATTTAAGCCGTTCTTTTCCCACATGCCTGCTGGATATTGCCGGCGCGCAGGAAGCTCGCTTCAAACCTGGCCCATTTCAGGCCATAATGGCCACGTTATTTCGGCCCACTGAACACGAACAAAATCGCGTGCTTTAGAATCATTCGACTCTGAGTCCAGGAAAAGCAGGGGGTGTGGTGGCAGTGGGGGTGGCTAGGGAGGGGTAGGGGTGATTTCATCTCGGATCGCAGGAAGAGAACTTGCTCAAAAGAATTTTTCCCCAGCAAATATAGTATAATTTACAGCGCAACTTAATAATCCGAAGGGCAATGCAAAAGCCCTTTGCGTTGTAAACCGCTTCTAATTACCTGCCAGAGCAATTAGCTGACTATCACGAAGAAATTAGATCGCTCAATGTAGCATAAATAATGCGAATAATTTTGTAAGAAGAATGGAAAGCGAGACCTGGTGTTTCTTTATAAGGAAATAACACCTCGTACTGTACGAGCCCTCCATGAACACATATTAATGTCTAGGCATGCATGGCAATGAGTCCAGGCAGGAGCCCTCTGGCTGCGGTTCAGCACTTTTTCCGTTTACGTATGCGGGGTGAAAGTCGGCTTCCAGGCGTTCGATCTCCAGCCTTCCAGCTCACAGTAATTAACACATAGCGACTTCAATGGGAAAACCTGTTTTCCAGATGATTTTTACAATGCAGCTTTATGTCTCATTTGGCAGTTTAAATAGCTGGAGTTGTTTTCTGGCTTCATCTCCACTATCATCTGTTGAGCATATTTTGCTTAGAATATTGAATCCCAACCAAAACTTGGGAGCACAGGCTTGTATTGACTTTTATTTTCTCAAGTGGGGCTATCAGAAGCCACTTTAAAGGACAGGAGAGCCAGGGATTCTTGTGAGGAGGTGCGAGTGTTTAGCCTACCTGTGTATGAAGGATACCGAAATGTTTGCTTGTGGGCTTCTCTTGGACTTTTTACTAAAATCTACCTTTATTAGGTTTCAAATCTAGTTTGTTTCTCTTAGTGTTTCCTACCCACATAAGGGTCCAGATGTGAGTTCACATGTTTCTGGGTAACGTAAGCCAAGAGGAAAACGAAAACCCAATTTTGAAGGAAAGCTCTCAGTGCAGCAAGGAGTCTGAAAACACATCAAGCTCTTTGAAATTCACCAGGTTTGTAAATTACAAACGAGAACACAGCTTCAGAAGCTATTCAGGAAGAGTATTCTGCCGGCACCTATGCACTAGCCTCCCCCAGAAGCGGGGGATAGACGGAGCTGCTTTCAACTGAATGACTTTCAGGTGTCTTCAAGGGAAGGGCATCAAGAGCCCACCCTCTCCCTGGTTAACTAGGAAGGCCTCACATTTGATTTAAATTGGATCATCTAGGAGAACCGGGTGTCTGTGTCAGTCAAAAAAAATGCCTGAAACCTGCATTTTCAAAACGGCAACAGTTTTTCTGGGTGCCTCCCAGTGATCTGTTGCCAAGAGTCCTGTCCCAAGAGCCTTGCCCACCCCACCACCACAGACTAGGGTGGGTACTCCCTTTTCCCCCATCTCCAGCTCACCTCTTTTCTACAGAAGTGTTGGCACATGACATTCTCTAAACATCTTTTAAGTCTTCTGTCAGTGAGTTCTGAGTTCTGAGAAATATTATTGGCCCAAGGGGCCACACACTCATATTTTCTCCTAAATAAACAACAGTTTTGCTTTTGAATGAGAACTAGATAAAGAAAACTGGAGGAATCCAAGTGATTACTTCCATCAGTCCTGTCCTGCCTTGCAAAGAGAGTTCTTTTGTTTGATGTCAGGTCTATGCAGTCACCCCTCAGTCATTGTAGGCTCTTTCCTACCTGAATTTAGAATTAGTGGGCTGAGGGCCAGGCAGCAGATATAGACCTACACAGAGACCTATATTGTAGCAACCTCCTCCACTTTAAAAGATGCTAAGGTTTTTGTTTTTGTTTTTGTTTTTTGTTTTTTGTTTTGTTTTGGTTTGGTTTTTCAAGACAGGGTTTTTCTGTATAGCTTTTGGAGCCTGTCCTGGAACTTGCTCTGTAGATCAGGCTGGCCTCAAACTCACAGAGATCCGCCTGCCTCTGCCTCCTGAGTGCTGGAATTAAAGCTGTGTGCCACCACTGACCGGCCACTAAGATTTTTTTTAATCCACACAAATCAGGGAAATTTTTATAAAGCAATACCTTAACCACTGGGTTCAAGGGCACTGGACTCCACAACCATCAGGGTCAAGTTCGCTCTTCCAATCCCAGAAGAAAACTCTCCCATCTAGAGAGAATAGGGGCCTGCCTCTCTCTCTCTCTCTCTCTCTCTCTCTCTCTCTCTCTCTCTCTCTCTCTCTCATTTTTTGTTATTTTTTTTTTTTATTTTATTTAGGTCTTGAAAAGATACCTTCCTGTATTCAGCATTGGTTACTTTTTAAGAGGAAATACAATCTTCATTCTTGTTTATCAATTAGAAAAGTAATGAATGTTGGGAACCTTAAAACATCCCCAACCTATTATTCCAATTTGAATTACGTTTGGAATCTTTGTTTCTCCCAAACACTTCAAATCACCTACTTCATCAACAATAGCCAAGAAGATTCTCTGTCTCAAATGACAAGAACCCCCGCTGGCCACCAAGAGAGTCTGCCCCATTTTAATTCAAAATAAGGCCCAGAAGTGCGGAGGGGGGCAGGACCAAACTTCTCTTCAAGCGGCGCCTGCACTTAACCAGCCACAGCCAATGTCATTCCTCCTTCTGTCTCCTTTGTCCTTATTAAAATGAATCATTCTTTTCACAACCCCTCCCCAGCTTTTTGGAGAGGGAGAAGATCCTGTAAGGTAAAAGAAGTTGAATTGATTATTGTCATTCTGTAATTACTCTAAAAACATTATCCAGTGCAGCCTCATAAGGCAAACACATTGGTCTTTGATCAACAATGAAGAAAGCAAACATTTGTAGAACACAGACCCACAACTCCCATGTCCACACTTGGTATTTACAGCCCTCAAATGGAGTGTCCATTACTTTCAAAGGGTGGCTATTAAAGACAGAGTTTTTCTACAGATGGTGCTTCAGTGATATTCCACCCTGGACATATTCCCCGTGCCCCACTCCTTGGTGTAGTAGGGGAAATCAGTTGACTCCAACCACAAGGATGTTACCAGTGTGATCCTTTGCCTGTACACTTGAAATATAAACAGTAACAAATCCACAATCTTTGTCTGCTTTGGTTAAGAAATCCCCTAGTCTGAGAGAACAAGAGGAAGAAATTGAAGAAGTTGCTAGAACTAACATTCTGACCAGATGCAGCAAGCCAAGACCCCACAGCAAACCAAAGCATGCAAGTTTTTAAGTTAAAAATCACCTGTGTTGTTATTTTCTTGACTGACATTAGGGCATCGAGTATGTTAATCCATTTTTAAATCAAAGTTATCAAATATAACTGAAATAATTAACATAGGATGTTTAAAACTTTACTATATGATATTCATATATCATATATTCATAAATAATTGTGTTAGGCAAATTGCCAACCAAGTCAAAAGTACACTTTTTCTTAAGCGGCGAGTTTCCTTCCCCTTAGCTTCCTCAGCCAAGATTTAGGAAGAGGAACTCCAAAATGGTTAATAATGGGTGGGGGAAATTGAAGGGTGAGAAGTCTGCAGAGAAATTATAACCCAAAGCTGACTTTGAAAGCGCCTGATACGCCCCAGTTCATAGCTCAGTCATGGGAGAGACTTGAACACCGAGTGTATCCAAGGCACTTAGCAGCTGCGTGTCCTCGCTCTTTTCAGGGCAGGGCCCAGTGAGGACGCCTGCACACAGAATCACTCGGAGTCGCGTTTTCCGCAGTTAATTATCTGAGTGCCTTATACAGTGGCCCCTGCTTTCCGTTTCATGTGAACCTGGAAGGTTTTGCTGTACCGATTCACCTGGCTAGCCATTTGCAGGCTATGTCTAAGATACTGGAAGATTCTAGGATGAAGAGGACAGGCTCCCTGTCTCCTCCACCGCTGGAGGCAGCCACCTAGTCTCCCGAGCTGCAGCGTCCCAGGAGGGCAGTCAGCGTTAGCTGCCTGCGGTCCTTGGGGGAGTGGAGTGAACGTGAATGAAGGGCCACTTTTCCCACCAGTCGCACGAGAAAGCCATGGCCGACGGTGGAGGATGTAGCAGTCAGAGGGAAGGGTGACAGCTCCAGACAGGGCCGTCTGGGCTTCGCAGCCGTAGGGCACGAGCCTGGAGTGAGGATATCTTCAAATGAGCCTCGAATACTCAGCGTCCGGGGCAGTCACAGTATTTGTGCTCTCTTTCCTGCCGACTCGCCCTCCCCTTCCTGAGCCCGGCTCCCGAATCCCGGAGCACACGCATCCGGGCTCCGACGTCTCGGGAGACCGAGGCGCGCGCCCCGGCTGCTCGTTGCCGGTCGGGCCCCGCCCCGGCCCTCCCTCGACCCTCCCCTCCGCTTAGCCGCGCTCCCCCGCCGTGCGGAGTGGACACCGCCAAGGGGGAGGCGCCCGCGCGCCCCGGGGCGGCGGCTGCGCACCGGCTGCGGCGCGGGTCACCCAGCGGCTCCTCTCCCGGTGTGCCGCAGCTCCCACCCCTGCACTCAGCCTCCCGCCCCGCTCCACCCCGCTCCTCCCAGACCCTCCTTCGCGCCCTCCCCCGGAGAGCTCGCACACCCCGCGGGCGGGAAGGGGCCGCCCTCGGGGCGGACAAAGGGGCCGGCGGGGCGGGAGGGGGCTGAGGCTGGCACGCGCGGCCGCGGGAGGGGCCCGCCGCGCCCCGGGCCGCCCACCTGACACCTGCTCTGCGCGGGGCCGGGGAGGCGGGCGCTGGGTGGGGGTGCGAGCGCAAGGTCGCCGCCGGGTCAGGCGGCCACGGACCTCCCTGCCAGGGCAATAGCTGAACCCACTGTGGCCAAAACCTCCCCCTCGGGCCTTGATGGGACTTAAAGGCTCGTTTTGAAAAGTGAGGTGCTGATTTTTACGTCCGAAACTGTATCAGCGTCGCCCACAGGGCTATTCCAGTTATTAGGCAAGTTGCTGGGCCAAATCCAGAGGGTCAGTTTACGTTTGGGGGCTATCTCCGCGTAATGTAAATTTCTGTCAAGTGTCTACGCCCTGCCAGTGCTGCTGATCCAGGCAAGGCACTGATAATCACACTACGCGGTTCATTCTCCATCATCCTCTACCGTAGAGGTGGGCCGAGGACCCCACAGGCACCAAAGCGCCAGCGCTTTCGCCCCTGGAGGTTAACGCTCCTGCAGGTGAACTGCATGCAAACCGAGAGCGTTTTCCCCGACGAAACTCTGTTTGAGACTGACCAAAAATTGGAGGTCAGTTTGTGCTCGTTCAGTAAAAATCGAGGCCTCTGTCTAGTGTGCTACTCCCCACTTAAAGAGCAGGATCAGAGCTTTGGGCCTCAGCTCCTATGCACGAATTCAGAGAAAAGTAACTTGGGTTTTCCTTTGATACACAGTCTCTCTAGGCTGGTCCAGGCTGGTCTTCAACTTGCCGCGATCCTCCTGCCTCAGCCTCCATAGTGGTTGGGATTACAGACCTGACCCACACGTCCCGGATTTCCTTTTTTAATTAATGACAATCTCTTGCCCTTTTCTCTATAAGTTTTAGTTTTTACTCAATCCTATGCCCTGCACATTTGTGTTGTATTGTATTGAGGACCTAAAAGATTTTATAACAGCAAATTACTAAATGGCAGTGATTTAAAGGAACCTTACCAAAAAAAGCATGATTTTACATTTGAAATTTTCTTTTTAAAAAATAATCTACGTGTGTAAAGTGAATGTAATTAATTTTATCATATTAAGCACACCCTTGTCATCTCAAATCTGGTTCCTTTAAATTTTTATTTGAAAATCCAACTTGAAATATATTTTGACATTCCAACCCAATAATATTTAGTTGAGAAAAACTACCCAAAAAAGACTCTCTAAACTTTTCTTATCCCCAGTGGGTGGTGTTAATTATCTAGTTTGAGCCTTGTAGTTCCCATTGTCAAATACTTGGGTTCTCTCAAAGGGAAGAAAGTTGGGGACTTGCATTCACTGTTTTTCAAGAGGAGATTAAACACAAAATCGATTTAATGGAGCATCTGTAATCTTAAATACAAGAAGTCAAGAGCTAAAGCTGTAATAGAAAGGTTAGCTTTCCCCCATTGTTCCCGCAATCTAACTCATATTTTTGGAACTTAATTATCAACGAAAGCTACTACATCAATGCAATACAGTATAGGCAAATTACAAGACCTTTTACTTCTCCCAACTGGGTTTAAATTGCAAATCTTAACACTGAACACTGTGCTTTTGGCATTGAATATTCAATACAGTGAAATGTGTTTTAAGTGAACCACCCAAGGGCCCAGGAACATTTGCTTAATAATGATACTCTGCAGTTCTATAGGGCCTTTCAGGCAAGGATCTCAAGTGGAATGCTCTTTAACTATACCCTGCATGGGAAACCTTGGGGATATTTTAAAGAGCTCACTTAAGGCCTATTGGAAAGAATCTTTTAGTATAGATTTCACAGTATGATTTTAAGAAATGAGGGACTGCAGAATTTTCAGTCTCAGGCATATCATATTCATGGGGGTTTGATGGGTACTGAATGTTTATTAGCTATTTTATGTGGAGCTGTAAAATGTACTTTTTTGTCCAACTTTTTATTTTGATAAATTTCAAACCAACAAAAACGTTGAAAATAATGGTCCAATGAAACATTTCATTTCAAAGAACATATTCCTTTTGCTTATGGTCATCAATTGTTAAGATTTTATTACACCTGCTTAGGTTTTTCTCTCTAGGTTGATAGAGGATGGATAGATAGATAGATAGATAGATAGATAGATAGATAGATAGATAGATAGATAGATAGATGATAGACAGATGGACAGATGGACAGACAGACAGACAGATAATGTCATATGCTATTTATTCTGTCTGGGTAGATATAAGGATATGATTATTTGTTTATTCATACACATCTATAGGCTTCTAAGCAACACTGGAAAATTCTTAAGTCCCGCCCAGAGAGTGTTTTCTGTATAGCCTTAATGTTACCATAGAAAATGCCTTCTGACATTCTACTCATTGAGTTTTAAAAGCATTCCAGTGACTACCTTTATGTTTAGAACATCCATAAATTTCATTAATATTGTCTATGAACTAAGAAAATAAGATTTAAGCAAGCAATAGTATAAATAACTCTAAAATACTATCCTATAATGTAGACATCATAGTAGTTGAAATTTAGAAATTCTGATTACAAAGTTGCCATGTAATCAGATTTCAAAAACAATTGAAAAGACCATTTTTGGCATGCTTATGGAATACAAGCAGAACATTTATATTTCAATCCAAATTTAAAAAAAAGAAATCTATGTTTTTTACCTTAATTAATGTTTGATCTAAAGAATCAGAATAATTGCTTTAATTATCCACTTCATTTTGCTATGTAGCATAGACTTGACCAAAGTGAAAATAGCATTGGCAGTTATGTACTTTGAGAAGTGTATGTAGACAATTTACATAATTTAGCCAAAATGGCCAATTAATTGGTGTAATTATGAATGTCTAGACTTAGTCTTTAATGGGGAAATGGAAGTAAGACCTCTCATCTCCCAATGGTAAGTTGCCTCTAGCTGTACAGATCCATATTCTTCTTGTGTTGAATATTTTTACATTTTTAATTTTAAAATATTCTCATATGTTTTTATAATATAGGCATGTTAATTAAAAGTAATTAGTTGAAGAATATCAAGTATATCTTCTTGTCTCTTACAAGTCCTTAAATTATTATATAACTTGATGTGTGATTTATCCCACTGTGGGAAATAGATGTAATTAGGTATTTACCTCTGTAAAATTACTGTGTTGTACTTAGTATTCACTCATTAGCGTTATTTTCTCTTCTGATAAAAAAAATCAACTTCAAACTGCATGATATTTCTGGAGCCAAAGCCCATCTTTTAAACAAATGTAGATGAATTTTTGCAGTTTGTTATGTGTGAAATTCATACAGCCTTATATAAAAATTAATGGGAACATCAAATTTTTTATATATATAATTACCTCCTTGAGTCTAATTCACTCTTATTTTGATTATTTCAGTTTAATTTAGCCAGGCCTGGTGGTGCTCGACTTTAATCCCGGCACTCAAGGCAGAGGCAAGCAGATCTCTGTGAATTCCAGGCAAGCCTGGTCTACAGAGCAAGTTCCAGGACAGCCAGGGCTGTTACAGGAAGAAATTCTGTCTCAAAACACACAACAAACAAAAACAAAAACAACAACAACAAAAAACCCCAAACCAGTTTAATTTAATATTTTCTTTTATTCTAATGTAATTCACATTTTAAAATGTATCCTTCAATAGTTCACTAACCGTTTCATCTTCCAAAGCTATGTTTTAAGGCAGATCAAAAAAAATGTTGATGATTGTGTTAGGCTTATGAAAGAACTACAGTGTGGATTGGTTAATCAGAATTTCAACTATAGAAACTATAATCTAACCTGTACAGTTAAATTATAATTCATGTTTATATATAATAATATATCATAACAATAATACATTATAATTATGCTTTTGTTGTTATTGTTTATTTTTTGAGACTAGGTCTTGATATGTAGCTCTGGCTAGATGGGAACATGCTGGGTAGTCCAGGCTGGCCATGAACTTGTAGCAATCCTCTTGCCTCAGCCTCCAGAGTGATTATAGACTCTATATAATGCACCTTGGTTTTTTTCTTTCTTTTTTTTAATTAAAAAAAATTTTTTTTACATTTGTGTGTGTGTGTGTGTATGTGTGTGTGTGTGCATACATACCACAGCACACATGTGAGGTCAAAGAACAACTTGCTGGAGTCAATTCTCTCCTTCCACCATGTGGGTCTGGGAATCCAACTTTAATTGTTAGACTTGGTAGCAGGTGCCTTTATCTCCTGAGTTATCACCACCCCTTGTTTGCCTTTTGAGATAGGACCTTTGTGGTGGTTTGAATGAGATGTCCCCCATAGTCCTGGGCATTTGAATACTTGTCCCCAGTTGGTGGAACTGTTTGGGTAGGTTTAGAAGGTTTGGCTTTGCTGGGTGGAAATTTGTCACTGGGACAGGTTTTGAGAGTTCAAAGCCTTGTGAACTCCTTACACATTCTCTGCTTCCTGCTTGGGGTTCAAGATATTAACCCTCAGCTTGTGTTCCAGCTGTCCTACCTGCTGTTGGCTCCCATCAGGGACTCTAAACCCTCTGGACCCATAAGCTCAAACAAAACCTTTCTTCTGTAAACTGCCTTGCTCATATGTTTTTTTTTTTTTTTTTTTTGTTTGTTTTTTTTATTTAACATAGCAATAAAGAAATAACTAATACAGTCTTGCTATCTGGCTCAGAATGGCCTAGAACTGGCTCCTTTCCTGCCTACGCTCCCTGAATATTAAATTCATGCCGTCTTCTCCTCCTTCTTTTTCTTCTTCTTCCTTAGAAAGTTTGCTTATTTTATTCAATAAAATTCATTAAGAGCCTAAATTTTTAAATTCCCATTGTATATATTCATTGTACATGGTATACAGCATATATCCCCCCATAGTCCCCTTGTTCCCTAGATAGTTTCACATTTACTTTCTTAGCAAATATACATACATAAGTTTATGTGTCTTTATAAAATCTAGGAACCACATACGAGAAAAAAATCATGCTTTCTGACTACTGCTAACGGCTATTCTTTCTGTCCTTGAGAAATTTGTTGTTACTGATCTACTTAAAGAAATTTACATATTTCTATCTGAAACTGATTAAGTTTTCCATGCATTTGGAGACACAATGTGCTGTAATGAAATGGATGACAACTTATAAACTAGAAAAACTGGTCTCTCTCTAATGTCACTGCTTCCCCTGCTGGTTAGTTGAAGTATCAATGATTCCACCCAAGTCTGTTTGCTTATTTACAAAATAAAGATATTGCTGCCCTGCCAAATGTACAGAAGTTTCTGAGAAACCACTAAGTAATAAATATCTACTGAGCATCTATTCTAGACACACTTAAGTGATAGCCATGGTCAGTTTTAAGATATGTATAGTCCCTAGTGAGAAAAGCAAAAAGCATAGGAAGTCACCATCACAACATGTGGGAGGCCACACAATACATGTGAATGGATTTATTAAAGTCAGTACTTGGGCTAATAGCGACCCACTAGAAGACAAAGCCAGAAGCTTTGGGGATTGCTTTGATTTAATTCTTTTATTTTGTTGAGACTGAGTTTCACTATGCATCTCTGGCTGGTCTGGTCTGGAACTTATTATGTAAACTAGGAATGGCCTCAAAATCAGAGATCCACAGGCTTCTGCCTCCCCAGTCCTGGGACTAAGCCACCCCTGGCCAAACCAGGAGTGTTTTTATTTATTTGTTTTGTATGTAGATGATACATTTAGCTGGGCATGGTGGTGCACACCTGTAATTACAAAATCATGAATTCCATACCAGCCTGGGCTACCAAGGGAGACCTGTGCTAAGAAATCAAGGGCTAGGGAGTGCACAGTGGGTGGAGCTCTTGTTGAGCCGTCGTTGAGCTGTGGGATCCATTCTCCCACAAACAATAGCAAAAATCAGACACAGCCCTTGTAAGATGAGAGGTGTTTTTAAGATACAAAATTTTACTTCTCATGCTTTTTCTTTTTTTCTCATACTGGAGATTGAACAGAAGGCTCCACAGATCCTGGATAAGTGCTCTACCACTCAGCTCTACCCCAGCCCTACTTTTTAGGTTGTCGATGGGTCATCTTAAGATAAACTAGAGTAGTTCTTACTTGAGACATGAATTAAAGTAGTGGACAGAATAATAACATATAGTGTATACTTAGCAGAGTATAAAAGCATATAAAATTAATTGCAGTTGAAAGTTTTCCTGTGTCCTACCTGGCCCGTGTTAAAAATAATATAAGCCTGTGAGTGTTTATTTGGGTCTGAGCAGCTGCGGACTGCGTGGGACATAGGAAAACTTTCAGCTACAGTTAATAAGTCATCATGTGGTTGTAATGTGTTCCCCAAAATATTGTGCACCCTAATAAACTTATCTGGGGTCAGAGACAGAACAACCACTAGATACAAAGGCTAGAAAATGGTGGCACTCACACCTTTAATCCTAGCACTCCAGAGGTAGAAATCCCTCTGGATCTCTGTGAGTTCAAGGCCACATTGGAAACAGCCAGGCATGGTGACATATGCCTTTAATCCCAAGAAGTGAGCCTTTAATCCCAGGGAGTGATGGTAGAAGGCAAAAAGATATATAAGGCATGAGGACCAGGAACTAGCAGCATTTGGCTGGGTAAGCATTTGGCTGGTTAAGCTTTTAGATTTTGAGCAGCACAGTTCAGCTGAGATTCATTCTGGATGAGGACTCAGAGGCCTCCAGTCTGAGGAAACAAGACGAGCTGAGGAACTGTAGAGGTGAGGTAGCTGTGTCTTGTTCTGTCTCTCTGATCATCCAACATTCATCCCAATATCTGGCTTCAGGTTTGTTTTTATTAATAAGACTCTGAGATTCCTGCTACATCATGAAGTGGGGGAAATTGTTTTACTTGGCTTATCAGATGAGATGGCATTCAAGAACAGGTATGTAAATATTGCCTTATATCAGTATCTTATATATAAAAAAGACAGCTGGCTTAAAAAATGTTATTGAAATAAATGGGAGCCTGAGACTGTCACTCTCTTTTGTTTGTTGGGGACAAGGGTCTGCCCACTTTGGGGCACGAGCTCTACATCTGTCACTCCATTCACCATTGAATCTTAGTCGAGACACTACAGCTGTCCTGCTCTTTTCAATCTTTTCTTGAGTGGAAAGGATGAGAAGGCTGGCTAGCCAGTCAAGGCTTCATCACACATTCAGCAAGCCCATACAAGTGCTATCATGTAATTGTATTGTCTCCCCTTTGTTTGTGGAGCAGAACTTTTCAGTTTAAAAGGTCAGTGGAATGTTGATTTTTACTATGTGTCCCTATTTAATTATTCTATTCTGGATCACATTTGTTAATAAAACAATGGTGTCAAATTGTAGCCATAACTTACGCTTGGCATCCACATCAGTGCATTTGCATAGCCGGAAGCAGTTAGGAAAAGGAAGAGAGTAGGGCAGTCCAGAAGGTTCCCCTTAGGTTTCCTCCCAAATAGGGACTAATCTGTTGACTGACCAAACAAGACTTGTGGACATAAGCAGAGTCCTTTGTGTTTGGAAGTAGCCAGATCTATTAATTCAGCACGAATGCCTTGGCTTTGTCACAGGAGCTGGAATGCAGAAAAGCCCAGTGATTTTTTTTTTTTTTAATTTGAGTGAATTCTGCCCAAACTTTCCAGCTTTCAGTTGGACTTGGTATCATCCGGATCAAAGTTCATCTGAGTGGTGTGTGTGTGTGTGTGTGTGTGTGTGTGTGTGTATTTGAACTTGTCTGTGACCATCCAGTAATCCTGATAGAAAAGAGCTGTGGCATAATTCTAACTTCAGCAATTTCTGTCACTCCACAGGTGGGTTTGAGGAGTTCTGTGAAGTATGTTTTAGAGCCACTTGACGGTCAGCCAAGTTCCTAGGAAGACAGAAAGCACAGATTATGAGGCAAACGAGAATTCTGAAGACATTTTCTATTTGCAGATTCTATTTGTTTTGTTTTGGGATTTTTGTTTGTTTTATTTTTTGTTTGTTTACTTAGATCTAAGTATATTTTGCCAGTGAATGCCACCCTGTGCACCTGCTTACCTTAAGAATCTTAGTGATAGAGGTAATGCAGAATATAAGATTTCTGCATCTACATTTCCCCCTGCACACTGATAACTGATCAGGTATAACAAGAATTAATGCCAAGTAAAATACTAATAAGAAAAAGGAAACATAGGATTGGAGATTGGAAATGAAACTCAGTGGTAAAATGCTCATTTACCATGTGTGAAGCTCCTCAGTGTCACTCGCCTCCCCTTGAAAGAAAGGAAGGAGAAAGGAAGTGACAGAGATAGAAAGATGAAGGGAGGAAGAAAGGACAGATGGTAGATGAGGAAAAGAGGCAATACAAAATAAGACTTTAAAATTTCTTGTTAGTTGTTGGGGGAAATTAGTAATCCTTGATTGTTTAGAAGCTCAATTTGTCAATGTGAAGAAGATGGGAATCATTGAACTTGAACCAAGCTGGGTCTACTTAAGAACATGTTTGATATTTTGGTCCATGGTGTTTTACCTTAATCATCGTTTTAAACCATCTTACAGGTGCTATCTGGTTATTGACACACATACCTGTTATGGACTTAAATGTGTAAATTTGTTGCCTGCCTGTCACATCCTTTGGCTTCTCCCTCCAAGTCTCAGTAGTTCTTAACTTTGGCTGTTAACTTCATTTTCTCTTGGGGTTTGAGCAATCCCAGTATCTTGAATTGACTCTCAGATATTGATTTAAGTGGTATGGCATGTGCCTACACAGTGGCAAACACACACAACAGAGCCTTGAGAGACGACTAATCTATAGGTAACCTGGAGAGCCATGGACCAAGGATGTGCTATTTGAAGTATGCATGAGAGGTTACAAGAGAGGCTATGCTATAGATCATTCCTGCAGGCCTTTAGTAAGGGCTGAACATCTCAGATATCAACAGGAAAGAAGCAAGTTAGATCAGTGAGTAAAGACCATGTCCTCATAAGAATAGCCTGCACCGGACTACTGCCGAGTAATTTAGGTCCATGGAGATCTGCTCTTGCAACTCCCTAAGAATAATTCATTTGGGCCCCCTTTAGTGGGTCAAGTCTTAATATTTTAAAACATGACCAACAAACTGTCTTCAGTCTGGTTGGCCAGAAAAATGATTATTCGTTCAGTAGTTAGCAGGGCCAACTTCCTTCACTGAGCTGCCATGTTGCATGTCTCCTTCTCCCAACCACTACATTTACCATAAATGATCTCCTTTCTTTCTTAAACTCCTTTATGGAGTTCACACACACTGACTATGGAGGATCCTTTGTATTTACTGGTTTGCCTATTTATGTGTGTGAGGGCATGAGTGCCTGTGCACACATATGCACAGGTCAGAGGAGAATGCTGTGTCTAACTCTACCACTCTACCCCATTACCTTGAGACAGAGTCACACAGCCTGGAACTGGCTGGTTTCTATTTGACTGGCTGGCCACAGTGGTCCTTCTGTGTCTGTTTCTCACAGTTCTGGGGTTATAAGAGCACACATGGTCGTGTTGGTTGTTTTATGTGGACGTTGGGGATTTGAACTTGGGGCCCTGTGCTTGCACTGAGCCATCTGCTCATCCTGGGGATCCTTTGTAGGAATCTAATAGCAGGGGTCAAAGGAGGATAATCTCAGGTAGTCTGTATCTATGTATAGGAACCCAGTTCCATAGGTGCTTTACTATGGACCTCAGATCCCTCTTCAGTATTAGTACTAAAAATTACCTTCAGAAGCAACCTGTGAGGGAGGCCAGAAAGACCAGGTAGAGGGAGACATTAGCTGAAATGCAGCCCTGAAAAATCTTCACCTGGAAGAACCTTCTGGAAAGTTGTCTCCCTTCTCCAGGAATTAAGATAGCTGACACCTCTGTCACCAGAGCACACTGCACTAGTGATGGCTCATGCCCAGGATAAAGTCCCAGCCTGTGCCTCAACTCACAGCTCAGAAATGACCCGTGCTTCAGAAGTGATGTGACACTGGATGAAGCTTTGTCACAGCTGTGTGTCAGTTCATGTCTCCCTCTCAGGTGTTTCTTAAGTCCTCTCCTGATACTCTGGGTCAGAATCTGCTTCTGGAGAACTCATCTTGTAGCAGTGAGCTAAAGCAGGGATCAGCATACTGGTGAAAGTTACAATAGAACCCTCAGTCACGAAAAATTCTGATGATATTGCTAGGTATGGCTCTGTAGCTCAGAGTTCAAATCTTGGCTCTGTTAATACAAGTGGATGTGTGACATTAGGCATGCCAATTAGCAATTTGTGTCTGTTTTGTCATGTTTAGAGTGAGGTTGAGTAATACAGCAAAGTGCATGGTTATTATCAACACTGCACAAACATAAGGCCAAATGGTCTATTGACATCACCACAGGGTCCTGGAAACACCGAAGAGTCCAGTGGTTATTGTACAGATATCATTGGCAAATATTATTAATGTCTCTTCTCCATACTAAAGTCTTCTCTGCTCTCAAAGGTTTTCCAATCAATGGCAGTCCAGTGCTCACCAATGCAACAGTCAGGGTCAGGTACTCCCACCAAGAATGAGGGCCACCACTTACAAAAATGTTGTCTATCTTTGGAACTTCATCCATCAAGGTTTTACTGCCTTGTAATTGTCCAATAAAAATGTGTTATTTCACATTTCCATTTCTTACATTTTCTTTTGTTCACTATAGAAATAAAGATCCTTTAGCATTCTAGTCTATTTAATAAATTACCACAAGTTCACAATTAAAGCAGCTTTCCCCTCCCCCCCCTTTTTCTTTTTGGTTTTTGAGACAGGGTTTCTCTGTGTAACCCTGGCTATTCTGGAACTCACTCACTGTGTAGACCAGGCTGGACTTGAACCCAGAGATCTACCTGCCTCTGCCTCCTGATTGCTGGGATTAAAGGCATGAGTCACCACTGTCCAGTGAAACAGTCTACTTTTGCTACCTCAGTTTCTGTTCTAGTGTGGCATATCTGGGTTTTAGAAGGCGGATATCAAAACATTGCCTGGCCTGTAATTGTGTCTGAAGGCTTGATAGGTAGAATCAATGTCTAAGACCATCCCTGAGAGTTCTAGTTAAACTTACCTCCTTGCAATTGTATGATTAGTAGCTCTGTATGTTTGCTGTCCAGCAGCTAGAGACTACAACAGTCCCATGTCATACTAGTAAAGAAAGTATTTAGAGCAAGGCTATTATGTGGAGTCTTACATAATGTACTTATGAAATGTATGTAACCTTAGGAGAGAATCTCATTACCTTTGATGACAGTAACTCACAGATGATGTTCATACTTAAGGGGAAGAGGTCACATATACTTGCATATCCAAAGGCATGGGTGTAGGTGCTTCCCAAGAATATATCAATCACCAAGGGTCTTCTGTGTCTTTATCTCTCCTCACTGGATGGGAAGTCCATAAACAACAACAGCAGCAGCAGCAACAACAACAACAAAAACCTTAAAATTCCATGTCATTATGTGGTAGACCTTTATTGATTTTACCAAATGAAAACTCTGCAACATGGTGAAGATATTCAAGTAACACTCCACACACCACACCTAATACAGCATCAAATAATTAGAGCTGAACACTTTCTATTATTATCTACTATTGAATAGAAGAAGCATGGCCAAGACATGACACTAAGCAAAGCTGGCAGGAAAGTGTGGTGGATAATCACTCAAACAGAAAGCAGACTACACATCTTGACTTAAGTTATGCATTCCAGCAATTAAATAAAAATTGTGCAATGTTGGTCTTGCATCTATTTCACATTAGTTAAGAAGATGAAGAGAAAACAACCCCTCAATATTGCAGGTATCATAATTTCAAACCATAGGAAATGAACAGGAGATACCTTGATGAGGAAGATGATAAATATAGTTACATTCTGGCCCCTTGGACAATTGTGATTATGTTCATTTGACTCACAGTTGTGATTATAGTTACTATGATTTCTAAACACACTGTCTATTATCTCTCATCTTTGGATCCAAAGTGAAGAAATATTCTACTACTGCAAAGTTTTAAAGAAAATTTGGTGGTTTCTTGCATTTGGATCATAAAGAAAGCAAGCCAAAAATATATAATTAGGAGATGATGTGATGTCTCAGCAGGGGCATGCCAACAAACCTGATGACCTAGGATCCACATGGTGGAAGGAAACAACCAATATTTGTGTTATTATTCTGTGATATAAATGTTTTTATTATTTGTGTTATTATTTCTGTATTAGATAATTTAGTCAACTCTTGAAGACAATTTACATTTTTGTGTGTTTGATATCATGTACTTACTCTTTTTTTTTGTTTTTTTCAGACAGGGTTTCTCTGTGTAGTTTTGGTACCTGTCCTGGATCTTGCTCTATAGACCAGGCTGGCCTCGAACTCACAGAGATCTGCCTGGCTCTGCCTCCCTAGTGCTGGGATTAAAGATATGTGCCACCGCCACCTGGCTGATAACATGTACTTATAAGAACTTGGTGCATCTATTTAAGTAATATTTTCGTTCTTTCTGTCTTTCTTTCTTTCATTCTTTCTTTCCTTCCTTCCTTCCTTCCTTCCTTCCTTCCTTCCTTCCTTCCTTCCTTCCTTCCTTCCTTCCTTCCTTCCTTCCTTCCTCTCTCTCTCTCTTTCTCTCTCTCTCTCTCTTTCTTTCTTTCTCTCTCTCTTTCTTTCTCTCTCTCCCTCTCTCTTTCTTCTTCCTCCTCCTCCCTCCTCCTCCTCCTCCTCCTCCTCCTCCTCCTCCTCCTCCTCCTCCTCCTTCTTCTTGGTGTTTCAAGACAGGTTTTCTCTGTATGACAACCCTAAGACAAGACTGGCCTTGAACTCACTGAGATCCACCTGCCTCTGCCTCCCAAGTGCTGGGATTAAAGGTGTGTGCCACCACTTCACAGCCTAAGTAATAGTTTTTTCAACACCCTTCCTTTTTTATGGTGTGTATATGCATTATCACAGTGTGAGGTCAGAGGAAAACTTCAGACATTTGCTCTCTCCTTTGACCTGTAATGTAGGTTCTAGGGATCAAACTCAGGCTGTCATGCATTTGAAGCAAGTGTCTTACCAACACTGAACCATCCTACTGACCCTCAGAACCTCCTTTGTGTCCCTCCCTTGCTCCGTGTGCAGTTATTGGGAGGGGAGAAGAACGCTTATCCTGAATTTGTCTCCACAAATACCATGTGTTCATGTTAGTGAATGTGTGTGTTGTTGAAGCCAGACATCAATCTCAGGTCTTCTTCCTCAGTCACCATCTACCTAGTGTTTTGAGACAGGTGCTCTCTCAGACTTGGAGTTTACCAAATCGACTAGTGACTGTCCAGTGAGCCCTCGTCATCTGCTTGTCTCTGACCCCCAGGGACTACAACTGTGGGTCACCAAGCCAGACATTTTTTAATGTAAATTCTTGGATTTGAACTCAGGACCTCATGTTTTCACAGGAAGTACTTGACAGACTGAGCCATCTTCCTGCTCTGGTACTAAAATTCTTTTAACAGTGAAGCCAATTCTGCTCTGTTTCCCTAATGGAGGAAATACCCACTGATTGCAACAAAGTTTTTATTTTATATTAAAGGGTAAATTATATCATAAAATGAAGTTGAGCAGGGTTTGCTTTTTAAATTCCATATGTACACTATGAAAAACAGGACTTTATCTTCCCCTCAGTCAACTGCAGACCACTAGATAGACATAAAACTGTGTAGCAAGCAGCCATGTGGGCAAATTATTTATGTAATCCAGTCAGTCAGGGGTCAGCTGCTGGTGGTGGTAATTTAAGTTGCATTTATAGTTGTCTCTCCTTTTTTGAAGTTCATAAAGGCAAGGAGTCTAATCCCATTATCAAAGGCTACCTCAGTGCATACAGGATCAGAAGAAAATGTGGCTCAGGGACTTCCAGTTAAACATGGTAGACTGAACACACACACACTTTCCTGTTCCCTCCCTAGAAACTTAGATCATAAAGAATATGAGAGAGAAGAGTGGGACCAGGGACCAGAAAGTAAACCAAGAAATAAGCAGTCATGGGACCCAGCAAGCAGTTCAAGCAAAGGGAATTGAAGGAAAAACAAATGGTATTTGCTTCAGGAGTGGTCAGACCACACCCCAAAACAGAGGCATTAAAATGGAGAATTTTGAAAACACAAACAAAAAAAGACAGATTATTTGATGTTCATGAACTTTTAGAAAAGTTTATAGACATTTTATAAATCTATTATGACTTTGGAGGGGGAGAGAATATCTGTAACTACACAGAAAATTAAACCATTAAGACAGTAGATTATTGGGAGGGAGAAAAGGGAAAAAGAAACATTTGAAATGTCAGTCAGCTCAATAGCAAACAATATAAATGTAGTCAGTATAAACAATATAAACAACATTATAAACAGTATAACTGTATAACGGGGTAATTCTAGTTACTGACTTAAGTAAATTTTTTGATGTAACTATATGGGATGGATGGGGAGAGAAACATGCCTTTTTGGAAGATGGATTGGTATGTAAAGCTCGAGCTGGGCATAGTTGTCCACACATTTAACTTCAGTGCTTCCAAAGCACCAAGGTAGGAAGAGCCTGTATTTAGTCAGCCTGGGCTACACACTAAGAGCTTGTCTTGTCTTTTCTTTTCTCCTTAAAAAAAACAATCAGCCATATCATTCATAGGATATTAATGGGTTGTATGTTACAATTTTGTGTATATGTAATTTGGGCCATAAGATTTGGTGACAGGGTTGATAGTGAGAGAAGTGGAATTTTGAAGACACTAAGTATGGGGGAACTTACTTTTTCTCCAGGGTACTCTTGAGGAGAGAGGGATAAGAGATATTAGGTAGAAAGACAGAGGGGAAAGAAACAGATAGAAACACAGGATAGCCTCAGGAGAGCCTGGATCAATATCACCAGCCCTCCTGTATCTTCTAAAGGGCTTTTTATAGGAATACCAAGGTGGGGAGCAAAAGACCTCCCCCTAGCACAGCCAAGTACAGACCCTTCTAATCACCTGGAAACCACATACATGGTCACAATCCTCTAATGCAGGCCTCCTGGGTAAAGCAAGCTCAGACCTCACTAGAAAACCTTTGTGGGCCTCCACAACTAAGAGTGTTGATACCAGATAAACTCTATATGTTCGGGTGTATTAGCCAGGGTTCTCTAGAGTAACAGAACAGATAGGATGAATATATATTACAAAAGAGAATTATTACATCTCTTTTGTAGATTGTCGGATTGGGTAGTCTAATAATGGCTGTCTGATCCTCTTCTATTACCCCCCACACACACACATACACACTTTTTTTTTTCTTCTTCTGAGACAGGGTCTCACTATGTAGAGCTGTCCTGGAATTCACTATGTTGAGCAGGTTGGCCTGGAACTCACAAAGATACACCTTGCTTCTGCCTCCCAGGTATGTGCCACTAAACCTGCCACCTGATCCTTTTCTAACTAGCCTTTCCCTTCTAGTAGAGTCATATAACTACGAGGGGTTAGAGGGTGCTACAGATTCAACCAGGGACTTTCTCATAGCCAAGTGCTCTTACTCTTGTTTGGGTAAAGGTTTTTCAAAGGCTTCTCAAATCAAAATATTTTCAGATTGTTACTCTTCAGAGTGCTAAATTCAGTCCTTTGGGCTAAAGAGCTACCAGACTTTGACCAAATAATAATAGTAGTTATTATTATTATTTAAAAAATGACTAACAATAAATGGAATAATTTCCAGCATGCTGTGTTCTGCTCTAATTTCTCAGCAGTAAAGTTTACGCAATCCAAAATTCTAAGGTTTAGTAAGTGGAGCCGCTGGTTATGGGAGCATGGACATAAGCCAGTAGCTTGGTTTTCTAGACATTAGTTTTTTTCTATAAAGTTTGCTGTGGTAGTGGTAGAGAGGAAACAATATGAAATGGTTGTTACACCATCTGTATATACTAAATGCCAAATGCTGTTTCTCTGACTCTTCCTTACAAAGACAGGGTCTTACTACATAGCCCTAGAAATCACTGTGTAAACCAGGCTGACCTTGAACTCACAGAGATCTGCTTGCCTCTGCCTCCCCGGTGCTGGGGTTAAAGATGTGGGTCATTATGCTAGGCTACTCCTTATTTTTTTCTTTTGGTTTTGTTTTTTGCTTTCTTTTTTTCTTCCTCCCTCCCTCCCTCCCTCCCTCCCTCCCTCCCTCCCTCCCTCCCTCCCTCCTTCCCTTCCTTCCTTTTCTTTTCTTTTTCATTCCTGAGACAAGATCTCATTATGTATGCTTGGTTGCTTTGGAATTTGCTATGTAGACCAGGTTGTCCTCAAAAATCACAGAGATCCACCTGCCTCTGCCTCCTGAGAGCTGGAATTAGAGCTCAGTTTTCATAAACATGTGAATTATGGGTCATTACCATGCCACACAACTGAACTAATTTTAATAACTATTTCAATTATGTATTATGCAAGAGCAGGTTACTAGTTTCTGATGATAGTAAATTTCCAAATAGTAAATTTAACTAGACAGCACCTTAAAAATATATTTATTTATTTATTTATTTATTTATTTATTTTTATATTCATTAGTGTGAAGATGTCAGATACCTGGGAACTAGATTTACAAACAGTTGTGAGCTGCCATGTGGGGGCTGGGAATTGAATCTGGGTCCTCTGGAAGAACAGCCAGTACTCTTAATCACTGAGTCATCTCTCCAGCCCCCAATAGATAACACTTTTATTTGTCAAGCTTAAATTAGATATAGATATATAGAGAGATAGATAATAGGCAGGATAATGGAAACTTAAATAAAGATGACAAATTATCTTCTTGACAGATGAAGAAGATGCATAATTTCTTATAGTTTATATAGTTCATGTCTCTGAAAGACATTTCATTCTGTTCTAGAACTCAGTGTTATTTGTCTTAGTTTATTTTAACTTGATCATTTTAAGACCATCATAACTGTGACTGATAATAAAGTAATAAGCATGTTACAAATGGATGGCTCACCCTTCCTTCCTTCCTTCCTTCCTTCCTTCCTTCCTTCCTTCCTTCCTTCCTTCCTTCCTTCCTTCCTTCTTTCCTCCCTCCCTCCCTCCCTCCCTCCCTCCCTCCCTCCCTCCCTCCCTCCCTCCCTCCCTTCCTTCCTTCCTTCCTTCCTTCCTTCCTTCCTTCCTTCCTTTTTATATCTCTTTCTTTCTTTTGGTACAGAGTCCCACTGTGTGGCCCAGGCTGGCCTCCAACTCTCAATCCTCCTGTCTCATCCCCCCAGTGCTGTGATTACAGGTGCACACTACTGCAACTCCTTTGTTGGCTCCAGGCTAACCATCACTACATGGGCAATACAAGCACTACCGTACTTACTGCAAGATTATAGTCCAATAAACAAATTGTAAATTGAAAATACCAAAAGTCAAAACTACACAATACACTTGAGCTGCTGAACACATCCTGTAGTTTGGTTGTTCATTTTCATGGTTGGGAACTATAACTAGCTATCCCCAGATCCACAGTAAAGTGTCACAATGCCTGTAGGAGACTGAGAACAGACCAGATAGACACAAACACAAAGCATCATTTGTGCTGAATGCACTTTGCTGTAGCGTTATCACACAGTCAAAGAAATCACAGTCAACTTACCTAAAATTGGGAAACTTATGTTTTATCATCTAAATCTTAATGCATAGACTTTTACTTGCTAGGACAGTTATCTTGCTGGATTTGAGTAATTTTTTTCTAAAGTTTTATTTGTGTGTGTGTGTCTTTTGTTTATTTACCATTGTCCACGTGTGGAGCTCAGAGGACAGCTGACAGGGGTCAGTTCTACCCTTCTAGCATGGAGGTCTCACAGATTGAACTGAGGTCATCAGGCTTCAAGTTACTCTTCTTCAAATAATCATGATAAAATAATAGTTTGGGTGAGCATGTAGTTATTTATATAAGACATAGTGTTTCATATTCTTCTCTTGTTCCATCCTGAACATTAATCTAAAATAGGAAGAACATTAATATTCAAAATGCATAGTGCCTTTGGTTCTTTCAAAAAAATTTTCTTTTTAGAGTCTAGTGTAGCAGTCAGAAAGTCATATGTACTTCAGTCCCAGGAGTAGTGGTATTGTCAATGCAAAACATCCTCTATTTCCATACAAACATCCTCCCTCAGCATGACTGAACACCTTCCTCATTTATAATGAAGTGACAAAACCCACAGCAATCTAAGACTAGACATGATTAAAGTGACTGAGTCCATCTCAGAATAAAAAAAAAAAAAGTATTTAAAAAAAAAAATTCAGTGTGATCCCAATGTGTAATCCTTTCTAAAGAAATTTTGATTTGCCAGCAGATCCCTGGCTATGGTTTTGTGATCCTGGTGATCCTGCCCAAAAACTTCTTAAGACTTGATGGAGAGCCTCTGAAGTTCATTCCTCACTAGTGAGTGTTGGTCAGTTTTGCTAGACCATCTATCTTGTGCTTTCAAACCAACAGCTGGAATTTATAAAGTGACCCACAGAAGTCAATGAACACTGTGGTTTTTCATTAACCACAACACTGTCATGTCAAATGGAATGTGCAAACTCATCACAGTCTGTATTCATGTCCTCCAAGCTACAGGAAGTCTATGCATGTGGTCAATTAAGTTATTGTTAACTTTGGGGGTTTTGCATCTCTTATCACTAAGTTTGAAATAGATTGAAAAGAATCAGCATAATTTATTCTGTAACTAGTCATTTTAAATTTAAAATAATATACTCATTTACTAGTTAATCTTTGAATAAATCAATTTGAATATTAATCTCTCCTTAATCAGTCTCCTATTTTTTTTCTTTTTCAGACAGAGTCTCACTATGGAGCTTAGGCTAGTCTCTAGCTTGAGATCCTTCAACTCAGACGTCACAAGTACTAAGATTACTGACATGCAACACCTGGATGAATATTAATTTTAGTACTGAGACAGGAGTGAGTTTTCCATAAACAGCCAGGATGAAGACACAGGGCAAAACATAGACTAGTCACATAGCCCCAGAACCAAAAAGGGTCTTGACTGGATCAAAAGCCTACAGAGCGAGAAAAATGAATTGAGAGAGAGAGAGTGGACAAAGAAAACCATGACTCACACATAACCACTCTCTTAACTGGATGAGCAACATCTAGTCACCTCTCTGGTTGGGCTAAATAGCCACACAAGGCTATATAGATCACTCATTGGTTTGGCATTCAATGCATTCAAAGTAAGATCAATCTCAATAAAGATTACATTGATGTCCATCCCATTCTTGCCATAAATCTCATGCATAAAAGGCCTCTAAACTAGGTTGTTTCTGTCTCTTTCAGGATAACCTTTTCCATTTGAGAGTTTTTCTCACTTTTTCATAATATCTCTACTTCATTTGCTCTGCTCACTCTTTGTCTGCGATGTTTATCTATTCTTCTTTGGCATGGATTAAACCTAGAGGCCTCTGACTTGGGCAGCTTTGGTCATCATGATTGTCCAGCATCCTAGTTCCCTGGGTTAAGCTCACCAAGAGATAAGAAAGACTCTGCCACACGAAAGAGCTAAGGCACTACCGGCTTGTAACAATCTTATTGTGGTATCTTTCTCCTCATAAATGCATTTTTAAATTTTCCATGGCAAGCCTTACAGTGCTGTCTCAACCTCTGGTATGGCTAAGATTATAAGGGTTTTCACAAAGCTTGGCTGCAGTAAAATCTCAACCATATGCCAGACACATCCAGTCAAGGACAGAAGCACGGTAATTACCAAGCCTTATTTAACTTGGGACAAGTACAATGCTGAGAACTGGTTGAAACGCAAAAGGTTAGACTTGGATTAGAAGCTCAGATTCAAATCCTTCTCTTTGATCTGCCAGTCTCTGCACTCTCAAGTTAAAGAACGTAGCACAAGTGACTGATGTTTTCAGATGATTTCTAGTCTATGACTCATAATTCTACCCAATGAAGCTTTGAAAATTCAGTTTAATAAGATACAAAACATTGTGTAATGTATAACAAGTTCTAATTATTATCTTATTTTCTATGAGACAGACTGGGTCATAATTAAGAGCATCAGAGTCTCTGGGCTGGACCATGGCTGTGCCATTTACGAAGTTGTTATAGAGAGGAAATGTAAAGTGTTTGGAACAGCATCCAGCTTATATTGCTCAGTATGTATTACTTGTTACACACAGCTCTTTGGACCTTCACCAACTATGAATGGACAATATTTAGAAGTCAAATAGTGCATGGGCTTTGGTGAAACCTTTACAGATTTTATTCCTTCTGCAACAGAGGATAGCAACTTTTGACACAGCATTTACATTGTGTAGGGTATTCTAAGTAATGCAGAGATGTGTGAAAGTTATAAATACCAAAACATTTTATAAAAGGGACACATGAGGGCTTAAATATGGGGTGAGGAGTTGGTTCTACAGCCAATATCTTGAAGACATTGAGAGAACTATTTTAGAATCCTTCTGTTTAATTTTTTGTTAACATTTTTACACAAACTTATTCTGCTCAAGAGAGCTATTATACACTCTCTCTTGCTAATACATACAAGTAGACTTTCACAAGAAATATAAAGTCTTCACAAAAATAGAAATTTTGTGTAGATAAGCAGCCTTGAAAATTTACCATGTCACAGAATCAAAGTTGCCATTTGTTATAGATCCAAAGATAAATGAATAAATCTGAGTACCAAATATGAGCAATAAAGTAGTCTTTCAATCTACTTCTAGAGTAAACATAGAGGACTGTAGTACCCTAAGACTGGACATTCAGCTCTGGCCACACTTAACAAATGTTTACAATTTTTATAGACTGGCATGTAGTTCAGTGGTGGTATGTGGCATACAAGAGTGTGGGTTTGATACCTAGTGCTGGAAAGAATTGTTTTTGGGTAAAGCCCAAGCCTCCTTGATATATGAGACACTACACCCTTTGTTCCTTGGTTTCATTTACTAAACTATGTAAATTGCTGAGCATGAGCAGTATTCACTTACTGCCATTATTAAACTTTATAAGCATTCATAACAGGTTAATTTGTTTGCTTCCATTGAATAATGACTAGAGACTACCATGGATATGTGAACATTGTCACATTTAACAGTAATAGAATGAGACTATCTCAATGGTAGAGCTCTTGCCTACCATGTGCAAGGCCCTGAGTTCAAACTGCAGCCCCCTTTACACACACAAAAAGAATAAATAAATAAAGCAAAATAAAGTCCAGAAAGATTAAATTGCTTTGTCAGGCTCAGTGGCTCATACATGTAATCTAAGTACTTGGGAAGTAGAGGCAGGAAGGTCATGAGTTTAAGGTCACCCTTGGCTACTTAGTGATCTTTAGGTCAGTCTGGTCTACATGAGACTGTGGTGATATTTTATTTGTGTTGAAATGTGGTGATATTTTATTTGTGCTTTAATAAAGCTTGCTTGGCGATCAGGGGGGAAAGGCCAGCCTTTTTAAGTAAACATAGAAGTCAGGCAGTGGTAGCACACACCCTTAATCCGATCACTTAGCAGGCAGGGTCTCTGTGTTCAAGGACACATTAGGGAAAAGAGCCAATAGTGGTGACACATGCTTTTAATCCCAGTGCCAACCATAAAGACCTGGAGGTCTGTACAGACAGGCAGTGAAAGGAAGTGAGGTAGCTGGGCTAAGAGCCAGTGAGAGCACAGAAAGGCAATAAATGCGTGGGTAGACAGGAAATAACTTGCATTTGGAAGCTACAGAGTTGGTGAGGCTTTCCTGATTTCTAAGGCTTTCACCCCTATATTTGGCTTCGTGTTTTTTTATTTAATAAGACCATTTAGAAATTTGTCTATGTGAGACCTTGTCTCAAGCAAACAAATAAAAACAACGAAGCAAACAAACAAAACCCCAATGTGGTTGGTTGGGAAGAGGGCTCACTGCTAAAGCATTTGCTGCACAACTGTAAGGACATGAGTTCAATCCCCAGCCCCCTGTGTATAAATCAGGTGCAGCAGTGTGTGCCTATAATACCAGGGCTGGGGAGCCAGAGATAGGAGGATCCTTGGGGCTTGCTGGCATCCAGTGTAGCCAAACTGGCAGACTCCAGGTTCAATGACAGACTCTCAAAAAATATGGTGGAGAACATAAAAAAAAAGACATTTAATGTTGATCTCTACCCCTGTGAACACACGGAAGTCCATGCAGGCTCCAAATCCAAAAATATATAAATAATAACAACCCCCAACAACATTAAAAAACCTGCATTACCTCAGTTCTCACAAATATATAAGAGTTATTATGATCAGAAAATCTTCTACTCTTGAGGAAAATATTCTTTAATAATGACACATTTGTGTATATAGATGTATATGATATATATGTATATATGTATACCTGAAGAACATAGACATTTATTTTCTCATAGATAACTCTGGAGAATAGCACTGGGCAGTTTGTCTTCCTGAAATCCCTGAAGTGATCAGGTGTCTTCCATCAGCTTGTGCAAGCAGCTGCCAGGGCATTGTTGCCATCTGCATGGGTAAAGAGGAACTGCCCTTTCCCTAGTTTTCTAGGACAACAAGAAAAAGTGCCCAGTGCCTCTAAGTTCAGAGCAAGGAATTGGTCTTTTCTCCTCATCTTCCATGGCCACACTTGCCCACAATGGGTGCTAGAAAACATGGTCTCTCATGGAAGTCACATGCCCAGGGATGAAAGGAAATAGATTTGGTAGACTGCTTAGCTGTTTTCATGAAAACATTATTTTGTTGATCAGCAGAATTATCTCCAAGATAAACAACTTGTTATTTCAATAAGCTTTCTTTTCAACTGATTTCATAGCAATTTAAACTTGCTTTCATATTCAGTGAGATTGCTGTTTTATCATGCTATATCGAAAGCAAAACTCATACTTGTGAGCAAAGTACTCACCGACTGGGGCTGTTTTCTCACACAAAGCCAGATGGCCAAGGGCTCTTTGAATGAAGAACACATTTTCCTCAGGTGCCAAAGATGAAAAATTACTATTTGGGGGAATATCAAAGAAACTATAATAAATGGAAAAGCACTTTGGAGAGTGAAAAGCTTTCTATATATGCAAGATTGTTACTATTACAGTATTATTATCATGGAAGTGTTAGCAGTCTGTTCTTAGAGGGTGTTATGTGTATTGGCTCAAAAAGGGGTTGGGCTTCGTAGAAAGGCATTTTACTCTTATCTTTGTAGCTTATTTATTTATTTATTTATTTATTTATTTATTTATTTATTCATTCATTTATTTATTTATTTCCGAGATAGAGTTTCTCTATGTAACAGTCCTGGCTGTCCTGGAGCTTGCTATGTAGATCAGGCTGGCCTTGAACTCACAGAGATCTGTCTGCCTCTGCCTCCTGAGTGCTGGGATTAAAGGCGTGTGCCACCACCGCCCAGCTCACTTTTCTACAATGTCCTGAAGAGTTTAAAGTGTGATCTACTAAACAAACATGTGATTGTAAATATAAGAGATTTTGGCACAAAAGGGAGTAATATAGTAAAATCTTATGTTTCAGTATCACAACTAGATAGCTCTACAATTCTAGCTTCTATTCTATAATTCATAACTTTTCACTGGTATTAATATACCAATTTCCCGCAAATTACTTCTTTAAAATGTTTTGATTTTGAGACAGGGCCCCACTAGCTCACCCTGGCCTTGAACTCACACTCCTGCTTCCATCTGCCAAATGCTTGGTTAATGGCATTTGCTACCGTGCTTGGCTCACAAAGCGTATTTATTTCTTGCCACTTATTTTTATCAGTACCATTTACCTTTGCTTGCTGTGGTACTGGATTTTCCATCCAGCATTCTTACAAACGTCTGCAGCATTCTTTGGAAGAGTAACCTCCATTTCCTGCAGCACTACTTCTCGGGAGAAAAGGAACTTGTTGGTCCTGTGGATGTATGCAGCCTCGTAGGTGGGGTGACATCTGTAAATCCGTACCAATGTGTTTTTCCCTGCAGTGTTCTCTACAGTTGTCGAACCAGTGGGATTGTTGCCAAACAGTAACTTCGTTATAACTGCCTATGATTTTTGTTTGTGCAATATTCTTTTGGACTTTTCTCCCAATCCCCAGGAAAATGAAATGAATGGAAAAGAAGCTTTACAGTAATAATTATACCGCAGGAATGCCTGAGAAAATAAGACAGTCTTAGGAGAGTGGGTTATTTAATTTTTTTGAATGAGGTAATCCTTACATACAGGAAACCACGAAGCGTGAAGAAACACTTATCCTCAAAGACTTGAACAATCTGACCATGCTGGGCAGGTGCAGAGTAAAGGTTAGTTTACCTGCCGCGGACAAGCTTTGAGTGTTTCCCCAGCCTAGATGCTTCCCGGGTTAATTTAGCACACCGCGCCTATTGTTTTTCAGACGTTTGTCCTCTACAAAGTCTCTTCTTCGCAAAGGAAGGCCATCGAGGGGATTATGGTAATCTTTGTTCCTGATTAAAATTTCTCTGCTCGGTTGCTTTGTGTTTTCCCGTCCACGGCGGTTTAATCCACATTCTATGGTTCTGTGATTAACCCTGAGTGTGGACCCTCAGTGTAGATCCTACGAACCCCATCTGAGCATGCAGCCTGGCCCTTTGTTTCACTAGCAATTTTTGCAGTACATTGAATTTCCTCCCCCTAGGTTTTGTTCCCTGAGCAAAGAATTTTCTTTTCAGTTCTTTCTTTCTTGAGTTGGTCTTTTACTGAGGGGTGATTTTGTGGACTTTTGAAATCATAGAATTGATCAGTGATTCATAGGACCAATTTCCTTGTGTCCTCACAATTAAAATACCCAGTGACATTTCGCCGGCCACAAACGCTGGCTGGACGGTGGTGGTGTTAAGATTACTGATTAGTTCCGCAGCCCTGCGCAGCACCTCCCGCCTGCACCTCGAATGGGCCGTAAACTTGAAAGCGCGGGCCTCCCTGGGCCGCCGGGTGAGGCTCCCCTCCAGGGACTAGGAACCCGGCGAGCTACCCGGGAATGGGAAAAAGAACTTAAGAGGATTAAAACAAGAAAGGAAGCATTCGGAGTCCTGGGAGGTGATGCCAGTCAGGGGCTCTGAATGCCTAAGAAAAATGTCCTTGGCCCACGCTGGCCGGCCGCGGGCAGGGATCCCTTCTCCTGGAGTGGGTCCCCCTACACCCCCTCGCGGGAGGGCAGCCACCACAACCTCTCTCCTGACAGGGTGGCGTTAGGCTAGGAGGGAGCCATGTGGGAGGCTGGGTAAGCATTCTACCAGCAACCTACAATACCAGGTCCTTGTATTTTTTAAAGAAAGACTGACAGATTCACACGATTTCCCCCTAATAAACCTTGGCCCTGATTCTCATACATCAGCTAACAGATCATTAAAAACATTTCAAATTTTAAACAGGCCAAACTGTTCATTATGGAGGTAAGAAATTTATTTATTTATTTTTAAACAATGCACAGGTCTGTAATATCAGCTACTTGTGAGACTGAGGCAAGAAGATTGCAAGTTCATGCCAGTTTGGGCAGCTTAGAGATAACCTGTCTCAAAATGCAAGATTAAACAAGAAAAAAACCTTCAGATATTGCTTAGTGGTAGAATGCTTGCCTAGCATTCACAAGACCCCAGGTTCATTCCCTATTACCACCAAAACCAGAAAAGAGAAGGGAAAAGAAATTTGCCTATAATTTGCTTAACAGTGATCTCAAATATTTTAATGGAGGCTGATATATGTGCGCGCACACGCGCATGCACACGCGCACACACACACACACAAAGTACAGCATTTTGATGTACTACAAATCATGTTTGAATAGGTGAGGCTGAAGTGAAGAGGTAATTACTAATCACAGTCCTTCGATAACAGGAGAGCTTTAGGGTAGGAATGGAGCAATTTCATAGTAGCCCACAACTGAAGAGATTCACAGAGGGAACAAATACGACCTGCCACTCTAACTCAGTAGACCTGCTTGACTACAGGACCTGAGCAGAGCTGCTAGATTTTCAACCAATAACAGAGCATGCATTTGAGAAAGTGCCTTGTGCTTGGGAAAGTCCTGAGGCTATAATCAAGCAAAGTAACCCAGGGAGACTTGTCCTCTTGTGTATTCTGCTACTCAAGAATTCAAGGAGGTACACAGGTAACTAACTGTCCTTCACTGCAGTACCCAAACATGGATACAAATCTACCCACCATAGCAGTTGAGTCTCACAGCTGTCAATCAAAGGGAAGAGAAGCAAGAGCCAAGTCTTTTTTTTTAAATTACAATATTTACTTTAATATATATGCCCCACAATTTTCATGTGAATGTCTGAGGACAATCTGCAGGAGTTGGTTCTCTCCTTCTACCATGTGGGTTCTGAGGATTAAACTCAGGACATCAAACTTGGAAGCAAGAGCCTTTTATCTGCCAAGTCACTCCATCAGCACAACAGCCAAGTCTTAATGTAAAAAAAGAAATTGTTGGGGGAAGGTTGTTGCTACCCTAGGCAACTATGGTACACCAAACCCCAACCCAAGGTAAATTTCTTAAGAGTTGCATTTTGAGTGAGTCTTCCTGTGTCCTGACTCTGGTGGGGATGGTTACAATGGAGGAGAACTTTGAGACAAACAGAGCTCCTAAGGTCACCAAAAGGGACAGGCTCTGAGACTACTGAGATGGTTTGTTACCAAGCCTGAGAACCTTTTGATCTCTGGAAACTACCTCATGGAAGGACAGAGCAGATTCCCACAAGTTGTCGTGTGACTTCCAGTCCTAGTGTTCAGGACTGACTCCAGCACTGGTGGGAAGGCCTGTACACACACACAATACTAAACAAATGTAAATGAAAAATATAAAGAATAAAGGGAGAGGCTCATTCAGGGGATGCTGAAGACTATGATGCCACAAGACTGGCAAGCCTCATTGATCAGTGATGTAGGAAACTGTCTTAGATTATTTTTAATGCCCTGCTTGCTCTAGCCTTTGATGCTGATTTGCTTGAAGGTCAAAGGGCATGATGATGTTGTCATCCAGGTAGATGTTCTGAACTCCTCAGCTTGGTGGAGATAACTGACAGGAACCATAGATGTTATTATCAGTGAGTTGCACTTGGTGGATTCCTAAAACTGAGTGCTGTTGGTAAGGTTTCCAACTGAACCTGGGGCATCTCAAACCCACTGCTGACTAATAAATCTTCTGCTGATTTCCTGCCATTCCCATTTTGTTGGGGTTCCTTCCCGATCGTTCTGCTTCAGCCTCAGCACCTTCTCCGAGAACATTCTTGCCCAAGCTGTCTCCTACTTGCTGTTTGCATCAGATTCTCCTGTTCCTGACTTGTTCCGTCTATCAGTAAGTCTAAGTTACCTTGCCACCTTCCCAGAGAGCTATTCTGGAACTACGACAGCAATCTTACCATATATCATCCCCAGTTATGATGAAACCCGTCTCTTTCATTCTCTGATAACACTTACCACCATTTAGAAGCTGTATTATCTTTTACTTTCTTCGTTTTTCTTCAGTGGCATTTGCTATCAGAATGTAAGCGTTGTGAGAGCTAGACCATACTTACCACTGGAACACGTAGTACAGTGCTGGACTGTTGTGGAATAATCTTTTTGTACACTGTGAAGATATGCCAATGTGATTGATTTAAAGAAAAACTAAATGGCCAATAGCTAGGCAAGATTTTCAGGGCAGAGAGGAGGCTGGGAAGAAGGGTGGAGTTGCCAGGAGATGCAGAAGAAGCATAACATGTAGAAGATGAGGTAACAAGTCATGAGCCTCGTGGCAGCATGCAAATCAATAGAAATGGGTTAATTTAAGTTACAAGAGCTAGTTAGAAACAAGCCTAAGCTATCAGCAGAGCTTTCATAATCAGTAATAAGCCTCCCTGTTGTTATTTGGGAGCTGTCTGGTGGGACAGTGAAAGACTCGGTATACTGGACTCTACTTAACATCTCGTCCACAGCACCTAATACAGTGTGAGACCCTGTGTAGCACTGTAACTCCAGAAGTCAGTGCAGTGCTTGACACTTAGCGTAAGCCTGGTAAGTTTGTTCAATGAAGGAATGAAAAGATTAGCACACAGGGTGAAGCTTTCAACTTGGAGTCACTCCTGTCGTGTTCGCTTTTCTCAGACTGTTACAGGCCACTCGTTTTCTAGACCATTTTAAACTAAATCAGATATATTAATGACCTCAGATTCACCTTTCAAATGGAGGTCACCAGCTCTGCTCTGTGTTCTCTTGGCCCCTAAGCTGATCAGGGGAAAGAGTCTTAGAGACCACGTCGAGCCCTGAGCCCTGGAATATTGTGTTCCTGTGAACGATCCTGAACCTGCAGTGGCTGGAGGTCTCAGCTTTGCTCTCCTCTATCATCCCAGTATTTAGGACTTTGCTTGTTATGTGTCTCAATACCTTCCACCTCTCCAGCATGGGAAGGAATGTATAACCTGGCAAGAACTCTGTCCCACATGGCCAGAATACCTCATTGATAACCATCTGCCATCCACTGGCTGTCTCTCTCTCTCTCTCTCTCTCTCTCTCTCTCTCTCTCTCTCTCTCTCTCTCTCTTTCTCTCTCTCTCTCTCTGTCTCCTTCCCAGCTTTTCTGCTTCCTACCCAAGTTAATTACTGCTTGACAGTCTAGAAAATGTCAGTAGTTTAGGAAGGGCAATTGCACTTCACAGAGTAGGAAGGTCTACCTTTAGAGAGAGGGAAAGAGCTAGTGACTAGCTTTTGCATGGCTGGAAGTTCTTTTAGTATTAGTGCCAATACATCTTGTGCTGTACAGATCTTATTTTCTTAAAAAAAAAATATCGACTGATTATTGTTCAAGACAGAGTCTTGCTGTATAGCCCAGGCTGGTCTGGAATTCACTGTGTAGGCCAAATTAGCTTGAACTCATAATCATCCTGCCTCCGTCTCCCAAGTTTGGTCAGGAATGTGAAATTAGAGATTTCACTATCAACAAGTTATAGGTTATAGGTAGATGCCACCATGTTAAGCCTATATAGTTTATTTTTATATTTTTAAGTTTTATTGTGTTCATATGTGGTGGTGCATGTATCACATATACATGTGAAGCTATTGAAATGTCCTGTTATCTTACCCATTTAATGAGTATCATATGTTTAATAAGAACTGCTTTTTCTTTTTTAAATCAGGCTGTGGTATAGTCCAGTGGTAGCATGTGTGAGCTATGGTTTAAATCCAGCACCTCAAAACAAAGCAAAACAAATGGTTTCAAAATCACTTAAAAATACGCTGTGTGGTGTGGGAGCCCACAGAGGTTTCCTAGTGAAATCTGAGCTTGTTTTACCCAACAGGACTTCATAAAAGGATGACTGGACCACGGGCCTGGGTACCAGGTATTTGGAAGGGTCTATACTCGGTTGTATCTACAAGGGGGAGATCTTTTGTCCCTCCCCTTGGCGTTGTTATAAAAAGCCCTTTTGAATAAAGTTCTGGGCTGTTGGATATTGATCCAGGACCTCTGGAAGCTATCCTGTGTTTCTTTTTTCTTCTTCTCAGCTAGGCCTGTCATTCTATCTACAAGTTCCTTATTCCTCTCCCCTCCTTATAGGAACCGTGTAAAAGGTGGGGGCTGGTCCCCCACAGTATGACATTATCTCAATCTATAAACTTGCAGGGTTTTTTTTACTTTATGTATTTTTCTGAACTCAGGGTTTTGAGTAAGTGCTCTATCAGTGAGCCACATGCCCAGTTTTAAATCTCCCCATTTTTGCATTTTGAAAAGCACTTAAATATATATAATGGTACATGTATATGAAGAAAATCAAAAGAGAACACATTTATAATTATTTGTAAAAAAGCAGTCATGCTTGCTTTTTTATTGATACGGTATCATAAAAAATTTCAAACTTACGTTTTAGAATACAAGAATCATATAAAAGTGTTCCTTGAGTGAACAATAATGATTTTTTCCTAATGATTTTTTTCTGATTGTCTGTTAACAAAAAGTTTGTAAACAGGAGTACACAATTTTCAGACATTAATGGGCAAGAGAGTCAGGCTGGCTTAGATTCATCTTCAGGTAAGTCACTGGTACTAGATATGGTTAGAGTCTGTCCAAAGGAGTGTGAGTGCAGAGATGGTGAGGAGATGGTGCTTTGCAAGTATTTTGTTTAACATGAATTGTGGATAGCACATTTCTGAATAGACCATCCTCGATAAAGAAGTGATGTTCAGATATTTAGACACACACACACACACACACACACACACACACACACACACACGAGTGCCCACATATGTGCTTGTGTACTTGTGTGTTTTGTTTTTGAGACAGTGTTTCTCTGTGTAGCTTTGGAGCTTGTCCTGGATCTCGCTCTGTAGACCAGGCTGGCCTATGAACTCACAGAGATCCACCTACCTCTGCCTCCCAAGTGCTAGGATTAAAGGCGTTAGTTACCACTGCCTGGCAAGTATACTTGTTTTGAGATGTAGCTCAGATTGGTATCAAACTTAAATAGTTGACAAAAACCTTAAGTCCTGAGTTTTTTGCCTCCATTTCTGAGAACTGAGACTACACATAGACTTCACCATGCTTATATAGCATTCTTTTCTGAAGCCAGACATGGACTAAGAAAAACCTGTCAAACTGACTGTTTTCCTCCTGATGCTGTGGGAATCATTATCAGGAGGAGCTAAACCTCAAACAGCAGTGTCCTGTCACTTCAGCCTGCAAGAAGGGAATCCATTTGGCTTCCTCATTCCTGAGCTCTGGGCAAGCAGGGATGGTTGCAGGCACTTTGCCCCAGCCAGTCCTAAGTGCATCATTAGGAGCCGCACGTGCTTGTGGGGAAAGGCATACTTCAGTAAGTGCAGTGAAATCTCGATGAATTGTGCTGAAGCAATTTAGGCCTTTTATTTCACTATAAGCAACTTCTCTAAAGAGGGATACTACAGCGAAACACACTCCATGGAAAGCACTTTAGGTGGCTCTGGACTCTCAAAATGCTAGCCTTCTTTCTTTTAATTTATCAGGAATTCTCCATTGGTGCTAACGATTCTATAAGATCAGAAATCAGAAATGCTAAACTAATAGGTGAAATATGTCGTCTTTCTTGTAGGAGGTATGATGTAAATAAAAAAGAAAGCCCCTGGAGAATGCTTCCCCTCTCCGCTTTAATGCTTTTGTGATTTTCTATAATGTGTTTTAAGTTGAGTGCTGTAGCTTACCCTATGCATATTTTACAATGTGGTGCCCGCATCACCAACCCTGAGGTGACTGGGTAAGTTAATTCATTGTTATTCATATGTTGGGTTTTTTTTTTGTTTTTGTTTGTTTGTTTGTTTGTTTGTTTTGCTTTTCGAAACAGGGTTTCACTGTGTAGCCCTGGCTGTCCTGGAACTTGCTCTGTAGACCAGGCTGGCCTCAAACTCAGATATCTGCCTGCCTCTGCCTCCTGAATGCTGGGATTAAAGGCATGTGCCACCAATGCCTAGCTTTGTTATTTATATGCTTATACCCACCTCTGGCCTTTTAGGTTCTTGAAAGGGGTCAGATAACCCCAGGAATATTTTTATTACTTTGGTTTATGGAGAAGGTTATGGAAGATACAAACTGGAGAAGTTTCTCCAGAGGAAAGGTTCAGATGATGGGAAATGAGACAAGAACACAACGGTTTCAGAGCAAGGGAGAAGAGGGCTGGGCTGAAAGGGAAATGGTTGGAGAGGTTTGTGGGCTTTCTCTGCACAGCCTCCAGTAAAGCAGTTGCTAGTCGGTGCTTTCTGAGGGTTTTGATTTCTTTTTGTTCCACGTGTCTTTGTGAGGATGGCTTTAAAGCCTCGTTGGGAATGGAAAAGACAGATACACTTTGTAAAGTCTGGACTAAAATAAGAGTCAAGTACTCAGAATGAGATTTGCTGAGGAGGGAAAGAATATTTTGATCATGGCTGTTATTTAGAATTTTTTTGTACATGGTGATAATGAAAAGTGGGCAGGTGTGTGTGTGTGTGTGTGTGTGTGTGTGTGTGTGTGTGTGTGTATTCATGATGAACATGTGGGTGTGTGTGGGTAGAAGCTAAATGGGCGTGACAGGAATCCTGCTCTAGGCTCTCTGCTTTACCCTATTGAGACAAAAATCTCACACTGAACCCAAGCTCCTGTTTTGTTCCTAAGCTGGCTAGCCAGTGAGCTCACTGGTCTCTTCTGTCCTCAGGGTTGGGGTTACAGGTGCACACGGCCATGCTTTGCTTTTACATGAATGTTGGGGATCCAAACGCAAGTACTCATGTTCACACAGAAAGTATTCTTACTCTCCAAGCCATCTCCTCAGCCCCTAAAATTGACTGATTTTTCTCCCCTCTCCATCTCAATGCCAGGGATCAAATGTAGAGTCTCACATGTGTTAGGTACCCCCAACCTAGCAGACTGATTTTATTTTTTGAGAGGGGGAGGTTTAAGACAGGATTTCACTGTGTAGCTCTGACTACCCTGGAACTCACTCTGTAGACCAGACTGGCCTTGAACTCACAGAGATCCACCTGCCTCTGCCTCCTGAGTGCTGGGATTAAAGACACGTGTCACCATCACCTGGCTTTTTTTTCTTGGTGCTATTTTTAATTTTTTTATCTTAGTCATTATTACTATGGCTGGGTAGAGTGCATGTATGTACATACTGTAGCGTTTATGTGGAAGTCAGAGAACAATTTTGTAAATAACTTCTCTCCTTTCACCTTTATATGGGGATCAGGGATCAAACTCAAGTTCTGAGATTTGTGCAGCAAACATTTGCTTTTATCTGCTGAGCTATCTCACCAGTCCTGTTTATGTTTTATTATATGAATAAACTCATTCTTCATGTGCCCCCTGATTGAAGGGGAGCTACCTCTGACACCCTCCTGCTTTGATCTGCCATTAAAAATTAGCAAAGAGCTTTAATTTAAAATAAAGTAAGCTGGCCCTGGTAATGCATGTCTTTAGGCCAGCCTGGTCTACAGAGTGAGTTGCAGGACAGTCAGAGCTGTTACACAGAGAAACTCTGTCTTAGAAAACCAAATAAATAAACAAACAAACAAATAAATAAAGTGATCCCAGTATGAACCATAGAGACCTGGAGGTCTGTATAGACAGGCAGTGACAAGGAAATCATGTGGTTGGGTTCAGAGCCAATGAGAAGGTAGAACAGAAAGGCAATAAAAAAACAGGTCACACAGGAGAAGGTCTCTCTCTCAGGGGAAGAGACGTCAGTGACTGGTCCACTTAGAATTTCATCTACTGCAAGCAAGCAAGCAAGATGTCTAATCTTACTGTGAATACTCCCCAAGCACAGAGAGAGAGAGAGAGAGAGAGAGAGAGAGAGAGAGAGAGAGAGAGAGAGAGAGAGAGAGAGAGAGCTGAAAACAAATGTCTAATGTAACTTCTATGGCTTACTTTCATTCTTCCCTTATTTCTTTTCTAACTAAACTTGAGACTGACTGGCAGTGAATCAAGAGCCAGGATATTACCACCACATGATGAGGCTGGTGATACCAAACCCAGACTCTTTGCTGACTGTTCTAGGTGTCAGGAGAAAAGCCAGCAAGTCAGGACAAGCAGCCATGAAATGAGGCAAAGTGAAAGAAGAAGAGGAGAAAGAAAGGACAAAACCCAAAATCCTGTTTTTCTGACCTCTTTACCCATTCAGCTGAGTGTCTCCCCTGGCCCCTGCCTCTGTTTCTATAGAAGTGTGAATCCCAGGTGTCTCTCTGTTTGTTTGTTTTTGCTAACATGAACATTTTGGTCTAAGATGGTGGCACTTCTGTTTGTACAAGTGATTTCAGCCTTTGGGAGCCCCCTGTAAAGCCAATGCAAGCTCTTTTGGTGCCACGGAAGCCACAACTACAATTCTTATTGAGACAGGCTTCCTTTGGCCATGGTGTGTCACCCTGCCGGTGAACACAACCTCCCAAGTCTTAAGAGCCACTTTTGTCTGAAAGCGTTTGGCACAACCTTAGGGATTTCAGAGTTCTTAACAAGGGAGCTACAGCTACCCTTTGACTTGATCTTGACCCCGAAGCCATTTCTTATGTTGACAATTTTTTACTGACTGGGGAGATGGAAGATAAGGAACAATGTATTTTCTTTCCAGCATGCTCTGGCTCCTCACTTCTTTCCTAAGTGCATCTGTGCTTACTAGTACCTTATGATAGTTGGCTAAGGAAGCCAATTAGTATGTCTGACTTTCTCTGAAGCCATCACACTCACCCAATCCAGAAGTTTATTAGTTACTATCAGTGATGTTTTCCTAGATTGTTCCACGAGCACCTCACTCAGAATGTTGTGTTATCTAGCCTGCTGCAGTTTTATTGCCACGTTTTCAACAGCAGTGTGTCCACTATTGTGTATAGCCTTCATCAGACACCTGATTTCAAAGTCATAAGATGGAGTTTTCTGTTTCAATGAAGAAATATTAGTTTCTGGAAGATTTGAGGGTGCTTCTGCCTCAAAAGAAAAAGAAAACCAGTGTTGATACTGTAGTTCAATGTTAAGAAAAAGCTAAAAGGGGGCAGGCAATTGCTCAGTGGTTAGGAGCACTGACTGCTCTTCCAAAGGGTTTTGGTTCAATTCTCAGTATCAATATGGTTGCTTACAACAAGCTCTAGGGGACCTACCACCCTCACACAGACATACATGCAGGCAAAACACCAATGCACTAAAAATCAATCATTAAAAAAAAAAAAACCCACTAAATTAGAGAGGCATAATTTCTCCTTACCATGTGTTTTCTTCTTTCCTTCACGATTGTCCCTGTGACATGGTTCATAAGTAGTACTCTGTTTGTACTTTTTGCTTTGAAAGTGTCAAACACAAAACTAAGAACAGTATAGAATAATGGACACCCATATACACGTCACTTAAGGTCCCCAAATGTGAGGATATTTTCTGGTGTTTGCTTTATCCTTTTGTGCAAATGATCTGTTATCTATCAGTCTATCCATCCATCTTTCTGTCTGTCCATCTGTCTAGCTATCTTCAACCCGTCTCCAGTCATCCTTACTCTTTGTCTTTAAATATTTATAGTGTCCTTACACTCTGTTGTGCTTTGTACCAACAGATCAAGGAAACCTGAGAATCTCAAATTCAAAAAATTTAAGTTCAATACAACACTAATCACCTAAAATAAGTTTATATTCAATTTTACCATTTGTCCCAGAAATGTTCTTTAGAGAAAAAAAACAAACATAAATGAACTCAAAGTGCTCCCCTACCCCCAACATTAATCTGAATTAGATCCTGTGCTTAGCTGTTTTCCCTTTAGTACCTTCTGTGTGTGAGAGAAGGTTCTCTGGCTTGTGTGGAGGTCTGAGAGCAACACTGAGTGTCTTTCTATCTTATTTTCAGAGATGAGATCTCTCGTTGAACCTAGCACTCACCAACTGGTGAGGCTGGCTGATCAGCAAGTCCCTGGAAGCTGGCTGTCTCCATCTCCACCCCTCCCCAGTCCTATGGTTACATGTGCTGCCGTGCTCAGCATTTGTGTGGGTGCTGTGGATGTGGACACAGTTCCTCACACTTGTACAACAAGCATTTTACCTACATCACCCTAGCCCCTCTTAGTCTAAGCTGCACCAGCTCACCAATCTTTCCAGTGTTCATGATCTTATAGAGGACAAGCAAATCATTCTGCACAACATCTCTCAGTCTGTGCTTACTTCCTCATGGTGAGAGATTTGGGTGACAACCTAAAGGGACACATCTGTTTGTTTCGATGCTATCTTCACTGAGGTGTGTCCTTTTCAGTGTATCACATCACCTGGGATGTGATGCTGAGTTAGCATGCGCTTGGTAAAACTAATGTAACAGCTCCCTTCAGGAGGTGGCTGCTATTGTTTCTAAAGATATCGTTTTCTTCAGTACTTTATTTGCTACTGAATCAATTAAGTTGTTTCTCCCATGTATTTTTGTCAGAAAGAAGGGAGGCTGTCAAATTTTGAATTTTCAAAATTTGGATCAAGCATAAATTCTTATTAGGGATTATTTTTTAAAGTATGGAACAGGAATTAATCCATCTTTAGACAATTAAAAGGACAAAATGTTATTATAGTTAATTAAGAGAAGCAAAAAAAACCCAAAAAAACCCCTACACTCATTGGACAACCAGGCTGTTTCAATAAATGTCTGCATTTTCATCAAGCAGCAGGAAGGTCATAAGTCAGGTCCATGTAGTAAAATGTGCATGCCAGCCATTTCCCCTGCATAATGTTAAACTGCTTTGCATTTATATACAATCATGCTTCCTAATAACCAGGAAACTGTTTAGACTGTACATGCACACACAGAAAGAGCTGGTAGTGAGTATAACAGAAGAGAAAACCGAAAACAAGGGAACTAGGAAAGGCATTTAAGATTAGAAAATGTTTATGTAACATCTTTAAAGCATTTGATAAATTACACTACTTAGATTATCAGTTTTTCTTTCTCTATTCCTGGCTAATCTTATTAATATATTATAGCTTTAGATTGTTCTCAGTTGCATCTAGTGAATTTAAAAGAGAACAGTCCTGCAATAAAATATCTATCATGTCTTGCTGAATAAAATGTGTATTTGTGCAATCTGAGATTGAAGGCTCTCTAAGCCTCTTGGAGTTTTAAATCAGACAACCCCCCACTTCTTGCAGACAGTTGCCTATTTGTCACTTTGAGCTTGATTTATCTCAAGCAGGAGCTACAACTGTATTAAAATCTATGTTAAGCATGTAAAACACTGTATATAGAGCTGGCAAGTTAAACATGTCTAATGAAAGACAGCTGTGCTCTCATTGGAAACAAAAATAGGTTGGAAGAGACGTGTCTCTGTGAAGAATTATGTGAAAAGTGTGAGAACTGGCTGCTTGCTCTTTAAAGAATGGCGCAGATATGGAAGGCAGTGAAAACATTTTCAGTTGTTTTCTATGGAGACCACACGTAGTAACCCGTGTGTTCTGCTGTTGTTCAGGTCAGCAGTGGCTGGAGAGTCAATAAATTAACTAGCACCCTCTGCTTTGTGCATCCTTCCCTGAAGTTACATCTCACCCACCCGAGGGCATCTCAGGACGGAAAGTGAGGTGATGTCGGTGACTTCTACAATAATTGTTCACATATATTTTTATGATGTTTCATGGCATCCTGACAGTCTTGATTTTTTTTTTCTCTGTAAATAAATGAAATTTTGTTGAGATTTAGAAAATGTAGCAGCAATATGGTTTAACAGTTAATAGCTCTTGCCACCAAGTCTGGTGACCTGAGATGGATCCCCAGAAACCACATGGTGGGGGGACAGAACAATTGACTTCCACAAGATGTTCTCTGTCCTACACACACACAAACACACACAGACACATGCACGCACATGCATACATACACACACACACACACACACACACACACACACGTATACACTTACACACAGGCACATACATATATATACACATGCAAAAGCACATACACATACATGCACACACACAAATAGAGGAATGTAATTTTTCAATTTAAAAAAAGAATTTGAAACATTATGACTAGATTTTTTAAACATTTTTGAATAATGAATGATGATGGCCCATTTACACCATTGCAATGCAAAATATCTAATCATTTATTAACTTCTCATTGTATTTTGTTTTATTTTGTTTTTTGTTATTTTTGAGACAGAGTCTTACTATGTAGTCCTGGCTGTCCTGGAACTCACTACATAGACCAGGATGGCTTTGAACTCAGAGATCCACCTGCCTCTGCCTCCCAAGTGATCGAATTAAAGGCATGTGTCACCACTGCCCAGCACTTTTGATCATATTTAGATTATTACGAAAATGAAAAAAATAATGATGTTATTTCAAAAAAACTTTAAGCCCAAATTAAGACAATATTATTTGATTGCAAACTTCTGTTGGTTTCCTCTGATCATGGCGGCACACTGGAATTCCAGTGCTGTGGATATTGCTCTGTGTAAATAAAATGCTGATTGGCCAGTAGCCAGGCAGGAAGTATAGGCAGGACAAGCAGAGAAGAGAATTCTGGGAACAGGAAGGCAGAGAGTCAGAGAGATGCTGCCAGCTGCCGCCATGACAAACAAGATGTAAGGTACCCGTAAGTCACGAGCCACGTGGCAACTTATTGACTAATAGATATGGGTTAATTTAAGATAGAAGAACTAGATAACAAGAAGCCTGCTGTGGCCATACAGTTTGTAAGTAATATAAGTCTCTTTATTTGGTTGGGTCTGAGCGGCTGTGGGACTGGCGGGTGAGAGAGATTTGTCCTGACCTTGGACCAGGCAGGACTGGAGAAAACTCCAGCTACATTCCAGGATTGGTTGATTCATTCACTCATTCATAACATTTATTGAGTGTCTGACACACATATCTTCAATAAATGTTCATTACAATGTCATAGTCACACATACATATCTATACATGAATGACATGGTCCCCTCACAGATTGCAAGATTTAAACTGTGTAGCATGTTCAGTTTACAATATGTGCAACTTAGTTTTGAGTTTGTTTCATGTGCTCAATAAATACTTAAGAGCCTTCTGTGAGCTCCACACTATGCAAACTCTGGCATATGTCTCTGGATAGGTAGGTGGATTCTGACCCTTTGTGGAACTTAGATTTTTTTTTTTTTTGCCAGAGAGATAGGAAACAAGTAAACAAAATGATTATATATTTTGATTAGTATCATAAAGAAAAGTGCCAAGTGATTATCCCCCTACTGTGTGTGTGTGTGTGTGTGTGTGTGTGTGTGTGTGTGTGTGTGCGCGCGCCCAGGTGTCTGTGGCTGTGGATGAGGGAGAGGGATGATGTTGGGTGTCTGATGTCATCAACTGAGGAGTCAGAGATGTCAGTTCCCAAAAACCATGATACAGACATGAGGAATGAAAAAAAAAACCCAATTGTGTAAAAAGGCATGCAATGCTGTTCCAGAATAATCTTCAGATTTAATGTATTCATATGATAATTTTAGTCTTTTTATTTTATTTTATTGTTTTATTTTTTACAATTTAGGCTTGGCTAAGCTGGAACTTGCTATGTGGACCAGGCTAGCCTTGAATTCCTAGAGATCTGCCTGCCTCTGCTAGCAGAATGCTAGGACTAAAGGCATATGACCCTAATTTTAGTTTTGAAAGAAATCAAATAATTTACTTAGTTCTCCCAAAGACTCCAAAGCTACATTACTTGTCTATGTTCTGGGCAATAGACAAGACTAGAAACAGGGATGACTGCTACTCTTTAAAATAGTAATTTAAAAACATGGTAGAGAGGTAAAAGCATTAAGGGACAGAAATTGTAGTCATAGCCAAACATATCTGCATCTTCACATTTTCCATTTCATCTAAACTCAGGGAAGAGTTTAAAATTGAATATAGGTAAGTTGGCTAAAAAACTGTAATTCTGAGTCATCAGCAGCATATTTGAAAGGAACAACACAGCCAATGCTGGCAGCTCCTACTTTTCAGATTAGAAATTAACTGCTATCTTGTCAGAAGGAAATGGCATGTTTTATTATCGAAGAGGCAGCTCTATTAGCTTCTTTGGGCCACAAGGATCCATTTATTTAATTACTTCTTCCAAGATGCTAAGTGAATCCCCAGTGACCAGGCCAAATCAGTGCACCTCCAAAGGTAGGTGATTTGTGCAATTCAACACATAGCAGATTTTCTGTAGTTATTGTTATAAAGAATTGGGAAAATTCAGTCTCGTTTCACCCCTGTTGAAAGTGGCTTAGGTTCAGAGGGTGCATGATTGACTTTAGATAAAGTAATGTAAAATGAATATTGTGTATTGTCTTCCAGACAAAGAATCTAAAAGTTGTTTGGAACTCAAAACTTCAAAGATGTGTGTGTTTACCTATATATGTATATGTATGTGTGTGCATGTGTATACCTGTATGTGTGTGTACCTGTACGTGTGTGTGCATGTATGTATACATGTGTGTGTGTGTGTGTGTGTGTGTGTGTGTCTGTGTTTGATGAAGGTTGAACCTAGAGACTTATGCACACTAGACAAGTAGTCTGCCAGTGAGTGATAGTCCCATTCCTTCCTAGCCATATTAAATAAGAAGACTGAAAACCAGAAAGTTAGAAACAAATAAAAATAATCAGTTTTATTATTTTAAAAATGAAGTGGACTCTATCCATGGAAGCAGGTGGGCTAATTGCAGACCTTGACTTCTCCCTCCACTCCTCCCAATCCAATGCTCCAGTCTCATCCCCAGCTCTGTAGCAGACAGCCTATTGTAGCCTCTTCCCTCCTCCCACACTTGCCCCATCTCCAGTGGATCACACAGATCTTCCCATCAAATTTCCCTCCCCTACAGATCACCTTGTCTTAGTCCTCAACTCCAGCAGGCATTCTCTGGGAACCCCTTAGCCAAACCTCCCAGAGAAGCAAGTAGGCCAGCAAAGCAAGTGGGTGGCCTTCAGATCTTCACTTTCCCTCCTCTCCTCCATATCCAGTTCTCCATTCTTACCCCCAGCTCTATAGCAGATGACATTTTGTGGCCTTTCCTTATTCTCTGCCCCATTTTCCTGGTGGAACACCCTGATTTCTGCCCTCCTGTGGAACCCCTCAGCACCCTCCCCTTCTATCCCATCCTCATTCCTAGGTATCAACTTCCAACACCTAGAAATACATTTTACCCAGAACCCTCAGTGGCCATACCTATCAAGATCCTGAAAGAATTTCCTACTAAGCAACACACAGCCAGCAAACTCTCATAAGTAACATAGAGGGCAACAGAAACCAAGGAATAAACACCCACCCAACAAAGACAGAACCAGACATCAGTACCTAGACCTATAATCATCCCAATCCCAGATGCCTAGACACTAGAGTAAAAACAAAATCAGGAACAGCCAAGACAATATGTTTCCACTAGAGCCTAGTAACCCTACCACAGCAGGACCTGGATATTCCAACACAGCTGAAGCATAAAACAAAGACCTTAAAATAGTCTTATGAATATGACAGAGATCCCTAAAGAGGAAATGAATACATCCCTTAAAGAAATTGATGAAACAATTGCAAACAGCATAAGGTAAGGAATAGAAAATTCAAGACGTTAAAATGGAAATAGAATCAATAAAGAAAACCCAAACTGAAGGAAATCTGGAAATGAAAAATCTAGGAACTCAAACAGAAACCTCAGAGGCAAGCCTTACCAAGAGAATACAAGAGATGTAAGAGAGAATTTCAGGCATTGAGGACACAATAGAAGAAATGGATACCTCAGTCAAAGAAAATGTTAAATCTAAAAGACTCCTGGACAAAGCACCCAGGAAATCTGGGACACCAAGTAAAGACCAAGTCTAAGAATAATAGGAATAGAGGAAGGAGAAGAAACCTAGGTCAAAGGCATAGAAAACATTTTCAACAAAATTATAGAAGAAAATTTTCTTGACATAAGAAGGAGAAGCCTATCAAAGTACAAGAAGCATACTGAACACTAAATAGACTGGACCAGAAAAGAAATTGCCCTCGGCACATAATAATCAAAACATTAAACTTACGGAACAAAGAAAGACTATTAAATCCTGCAAGGGAACAAGACCAAGTAACACATAAAAGCAGACCTACTAGAATAACATCTGACTTCTCAATGGAGACTCTAAAAGCCAGAAGGGCCTGGACAGAGGTTTTACAGCTTCTAAAAGACCACAGATGTCAGCCAAGCCTGCTATACCTGGCAAAACTTTCAATCATAATAGATGGAGAAAGTAAGACACTCCATGCTAAAACCAAATTCAAGCAATATATAGCTACAAGTTCAGCCCTACAGAAGGCACTAAAAGGAAAACCCCCAACCTAAAGAGTTTAACCACACCCAAGTAAACAAAAGGAATAATCTCAGACCAGCAAATCAAAAGAGGGGAAATACACACACACACACACACACACACACACACACACACACACACACACACACACGCGCGCGCGCGCGCCACCCCACCTCACCCCACCCCCACACCACACAACAGCAAAATCATAAGAATCAACAAACACTGATAATTAATAAATCTCAACATCAATGGTCTCAATTTCCCCAATAAAAAGAGACAGACTAACAGAATGGATGAGAAAACAGGATTCAACCTTCTGCAGCATCCAAGAAACACACCTTAACATCAAGAATAGACATCATCTCAGGGTAAATGGATAGAAAAAGGAAAATCCAAGCAATTGGACCTAAAAGCAAGCTGGGGTAGCTATTTTAATATCCGACAAAACGGGCTTCAAATTAAACTAGTCAGAAGAGATAGGGAAGGGAATCAATCTACTTCAAGATCGAGCTATGTAGGTATGTACCCAAAGAATACTTTATTCTACTATAGTGAAAACTACTCAACCAAGTTCATTGCTGCTCTATTCATAATAGACAAAAATTGGAAGCATCCTAGATTCCCTCAACAGAACAGATAAAGAAAATGCGCTACATTTACAAAATGGATATTACTCAGCCATTAAAAAAATGAAATCATGAAATGGATGGTAAATGAATGGAACCAGAAAAAAAAAATCAACCTGGACCCAGAAAGACAAATATGGTATATATTCACTTATATGTGGCTATTAGCTGCCAAATCAATGATAACCAAGCTACAATCTATAAAACCAAGGAGATTAGGTATATAGTAAATAACTAAGGGAGTCTGATAGATCTCCCATGGAAAGGGAAATAGAATAAATAGTCATGGATTAGTGTTTGTGTGTGTGTGTGCTGGAACAGGAAGATCAGGTGGACAGGGGAAGGGAAGAGGGGGTAAGGAAGGAAGTATAGGGAGAGACAGCTAAAATTAAGGGCCACTTGATGCATAATATGGAGACCTAATATATTAGAAGCTCTCTAATATACATTTATGAAGATGATCTAAATGAAATCACCAAATAATGGAAGACACAGAGACCCAACTGGACAGCCCCATCTCTTGACATCAATGAAGCTTCCAGTACCCAGAATGGGTCACTTCTAATTGAGTTGTTGGCCAAAGGGGTCCCCATGAGAATCCCCCAAATAACCCAGGCCGTTGTTGACCATAGGTTGCTCTCCACAAACTCACAGTAAGGCCCCATTGCTGAAGACAACACCTATACAACTCACTGAACATGTAGAAGTCAAGCTGATGTCTTCACCCCTAAGTTCTAGTATCTTTGGTACAGGAATGTACTCTGCACTCTACCAAAGAAGAAACACAAACACCAACCCAGTCACAAACTTTGATCTACGATGATGTCCTGCCTGCAAGACGTGCTAGTGCAGTGGTAGCACAAAGCTTGTGGGACCAGCCAACCAATATCTGATCTGACTTAAGGTCCACTTCATGAGATGAAACCCATACTGGACAGTGCTGTGTGACTAAGAGCCTGAGACTAGATAGTCACAGCAATAATGTTACCATATCTAGAGATGCAAATATAGGTCATGATAACTATCAAAACAAGAAAAATTCATATCCTCAAGATTTAGTTGTACCAGCAGATAGCCTATCAAGTAAATTTTCTTTCAGATTTTCATAGATGTGGTTGGTATTTAATCCTGGTACTTGCTACGTAGACCAGACTGACCTTGAACTCACAGAGATCTGCCTTTCAAGTGTTGGGATTAAAGGTATGCACTGCCACACCTGGCTGCTGGATTATAAATTTTATTCTGTAATTTCAGTTATTTTATCTTGCTGTACAACAGTGACAATTCTAATCATTTAAAATGATTTTTTCTTGTTAATCACTATAGTTGGTTGATATAAAGACATATGGCATTTATACCCTCTTCATTTGGAGAAATGAAAGGGTTTTTTGTTTGTTTGTTTGTTTGTTTGTTTGTTTGTTTTTAGACCTTGCCCTGAAGACAGAATAGATATTTGATATTTATCACTTTCCCTGAAATGAGACCCAGTTCTTCCAAGTTACTGCCAGGAGTGGCAGGGATAAGCAAACAGTGTTCCTTTCTGGATTTTACTCCTTGGTTTTAATTGTGTGGCAAGAGATTGCCTTTGGACCTTATTGTTCGAATCTTACATGACCTTATAATAAAAAAAACTCAGAGCCAGATAGGGTGAAAGCTGAAAGATCAGAGAAGCAGAACAGCCAGCCACTGGTTCTTACTTCTATGAGATCCTTAGCCTAAAGGGAGTGAGTACCTGCTTCCTCACGCCTTATATACCTTTCTCTGTCCTGCCACATTACTTCCTGGGATTAAAGGCATGTGTGCTTCCCAAGCAAAGGCATATCTCAAGTGCTGGGATTAAAGGTGTGTGCCACCACTGCCTGACCTCTATGTCTAATCTAGCTAGCTCTGTCCTCTGATCCTCAGGCAAGTTTATTGGGGTACACGATTTATCACCACAAGACCTAATTAACTAACTTACTTCCTGTGTTTTGTTTTGTTTTCTTCTGTCTCCACGCCTCCAAACGGTGAGGGTGACAGGTGATGCTGATTATGATTGAGCCCTTTATTGGAAACACAGAGGATTTGACCCTAAAACTTATTAAAAGTGCAATCTTAAGGTCCTTACTGTCTAATCTGTAAGAAAAGAGATATACGTCTGTATTACAGAGAGGAAACTAAATACTGACTACAACCATACCTATAGTGCAGAGCATAAGGCCCTAGGGGGTCCAGTAAAGATAGGTCTGTGCCCAGGAGGTATGGTTGGCTTTGCTGTTTTACAGACCATACACCCCTCCAACAGTAAGATTGAACATTTGGTTTAAATGGATTAAATATTGGTTTTACTGCTGTTTTTGGACTTTGATAAGCAGTCCTTCTCCAGCTCTGTCTGATCTTAATTAGCTCCAATTCCTAGGTTTTCATTTTTGTTTTTGTTTTTATTTTTGTTTTTCGAGACAGGGTTTCTCTGTGCAGTTTTGGAGCCTGTCCTGGATCTCGCTCTGTAGACTAGGCTGGCCTCGAACTCACAGAGATCCACCTGGCTCTGCCTCCCCAGTGCTGGTGTTAAAGGCCACCACCGCCTGGCTAGGTTTTCGTTTTTGTGGGGAAAAAAACTTTGTACTTTGTGCTCACTGTATTCAAGGAATATAAACTCGTGTATTATTTTCTGTCCTGGCACAATTAATTTTCGACTATTCAGCCCCTGGGAAAAGCATTCAGGCTTCAGAACCTTATGTATCTAAACCTGCTACGTGGTGGTACAGCTAGCTATAAAGCAAAATTAGGAGTCAGAGTAAAATGGTCTACAGTGACATTAAATGTATTTTGCATGTTGAAACCAAACAGAAATCCCTAATCTAAGTGACTATTACCACTAGTTACCTGGTCAGTCAGTCCAGCCAATCATTGAATGCTGGGCTGATGAGAGGCCCTGTCTCAGATAAGGCGGAGACATCGTGGAGGGCACTCTGAGTCAGGCTCTGGCCTTCCCACGTGTGCACACATACAAACACACATTTACAGATATCACACAAAATAAAAAAAGAATGAAATATATAACTTTGTACTTCAAAAAATATTGGTTTTAATTATAACATTTCAGCAAAAAGCAGGATTAATTCATATATTTCACTGACTATCAACTCCATATAGATTGCTTTGGTTTAATATACTTTTGTAAACATGGGTGCTAGATAAGCACTCTACCAGTTAGTCCCTGTATCCCAAGCCTTCTTGTTACTTTTACATTTTGAGCTAAAAACTCATTAAGTTGTCCAGGCAGGACTTGAACTTGTTACCCACTGCCCTAGAGTCGCTCAGTCACTGGTCTTACAGGTCTGTCTGATTCTGGTCTTTAACTCCCTGTTCAAATCATAATTTGTCCTCTAGGAAGACACTTCATCAGTTTGCTTCTTTAAAATACAAATCATTTGTTTTATAATGTAATTGAAATGTGACTGGTGGTTCTGGGGGTGGGAGGGTAGTGATAATTTCCAGTGGACATGTTCTCTCTGGAGACTTTACACTGACTGAGAGATTTGGAAACTGAGAAGGATTAATTAGCCAAGAAAGAAGAAAGGAGCAATTCTGACAGAAGAAATAGGTGGACAATGACCCTGAGATGTGAACAGCTTGGCATGTTTGAGAATGTGAAGGAAGGCCAGGAGTGTTGGAGTGCTTGACAGAGCTGACTCACAAACCTGGCTGACTCACGGTTGGTGATTGGCCTGTGCCTTGAAAGGCCACAGATTGGTTTACACGTGTTCTGATTGACTTCCAAGTCCTCTGTGTCCTGTCTTCACAGTGCTCTTTCACAGCACAGGACTCAGGAATTTCTGTGCTTAGGGAAGTTCCTATTAGAATCTCACCACCCCATGCACCATAGGTCTTCCTCATAACAGTGCTATATATCCTACTGAACAGTATAAGAACTTGAGGCACAGGTTGGAAAGAAAGGCGATTGATCTGGCTCTAGGCTTCCTTCCTTTTGCATAAAGAAGAGCAAATATAGACTCTCTTCAGAGCAGCAGCTGAGCGTTAGAAGTGTTTGATAATTAGCCGGGCGGTGGTGGCGCACGCCTTTAATCCCAGCACTCGGGAGGCAGAGGCAGGCGGATCTCTGTGAGTTCGAGGCCAGCCTGGGCTACCAAGTGAGTCCCAGGAAAGGCGCAAAGCTACACAGAGAAACCCTGTCTCGAAAAATCAAAAAAAAAAAAAAAGAAGTGTTTGATAATTAAATTCACCTCTTTGCCATTTTTCTAAAGAATTGCCAAGCAGCCAGTCACAGCCTTGATCAGAGGCTCAAATGAGCTGGGTCTGAGCATATTCACAAAATCAAATACCTGCCAGGGCACATGCTCCCAATGCAAAGTGGGAACTCCATTGTAGGACACTGTACTCCCTCATGAACTGCAACTCCAAACCCACACCCAAGGCTCTCACAGAAGTTTGTCATAGATCTGAGAACGTGAATCCCAGAAAAAGCCCAAGACAACAAAATAGAATCCCCTACTGTGGTGGTTTGAATGAAAATGGTCCCATAGGCTCCTAGGGACTCACACTATTTGAGGGATTAGGAGATGTGGCCTTGTTGGAGGAAGGGTCTTTAGGCTTCAAAGGCCTAAACCAGGGCCAGTAGCACTTTCTTCTTCCTGCTGCCAGTGGATCAGATGTAGAATTCTCTTCTCCTCCAGCACCATGTCTGCCTGAGTGCCAGCATGCTTCCCACTGTGCTAATGAACTAAACCTCTGAAACTGTAAGCCCAATTAAATGTTTTCCTTTATAAGAGTTGTGCAGTCATGGTGTCTCTTCACAGAAATAGAACACTGGCAAAGACACCTACCCATCTCTAAGTGACTTCTTATCCTCGGAAGGAGATGAATGGCTTGCCCAGGGCTACATGAGTAGTCACGGGTGAACAGCACCCAGGGCCCTGGTCCAGATACACCTTCCACTCCTCCCATTGGGCCCCAAATAGCCAAATTATGAACTCAATATTAAAAAAAAAATGGGAAAGTTATTAAATACAAATGAAATAGTTCACAAGATTATATCTAACCTAGAGGGTTTTATTTCAATTTCTCAGTGTAGAAGTTGGGGATATAGCTTAGGGGTAGAGTGCATGCCTACATGCATGAGGCTCTATGTTCAACCTCCAACACCACATACAAAACACAGCAGGACAAAACAAAGCACCTTCTCAATATGAACACCTGAAACACAGTCTATAGGCATTTAACTTCCAAGTCATACAAAGTAGCCATTGCACACTGGCTATCATGAGTTTTTTCTCTTAAAATAGAGGGCTGCATGTGTTCCGTGATCAGATCCACACCTTTCATTCTCCTCCTTTGCTAGCTCCATTGTCTTCATGCAATGTGCCTTTGGCACATTTATTTCTCTTTTCTTTCAGAGAGAATTGCATCCTCTAGTGGATCTAGATGTTACTCAATGCCTCCCTTAACAGAAATCTGAGTTATTATGGACTCTCCAAATAAAGCCCTACATGTGAAAATTCCTTGTCTGATTTAGGAGAGGTTGGTTAAGGTGAAAGTATTTTAGCTTATTGACTTCCATGTGTACATATAGACACCAAACCAACCTTAGTTTTCACCTAGCTGTCATCTTTAACTTTTAGGAGCTCAACCTCATACCAATTAAGGTTAGCAAACAAGCAAATCTAAGGACAAGGGAGAGAGGATTGAAACTAGATAGCACTGTCTTCTGAGCAATCTGTTTTTAGTGAGATTCATTCATCTTCTGTGATAATTATCTGTGCTTTTAAAATGAATGGTCAGTACCACTCACTTCCCTATTTGATGTGGAGCAAACATTGGACTCTGTTCCCAATACCTGGAAGGTGATTCTTGAGCACAGTAGAACAACTGAGCAGATCTGCCTCAAAGTAAACTTTGACTCTTAATTTCTTTCTTCTGTTTTTTCTGTCCCAGGCAGAAAGATTATTCATATTATTCGCAAGAGGTAAAATAAACACACAAGTAGAAATACTTATGAATATAATATCAATTACTGTCTTACAATGCAGCATGGCAGATTTAGACTTTGGATAAATGCAAATCCTCACGCATTTCAGTGTCTTCAGCATATTTTATGCAAATGATTGTTAAGAATAAAAATTCTAATTTCAAATGAAGAAAATTCATGACATGCATCTTGAGTTGCAGTTTAATCACTGTATACCCAGAAAGGTATCGACAGTTGTCCCATGGAAGCTATTAAAGTTGCTGTCCAAGGTTAAATGAAATTGTAGTTTATCAGAGAAGCATTGAGAAAATAAGGGAATCTGTTCATGGCTCTTGATTAATGCCAAGCGTGATCAACACAAGGGGTTCATTAAGCTATACATCATGTGGGTAATTTAACATGTCATTGTGCCTGCTGTCTACTGTGACTGTGCACAGCCCGAGTTTTAAAGTTGTGTCTCTGGTGCCTGTGAGTTCTGTTCAGAAAGAACCCTTCTTCCTTCTTTTGCTGTGCATTTTCTGTTACTTTTTCTCCCCAGACATATTAAGCATTTTATTTAAATTATTTAATACTTTAGGGTTAAACATATCATGACATTTTAGTGAACTTTCCTCATAATGTACATAATAAAATTTCTTAGGAAACTATTTCTTTGTTGAATTTCCCATAATCATATATATGTCTTAAAATCCAGTGTGACATGGGTTGAAACTGCTAACTCAGTCCATGTAAATTTTCAGTTCTCTTATTAGCTTATATGTTACAGTTAAACTATAACTCTCACAAAACACATTTCCAACAACACTTTCTCAACTTTCTCTGGTGTTTTTCTCATTACTCTTTGCCTATGTGGGATCCATTTTCAAAGTTGATCCAAGATCCAATTTGAGGAAATACTAACTGCAAAACTGTGGCTTAGATATAGTATTAGTAATTTAATTATGTATGGGAATGTTATTTTAAAATGATTTTTATTGAAAACATTTTTATGTCATTTGGTGTAATGCTTTGTGTTTATATGCTTTTGAGATTAGTTTCTCAATCATCCTAATTTTTCTAGATACAATCGAGTCTTTATCTAGAAGGAGAAGAGCCATGATTTAGCTTCTGGTTTTACTTTGTGGTTTTTCATCAGTTTGCTTTACAAAATTAAATTTGCTAATATTATCATTATTGAATGGAGTTTGACAACTTATTAAGGAAATAAAATATTTCCATGGTAAAAACTAGAGGGCTGTGATTTCTCTTCCATCTTATTTATTTGTTGTCTAGTACATGGTATTCAATACCATCACACTTTATCTCTCTCACTTAGGACTAGGCTCTCATAGTCGTCAAAGATTTATGGGAAGCAGTGAACAAGAGGCTACAAGCTCAGCTCAGTGGTTGTTACAAGGGAGGACATTGCTGTGTGATGTTCTGTATGTCCTGTGGGAGCCTATTCTTGGGTTCCTTGTGGCATTACCCAGCAGGTCCGCATAGAGAATGATTAGGACCACAAGCCTGAGTGCAGGTGTCTGAGATGGTCTGTATTTGGCTGTGCTGGGGGATGGTCTGTATGTCAAGTTGCTCTGATTGGTCAATAAATAAAACCTGATTGGCCGTGGCTAGGCAGGAAGTATAGGCGGGACTAACAGAGAGGAGAAATAAAAACAGGAAGGCAGAAGGAGTCACTGCCAGCTGCCGCCAGGACAAGCAGTATGTGAAAATGCCGGTAAGCCATGAGCCGTGTGGCAGGGTATAGATTTGTGGAAATGGATTAATTTAAGCTATAAGAACAGTTAGCAAGAAGCCTGCCACAGCCATACAGTTTGAAGCAATATAAGTCTCTGTGTTTACTTGGTTGGGTCTGAGCGGCTGTGGGACTGGCGGGTGACAGAGATTTGTCCTGACTGTGGGCAAGGCAGGAAAACTCTAGCTGCATAGGACATAACGGGGAGACGAGACGTGACCACATCACCTGCAATCTTAAAATAACAACATTGTGCTGTGGATATCGTTCTATACAAATAAAACACTGATGGCCAGTGACCAGACAGGAAGTATAAGTGGGACAAGGAGAGAGGAGAATTGGGGAAACAGGAAGAAGGAGGGAGAGACACTGCCAGCCACCACCAGGACAAGCAACATGTAAAGATGCCAGTAAGCCACCAGCCATGTGGCAAGGTATGGATTTATAGAAATGGGTTAATTTAAGATATAAGAACAGTTAGCAAGAAGCCTGCCACGGCCATACAGTTTATAAGTAATATAAGCGTCTGAGTGATTATTTTATACATGGATTGTGGGACTGCGGGGTTTGGTAGAACCTGGAGAGATGCCCTCCAGCTACACATTGTCTGCAGAAAAACAACAAGTTGGCTCCATAGAGGTGCTTAGCTTTGAATTCTATGGGTGCACATGTCAATCAGGAATCTGGATTGAACCTTAAAAGTCCCAAAAATGTCCTGGTATGACAACTGTATAATGATGGTCACATTTGGGATTGTCCATTTTTGAGGGTTATGTCTAATAGCCTGTTAAATTGGAAATTCTAAGGGTCTGTTTATAAAAATTGCATCTCACATGATACTCTAGTGCTTTGGGGGCCTTCCAAAATCAATGCCAGGGAAATTCTGTTTTGCTTTGAGACAAGGTTTCATTCTGTAGTCCAGACTGACCAACTTACCACAACCATGACTTGCTTCAAATTGGTTGCAATCCTCCTGCCTCAGCTTCTAAGTGTCATAATTACAGATGTGAACCATCACACCTGCCTCCAGGGAAATATTTTACAGGACCTAAATATTCCCACGAGGGAAACTACCATCCGTTACAGACCCAATACCAAGCTTTGTTTGTTGGGGTGGTAACCTTGCCAGCACCTGCCATTCTCGGGGGAAGATTGAGTTGCCACTCAGGAGCTGGTAAGACCAGGTGCCAGCTTTCACAGAACACCTGAATAATTGGATGCTATTTTAATTTCAATCCTTTTTTTTTTTTTTTAAATAGGCTTGGATGCACTATCCACAATACTCTCAAAGTAAACTGTTTGATTATTTAAATTGGGTGTTTGAAAATGTATTTTAATTAGGTCCAAGACCGAATTAGAATGGTGTCTAGTGAATACCAAGCATTTTAAAGAGCAACACAGTGCTCTCTTTTGTGGTGTGTAGAGTAAGGAGTGCTTCCTTTGTCAGTTTTCAGTCACAGTCGTGAGCCACTTAGTCTAAGTATATGATGGGTCTTTCCTGAAAAATACTGGAGAGGTCATTCACACAGTCAAGGTCTTCTCCTTGAATACTTTTTTTTAAAGGTACTATATTGTTTTCTGCTGCCATTAATTGCCAGGGGTTTATGTACAAGACAATAATTAATTATACCTCTGGGAAACTCAAGAGTCAACATGAATCAAGGCAGGCTTGGTGAGGATCATAGAAACCTCACGTAATTAAGCAGGTCACTGGAGACCAATTGTTTATGGAATGATTTCACTGGAGCTAATTGACACTAATTATTTAATCTGATTTTCTTTTTCCTAGTTTTTCTGCAGAGTTACTGCTGCCTGCTTGCAATATTCAGGACACCTTTGGGTTTTTTATGCCTTCGTTCAATGTGGCTATGAATGGATTTTGATATTGATAATTGATATTTCCTAACATACATACATAGCCTATATATAAACCACATGAGAAGTCAAGAAATGATCCATAATAAAAATACATATTAGGCAATAACTTGTATTGATGGTTATTACTTCCAGTTTTGACTCAGAGTTAATTCATTTAAAATGTACATGCAGTGAACTTATAATTTCCACATTATTTTTATGAGTGTGATGGAATAAGGGCTGGAATATAAATGAAAAAGAGCAAGTTTGCAAAGCTGCCTAACTTAAAAAAAAATCCCCTGGAGGCCCTGGTGAAAGTTCCAGAACAGTGCAGGTCAGCACTCTCCACCAGGGCTGTGTGCTGCTGGGGACAAGAGAACTCAATATGTCAGCTGACTCAAGGCATGCCTTGAGTTGTTCTAGGTGCCACCAAGCATCTCTGTGTCTGTTTATGGATTCCTCCCTCCTCTGACTATCATGGTTCTAAGACAACACTCACCATTGACAAAAATGAGTATTAATTTACTTATGTAAATTACTTTGATTAATCATAGTCTTCTTAATTTCCACTGTACTCAAGCTGCTGTCTTTTATTGTGCACAAAATTTGGGCTCTAAGTAACTTTTGCCTAAGAAATGAGGGTAAAATGGATCGTCTGCCACCAATGCAGCGCCGTGCAGCCTTGGGTCTGTCTGTCATCTGTGTCACCACCACAGATGTTTCAAGCTGGTCTGTCCTCCTTCAAGATGAGTCTGCCTTCCCACTTTGTCTTCTTTCCCTCTCGTTAAAAGCACGTGGCAATCTCTTATTTCAATCATTGTTTGTGTGTTTCTGAGCCAGATTTTGTGTATGTTGGAGAACTCTTACTCATCAATTAGTCACAATTGTTAGATTTCTATTTGGTTTGCACTGAAATCACAGTGACATATTTGATTCGTCTCACCCAGTAATTTTCAATGGAATAATTTTTACATTTATTTATTCACTGTGTATATGTATGTGTGCATGTACGTGTGTGTGGTGGGGTGGAGAGTGGCAGGTGTGTAGAAGTCAGAGGAAAAGTTGTAGGAGTCAGTTCTCTCCTTTTACAACATGGGGCCCAGGGATGGAACTATTCCTGTCAGGCTTGCCACCAAGCACTTTTGCCCACTTGATCATCTTGTTGGCCTTCAGTGGAATAATTTTAAATGTTAATAATTTTAAAATCCTAGTAACTTGTATTTTGGTCACCTCCTCCCTTAACCCTTTCCAGATCTACCTCTCTGTTCTTACCCGATTTCCTACCCAACTTTGATTTTTTTCCCCCAAACCCATCAAGTCCAATTTGTATTAGCCCATTACTCTTGCAAGTGGGTTATGCCCTGGAGTGTAGTTAACCTACTCAGGGTCACACCCTTAAAGAAAACTGATTCTTCACCTCCTAGCAGCTATCAAATATCAATAGCTTCTCATCTAATGATGAGATTCTATGCTCTCCTCCATCCTGGGATTTTGCCTGGTTGAGCTTGTGCAGATCTGGTGCATGCTGTCACAATCATTGTGAGTTTTCATGTGCAACTGTCTTGTTGTGTCTGGAAAACGTTGTTTCCTTGAAGTTATCCATGCCTCTTCTGAGAAGTTCCCTAGCCCTGGGGCAGGGGTGTGATGAGTACAACCCTTTGAGAGCTGAGCACAGCACAGTCTCTTATGCTGTGCACCTGGACTGAGGGTTTCTATGTTGTCATCTACTGCAAGGAGGAACTTCTCTGATGAGGATTGAGAGGTGCACTTATCTATGGGTTTAGCTAGCAGCTTTTATTATTATTATTATTATTATTATTATTATTATTATTATTATATTATTATTAGGTTTTTCGAGACAGGGTTTCTCTGTGTAGTTTTGCGCCTTTCCTGGAACTTACTTTGTAGACCAGGCTGGCCTGGAACTCACAGAGATCCTCCTGCCTCTGCCTCCCGAGTGCTGGGATTAAAGGCATGCTACACCACTGCCCAGATTATTATTTTTAATATTTATTTATTTTTGGTTTTTCAATACAGAATTTTTCTGTGTAGCCCTGGCTATCCTGGAAGTCCCTCTGTAGACTAGGCTGGCCTCGAACTCAGAGATCTGCCTGACTCTGCCTCCTACGTACTGGGATTAAAGGTGTGTGCCACTACTGTGGGGCACCCAGCAGCTTTTAAGGGTAATGAGCTTGCTGGAGCTTACCATGTAAAAGATGCAATTTTCAATGCATTCAGTCAGTAACCATTATTTTGTTTCCTGACATCATCTGATTTTGCAATGGGGCAGCCACTTCAAGTTGACTGATTTATTCCTTTGGCATAACTCTACTAGACTTTGACAACAACTTTGCTTTTAGGCACAAATATCCTAGGTATGTTTTGAGTAATTTCTGCTCCAGCCCTGGGTTCAGCTCTGGTACATTCAGTGCTCATGAACTAACCCCATAATGGTATTGAAATGCTAGTGAACCAACCCTAAGCTATGAGTCCTGATAGCGAAAAGCTATCACCCAATGAAATGATATAAAAATTGGTACTTGGAATTGGCCTCGAGGATCACACTGCTGTGCTCCTGAGAGATGGCTTCTCTAGCCTCTGTGCAGAGACCCATCAGCAAGAGGCCTTGAGACTGGCCTCTGTGTGTGGCCCTGATTTCAGTGACATTTGAACTTCTGGTACCGTTGCTGGGCTCACTCAGGCCTGCCTGCCAGCACTGATCTATATTCTCAAGGACCTTCTGGACCTCCATTGGTGCCATTCTCCTGGCCTGCCACAGCTGAAGGACTTCACAGCAGACACGTGTCAAGTCTGTAAGCTTCTGAAGCATCCTCATGGGAGAAGATTCCCCACTGGCATCCTGCAGCAGCATTTTCTGTACCAATTTCAACCACCGTCCCCCACTTGGTAAGATGTGTGTTTGACTTTTATATTAGCGTGCTTTTATAAGGAATGTTAGTGTGAATAAACAGACATATTCAAAAGACAGACCCTGTATGGACAGCCTGATAGCCGAGAGCTGCAAAGCCCACTTTCTACACAGTCCGTCACTGAAGAAAGTGAAGTCAGGAGCTAAAGGCAGACATTGAGACAGAAGCCATGGAGAAACACTGCTTATTGCCTTGCTCCCTCTCACTTGCTCAGCTTATTTTCTTATACTACCAAGAGCCAATTGTACAGGGGTGGCATTGCCCACAATGGGCTGGGCCTTCCCAAATCAATTATTAATCAAGAAAATGTTGCCGCAGGCCTACCTACAAGCCAATCTGATCGGGGAATTTTCTCAGTTGAGGTTCCCTTTTCTAAAAGTCTATCTCGTGTCAAGCTGACAAAAATCTAACCAGGACACATATATGTATATGTGTTGGTACTTTCACTGACATCTTTTAAAATGCATGTGGTTAATATTTCATTGTGGTTGTTTTGTCTTTTGTAATTTGTTCTACTAAAACTGTTCAATTACTTTATTTTAAAATAAAGTATTTTTTATGGAATGGATTGCAGTACTGTCACATTAATGTATCTAGCTAGATTAATTTGGTTTAGTATATTCTAAATTAAAAGGATTCCTTTTGTAAAAATTAGTTTTAAATTATATAAAACATTTGCATAATTTCCATGTCAAAGTCACAAATAATTGAGGATTTTATTACTGAATAATTTCCATCTTCATTTTCTTCTCTTTTGCTTTCTCTTCTGAAGCTGATCACTTCACTTCTATTAGCTTCTTGGGTTACCCTTCTCTGTGTTCTTTGGTGAACACAAACACACATATGGGTCTGAGGAAGACGGCTCTGTGGTAAAGGCACTTGCTTCCAAGCCTGACAACTTAAGTTCAGTCCTCAAGTCCTATTTGGTGAAGAAGAGAACCAACTCTCACAAGTTGACCTCTGTGGTGATATATTATGTACCCCAATAAAGCTTACCTGGGGATCATAGGACAGAGCTAGCCACTAAATTAGACATAGAGGTCAAGTAGTAGTGGCACACACCTTTAATCCCATAACCCAGGTGGCAGAGATCTGTCTGGATCTCTGTGAGTTCAAGGCCACACTGGGCTACATGAGAGAAACAGAACCAGGCAGTGGTGACACATGCCTTTAATACCAGGAAGTGATATGGCAGGACACAGAAAGGTATATAAGGTCTCTTGAGGCTGAAGATTTTGTAGAGGTAAGCTAGTGGCTGGCTGTTCCGCTTCTCTGATCTTTCAGCTTATACCCCAATGTCTGATTCTAGGTTTATTATTATTATTATTATTATTATTATTATTATTATTATTATTATAAGACCTTTTAAGATTCTTGTTATAGTCCTCTGATTTCTACACACTTGCAGTGGCACACAAGTAAACACACACACACAATCATGCAAAAGCATTAAAAAATACACGTACATACATATATACAAATATAAACATCCTTCTACCCTTTCAACATAACATAGTCTATGATATCCATTCTCTTCTGTCTCCTGGTTATTTCTCCTGTTCATGTACTGTCTATGGGGCTTACTCTGCTGCAGTGCTTAGAGGTTTTATTGTCTCTCACCAACAGCATCACAGTACCTAGCACTGTGAGTGACCACAACTAGCTGCCAATCTTTGCTCTAGCTCTTTTTAGCGTCAATATAATTTTATGTTCTTTTTTTTTTTTTTTTTTTTTAACCTCAGAAGAAATTCCACACCTAGCCAGGCCTGATAATCCCAGCTACTGATAAGGTTACCTAAGCAGGAGAATTGGAAATTCAAAGATTGTCTAGGCTACAGAGTAAACACAAAACCAGCCTAAGTAACTTACTGAGACATTGTCTTAAGGGAAAAAGTAAAAGAAAGGCTGAGAATGTAGGGAGAGAGAGAGAGAGAGAAAAAAATAAATTCTCCTTTTTAATTTTCTCATTTTGTGTCCAGACTTCCCTTCTCCATCCCTGAAATACATGAAATGAGTATTCAGCCTTGCCAGAACTAGGCAGTTAATAAATTTCAAGTGAGTGGATTTCCTGCAATGATGAAGTTTTGTTCTTTTGTTCATAGAAATATTTTAAAGTGAAGATTTGCTCCTTCCTTCTTTGAACTATCCCTTTTCATTCTTGATAGTTTACACTCATCTTTCACTGCTCTGCATTTGTCTCTTCCGAAGCCCACCTTTCTCTGTCCACCTCCCCAGAATAACCCTTTGGGTCCTAACTCCCCATATTCCTTATTGGTAACTGGATACCATGACACATCATTTTTATTTATTATAACAGGATTGCTAAGGAGATTTCTATTCTGAAGCTTCCTTTGCTTCTCCAGAATCATAGCTCTAAATAACTCATCTTTTCTTAATTATTACATGGAGCTGTCTAAAAAACACATACATAGATTCCAGCAGTTGGGAGCCTCAGGTAGGAAGTTCAAGACCAGTCTGAGCTATAATATTGAAACTATCTAAAAAAAAAAAGTAGTAGGATAAAAAAAAAAAAACCCATAAATTTCATTATCTATTTATATACTATCTCATTATAGAAAACGTTTTAAACATTTAGCATATTTAATTATAGTTACTTAGTGGCTGGCCACAATATTGGAGGAAGATTTAAAATTTAGATACAAACTTACATGCATATACCAGGTAAAACCATCAAATAATTTTAATAAGGAAATAATTGTTGAAATACTCTGTGTGCTATTGCCAAGTCAAAAGGCTGTCTTCAATAGCACAGATAGTCACAACATGTGACTTCTAAAATTTTCCATGACCTTGAAAGGTAATACAATTCCCCAGATTAATTGAAAATTTGCATAAGCTGCCTTCCTGGGCTCATAGCACACAAGATTTTAGAACTAGAATTGGCTCAAAAACCTAAAGTTCAACCAAATTTTTCAGTGGGATTATAAAGGATTTCTTGATAAAAATTTAATTTTTTCAAAAGTTGCTTTTGTGGTGGGCAAATAGACATTTAGATTAATATCTATTTGCCTGTAAGAGAATTTAAGAAAATACCAATAAAAGAATAATTGATTACATTTTTCCCTCCTAAGATTTTTATTCTGGATTTAAATGTAATAAATGCTCATTTTAAAAAACACAGATCAGACCTGAAGTGGAATAAAGGGAGCAAAGTCACTGTCTTTCTAGAAGATCATGACAATCACAATATTTTGACGTATTCCTTTCTAGAATTTCCATAAATGTAAAATAAAAATCTACATAGTTCCAAAGAGGGTTGAAATTGGATTATGTAAAGTATTTCTATATCTGACTTTTCTTTACTTGCCATTGTGCTTAAGCATTTCGAAGTCATGTCATTAAAAGTTCCTCAACACCTTGATACTTCTACAGTATTCTGTCATATTGAAGCTGCAAGATACTTGGAACCACTCTTTAATGGTCTGAAAGTTATCCTCTTTGCAGTGTTTCAAAGTCTAAAATGTTATTTACATTGGGGTTAGTTACTTTAGGATTCACCCCAAAAAAAGAGAAACTGGGAAGGATCAGTTGCCTCACTGTTCATCTGTTACCTAGTGCTTATAAAGATGGTCAGGAAATGCAGAAGACAGGACTTTTGCCTTATTTCAGTTAGCTGAGTCTCCCTCAGCATAAGCAGATTTTAGTCCTGGCAGATCTCAGATGGCTTAGCAGAGAGCAGTAGAGGACAATGGGCAGAAGACAGAATTCTCATACTCCTCTCAGTTTGTCTGTTATCAGTGTGCATTAATATTGCTGCACTTTAGTCTGTAAGCCTATAAATTCCTTCCTATGAGATGGAGGCATCTTATTCTATGTGCTAAGATCCTTTCTTGTCTCCAAATCCTATGGTTTTATGTTTGGAAGCTTAAGGAGACGATACAAGGCCATTGTTTCATGTGTGGCTGGTCAGATTCCTGTTGCACATATCCCATCAAGCCATGCTTCCTGTTCTTAGGTTCATCCTTAGATTCTACATCCCACCTTCTGGCTTTCAGCTCTATATACTGTTGAAGAAACAATCTCAGAGATTGTGATGGTTTGAAAGAAAATGGCCCCCAAAGGGACTGGCAATGTTAGGAGGTGTTGCCTTGTTGGAACAGGTGTGGCCCTGTTGGAGGAAGTGCGACACTGTGGAGTGTATCTCTTTGAGGTCTCATATATGCTCAAGCCATACCCAGAGAGACAGTTCACTTCCTGTTGTCTTTGGATCAAGCTATAAGGGCTCCAGCTCCAGCACCATGTCTGCCTACATGCTGCCTTGCTTCCTGCCATGACAATAACAGACTAAACCTCTAAACTGGAAGCAAGCCACTCCAATTAAATATTTTCCTTTATAAGAGTTGCTGTGGTCATGTGCCTCTTCATAGCAATAGAAACCCTAAGACAGAAGTTGGTACCAGAAGTGGGGTATTACTCTGATGGGCCAGACCATGTTTTTGTTTGGAATAATATGGACTTTGAGAGTTTGGGTTGGTAAAGCAGTGCAGTGCTTTAAGTGCTGCTTAATGGGCCATACCAGTAGTAGCATGGAAGACAGTAGTGCTGAGTGATTTGAACTGTAGAGGGCTGGCTCAAGAGGTTTTGGAAGAGAAGAATTTTATTATGTTGCCTAGAAATTATTCTTGATATTTTGGTGAAGATTGTGGCTGCCTTTGCCCTTCCCTGTCTGAAAAGTTTGCTTGAGGCTAAAGTGAAGAGTTTTAGATTAATTCTGTTGGCAGATGAAATCTCAAAACAGCCTAGTACAGAATCTATCTTTTGATTACTAGTGATTGTTCAGTTGGGACCTCCACCTCAGCCCTACTCCTTCCCCTCCAAACCTCGTCCTCTCGGGGAAACCACCAAAAGCCCAGTTCCATGTAGGCAGCAGCCCAAGACCACACCCCAAATCTTACCATGGCATTAACCCACCTTGGGGCACGTCATCACCCCTATGCCCCTACAGGGTATTTAAACCACCCCCTTTAAAATGGCCATGTGATTTCTTTTCTACTCCCTTTCCTGAGAATCATCTGGGAGTACTTTGCTCAGATTAAACCTGGTCCTTTACTTTTTTATTAGGCTCAATTTGGTTTACTTTGTAGGTGGAGAAACCTACTACTGGTGGTTAAAAAAAAAAACATTAAGTGATAACTCTAATGAAGATATATAATAAAAAGGAGCAAGCTGAGCAAGGAAAAATATTTGAGGAGAAAAGGAAAATGGAACTAAATTCTATATTCAGAGACATAAACAGATTAAGAAATGAAATAGAGTAGTGAAGTCAGGGCAAGATACCACCTAGCTAAATTTCCAACTTGTGAAAAGGAATTAAAGAAAAGCTAAGAGCTGGATGTTGTGGTACATGCCTCTGATCCCAGCACTGGGAAGGCAGAAGCTGGCAGAACTCTGAATTTGAGGCCAGCCTGGTCTAGAGAACCAGTTTCAGGACAGCCAAGCTTAGGCAGTGAAGAACAGAAAGCTGGTGATGTAATTGAATGAGGAGGACCATGTTCCAGCCCCTGCAAGCAGCACAACTTGGCAGCTTTGGCCTGGTGGTTCTGGGTTTATAGTTAAGGATAGAAGAAGTGGGTTATGGAATTTGCCCCTAAGGAAAGCTGCTGAGGCCAGGCATGTGTCAGGAGTGTCACTGAATGAAGGCCTATTGTGTGAAGCTGTAAAGTTGATGCTTGGATTGCCTTGGAGAATCCATGATGCTAGAGATGCCAGAATCATGTGATACCTGCTGAGGAGAGCTGCTAACAGAGAGTAGAAACAGGCCAAGAGAAAGAAGTGTGTTGCAGTCAACAAAGCTGAACGGAGTTGGAGATATGAAAAGTATTTCAACATCAGACATGGAGATGTAGAGTTTAAAGTTTGCCCATAGCTGGGTTTTTGGTCTTGCTTTGGTCTAGTATTTCTTCATTAAGCTCCCTTTCCTATGTTTTGGAATGGCAATGTATATCCTGTGCCACTGTAAGTTGGATGTATGTGACCTGCTTTTTGATTTTTATTTTATAGGGGATTACAGTCAAGAGATTGCATTAATCTCAAAAGAGATGTTAAACTTTAGACTTTCAAGTAAGTTTGATACTGTTATAGACTATGAGGACTTTTGAAGTTGGACTGAATACATTTTTGCATTATGTTATAGCTACAAGCCTTCAAGAGCCAGGGAGTAGAATGTGGTAGTTTGCAAGAAAATGGCCCCCAAATAGAGTGGCATAATTGGGAGGTGTTGCCTTGTTGAAGTAGGTGTGGCCTTGTTGGAGGTGGGCTTTGAGGGCTCATATATGCTCAAGCCATGCCCAGTGAGACAGTTCACTTCCTGTTGTCTTTGGATCAAGATGTAAGGACTCTTAGCTCCAGCACCATGTCTGCCTGCATGCTGCCTTGCTTCCCACCATGACGATAATAGACTAAACCTCTAAACTGGAAGCCATCTCATTTAAGTGTTTTCATTTGGTGTCTCTTCACAGCAATAGAAACCATAACTAAGGCAGAGATTATTACCTGGAAGCTTGGGCTCACAAGTATACTACCACCTACACAACTGTGAGGCATCAGCTCTTCACTAATACCTTCTCATCAGATGTTGGCCATTTGTCCTCTGATAAATAATACCCAGGGGCCAAAGCAAATCATCTAGAAGTTCAAAATGTCCCTCAAATTGCAAAGTAGAAGAATGCAGTACTAATTTACCATTGGTCTTCGCCTAAGATAAAGTTACAGAACAACACAGGCAACCTGTCCTCTGGATAATGACATTGTAGGACTGCCAACTAGCTCATTTACATCAGGAACAAAAGTTATAGGGCTACCCACATTCATTGTTGGGCACAAAAGGATTGCTATTCTCAGAACAATGTTTGTACTGCTCTGTTTTAGATTTTAGCATGTATCAGAACCATTTCCTAAAATAAAGGCCACTGGGCCCTATCACTGGAGTTTCTGATTTGGTAGAACAAAGAGTGGCCATAAGAAATTGCATTTCTATCAAGGTCTCAGGTGAAGCCAATGGTACTGGCCTAGAGACCACGCTGAGAAATTATTAGCTTGTGGGATCAGCAGCAGTCTTTACAGAAATTACATTTAAGCTCTCCATTGGAATTGAAAGCCAGTGAAGGTTGATGGCTACAGGCAGGAAGCAGAGTGGATGTTCTACAGAGACATCTAGGGAGTGTCAAAGTAGTGACACTGAGTGTGGAAAGCAGAGAGTAATAAGGAAATGTCCTTTTATAATTTGGCTGCTAAGAGGTGAAGTAGCTATTCACAAAGGAAGTCACCAGAGAAGAGGCTGAACTGCAGCAGCAGCAGGCCCTTTCAGAACATCAGTCCACCAGTCAGTCACACATTAAACCATTCAGATCCTGTCAGTTTGCACCTTTCTCTGCTTGAAATCCATCTGTAGACTTTTCTTGAAATATTAGTAGTGATAGATTTCTAATAGAGTAGGTTATTGTTGAATATTGGCTTACAGGAAACATCTCCTTTTCTTGTATTTTTTTTTTCCCAGATAATATTTTCTCCCGCATTTAAATGATCTCCATCTTGAATATCTGCCACTTACAAAGTGTGTTCAATATACCACAGTACCCAAGAATATGGACATGTGAAACTACTTCATAGCTATTGTCACCAAGAGACACTCCCTCTGGTCCAAGTTTCAGCCACAGAATCAATGGGGAGCAAGCCAGAATCAATTTTAATTGATTGCCCAGGGGTTTTAATAATTTGCATTCTTCCCTAATGCTTGACAGAATAACCACTGGAGTCTGATGACCTGTAATTTTAACTCTCGTTCATAACACATTTCACCATGCAGCAACTTTGATTCTATGCACAGTGCACGGCCTCTGTGGCATATGAGAGAAGACAGTGGAATAGAGTAAAGAGGAAGTGTGAAAAAAATGTACACGTATCTGTGTACACATGCACACAAGCATACACACACACATGCATGCACACACATAAGGGCTCTAATTACCATGATTTGGGCTACAATGGCTATTACTGGTATTGAAATGTTATATAAGGAAGACAATTTTGCAAACATCCAATTGATACCTTTTAATTTATTCTTTTATTCACATTCCTAGACTTCTTTATAGTTATATCACAAAGATTGACTATAAGAAGATGTGGTGGTTTGAAAGAAAACGCCCCCCCAAAGAAAGTGGCACTATAAGGAGGTGTGGCTTTGCTAAAGTAGGTGTGGCCTTGTTGGAGGAAGTGTATCACTGTGGAGGTGGGGTTTTAGGTTTCATATATGCCCAAGCCACACCCAGTGTCACAGACCACTTCCTGTTGCTTTCAGATCAAGATGTAGAATTCTCAGCTATTTCTCTAGCACCATGTCTGTCCACACACTGCCATGTGTTCCCCACCATAGTGACAGTGGATTAAACCTCTAAAACTGTGAGCCACCACCTCAATTAAATGTTTTCCTTTGTAAGAATTGCTGTGGTTATGGTGTCTCTTCACAGCAATAGAAACCCTAACTAAGACAGGAGAGAACAGCAGTTGGAATAGTTCTAGAGATCTGAATTAAACACACACAAAAAATATTGGAAGTCTGTCTGGCAAATGTGGAGGTGTTGGTTGCTCATCTGACAATGATTCCCACTTAATAGCAAAATCCAGGCTTGGTTCCATCTGTGAACCTCATCTCTTGAATGTCTAAGTAGGTCATGTCATCCAAAATGACTGGGGATGTTCCACAGAGGCCATACAAATCAGTGCTTCTCCATCTTGATACAGGGCATGTTAGGTCTCAAACCCAGGACAAAACTGAAGTGCCTATTAACTTGTCAAAACTGACACTGGCCATCAGCTTCTCCCAGCATTTCTCAGTCCCTACCTGTTACAGGGTCTTCCTGGCTGGTGTACCCTGCAGCCTACATTGAGCTCTCCAGCTCAGGGGCCATGCTTCCCTTTTCTAATGTAAGTGGTTCTGATATTGCAGTCAGGTCATCATGGTTGTTGGCAAGTGCCTTTACCCACTGAGTCATCTGACCAGCTCCAAACCCAGGTTTCTTGGATTTCAGAGTTGAAGTTTCCACTCTACCCATATTAGTAACCATCCTGCTTAAATGGGGCAAAACCAGGACTGTAATTTATCATTTCTGGTTCCCCCCTTAAAGCTTTTAAGTTTTAAACTCATTCAAGCCATGATCCAGCTTTATTAGACTACTTTGTGTGACCAAGATAATATCTACCCATCCAGTGCCTCTAATCCAGAGGAGCTGTGGTGTTCCCCACAAGCTCCTCCGTGTTCAGTTTTAGAAGCTGTTTTCTGTTCCTGAAGTGTTTTCCGTGGATCATCAAGAAACCAACTCATCACATCCCATGTCTGAGTTTTTGTTGTGATGTAAATGATTGGCTGTCCACATTGAGCAGGCTGACTAGATAAAAATGAGATGCTGATTTATTGGAACATTTCTGCTAATGAATGGTAACTTTCAGTGGATCTTGCAAGAGGGCCCATGATGTTCTAGGGCAATTTTAAAGCAGTGTCTGAGTTTTCTTCTATGGCTTAAGCTATTATTAGAAATATTTACCTTGTGTGTCAACCAAATCTTTTCTATTTGTAATTTGTGTATGTTTCTTGCAAAAAAAAATTATTGTCAATATTAACTGTCTTGATTTATTTTGTTTCTGAAAATTCTTTTGCTTTACTCATTTTTCAGTTCATTGCATCTAAGCTGTTGAGTTCTATTAATAAGGCCCATTTTCTAAATGACTAAAGTGCTTGTAAAATATATTACTGTTAACTTCCTGAATAATATAGTACCTCAACTCCTGCTGGTGCCCACTCACTGACACACTGCCTTTTGTTGTGTAAATATGACAAAGGTGTATTGATCTTTTCTCTTAAGTGCTTAATCAAACTCTATTAATATGGCTAGCCATAAACTACCCATCAGATGGGTATGGCTGTGAAATGTTTGCTTCTATGAACCAAATTTAAATGAAACAATTAATCACAAGATGATTTTCTGGGCCTGCTGGGAGTTTACCCCACATTTTTTTTTTTGTGCTATTATTAATTTGCATGTTACCCTTGTCTAATTCTATATAAAGTATGCTGATTTATTAGAATGCCCACTCAACAGTAAGCTGATAATTGGATGCTCTTGAAAGAATGAGTTTTATCGATTTAGTCAATGACCACAGATATTACTGAAGTAAACCTCTTTGCAGTGCTGGGGCGTATTTTGGCTATGATCAATGTTTCTGAATCTTCCCTTGTATTATTTTGTTTTGTTGTGTTGTGTTTGGCTCCATCTGCATTGATTTAAACCTACAGCAAATTTAATGTGCTAAATTCATCTTGACACAAAGTTTCATTACTTTTTGTGAGATGCAAACTTCTTTGTTTATTATAGATTAAAAATTCTCCCTGACAGTCTTTGAAAATAATCTATCTGTTCCTAAGTCAATAGGTATCATCAGTTGACAATAAGCAAAGTGAAAACTTAAAGTCATTGCCTTTAAAATAATTGAGTTAAATTTCTCTTTTCAAGCCATTGCAAGCATATACCCGAGTTTCTAAAAGATTTCTGAATGAGAACAGAAGGTCAAGTCCAAAATATCCCAGGCTTTTCTGTTTGTGAGTAGAAACTGCCAAGCAGTGGGCTTAGGAATGAGTCTGATTCTGAGTCACAGTCCTTGAGAATCATCTGCACACACACAGAATGGCTGCTTTTAGGCAACTTTGTACTCTAAGAAGCATAAAGGTAAACACCCAGGGACTGGTTCTAAACTAAATATAGGCTGTTTGTCAATGTTCTGGTTTATGTATCATGAAGAAACTGTAGAACATACAGGCTGATGCCATTTTGTCAGTGTGAGAAGACAAGAGGAGGAAAACATCAGAGAGCCCACGTGCACTAGGGTATAGTTTCAGTTTCTTCATGAGCATAATGAAAATAAGAGACACCACATTTATTTAATTGATAAAAAAAAGAATATGTGCAAGCCATATGCATACATGTATATATGTGATGCATGAACATAGTAGCAAGTTCAAAAGACAGCAAAGGGATTCCTCTTTTCTTCAAATGCAACATATTAGGATTCTAATACCCATCCTGTAAGTGGTTACCTGCTTCTTACGTATATTTCTAGACGTGTTCTTAATGCATTGATAAATATGCATACAGTATAGAACATGTGTATATGCATGTATTCATACACATGTGAACATATAGAAATGGTGGCATGCTGCATCATGTGCTTACCTTGTTTTTTTCATTTAACGGTGCTTTTGAATTGTTTCTAATTTATATAATTATCTCATACTGAAGTCTGAAAAACAGTCCATTCTATAGATATGCCACAGGGTTTTTAATCATACCTTCACTGATGGACATTCAGGCTGTTTTTAATCCTTTCTACACTGAATAATGCATTCATGATTCCCCCTTTTCTTTAGATTATATTTTGTACATACAAATATATCTGTGGGATATCCTCATGAGTAGAACTTCTGGTCCAAGGGGCATATTGAGTTGAATTTTGACAAGCATTGAACATTTAACAATTGGTAGGGCACAGGTTCCAGTTGATAAAGAGAAGAAACAAGCTTCTCTTTATAGATAGTGGCTGAGTACCAAACAAGAACACTGTCAAATTCTCTTCCAAAGATACAGCTGACTGATCTTCATGATTTTGTGAGGTAGAATCTTAGTTTTCCAATGTGATTCCTGTTTACATAATTTACTCAATCTTAATGATTTTGAATGATCCTTATAACCAAGACAACATTACTAGGAACCCCCAGGGGATGTAGTGATAAAAGCATTATACTACACACAAAATGATCTGTATTAGTCCTAATCAGGACAAATGTCATCAACATTAAGATCATGTAGGAGTTCCCCCAGGTAGAGGCAAAATTGTTTCAGTGAACACTGGAGCTAAGAACCAGAAGGATATAAAATGTTCTATTCAGAGACAGACTGTGAATATTCATATAGTAACACTCAATTTTCCTGTTAATTTCTACTTTCTGTTTTCTAACATGTGGAGTTTGGTCACTTATTAAATATGCAACCCAAAGTCAAAATTATCAAAGGAAAAAAATGAAGATTTTTATCACTTGGTCATTTAATTCAGCAACCTGAGAAAAATTGTCTCAGTCTGAATATTCTTAGACCATGATTATTGCTAAAATTTGCACATTTCATAATGTGGTAATTGTATTTAGTTAGCTGTCTTTTGTTTTGGAGGGCTGGGGTGTAGATACTTGCAAATGTAGAATTTAACACCTGAAGTAGTAATTATGTGTACTTAGAAATTACAGGGTAGGAATTGGAAACTGTAATGGAAAAGGCAGGTTATAGAAAATAATATGCAACATATAGATGTATGTGTTGAGTACTGCAGGGACACAGAGCAAACGATGCCTGTGATGCCTTCAGGCAAAGTTACTAACTTTCTTAATTCTCTCCCGCCCTCCCTCCACCTCCAATTCATGAGAAACAAAGAGGTAAAATCATGGTATCAGACGATGATTCCCAAACACCACAGTATTAACACTGAAGTCAATGCTGCCTCATAGATTTAGATTGTTTGAATAAAGCACAGTCTAGAAGTCTAGTTTCATATACAGTACAATGTTTTCATAACACATTAAATTATTTGAATTTCTACCCTTCTCCCGTATCTACATGATTCTGTGTTATAAACAAATGGATTTCCAATGACTGAAAAAAAAAAAAAGCCTGAAATTTAAGGTAAAAATTGGCTAATTGTAGATGCAGGTCTGTATAGATAATGTAAAAAAAGTGTGAACACTACCTGATTTTCTGAAAAGAATGAATGCCGTAGGTTGGCCACGATATTTCAGCATCTGGCACCTGGTACATCATACACACTCACTGGCTATTTGTTGAATGAATTCATGAGTGTGGAAGAAGAATGTGCCTTGCTGGCAAGGCAGAAATGGGGAATCTCAGCACAGGCAACAAGTGGTCAGCATTTGTTGAAACCTTGAACTTCGTAAAGGAAAGGGATTGTGTGTGAGTTGTTAAATAGTGCCAGTGATATCAAGACTGGATTCCATTAAGCCCCAGGCAAAAGGGTGAACAGTTAATTTCCAAGCTGTACTAAATAGTTATATCACATATCAGCCAAGGTGATATAGGCTTCTAAATCCCTTGGAAATCACCGAAGGGCAGAGGCCAGAAATCATTATAAGCTTGACTAGGAATACTGTTAATAAAGTGGGTCATGGATTTTTTTTTCTCAATGCCAAGAAAATAATGTCATAATGGGGTTGTGTCTTTCCTTGTTTGCTTTGAAAACATGTTTAATATTAGGTTCTAGCCAAAGGATTTAGAAATGGAAGTTTCTAGGTTTTACATATTGCCTGCTGAGCTGTATTTTCAGATTAAAATCTCAATGAAAGTGAGGGAAGAATGGAGGAAGGAAAGGGGAGTTTAATGTGTTTGTACTGATCTTCATATGAGGAAAACTGATAATTACTAAAGTTTTATTTGAAGAGAGTGAATGAGAAAATTTTCTATGTAAAAATTGTATGTATGTAACTCATAATTGAAGAATGCTTAATAAGTATGTCTTTAGAGTTCTGCAGAGAGTGCCAGTTATAATATTCAGTTAAGCATATTGGAAAAGCTATTGAAAATAAACCATAGTTCCACGAGGCCTGGAAGCAATTTCACAATTGATACCAGATTAGTTTATCATTCCCAAACTTGGCAGTGGGTTCACAATCTAACCTATTTCAGGTCAGAATGAATTAGATCTTCATCCTGGTGTACCGACCTAAAATGAAGATGAGTGTTCCAGGGCCATCAAGTTTGCGTTCCTTCTGGGCCCTTTAGCAGCCACTGTGCCTTGTGCCCTTACTCCTGGGAAAAGTCAAATTCCCTTTGAAGTAAAAGAAAGTTTGGCCTATGAAATAGATAGGAAGCTTCACTTGGGAGACCATAGGATTGGGTGCATGAACACAGACAACCCCAAAGCTCCTCAGTGAAGTACTTTTCTAGAATGTTCTCCCCCACTCTCTACCCACAAAATGTGATGCAGCAGACCAGGCTGTCACCTCCCTACCTGCAAAGATATCAGTCAAAGGCACTTGACAGTTCCCAAGGACTTTCTGATTTTGAGGAAATACTGAATGTCCCACACATACTTTCTCTCGAGACTGAGGAGGCAAACATGCGGCCTTGTTCACTAAACAGTGAGCAAAGCTGATTCCTGTGATCTCCTTGGGATACTGCTGCCAATTTTGCTTAATTCTTCCCACCTAAGCTTACTGGTGTGTGTAATGCTAACTTGTGAAAAGCAAAAGGATAGAGACAACATTCAGCCTTGCTAGATTTGTTTAATATGCATCTAACCATGTGAGCTCCCTTAGTACAGGAAGAGGCTCACATTCCTCTGAATTTTTCCTCATAGCTGCAGGTCAGATACAACCTACTATAAGAAAAACACCCAGTTTAGGGCAGTACAAGTGTCAAATACAACCTATTCTTTACAAAATAATAGCCTGCTGGAAAGTGTGTGATACTCAGTAGTCTAAAGAACCTGCAACCACTTGCTAAGTTCTTCAGATTTCCCGTATTTCCAGTGTTGAAGGGCACACTGAATCAGAGAAGAAGTCCAAGTTGAAGGCTTGTAGACACAAGCAGATGGTCTCAATCCATTTTCTGATGTTATAACAGAATGCCATAGACCAAGTATCTTATAAAGAAAATAAACTTATTTCTTATAGTTCTGAAGACCGAGAAGTTCAAGATCATGTTTTCATGATACATTTGTGGTAGTTTGAATGTAATTGGCCCCCATAATTTCATAGGGAGCAGCACTATTAGGAGATGTGGCTTTGTTGGAGTTGATATGGCCTTGTTGGAGGAAGTATGTTACTGTGGGTGTGGGCTTTGAGTTTTCCTTTGCTCAGGATACTGCCCAGTGTCTCAGTTCATTTCCTGTTGCCTGCAAGATGTAGAACTCTCAGCTACTACTCCAGCAACATGTATGCCTGCCACGCTCCCCACCATGATAACAGTGGACTGAACCTCTGAAACTGTAAGCAAGCCACCCCAATTAAATATTTTTTCTTATAAGAGGTGCCGTAATTGCCAGGTGTTAGTGGCATACTCCTTTAATCCCAGCACTTAGGAGTCAGAAGCAGGCGGATCTCTGTGAGTTTGAGGCCAGCCTGCTCTACAGATTGAGTTATGGGACAGGCTCCAAAGCTACACAGAGAAACCCTGTCTCAAAAAACAAAGAGTTTCCATGCGTGATCATGATGGTGTCTCTTCACAGCAATAGAAACCCTAACTATGACAACATTCAAAGGTCTGTCTGATTGTTGAGAAGCTTAGGAGAGAGAGGATTGAATTTCATTTCTTTCTCATGTGCAAGTCTCAATAAAGACTGTCCAAAGAACTGTGTGCACACCTGCAATCCCAGCACTCACAAGGTGGAGGGAGAAGGATCAACATTCAAGGCCATTACTTAAAACTAGGGCATATGTGGGCATCTGGGGGCAAAGCAGTACTAAGAGCACTGGCTGGTCTTTCAGAGGACCAGTGCCCACTTTGTGTGGCTCATAACTGCCTGTAACTCCTACCCCAGGGTATCTCATACCCTTTTCTGGCCCCTAAAGTACCTGCATACAGGTGGCATGTACTTATATAGACACATGTGCATACATGTTTTTTAAAAATAAATATTTAAAAAAGGCTATGGCATGCGAACAGCACCAGTTCTTGTCACTGAAAGGTTGCATTATTACACCACCAATCCCTGCATTTTCACTCTCTCCTGAATAAACAAGTGCCATAGAAGCCTTTGTGTTTAACATCCTCTGACGTCCTAAGCCTTTATTTAGGAGTAGGATTTGGATGTGAAGAGTCTAACAGAAGGATCTGCTTTTCAAGTGAAGAAGTCATTGAGTCTTTCTATACTGAATGTTTACTCAGATTCTTAGCTATTTTTGAGAACAGAAATCTATCAAGGAAATACATATAAAATCAAATGTGCTTGAATAGTGTATGAATGAAAAAAGAAATATAAAGGAAAGGAAAGGAAAGGCCATGTTTGTTCTTAGGTATGGTTGCTGTGGGATTGTCATTCTGCACACTTTGAATATGTGTTGCTACTATTGGTTAATAAAGAAGCTGCTATGACCTATGGCAAGGCAGAATAGAGCCAGGAAGGAAATCCAAGCAGAGAGACAGGGAGAATAAGGGTGGAGTCAGGAGATGTTCCAAGCCACCACCAGGAGAAGAAAGATGTAAGAGAATGGGTAACGCCATGAAGCCATGTGGCAAAACATAGATTAATAGGAATGGGTTAAGTTGTAAGAGCTAGCTAGCAAGAAGCCTGAGCCATAGACTAAACAGTTTGTAAGCCTCTGTGTGTTTATTTGGGACTGAGTGGCTGTGGGACCATGCGGAAAGAAACTTCTGCCTACATATGGTGGTGGAGAAGTGTTGTGGAATAATCTTTCATACACTGTGAAGATGTGCCACTCATTTTGGTTTAATAAAGAGCTGAACAGCCAATAGCTAGGAAGGATTTCCAGGCACAGATGATGTGAGAAGTCACAAGCCAGACATGGAGGAAGCAGAAAAGCAACATGGGACATACAGAATAAAGGTAATAAAGCCACGAGACAAAATAATAAATTAATAGAAATGGGTTAATATAAGTTATACGAGCTAGTTAGAAACAAGCCTAAGTTACTAGCCATAATTGATAATAAGTCTCTATATCATTATTGGGGAGTGGGTGGTCCTGACAAAAAGGTCTGACTACAGAGAAAGTTGATTATTGGTATTTGAGAGAGCATAGCCAGAGGCAGAGACATCTAGGAGAGTCCAGAGTGGACCTGACTAGGTTGAGCTGGGTCATGTGGGGACGGGGAAGGGGAAGAGAAAGGGGGATGAGGTACAGCAACCAAGGGAGAGGGAAGAAAGGGGGAAGGAGGTGCAGCACCCAACAGGGCACAAGTACAAAAGGGGCAGGTAAACAAAATGACTGGATTACTGGGTTATATAGGAAAAGCCTCTGGGGGGACAGACGGGGACCGAGGGATGCTGGGAGAACCTGGTAGCTAGGTCTACTTTAATATGTTAAATGAGCACCTCAGCCAGTGTCCAGGGTTTGAAACTTAGCATCATGCATCCATGCAGTGGTGTAGAGAATGATCTAAGACATACTTACAGTGTTCATATGCTTATATGTCTAAATTGAATGTCGAGTGAAGAAATTTAATGACTCATCAGTACAAAAATGTTAAATGCTACCTTCTTTAGTACACACATTCTAATCTAGGAAAAGCGTGCTTTGTATAAAAACTTAGCCAATCTCATGGCAGCAGTTCCTCCCAGAGAAGGAGACAGGGAAAGGAGTTTTTAGTGTATGTTAGTCTAGGTAAATTAAAAAGCATAATAAGATATAGGTAGGACAGAAAAAAAATAGAGGTGTTCAGGTTAGAGTGTTAAGGTTATTTCTGTATTGTTTAGATCTGTTCTGTTCCATAGACTTTTGTGAGGATAGGTATGTTTATCTCTGTACTGGCTAAACAGCTAGACTGTAGTCACGTATAACTACTGAGTACTTGAAAAATTACTAATTTGACTAAAAAAGCAGCTTTAAAATTCTACTTTAATTATGCAGCTAGTGGCTACCATATGACTTTAGACCATGAAGAGCCCTCTGAATGTTCTATGACTTTCAATTTGGAAGAGCCATCTCTTTGCTCTTCTGTTATGAGTAAAAGTGTAAATACTAATAAATAATAATAATATAAATACAAACAAATACTGACTCTCTTGATGTTATCCTTTATATTGGAGGACAGTTGAAAGTGATTGGAATTGGGTTGTGTGTGCTGGGGGAGGAAAGCCTTCCTGTTCATGCTGGCACTTTTGAAGCTGACTATGTAGAGAGGTCAAGAGATGGTTTCATCTGTGTCTATAGAAAAGGAAGAGTCAAAAGCTCTCCAGGTACTCTTGGGGAGACTTTGGATTTGGTAACAGATTTGATAACTGAAGACTTAATTTCCCCAGTGACTCAACTGATACAGCAGGTTTTATCTTTTTTTTTTTTCAGAAAATTAAGAGTAAATTGGCTGGCTCAATAGACTTACTGACTCCAGTTAGATAAGTATTTACTGTTTTATTAAGTTGTTTATGTAGTATAATAATACAAGTGATTTAATAAAGATAAGACTTCAGATAAATGTCAACACACTTCCCACTCTGCAGCTGGTCCATTTCAAGCAGTTAAAATAAATTAAAAGATAAAACACTGCTCACACACACAAAAAAATATTGATCATTGTCCAAGGGAAACATTTAAAATGGGAAGAGATCTTCTGCTTTTGGACACAGCAGCATATGCATACATGAGGCACACCTCTCTATAATCTACAGATTCTTTACATAGAAGGAAAGCGATGGAGCTGTGCTATGTAGTGTTTGCCATAATGAGATATAATTAAAAAGTACTTACAGTTCATAGACAAGTATTAATGGCCAGTGTTATTTATAGCACAAATAATGGGGATCTTTGAATGAGACAAAATAAATGCTATTAATTTTGTTATTTATCTATTTTTACATACATCAAGGCATAGCCAGTGAAAGATTACTAAGCTATAAAGTGTAGATGCTGTCAGTAGAATTTAAATAACATAAAACAGATCTCTGCCCAACCTTCTCTGTTTACACTGCAGCATGTTTACTTGTAGTTTTCCAGGACATAATCTGGCATTTGAAAAATGCTGTGGGAAGATGCTAATGAAGAAGAAAGATCTTTCCAGTGGTCAAATCACCATTTTGGTCTTGTCACTCCATACCCCCCAAAAGTATCAGAGCTTAACTCTACCATTTCATCATATTTATGTAGTATTTAACTTCCTTTTTCATTTAAGGCCTGTAACATGTCATATGGTTGTTACTGGAAAGAATATTTGAAACAGGGCTGAATTTATTATGGTGACCTAATAAACCCTTGGAGAGCTCTTGGTGGACTCTGAGCTGCTGAGCTTTCTTAGAAAGCACCAAGACTGCTGCCATACTAAAGGAAGTATTAGCTGAAGTGTAAAGCATAGTGGGAGTCAGGTCAAGTTTCTGTACTGGTTTGGGAAAGATTATTTACTGTAGTTACACTGTGCACAGTGTCTTTCAAATGTCTGACGGACACTGTGGACGCTTGCTATTTCACACTCTGGGATGAGATGTCTACCTTCTCTAGGAGCCAAGTAGCTGGCCTTTGCAATCAAAGATATAACTTGATTACTGACCACAAATCCTCCCGTGCCAGGTATCTGTGCAATTCGATTTCATTATTACTTCCATCCAGAGAGGAGTCCCTTCCTCTGGACCTTGGCTCTGGCCTAAACTTGTGACTGTTAAAGCAACAGAATTTTGAGACACGGTATTATGTGACATACAGATAGTAGGACTTAAAGGCTACAGTTCCTGCTTTTCCTAGAAGGCCCCAGAGTCTCATCCTGAAGAAATTTTTGTTTCCTGAAAGATGAAAAGTGCAAGCCGAGGTTTCTGAAGTAGCACCAGATAGCTCATAGAGCATCCAGGCTTCCTTAGGCCTCCCAGGCCCATCTGGCCACCCAGCGGAGGGAAGGCTAGGGGCCACCTGAGTCAGGCCATATGCATAGTTGATTTCCAGATCTTTCAGGGTCTGACGAGGCTGATACTGAGAATGATACAAATAAATGTGGTGATATATTGTTTGTAATCTAAGAAATAAAACTTGCCTGAAGATCAGAGGACAGAGCCAGCCACGGAGTTAGCTACAAAGCCAGGCAGTGGTGGCACACACCTTTAATTCCAGCACTTGGGGTCACAAACATTTAATCCCAAAGGAAGGTTGAAACAGGAGTAATATAGCTGAGTATAGAAAGGAATATAAGGAGACAGGAATTTGCTCTCTTACAGACGCTCTGTCAGGCTGAGGAGTTGGTGAGGTAAGAGGTGGTAGCTGTGGCTTGCTCTGCTTCTCTGATCTTTCAGCTTTCACCCTGATATCTGGCTCCAGGTTTTTATTATAAGATCATTTAGGATTCATGCAACAAGTAACTAAATGGTAAATGCCAGATACTTTAATATTATATATGTAATTTATATATTAATTGGAATATTTATATATCTGTGTATGTATGTATATAAAATGTTCCAATATAATTTAATTGGAACAATGTTTAAATGAAAAATGCCAATTACATGATGTTAATGTCTATACTTTATTACTACCTTGACCATTCTGTTTATCCAAATGTATTTTGTATAGTATACTTTTCGTGACAGCAATTAAGGCTATTTTCTTTGAGACTCAAGTCACCTAATGAAGGCCATCTGAAGAATGATAATAACAGTGATTAGAATTTACAGAGATTCTACATTGAAGACTCAACTCATATATAATCATGGAAGAAATAGTGTTAAATGCTTACAACAGACATATACCTATATCCACTTTATTTAAGTATTTGCCTCATGGAAGTTAGTGTTTCAGACTGATTTGAGTCTTAAAATTTGCAAAGTTTTTCCCAAATAAATAAATTAATTAAAAGAATATGTTAGAGAGATAGGTTAGTGGTAGATCTTTCACCTACAGTTTGTGAGACCCTAGTCTCCCCAGCTCTGGAAAAAATAAAGTTTTTTAGAAGAGGAAATATAGGAAAGTAGTAACAAAACTCCTTAAGTCCTGATGCAACAAAAACAAAGGTTAAAAGTTGACTGGTGAACCATAAGCAGTTTTAAAATGTGCCCATACTCATCAATATTTCTCCCAATATTGGAGCAATGTAAAATTCCAAGAAGAGTGAGTATCTTTTCACCAAGTTGTAGCCAACCTAAACTGCTTCTCAATAACATATTTTCCAATTTCAGAGAAATAGTAGTCATATAAAAATACAGTGGTTAGAGACTGAAAGAGCAGAAGATTGCAAAACTGGGTGCAGTAGATAATCAGCTGTTAAAAAGTTAAAAAAAAAGTCAATAAACGGAGCTAAAAACTTGTCTTCTAAAATCATTTTTCTAGTAAGACAAATAGAGCTTTTTCCACCTTAAATTCTCATTTGACAGTATCCCAGCAGTGTCCTGGCTATTAGTGCATTGGGTAGCCTCAGGGAGATATTCAAAAAGCGGTTCTTAAGACACTGATGTGCTCTGCTCTGGACTCATGAGTCATCTGGACACAGCTTGGAATGTAAGAGACAGTCCCTTCCTCACCTTTAAGGAGGTTCAGTTACTATACTGAAGATTCAATAAACATTCTTTCATTTCAAAGTAGTTTCTCAGGGCACTGTTATGAAACACTCTGCAATGGGTGTTCTGTGAGAAAGTAGTAACAGGATTCAAATTTGTCCTGGATGTGCATCCCTGGTCACCATGACAAACCCCTTCCCAAACTGAAACACAGTTGTGGGGAAATGACAAGGTGCCATAGTCATGTCATGTTAGGGAAGGGAAAGGAGTATTACTCGATAAGAAATCAACCCTGTTAGCTTTTTTTTCACATCAAGTTTTGTGTGGTGCTAGGGTTATTTTAGTGGGGAGTTTTACAGATAATTCTGGAATTATTTTGAAACAAATAGATGTGTACTGTTTGCATATTCTAGAACTTTCTGAAGTGTTTTCAATCTTGAATTAATTATGGAAGGGCAGCTGAGACGGAACAGAAAGTAAACACACACACACACACACACACACACACACACACACACACACACACACACTTTTATGTATATGGGTATTGTGCCTGCATGTATGTTTGTATACAACATGTGTGCCTGGTGGAGGCCAGAAGAGGGTATTGGCTTCCCTGGAACTGGAGTTACAGATAGTTGTGAGATGCCATGTGGGTGCTAGGAATTGAACCCAGAGCCTCTGTGAGAGTAACCAGTGCTCTTAACTGCTGAGCCAACTCTATAGCTTAATAGTTTAATATTTTGTTGCTGTCTTTTAATAATTTTATTTTTTAAATTTCATACCTGAGCATTTTGTTACATCACTCCTTCCCCTCCCTCTCTTCCTCTAACTCCTCTTGTGGCCTTCCCAAATTTCTGATCTCATCTTTAATTATTATTGTTACATGTATATACATATGTATGTGTATGTGTGTGCATGTGTATGCTCACATATCCATACAAAACCACTTAGCTTTGCTCATACATACAGGTTTTGAAGTCACTACTTGGAAGTAACTTAATCATGTAGAAATTTTATATCTGTGACCCGTTCTTAGACCACTGGTGCTGAGCTTCCACTAACACAAACAGTATTTCACAAACAAATATTTGATGACGGAACAGTGAAACTAAAATGTCTTATTAAAATAGGTCAGCCAGTCATGGTGGCACATGCCTTTAATATCAGCATTCTGGAAGCAGAGGCAGGTGATCTCTGTGAGTTCCAGGACAGCTTGGTCTATATAGTGAGTTCCAGGACAGCCAGGGCTACATAGTGAGACCCTTCTTAACAAATACACAAATAGACAAATAGATATCTAGATAGATATCTAGATAGATGATAGATAGATAGGTAGATAGATAGATAGATAGATAGATAGATAGATAGATAGATAGATAGATAGATAATTTTTAACCTGTTCTTATGAATGACTTTTCATTATGCCAACGTAGGTAGGGTAAAAATTACTGAAAAAAAAATTTTTTTGAGTCACCAAAATTCACTTACTGAAAAAATTTTAAACAAAGTTAGGTTAGGTCTCTAATACTGTTATTAGGGAAAAATAAAACAGCATTTGGGCACAGAATTGTTGAATTCTAGTTAGATTTACTTCTTATTCTAATGACCTGTTCTGTGTCTATGGATTTTGTGCTAGGTGGTTAAGTGACTCAAAAAAACCATTTTGTAGTAGTATATGAGTTTTATTTAAACTATAATATACAAAATGTGTTAGGCAATGTCCAATTTTATGAAAATATTTTATGGGTGAAAAATTCCATGTAATATCTTTAGATGCCTTCATCAAATTTATGAGAGCCAATTTATAGACAAGCATAATATTACCCAATTAGCAACCTTGGCTTTATGAATCAAATGCATTATGTGCTTTCAGATTTTAGCATCTCTTATGGTCAATCATCTTTCGACACTGAGTGCTCAAATCGCAGCTTCAAGATGAGAAAGCCAGAATTACTGAAGGCCATAGATGCATGGCCAGTTGCTTTATGATGCTAATTTGTGAGAAATTCAATAGGTCTCAGTGACAGTCATGTATTTTGAACAATACTATTATCAAATGAAGTACAATAGAACCTAGCTGATATATTAAAAATGTCATTGGGAATAATTTTCAGGTAAACACAAGAATATTTTCTTGTGGAGTTTTTGTTTGTACTTGGTAAGAAAATAATATATTTTATTCAATGGAAAGGTGGGACAGGCCCACATATCATTCATTTAAAAATGATTGTTCAACTTTATTAAAAATAAAAATAAAGTAAGATAAATGAGGAAGTAGAAGACAGATGCAATAAAGACCATTATACAGAAAAGCTCATTATAAATTCACCAATAGCCACCTCATCTAAAATGTGAGCTGAGTAGTCAATGTATCTGTTGACCTATTTGTTTAGAATTGAATCATTTGCTTTGTGGTTGCCTGAGTACTTTCTGTCTTGTCTTTTTGTACCCCCAACCCCACTTTTATAATATTCTTAGAATTAATGAGGAAAAAAAAACCCTAAACTTAATTTGCCTAGGTAATTCTGCTTAACACTATGTCCATCATAATTTATGGATCTACTTTACACATTTGTGGGTATCTATTTGTATCTATTCATAGTTACATCTATATCCATATCTGTGTCATCTATCGCTATCTGTAGTCTATTCCCATCTTTGTATCCAGTCATACATTGTTTGACTAGGGCAGCCTCTGAGAAAGACATGGTTAGATGGGTTCTTTGTGTGAACACTACAGAGTATGCTTGCACATCAATTCAATTCAAGAGATTTCTGCCCAGACTAGGTGACATAATCTGATGTGACCACGGCTGTATGTGAAACCTAACACTAACAGAAATGTTGCCATCTAGTACATGACTACATAGAGATGGAAATATATGTGCATATGGATATAGATACCTATAGATCATATAGACTGATTCACATATCTATACACATACATATATGTACAGAGCAATGCTTTTCAAGAGTTTAAGCATTTTTAGAATTTAGAGACTATCCAAAATTTAATTTTAAGAGCTTCTATTTAAGGTGGGCTAAATATTTGCAGAAAATTTCCTAGGACAGATATTGTAAGAATACTGGATTAATTTTTGAATAAATAATTTATTTCACATGTATGCATGTGTGTATAGAGGCCATAGAACAACATAAGATATCATTTCTGAGGAGTTATCTACCTTCTTTTTTGAGATAGGGTCTCTCACTGATCCTAAGCTCACTGGTTAGGCTAGACTGGCTGGCCAATGAGCCCCAGAAATGGATCCACTTGTCACAGCCTCCCTAGCACTAGGACTACGAGCTTGCTCTGCCTTACCCAGCTTCCCCTCACCCCCAGCACCTTTTTTTCCTCACTCAGCTTTTTTACTTAGTTTCTGGGAATTTCATGTCCTCATGCCCACTGAGCTAGTTGCCCAGCCTGTTAGTAAATATCTTATATATGTATTGTTCTATTCAATGGGAAGTACAGTAAGTCCTTGCAGACTAGAGAATGGTAAGAATGCAGAGCTGAGGGGGTCAGTCAAGGTATCTGGAGTCCTGTCTGCCCTAAGGCACTTGTTGATCTCTGGAGTTTGGGCCTTAACTACAGGAGCCAAGAGACAAAGCTTAAGGCCGAAACTGTGTCTGGAGATTGGTGGAAAAGAAACACTGTATTGGCAGTGGTGGCACAAGCCTTTAATCGCAGCAGAGGCAGAGGTAGAGGCAGGTGTTTCTGTTGCACGAATCTTAAACGGTCTTATTACTAAAATGAAACCTGGAGCCAGGTATTGGGGCGAACACTGGAAGATCAGAGAAACAGAACAAGTCACAGCTTCCTCACCTCGCCAGTTCCTCAGCTGATCCTGTGTTTTCAGACTGGAAGCCTCTGAGTCCTCATCCGAATGGGTCTCAGCTGAACTGCCCTCTCTAAAGCCTAAAGGCTTAACCAGCCCTAGTTCCTAGTCCTCATGCCTTATATACCTTTCTGCCATCACTTCCTGGGATTAAAGGCTCACTTCCTGGGATTAAAGGCCTGAGTCACAATGCCTGGCTGTTTCCAGTGTGGCTTTAAACTCACCGAGATGCGGATAGATCTCTGCTTCCCAAGTGATAGGATTAAAGGTATGTGTGCTACCATTTTCTGGCCTCTATATCTAGTGGCTGTTCTGTTCTCTGACCCCAGATAAGTTTACTAGGGTACACAATATTTTGGGGAACACAATATCACCACATGTATCTCTGTGAATCTGAGGCCAGCCTGGTCTACAGAGCAAGTTCCAGGACAGCCAGTGGTCACACAGAGAAACCCTGTTTTGAAAAACCAAACAAACACAAACCACTAAAGGGTGCTCAAAAGAGTGACGTGGAGCCACCTCCCCTGAGGGAAAGAGCTGTGCTTTGGGAGTTAACATTAGGGATGTTGTTCCAGGGCAACATGGCTTCTGGTTGAGCTAGATGCCCAAGATTCTCAACAGTGAAAGATGGTCCACAGCAGAAGTCAATTCGATTCAAGTCTACAGCTTGATCTTGTGAGAGAAGTATCTCCACCAATCAGAACACTATGTAGCATCATTTACTCAGTGTTTTCTGAACATTGTGTGTGTGTATATATTAGTTTTTAAAAACCTGAGTGTTTAAGAATTTTGTGTTGAGACTTTTAGTCATCTAATGATAGGGTGTGATTATTGTAAGCATGGAAATTTTGGTTACAAATAAAATGCCAAGTCAGGCATGATAGCCCATACCTTTAATGCCAGCACTTGGGAGGCAGAGCCAAGTGGATCTCTGAGTTCAAGAACAGCCTGGTCTGCAGAGCAAGTTCCAGGGTAGTCGGGGTTACACAAAGAAACCTGTCTCAAAATAATAGTAATAGTTATTAGTATTACTACTGTTATTAATAAGAATAATTTTAAAGGTTGATTTTGAAAATGAGTGTTTCAAAAACTAGATTTTAGCTTTTCTATATAGAATCTGTTTCTGATAAATCTTTATATCTTCACAAGATATCTGATGCCTTTTCTGAAATGTCCTATGCACTCAGCACATGCCAGCTTTGCATAGTCAATATGCCAACAGTTGGTTATTTGTTTTTTAATTCTGAGACCACTTTGTTGTTCATGAGCAATTGGCTATAGCAGTTACCAGAATATTTCCTTAAGAAGATCCAAAAAACAAGAGTAGGAATATATCCGGAAAAGGACAGGATATGACTTGAGTGCCTCTGCCTCTTCACATGTGATTGTTCTGAGCTGTGCTGAGGTGGGTTTGGGAGGGACTGTCATGAGCGTCTGAGAGACAACACAAGGACAGGGCTCATGGGCTAACATGAGAGGTATGCGCCCAAGTATTAATGCAGCTAAAACCTGAGAAACAGTCAGTCTTTCAATCTGAGTCAAAGCACAATTCTTAAATTGAAAAAAAAAATTATAATTAAAATAGCATATTTTAGCTAAAAATTCTTGGTTCTATTCAAGCTGTGTGGGTATGATCAGAGGAAAAGTCCTCTCCGCCAAAGCACTGCTTCTTCTCATCCCCCAAATGGAACAAGGGCCACAGAGCCAACTCTTTCTTCTGTGGCATCTTAATCCTCAGATGAGCAGAATATTGATATGGAGAAGGAAGACAATTCCAAGAAAGAACGAAAATGAAATTACCTTAAACAAGTTTGATTTTTAATAATAAAAATATTTCTTACGAGAACATTCAAAGAGAACAGCTGTGGCTAGTATCACACTTGACCATCTTCTTGGTAACCTATTTATAGGGGTCTTAATATCTATGAAGTTGTGAAATTAAACCACAGAACATCTGATTTCCTATTGTGCAACAATAGAGTGACAAGCCACATGTCTTGCTGCTCACACGTAATCTCCTTGACCAACAGCAAAGTCATAAGATAACTGAGGCTATAGCTAAAATCTATGTAACATGGATACAATCATTGTAAGTTATTGCCTGGGCCAGAAATCTGTTCAGTTGTCTGCAGGCTGTGGTTAATACATTGTGTACTCTAATAAACTTATCTGGGGGTCAGAAGACAGAACAGCATTAAACCACCAGACAGTGGTGGCACATACGCCTTTTAATCCTATCACTTGGGAGGCAGAGATCCATTTGGATCTTTGTAAGTTCAAGGCCACACTGGGAACAGAACCAGGTGTGGTGGCACACACCTTTAATACCAACAGTTGAGATCTCACGTGTTTGCTTGAGAAAGAAACACGCCTTTAATCCCAGGAAGTAATATGGCAGGACACAGAAAGGTGTATAAGGCATGAGGAAACAGGAACTTGTGCTCTTAAGGCCTGAAAAAAACAGGAACTCGCACTCTTAAGGCATGAAGACCAGGAAATAAAGGCTTTTTAGCAACAAACAGTTCAGCTGAGATCCATTGAGGTGAGGACTCAGAGGCTTTCAGTCTGAAGAAACAAGATCAGTTGAGGAGTTGGAGAGGTGAGGTTGGCTGTGGCTTGTTCTGTCTCTCTGATCTTTCAGTTTTCACCCCAATATCTGGCTCCAGGTTTGTTTTTTTTTTTATTAATAAGACCATTTGGCAATTGGTTTTACAGCAGGCTATGCAGTGTATTCCAGATTTCCAGCTTCTGTGAGCTGTCACTCATGCTAGGGTGAGCTTTGATGATGCAGCTGTCTTGGAGTCATTTCTGCTCCTGTAAATAATTCCTCATCCATATTCCTGTAAGGAATCCCAGCAATCATCAGTTCATGAGGTTGCACATTGGTGAAATCATTACTTTGATCTGTTGTGGACTCCCTTTCTGGGGTGAGGATCCATATGTGCATGTTGTGTCTCCCCAGGAAAAGTCCTATCATACAATGACAGGTTAGCCACTATGTAGACCTGGCTGGCCTGGAGTTAACAGAGATCTTCTTGTCCCTGCCTCCCATATGCTGAGGTCAAAGGCATGCCCCACCATGCCCCTGGACAATCTTTATCTTAGTGCAGTTTCTACTTGATTTCTTCATTTTCCTGTTGCAATAATAAAGGGTTTCTTCATAGTGGAAGTTTCTATGCAGTTTATTTTAGACTGAAAAATTCCCATTTAATTTACATCACAGAGTCACTGCACAGAATTTCCCTAAAAAAAAAAAAAAAAACTCTGGACCATTAATAATAGTCTTCAAGCCATCCTGGGTCTGATTGTTAAAATCTGTTAGTCTTAATTATCAGACTCCCCTTTTTTCAGTGCTGGGTATTGAGCCTGGGATCTCCTGCATGCTACATATGCTCTCCACCACTGAGCATCCCCTGCTACACTTCCTTTTTCTTTTAAACTGTGTATCCAAGTCAGGATACTGTCTTCTCTCTGACTAATAGGGAGTCCAGAAGAAGAATTACACCTCAGCCTTGCCTCTCCACTTCTATTGATTAGTATCATATTGACTTTTATCACAATAGCACCGAATGGCTGATTCATATTCAGCTTGTGGCCATCACCAACTCACTTCCTATTTTATTTGTTCGTATTTGCTTCCCCTATTACATATTTGTAGTATCTGGTAATTTTCCCAGGGTATATTAATCTATACTTGCCCTATTTGATATTTTTGGCTATTCCAATGATTAAATGTTAATGGATTCTTATGAAGAAATATGGGAATGTTTGATAAAGCCCTGCTATCCATACTAATCTAAATATTGTGTTGATTTTGCAAAGCCTGTTTTTTTTAAAGAAAACACACAATGTTTGTTTACACATGCATGTGAATTATCACCATTCATCATGTTATATACATGTAGTAGTTTGTAGTAGATGCTGAGTAAATATTTATTAATGGTTAATGACCACAGACTGTTGTACACAGAAGCCATTTCAAGAGCTAGCAGTAATCACCAATTTTTAAAAAGCATACTTTGCCCTTTCTTCTCAGCTGTTTACATTTAAACAATAAGGTTGAAAAACTACAAGCCAAAGGCTTCTGTTCTGAGTGAATAACTGAGATGGCATTTGGGTAGCACACTCACAAGGTTTGTGGAGATTAACTTCACACCAGGAACTCTGTATTGAAATAGATTGTTTGAGAATAATTCTTCCTTTTGAGAAGGGTGAGGGATTAATCTGCAGAAATGTTCGTGCTAGAGCTGTGCGTGTGTTGAAATTTGTCAGGGAGAAGATAAATGGGCCCTCCTTGACAAGTAAATCGCACCATGGCTAATCCCTTGGGAAGGCCAGAGAATTGTTATGGTAGCAAAAGCAACCTGGAAAAAGGAGGCACCATCACTGTTTCCTGTAGAAGGAGAAAGACGACGGGAGACATACTCAGAAGAGAGGTGAGCATGTACAGGACATCGGACATGTTTTTATTCACACACACACACACACACACACACACACACACACACACACAGTTATAGCTCTATTGTAGTGTTGTCTTTGGAGACTTGTTCGTATGGTTTTAAAGGAGAGGCACACTTAAGGTTGATATGAGAAACAGTTAACCACACTAGGTCCAAAAGAAAGAGACATCCAGGAGGTGCATGATCAGATCTTTAAGTTGTTCACCAAGTGCCAGGGGTTAACCCTTCAGCTGCTGACTCAGGAAAAGGTGAGGGAGGTTGGAAGGCTGCTTAGGAGGCTCAGAGAAGTACTAACTTTATAACAAGTTTGCAAGATATTGATAACCTAACAAACAGTATGGCTGTTCTGATATAAACTATCTACATTGTGGCCTTCGTTCTAAAAAAACAAACAAACAAAAAACATCTAGTAATTTATCAAGAAAAGGAAATTTCTTCAAAGAGAAAACAAATGTCTGTGGAAGAATTAGTTTCAAACATTTGCTTTGTCCAGAAAGCCTTCAAATTCAGTCACCATCACAGGTACCAAATCTATCGATAATTGGCCCCACCCTATAGCTAGAGTTTTCCTGCCTGGCCCACAGTCAGGACAAATCTTTCTCACCCACCAGTCCCACAGCTGCTCAGACCCAACTAAGTAAACATAGAGACTTATATTGTTTGCAAACTGTATGGCCGTGGCAGGCTTCTTGTTAACTGTTTTTATATCTTAAATTAACCCATTTTTATAAATTTATACCTTGCCACGTGGCTCGTGGCTTACCAGCATCTTTACATGTAGCTTGTCATGATGGTGGCTGGCAGTGTCTCTGACTCAGCCTTCCACTTCCCAGAATTCTTTTCCTCCTTGTCCCACCTATACTTCCTCCTGCCTGACTACTGGCCAATCAGTGTTTTATTTACTAACCAATCAGAGCAACACATTTGTCATACAGAACATCCCACAGCACCACCCCAGACATGATGGTTTAATTTGTCTCAAAAAAGTAAGTTGATATTTCAAAGGCACTCCAAGACAGAGTTGGCAAGATGGCTGAGTAGGTAAAATCACCTGGCATGCAAGCCTGACAACCTGAGTTCAACCCTCAGAACCCCTGTAAAGAGCTTCAAGGGATGCATACATCTGTAATCCCAGTGAGATGAGACACAGGGATACAGGAATCACCTGGAAGCTGGAAAGCCAGCTAAACCGCAGCACAGCAGAAATGAGGAACCATGCCTCAGCATGGTGGAGGAAGAGAAGTGATTCCCAACTGTTGTCTTTTGACCTCCATAAATGTGATGTGGCAAGCACATATCGTTGTATATTTTGTTTGTGTTCTGACAAATAAAGCTTGCCTGGAGATCAGAGGGCAGAGCTAGCCGCTAGTTAACCATAGAGACCAGGCAGTGGTGACACACCTTTAATCCCAGCACTTGGGAGGAGGAAGCAGGAAAATCAGGAGTTCAAGGCCACCCTGGGCTACACGAAATTGAATCAGTTTAAAGAAAAACAGAGCTGGGCAGTTGTGGTGCACACCTTTAATTCCAGCACTAGGGAGGTGGAGACAGGATCTCGGTGCCCATTCAGTCTAAGGATTCGTAGAGACGGGATTGCCCCCCTTTCAGTCTGAGATTTTGTAGAGGTAAGAACTCTCTAGCAGTTGGCGGCTCTGCTTCTCTGATCTTTCAGCTTTCACCCTGAGATCTGACTCCGAGTTTTTATTGTTAAGGCTAATTAGGATCACCCTTCACATGTCCTCATCTCTCTCTCTCTCTCTCTCTCTCTCTCTCTCTCTCTCTCTCTCTCTCTCTCTCTCTCTCTCTCTCCACACACACACACACACACACACACACACACACACACACACACACACACAAACACACTAATTATTGAATAATTTGTTTTCAAGGTTAAAAAAAATATGCTCCAAAAATTCATTCATTTGAGTCTGGTTGCTCAAACCATGGGAACATGAGAATGCCTGGAGAGCTTGTGAAATGGACTGTTCTGCTTCAGCTGGTCTGGAGCCCCAGACAATGTAAAGTCTATGAATGTTCATTAAGATAGAAAATGGAAACAAAAACACTGTAGAATGACCCACACTATCAGGCCGAGTCCAGTGTGCTCCTTCCCCACCCTCCCCTTCATCCGGCAGTGTCTGCAAGACCTCACTGTCTCAGCTGTGGCAGTTGGGATGCTGGCTTCTTCTGGTATTCTCACTCACTGTCCTGGTAATATGCTTTATATTTTTGTTTCCCTATGAGAGCTTGCCTGTGATATTGTAAGTCAAATTAATCAGGTTAAAAGTTGGCCTACAAAAGGGTCATGGGAGTCCAATGATGTTTGCTCACAGAACGCTGAAGTAGTCTTTAAGGGAATTGCCTGCTAAAATGCTATACATATTACAGATACACATAAATATTCATGTATTCATTGGTGATGGATTGCATGAGTAGAATAATGGACAAAGGTGGTTAGAAGAGCTAGTCTATTAGAAAAATTTAAAATACAGCCCTTCTGTCTTATAAGCAGAACTTGGAAAATGGCTGTGCCAAGGGTATTTCTTATGCCCACTTTGTCACTCTATGCAAATTATGGAAAACCACAGGGGATGCTACACAGCTTAAGTTTCTTCCCCTGTGAAAGATCTCTGCCTGTGGATTATAAGACACTCAGAACAGGGTATGAACAATAATTGTTTTCAGAAATTAGGTTGTTTTGTGTGTGTGTGTGTGTGTGTGTGTGTGTGTGTGTGTGTGTGTGTGTACATGTGTAATATAAAGTGTACACCAGAGGACAGTTGGAGGGAGTTGCTTCTTTCCTTATCCATGTGGGTTTCGGGAACTGAACTCAGGTTATCAGACTTGGTGACAAGCACCTTACATATTGAGCCATCTTGCTGGTGAGAGTTTAAACAATGATAGACTATATGGTAAGGCTTTTTCACTAGATCTCAGTTCCAAAGAAATGAACTCTTTGCACCATGCTTTCCCTGTAGCTTGAGTGATGTATATAATAAACACAGAATAATTGTGGCTAATAAAAATGAATTGCCAAGTCTGGAATTTCTATTTCTATATTCCCTACTTTCATAGTAAGTCTCACACATCTTTCTAGATCCTCTGTATTTTTTTTTTGAACAGGGGTTCTCTGCATCTCCCTGGCCTAGAACTTGCTCTGTAGACCAGGATGGCCTTGAAGTCACAGAGATTCACCTGCCTTTGCCTCCGATATGCTGGGATTAACGGCGTGCACCACCACTGCCCAGCTGATCTTCAGGATTTCTAAATGGCCAAACAAACCTATCTTAGTATCAGATGGAAACTCAATGAATGATTCATCCCAAATTCTGCTACTAGGAAACATCATCTCTCCATCTTTAGAGAAAAATGGCTTTTTCAACTTCTTCCGGAACTGAGTCCTCTATCTGTCCATATGCTCTTGTTAGTTGGATACAGTCTTAACAAGCCTTGCTATCAGTTTTACTTCTCCCAGGTAGTATGTAATGTTTAAACCATTCTCTCTGGCACATGGTTCTCAGTTGCCCCACACTCCCCTAAATATGACCCTGGTTCTTTCTCTTCCTCACCATAAAGCCTGCTGCTGCTTGCTTCCTGGAATATGTGAGTTTCATGAATGACTGTGTTGATCTGGATTCTCCAGAGATTCTCAATTACCCTTTCTCTGGGAATCACCTGATAATCAGGGTCCTTTGTTCTAGTCCCGGCATGGTGTTGGCCAGTCCCTGAATTCTCTCCAACTTGGTTTTCTTGGGAATGTATCAGCAAGAAACAGAGAGAGAGAGAGACAGAGAGAGAGACAAGAGAGACAGAAAGACTTAGCTTAACTCACATGGACTGAGGCATCCTATAATGGGTAGCTGTTTGAGCCATGCCCTGAAGCACCACCCCTAGTGAGGTAGCAGGTAACTGTTACACCTCTGACCTTTAGGTACATGCCCCTGAGGTGTGGCCACTGGGGGACCATTAAGATTTGGGGTGCATGTAAGCCTCTCTCTTTGCAACTTTGTGGTTTTGGACACTGGAATGAACCAGAGTAGAGATCACCAGAGAACAGCATTGGACTGTGCCTCACCCTTCCAAGATACTTCGACAAATTCCTTTATCCTGCCTTGGGAGTTAACCCACAAATTAGTTCCTTTGCTCATTAAATAGACTCCGTGGATTGCTAGCAATATAATCCCAATAACATCCCATGACCTGGAGTCCTCAAGCTGGAGAGACAACAGTGCCAAGTAAGTATGATTGACAGGCAAGAGAAGACCAATATTGTAACAGAAAGGCTCTGCCTTCCATGCTCTTGAGGCTTTGACTGACTAGATGAAGCCCACTCACACTGGCTGGCGAGGGCACTCTGCTTTATTTAGTCTGTCAACTGCATTGTTAATTCATCCTTCAAAATGCTCCAAAACATACCCCAAAATCATGTTTAATCAAATATCTGGGTTCCCCATAACTCAGTCAAGGCCACACATTAAAATTAACCCTTGAATCAGTATACTCTTTCCTGGACCTCGCAAATATTTACACAACCTCCTTAAGACACAAAGAGAATGCTAGTGACAGCCAGACTGAGCTCAGGACAGTCTGCTTCCCAACCTGGAAAAAACAATCTCTATTAACATAACCTGCCACCAAAGTGTGAAGAGGTACAAACATGGAGTGAAAACAGCTTTTGTTCTTGTCTTTGTTTATGGTAGAAGTTGTCTACTGTCTTCATTCAAACTTGCATATTTCCCTCTTTAACTCCAGATAAATCTCAAGAGACCTAAATGTTTCTGGTAGAGACCTACAATCTGATTTAGGTGCTACTGATAACAACAATGACCACATTGCAGTTATTCTTTTATTGAATAGCTACTTGGTGCCAGGCATCCTACATGTCTATTTCAGTGTCCCTGAAATCCCTATCCTAGATTTCATGGACCATGGTGATAAGTTATATTAGATCCTGAAGAGTGCTCTGAACCTGACTTCACAATTGGAGATCTTTAAGAATGGATCTTGGTATCTTTTGCACTCGACCAACTAGTTTACACATAGCAGGCAGCCAAAGGCTATGACTTGAGTTATTGGTTGATTGACTGAGGACAATTGCAGGCTTCCTGTGATAATTTTAACTCTTCTGATTCTGTTAGCAGGTCAAATTAAACAAGGTTGACCTACATTACATCCTTTCTGGAAATTCAGGGTCCTTACATTCTAGTCCAGACATGGCTTTGGTCAGTGCTTGAATTCTCTCCAACTTGGTTTTCTCCTTTTAAAAAGAAAAGATTGAACTAGATGTGCCTCATTTTCCATAAACACTGTCTAGTTAAATGATGTGACGAGACTCTGCTGATCAATACAAGAGTTTCCTCAGGTACATACTAATTGTAAGGAAGAAGACAGAGTTGGTGTCTTACAGCTTCACTCCAGAAAGGAGCTTATGTCATTAGTACAAATGGAACTAGACTGGCATGCTAGCAGTAGGAAACTATTTTATTATTTTATTTTGAGGTGGAGTCTCATGTATTTCTGGCTGATCTTACACTCCCTGAGGATGGTCCTGAACTTTGTATCCTCCTGTTTCTACCACACCTATGATTTATGTGGTCCTGGAGATTGAACTCAGGTCTTTGTGCATAGTAGGCAAGCATTCTCCCAACTGAGCTACATATCCCATCCATAGCTGAAGACTTTTAAAAGAGGAAGTTGTTAGAGCTGAGCCAGAAGCAGAGATGACAGCAGAGAAGCTCAAATGAGTGCTCATTAGGTTAGGCAAGATGGGCCCTATTTCCACTTTAAAGAATAAAGTTATAGGTTCCTGCTTTGGCCATCCCACAAGGTCTCAATCACCAGCTACCTCTTTGAGCCCTGGTTGTGGGATAATCTTTTTGTACATTGTGAAGATGTGTCTTTGCCAAGGCGCCTTCTGACTGGTTTAATAAAAAGCTGAATGGTCAAATAGCTGGGCATGAGGGAAGAAGTGGGCCTTCCAGTCAGAGATAGGAACTCTGGGATGAAGAGAGGCAGATTCACCAGTGAGACACTTAGGAAGTCAGTTGGGTATACATTATAGAGAAAAGGTAACAAGCCATGTGGCAGAATGTAGATTAATATAAACAGGTTAATTTAAGCCTTAAGAGTTATCTGGGAACAAGCCTAAGCTAAGGCCACGCCGTCATAATTAATGGGAAGTTTCCGTGTCATTATTTGGGAGCTGGTGGTCCTAAAGAAAGTCTGACAAGAAAGACATGATACACCTAAATTAACAGGGCAGTAAGAGGGGTTGGGTGAATGTGCTATATAGCATTCTGAGTGTGCCAAGGCTTCTCCTTACGGAAACAGCAGAAGAGTGTTCCACACGCATCACTGGTGGTTGACTTAGCTGGTTTCCTGATCTGTGAAGTGTGAATAAGGCCCCTTGTTAACATATATATTAATATATATGCAAGGTAGAGTCATGGTTTAGACTAGTGCAGCTGATAAGAACAGGAGACAGAAACTAGCAGGCACTTTAGGGACAAGGACATTAATTCTTGTTCTTGGCCAGAAGCCAGACATGTCCTTGGTCCTATCCTGGCCAGAGGCTAGAAATAACAGAAATATTTCAGACCTCTGGTTCTTGGTCTGGTTTCTTATTGCCTGTCTTCCCCTTTTATACAGCTATATGTGGGGCCGTCACCAACACTCTAGTCCCAACACCTGGGGTGGACAGGCACAGGGACACATCATCAGTGGGCCAACTGACTGGCCCATGCACAATTCATCAACCCGGAGAGGCCTTATCTAACCCTCTGTAGAAACCCTTTTCTTGGGACCTGATGTTCTGTGCATGAGCTCTACTCACTCTGTTAAGCTGCCACATTCTGTGGATTCCAGAGTCGCAGAAGGGTTCCAGGATAGTAACCATAAGAGTAAAATTCTGCTAGAAAATTCTATTAGCTGTTACAAACTTTTTTTTCTGCTTCAAATTTTACAACTCTATCATACATCTTTCTTTTACTTAAAAACAAGGAACACGGAATGTAGCTGCTGCCAGTCTAGGAGACTCTGCTTAGGCCTGGGATTAGTAAATATCAAGATGCTTCTTCACACTGACTGGCAAAAGCTGCAAAAGTAAAATATATAAACAAAAGAGAACTCCATGGCTAGGCGGGTGCATACTCCAAAGAGTGTTAATTTGCATAATAAATAGTTCGATATTCAGGAGATTATAAAATAGCAATTACTGCTGAGTTGCTATATTTGGGATTCTAACAAAAAGGACATTCAGAATGCAAGTTTTGCCTTTACAAAGAACTCTTAAATTTTTTATTTTGAAACAAAATTTTGTTTATTTTTCAAAAAGCCTTTAAGTACTTGGCACATTTCTTTTGAAGAGAAACAGGAATATCCTTGCCAAAAGAAAAAAAAAAGTGATGGTCTTTGGTTAAAAAAGACAATGAGCCATTAATATCTTTTCATGTTTGTTGTTGTTTAAGCACCTTCTGTGGAGAGTGTTTTCCCCACGTGAGGGAGGAGAGCAAGGGGGGTGCTGGGGACAGGGACAGAAGGACACGGACACACACCAGTGGAGAGGTGGATGTCATACTGTGGCAATAGTAGGCCTGAGTTCAGGCAGGGGTACAAACAGACATCATTACGTTACAGCCGACTTACGCTAATGGAAAGTAGTCTCCCCCTAACATACCATCTGTGGCTCTCAGAATGATGCAAGTCCTCCAGGTATTGTATCTCCATGCAGTTTCTGCTCACAATCCTTTAGCATCAAGAAAGAAACACAGCTTACTAAATTCAGTGTAATTTTGCAGTGCCAGCTTAACTGCCTTTTATGCAGAATTTCTTGGGTTTTCAGTAGCATTTGATTTGTGTGTGTGTGTGTGTGTGTGTGTGTGTGTGTGTGTGTGTGTGTGTAATAATTTGGTGAAAAACCTTGGGGTTTTTGTTTGTTTGCTTCCTGCTTTGGCAACAATGTGGTTACATCACTGAGAACTCCCTGTTTATTTAAAAGATCCCTGTTAAAATGATACTCTTGGACTAAAAGTGGCTTGGTTTATGAGGGAGGTGAAACAAGAAGACCATGGAAGCTAATGCATATTGAGTACATTTGGCATACTGGGAATGATAATGAAGAGTGAGGCTCTCATTATACAGTGTTAGGATCAAATACTTAAAAGATGCAGACATCATGATATCCCAGGCTTTGCAATTGCTAGGGTACCATATAGAAGGGCAATTTATCTATTAGCATGGAAAATAATTCTGGTATAATTAAGACTGTGTAATTACTAATCCATTTCATTAGGGGGTACATTTTATATTTAATAATCTTCATCAAATATTTTTAATTTTGATATGATTTTATTAAATTATGGCCTACTAATACTTTTTAATATATTTTAATTATGTATATGTTTGTGTGTTGGGGGAGTTCCACATGACATGTGTCCCAGGGATCAAACTCAGGTAGTCAGGACTGGAGTGACGGTTCAGCAGTTAAGAGCACTGACTGCTCTTCCAGGGGACATGGGTTCAATTCCCAGCATCCACATGGCAGCTCACAATTGTCTGTAACTCCAAAATCTGACACCCTCACACAGACATATATGCAGGCAAAATATTAATGCACACAAATAAAAATAAATAAATTTAAATAAAGAAAAAACAAACTCAGGTTCTCAGTCTTGGTGGTAGGTATTACATACCTATCCACTTCTGTAAACCCTGCTAACAATTTTAATAAAAAATGTTTGGTACAATGTTTTTGGTACTCAGGGCATTGTGATGACAGGAAGTTTTTTTTAACATTTTTTAATTATGTTCTTTTGCTGTATAACAGTGAAGTATATAATCAATGAAAGAAGCTAAAATATCAACCATTTATACTAGGATTAAAAATGGGATGGGAAAAGAGGTGTGGAAACACCACTTCAACCCAGAGAAAATCTAAGACTTGCAATTTTAATAGATGACTATATATAAAATCCCTGTGGCATTCATTTATGTTCCATTAAGCTCCAGAAAAAAAGGGTGATATAAAGTTGTATTTTGAAATGTCAATATTACATTTTTACAGTTATTTTCACTTATTAATTTATGGTGACATCGTGAAATACATGACATGGTATGTAGTTTTTCAGAGTTATGGGCTTTATGCCCCACTTTCTTTTATGGGTAATTTCAAAGCAAACACTTCTGAGACTTGAAAGTTTGAGTTAGACCCTGGTGTGGTGGTGCACACCTTTAATTGCAGCTCTCTGGAGGCAGAGGCAGGTGGATCTTTGAGTTCAAGGCCAGCCTGATCTACATGTGAGTTCTAGGGCAGCCAGGGCTACACAGAGAAACCCTCTCTTGAAGGGGGTGCAGTTTAGTTTATCATCTATGGGCTGAAAAAAAAACCTGAAAGAAAATAAAATGCAACAATCTTCACATTTTGGTCGAGCACAAGGCAGAATAAAGGTCAACACAGCTTCTTAATTTGCTGGTTTCTGCTTCTGACCTTTGTGGCTTTTCTTTGTTAGCTTATTTCTGTCCTATCAGCACTTAAAGTAATAATGGTGTGTGGCCAAGACAGCACTTTCTGAGTATTTGTTAACTATGTTTGAAAAATGGCCTTAAATATTCATCCCTTCTTAGCCTGAAAAATCTTTTTTTTTTTTTTTTTTTTTTTTTTTTTGTCTATGATAATTTAGCTGCTTGGGAGCTCAGCTCATGGCATAAAGTGTTTTCTCTAGATATTTACAAATGCTATGACAGTTTTGTTTACTGGGCAAACTGGTATGCCTTGTTCTTCTGCAAGCATGCCTCATGGCTTCCTCTTTTCATTAGTTACTGAGCTGTGAGCACTTCCTTCACTGTTACAGGGAAGAAGTTAGAGTTGACACTGGTGTGACTGATGGCTTCTGTGAGCATTTCTTTAACCCCCCAGATGCCTATGAAGAATCAAGAAGGGACCAGAGTTACTCCATAGAGAAGCTAATGAACCCTTGATCTTTGAGTCCTTTCCAAGTCTTGATCATTCTATGCCTTATTCTGTTTCCTGTTTGCAAATTTTCCCATTCTTCCCCCTTAAAATATCACAATTACTGAATTGATGAAAATAAAATAAAAAAATAAAACAAATCCTTTGACAGTGTAAACATTGTTCTGAAGCCCAGCCTAACCTCATTAGAATTATAGTTCTGTTTTATTTCAGGAAAAGAAAGTCTAGGAAGCTATCGCAAGCCTCTTTGAGTTTGAGTCATCAAGATGATCAAGCATTAGGTTATTATCCAGTGAAATAAATTAGCAATGGTAATGAGCTTGGGTTCTCCCTTATTCAGAAGCTCCTGGCTCACAAATATGAGGCTGATATAGCAGCAGAATGTAAAGGGACATGAGTGTTGATGTTCATTTTTGCTCTTTTGGGGTAATTCTTAATTATGAATGCCTGGTCTTAGCTTGGCTTGTTTCTTGCCAGCTTTGACACTGTCAGCAGTCAAAGGCAAGAACAGTTTCTTCATCCAGTGGCTAATCTTGCCATAATGAAAGCAAACTCCATAAGGAGTGTCTTCAATGCCCATCATCTCCTCTGAAGTAAATTGGTGCTGCCAGGAGCAGATGTGTCTTATTGTCATGAAAAACTTTAAATTAACAAAGCATTTTGAATGCCATATTCTATAGATCTTTGACATAATTGAAGACCATCTATCTAAAATATATCTATTTAACCTAGAAAATATACCTAATGCATCTACAAATTTGATTGTTATAAATGACTAACTACTGACCTATGTTTCTTGATTGTCCTATATAGTTTATAATAGCTTTCAAAAAAACTAAAACTACCTTATAATTTTAAATGAACTGCATAGATACAATACCTTAAACAAGAATAGAAACACATATACAATATGTTGTAACAAAAACAACCTTAAATTTATGTCAATATACAAAAACCATTTAAACAAGAGTAGAAACATATATACAGTGTAACAAAAATAACTTTAAATTTGTATCAATAGTCTATATTCCTGTAAATGAAAACAAACATCCATAACCTACCAAATAACCAAAAACCACACACCCCCAACTCTTGAGAATGTGGGCATAGTTTTCTCCATACTTCTTCTTGCTGTTTGTGGATGAAGTATCTTTAGAGTTCCAGAGAGAAAATTTTGAGATAATGACCAAGTACTGGGGAGACCAACAGTAACCTTTGCTGATAGATATCACCTGTCAACTTTCAGGAGGTCTTGCATGATCAAACCTGATCCATATTAACCCTGGCAGAATCCACAGCCTCTCATCTCTTGTGGGAACAAAACTCCAAAGCATTTTTTACTTCCATTTGACAAATATAATTTTTTACTTTCTAAAAGTTAAGGCATTTCTAAAATATCTAGATTGGTTCAATTTAGCAGTCCAGTCCACAATCCCATATGTCCTCTCTCCGGCCTTGCTATTGGCTGTTCAGTTCTTGACTAGACCATCAGGTGTTTTAGACAGGCACAGTAACACAGCTTCACATAAACAAACGCAACATAAACACAAGTAACACACCTTAAAATAATGTTCTACAACACATGAGATAGGAGAAGATGATTAGATATTGAAGGCACATATTCAACCAGCCCAGATAACAAGCTATTTTCCCTGAAAAATGCCATAACGTAAGACTTGAGTCAACGTAGCACCAGACTGAAACAGAGTTGAGAGCAGACCTGGTGTCTGCCTGGGATACATGCAGGTTGATCTTAAAACACTAAAATAGGATTGGAAAATGTCTCTTTCAGTAAATTGCTTGCTAGTGCCAGAATAAAGACCTGCATTTGTTCACCAGTAGCAATATACAAACTAGGTGTGGTGATTGAGCACCTCTAATTCCAGCACTGGGGAGGCAGAGAGAAAGTTTCCTGGAGCTTGCTGGCTGATCAGTCTAGCTGAATAGGTGAGTTCCAGGTTCAGTGAAAGACGCTGTCTCAAAATACTATAGGGTAGAAAATGATAAGAGGAAGATATCTAATGTTCACCTCTGGCCTCCACATGCTCTCTGTCTCTCTTTCTGTGTCTTTCTGTCTCTGTTTCTATCTCTGTCTCTCTCTCCCTCCCTCCCTCCCTCCCTTTCTCTCTGTCACACATACACAATAGAAACAATTGTGTATTGGTTAGTGAAGATCACGCTGATCCTATGCAACAGTTATTACCCCGTCTCTTTGCGTAAGCTACATTCCTGTCTCCTGAAATGCTTGGATGCCCGCAGGACCTGGGAGTTAGCCAGATGACCACTGGCAGGGCAGTGAGCCTCCAGAGTCCTACTCTAGCTGTTTGAGCAATGCCTGTTCTAACTGGTCCATACCTAGCCCGCAATCTCCTAAGCATTTTAAATACTGTCCCTGGATGAGAATATTGTTGGAACTAAATTTGGGCCGTTTGTCTTTTCCATTCTTTGTGGAACTGTGTGGCCCATTTTTTCACAGTTGGAGAAGAGTAATAAAGCCAGGGTTGATAGCGTGCATTTTGTTTATGCACATTTCAGTGCATTTGGTCCTTGGTGCTGGGTTCTGTTCTGTGATGGCGGTGTCACTGCCGTCCTACACCATAATTTCCCGGCGCACTTCACTGCTCCTTCATCGCACAAGAAACTGTAAGGGTCAGCGATCTCCGGCACCACCACTTCCATTTCCTCATTACAAAAATTGACCTTCTTTCTGTTGTTTGAAAGGGCTCAGGCCACTGTCATTCAGATTTCAGGACCGCTGAACAGTAATAACAGTATAGGAGGACCAAGCAAGCACGCCACAGCCTGGCACCGTGCTTCCTCCTGGAATCCATGTTGGATTTCTTAGTCTGGACAGCAGGAGCTGTTATAGCCCGGTCCCGGCCTTGTATTTTACAGTAATTCCCTCCTTGTCATTAAATCATTTAGCTGCATTTAAGCGTTGGGTGCTGCTTTGTGAATGTTTGCCAAGGTTCTTTGCTTTCTAGGCAGCTTCATGTTCATAACTTACACCATTCACCTGGTATGAGCAGCTAACATACAAAAAAACCGACCAGAGAGAGCTGCTGCTAAACCACGGACTCATTGTCTGCGAACGTGGTGAGCAGGGAACACAAGGTCAGTTCACACATGAAGTAAAAGCGATCACAGAATAAAAACCTCAATGCTCCTGCTTTTCTGGGGAGCTTTGTCTGTCTGTCTTCTTACTACACGCTGATGAGGTTCCCACCAGTTACCAGATTCTGTGTGCCTAGCTGCTCCTGGGAAAGGAAATTTATAAGTCGAAAGTAGGACATTTGAATATAAAATATCATTATTACACATTAAAAATAACTTCCACATGAGGCAAAATTTTCTTTCTTTGTACTACTAATAAATTTTACGATAAAATCTAGTTATAACTTAAGATCTATTTGATCAGAAGAAGATAATTCATATCCAGATGATGGGTGCTTTTACTCAATCTGAATATTCCTAATGCTTGGTCCCTCTAAGTCTCCCATCATCACATATTTACACCTAAGAGTATGTAAGTCGTTTGTTTATTTGTTTAATATAAATTGTTCTGCTTTGTCTCCAGAAGCAGTTACCAGGTGAATCAACACAGAACTTTCCAAGTACCAAAGCCAAGGTTGTCTTAAATCCAAGGTTGTCTTAAATCTAGTGTGACTCTTCATTGTGTCCCAAGCAACTTGTAGGGAAAGTAAAATTCCCTGAAAAAGGATGAGGATTTAGTAGTGGCTCAAAAAAAAAAGGAGGGAATAACTCCATTAAACAGAAGGCACTTTATTATGAAAAAGCAGTGCTGGCAGGATGACTTGGTGGGTAAAGGCACTTACAGAGGGCCTGAAGACCTGAGTTCTATCCCCAGGACCCACTTGGTGGAAGGAGGGCATCAACTCACCAAACTGTCCTCTGACCTCCATGCACATGCCCTCCTCCACTCTCCAGTAAATGAACAAGTGAAAGAAAAGTAGACAAGTAGATTGCAGCCTCCCATACTTACTCACAGGTATATCTAGAAACTCGAAGTATAAGCAAAAAAATACCTTGGGTTACATTAACAAATATCTTGCATCACAATGTTGACGTAGAACTAAAAATGCAATAGAAAAACATGCCTCTCCTTTCTGCTTCTAGTGGTTGACAAGAGTGCCCTGCCTCATGGCCACAGAAGAGAGGCCCCATGAGAAGTTAACACTTTCCCTTTGCTTTAGGACTGTTAATACTGTTTGTTGGTGGTTTATTCTCTCACACAAAGTGATTTCTTTATTTTATCAACCATCAGTTAATTATATGCCATTTGCCAATAGGACAATGACCATACAGGACACACAGAATTAAAGCAGATTTAAAATGCCAATGAACCAAAATTGCTTTGTTAGCATTTTGTTATTTTGGTTTTTGTTTCTTGTTTGTTGTTTTTTATTCTTCTCTTGAGACAGGGTCTCATGTAGCTGAGGATGGCCCTGAATTCTTGATCTTCTTGCCTCTACCCCTTAAGTGCCAGGATTACAGGCATGTGTCAGCCATTGTCCACATTCTTGCTTGTTTCTCCCCACCTAAAGGACAGGCTGTGCACCTGGCTGGGAGAACTGAAAAGTTCGGCTATACTCAGGTGGTCTGTACCTGTTTTCCTTTACTGAGCCAGCAGGCTAAATCCATGCCCATGTGGCTTTCAAAGCTCCTAGAGTACTCACCTTTATCTCCAGTCTCACTTCAGTGTTGATAAAGCAGGAATTTTCCACCCTGGCTATTTTACTCGTGGGTCACAATTTGAAGAAACGGAAGCGTTACTGACAGTCACTCCTTCAGGAGCCTCAGCTGCCACTTTCCAGTGGCCCAAGAGCTGCCGGAGACATCAGCGGTGGGAAGATTCCAGCTCACCTCACATCAAATTGTATAACAAGATCAATCAAAAGTAGCATTTCAGCGGAATGACACAAGCCTGTAATCCTAGCTACTCAAGAGGCTGAGGCAGGAGGATCATGAGGTTTAAGACCTGCTGTGGTTATAGAGGGGTTCCAGACCAGCTGGGGCAATGTAATGAGACTGTCTCAAAATAAAAAGGAGCATAGGTCACTGGTAGAGTGCATGCCTAGCATGTGCATGCCTAGGGCCAATCCCAAGTACCTCAATAACCAGAAAAAAAAAAAAAACCCAAAAAACAAAACCCATGAATTTTTGCCCTACCTATTACTTCCTCTTGAAATGCTGCCCCCTCAAATGCCTGGACCACTATAGTGAAACACCAATGCCCAAAGCCAAACAGATCTCTGTAAAAGCCCAAGCTGTAAGTCCTTCACATGATCTACCCCACTATTTCATTCACTTCCATCTGCCTCTTTCCTCACCAGAATTTGCCTGCGTATATCTTGGCCTGGTAACTGTGATGGGCCCTGTAGGTACAGCCTGCAGCACCAGCTTCTCAATTCACTACAAAGAACATACGGACTCTTTGTACCTGACACTTTATACAATATGCTCCCTGGCTTTAAGAAAACATTATTTCGTGTTCTTACTCTAATCAGTCTTGTCTGCCATCCCAGAGAACTGAGAGGTTCATTGTTAGACACTGCTGTCGTTTGTCCCATCTCCACCTGCTCTCTGCCTTCAATATCTTTGTGGTATTTAGTGAAAGTAATTTTCAGTTGGAAATCTTCTGCCCTTTCTGTGAGAGCTGTATAGCACTTCATCAATGGCCAAAGAATTCTGAGCTATCTGGGATGTATCAGGACAGTTGATAAAACCTCACGGAGCAACCTATGATAGTACATCCCATCATAAATTAAAAAAAAAAGAAGAAGAAAGCAGAAAGGGCCTTTGTCAGTGTTTATCTGAAGCGCTTTTATTCTTTGCCCTTGATTTCCTCTTCAGAAAATTGATGCGCCCTTAAATTGAAGCAAGAGACTTGACAGGTGATGGTTAGTGTGATAACTGCTTGGATTTCATCAGCCAGTGTTTTTCTGGTGGTGCAATTGTCGGAACTTTCAGCTAGATTACCTGTCATCCACTACATCAGATAAAAGAGACGGGGTTGAAAGATGCAGTTTTGCCACTGTACCTTAGAGGAAATGAGAGGTGCAGGTGTGGCGAGAGCAGCGAGGAGGAAGCACGATGATTTTCTAATCAGGATATTTCTCTGAGAAACTTGGAGCCCCAGCTGGTTGGCAACCACCGCAAAATCTGCATTGTGGGGTTTCTGAGGACGCCATGGAAAACCAAGACGCACTCTGTGGATGGAGCTGTGTCCCCCTTCCATTCCACTGTGTGGAAAGTGGGGTTTCTGAGGACGCCATGGGAAACCAAGACGCGCTCTGTGGATGGAGCTGTGTGTCCCCCTTCCACTGCAACCACCCCGTGTGCTGGAACATGGCAGATGAGTTTGGGGTACAGGGGAAAGTGTGCTGATTTGCTGTTCATCTCAGTGTGCTGATACTCTGACCTGCTCTTAGCTGCTCCAAATCATAGAGGGAAATTTTATTCTTTGGGAAGTTTCACAGAAAAACTTTTCAGCACTTGGGAGACAGAGGCAGACAGATTTCTGTGAGTTCAAGGCCAGTCTGTCTCCAGAGTGAGTTCCAGGATAGTCAGGGCTGCTACACAAAGAAACCCTGTCTTAAACAAACAAACAAACAAAACCCAAAAAGTAACATCAAGTGATAAATCAAGGCAAGAAAGGCCCTGAGTAAATAAATGCATGACTTTGTGAGGTTATATTATTAAAAGCAATGAACTGAACAAATCATCTCTTTCAATGTGTCACAGCCTCATAACAGAAACAAGTATTTTAATACAGCTATGGCATAGTAAATGCTAATTGGTTTCCTTGTGGAAGGAAAAGGAACACCTTACTTTTTCTCAGGTGAAAAGCAACACGATTGAGCCCTAAAAAAGACTTGCTTTCAGAGCTTCCTATAGCTACTCATGGTCATTTTTTTCTCCAGAGAGAAACTGCATACAAGGAACAATTCTTCACCATTGGGACAAAATAATAATTTTTCCATTTAGATGTTTTCATGTCTGCTTGTGTATATTCATCAAATTAACTATTTTTAAAATTTAAAAACTATTTATTTATTATTTGAGATACGGTCTCACTATGTGTTCCAGCTGCCCTTAAAGTCAGGATCAGCTCTGGAGAGATGGAGTTATAGGCCTGTGCCATCATACCTATCTTTTGTTATATTATTACTTTACATTTTAGTGTGTGTGTGTGTGTGTGTGTGTGTGTGTGTGTGTGTGTGTGTCTGCTCAAGCATGCTCATACATGCCACTGAATGTATGTAAAGGTCAGGGAACCGCTTGGAACAATTTAACTGGAGAGTTGGCTTACGAGGTATCACCACCAGTTTTGCAGACTTCCTGTCTTGGTTTGCTCTTCTGTTGCTGTGGTAGAACATTCTGACCAAAAGCAACTTAGGGAAGAAAGTGTTTATTTGGCTTCCCTTCCTCGTTACATCAAGAAAAGCCAGGGCAAGAACCTGAAGTCAGGAACCTGGAGACAGGAACCTAGAGGCAGGAACTGACTCAGACTCCTTGGAGGAACTTTGCTTCCTGGGTTTGCTTTCCATGGTTAGCTCCATTTGCTTTCTTATACAACCCAGGCCCACCTGTACCCCCCAAGTAGCACCACCCACAGTAGGCTAGGGCCTTCCATGGCAATCATCAATCAAGAAAATGTCCCACAAATTTGCCCACAGGCCAAGCATCAATTGAGTCCCTCTTCCCCGTTGACTCTAGTGTCAAGTTGATGAAGAACATCCAGCATACTTCTTAACAAGATGATTGAACTTCCACATCCCTCCTCCTATCTTCAAAGGTCAACAATACCAACTGTTGAAGTCAAACGTGTATGTTCCATGCTAGGAAACCCTATCTGACCTCTTGTGGAAATAAGAAAACCCTTCTCCAGCAAATCTCAGCTCCTTTAATCCTGTCCACAGACCTTTGAGGTCATTGTAGCCAGTACTCATTAAAGATCATACCATTGTATTAATGAAAAGTTGACTTTGTTTTGAGCAACATCACCCCATGATCTATTAGCACAATGTTTTAGAAAGGTCTTTTCTATATAGGGCTGAAATCAAGCTTCCAGTCATTGTCTGAGCTTGGAGGCCCTTAAATCTGTCTAGAATCTACCTTCCATTTCTATATAATGGTTTGCTGAACATTTTAAATTCATCTCCTAATCTTTTTACACTGAGTGTTTTCCAGGCTACTTTATATTTTGGTGTGTGTGTGTGTGTGTGTGTGTGTGTGTGTGTGTGTGTGTGTTATTTATTTATTCATTCGTTTGCTTTTTATATGGTTTCCTGACTAGTTTCGCTATCCTGTCACTTTTCATTGATACTGAAACAAGTAATGTTGCCCTTTCAGCATTTCTCAAAAGGTATGATGGCAGGCATTTGGCCTTCCTTCTTCACACCTACTTTGAAATGTTCTTAAAATGTACCATTCTACAAATCTCCACCCCATAAATCCTGCAAGTATCAAATATTATGGGACTACCTCTTGGTACCAGGTATTATTTCAGGAGTAGGTATGTTAGTATATGTGATTTGTCAACATTCCAGTATTTCCCAGTATCAACAACAACAACAACAAACTTATTTTAGAAAACAAAAGGTAAAGAATGAACCTCGGTGGTAGAACACTTACCCAGCATGCAAGAGGCCCTAGGCTTAGTTCCTAACACAAAAAGGAAGTGGAGGGAAGGAAAAGGGAGAGAAAAGGAAAAAGGAAGGAAGGGAGGGACAAAGGGAAGGAACAAGGGAGAAAGGAATGGAGAGGGAGAGAGGGGAGGAAGGAAAGTAGCTTGGCCTGGATTGATTTTAGTGAGCCCTTCTGGCTTTTATTAGCCATTGTCTCCTGTGTGTGTGGACAACTATTGTTTAATGACTGCTTTAAAAATATGTTGTGGTGGTATTGTGTTCCCCAAAATATTGTGTACCCTAATAAACTCATCTGGGGCCAGAGAGCAGAACAGCCACTATATAGAGAGGCCAGAAAATGGTGGCACACATGCCTTTAATCTATCACTTGGGAGGCAGAGATCTGTGAGTTTAAAGCCACACTGGAAGCAGCCAGGCATGGTGACTCATGCCTTTAATCCCAAAAAGTGAGCCTTAATCCCAGGAAGTGATGGCAAAAAGCAGAAAGGTATATAAGGCGTGAGGACCAGGAACTAGAGCTGGTTAAGCTTTCAGGCTTTTGAGTAACAGTTCAGCTGAGATCCATTTGAATGAGGACAAAGAGGCTTCCAGTCTGAGGAAATAGGATCACCTGAGGAATTGGTTAGGTGAGGAAGCTGTGGCTTGTTTTGCTTCACTGATCTTCCAGCACTGACCCCAGTACCTGGCTTCAGGTTTGATTTTATTAATAAGAACTTTTAAGATTCATGTAACAATATGTCCTATATTTGTATCTTTATATGCAAAAATAACCTCAATTTAATTCTAATAACTTAAAAGCCAAGTCAGATCAGATCACGAAATTATACAAAAAAAAATGCAAAATTAAGTACTTAGAAAAACATATGGAACAAGGACAAAGTGAAGGTCAGTGGAAGAGCTTTTGTTTCATGTATTCAAGGCCCTAATTTTGACACCTGGCACCACAAAAGAAAAGTGGGAGCTAGGGAGATGGTACAGTGAGTAAAATGCCTTCCGTGTGAATACGAGAGCCTGAGTGTGGATTCTCAGCACACTGGATGTGTTAACTTAAGCCTATAGTACCAGTGCTGGGAGACTGACAAACCATCCTGGGGATCCTAGGCAATGAGTGAACTCTAAGCTCAGTGAAAATAGGGCGAGAGTAATATAGATGCCAGTGTCAACCTCTGGCACACACACACACACACACACACACACAGGTGCATATACCAAGACACTCACATGTTCAGATACATGCATAAAACACACACACACCACACATATACACGCATACAACCATTGGGACCCAGAGTTAGGGCAAGAGTGTTCAGACTTGATATCAAAAGCCCAACCATAACAGGAACAAATATTAATTGGACTAAACCCCCTTAAAACAAGTAAAAAGCTGCAGACTGAGCAAAATACATTTGACAATAGGCACATATCTAAAAACCTCAAAAATGCTTAAAACAACAGGAAGGAGAGGAGGGGAAGGGGGAGGAGGAGGAGGAGGAGGAGAAGGAGGAGGACTAGAAAATAGACCAGAGACAAAAAGTGGCATTTCACAGAAACAGAAACAGGCAGAGATGACACTAAACAGTAGGTGCTTGGTGCTATTAGGTGGGAAAGAGAGGCAAGTTAAAACCACAAGGAAACATCACTGTGCATATGTGAGAAGACCTCAGATTTAAAAAAAAAAAACCAAGGGTTACTGAGAAGACCTGAGGAACTCCATCACCTAAAGTCCCTGGTATTTGTAAAACAATAGATCATGACAGCTTCTTACAATATTAACAAACATTTATTATATCTGGCAATGGTCTTGCTGTGCATTTCCCCTAGAGAATTGAAAATGTTACCTTAATGCTAAACTCATACCAGAATGTGCAATGCTTTTATTTGTAATAACTAATTAGAAACACGGCAAACACCCTCAGTGGATGGTTAAATAGTCTGTGTGATATGCCTATACATAAAGTATTATTCAATAGTAAAAAGAAACCATTAGACAGCTTATGCGAGTGATGTGGTTGTGTTGATGGGATTGACCAATAGAATAAAACATGCTTAACCTCAAAGGGTAGAAGAATGCCTTGTGACCTCCTCTCTGTCTGGAATGTGACTGTAATGGCTGGAGATCCAGTTGACATCATGGATTACATGATACAAGCCATGTCTCAATGATACCAGATTATTTAGTCTTTGATTTGTTTTATATGAGAGTAAAAGAAGCAACAGATGCATCTTCACTTGGGGTTTTCCGTTACACACAGGTGAAGCCAGTCCTAGATGGCACGGGATGCATGTACAGTCAATAGGAGTGGAGTAAGATCAGTGAAGTGTGGAGGCATTGAGAGAGCAGAAATATTCTGAGTTTGAGAAAGCACTGTATGGCTCAGATTTTAAATATTTTCACTGCTTGCTGCATGTGGCAAGAATGGAAATGTGGACTCTAATTACAAGACTGACATATTGGTGGGTATGGAATATTTCAGAGACAATGGAACTAAGACCTGCAGCAGGGTTATTTATGAATTTGGGACTTGGGCAAGTCATGGGCTAATGATGGTTCCCATGCAGAGATAGCAGTGATTAGATCCACAGAGCTGAATTTCAAGAAGAGCTCAGAGAGGAGATTAGGAGCCATTGGCACAGGACTGGACACACTTACCCTGGGACCTCACAGCCTTGAGGGATAGAAGCACAGTGGATCATGCCCTGAGCTCACCAGGCAGCCTTTCACAGTGAGACCTCAAAGAGGAAATAGGACAAGTTAGGTAAATAGAGATGGGTATTAGTGACAGTGTTAAGGTTAGCATGGGTTTGAGTCAGCACATTCAAAGACCTGGAAGCTTGGTGGTGGAGCAATGGATCAGGGCAAGGGGTTTGGAGCTTAAGTCAGTTACCTGGCAAGAAAAGCAAAGAATCTGAGCATTATTTTGGGAGGGATGAGAAGCCACTTAGCTTTTAAGCAGTGATGTGACAAATCCTTAGAAGCCAGATGAAGTAATGACAAAGAACAAGAAGTCTGACTCTGGAACCCACAGAAGGAAATAGGTCATGTACTTTTTACTGGGCCTAACAAGTTACAGAGAGAACTGATGCCTCCATTTCCTTGTGTATGAAATTAGAATTGGGCCAGTGCCTGTTTGTGAGGTTGTTGTGAAGATGCAAACACTTGAAATAGGCCTGGGAAGCAGAACTTCTATGATTAGGTTAAGTAGCTGGAGAGAAGAGTGAGGCAGGGGTCACAGGAAGATACAAAGATCTCAGCAACAGTAAACGGTTGGGCAATGACAAGAGGCAATGGTGTTGTCATAGCAGTTTGCAACTCCAACTTTTGTTTTCTTCATCATTAAATGTATTTTTAAATGTATTAATTTAAAATCTATTTTTATTAGTATAGCTCCATGTTTAGTTTTGTTTTGTTTTACATAATTTAAGAGACTAATGCATTTAAAAGATTTGTTAGCTTATGCTTTAGGACCCAAAATGTTTAAACATGTAATTTATGACAACTTCTCAAGGAGGAGGAGACAGAACTATAAGCAAAGCTTTTACATGATATTGAAGTTAAATTGATACCAAGTCAAATTAGACACTATAGCTTTGGAACTGACACATTATTCCATGGTAGCCAAAAAGCAAGTAGCTGTGGGGTAACTGAGTAAATGAGATGAAGAAGGCACATCTCCACAAACACAATAATAAGACCGAAGCAGAAGAAACAAATCCTGAATGTAAGTGGCTACATAACTATAAAGAGATTAAGATTGTAATTAAAAAAAGAAGTTTGGACATAAAAAAGCCTTAGACCTGATAGCTTTGTGGAGGATTTCTACCCAAAATTTGAAGAACTATTACCAATCCATCTCAAACTTATTTTAAAAAAAAATTAAAGAGATCAGGAAAGTTGGTAGCTCATTCTGCAAGGTCAGCATTACTTTAATACCAAGCACAGATAAGGCTAGTCCAAGGGGAAAGCACTACAGATCAGCCTCCTTTCTGATCATTGGTGTAGAAATCCTTAACCAAATGCTAGCAAACCAAATTCAATGGCATGTTAGAAAGATTATATACCATTACCAAGTAAGATTTACTCCTGAGATATAAGGCTAGCTCAACATTTAAAACAATAATAAACTACATTAACAGATGAGGAACAAAACCACACTATCATCTCAACTGATGCAGATAAAGTATTTGATAATCCTTTAATGATAAGAATACTTAATTAGTAGTAAAAAAATAAATGTCTTCAATATAGTGATAGCTACAAATGAAAAAAAGGCCCACAGTAGACATCTATTTCATGACCATATCTTTATTTTATCACTTAGTAACTATTCACTAGACAATTAATTTATATTAGACATCCCTTCCTTCATGAGTTCATATTCTAATAGGGTAAACAAAATATTTTCTTATATTAAATTTTATAGTAAAAGGACACATGTGCTTTGAAAACAAAAAAAATGAAGCAAGGAAAGTAGATGGGGAATGGCAGATTAGCACCTATTTTATATAGGGCACGGGGAAGATATTTTTTATTTACTTGTTACTTGAAAAGTTAAGAGCATCACAGAGCTATCGTCAGAAAAAAAAAGGAATGTTTCCAGTGTGTTGGAGGAGGGTAGCATGGACAGGAGTTGGGGTAGTATTCAGAAGGAATAGTTAAAAGAGTTCATAAAAGTCACAGCTAGCCATACCATGCAAGCCAGAGAAACTGTAAAAATACTAACATGTACTCTGGAATGGGGGAAAGGCTTTGACCAGAGGGGAGGTATGAACTGACATCCTTTTAATAAGATTACTCTGGCTGCCAGATATCCACTAGAAAGATTGGGCCTGGATTATGTGAGACACAGAGGGTCTTGAGCAGTGTGCTTTGGTGGATGGCACACACTCATCTCTGGCCATTTAACAGACAATTCCATTCATATTCACATTCCCCAATTTCCAGCAGACATTTCTTCTGATACCACTGAATACTTATCTCCCCCCCACCCCGCCTTCTTTTCCTGCCTTCCTCTCTTCCACCGACATTTGTTGTTTGCTTACTAAGAGCCAGCAATTCTTATCTATTGTTTGAGCTTCAAAGATGAACAAGGAGCCGATAGCTCAGTGGAGTGACAGGCAAATGACAATGCTGTAATTTAGAACAAAATGCTAAAATGGAAGTTTGTATGAAGTGCTATGAGAAAAGGACAGAAGAAATCTATAATTGCTGCTGAGGATGGAGTAGTGTGAGGGATTTTGCACAGTAGAGATGATATATTATTAATTTGAAAAAATTCCTAATGGTCTTTTATTTATTACATTGTTACATTGTTAACTTCATTGGCCAACAAAGATAATTGTTCTATTGCTGTTCCTTGAGCATGAAATTGTTCTTTAAAAAGTATTATAACTGGGAAGATTTACTCAATAAAAGTGTACAATCTTAAAGAAAAAATACTATGTATCATATTTTTATGTGTTTATTTTTTTTAGGTGTCTGAGTATGTTGCCTACATATATGTCTGTGCACTGTGTGTGTTCCTGGTGCCCACAAACTTAAGAGGGCATCACCTTGAGTTATAGAAGATTGTGATCTGCCAAGTAGATGCTGGAAATTGAACTTGGGTCCTCTGCAAGAGCAACTTTTTTGGTTTGTTAGTTTATTTGTTTGTTTGAGACAGGGTTTCTCTGTGTAGCTTTGGAGCCTTTCCTGGAACTCACTCTGTAGACCAGGCTGGCCTCAAACTCACAGAGATTGGCCTGCCTCTACCTCCCAAGTGCTGGGATCAAAAGTGTGTGCCACCACTGCCGGGTTTGCAACACATACTCTTAACCACAGAGCCATCTCTCCAAGCCCTTACATATATCTTTAAAATTAATACATAATAAACATTTTCTATATCTTAAAAGTCATTCTCATCACTGTCTTCACATATGTGATAATAGCATTTCCCTTATGTGTTGTATTGTCCCCTACACATGTATCCTCTCCCTACACATGTATCCTCTCTCCATATGTGTAGCACTATCTCTCCACATGTACATAGCTTTCTCATAGATGTATCATCTCCCCACACATCATATCATCTTCTACACATGTACCATCTCCCCCCCCACAGCATCATTCTTCTAGACATGTACCATCTTCCCACACATAGTATCCTTCCCCCACACATGTACCATCTCCCTATACATGTATCTCTGTCCCACACCACTTTCGGTTAGACAGTGCTGTCCTCTGCTCTTTCTTTGAAAGTGTTGTGGCTTCTGTGGGTCTTGCAGACAAATCAAGTTTTGCAAATTAGGCCAAGGCAAGGCAGAATAAGGTACTTACATCAGTTTCAAGGTGACTGGAATGTTCTGCAATTTGGAAAACTTGATGTGGAAGGAAGAGTAGTGCACAGATAGTTAGAGAAAGGGCAAAAGGTTCTGACTGGCTAAATTTCAAATGTTTACACCAACTGATGAAAGTGAAAGTCTTTCTAGATGTTGTAGTCCAAGAGTCAATAAAGTGGGCTCTCAAGTCAGTGTGCACGTGGAAGGGCTAGAGGGCTGGAGAGATGGCTCAGTGGTTAAGAGCATGTACTGCTCTTCCAGAGGACCTGAGTTCAATTCCCAGCACCCATATCAGGCAGCTTGCAACTGCTTGTAACTCAGCTCCATGGGGATCTGGCAATGTTGACCTACACGAGCACCTGTACACACTTACACACATAGACATAAATTAAAAAGTAATAAAATACATTTAAAAATAAAATTCAAAGACCATAATATAAAATTTAAGTAAATTTATAGGGAAAAAAAACCCTAGGAATAGAAACAAAATCAGTAAGCAAGTCTAGAGAAAAGTAATAAGCTAGAAAATGATTGCATGTCAATCAAATGGCTAATTGTCCTAACAAGTCAAAACATCCTAAAAAATAACTAAAACTGGAAGTAATAATGATAATTTGAAAAGAGTAAATAGAAAATGAGTATATCCTAGATTTAAAACAGAACCTCACTTAATGTAAGTGAAATGTAAAATTCTAACAATATATCTCAGTTCAAAAGTATACCACCAAAATCTCAGATTTTCCCAAAATATAGAAATGCAAGAACATTTACTTCATAAGCCTGTGGGAAACAGATAATTTGCTGTATTGTTGATGGTGTAAATGGATGCACATCTGAAAGTCTAGGAGACTGTTATCATTGAAAGGAATAAATGCCTACCTCCTTTGACCTAGCAACACTACTTCTGAGGATTTTTCTTACAGATAAACTTACAGATAAACACACCTGCAAAAGCACATTCCTTTGAGGGACATGCAAGTGACAAAAGCTGTTCCACATGATTTAACCAAGGGTCTCGACCCAGCAGCATCCCAAAGACCCCCCACAGAAGCAGAACTGAAGCCCCAGAGTTGTAACCACAGAAGCTGAGATGTGGAGCTTTGGAGAGAATCAGCGAGAGTCACAGAAACCTAGCCTTTCATTTTGTTTACTGACTGGTTTAGTTTTATTCAGTGTTCTGGCCAATGCTCTGAGCTAGTGGAGAAGAGAGAGAAATGGCAATAAAGTGGTAACTCTAAGTTGCAGACACACATGTGAAACAAATGAGAAATGTCATTTGAGTGGAAAGCTAGTTTGCAAAGCTTATTCTGAGAAGTGCGGGTCAGAAGTGGCCAGCCTGAGGCTCTGAAGGTCTTTCTTCCCAAGGCTTTTTTTTTTTTTTTTAAATGATGTCAAAGCATTAAAAAAAAAAATGTATCATCCTATCGTACCATCCATAAAGTGTCACAGAAGTTAAGCTTTTCTCTTCAGGACCTTTGCCTATTATATATTCTTGTGCAGGTGTCTCACAGAAAACTCTTCAATCATGTCCCTTGTAGTACAGTCTGTCCTCCATGGCTCTGCACCCATAAGCTAAATCAAATGAAGAGGAAAAGAAGGGTTTGGGGATTTAGCTCAGTGGTAGAGCACTTGCCTAGCAAGCACAAGGCCCTAGGTTTGGTCCTCAGCTCTGGGGGAGGGGGGGGGATGGAAAAGTACTTGAAAAAGCGAAGTCAGTACTGAACAGCAGAGACTTTTCCCATGTCATTATTTCCTCCTAAACACACAGCATAGCATTTATTTGCACAGCATTTGTAGTGTGGTAGGTGTGATAAGTAGGCCTGAGGTGATTTACAGTATTCAGAAAGACATGGATAGATTATATGTAAAAACACCTGCACGTGGTGTCCTGGGATCTCATGTCCATGGTGTGATCACACCCTTAACTTACCAGGAGTGAGAATGAGAGCTATCATGGAGTGCAGGCCTACGACAAGCCAATGACATCTGATCCGGAGAACAATTCTGTGATGTCTGTTCTCTTCTTCCAACTTGCATGTGGGAAAAATGAGAGTTTTGGAGGCTAAGATAAAAAAACAAGCAGAGAGTGGGGGATCAGTATGGATTTGAACTTGAATTTTTGAATCTCAGTGCCTGTTTTTTTTGATTTCACTAATTCTTTGATCTATAGCCTATATTTTCTTTGATTCTGGAGAGATCCTGATACTTTTGTGGTTCTATTACAAGTTAATATGAAAATGAGTCTCTAAAAAAATGAAATTATATTAGCTATATTATAGTGATATACAGTTTAGGTCTTATCCTACTGAAATTATTCAGTGTATTGAGTAAGGTTAAGTAGAAACTATAATATTATATTAGCTGGACTATCATGATTTTTAGTAATTACTTATAAATAGTAGTCTGTCTACCAATCCATCCATCCACTGAACAAACAGAGCTGTAATAGGCAACTTGCTAGTCTAGACCCTAGAAGTACAGAAGATGTCAAGATTTTCTTTTGGTGTCTGTTAGATCATAACATTATAAAAAATGTTCCATATCTGAGCTAATGAAAAAAACTTAGCAATGATATTTCTAGTTATATCTCATTTAAATTTTACCCAATATAGATCTAAATAGCCACATGTGGTTAGTGGCTACTATATCCAGCTTCTTGGGTATAGAGGGTTTGGAGTGGTTATCCAGAAATGGAGACCAAAATGTGAGCAAATATGCAAATGAACTTCTTTATTTGGATGAGTTCCATGAAGACAACAAGAAAATGAGAATGCAATATGATGGGGGCGGGGAAAGTGGAAGCACAGGTCAGGGGTTCCAGGGAGACTTCAGTGAGTAAGCTCCAGTTAAGACGACTCGAGTGAGGAGAAGTCAGACAGATCGAGAAGGGAGGAGTACATGCTAGGTCTAAAAAAGTGAATAAAAAATACTGAGGGTAAAGATGCCACACTCCTGCTTCAGGGAGCAGGGTGCAGTGGGCAAGAGCACAGGAGCCAGGGAGGCCAATGGAAGCCCTTGGGGAGATGGAAGAACCAGGTGAGAAGCGTTTGCTAGATAATAGGAAGTGATACTGATTTTACCCTGAGTGAAATCTAAATCTATAGAAGATCTTTAAATTTTTCAAATTATCCTATGAAGTATGTACATTTCAAGCTGAATCATCAAAGAGGAAACAGGTAGCCCTATGATACATGTGAATTTTTTAAAGCTTTACCTACAGGTTAGCTCACGTGCTGACTAGTTCTATGTCAACTTGACACAAGTTGGAGTCATCAGAAAGGAAGAAACCTCAAATGAGAAAATGCCTCCATAAGATTGGGCTGTAGGCAGGCCTGTGTGGCATTTTTCTTAATTAGTGATTGATGGGGGAGTCCAGCCCATTGTGGGTGACATTACTGCTGGGTCGTTGGTCCTGGGGTCTATAGCAAAGCAGACTGAGCAAGCCATGGAGAGCAAGCGAGTAAGCAGCACTCTTCCATGGCCTCTTCATCCGCTCCTGCCTCCAGGTTCCTGCCCTGCTTGAGTTCCTGCCCTCACTGCTGTTGATGATGAGCTGTCATACAGAACTGTGAGTGAAATAAACCCTCTCCTCTCCAAGTTGCTTTTGTTCATGGTGTTTCATCACAGCAATAGTAACCGTAACTAAGACAGCTGACAACATGCCCCATATAAAAGAAAAACTACTGGTGACTAAGAAATTGTCTTGAATACTCAGATATGTATCTTTAAGATATTCATAAGGATGACAGTAAGAAATGTGTTTACAGAGAACATCTCCAGGGAGGGTGGTACATCAGCACATTCTATCTCCAGTCTTTCATAGTTTGTTTTGAACAACTCTCAGGGCTGATCTGTTTTGGGACACAGATAGGAAACTCTCTTTCTGGGTGTGGCATGGGCATCATCTTCTAGAAATGTGACACTGTGCACGGTTGATGGGCAGATAGTTTTTAGTTACAAGCTCATCCTACCAAAAAAATGTAACAGAATGCTCTTCAGTCATAGCAGAAAATCCTGGCCTCCTTCATCAGCCCTGAGGAGAGTTCTTTAATTGAGACTGGAATTTGAAGACCTCATTTTTGAATTTATCAGAGCTGAGCTACTGATCCAATCAGTTCAGCATAGCTGCCCTCAGAAGTCACAAGTGCAAGTGGGCCTGTGCATGAAAAAGAGGGTCATAGTAACCCAGTCTCCATAGAAACTACATAAACCATCGATTGTGGCTCTCTTGTCAAATAAAGCATAATTCATGACACTTTTAACATCATTGGTTGAAAATAAAGTGCACAATTATGCCTCATAGGATGGTGAAAAAAAAACTGATAAAGTACATTACTAAAATAAGCAAATTACTAAATTATACAAGCAGTAGAGCTCACTACAGCCCTGCAACCTGTTTTCGTTGTACAACCTGAAGTCACTGGCACACAGTATATGTTTCCTTCAAACACTACTTGAAGACTTCCACACCCGTACTTCAAAAACATGTGAACTTTTGTTGATAAGTGCTAGTGACAAAAAACAAGACTAAACTGCCTGGGAAAAGATAATACAAAGATTTCCAAGTTTATATTTATCAGTCATTTGTAATAATAGAGGGTCAATTAGTAAATGAATTACAAGGGAGAGTGGAAGAAGACAGAGAGAGGAGAGAGAGAAGCATTTTCATTACATGACTACATTAGTGTGTGCTTGTGAGGAGCAAACCTCATTTCCCTCAATAAAACATTTTTGATGTGGAAATGCTGTCCCTCCAGTGGGTTTCCACAAAAATAGAATGATTTTTTAAAAATTCCACCTTTACAACCAAATGTGGAATTATGATTATTTTAAGCCATTAAGCCAAAAGCCAGGCATGAGCGTGGGTTTTGTCTTAATTTTAGAACACGCTGAAAGCATACATTGGTGTCCTTTGTTTCAAATACACCCTGGAACCCAGCAGACCACATTCAACCTAGTTAAATTATCTGAATGGATTTTGGGGGAAGAGAAAGGAGCCTGTTCATTTTAATATACCTTCAGAAATATTTTACTCCTTGATGATGACAGCAGCTCTCGCTGACAACTATTAATACATTATAAACACCCCATCAGAGTTATATAAAAACATGTCAGTTTTAAAGAGAACATCTTTGACAGCAAATTTTCTGATTGTGAAACAGCTGTGCCTTCAGCACAATGCATTAAGTAGTTTATTCCTTTTAGATAGTTAAATTGTGCATGAAATGTTGCTGGCGCAAGGGCTCCAAATCTGGCCTGATTAGCGAACATCTGTTACATTGGAAAAATTCATGTCTACCCTAATTAGCTGTCAGGCTGATGTACATCAGGCCTGATGGTGAGGGATCCTGTGCTGTTTAAGTCAAACAGGTTCTTCTCCTCTCCCGTCACCTGCCCTTTCAAATCTCTTCCTTTCATGTGTTGCTGTAATTAGAGATGGTTGGACATACAATGGGGCAGGCCACGGTCAGTTATAGGCCCATCTGTGCAATTTTTATTCCCACCAAACTTGGGAGCCAGGAGATAAAGTAGCTCCATGGCAAGGAGGCTGTTAGACAAGTTTGGTCTATGACATTTGATAATCCTGGCCCCAAGGCCTCCCTTGGAAAGACCCTTCAAAACCTGAAGTCACCATTCTGTGGCGACTATAACCAAAGCTGCTGAAGAGTTGGTCTTTGTTGTGCTTGCTTTAAATAGCAGCAGATCCCAGCTGCAACGAGAGCTGCTGCAGAGCACTGTGGACACGATGATGTATGGGTAGGTATTGAAAGGAGCCTGGGACAGGTAGAGAAAGGACTGAGTGTTCTGCAAATGGAACTTCCACAGCAGAAAAAGTGACTGTAGTCAGCCACACAGGACAAGATGTGATGGTATCAGGTTTATTTAGCCTAGTGTATACAGAGATTTCTAATGCAAATACAAACTTTCACGAATGTACAGACTGTAACTTCCTGCTTAAACTGTCTACCCTCCCAGTGAACTGGAAAGCAGAGTTTGAAGCATCCCTAGCAGGAGACATCCTCATTTGATCTTAAGGATGACCAGGGGCTGTGTTCAGGTTCAGCCTGGAAGACTAAGGTCATGAAGATGACATCATTGTTTCTCCTTAGAGTGTGATTGGGCCTCAGAGGGATGAAAAATCAACCGTTCTGACTTCAACTTGTCCTTTCAAGATAGTTAGAGTATAGGATTATTGTGTTGTAAGCATATATGAGGGAGAATTACAATGCATGCTGAGATCCAGGAATAGAGAGTATGTTCTATGAAAAGCTATATGAGGAAACTCCCTTACTCACAGCATCAGGGAGTCTGAAACTAGACAGGGTTGCTTTAAGTTCTGAATAGTCTCCAGTAGCAACTGGACTTGAGATTGCTGGCCTTGGGGGCAGGGGGCTGGGTTTCTCCCTCCCTTCCTCCTTCCATTTCTTCATTTCTTATTTTGTTCTTTCACATTGAAATATTTCCCCCACACATCCAAAGCAGAACTAAGGAAATATTTAAGTATGGTCTCAAGCACCAGCTCTCTGATGTCATTATCAGCCTTGCTTGAAGAAAAGGGCAATGTTTATTGAAACACTATTCTCTGGATTACAGCTTCAGAGGCATTGCCAATATCTACTCACCCATCAACCTTAATGCCTTCATTTTCTTTAAGGAACCATGATTCCCATACTTTTATTTATATATTTGCTTACAATAGGGTGCCATGATCTCTTATGCTAGACTGTAGGGTCACTAGAGGTGGAGACCATGGATTCTGTACATGTCCCATGAGGTATCAGGGACTCGGGATACAGTTTGGTGGTGGATTATGTAGCACAGATCTTGAGGAGTCACAGGTCTGATGGAAATACATCCACTTTGACTAAATTTCAGTGAGTCACAGGGAACTATAGTTATCTCTCATTGCCTAGAGAAGCCATTATAGGTTAGTTGGGGATCACTAGAGGCTGGTTTAGAGAGTTCAGGTACCTTGTGATAAGAAATGTGTATATATATGTTCACCATTCACAGCCGCATATCCTTCCTCCTCTCAATGATGTCTCCCGATCTGTAATCCCTGACATTGTAGTCTCTTGGGCCTCATCTTGTCTGCAACTTGTTCTAGATTTAGAGTTGCACTGCATCCCTGCTTGGAGACTCAGTGATGCTCGGACAGCCTGGACCATGAGCTCTGAGTTGTTGCTCCTTCCCCACATACTTTCCCAGCCTTCTCTCCAGCCTTCTGCATTGATTCCTAGGTTTTCAGAACTGTCAATACAAGAAACACCGCAAGAACACAAATCTGCTTAATTCTACAGATTTGAGAGAAACTCTAAGGTCCATTTGCCAAGCACACACCAAGCCTTTGGAATTCAAATTGTTTCAGTTTCAAAACTATTCTGTAGCATAGCCATGCATTGCTTAACAATAGGACACTTTCTAAGATTACATTGATAGTTGATTTTTGTCATTGTGTGGACACCAGACTCTGCTTACATGAATTAGGATGACCATACATAGCATTTCTAGGCAGAATAGATTTTTGGGAATGCTGTCAATACATGGTAGATGATTGATGGTAAAGTGTCTTATGTGGTGACATAACCACCAAAAAAGAAAGTTACAATGTGAAGAGTACCTTCTAGGAGACTTTCCCCTCTTTCTGATTATGATATTAAACACTTCTTCAATTTTACAGCACATTTCAAATGTCTTAATACAGATTATCTCACTCAAATCTAGTAATTATTTTCCATTTTTTGCTCTGGATACCTATTAGCATTTGAAAACAAACAAACAAACCTGAGTCACAGAGACATTTGGATGTTTACCAGGCTAGACTTCCTAACCATCATCATTCACAGCTAAAACAGCCAGCATGACTACAGGCCCAGGCTCTTTATTTAAGCATCTGATATGTGCCATTTCTAATCCACAGCTCTTACAATTCACACAAATTCCTGTGAGATTTCTGTCCTCATTTTAAAAAAGACGAAATTTAGACATAGAAATGTGATTTCCCTACAAGTACACAGGGATGAAGAGCAGGGTAAAAAAACAACCAACCAAAAATATCTGATTTTATTTAATCCACATGGCTTCACAGCTGGCACTCAAGTTAATTTTATTTTCATATTTTAAATGTTTGTTAAAAAAATAATGCTTTCAGGGCTAAAGAGATGGCTCAGTGGTTAAGAGTATTAGTTGCACTTCAAGAGGAACGTGGTTCAATTATCAGCATCTACATGCCACTCACAACTGTCTGTAACTCCAGATTCAAGAGATCCACCACCTTCTTCTGGCCTCAAAGGGCATAGGCACACATGTAGCCACAAACATACATGCAAGCAAAACACTCATACACAGAAAATAATAAAATAATTTTTTTGAAAGTTTAAAAAATAATGCTTTCATTTCATTGCTTTCTTAAGAGATGATGAAAATGTCTTATGAAAAGTCTAATTAAAATATTTATTCAGATAAATGTTAACCTCCAGAGGAAACTATTTGCGGGGGGGAGCGGTGGAGTGAATCTAGTTGAGCAGCCTTGTAATAATCTATACAATCTTCACTCACATTATTACATTGGATTAGGAAATAACTACAGTGAGTATAGACATCAACCCAAACACTCTAAAATCTCCTCTTTGGTAACTTTTTCATTTAACTCCAAGTCTGAGTTCTGGATTCCACTAAATTCGGATCTTTGGAGTCAACCATATGAGCTATGACTGGCATTGAAATCATTTTGATGATTCAGACACTCTGTGCTTTATAGTCATATAGTAGCTGTGTGTGGTTTTGACAAATTTGATTAATAAAATCAAAAGGGTCTTTTATGCAGTTAATAAAGAGTGATAGAACAAAAATATTTACTGTGTACTATGCCAGCAATGAAATTAACCAGTAATAATTGTTTTCAGTGGTACCAATCAACAGCTGAGAAAAAAAATCCCACAGGTCATTATATTTACCAAAATTAATGAAAGGGTTCTGCCTATCCTCTTGTATACTACTCCCTTACACATCCTGAGTCACACACATACACACACACAGAGAGAGAGGGGGGGAAGAGAGAGAGAGAGAGAGAGAGAGAGAGAGAGAGAGAGAGAGAGAGAGAGAGAGAGAGAGAGAGAGAATGCTAATTCTTCTCGATGTTTGCTTTGCTTCTCTGGAAGCAATTTTATAAACTTTTGAACAATTTATTGGTGATACAGCAAATTCCTTATTGCTACGCCAAGCCTATAATTTACCTTGAGCCTGCTGATGCCAACCTTCCAGAGAATCACTTCTGTCATGCTGTAGACAGCAACTGAAGGTCATACCTTCCCTGTGTTGACTTACTCTCCAAGTCTTCCACAAACAGGTAGCAGATCTATACTTTCCTTCAGAGGTCAGATGCACATAGGCTATCTAAAACCAAGGAGGAACTCATTCCTTCTGGAAGCTTCACACTGCAGAAAATGGGAACATTTTCGAGAAACTGTGTAGTCAGCTCCCATGGAGGCTAAGTCTCTTGTTTTTAGGAAAGCAATGAACTTCTTCCCAAACATCAAACATGGCCCATATTGGGCCCCATTTCTCTGGTCAATATCCTCATTGTCTGGGAATGGCTTTCAGTGGGTAGTGTGGGTGACTACCCCAGAGACTTACATTAATTGGATGTTGCTTGCAGGTGTTCGTTGAACAAATCTGAGAAAGAGGTGCTTGATACAACTTTTCTTTGGAGTTAATATTATTGCATTGTAAGAGTTGCAAGCAAAAAAGTGTTGGGGACTGAAAATCCTGATTGGATGAAACTCACTGTAGTAATGACAGGAGAGGCCGCCTGGGAAAGGAGCCTAGAATCACGTGTCAACACAATCCATTAGATCCCATAGTTAAAGATAACCTGAATTTTCAGGCCAGTTCTGAATTCTCTTCTCAAACACGAGTCTCTGCAGACCTAAAGGAAAAAAGGCAAATCACACTGAGTAGTGAACTTTGGGAAGGGTTCATCTTCCATAGTGGACTTTTCACCAATATCTTGTTTTCATAATTGTTTAATTTTTACTGTGAACATGCTATCTCCCACTACCCCAAGCCTGAGTCTCTCATTTCTTTACTGGTGTGTGAATCACATGATCTGAACTCAAGAAAAGCAGAACTGTTGGTGAGAGTCAAAAATGTTACCCTGTCTTTACGCTCAAAGATGAAACAATCCACTAAGAACAGGAAGATAACTCTTTGTAGACACAACCGAGAAATACCTTTCTGTCAGCCAACATTGAGATGAAAATTAAACTTAGACTTTGTGACATTCTCCTCTTGTTCTCTCACAAGACCCTCCCAGCTCACTGAGAAATCACCGGGTTTACACTATGAGCCAATTCTCCCGAAGCCTAACAAATTTATAGCTTCACATGAGTGCCAAAGCAGAAGTTATCAATTATTTTCAAGGTGTCTAACTTTTAGCTGGGAATACATTGCTGTAGACATGTGATGGCATCTGTAATTCCAGCCAGTCCTCCAGGGAATCTCCAGGGATGCTTTTTGGAGTCCTCTGTAAGATAATAAAGTAGGTTCTGGTCAGACATGCTGTACCTCACCCTCTGTAATGGCTTTCCACATAAATCTGGGCCATGATTTACATTTGAAAGCCTCAGATCAATATTTGAGGAGGGATTATTTTTTATCAACTTGGCTCTAATTCTCTGAAATATAAAGTTATTTTTTAAATGTCAAGACCAACTACACCCACCATGGCATGAAATGGCTTTGTCGAAAAAGTTGGGGAAAAAAATTAAACGTAAATTTTGTGTTGACATAATTCAGGTTAAGTCTAAAAAAGAAAAATACTTACTTTTGTAAAATGAGAGGCTATTTTATCACCCAGAGAATGTCACATCAATTGTAAAGCCATCAGCCCAAGGTTTGCTAGTGATTGCTTCATATTTACTGTTAGTCCAGCGATGGGGATGGTACTTTTACAGTCTTTGGACAGACTAGTGAGTGTGACATTTAAAGTGTTGATTTTTGCAGCACTTATGTTAATTGTTGTAATTTTCCTGATGAACCACCATTCTGGTTTCCTGATGCAGCCAAGATAGTTTTACATTTTCTATGCAGGGCCTCTTTGCCATTTGGTCTGTGTAGTGTCAGCTTCGAGTGCTACTGAAAGCAGACAAAATTGCAAGCAAATTGCATCAGATTGCCAACATTGTGAAAAGGTAAATTGCTTGCAAATCTATTTAAACCACTGCCCTATTTTCATCAGCTTCAGTACTTGGTATTCATGATTGCTTAATTGGCGACCTTTCCTATTGTGTAGTGCTTTATGGTGTAATGGAAAGCGATCTTTACCAAACCAATTACCCTTTTTTTCTCAGCACTACATTATTGCTGTGATTGCAACTGCCAGTCCTTTGTAAATGAACTTTCTGATTTCAATGATGTTTTTAAAATGTAAGATAGAAAAAAGTGGCATTCATATTGTGCAATGTTCTATTTTGAAGCCTCTTTGTAGTCACCATTGTCTGGGAAAATGGACTGAAGGGTTACACAGTACCTACAAATATCCATGTAACTATTATTAATATTATTATAATGTCCTCCTTTGTACTGAAGCTCAATTAGGAAAGGATAGGAGAAATATTTTGTCACCCTGTCAAGAGCACAGGAAGTGCATTTGAGGCTTCTTTTTTGACACATACATTATCTCTAGTAATAAGATTCATTTTAAGGAGTGGTGATGAAGATACAAAATCAATTTAAATAAAATTCACATTGCCAGTTTTATGGTCACTCAACATTTTAAAAGCAGCCTTGAATGTGATAGTCAGACTTGGGATACAAGCTTAATATTATTAGAGACAGTGGTAAGAAATGGTAACTTTTAAGGTCTTATGTTCCAAACACCGATGCCAAAGTTCAACAAAATATGAGTCTCCCATACATTCAGAGCTGAAATCTGTGTCAACAAACAAGTGGACAGAACTCGAATAGAATGAAGACGTTTGAAAAAAAAATCCCTCTAATGTTATTTCATGAAATTCATATCTATGTAATTTCTTAGGAAGCTGGTGCAGAGAGTTGCTTCCTGTTTATGTATTTTTATGTGATTTAGAAAATTATATCATTCCTCATAAGTGTACATGGAGAAAGTAATTTAGTCATTCCCTAATACCGCAAGTGGAGATGGATGCATCCTCCTACCCCCTACAGCCAGGAACTCATTGTATGAAGGACAGTTTGCAAAGGTTTCTTTCACTCTCTTCTCATTTAATGAGGAAAAAAAGTGGAGTTCAGACAAGGCTAGCCAGTGGTGATCAGGTGATTGCTGATTTTAGCACCTTTGGTGTAATGTAATGATTTATTTACAACACAGCAACTTCTGTTGAAAGCAGAGAATGTGTCTATTATCCTCTGCTTATGTAAGTGTTCATAACAACCAATTTCCCTGGGATATTGGGGTCTAATACAGTTATTGCTTTGGATCAGGACCATGGATTCTTCTGGAACAATTAGACAGGATTCAATTTCCTACTGTAAACATAGTTACATATTTACAGGTGGGACATTGTTTATTGTTTGGGTGTTCAATTTGTTAAAATGAGGGAATTTAAAGTATGTTAATTGGGGATTGGAGAAGCGATTCAGTGGTTAAGAGTGCGTCCTGCTCTTGCCGAAGACCTGAGTTTGGTGCCCTCCATCCCTGTTATGCAGCTCGCAGCTGCCTGTCACTTCAGCTCCAGAGAAATTGACATCTTCTTCTCACTTCATCGGGTACCTGCCAATGCACATATACATAAATGATTTAAAATAATTTCAATAGCCGGGGTAGTGGGGGTGGTGGTGGGGGGTGGTGGTACAGGTTTTTAATCCCAGCATTTAGGAGGCAGAGGCAGGTGGATCTCTGTGAGTTTGAGGCCAGCCTGGTCTACAGAGCGAGTTCCAGGACAGCCAAGACTACACAGAGAAACCCTGTTTTGAGAAACCAAGAAATAAAATAATAATAACAATTATTAGTAGTAGTATGAATATTTAAAAATATGAGCAGGGCTCCCAAAGCTTTCTTTATTTGTAGACTTTATTAAATCACTTTTGTGAAATGACTTAGGATTTTTTAAACTTTTTTTCTTTTCTTTCTTTCCTCTTTTTCTGGGACATGGGAAGTAAAGTGATTCATGACAGGAAAAAAGCTCATGAGTTAGCATGGGCAGGGATCACAGAGGGTGTCTTGACTACTCATTCATCTTTCTGAACCAGAACCAAGCCTGTTGATGGTGACCTGAATACTAATGAAGATATAGCTCACAAAGCTAGGGCTTACAAGGTGCCTGGCACTATAAGACCTTTAGCTGGCTCTTGTAATTTAATCTTCCTGAAACTGTTATGTCGAGATAGTAGGGTTCTTCCTAGTTTATAAATGAGCCAATTGAGGCTGAGGCAGTCTGAGGCTGAGAAAGTCCAAGGCTCACGAAGGGTCAGTCATGTAGCTCATAAGGGGTGAACCTGGATATGAGCCCAAGCAGGCTGAAGACGTCACTGCACCATCTGTTTTGAAACAAAATCTTCTCTATCCATAGCTGGCTTCACATTCAAAACTGAGGCTGACCTTGAACTTCTGGCTCTCTTTCCTCCACCTCCCAAGCACTGGAAGCACCATGTGCTGACTAGTTCATGTCAACTTGACATAAACTAGAGTCATCTGAGTGGAGGTAACCTCAACTGAGAAAATGCCTCCCTAAGATTAGGCTATAAGCAAACCTGTAGGGAATTTTCTTAATTAATGATGGATGTGAGAGGATTCAGCTCATTGTGGGTGGTGCCATCCCTGGGCTGGTGGTATTGGTTTCTATAAGAAAACAGCTTGAGCAAGCCATGAGAGCAAGCCAGTAAGCAGCACCTGTCCATGGCCTCTGCATCAGCATCAGCTTCCAGGGTCCTGCCTTGTTTGAGTTCCTGCCCTGACTTCCTTCAATGACAGACTACAATGTCAAAGTATAAGGCAAATAAAACCTTTTCTCTTCAACTTGTTTTTAATCATGGTGTTTTGTCATAGCAATATTAACCCTGACTAGGACAATCATCATTCCCAATTTACACTGTACCAGATATTGTTGTTTTGTTTGTTTGTGATTTTGTTCATGCATTTTAGGGAGAACACAGCTGTTTGACATACTGGTAATAATGAATAATAATGAATTCCACTTACTTAAGTTTTATTACTAGCTGAGTAGCAAGTCTAGGAGGGGAACCCCATACACACACACACACACACACACACACACACACACACACACACTGTACACTCCCACTTCCTGAAGTATCCCCACACACACACACTGTATACACACTTACTTCCTGAAGTACGCCCATCCCCCACACACTGTACACACCCACTTCCTGAAGTACGCCCCCACAGTGTACAGTGTGTGTTAGGTAAGATGTGGCAAATTCTTACCTAACAGGAGCACATACAGTAAAAACAGATGAGAGATTAAGAGTTTCACAGCTATGAAGCCAAATGTCCAAAGTCAGAAGGTTTATAAGTGGTAGATCCGGGATTCCAGTTCACAGAGTCTAGAAGCTGTTGATGACTTCCAACTTTAATAAGGAAGAGGAGAGCTGGAAAGATGGCTCAGCAGGTTAAGGAATGTACTCCCAATCCTAACCACCTGAGTTCAATCCCTGGGATCCACACGGTAGAAGGAGAGAACTGTCCTCTGACCTCCGCACATTCTAGTACTCAAGAGAGGGTGATAGCGTGCACATGTGTGCATACACATGAAAGGAAGTAGAAGGAAAAAGAAAAGAAAGAGAGAAAGGGAGGATGAATTGTATTTTAGAAAAAAAAAAACAATCAGGTGGTTGGTGAGATGATGTAATAGGTGAAGGTACTGGCCACAAACCCCTGATGAACGAGTTCTACCTCCAGAAATCATATAAAAAGATGGATGCAGTGGGACGCATGTGTAATCCCAGCAGTCCCGTGGAAAGGTAGGAGACAGAAACAGGAGAACCTTCTGGAAGCCTGAAGGCCATCCAGCCTGGAGTACATATTGCAGGAGCACATTCAGTAAAAGAGACTGACCCAACAAGGGGGAAGGCCGGAGCTGTGTTCTTTGACCTCCATCCACATGCTGTGGCACACACTCATACTCACATACCTCCACACACTCAATCAATCAATAAAAATTAGAAAGATAAAACCCACAGGGTCCGCACTGACGCTAACACTCCTCCCAATTCCTAATCCGGCGTGACAGAATTCAGATTTCTCCACGGTTTTCTGGAGGTCACTTTTTGTTCTCTTTCTCTGACTTGAGGATCTTCCTCCTCTTCCCAGTGTTTCCACAGTGGGCTCTTCATGGTCAGTGCAGGATTGCACAACCTCCTATAATAGCTTTTTGTGGCAAATATTGCTGCCTATCATTTAACAATATTTGTAGATATTATCCTGGGGAAGGCAAACTTGCCTTTGTCAGTGCCAAAAGAGAGACCAGCCATGGAGACTCCTCTATGGACATGTTTTCTTTCTCTCTCTCAAGCTGAAATTTTCAGGGCTCAAAGCTGGCTAATGCACCTATAGAGAAATAGCAAGACTTGGGAGAAAGAACAGTGTTCAGTTCTAGAAGATTGTCTCAATGTGTCCCTTAAATTGATATATTGAAAGCTAATTGCCAATGTGATCATGTTAACAAATGGCGTGAGGAAATAACTCAGTGGTAGAATCCTTGCCTAGCATATACCTGAGGCCCTGGGTTTAATTTCCAGTACAGTGAATGAATGAATGATTTAAATTAAATAAGTATATGAGTATAAGTTTTATGCTCGTGTGGTAACTCAGGTAGTAAAGTGCTTGAATTGTAATCTCTCTCTCAGAACCCATATTAAAACTAAAAAGCCAAGTGTGGTGATGTGGACTTTTAAGTCCAGTGTTAGGGAGCTAGACATAGGTGGCTCCTTGGAACTCACTAGCCAGCCAGCCTCCCCTAGCAAGTCTAGGTCAATGAGACCCCAGTTCAAACAAGGTGGATGTTCCTGAGAAATGACACCCCACCCGAGGCGGTCAGCTGGGGTTCAGGCACACACACACACACACACACACACACACACACACACACACACACACACACACACACAAGGAAGTGGGACTTTAGAAGTTTAAGGATTTAGGATTTAGTCCTGAGAGCTTTGTCTTTGTGATGGATTAGTGACTTTACGCAAAGGTTGGAGGTGCTAATGCTTCAGGGTGCCCTTCTGTCTTCCATGGTGTGAGCACATGGTCTCTGCCTCTTCTATGTAAGGATGGAACAGCCTGGGGCCACCTTGGAAGCTGCAGCATGGGGTATTCACTAGAAAGCGAGCTTATACATACCTTCATCTTGGATTTTCCAGCCTCTAGAACTTTGAAGAAATATCTGTTACTTTTAAATTACTCAGTTTTATCAGTTTTAAGATATTTTATTATGGACCCCAGTGGACTGAGACCCCAAGAAAAATTTAACCTACTTTATCTTGAATGACAGACACCCATTCTGAAGAAACATGATGTTCCTTTGTAAATGAATCTTTAGGGAGATAACATTTTAACTATTTAGAAAACCATTCAAAGCAAACAAAAGAGGAAGGAAGGAAGGAAGGAAGGAAGGAAGGAAGGAAGGAAGGGAGGGAGGGAGGGAGGGAGGGAGGGAGGGAGGGAGGGAGGAGGGGAGGGGAGGGGAGGGGAGGGGAGGGGAGGGGAGGGGAGGGGAGGAGAGGAGAGGAGAGGAGAGGAGAGGAGAGGAGAGGAGAGGAGAGGAGAGGAGAGGAGAGGAGAGAAGAGAAGAGAAGAGAAGAGAAGAGAAGAGAAGAGAAGAGAAGAGAAGAGAAGAGAAGAGAAGAGAAGAGAAGAGAAGAGAAGAGAAGAGAAGAGAAGACCATTCAAAACCCAAAATGGACAATTACTTTCCTCACTACCAGATAAGAAATGATTTCTGGACCAGGAGAACCTTCATTCCTCAAAGCCTGGGTAGTGGAGGAATCCAGTTAGCAAACACTGGCTGAAACAAATACTGTGAGAACTCACAGCAGGGAGCCAGTGCAGAAGCACCTCCACCCCACGTGGTACATTGTCACCATCTGTAGAGACATCAGGACATGTACAACCCTTTACAACAAAGACTTTCCTTTTAATTAAATGTTTGAGAATAAGCTATGTTTAAGTAACAGTGGAATCAAGGAAAATCTTGCAGAGCCAATGATAGAATTGTGCATTAAATAGAGACCCCCTTAACCTGGGATATTTATCTCTGTTTCTCTTTGAGTAGACACAAGAGGATTTCATAATAACATCTTATTGACATTAGTCTTTAAATTACATTTTGACATTCAAGACTGTTCAATCTAAATTTTACAGTTTATCTACTTTAACCAGCTCATATTTTAAAGTATTCACAAGTCAGAACCATTTTAAAAAGATGGAGACTTTTTGATTCATAGCATCCTTATGGATAAAAAGCTAAAGGGGCTCATTGGCTTAGTAAGAAATAACCATATTTTACCATATTTGAATATTTTAGGTAACTTCTCAAAGCACTCTTCCTTAGTAACAACATGTTCAGTTTTTCTGAAGTGTTTAATTTTCAGATTTATTGGGGAAAAATTAAGTTTTTTTAGGGCTACCTTACCAAGGGAGAGTATTTCCATTGGCAGTTCCAGCACAGGAGCTGAGCACACAGTGGACGAGGTGACCTAACAGTGCTTTCTCTGGAACTGCGTAACTCATGTTACACAGGCTGGAGGCTGAGCATGAAATTTCACACAAAGACTTCTGTGTCTGAGGAGCAGAGATGCAAATGGGTAGTGTGGTCAGGGTGAAAGAGAATTTGGAAAGCAGGCAGTTTTTCTGCTTTGCAGTCGTTCACTCCAGAAATAGCAAGCTGCAGCAACAGGAGAGGAGGCTGCCCCACGAAACAGCAGCAGCTGAGACCTAGGGCATCTTCTAAGCATCAGCTCCTTCATGAGGGTAGGCCGACCTCAGATGGGTAGGCCTACAGTCCACAGATTCATGGACTGTAACCTGTACTCGTACATCTATACTCAAAAGGGCTCCATGCTTACTACAGTGTTCAATGAACATTTTCTGCATCCCTGTAAGCCCCTCTGCTGATACAGCAATCCAAATCAGACCGAATTAGAAAAAGCCCCGGTTTAATGGGTAAAGCACTCTTGGATGTTTTTCCGAACCCCAGAGAAGAGACAGGGAAGAGAGACCAAAAAACTACATGTCTGTTTTCTGGGGGGCAGTTTAAACACCCTGTGGGAGTGGTCTTGAGCATCTCCGAGGGAGGAGCCATGTTTGGCAGGATTTTCTGAGGGGCAGGGTCTGGGCAGAGAGGTGGGGCTTCCACTAGAACATTCCAGCCTCTTTGGGTATATGGATGCCAGGGTGCCAGGGGCTGAGGTGGAGCTTCCACCAGACCATGCAACAGTTGGTTTTTTGTTTGTTTGTTTTTGTTTTTGTTTTGTTTCCTGAGACAGGATTTCTCTGTGTAGCCCTTGCTGTCCTGGAACTTACTCTGTAGACCAGACTGGCCTTGAACTCACAGGGATTCGTCTGCCTCTGCCTCCCGAGTTACTGGGATTAAAGGTGTGTACCACCAACGTCCAGCTTCTACAACAGTTTTAAAATCCTTGACTTTTGAACAAGTGGTCCCTCATTTTCATTACTTAGCTGACTCTAACATTTATTTCAAATTAAGGATGTCTATTATGTAGCAATTTCCTCTGAGCTAAAACTCATCTTAAAGGGAAGTTTGCTAAGATATAGGATATTCTAAAGCAGTGGTTCTCAACCTTACTGATGCTGCAACCCTTTATTTAATACAGTTGTGCTGTGGAGACCACCAGCCATAAAATTATTTCATTGTTACTTCATAACTGTAATTTTTCTACTGTTATGAGTCATAATGTAAATATCTGATTTGCAGCTGAAAAGACCAAGCAGATGCCATGACAGGCTGTCAGTCTTCTCTCAGAGATCAGGTCTCAATTTCAGTTTCCTGAGACTTGAGCAAGCAGTGTCTAGGAGGGCCATGAACAAAAGACATAGTCCTTGCAGTATCTTCCTTTCTGCATGTACTCTGACCGCTCAAGGTTCAGCCAGGTTACTGCTGGGACCCCTCACCAACTTAGAGCTATGTGTAAGGGTCACTGTGAATGTACGAGGCCAGCCAGCCTTCATGGCAGCTCAAGAACAAAGCCTGGGACTTGTCCAGGCCTGCCCAAAAAGGTTAACTAACCCCCAACCAGTAAATTCAAAGGTTACATGCCCTCACCCAATCATATGATGCAAAGACTTGTACCACCCTGCTTGCAGTTTTTCCCTTTAAAGACAGCTCAGGGCTGTCCTGAGCTCCACCTGCTGTGTCTAGTGTTGGACACGGACCAAGCTGGGACTTGCTTGTTATTAATTAACCCCTGTGTGTTTTGCATCGGATGGGCTCTGTGGTGGTCTTGCTCGGGGTTGGGGGTTGTGGTGGTATTGTGTTCCCCAAAATATTGTGCACTCTAATAAACTTATCTGTGGTCAGAGAACAGAACAGCCACAATATTAAACATAGAGGTTAGGCAGTGGTAGCTCACGCCTTTAGTCCTAGCATTCTAGAGGCAGAGACCTGCCTGGATCTCTGGGAGTTCAAGGCCACACTTGAAACAGCCAAGCTTGGTGACTCATGCCTTTAATCCCAGGAAGTAATGGCAGGAGGCAGAAAGATATTTAAGTAGAGGAACTGGAGCCTGGTTAAGCTTTTAGGCTTTTGAGCAGCACAGTTCACCTGAGAGGAAACAGAATCAGCTGAGGAACTGGCAAGGTAAGGAAGCTGTGGCTTGTTCTGCCTCTCTGATCTTCCAGCATTCACCCCAATACCTGGCTCTGGGTTTGTTTTTATTAATAAGAACCTTTAAGATACATGCTATAGGGGGTGGGGGTGGGGTGTCTTGTGACTCAGGCAAAACACAACCCAAATGGGTTACAACTCACAGGTTAAGAACCACTGCTCTAAAGGGAGGTGGATGAAATTTCGTCAGGAAGCAAACAATTTAAAGCCTTCAGGAAGTCCCTGAAACTGATGGTGCATATTAGATCTCTGTCTTAGTTTGGGTTATTATTGCTATAGCCCAAAGCAAGTTGAGGAAGAAAGGGTTTATGTGGCTTATGCCTCCATATCTACAGTCGGTCCCTGAAAGAAGTCAGGCAGAAACTCAAACAGGGTGGAAACCCGGGAGGCAGGAGTTGATGCAGAGGCAGTGGAGGGGTGTTGCTTACTGGCTTGCTCAACCTACTTTCTTATGGAACATAGGACCACCAGCCCACAATGGGCTGGGACCTCCCCCTTTTAATCTCTAAATTAAGAATTTTTCATCCTTATTTAAGGAAAAGCTCTACAGGCTTGCCCACAGCACAATCCCTTCTTCCCAAGTGTATATAAGCAGTAAAGACTGTTGAGAGATGCTCAAACCACCTGAGCTGCCTGGAAAAGACACTCTCCAACCCAGTGAGCTGCCTCAAAAAGACACTCTTAGCTTCCTGAATGGTCTGCATTGTGCTCTAGGGTTCCAGCTTTTGTGAGTGTTCACCCATGGTGGGGGGGGGGGGGACTTTTGTTAATGCATCTGACTTTGAGTCATTTCTGTTCCTGCAAGTCACCCCTCACCTATACTCCTTTAAGTAACCCCAATAAACTCACTGGTCACCAGTTGGACCAGACTTTGGTCCATTGTTTCCATCTAGGAGAAGACATTTATTGGAGCTTCCAGGGAATAGCACACACAACAGCATCTCACACTAAAGAAACTACTGAGAACTCAGGATGAAGGGAAAGGAAATCATCACAGAACTGTTGGTGAAATAAGGGACAGTTAATGGGCAAAAGCATAACTCATGATCAAGTCATGATATAAGAATCACAGAAAGGATTGTTGAAAAAGGAACTTGAGCACTGTGGGTCTGTTACTAGAGTCTTCATATTGTAAAAAATGGTAAAGTGCCAATGTATCAATTATACTTGAACTTTTTTATCGTGATTCCCAATGAAAAATACATTTTTCATGGACATATTTGCACAACTATGTGTGTTATATAAGCACATCATATACAAGTAATGACCTAACCCTTCCTATACAGTGTGTTTTCTGATGCTCCCTGTGTTTATCTTCCATTTATTTGTTTGCTTCATTCTTGTTTTGTTTTATTGTTTATGTTATAGTGTTTCTTTATGTAGCCCTGGTTGTCTTAGAACACTCTATGTAGACTAGGTTGGCCTTGAACTCATTGACACCTGCCTGTCTCTACCTCCCAAGTGCTGAGATTAAAGGCATGTGCTGCCACACCTGACTCTTTTATTTATTTTTGAAGACAGGGTTTCGTGCACCTCAAGCTAGCCTCTGACTCACTAGGTAGAAGATCACTTTGGATTTCTGATCCTCCTACTTCAGTCTCCCAAGTGCTGAAATTATAGCTCTCATCACCATGTCTAATTTGCATGATGTTGTGGCTCAAGCTCAGAAGTTTGTGCATGCTAGGCAAGCACTCTGCCAACTACATCCCTGGCCCAATACTTTTTCTCTTTTACTAACACATGGATTTCTTGACCAACTAATTGTTTATTACACACAATTTAAAAAGCTGTTATATATCATGGGGGTATTAGATAACAATATTCTTCTAGTTGTAAAAAAAAATACTTTTCAAAGGCAAAAAAAATTCTAGTTCTATAGGTGTCTGAGAAAATGCAACCAATTGATCAAGAAGTTCAAAGAATGGAACTAATAATCCTTAAGTGACCCAGGTTAGCATTCTTGATGTACAACTATCTTCAATAGTAGTTTCTGAATGAAACAAACTTTTTTTTCTTGGTTTTTCAAAACAGAGTTTCTCTATGTAGCCATGGATATACTGGAACTTACAGCCATCACCTGCCTCTGCCTCCCAAATGCTAGGATTAAAGGCATGCACCAACATGCCTGACTGATACATACTTTTTAATCAAGAGAGTTTCTTCCACTTTCTAATAAATAACAGAATGTTATTGAGTCCTTAAATAAAATCTTTGTAGTATGAAAAACAATTTGGTACCACTTATGAACTTATGAATTCAGTCCAGCACATTCCAGTCCTCTCCAGACCCCTCAAAGAGCTGTGAGGAGAAAATGAGGCAAAATTTACAAACTATTCAGTTCAATAACTGAATCCTAAGGACTGCTGGTGAGCAATGGGACTCAGGGACAAAACCATGAGCCAATACTTCCTCAAGGTTTTTTTTTTGTTTTTTGTTTTTTGTTTGTTTGTTTGTTTGTTTTTGAGAACTTCCTCAAGTTTTAGGCTCTAGAACTATCCTAGAACAGAAGCTTTATGACAGACAGGGAGGGCCCTGTTTGTCCAGGCCCCTGTTTAGTTTAAACATGTCTAGTGCACAATAGGTGCTCAGTAGATATTTGCTAAATTAATCACTTTTAAAAATTGTCAAAGTAAAACTATGGGGAGGTGGAAGATATCTTTGAACATTCTCAAATTGTTTAATCATAGAAGCACACATTTTTGTACTGAAATTGGGCATTTTTATGTCCATCTTATAGGTAAGACTATCAAGGCTAAGTAAAAGTGTCTTCTTGACAGTGGCTTAGCCTAGCAACTTGGAGGCAGAAGTCATGATGCATAGGTACCAAGTTGCTGACCTGTTTATTGGTAAGCTCTAGACAAAAGCTGTAGGCGGGACCCCGAGGTCTTCTGAGTGAATAGGATGCTTTTCAGTTAGTAACTTTATAGAGCCATTTAAAACATTGGTATTTTCTGGATTTATGTAATTGATAAAAAGAAATCCAAGCTATGCCAGTCTCTTACATGTGTGGGTGTGCCCACATTCTTCCTGAATATGACAGCCTCACTGTTAGCAGCAATTTGTTATAATATTACCACATGATTGAAAGCAGATAGTAAGGAAATAAGGTCTTATGAGGCTTTTTTTTCCCCTTAATGGAATTACTACTCAGAAAAAGGTGGTACTTTGCTTGGGAAGTCCTTATCATACCAAGTGAGTTCTTCAAAATGTTATGTCCTATCTATATCACCAACTATGTTTTTAAGATGACAAGCGACATAAAGCTTATAGTTGCACAGGGCACTCATCTTCATGCACAGCTTCAGCACTAATGTAACCTTTAAAATGTACCCTTTAAAAGGGCGACAGTTATCAGCAGCATGACCCATATCGAAGGGATCTGCCTGTCATGCTTTGCTCACTTGATGCATGAAAGTTTTCCGTGGTTCTCCATGGGCATGTGTCACAGCGCCTTTCTGCTGGCCCACACAGCAAGGCAGTGTGGGACCTTTGAAAAATGCTGAGTCTTGGCTGTAACTGTGGTAATCTATGTGTTAGGTGGCTTGGGTCATCCAGATACTTTGACATCCTTTCAGTGATACTAGAACATCCTCTGGCCTACCATGCACATCTTCAAACTCGGTCTGGCTTATTCCCCTCTTTTCTTGAGGACAGGTGAGAACACACCCACAACCTACTTGAATGTCTTTTCATTTAATGTATGTCTCAGACAAAATCTCCCTTTCTGCTTTTGAGATAGCAATGTTTTGCAGCACAAGTGCTAAACAGACAAACAAACACAAAAATGTTTCCAGGTATTAAAAATACATTCAGTTGAGGAGGGTTGGGCAAGAGAAAAAACGTTTTCACTTACTGGGTGCAGTTATGTGAATTTGTAATTCATAAAATTGTCAATTTTCAACCACTTTTGGTGTACAAAAATGGCAGTTTTAGTTTCTTTAAATTTTTTTTATTACATTTATGTATTTATTTGTGTGTCTGGGGTGCACCTGCGGAGGTCAGAAGACAGTTTTCTGGAATTGATTCTCTCCTTCTTTTATGTGGGTTCCAGGGATCAAACTCCAGTCTCAGGCTTGGCAACAGCCGCCTCTACCTGCTGAGCTACCAATGCAGCCCTAGCACAGTCTCAAAAAGCGCTTGTTCCTTCTGATTTCCTGAGACATTGGGGCTGCTCTAAACAGGAACAAGGAAGGTAGTCAAGTAGCTAAAAAAGGACTTTCTTAGCCTTTGCAGGGAGGCAGAATATCCAAACAGATTCTTAGAGACGGTTTGGTCCGCTCCCGAGTTACTCTTCATGCAAGATGGAGAGACATTTGCTGCTAACAATTCCTTTCCCCAAATAGTTTCACAGAAAAGTGCCCTTGGGACAGAATAAAGATTCCACACAAAACATAGACTATTCAACTTTAGTGTTGATAATAACACAAATTTTAATATGAACAAAAAGAATAACACTGGAAATTACATTACTTGACTTAATCAAGTATTGACCTTCTTGTAATAAAATGTAAAGTATTCAAGTAGGAAAAAAGGGGCTGGAGATGTAACTTGATGGTTATCATGGGTGTAGTTAGTACAGATATAGCTCTTGATTCCAACCTCCACTCTGGAGAGAGAAACAAAGAGAGGGGAGGAATAGAGAAAGAAAATATGAATTTTAAGTTTTTTCTTTAAAAAGGATACAAAGTAACTTCATATTCTGATTTCAAACACACATACAAACCTAAGTATTTCTAAACACATGTAATCTTAATCCATAAAATGTACAAATTGTGTACATTCTTGGCATTGATTAACTTCTGATTGGAAGGTTAGCATTATGGATGATTTTGAGTTCTTAGTTTGCTTTAATATAAATTAAATATTCTACAGTGAACACCTATTATTGTAACTATTTTTATTATAAAAATAAAATATTGCCAAGAATATTTAGGTAGAGGCCACTTTGCTCCTTAAGTTTTAAAAACTCTGACTCACAAGATAAGACCATTTCTGAGTATGTATAGAGTGGAAGACCATGAGCATGGATAAAATCAACCGTGACCGGGCTGGAATTTGCTAGGTAGAGTTGAGTCACAAGGCTGAAACTGCAAGAGCCGAGATGGGAGGCAACCCTTGGGGGAGGGATAGCTACAACAAATGAATCCATTTGAATATTTTCTACGTCATGCCTTTTAGACTCACCTTGGGTTGTTTGTCTGCACCAGGGGTAGCAATTAAGCTGCTGGTTAGGCAAACAAATCTATAGGGAAACGGAAGCATTTTGCAGTAAGGGAAATCAAGTGAGGTTGGTGGTGGAACTTAATTTAAGAACCATTTAGAAGCTTTTTTTTTCCCCCTGTCTCTTGTGGCAGAAAGAATACTTTTTGAATTGCTGTTAACAGAGCAAAATCTAGAACTTCATACTGAAACAGCCATGTTTAGGTCAAATTGAAAAACTACTGATTTCAAGGGACAGACAGACATGATGGCACAAATGAATAGGAGTGTCTTTATAGGAAGACTAAATGGAAAGGCCTCAGAAAGAGAGGACAGATGAGCACAATGTAAAGTGTCTTGCATAGTGTACTAGGTGCCTCAGACTTTCGCATCTAGAACCCACACACACCTATGGGTGTGAATACACACATATATTCATAGCTCACCTTATGGACCATGAAACGGAGTGAAATTCAACTAGACATGGTTACATGCAACACAATAAAAGTCAGATGAGGGCTTTTTTCGATTAACTCTCCACCTACCTTCCAGGTTCCCCCAGTTATTCTAAGTTCGTGCCAATCCTGCACATGCATTTACTTGTGCACACACACACACCACTCAGGGTCTCTGTTGCCTAACTCCTGTGAGCCCACTGGCTGATTTTGCTCTCATAGCTCCTGACATTTCTTGCCTCATGCTTTTCCAGTTGACATGAATACTACCCATTCTGTGTAGATCACAGAGACGATTTCTGCTGGTCTCTAGGGTTCTTTTCTGTCATCCTTCCTGAAGTATTGTTCCCAGACAGGTTCTCAGGTGTATTTCCATGCATACCTGTGGTGATATTGCATCCCCCAATATATTGTGCACCCTAATAAACTTATCTGGGGTCAGAGAACAGAACAGCCACTAGATAGACATAGAGGCCAGAAAATGGTGGAACTCACACCTTTAATCCTAGTATTCCAGAGGCAGAAATCCATCTGGATTTTTGTGAGTTCAAAGCCACACTGGAAATAGCCAGGCATGATGGCACATGCCTTTAATCCCAGGAAGTGATGGCAGGAAGCAGAAAGGTATATAAGGCATGAGGACCAGGAACTAGAGGCCTTTTTAAGCTTTTAGCAGTAGTTCAGCTGAGATCCATTCAGATGAGGATTCAGAGGCTTCCAGTCTGAGGAAACAAGATCAGCTGAAGAATTGGCGAGATGAGGTTAGCTGTGGCTGGTTCTATTTCTCTGATCTTTCAGTGTTCACCCCAATACCTGGCTCTGGGTTTGTTTTTATTAATAAGACCTCTTAAGATTTGTTACACATACATGCATGAATACATACATAATACATGCATGCATACATACATATTATAATGTATTAAGGAGATTTGGATTTTGTTTGTGTGTTTGTTGAGATAAGAGTCTTACTATATAGCTTTGGCTATCCTAGAACTTGCTATGTTGACCAGGCTGGCCTTGAACTCACAGAAATCCTATGCCTCCCAAGTGCTGGGGCTAAAGGTGTGTACCACCGCACCAAGTTTAAGAGAATTGTTAACATGGCTATCTTTCTTGGTAGACTTTAGGAAGTGGTCATACCTTCTTCATCTGTATCTCCAGGATCTGTTAGAGCCTGCCACACAATGAGTTTTTCAGAAAATACTTTAAAATTACATTTACATATTTTGATTTGCTTTGTTGTATATGATTTGTGGGAGGGATACCATCTCCAGGCAAAATAAAGGGTTGGGGACAAGGGCTGAGCTCTTGTAGAGCATGGGCAAGGTTCTGGATTCTGTTTCCACAAACACATTTCCTCCAAGCAGGACTTCGAACTTTTCCTCTGCTCCCCATGCCTCTCCGGTCTCACCCACTGTCACCAGAGAGCCACAGCTTTGACTGGCACGGAAGGGGACACCACACCAAAGTTCCTTCCGTCAAGGCAGGACACACACGGCTCTTACAGGCTAAATGGCGGTGTGGAAACAACTAGCTTAGCCAACAACTGCCTGAGCGCCACAGTCAGTGTCTTTTCTGTAATTATTGCATTTAATACAGCTAGTTACTTGCACAAAAGAGCTTCCGGATCCAGCAATTTCCACTGGGGGCTGTTTAGGAATGCACAGGCCCATCATTTAGTCCTGATATTGTCGGCTTGTCAGAATTGATCATAGCTCTTGACGGGAACACCTCTAGCTCTTTTTTTTTTATGGAGTGCCTCAGAGTGACATTTCACATTGTTTAAGTAGGAGTGATCTGTTAGTTTATATTTTATCTAAAACTGCAGATCAGATGACCTCCCTCAGGGCCTAAATACATGAATCCTTTTCGCATGTTATAATTAATAGTGGAGCCGGGAGAGAAATTCGTAACAAGGGGCCGAAGAGCTGGGCAGAGCTGCTTGTCAGAGGGAAGGAAATTCCACTCCAGATTAGCTTATTTTTAAGCACGTCAAGCTCTACACACAAACATGATCTATTGCTTCCTTGTAGTGTCTGTTTGGGCCCGCATGCTCCGGGCGGTGTCGACTCTGCTGTAAATTTTGTCTGAGTCAGGGCAATTCTGATTGATCTCTGAGTGTAAAATCGATAAGAAGACACTGTCATTTTCTTAAAGGATGAGCTAGAAAAGGGAAATAAATTAAGACTCCACCGAGTGTCTATCTCCAGTGCTCATTAATTCAGTGTGGTCTGTACTTTGTTAATGTTACGGCCTCCGCTTTAATCTTCCAGGTGCTCTTCCTGTGGCTACTTGCCAGGGCCCTTTCTTGTGTTATGTATATTTCATCCCAGCGCAGGAGGGGGACAAATGGACACCTCCTCTCTCCCTTAGCTCCTGATTAATCCATTTTATTATTTTGGAGGAATATATCACCATGGGTGCTGATTAACTTTAAAATGGACAGAGTCAATTCCCCCCATCTCTCCTTCTCTCCTTCTCCCTCCACTTCTTCATCAGGGAACATTCATTTGTCTTGGGCAGTTTGGGCAAATAAGAATTCTGGGCATGGTTACCTTATACAACAAATTACATTAAGATTAATTTTTCTCTCCCACTTCACTCTCCTTCCTTCCTTCCCCCTCCCCCCTCTCTTTTTCTCTCTTTATCCCTCTCTCATGTCCTGTTTCTTTCCCATTCTCTCTCCATCCTCAAAAGATGTTTTCATTTGACTTGAACAGTTTGGGCAAAAATAATTACCAAACATTTTTGTCTTCCAGAATAAACCCAGTAAGATCTACCCCACCCCTGTGTGTTCCTACCTCTGCCTCTCTCTGTCTCTTACCCCTTCTCTCTCCCAGAATCTTTCTCTCTCTTTTCTTTACTGTCTCTTTCTTCTCCACTTTTCCTTTCTCCTCCTCCCTCTCTCCCCTTCTGTTTCTCTTCTTAGGCTTCTGCCTAAGACATTTTAAAAGCTGCTTTTTCAGATTTTCTCAGTCTCACAGCTTCATGTACATCAGTGTTTTCCCACTATGTTTCTAGAGCAGTAGCACATGTGTACACACACACACACACACACACACACACACGCACACGCACACGCACACGCACATGCACGTACACAGGATTTGAAAGTCTGGGGTGGGGATACAGCTCAGAGCTAGAGCGATTGCCCAGCATTCATGAGGCCCCAAGTACCATTCCCAGCATTGAAAAACAAAAAACTGGAGGTTCTATGGCTCAGAAAACACGTCCTTTCAAGGTCTGCACTTCATTGCTCAGGAGAAGAGAGGAAGGACAAGATGAGCAGATGCCCCTCCCCTCTGCACCTGGCATTTGCAGTCTTAGTGTTCTGGTGTTCTGTGTTCCTGTTGCTGCAGGAACTGAACATCTCGCTTTGTTGGTAGCTCTGTCCACGGCTCCTGTGAATGAAGGAGGTGAATCACATGTTCCCCAGCCATTGCTCATTTCTGACGCATTCTCAACACCTCACTCATGAGTCACACTGTAGTCACAGCATTAGTTGTTAATGGAAATCCATGAGTAACAATCAAAATCTCGAAACCTTTTATTTACTTATGAAAATATATCTAGATGCTGTAAAATTTCTTCTGTTTTTGTCAAAAAAGATGCCTAGTCCCAAAAGAGGAGGGAGGATTAAAAATATCTAGATCAATTTGTTTCAAACAGCATTAAATTCATATTCATGAAGGGTGTTTACTTTCTTTAACAAAGCACACTACATGCCAATTAATTATTTCTCAGGGAGAGGTCATTTAGGGGACTCTGTATCTCCATCTTTCCGACTGAGCATACTAAATGAATAGATTTGCAAATTTAATCTAGAAGTGACACGTATTTGGCCTTGAAATTATTTGGCTTATTCCTCTTCTTTTAAACACTGGTCTTTATTCATTATAGGTGCCGTGATACAATCATATAACACTTCGAAATTTGAAAATAGTATGTAATTGTTTTCAAAATTAGCTTTGAGAAGAAAATATGTATGAAAGTCATCTATTTACTGTCCAGCCTTCCTCCCACCATCAGTGTGGCACCACTGTAATTCTTTACCAAGGAGATGCCTCAGAAAGCTGGTGGACAGAGCATGGCAATTAGGACTCCCATCTTCCCGTTTCCCTTTTGTTCCTAACACCTGACAGTGTAAGAAAATGTATTCTTCTCGAAAGACCATAAAAAGTTGTTTTTAAAAAAAGACATTTGATGAGTTAATTAAATGGTTATTATGTACCCGTAGGGAAATCTATGGGTTGCAGAGGAACACGTTTGCCTATACATTTATATACCCACTTCTACTGTGTGCTTAGCTTTCTGTCCTAAGAGCTAGAAAACAAATGGAATGGATGTAGAACTCATGGAGGCCATTTCTTCACCTGTGTATCAGAGAGGACACCTACCTTACAGATTCCAGAAGCAAGCAGGATGTAGCAGGGTTTTACCAACACAGCTTGGGTGACCTGAGACAAATTGTCGATTAAATAATTTCAGTTTTCTCATCTCTAAAATGAGGTAATAATTCTTCTCATGTGGAATTGTTGAAAACATGAGTGTTAATGGGTCTTTTTGCAGCAAATAATACATACTAGCCTTTTAAACACTCCCATTTATTGGTGGAAGTATTAAGGAAACTCCACGTAGTTAAAAGAGAGGTTTATTTTGGAAGTAACTTACAAGTAAAGGGATAGGTCAGGGGGTCTGGGAGAGGTGAAGTGCAGTCCAGCGGTGTTCTCTGGAGAACTCTGCTCCATCTGCATCCAGCGTTCAGGATCCAAGAACCAAGAGAGTTGGCACATCCAGATCTTAAGGGGTCTTAAGGGCTCCCATCTCAGCCCTGCCTCCTAGGCATGACAGTTACTAGAAGCCTCAGTGGGAGCAGTACTTCCAGGTCAAAGCTGGAACAGCTACCTACTACACCTGTTTATTACTGTTCTAGTTTTTGGTTGGGTCCAAAGAGTCTTCAGAATGTTTGGGTTCTTTGAAGTTGTTCAGCAGGACATAGTAAGAACTGAAGTGTGATAGTTCACACATTTTACAATTCTAATTACATTGAGTAAATATTAGACTATAATCCATCCATTTCAAATGTGAGATCGCTTTAGGATAGGCTGAGGCATCTCCTGAGGCTGTTTTCATGTCAGACAGGTCTGCTGTTACAGCAGGCACAATCATGACTGCCATGATTGGACGTATCCTTGTTAGGAAGTGAGGCTTTATGAAATATCGATAAGTGCAGTATGTAAAGGGAAAGTTAACTTGTGTTTACATAGTATTCATTCTTTCAATGGCCATCAGATACCACCATTGGCATGACTTGGTGCTTTGAAACCTGACTGCAGCAGAGAGGCAGTAAAGGCATACACCGAAGGAATGTCAGGCATGCGTGCAGAAAAGCAGGGGTCAGATGGGCTGTGTGCACTCTGGTGGAGTGCCACCAACTACTGCAGCAACAGAGAACCTCAGTGTGATGATAGGTACAGCACACAGGAGGAGTTGACTAGTATGGGAGTTCTCTGTAGTAGAGCAGTGTTAGGCTGTAAACATCGGGGAGGAGGGAGTTGCAGTTGCTAGTTCTTGTGCACACTTGTCGTCACTTGTGAATACTTGTACTTGAACCAGAGGAAGGCTTTTTCCATTCCTGTGATCTCAGGCACTGGGTCAATGACATGGGCATGCCCTTGTAAACAGTACACATTCACTCAAGGCTTCCTCGGATCCCCACAGCCAGAAAATTCTAATAGATGAAAAAGGTGGAAACTTTATTCATTGAGACTGAAATTAACTTTTTTAATACCAATGGGAAGGCTGAAGAGGATAATTTTAATGTGATGTGAAATGAATGTGCATTCACTTTGATTACTCAGTTATTCTTTTAGGAATGAAAGCAGAAAAAATAACTCAATAAGTATGCTCAGATGTACAAACAAGGCTATTCAGGTCAGTATTGCTTATGAAGAAATTTTAATTGATTTTCTGTAAGTAACTAAAAACAAATTGTGATTTTCAACTGCTATTGAATCCTATACATAGGTTTACAATGTTGATTTTGCATTCACAGGTGCCTAGGTTGACCTTGTTGAAATCATTTGGAAGGTTAGTTAGCTGCTGAGAAGGAAAGAATAGTTATGTCTTTTGGATGGAGTGTATTTGGGTAAGCTTTGGGCTTTCTGATATTGTTTGAATTGTAAGAATGACTGCGAGATTCATGATGGTTTGGTAATTAGGTAATTAGAAAAAGTAATAAGGGTTTACTGTAAGTCCGAGGTGTTGAGAAGATTGTGCTCTGTGCTAAAGGGAAGAGTATGGCAACTCCAGGATCATTTCTGAGTTCCAGCCCCACATTCACTTGCCCCATGGTGCCACCTCAGCTTTGTCACGGACAGGCTGATCTGGGAGTCCAGTGCCTTCAGCTCTGTAGGTCCAGTGCTGCAGGGTGGGTCTCCAGAGATTAATAACTGTTTCCCCCTCCTCCAGCCTCTAGAACTCACCACTCCACTCCATCCCATACTCGAACTATCTTAGATGTCCTGTTTAAGCAGCACCCTAGAGTGTTTGTCTTTTTGTCACCATCATCACCGCAGGTTCATGAATGTTGTCACATGTTAGAGACTTTCCTTCCTGCATAGTACTGCATTCATCACATGTGCACAGACGTCAGAGGTCTTCCACCTTTCAGCTGGTCAGAATCACACTATTGTGACATGGGACAGATAGTGCTCTAAGGAGCAGCCCCCACCCTTACAAGCCCATTTAAATTTTTGGGGATAAATATCCAAGAGTAAAACTTCTGGATAGGGCAGCGGAGGCACACGCCTTTAATCCTAGCACTTGGGAGGCAGAGCCAGAAGGATCTCTGTGAGTTCAAGGCCAGCCTGGTCTACAGAGTGAGATCCAGACAGGCACCAAAACTACAGAGAAACCCTGTCTCGAAAAACTAATAATAATAATAATAATAATAATAATAATAATAATAATAATAATTTGGGGCTGGAAAGATGGTTCAGCAGTTAAGAGCACTGACTGTTTTTCCAGAGGTCTTGAGTTCAATTCCCAGCAACCACATGGTGGCTCACAACCACCCATAATGAGATCTGGTGCCCTCTTCTGACTTGCGAGGACACATGAAGGCAGAACACTGTATACATAATAAATAAATAAATCTTAAAAAAAAATCTGGATCATATGATAGTTCCATTCTGTTGCAGAATATTTGTACATTGTGAAGGTGCATCTTTGCCAAGGTGCCTTCTGACTGGTTTAATAAAGAGCTCAATGACCCATAGCTAGGCAGGAGATGATAGGCAGGATTTCCAGGGATAGAGAGGAAGAGGAGGTATCTAAGCATGGGGATTTTGCCAGCAGATTCAGAGCAAGTTGGACATTCTGTACTGAGGAAAGGTAAAAGCCACATGGCAGAATGAATATTAATAAAAACAGGTTAATTTAAGTCATCAGAGCGAGTTTGGAAAAAGCCTAAGCTAAGGCCAAGCTTTCATAATTAATAATAATCCTCTGTGTCATTATTTGGGGCATGGCAATCCAAAGATAGTCCAATAAGAAAGCTTACTACACTATTCTTACTTTTTTGAGGACATTTCAAGCTGTTTTTCATATTGGTTTCCCATTGGAATCCCATCAACAGTGTACAAGGGTTCCAGTTTCACAGGACCTTGCCAAGAACTGGTTTTGTGATAATGAGCATCCTGAAAGTTGTATGTTGGTGTCTTGCTGTAGTGTGGACATGTTTCCCCTTGATCACTAGTGACACTGGAAGGACACTGGTCCTCATTATTAATTGGCTGTGTGTGGCCTCTTTAGGGAGATAGCTCCTCAAGGCCATAACTCACTGCTAAATGTGTTGCAAGGTTTGATTTTTGCATTGTAAAAGACTATTGTAGATGTAACCATCTTGTTAAATAAGAAACACAGAGCCAATGCAGAGATGAAAGCCCAAGAGGTCAGAGTAATAACTAAGTGCTAAAAACCTTACCCTTCATTGCCGCTACTGTCCTTCCCTCCACAAGAGACCTCCTTCCTGTGTCTCTGTCTTTTTATAGACTTTCTGTTCTCCCTTTTCATTGGTTGTAAACCCAACCACATGACCTCCTCATCACTGCCCATGTATACAGACCTCCAGGTCTTCTATGGTTGGTATTGAGATTAAAGGCATGTGTCCCCATGCTGGTGGTATCCTTGAACACACAGAGATCTGCCTGTCATGTGATCAGGATTAAGGATGTGTGCTACTACTGACAGACCTCTGCTATGGCTTGCTATTAGCTCTGACCCCCAGGCAACTTTATTTATTAACATACAAATAAAATCACATTTCAGTACAAATAAAATATCACCATACTTTATGTGCTCTGGAAAGCAAGCCTTCAGTAACCATGTACTTTCCAAATATTTCCTCCTTTTTACCTTTTTACTCCTTTAAGTGTTCGTCTTCAATTTATCCCCACTTGTTTTCTTTTTCATTTTGGTATCAGATGATTTGTTTTCTCTTATGGGTTTTGTAGTTTTACAGCTTCAGGTTGTGCTTTTAATCTTTAATTTGTTGTGGTTTATTTTTGAGATGTTCCATAAAGGTCCAACCTCATTCTTTGTCTGCAGCATCCAGCTTCTAATTTCCTTGTTGAAGAAATCATGTTTTTCCTATTGTGGATTTTGAGATGACTTGTTGAAAATCAGTCAGTGATATGTAAATAATTTATTTCTGAGCTTTAGTCTGCTCCACTGATCTGTAGGTCCAACTTTAGGCCAGTGCCATGCTGTTTGTGTTACTATCTCTTTATAATATATTTTGAAACCAGGGCATATAATTTTTTTCAGCTCTTTTTTTTTTTTTCCTCAAGATTGATTTGTATACCATGGACTTTTGTGGTTTCACAAAACTTTTAGAATTTTTTCCTATTTCTACTAAAACTGTCATTGGAATTTTGACAGAGACTGTACTGCCTCTGTGAATCATTTGGGTGATGATGGGCATTAAATGTTATTTTCAGTCAATGAACAGGAGTTATATCTCTGTTTGTGTCTTTGATTTATTTAATCCATATCTTAAACTTTTCACCGTGCACATCTATACTTTATACTTATGCTACTTGCTATAATTTTGAATGAGAAATAATTTTTCTCATTTTTTTCAGGCAGTTCACTGTTCATGTATACAAATATGCCTAATTTTGTATGCTTATCTTATATTCTAAAATACTGAGTTTATCAAGAATATTAAATATATATCAATACAATTATGAAACCAAAACATCATTTTTTAAAAATCCTCCACAAGAGAAGATTCATGAAAACACTTTTTTTCATAGAAATTTTCTTTGAAAGACAAAGGATTGTGTCCATACCTGGATCACTAACAGGCATATCTCTAGGTAACTGCTCTATATTTGTTTTTCAGAATGGTACATATATTAACATCATCACAGACTACCACAGCCTGAGTGGCTTAAACACAAAGATAGGTTTTCTCCAGCCCAAGGTCAAGATGCCCACAGGGTTGGTGTCTGGTGATGCCTCCCCCCTTGGTTTGCTGCCCTTCACCTTGTAGTGCCTGCTCTTCGCCTCTGACGTCCCTTCTTATCCTGGCAAAAGCACCACTTCTGTCTGGGTAGGTCCAGTACTTAGGACTCCATTTAACCGGAATAATCTCCCAAAAGAACCCGTGTCCAGTTTCCAAGACAGATCCACTGGGCCCAAAGCTCCCTCCAGTGAAGTGGAAGGGAGCACAGCTTATAGTGAACATTTTTACCCTTTGTTAAGAAAGGATGCCAGAACGGTTCTGAATGTTCAGATGCTGTTATTCTGGTTCCTAGTTTTAGAAATATAGCTTTATGTGTACATTTTTTTACATCAGAAATAAAAATGGGCTTTTGATTCTGCTATAGACTGTTGGAATGCAAAACTGGCTAGAAAATGTTTCTCTAATTACAGTTATGGGTCATGCCTTAGAGTCACCTGGTGGTGTTTTATAAGATATACATTCCTCCATATCATTCAAAATTATCATTAATAGTTCATAGCAATGAAAGAATTCTGGTACACATTCAGCCTATAAAATTATGAATAGTTTGATTAAAAATATTGAGAAATATAAAGAAATAAATTTAAATGACCTGTTCTGCTACCAGGGAAAAAAACCATGCTCTTCCTCTTGTATATTTACTTCTTACCATTTTTCTCATATATTTAAATACATATAGACATATATGTTAAAAAAATAAAACTGGAAGCTTACGTTGAGATATCTATACATACATAATACATACATATTTAATTACATGTTTAAATATATAGCTTATACTAAGCTGCTTTTACACATTTAAAAATGACTGAAAATGAAAATTTTTAAGAAGTCAAATATAAAACACACTGACTCCTTGTCAGCTTGACACACAAACACATCACTGTTAAGCCACAACCTCTCCTTTCTTGTTGATCCTGAAAATTACACATTAATACAAACATCAAAATATAAAACACTCCAACTTTTAAGAAATGTCACGGTCTTTAAAAATTTAAACACTTAAAAGTCAAAAGTCTCTTTATAATATTCAAAATCTCTTTAAAAAATTCCAAGTTTCTCAACTGAAGCTTCCTATAAAAATCAAAAATCAGAGGGCATGAATTTTGAGGCATAAGACCCTATCAGTCCAATATAATTTGCTTTACTCAAGAGTTCATTCAACAAAGGTATCACTCAATGTTTTCATTTTGACAGATATGTTGAAAGGGGAGCTAGAGAGATGGCTCAGTGGTTAGGAGCACTGGCTGCTCTTCCAGAGGACCTGAGTTCAATTCCAGCACCCACGTGTCATCTTACAACTGTCTATAACTCTAGTTTTAGGAGATCCTACGCCTTTACACAGAAATACATACCGGAAAAAATATAAATACACATGAAATAAAAATAAATATAGTATTAAAAATGATATATTGAAAGGCAAATAGCATTTTCTAATTACATCTTTAATTAATTTACAAGAAAAAAATTATATAGTTGCCGTCTTCATGGGACATCTGTTGTTCAGAAGCAAATTAGTTCAATTGTTCATTATATGATGACTGTGGGCTTTGGCAAATGTCCCTTTTTGCCAGTATCTGTTTGGTGAGATCATGAGCAAAGCACTCTATGAGTAAGCCAGGGCTAGCTTTATCCTGGAGCAAAGTGCCAGTTACCTGGGAGAGATATCACCTCTAAGCCTCCCAAATGAAAAATAGTTCCATACTATAAAGCTGCTCAAGCTTAGATTTCATAACTAGTGATTCAATACTTATGTCTTAATACTTTACACCTATGAAAATATTTCCACATGCAGAAAAGAATGGTCATGAGACAGTAACCCACTTTGTGTTGTTGGCACTAATGATTTGGGAAGGGTTGTTGTTATTGCTTTAAAGAAACTTTAAGATTTTGACAAATGATGTGTATAAAAATATTACAAAGAACATTACAATTCATTTTCTGAGTATCAGTGAAAGCTGATGCAGCGGGGGAGCCTGACGCATGGCCAGGGAGCTTGCACCCCGGAAGGTACAGTCAGAGGCAAGTCTGCCTTTGACAGGGTCACCTGTCAGCAGCTGCTTGTGGAACACACTCTAGGTCAGGCTTTATTAGTCTTGGCCTCACTCTGGCCTTTGGTCCAAACAAACCTTTGTTGCAGGCAGCTGCCCTATTCCCTGGAAGGTGTTCAGCTGTATCTCTGGTCTTTACCAGAGTAGATTTAAGTAGTCTCACCCCCTTCCTTTTTCTGGAAACTAAAAATGCCCCAGGCTTCATCGTCTCCTGGATGGCAATGCTGCCAGCATGAGGAGGCCTCATCTCCAGCTTCGTATTTAGAAGCATGCAGGGGTGGTGTCTTCTTTATCTCTAGTCTACCCTTTAGGTCTTGGTGAATACCATAACTCCTTAAGTCCCACCAGTTCATAATTAGCATCACACCCACCCATGATGACTAAGCGTGATGTGAAGACATTGGGGACACAGTCACCAATGGTGGGAACAGAGACTCTCTCAACCATGTAGACACTGAGGACAAACCCTTTGCTCAGTCCTCTGACCACAATGATCCATTACTTTTCACCTGGTCTCCCAGATGATACAGTGGCGATCCAACTCCAATTTTCTACCTGATCTAACAATTCGTGTGTGTGTGTGTGTGTGTGTGTGTGTGTGTGTGTGTTACATTGACAAAATAAATGATTAACTCCCCTTTGGAGATTGACTTGGTACCTGATTTGAATTAAGTTGTTTTGTTCTTGTCATTGACTTTAGAATTGACATCATACTGATCATCATCGCTTGGAAGATAGTACCAACCCAGAAGTGGTGCTGTGAGGAGAACACCAAAGCAGAATTCCACAGTCAACACCTGGCCATGTAAAATGCAAAAATATTGAAGATTGGCATGTCAGGGGAACACTAGGTGGTGGCAGAGAAGGCAGCAGTAGCTCAAAGTAGGAACGGCAGGGAAGATGAGAACCATATGAGGACACAAGCAGAGCTGGGTAGTAAAGAGAGGAGCCAGAGGGATGGCAAAGACAGGTGGAGAGTGATGGTTCTGTAAAGAACTATCTAGATATCAGGCCCCTCTGCTGTGGGTGCTGCCTCCATGGCAGACAGCAGGACCCAAGGGCTGAAAGGCACATGGTAGAACGAGAGGTTATTTCGAAGCCTAGATTGTTGCACTAGGAATACAACCTGGGCGTAGAGTGTTTGTTCAGCATGTCTGGCATCCTGTGTTCAATCAGTACTGAAAATAACAACAACAACACTTCCTCTACACACACACACACACACACACACACACACACACACACACACACACACATACACATACAAAACACCTGAATTATTAACCCACGTGGTTCAGATATAATAGAATTCTCAGCCTTTCCTCAAGAAGATAACTATAATCTAGTTAAGGTCTTCTCAAAAAACACAAATTTGGCTCAAATCAGACTTAACCATATACTTCTGCTACAGTTCTGGGCTTTAGAAAATAACCTAAGCGGTACCTTCAACACTAACACTGTTCACATAGGAAATGGGAAACTCAGAATATTTTTTTTTGACATGATGTCTAGACGTTAGTCAATGTTATTGAAAACTATGGCATGAGATGAGGAGGCCCCTATTATCCACTGTATAATAATTCAAAGATAACTTGCTAATTCTGAAATAAATTAGTTTAAGTATGTGTGCACATGCATGTGTGCTATGAGATGTGTTTCTGTATGCTATAAATATGTGTGGCTCCCATTGGATAATAAATAAAGCTGCTTTGGTCTGTGGTAAGAAAGCTTATAGCCAGGCAAAAAATCCAAGAGAAGATACAGGGAGAAGAAGGGCAGAGTCAGGAGATACATCAGCCAGCCAACAAGGAGCAACAAGATGCCAGCCAACCAGTAACACCACAGCCACATGGCAACATATAGATTAATAGGAATGGGTTAATTTAAGATGAAAGAGCTAGCTAGCAAGAAGCTAAAGCCATAGGCCATACAGTTTGTAACTAATATAAGCCTCTGTGTAATTATTTTATAAGCAGGTGCAGGACCAAGGATGGGAGAGATTTGTCCCGACCCCAGGGCCAGGCAGGACACAGAGAAACTTCCAGGTACAACTGGCACCCAGATGTGGTAGCACGAGTTTCCACCTAAAACCTGAGAGAGCTTAAGAAGAGATTATAAATGTAGCTAAGAGCAGCTTCCTAGTTTGTGTCTCTCATGTGGGCGTTGGTACAGAGGCGCCAAGGCTTTCAAGCTTGAGTACAGCATGGTGGATTCCTGCCCTTGTACACAGAGGCGTCTCCAAGCCATGCAGCACACTGCATGGCGGTGTATTTAGCTTTAACTAGTACAGAAAAAACAAACAAACAAACAAAAACCAGGGTGTTTCTGGGCTACACGCTGCTTCATGGAGGCAGAGACGCACTGCTTCCCAGAGCTGGCGGTAAACATACCTCCACCATGTTAAAAAGCCGAGAGGGACAGAGTTAGCCGCCAAGGCTGCCCTTTCATCCTACCCACACGGCTTAGCAGTTTAAAATCTCTCCTGGTCAGAAAAGGATTAGAGATTCACAATAAGACAGATTCAGATGGAGTAAAACTCTAAACGGTTTATGGTATGTGTAAAAAGGTACATAGGTTTGAGAGAGAGAAGAGAAAGAATACAGATAGTCATAAAAATGAAATAGTCTAAAAAAATAAAATAATGCATAAAAATTATAATAAGCCACATAAAGATGGAAATTACACAGAGAGTCTGGATTGTGTTGTCTTTGGGATTTTTAACTGGAGAGAGACATTTGATTGTAAAAGCTGCTGAGTTAAACCAATATATATATTTTAAAGGTATCTTGACTTAAATTTGGGTCTAAGGATATGTTGCTTTGGAAAGGAGGCTCTGCTTTTGTTTCCATAGGAAGCAAAAGGCTGTGGATTTGTTCCAGATTAAGATGGATCAGATTTGATCGAGCAAGACCTCCTGAACCTTGACAGATGGTATCTATCAACAAAGGTTATGGCTGGTCTTCCCAGGACCTGACCATTATCTTGAATTTTCTCACAATCCCCATAAAGCTAACAGCACCCCCAATCAGCAGGAAGTAGCCTAGACTACTATGCCCACATTATAAAAAAATGAATTATGGATGTATATCTTTGTTTAGCAGTTTGGTTACAAATTGTTATTGGTCATAGTCAATCTCTTTCTAAAAGAAGAAAGTGAGATAGGATATAGAAATGATGAGAAAAAAGGTAGATTATTGAATCTACTTTAATCCAACAAACAATTGTTAATCTCAAAATATTTTACATTGGTATGGATTTGGGTTTATTAATACAAATTTAAGATCAATTTTGTTATACTGTATGTATATTTCTATTCTTGTTTAAGGTATTATGTTTATGCAACTCATTTAAAATTATAATGTATCATTAAGAAATACAGATTAATAGTCATCTATGATAATTAAATTTATAGTCATATTAGTTGAGTTTTTTTGTACACAAAGATATATTTCAACTAGATAGATAATCTTCAAACAATTCAAAGACCTATAGAATATGGCATTTAAAATGTTTTAAAATCTTAGTCATTTCTGGACAGTGAGACACATCTGCTCCTGGCAGCACCAATTACTTCAAAGAGGATGATGGACCTTGAAGAAACTCCTTATGGAGTTTGCTTTCTTTGTGTCAAAAGTTAGTCACTGGGCAAAAAAGTGCCCTTGCCTCGACTGTTTGATGGGATGCTGTATAAACTGGACATGTAGGACCCATAGGAAGATGACCACTGAACTTTGCAAGGTGAGATGGTCCTCAGGTTCCTGCTTCGCAGAAGAAACTGCCAGACATTCTACAGGACATGGGGAGAAGAGACTGACAAACTTTGCTAGGATGGGCAGAACAGTCCTTAAAATTTCCTGCTTCACTAAAAGCTATGCCAGAGACTCTAAGCCTGTAGTCTAAAGACAGATGCCCCAACCTTACAGATGAACTTTGGAGGACTGTCCAGGCAGCCAGCTGTCTGTCATTTCTAGAATTATGGAAGTTGCTTGCAATGTACTTCCTGTTTACTCAGGTAATATTATATCCTTTTAGGGTCTTTGAAGGAATTGAAGACCAGATAGTTTATAATTATAGTTTTCCTTGTAATTAGCTAGAAATTAATTTTTGTCATGATAAAAGATAAATTAGATAAGAAACTTTAGACTCACAAAAATAGGATAGATGATAGAATATTTTCTTTAATTTTGCCAAATACAAATAGACTAGATATTGTGACTGTAATTCTTGCTTGATAACTGTTTTGTTATATATAATTTTACTATGTTAAAGTTAAAACCTTCCTTTTTGATTATATAGAAAAGGGGAAGTGCTGTGGGATGTCTTTCTTTATGATGTGACTATGTGTGGCTCCCATTGAATAATAAATAAAGCTGTTTTGGCCTATGGCAAGAAAGCTTACAGTCAGGTGAAAAATTCAAGCAGAGATACAGAGAGAAGGGTGGAGTTGGGAGAGACATCAGCTGCCACCAAAGAAGTAACAAAATGCCAGCAGATCAGTAATGCCATGGCCACATGGTAACATATAGATTAATAGGAATGGGTTAATTTAACTGAAGCCATAGGCCATACAGTTTGTAATTAATATAAGCCTTTGTGTAACTATTTATAAGCAGGTGCTGGACCACAGGTAGGAGAGATTTGTCCTGACTGTGGGGGCCAGGCGGGACACAGAGAAAATTCCAGCTACACATGTGTGTGTGCATATGTGGGTGCATGCATGTGGGTGGGTGTATGTGTGTGTGTTGTATACATGTGTGCACATGTGTATGTGAGTGCTCTTACCTGTCCTGGGCACATGTGCTAGACATAGCTGATGCTGGGCATCATCCTCAATGGTTCTCTTTTGAGACAAGTCTCTTACTGAACAGGGCACTCACTGTTTATGCTAGGCTGGCTAGCCAATGATACCCCAGAATCTGCCTGACTCCATCTCCCAGTGCTAGGGTTACAGACTGATGCTACCATGCCCTGATTTTAATGTGGGTTCCAGGGATCTTACCTCAGGTCCTCACATTTGCACAGCAAACCCTTTACACACTGAGCCATCTCCCCAGGCTTAGTTAATTTGTAAAATGTTGGTAACTGCATTTAACATAGGGAAAAAATGAGAAATGCTGTTAATTGCAAACTATAGCAGTTTGTAATATTATTGTCAAACACTGGCATATGGTTGTTTACACAGGGCATTACCACACATTCGATGTTTGTTAACTGTGATATGGAAAATAATAAATGGGTTGAATCCCCCAGCAGAGAACATTTGTGTGAAAATGGGTGGCATATAATGGGATTGAAGTAAATTTGAGCTCAATAGTATTTTTCTTGGGGAGACAGAGGCAGGGAATGTTGTCTTGAGTTAAGCAATGTGATTGAATTGGAGCCAGGGGAAGAACTAGGATTCTTTTCATTAAATGTATTGCCTTTTATTTGAGATGTGATACTAAAAAATGCAAATTTAACTGGAATATGATTTTTTTTCTTTATGGTGTCAATCATTGAATATAGGCTCTGGCCACATATTTCATATTAAATGACAGCTATGCCTTAAGAATAGAGAAGCCCTGTACTACAAGCTTCAGTCTGTTCACTTACCACTCTCAGTTTTCCATCAGTAAAGTAGGTTTACTACTACCTGCCTCATACATTGTTCCTGGAGTTATATAAAATAATCTATGTATTATATATAGTACAGTCCTTGATCACAAAAGTGTCTGTGTTCCACAAAGGGAATTATAGCTATTTTTGTTAGAATTCCTAGCCACTCCCCCAGGTACATAACCACGAGTGTGCTGTCCAGTCACCAGGCAAGATGCTTAGTTATTCTAGGGCCTTACGTCTTATGTAATCCATGCACTGCGTGATCACATAATCTGCATGCAGTGTGATCACGTAATCTATGTGCATATGTGACATAGGTACATAAATCCATATGCACATATGGGGGAGATCCTAAAAAAATGGATTCCACCTATTTCTCCCCCTTCTTCCTGCATGGTCATTCTATAGGCCTATGTACACCCCTTCTGTTACCTTCTCTTAATAAACTCTTACAGTAGGTTTTGTTGTATCTCATGGCTTCTCTTGCATGGTAACATTGTGCTGCTTAATAAATGACAATTTTACTTTAAGAGTTTATAAGTATCTGGGGTGATATTTCAGTCTATTCTAAATACCTAGACTTAAGAATATAGTTCCTATTGTCAAATGCTTTTCTGATAGATTAGACATTGTTAATGGCTTTGTCCTAAAAACATGTTCGAAGGATTTTTGTTCCGTTTCTTATAAGCATTCATGTTGTTTGCCAAAGAACATTGTTTTACACTGTTCCCTAAAAGGATCCAAATAGGAAGAGATATAGCTTCTGATAGTCTTGGGTCTTTTTAATCTTCGAAGTCTTCAACCAATTGTCATTTCATTATGGTGCTCTGCTGAGGTGTTCATCCACATGCCATCATTAAGATGAATTGTAGCTCTTCTGTAACAGAGATATTATGGGCTTAGTCCACATATCTCCAAATCACAGCTATAGGCAAAGCTCTGCTTCCTGGAGAGGTATGTAGGATCTATGGGTTTGTTCTTGGCTTCAAGGAAGAAATCACTCTTTCAGATTATGAGAACACAAGCCCAAAGCAAGAATCAGATACCAAGTACTTAAATGGATGTTAAAGAGTAAATTTTTTCAAATTGTATTAACATGTACACAAGTATTTATCATCTTAACCATTTGTATACACTTGTATAATTCATTGCCACTAAATCCATCCCCAATGTTGGGTAACCATCATCTCATCCCCAATTTAACCTTGTCCTTCTTAATCAATCTATTTCTATTCTCCCTACCTGTGTAGGGTGTAGTGGCTTGTTGAAGAACGCCCCCCTCCCTCCCTCATATATTTGAATATTTAGCCACCAGAGGGTGGAACTGTTTGATAGGATTAGAAGGATTTGAAGATGTGGCCTTGTCTTTGTCACTCTTCTATTGCTGTGAAGAAACATCATGGCCAAGGCAACTCTTATGAGAGAAAGCATTTACTTGAGGGCTAGCTTAAGAGTTGTAGAGGTTTAGTCCATTATCATTATGGTGGGGAGCATGGTAGCAACACCAGACAGGTGTTGGAGCAGTAGCTGAGAGCTACATCATGATCTATAGGCAGAGAGAGAGAGAGAGAGAGAGAGAGAGAGAGAGAGAGAGAGAGAGAGAGAGAGAGACTCGAGGCTTGAAACCTCAAATTCTACCCCCAGAAACACACTTCCTCCAACAAGGCCACACCTCCTAATCCTTTTAATCCTTTCAAAAGTACCACTCCCTGGTGACTTAGCATTCAATTACACAAGCCTATGGGGCCATTCTTATTCAAACCACCACAGGCTTTGTTGAAGGAAAACAAAAGCCCATGCCAGCCCCAGTCTCCTGCTCTCTCTGCCTGCAGAAGTAGCTTTCAAATACTGCTCCAGTACCCGCCACCTACATGATGCCATGCTCTCTGCCATGATGGTAATGGACTAAGCCTCTCATACTGTAAGCAAGCCCCTAAATAAATTCTTTCTCTTATAAGAGTTTCTTTGGTCATGGTGTCTCTTCATAGCAATAGAGAACTGGCTAAGACGCTGGGTAACCTCTGTTCTACCTGAGGTCTCTATGAATTTGTCCACTCCCTGTATCCCACATAAACAAAATCACACAACATTTATTCTTCTGTGTCTGGTTCTTTTCATTAAACAGAATGCTTTTAGGGCCCACTCACACTGTGCCATCTGTCAAGATTTTGTTTATTCTTATAGCTGAACAGTATTAGACATTTTGTTGACCCCGTTTACCTGCCCATGGACACTTGGGTTGTTTTGACTACTCTGAGTAGTGCGGCTGTGAACAATGTTGCACATAATCTGTTTGTGTTCCTGCCTTCAGTTACTTTGGGTATTCTCCCAAAATTGGAATTGCCAGATGAAAAGGCAGTTCTATGCTTTGTGTTTTGAGAACTACCACACTGTTTGGTCCAATGGCTGTCCACCTCACATTCTTACCAGCATCTCAGAAAGGTTCTGATTTATGCATGCCCTTGTCACTTCTTGTTCTTTTGATGCTTATCATGATGTTATTGTCATTCTACAAGTGAATCAGTATCTCATTTGGTTTTGATTTACTTTTTCTAATGAATGACACTGGGCAACTCTTTTCATGTTCTTTAGCAGTTTGTGTATCTTTGAAGAAACGTCTGCTTCGGTTCTGTGCTCATTATTGTGGTTTCATCTTTTTGTTTGTTTGTTTCCTGATATAGGGTGTTTCCATGTAATCCAGACTGGCTTCAAGATTTCCATCCTTCTGACTCCACTCCACCCCCACCTTCAAATATTGGGAGTACAGGTGTGTGTCACTATGCCTGGTCTTTATTCAGGCTTGAATTGGTTTGCCATTTCTGTAGTTGTTGGTTACATTGGTACTTTAAAAATATATTCTGGAGCCGGGCGTTGGTGGCGCACGCCTTTAATCCCAGCACTTGGGAGGCAGAGGCAGGCGGATCTCTGTGAGTTCGAGGCCAGCCTGGGCTACCAAGTGAGCTCCAGGAAAGACGCAAAGCTACACAGAGAAACCCTGTCTCGAAAAACCAAAAAAAATAAATATATATATATATATATATATATATATATATATATATATATTCTGAAAATTAATCCCTTGACAGGTTTGTATTTTCTGTTCTGTAAATTGTCTTTTTAAATTTTATTTTATGTACGGTTATTGTATGTTTGAGTAGGCTATGGGAGGAGGCATGTATGTAGAGGTCAGGAGATAACTTTGTGGAATTCACTCTCCCCTTCCATCTTTATGTGAGTTCTGGGGAGTGGACTTAGGTCATCAGGTTTGTACAGCAAACACTTTACCCACTGAACCATCTCACTGGCCCCTTTCTGCTTTCTTGACAATCTCCTTTGATGTTCAAAGGTCCTTGCTCTTGGTGTCATCGCAAAGGTCACATCTGAAAGTTTTAAATAGAACCTTGAGTTTTACTTGCAATAATTATTGTTGCAACTTGCCTCTGTCTTCTGTTATCTCTCACCATCAGCTATGTCTTGCTTTACAGGGTTCTGTGACTGATGACGAATCTCTTTTTACAGCCAACATGATGCTCAAAGTCATATAAAAGTAATGTGTGCTGCACGTCCTCCCTGGCAACCGCATGCCACCTCATCCTCTCTTCTCTGTAGAAGAAAAGACAAAGCAAGGCTTTGTGCAGCATTCATGGTCTGAGACATGCTGTGTGGGGAGCATGTGCCCCTCCTAGTTCTTTTTCATTCAGTTTCAGAAATCATCTCTGTCACTTAGGGTGCAGTTAACAAAAGCAACAACCTCAAATTCAGTACTGAAAAATCCCTTTCTCACTGCGCTAAGTATTTGGGAAATCTTCATTAATTCATAAAATATGAAAATAGTCAATATTGCACGACTCTTAAATTATTTTCTCCTTTTTTTTGTCTTTTAATTTTTACTTGTTTGTGCTGAAGACCTTCCCGGGGACTTCATGAATGCTAAGTGTACATTTTACCATTAAGTCCTACCCTCTCTGACCCTTATTCCTTAGTTTTTGCTTTATTTTGTCAAATTTTTAATGCAATGGGATTAAAGGTAGAGAGGAAAAATCAGGAAGGAAATCAGTCATTTAAGGTGCCAGCCTGAGAGAAGCATGGGGACCTAGGAGACCAGAAAAGCCAATGCCAACCTCAGAAATACCACAGTCCAGTTCTGATTTATGACATTGGAGAACCATTCTTATCAGCCACCTGGTCCTGTGTGCAAACTAAACACTCTCACAGCAGAATCTGAATATCAGTGCCTTGGATCTTAGGGTGTGACTTAATCCAAAACAAAAACAAACATGGAGAGACCAGAAATAGCAGAAAGCTCAGAGGGCCACACCCACTGCTCATTCACCACTGTGCGGAATGGTGAACACCCTCAAGGTGTGTCAGGACTCTGTACTTAATCCCTTTTCCAAAAATCATAAAGCAGCTCAGACACAAGCAGAGGTGTGACCATCTCATCTGGACTTCAAGAGAAAAATAGAAACACAGCACTTAGTGCAGCAATATTAGATGCAGACAGAATAGGCTTTTCTAGAAAGAGTCTGGGAAATCGCTGGTAAGAAATCTCACTGGGAAATTAAACGGACTGTAAAGAACCCAGAAGTCATGGATAGGTCTTAGCTTTTTCACAGGGTTAGTACCTGAGGTGTATCACAGTCGGGACCTTTCCTACCCCTGCATGAGATGTCTCTTCACTTCCCACACCGTAGACCCTTGCACACTGGTCATATTCTTTAGAAATGGGGTCAGCAAACTTTTAAATAAAGAACTATATCTGGTGGTATTGTGTTCCCCAAAATATTGTGAACCTCAATAAACTTATCTGGGGTCAGAGACAGAACAGCCACAATATTAAACAGAAGTTAGGCAGTGGTAGCACATGCCTTTAATCCTAGCATTCCAGAGGCAGAAGTCCATGTGTTCAAGGATACAGACAGGCATGGTGACTCACACATTTAATCCCAGAAAGCAAGCCTTTAATCCCAGGGAGTGGTGGTAGAAAGCAGAAAGGTATATAAGGCATGAGGACCAGAAACTAGCAGCATTTGGCTGGTTAAGCTTTTAGCTGGTTAAGCTTTAGGCTTTTGAGCAGCAGTTCAGCTGAGACCCATTCTGGATGAGGACTCAGAGGCTTCCATTCTGAAGAAACAAAACCAGCGGAGGAATTGGCAAGGTAAGAGAGCTGTGGCTTGTTCTGCATCTGATCTACCAGCATTCACCCCAATAACTGGCCTCGGGTTTGATTTTATTAATAAGAACTGTTAAAATCCTGCTACAACTATATGATAAATACTTTTGTGGTTGTGATCGAGGAGACCAAAACCCAGGATTCTGTAGTGATTTGTATAAGCAGGTTGTATACTATCAAAGATAGAAAACTGGGCTGGGGACGTAGTTGCCAGAATGCTTGCCTAGGATGCATGAAGCTCTGGGTTTGGTCCCAGCATCAAATAAACTGGGCTTAGTGGTGTATGGTTGAGATCCCAGCACTCAGAAGGTAGAGACAGGAAGATCAGAAGTTCAAGGTCATTCTGTGTTACATATCAAACTCAAGGCCAGGGGTACATGACACCCTGTCTAAAAGAATGCATCCTTAGCCTGATTTTGTCCCTGAACTGAAATTTTCTGACCTCTGTTTTTCATGACTGGTTTATACCTGAGGGTCCACAATGCCAAACACTGGTAACATGTTCAATATGGATGAATTTTTGGACTTTGGGAGTTCTTAATGATACAAAGTACAAAGCATTTTGTCCTCAGAAGAACTGGATCATGAAGTCCCTTCGAAGGCTATGCTTAAACTACAAAAATCTTGTTTTGTTTTGTTTTCAGCAAGATATATTGATGTTCTGCAAGAGTTTGCAAAGTCTAAAGGTTGTTCTTTCCTCCCTGGCCTTGCATGGGTATTGAGAAGTGGAGTGTAACCATCTGACTACATGGTCATGCTGGTGACCGCCAAGCAGCACCAGAGGTTAGAACCACGAATGAGATAATGTCTGTAGAGTGCTTTGAGCTCCTGAGAGGAAATTTTCTTTGTAATTAGAAAGTAATGCTGCGTTATTACACTTATTATGACTGTCACCATTATTAAAGGTAGAGCCAGGAGACACAGCCCTTGCAATGAGAAAAACTGAATAAAGCCGAGTAACTCATAAAGGAAGTGGTTCATGCACCAATTATGAGCTTCCAGTTTGTAATTACAGTGCTCTGGGTGGCTTCACGTGTACCAGTTGTTATTCATCTAGAAGAACAACCTTGACATCTGGAATAGCTCCCAAAAGGTACCCATCCATGCCAAGCACAAAGGCAGCAGAAGAAAGTCCTGGGTGACCACTGAGCTGTAGAGTTGAAATGCAACTGCCTACTAAGGGTCATCTTTTCATCCACACATAGCAACATTGGCCAGGGATGACCTGTTGTTGCTTTAAAGTGTGAATCTGACACATCCAGAGGCTGGGGGGTTGGGGGTAATTACCAGCAGAGTTGTCTCTCTGCTTCACGATTTCACCACACAAAGTGCACCCAGATTTTACTTACAACCAGTTGATGCCAACATCTGAGAGTTCTATATTGTTCTCTTCACCTCTAGATGCTGTAGCATGAATCTTAACAGGTTTTATTAAATAAGAATAAATCTAGATCCAGGTATTGGGGTGAATGCTGAATGATCAGAGAAGCAGAACAAGCCACAGCCACCTCACCTTGCCAATTCCTCAGCTGATCTTGTTTCCTCAGACTGGAAGCTTCTATGTCCTCATCTAAATGAATCTCAGCTGAACTGTGCTGCTCAAAAGCCTAAAAGTTTAACCAGTTCTAGTTCCTGGTCCTCACACCTTATATACCTTTCTGCTTTCTGCCATCACTTCCTGGGATTAAAGGCGTGTGTGCCACCATTTTCTGGCCTCTATGTATATCTAGTGGCTGTTCTGTTCTCTGATCCCAGATAAGTTTATTAGGGTGCACAATATTTTGGGGAACACAATACCACCACAGGATGCTCATTCTATTTCACCACATCCATGGTCTCCACATGTCAAGTGATAAAGAATGAAAAGGAAGGCTAAGAAGTAAACAAAAAGTCAGAGGAAGGCTTGATGGAGACCCCTGAAGCCACTGTAGTCTCTGGTCCAGGCCCAGAAGGCTGTTGGGATCCTGGAAGGGTATCTCCAGGGGTCAGTCAATGACCCTGTTCAGGTACATTCTTCAAATCTCACAGTAAGCTCTTTAAGAAAATGAAACAAAAGCTGTAGCCTAGAAGCTCAAAGACCCAAGGCCGGGAGCCAGAATCACCCCTGAGAACACTGGAGGCTGTCCTCTCCTGGCTCCCTGGGCTGTCCAGCATTTCTCCTGGTCTGGGAGGGGTGATTACTTACCACCTCCATGCTCTGTGGGTAGAAAGCCTGAATTCCTGTCATCTGCCACCAAACACTACCCAACATGTGGGCTTTCAATTCCCTTTTCAGAAATCCCACATCCACAGAGGGATAGCAGTATTCTCTTATAGAGTCATTAAACAGAGGAAAAGACATGTTTAAGCCTGTCATTAAAATAAAAGTTAACTACCCCTCTTTCCCAAATGAAATAAACACAGCCTTATCAAGCCCTTGCAGAAACAAAGATTACATATATTCTAAAAAGCATATTGCCGACCTTATTCAATAAGTGAAAGTCAATGAAAAAATGGGCAGAGCCTTTGGACAATAAGATGTTAAAAAGCCAAGCGTGTTTGAAGAAAAATGAGAAATTACATTTTAATCTTTCAACCCTTTTCTTTGTAAAGTGCCTTAGAGTTCATAGATGAGGTCTATGTGTCCTCTCTTATTTCATATTTTCAATATCTGAGTTGCATGTGATTATCATTTCCATTTTACACTTAAAGAAGATAAGGCTCAGAGAGGCCAGCTGATCTATATAAGATGCATAACCATCCAGGAACAGAGTTGTGGGTGGAATTAGTCTATTCCATTATGGACTTCATACTAAGAACCACATCAGGTTACAAGGTTGGCTACTAGACAGATACCCAAATAGCAGTAAATACTGCTATCTAACTCAGCTGTCTGTAGATTAGTGGGATCATGAGCGATCTTGGGCTGCTATGACAGTTCCACCATGTGGGTGACCCAAGCTTAGTCCTTGATCTTCAGCTCATGGCTTGTATCTCATGCTCTAACCTGATGGCTTCAGTTCTCAAATTCGTGTCAATTCTAGCTAGTCAGAAGTGGAGGAGAGAAGAACAAAGCCAACTCCAGCCATCCAGCTAGCAGCACTCTCAGCATTTGTACACATCGAATCTGTTCTCATCAGCCAGGACCCAGAAACCCCTAATGGCAGGCACCTTCTACTCAGCAAGCTTGGAGGAGGCTACAACAAATGGCAAAATGTCAGAGACATGCTGGAAAACGACATTTTTAGTACTTATGTGTCCATCATTAGCTAAGGCATTGGAATAGAGAAAGGAAGAACACACGGTTATTCCCCCTCAATTTAAATCAATCTTTGCTTTCCTGTCCTCTGGTTAGAAGACTCCCTTCCATCCTGAGCTATACATAATGTTTTGAACCTGGCCCTTTAGGTATAATCGACTGAATAATGATCCCCAAATATACCATATCTCAGCCCCAAAAAGTTGTGAATATAGCCTTAACATGGCAAAAAATAACTTATTAGCTGTGATTGAGGATTTTGAAGGGGGGAGTTTATTCTGCACTATCTGGTAGGCCTAGATTCATCACAGTGGCCCTTTTAAGAGGGAGACAGCAAATCAAAATTAATAGAAGTAGAAGATAGTTCAAACATGGAAGCATCGTAGTGGGCCACAACCTGAGGGGAACTAGTGTCAAAAGAAGCCAAAAGAGTCAAGAAATCGATCCTTACTTTGCTGAGCCCAGTCAGAATCTTGATTTTAGCCCTATGGGAATTAATTTTTAGTTTTGACTTTAAGTATCATGTAATGATACATTTGAGTTGTGTTAAGGTAATGTATGGTGACCAATTACACCAGCAGCAGGAAACTAGTTCACAAGGTAACCTGGGAGCCCAGATGTGGCCACTTCTCGGAAGGGCTGGAACCAGACTCAAGCCTGTGTATGATGGGGACCTAGGCTCCACCCACGTGGGAGACACAGCCTAGTTATTTTTATAAGTGGTGTGGCCGACTTTTCAGTCTTGATTCTTTTGGTTCTGAAGGTAGATTGTAAGTTCTACAGAAAGGTGAACAGACCAAAGGCCAGCTGTTGATCATTCTGCATCACAGGCTTCAGTCATGTGTGGAGGCTTCTTTGTTGTCGTCATTTTATTCCAGTCATTAGTGACCAAAGAACGTGCACTGTCTGCCTGCAGCTTGCTCTCAGCGGTGAGAGGCCCAGTAATCCCCCTTTTGGAAAGTAGCACCTGGTATATAAAAGTAAAAACAAAGCCCTCTTCCCCCTTAAAACAAAAACAAAAACAAAAAACACAACAACAACAACTACAAAGAAACCAAATAAAAAGCCACCCAAACAAACAAAATAACAAATCTTAAAGGAAGACAGTGGAACAAAAATTTGACCCACTTTGGCCTACATATTCCTGAACAGATATGAATTGCTGTGGTCATTAGCTACAGTCCTGCCTGGAACATTCCTGAGGTAGCTTCTTCCTGCTCACTCGAAGACACTGAATGACAAATACAGAAAAGCCACCGGCTGAACTGGAAGCTTAGGTGAATAAGAAGAGGCTTGGCTCTTGTGTTTATAATTTGAATTGTTTGAGAAGGAATGCGTCCTGCCCTGAACTCCGGAGATGCACCTGGTTATTGTGTACCCCAATACAGTTTACCCGAGGATCAGAGGACAGAGCCAGGTCCTGGATTAGACATAGAGGTCAGGCAGTGGTGGCACACACCCTTAATCCTATCACTGGAGAGGCAGAGATCCATCTGGATCTCTGTGAGTTCAAGACCACACTGGAAATAGAGCCAGGCAGTGATGGCACACACCTTTAATCCCAGGAAGTGACAGCAGGGCAGAGAAAGGTATATAAGGCATGAGGAAATAGGAACTAAAGCAGTTCAGCTGAGATCCTTTGGGGTGAGGACTCAGAGGATTTCAGTCAGAGGATTCATGGAGGTAGGTGGTGGCTGCTTCTCTGATCTTTCAGCTTTTACCCCAATATCTGGTATTGGGTTTTTGTTTTTTTTTTTTTTAATTAAAAAACCATCTTAGATTCGAACAACACCTGGTGAACAGAGCTGCACCAGAGCTGAAAGCTGACAGTCTGCCCTCTCTGAAGGAAGGCAGAGTCAGAAACTGCTCAACTTTCTTGGTTGGCAGTTCATAAAGAGAGATGTGTCTTTGCATGTTGTCATAGTTTTGTTTTTACTTTTGTTTTTAAGGCACAGTCTTACCATATGTAGCCATGCCTGGCCTGGAACTCCCTATGTGGACCAACCTTGCCTCTAACTCACAGAGCTCTGCCTGCCTCTGCCTCCTTAGTCCTGGAGTCAAAGGTGTGCACCTCCATGCCTGACTTTATCATAGATCTTGAAGAGATCTATGTGAACCCAGCTTGTGTATTTGATTCAGGTTGAATGAATTTTGGTGACAAATACTAGCCTTGTGTTTTGGAATGAACAAAATATTTCATAGACACTGTATGCTTTCATCATTGTAATATTTTGGTGATTGAGATATTACCTCTAATACAGAGGAAAAAGCTGAGCTGAGAAGATTAGATAGATATCTAAGAGTGTTTCATTTCAGTGGCTACAGTCTAAAGCTGAATTCAAATCTTGAATTTAGGTACTGTCTTAGTTAGGGTTTTTATTGCTGTGAAGAGACACCATGACCACAGCAACTCTTATAAAGGAAAATATTTAATTGAAGTGGTTACTTATATTTTCAGAGGTCTAGTCCATTATCATCATGGTGGATAGCATGGCCGCTGAGAATTCTATATCTTGATGCAAAGGCAACAGGAGATGAACTGAGACACTAGGCATGGCTTGAGCACATGTGAGACCTCAAATCCCACCCCCACCATGACACACTTCCTCCAACAAGGCCATACCTATTCCAACAAAGCCACACTTCCTAATAATGCCACTCTCTATGAGCTTATGGGGGCCAATTACATTCAAACTACCACATGTACTTTGGATGGATCACGAGGCCTCCATGGTAACACTGAACGCATTCATGCTGCTCCAGCCTCGGAGAACACTGCTACAGCTGCTGCCGTGCAGGACAGGAGAACTTGGAACTATCTTTGGACAGGTGTCCAGAGTCACATTCAATGCTGACTTCACACGTTCCTGCTAAACGATGCTGTCTGGATAATGTTGTCCATGGGTGCATGAATAGATTCCTTTTTCTCTACCAATTTAAAGAATAAAAAGGCAGGAAAAGTACTGTCTCAGTGCTCAGCCAAGTTATATTGAAATTGAAAACACACAGAGCCAAGAAATTGGCTGGTTAGGGTGATCACAGGGGATTAGATAACCCAGCCAAAGATGAGAAGTTGATTCGTTCCCACTTCTGGATCCCTCCTATGAGAGATGATGGGACAGCTCAGGGAGGGGAGAAGCCCACCAAGATTTTGTCTTCGAGAAGGAGAAAAACCAGGAAGTTGACTGTCTTTAATGTTTGAAAAGTAGAAAGTACATTAATCTACCTAGAACCTCGTTGCCCTCTCTAACTGACTCCCAGGGATCTCTCTGACCCCTAGTCCTTCATAATAGTCTTTCTCCTAGGAGTCCAGTGCACCCTTCAGCATACACCGGAGTCCACAGGATGCCCCCAAGAACCTTGGGTAGCAGCAGCAGTGATCTAGAATTCAAATTCCCAGTGGCTGTTATAACTGACATGTCCAGTCCAGGCATGTCCACTCTTCTTGAAGCTGTCCTACTTACTATGGCCTCCTTCTCGGCATTTGGATCCATAGGCTGGCCTGGCTAAGGTACCTTCTAGTCCAGGATTCCTCATAACAGTGTCAGTTCATTCTTTCTTTAGAAGCTTTGATCTTCTCTGTAATTTCCTGTTTGTTTTCACTTTCAAGTTTATGGTCTCCCCCTCCTCACCAATCCTAGGATGTCTTTGTCTGTATTAGCTGTAATCTGATCCCAAGAGACTACAATCTTGCCTTCAAGAGACCAGGTTGTAAATAAACATCTGAGTGGATGGATAGGATGCATTCCTATCAGTATTTCCAATTTTGATGATGTGGGGCTGGGGATATATCTCAGTGTGTCTAGCGCAGGTGAAGTCCTGAATTCAATCCCTAGTACTTCTTAATGGAGAGTGGTTGTCTTGGGGTTTCTATTGCTGGAACAAAAACACCATGACTTAAATGCAAGTTGGGAGGAAAGGGTTTATTTGGCTTATACTTCAGCAATGTTCATCACTGAAAGAAGTCAGGACAGGAACTCAACAGGGCAGGATCCTGGAGGCAAGAGCTGATGCAGAGGCCATGGAAAGGAGCTGCTTACTGGCTTACTCCTCATGGCTTGCTCAGCCCACCTTCTTTTAGATCCAGGCCAGCAGCCCAGTGATAGTACCACCCAACATGAGCTGGGCCCTCCCTCATTGATCACTAAATGAGAAAATGCCTTACAGCTGAATCTCATCAAGGCACTTCCTCCTGAGGCTCCTTCCTCTGCTGACTCTAGCTTGTCACACACACAACCAGCCATTTCAGTGGTGGTGCATACCTGTGAAAGGACTGATGCCTTTTCCTGTGTCCTCATCAGCAAAGTGTGCTCCACTGTAAAACTGACAAGGCTGCAAAGTATTTCTGACCTTCCATTTCGGATAAAAGTTACCAGAATATGCTAAGGCGAGATCCAGTATCTAGAATCATCCACTTTCCATGCTTAATAGGCTTTGTTTCTCAAGATCATTGTGTTGTTTATTTTTCTCACCGTCTCGAGCAAATGGCTGACAGAGCATCTAAGGATGAGGCTACATGGATTACAGGAATACAGTGCATCAGAGTAGGAAAGACACAGCAACTGGGACTTCATCAGTGGCAGGGGAAGTTCAGAATGAAGCTGGCTGCTTTAAGAAAGAGAGCCCAGCCAGATGAGGTGGCCTACACCTTTAATACCAGGAAGATGCAGTAGATCTCTGAGTTTGAGGTCAGCCTGGTCTACAGAATGAGTGCCAAGACACCAGAGCTTCACAGAGAAACTTTGTCTAAAAAAAAAAAAAAAAAAAAGAAAAGAAAAGAAAGGAAGAGAAAAAGAAAAAGGAAAGAGAAAATAGAGAGTCCTACAGGAAATGGGGCTGGCTACATTCTCAATCTTCACCCTTATATCCCTGGAACTTCCAGTTAGCCCCCATGTCCAAAACATTCCCAACCTCCCCATACAGTCAAAGATCAAGTTTTCCAACACAAGATCCTGTGAGGAACCCTGCATACTCAAATCAAAGCAGTCACCACTTAGCCTTCTGCTTGAGTATAATAATAAAACCAATAAGGAAATCCATGAAGTGCAAAAACCCCATGTTTACTAAGTGTTCCTATGATGTAAAGATGTGAGCAGCTCTAGTGGTGGTCTCAGGAAACTTCACCCAAGTGTCTCAGAAGCTGAAACCCGTGAGCTCTGTTCAGCTGAGATCCTCTGATGGACTCTTGGTGTTAGCCTGTCCCGAATAGCAGACACTGGAAAAGCATCTTACACCCACTCAGTGTGGTTTCTTGTTTTGTTCTTTTTGTTTGTTTGGACAGGGTTTCATGATGTAGCCCTGACTTTCCTGGAACTTGCTATGTAACCAGGCTATCCTGGAACTCACTCACATGTGATTAAAGGCACCATCATGATGGGTCCCATGGGTTTTATGTGACAGTCTTGCTTCTTTTGAACATATTACTAGCTTTTTAAAAGAAAGATATGACATTATATTATTTTAAGATTAATTTATTATTATTATTATTATTATTATTATTACTATTATTTTAAATGTGTGTGTGTATGCTATATGCCTGTGGGTGCCTGTGTAGACCAGAGAGGGGTGCCAGATCTCTTTGCTCAAAGTTACTGGTCCTTGTGGGTCACCTGATGTGGATGCTGGGAACTAAACTCAAGTCCTCTGGAAGAGCAATGAACACTAACAGCTAAGCATTTCTCCAGCTACACATCTTACTTTCTACACCTGTGTATATATGAACTGGATCATTTAACACTGGGTACCATTGATGAGTCTTTTTTGGTAAAAAGCCTGAGCTGCATAAATCTTGAGTAGTAAAACATATTTCAGCTCTTTACTTCCGTTTTTGAAGGACTTTACACATGTGAGATGGTTGAGGCATGTACTGAGCTAATCACGTGAATCACTGGCAGATTAGAGAAGACAAAGAGTGCAGCTGGAAGTGTATTACTCATCAATCCAGGGAAGATGGGAGCCATGTCCGAACATGCTTACTCTCCCCTGCCCTCCTTTTACTGCGGGCTCCTGTCTTCTTACTCTCACTGGAATTTGATTTTCTGTCCTTCCTGTCCATTTCATACCACTACCAGCCACATTCCCAACCTCACTGTCCCCAAACAAAGTCTTCCTGGTGGAACTGTTGCTTCAGGACTCTCAGAAATTTGTTACTTTGTTTTCCTTCCACACCCAGCTGTGTTCTCCTCATGAACTAGACTGACTTATACTTACTACCAACTGGATGGGTGCTAAGGGGCCACTGAGAAGCTTGTGCTTACACGGTAGAGCACTGCACTGAATCAGCAGACTACCATGTCCATGTATATATTGAGCTTTATGGACTCTCTGCATGACACATACACTCCTGCTCTCCAGTGAGCAGTCTTGTACATGTCTGTAAAACATATGCATTCATTGTGCTGTATGCATAACTATAGGCATAATTCCATTTTAAAACTTGTCAAAAGAAGTCTTGCAGACATGATAAAGTAAGTTTATTTGCAAAGTGGTCTGGAAGACTTAGATTTTAGAAGCAAAAACATAAAAAGAGAAGCAACTTACTTGAAGGGGAGAAAATTAAAACAAAACCCTTCCAGATTTTGCTGGCTAGTTTTATACCAACTTAACATAGACTAGGGGCATCAGAGAGGAGTCTCACTTGAGAAGATGCCTCCATAAATAGACTGTAGACAAGCCTATAGGGCACTTCCTTAATTAGTGATTGGTTGGGAAGGGCCCAGCCCACTGTGAATGGAACCATCCCTTGGCTGTTGGTCCTCTGGGCTGTTGTTCCTGGGTTCTATAAGAAAGCAGGCTGAGAAAGCCATGGGGAGCAAGCCAGTAAGCAGCATTCCTTCATGGCCTCTACATCAGCTCCTGCCTCCAGGCTCCTACTCTATTTGAGTTCATGTCCTGCTGACTTCCTTCAGTGATGGACTAAGGTATGTAAACCAAATAAACCCTTTCCACCCCAACTTGATTTTGGTCATGGTGTTTCATAGAAGCACTTGAAACACTAAGGTTGTCAAGATTTCATTAATTAATTCATCTACATATAGTGGGAAAAGGGCAGCTTCTTCACACTCATCCCATCCACAAAGGGCAGACTCTCTTTAGATAGCAGAAATGAATTTGTTTTTTCAACCTTGGCCAGCATCATAGGAAATAGTCAAGGTCTTGTTTCTGTTGAGGAACTACACAGGTGAACCTGCAGTCAGTGCATTTCAGAGTGTTCTTTTCAGTGCATGCCGGTGGGGGTGCTTGTCCAGTACAGCAGAAAGACAAGGGCTTGGTTATGCTCTTACACAAATGGATGTGTGAAGCTTAATTGACACTGCCAGGGTGTGCAGGGTGACAAAATCCGTTCATACTTCCTCCAGAGGTGGTTGCGATTGCTCTACATGTCACCTGCTCGTGACATTGCCTGTATTACAAGTACAGCCATCCTGGAGGATGTGTGGCGGCATCCACCACAACACATGTGCAGTCTCCACTTCCCCCTGGCCACAGGGTCATCTTTGGCTTAGTGTCGCTCAGTCGTATCTATTTTAAAAGTGGCTTGCTCCCTTTCTTCTTTTTTCTTTTTTAGTCAAGTCTCAAGCTGGCCTTAAATTCATATCTTTCCTGCCAGTGTGTGCCAGCAGTGACTTGTTCACTTTTAATTGTCCTTGCACACACTACGGTATGTTATGCACATGAATTTTTTGTCTGAAATGAGTGTAAATGATTTTTCTTACTCAATGACTTGTCTCTCCCTTCTTGTAAATGGAGTCTTTTGATGAATATGGTTCTTAATTTTAATGTAATCTAATTTATCTTTTATTTCTTTTATGTTTCGTGGTATCTTGTACCCTTTTACAAAATCTTTGCCTATTCCAAGGTCATGACATATGCTCCTAAGTTTTCTTCTAAAAGCTTTAATTTTTTTTACCTTTCACATCTAGATCTACAATTCGACTAGAATTGAATTTTGTAGATGGTATGAGACAAAAGGTTCACCATTTATTTGTTTCCAAATGGATATCCAATTGACCCTGCACCATCTATTGAAAAAAAAATAATTGTTATCCTTTCCCACTGCGGTGCAGTGTCAGCCCTGTCAGCCATCAGGTGTCACTGTGTGTTCTGATCTGTTTCTGAATTCTAATTTGTCCCACTGGTTCATTGTCTACCCTTGTACCAACACCAATCCATTAGCCATTATTAAATCTGGCAGTTTGTGTCCTCAACTTATGGGTGTCTTCGAAATTGCACTGAATGTTTTTAACCCTTTATAATTTGTATGCATTTTAGAATCAGACTTTTTTTTTTACATGACAAACATACAGACAGATACACACACATGCTGGGGTAGTGATCAGAGGGGCAACAGTTATAGACTGATGTACTTATTCTATTCCGTCTTTCAATTCTTCAGCATGGTGTGTGCTTTCATTCATTAGAGACATGTCTACCTTAGTGACAACATTTTGTAGTACTTAAGACAGCTGTGGTGGTCCACATCTAATCTTAGCACTTCAGAAAAGGAAGCAGGAAGAACAGGAGTTCAAGGTCACCAATGGCTACATAGAAAGTTGGAGGCCAGCATGGGCTACACAGTGTACCCTGTCTCAATAACAATAATAATTAATAATAATAATAATTTGTAATATGTAGTATAGAACTTTAACATGTATTTTGTTTGATTTGCTATCAACTAAACCATTTTATTTTAAAGTTTTTAGAAATTATGTACAATGTTTTATTTTTATGCTTATAAATTCTATATAAATATAAAAATGCTATGGATATGTCATCCTTCTCATAAAGCATTGATGAATTCTTTGTTTGTTTGTTTGTTTGTTTGTTGTATACACAGAGTTCCTCTGTGTATCCTTGGCTATCCTGGAACTAGCTCTGTAGAGCAGGCTGACCTCAAACTCAGAAACCTGCTTGCCTCTGCCTGCTGAGTGCTGGGATTAGAGGCCTGCACCACCACACCCAGCTGAATTCCTTTCTTAATTATGTTGGATTTTATGCACTTTATTTTGTATTCTATAGGGAGAAATATGTGAAATCTCATTAATAATAGACTTACTTTTTCCATCCCATGGATACAATAATTAAAGGTTACTATAGATTAAAAATGAAGATGAATTTTCTCCTCTCTCTGCCTCACTTCATATATGTGGCCTCTATTTCTTGCTTTGCCCACAGAATATGGATAGGGCTGCTGTGGGATGTTCTGTATGGCAAATGTGTTGCTCTGATTGGTTAGTAAATAAAACACTGATTGGCCAGTAGTCAGGCAGGAGGAAGTATAGGCGGGACAAGGAGGAGAAGAATTCGGGGAAGTGGAAAGCTGAGTCAGAGACACTGCCAGCTGCCGCCAGGACAAGGAGCATGTGAAGATGCTGGTAAGCCACAAGCCACGTGGCAAGGTATAGATTTATAGAAATGGATTAATTTAAGATATAAGAACAGTTAGCAAGAAGCCTGGTATGGCCATACAGTTTGTAAACAATATAAGTCTCTGTGTTTACTTGGTTGGGTCTGAGCGGCTGTGGGACTGGCAGGTGAGAGAGATTGTCCTGACTGTGGGCAAGACAGGAAAACTCTAGCTACAAATGGCCCCCAACGAGTTGGCAAGAGTTTCTATCTAAAACCTGAGAAAAGATTCTAAAAGAGAGCTAAAAACAGCTTCCTAATTGTCTCTCTTAAATGAGCGGCAGCCTGCCAGTTTGAACTACTGGTGGATTCCTAGTGTGCACGCTTGACCTGCCGTATGGCAGGAATGAGGCCTCTGCAAGTGGCACATTAAGCTGCATGGTAGATTTAGCCTTTGCTAGTACAAAACAAAAAAAGAGGTTTCTGGGCTACATGCTGCTTGGATAAAAGCATAGACCCATGATAGCTCCTAGAATTGGCTGTAAACGTACCACTGCCATGTTGGGAAGCTGAGGTGGGCAGAGTCAGCAGTCATAGTGCCATTTCAGTCTTACAGATGCTGCAGTTTAAAGCAATAGATTCACAATAAGACAGATTCAGATGTAATAGTTTACAATGTGTGTAAAATATATGTAGGCTTGAAAGAGACAAAAAAGGTGATATATACAGTTATATAAACAAATACATAGTTTTAAAAAATAAAGTCTTTAAAAAGACAATAAAATTAATATAAAAAATAAGCCATGTAAAGATGAATATTACAAAGAGAATCTGGATTGTGTTGTCTTTGGGATTTTTAACTGCAGAAAAACATTTGATCATAAAAGATGTTGAGTTAAACCAATATGTATATTTTAAAGATACCTTGACTTCAAAATTTGGATGTAAGGATGTGTTGCTTTGGAAAGGAGACTCTGCTTTTGTTCCCACAGAAAGCCAGAGGCTATGGATTTGTTCCAGATTAAGACACATCAGGTTTGACCAGCCAAGACCCCCTGAAAGGTCTCCAATGACACCATGGCCCAGATGATCCAACATCCAGAATGGTTTGAAGGCAACTGGCTCAGACAATACAGCCTCATGGACTATTTCATAATCCTAAAATTTTCTTTATGTCCCCATAAGATACAGCTCCCCCCTCCAGCAGAAAGTAATAAGAAAAGCTATGCCTAAATTCCCAAATTATATGTAATTTTATTTTGTTAAGGTTAAAACCTTCCTTTTTGAAAAAGAAAAAAAAGAAAAGGGGAAATGCTGTGGGATGTTCTGTATGGCAAATGTGTTGCTCTGACTGGTTAGTAAATAAAACACTGATTGGCCAGTAGTCAGGCAGGAGGAAGTATAGGCGGGACAAGGAGGAGAAGAATTCGGGGAAGTGGAAGGCTGAGTCAGAGACACTGCCAGCCACCGCCATGACATACAGCATGTGAAGATGCCAGTAAGCCATAAACTATGTGGCAAGGTATAGATTTATAGAAATGGATTAATTTAAGATATAAGAACAGTTAGCAAGAAGCCTGGTATGGCCATACAGTTTGTAAACAATGTAAGTCTCTGTGTTTACTTGGTTGGGTCTGAGCGGCTGTGGGACTGGCAGGTGAGAGAGATTAGTCCTGACTGTGGGCAAGGCAGGAAAACTCCAGCTCCACAGGGCAGTTTGGGACATGATGTAATGAGGACAGCTTTCTCACTGCTTTCTAGACTCCTGAACACCACATACGAAATAAAACTCTGAGACACACAAAAGCATAAGTTCCAGCTTTATGGTAAGGACACTCTGGAAGAGTTCCAGCTGAGTCCAGCCTTTCCGCCATCTTTACCAAGCATATGAACAGACCATCTTGGGTGTCCCAAAGCTACCCAAATTCTAGGAAATACTGCTAAGTGACTGGTCAATGTCATGTGTAACAGAATACTTATATTCTTTACCAACAAAGTGTGACATGTGTTTCAAATGCTATGCTGTTAACCCATTATATTTGAAGAAATTTTTCTATGAAGCTGTGGATTTAATTTAAGATGATCTTGACTAGAAGTAGAAGTAGAGATAATAGATTTATATTCTTCTTTAGCACTGGAAGAATAATTAAATATTTTCCTATTATGTATGATGCTACTATGTTTTTTTTTCCTTTTTAGTAGATAGTAAATAATCTTTGCTGTTTCAGATAATCAGCCTTGAACATTCTTATAGTATTGTTTTGTATTTAATTTATACTTTCCTCAGTATTTATCACTCTGTTGTTGGATATGCATATTCATCCAACCTATTCATTCATTCATTTATTTATTTATTTATTTATTTTTGAAGCAGGGTCTTATTACATAATAGCCTTGGTTGGACTTGAACTCACAGAGATCTGCCCGCCTCAGCCTCTCAAGTGCTGGCATTAAAGGTGTGTGCTATCATGTCTGGCTTAATCCAGCTATTATAAATACTACCAACCTTTTCTGTGTCTTTATCAAAGTCCAAACTCACCTCTTTCATGAGCTATTCCTAAGGACATTTATTTGGTCTAATCATAGGAACTTCATAGATTTCTTGGGGCTTATATGCAACTTCCTGGTTCAAGTATATCTATTAATCTCATTGGTCATTCATTTTAACAGTATGTTTTTGGAATACATTGTATCAGTCTTCATAGAAAGTTTATTCATATGCCTTGTATCATAAATATGTGGATGTTGACTGAGAATCAAGTGACCTTTTGTTTATTTTGATTATAAAGCCTTTGCACTTAACAACATATGCTATGATTTTTTTGCACTTAATTCTTGCAATAGGCAAACTGAAGCTATCTGATTTGGGGGCTGGAGGTGCAGGCCAGTGCAGAACAACTGCCTGGCACATAAACTGATTTGTCCCAAACCATGTAAGCAATAGCCCCTTAGTATATAATCTAAGCTTTCATTGTAAACATATTGTCAAGAATAGCTATGCTTCCGACTTCCTTGCCAAACCACAGACAGGCAGAAACTCAATAAATGCTGTTCTCTTCTCCAACTGACCTATTTATCTGGTTACATAGATTCTGCAAGACTCTGTAAACAGACAGTTTAAATGGTGTCCTTGAGTGAATACCTTTATAATTCTTGCATCTTTTTTCCAAGTGTGTGTGTGTGTGTGTGTGTGTGTGTGTGTGTGTGTGTGTGTGTGTCTGCATATAGGTGTATGCATATTGAGTACTGGTGGCCTTGGAGGCCAGAGGCATCTGATCTGCTGGTGCTGGAGCTGGAGGTGACTAAGCTGCCTAACACGGATGCTGGGAACCAAACTGAGGACCACTAGAAGAGCAGAGAGTACTCTTAGTTGCTGAGCCATCTCTCTAGCTCTGGAACTCTCTGCTTAACCATCAACTTGTTGTTGACCTGGCTAAGTTCTTCCGCCACTTCAGCATCTGCAACATATAAAACAAGAGAGTTTGCCGGGCGGTGGTGGCGCACGCCTTTAATCCCAGCACTCAGGAGGCAGAGCCAGGCGGATCTCTGTGAGTTCGAGGCCAGCCTGGGCTACCAAGTGAGTTCCAGGAAAAGGCGCAAAGCTACCCAGAGAAACCCTGTCTCGAAAAACCAAAAAAAGAAAAAAAAGAAAAAAAAAAAAAGAAAAAAAAAAAAAGAAAAAAAAAAGATAAAAAAAAAGAAAAAAAAAAAAGAAAAAAAAAAAAACAAGAGAGTTAAATGATGGGAATCCTTTCGGCTGTAGGCGTCCACATCAGTGTTTATTGTAAACATGTAATCTCCATGAAACCTTAGAAGCTAAATTTGGTTGTTTTATAACACCAGAATGAAGTAATTTATAGCTGATATTCTACTTTACCACAGCAACACTGCTATGGTGTCTGTTAAAAAAAATTCAGCCTGATTCAGTTGAGAATCACCAAATAATTACACAGCAAATGTTTATTGAAGCATATCTGTGAAGTCTGTTTAACTTAATTTTAACTAAAATGCAAATCTGCCCATCTATCATCTATCTGTGCATCTATCTAGAAATAAAGTTGTATTATTTTTCAGTGAAAGTTTTGGAAGATTTTGCATTAGATTTACTCACAACAGGGATAAAATTTACTCTACTGTTACTTTTCCCTGGGTCAATCTTTTCAACTGAGGTGGTGGAAAGAACAGGCTGTGGGAGAGTCTCTAACTGCAGTTTCAGCATTCAGAAACCAAACATCATTCGTTGACATTTTGGAACTTCAGTTCTAGTGGAGTTTCATACTTTCCCTGCAGGCCCCCTTCCAGAACCAACAGGAGGATAAATGAGACAAGTGAGTGCATCTCATAAGCTGTAAAGTTCAACATGGTGTAAGGCAATACACCATTGTCTGTGGCTTCACTGGGTCTAGTAATTCATTAACATACACTTAGCAAATACTTTTAAGTACCTAGTATGTGTTATACTCTTCTAAACTTTTGGAACCAGTAGGCAAGGGAAGAAAAACACTGAAAGGATAAATGATTTCAGGTAGTAATTTTATTATGATGGAAGAAAAAAAGAAAAGAAGGAAGAACCTGGGGTAATTGAGGAACAACTGTGGATGGCCCTCCCCATGTAGAGTGTTTTCACTCTTCAGCATGGATAAAATGGTGATGCAGCCAGAACAGCTTGGGAAGAGTGTTCACCTCTAAGGGAACAAGTACAGGGCCCTAAATCAGGGACAATTTCACGTTTGAGGAACAGAAACAATCTATGTGGCTGTGGTGTATTGGGTAAGTGCAAAGGCAGGGCAAGACAAATTCAGTAAAATAGGATTTGCATTCCCAACAAAACTATAGAATGTTCCAGAATTTTAGGGTTGTGTTAAGAATGCTATTCACATGGACTGGTGCAGCTGCTGTGTCCTAAAAAGATTTAGAGTGATTCTTAGGGTACACAATTGGTCTATACAGGTTAATAAAAATTCTATGACACCTACATGCTAATTCCTAAAGTCTTGTTTGGGGGAAGTTGGACTTCAAAGGAGAAATCATAACCAACATGTTTTCTCCTTGAGATGAAAGCCAGTTTCCCTTGTGAAATTCCATGGAATCAGCCTCAGACTTTCTGCCGGTGAGTTTCTCAGACGGGATTTCCATTCATAGGCGGTAAGCAGTCACCATTCTGTCTACATTCCCACGGCTTGTTTCTTGCTTCAGCAACAGGTCTCAGGAAGAGAGTATTAGTGGAACTCTGAGACCTACAAGCTTCAAAGGGATTCTGGGCTACTCAGCCCATCAGCTACATGTTGTCCTCCTGTACCTGCCCAATGATGATTTCAGGCAGCAAAGAGCAACAAAAACTGTGTATCTGCCTTTGCCTAGCCCAGGAGAAACAAGCGTCCCAAACCCAGTGTTGGCCCATATAAAGCCTCTTCTCATTCCTGTAAATTGATTGTTCAGTTCTGATTGTTCAACTGTATGGAGACAGGTATCAAAGACAAGAAACAATGTAGAGAGGTACTAACAGAGAGAGAGCAGACTCAAGTTTAAATGCCATCTACTTTTCAGGGTACTGTCAATGAAAGTGTCTGCTTTTCTGAGGAGGCTACAGTGAGAATTAAGTAGCTACAAACTATGGAAAGTGCTCTGGCAAAAGTCTGCAAAACACAAACAGGAGGAGTGCTGAAATTAGTGAGCTTCACTGACTGTCGGGTATGGAAATAAAACTAGGAAAACAGCAGAGGGTGGACTGTGAAAATGCACTGTTTGCCAGTGAGCTAAGAAGTATACTTCACAGCAGGAACCTGTGTTCAGGGCCAATACACTGCAAAGGGAATCATTATGGCTTGTGCGTGCGCATGCACGCACACGCGCACACACACACACACACACACACACAAACAGAAGAGTTAGTAGGAATGCAGCTCCTTCGATTAGGTGCTAAGCAGTAAGCACTGGAGGAGGGCAGAGGCTGGAGACACTGAAGAAATGTCAACAGAAAGGATAGGACTTGAGTTACTCACTGGAAGATGCAAAAGGAAAGTAGCAAAAGATGTTTAGCAAAATTAAGGACAAAAGCCTGGAATGGTGGTACTTGCCGTCAATCCTAGCACTCAGGAAGCAGAACAGGCAAATCTGTAAGTCCAAGGCTAGTCTGGGCTACTTAGTCAACTGCTGTCTTAGAGAGAGAGAGAGAGAGAGAGAGAGAGAGAGAGAGAGAGAGAGAGAGAGAGGGAGGGAGGGAGGGAGGGAGGGAGGGAGGGAGGGAGGGAGGGAGGGAGGGAGGGAGGGAGGGAGGGAGGGAGGGAGGGAGGAAAAGTAAAAAAAGCAGGTGGGAGGGTGGCAGCTGAAAAGATGGCTCTTTGGTTAAGAGCACTTATTTCATGTTCCAGAGGACTGGAGTTTGATTCCCAGCATCCATGTCAGGCCATCCACAACATTGGTAACTTTATCTCCAGGGGATCCAATGTACATGTGCATATATACATACAGATAGATACATGATTAAATTTTTTTTTCGTATATTGTTGGTTGTGAGCCCAGGCTTTAATGGCTGGGCCATCTCTCCAGCTCATTTTTTTAAAATATAACTTATTTATTTCATGTGCATTTGTGTTTACCTGTACATATGTCTTTGTAAAGGTGTCAGATCCTTGAAACTAGAGCTATAGGCAGTTATGAGCTGCTACAGAGTTGTGGGTGCTGGGAATTGAACTTGAATCCTGTAGAAGATCAAGCAGCCAGTGCTCTTAACCATTGATTCATCTCTTCAGCCCCCAATATCTTTTTCTTAATTAAAGACAAAAGTGATTGTTTGGTATATTTGCAGGTTTAAAAGGAAAAGTGGTATGACTTGCTTGCTCTTTTCTAACATGTGTTTTTAAAAAAGAAAAAAAATGGTAAGAGTTTGGACTTTGAAAAGAGAGATACATTCTGACACCTGTTTCTTCTGCTCCAAACCTCAGGAAAGAGCCGAAAATGAAGGGCTCAGCAGCTGAATCTTTGTGTTCTTCTTGATGTTTCTGCTGGTTTAACTACTTCTGATTCATGTCCTGTTCACTTCTGTTCCTCATTCAGTACAAAAATGTCCACTAAAGCTTTCAGGAGTGCTCAAATTCAGAGACAGAGATAGACACAGCCCATAGCTGCTTCTGCTAATCTAAGGGACTCAGTGTTCCATAGGGCAGCTATTCTGACAATGTTGACCACTGTGTGTGTGTGTGTGTGTGTGTGTGTGTGTGTGTGTGTGTGTGTGTGTGTGTGTGTGTTTACACAGGTGCAGGCATTCACATTCTTTCAAAAACTTACTACAATTCACAAAAAGTATTTTACTCTTTAAAAAAATAGTCATTTAAGGATTCCATAGGCTCAACATGTCATTTATTTGTTTATTTACTTTTTTATTTTGAGATAGGGTCTCTCTATGTAGCTCTGGCTGTCCTAAAACTCAATTATAAAGACCAGGCTGGCTTCAAACTCACCGAGATCTGCCTGCCTCTGCCCCTCTATTGCTGGAATTAAAGGTGTGATCCATCAGTACACCAGGCTTCAACACTTCTTATGTTAGAAAATAATGAAAACTAGGGAGATAATTCTGTTGGTGTTTGATATTCAAACATGAGTTTGGATCCCTGTGCCCACGTAATGCAGGCATGGTGGCAACTGCCTGCAATCCCAGGGCTGAAGACAAAGAGGCAACAGCCTCCCTGGCCAGCCATTCAGTGAGCTAGCTCTAGGTTCAGTGAGAGACCCTGCCTCAGAACATAAGCTGGAAATTGGGCATGATGGCTTTAATCCCAGCATTAGCGTGACAGAGGCAGGCAGATCTCTGTGAGTTCAAAGCCAGCCTGACCTACATAGCAAGTTCCAGGACAGCTAGGGATATTTACTGAGACTCTGCCTCAAAACAACAAAACCAAAACCAGAAACAAAATTTTAAAAAAGAAAGAAAAAAAAATTAAGCTAGACCCTGCCAACCCGTGGTCTCTAAATACACAAGCATACACATGCATGGGCACCAAATAAAGATTGAAAACATCAAAGAATTAAATAACATATTTATTTTTTAAATGAAATCTGTAATTCTTTCTTCTAGAGTATCCCTTGGACTTAAGTAATAACTGAGCTAAGTATTTCTAAGTATTTCTGTCAAACTGAGTTGGTCAGGACAGTATCCCTGCTGTGGTCTCTTTTGACAAGGCCTGTGTTTTGTTCTTAATGGCCCTCGGTTTGGTTGTTGGTGCTTCTCCTCGGTATCTGATTTGCAAGTACCAATGCCACTGTGGGTTTTACAGTACCAATGCCACTGTGGGTTTTACAGTGACATCTGTTCTCTTTCATCACAGGTTCTTTGCATGGGATACTGGCTGAGTGTTCCCTCTGGTCATCATTGGCTGAGTGGAGAGCAGGCCACACGAGTGGGTGCTGAGGATGGAGACTTGGCAGTGAGGTCAGGTCACCAGGTCTCCTTTTTCTCTCTCCTTGGAGTTTTCTGCAAAATCAAAAGCAGTGACTTTATTCAACACCTGCATCTTTAACTACCGAGCAGTGTAATTACCTTTCTTAAATATTCTATAGAATTGTCAAACAGCAATTTTCTTCCAGAAGACAGGCTTTTCAATAATGTCGTTTACATACAGAGTTTAACATCTCTTAAGCTAAAAATCTAATTACAAGAATCTGAAACTTACTGCATGTTAATAATTTGATCTTTATAAAATTGCTAATCGGGGCACCTTTCACATATATTATGAAGCAGAAAAAAATATATATAGTGAGTTTAAATTAAATATTTTGGGGTTTCTTGAATATATGTCAATTTCTGTTAATATTGGTGTATTAACACTGGTATTTCAGTGTGTTCCTCTTGAATTCCACCTGTTCATGGAGAGATGTGGATTACTGTGACATGATTTATCAAGACCATCGGATGTCATCATTTCTTCTTGGTTAATGAAAAGTCTCAATATTTTAAAAAGCTTCCTGCATTATTGATACATAGACAAGAGATGACATATTTTAGCAAGCTGAGATAATTCTCGAGTGGCCACATCAGAGAGCAATGCCAATACTAAATAAGATGAGAACTTAGGCAATGTACTGCCCTTTGATGAAGGGACTCATGCCCATGTTGTACAAGCATTCATCATTTTTGTCATTTTCATTTTGTAATTTTTGAAGTGCAAAAGAGATTGTCAATGTCTTGGGAGGTGTGACTTCACTAGTGGAACACAAGCGGAATGTGGAAGTAGAAGATTTAGTGTATCACCACATTATTTCAATCTGGTAAAAGTGCTAAATTAATGTTATGAAATGTTATGAGCACGCCTATGAAACTACCACTTACAAAACATTAAAGAGTACCTTCTGGAATCTTCAGACTGACACTCTGGCAATTCTTCTGTTGCCCTACATTTTCTCAGGTTGTCAAGCAAGCTGCATTTGCCTCCTGTGACTGTTCAGAATTTCTGTTCTCTATACCAATTTGTGTCCATGGGTTCTGTAAATCTTTTGTATCCTTTACTAAGCATTTTCTCTCCAGAAAGCCATTCAGCCTGAACTCTAACTTGTAACCTGTTCAGATACTTCAAAAGTCACACTCCGCCATTCTCAACACACACACACACACACACACACACACACACACACACACACACACACAGTTTAAAACAAATTTTTAACAGTCTTACAAAGAATTGTTTTGAATTTCCATCAATTGTCTGGATACCTAGTGTTTGTTCAGACTGTCCCAGCCTATAGAAATATCTGTCGTGGAGAATCATTTGTATCTCATTTTCATTTTGGTTATACATGACATGAGTTTGGAATCTGATATGTTGAATATGCCAGGAAGGAGGATTCACCAAGTTTGAGGTGGCAGAAATGTATTCTTTAAGCTATGAGACTCAGTTTAAATCTTGACATTTCATGTTTGGAAAATAATACTTGAAAAATGAAATGATACACTAAATAGTCCACCTTTTCAGGGACAATTTTCAATAGGTACATTCCACTGTGAAAAAACATGTTGCAATCCCTGCTTCCTTCCATCATATGTGCATGGTGGTAGACATGCTTGTACACAGGATGAGTGCAGTCTACACACAAGTACCAGAAAGCAAGGAGCATTCCAATTCAGCATCTATCTGTAATGCTATTATAGTGCATTCTCTCTCTCTCTCTCTCTCTCTCTCTCTCTCTCTCTCTCTCTCTCTCTCTCTCTCTCTCTCTCCTTTATATTTTATAGGGTTTCTCCCTTACAACTGGATTAAAGAGCAAAGACAAGTTTTCTCCATTACAAAATTCTCATTTAATCCTTATCCACACTTAATTTATCAAATTAAATCAGACAAGATTGATGCTGTGGCTTTTCACACTGGACAACGTGTGTAAAATCGGCAGACAAGGGCTTGTAAAGGGTGCCCCCCGTGACTTGTCATAGCGTCTTGCCTCAGCCTCAGTGGCCCTTGCCTCCATGCAGGCGGGGTCAGGATGCTTCTTGGTGTTACACAGTGGACCCTGCAGGGAAACAGAGTAGGACACAGCCTCCAGCAGAGTCGCTTATTACACCCTCGGCCCCCTTCACCTGCCCCAGCCATTCAAAATAACATCACACCATAAAATATTCATGAACCACACGATGCTACAGCCAGGGCTCGGCTACTGCAGGTGGCTGTTACATCAGTAATTGCCCAATACTTCCCTCCACAGCGTAAAATTGTTTTCATTATGTGTCATGAACACAGAGCCAAGCAAAGCCCTCTTGAGTGGATTCCCAAGAGCTGGAGGGAGGTGGTACTTAACTTAAACAGGCGCTTTTTGGCTTAGATTTTTTAAAAAGAAAAAAAAAAGGGGGGGGAGAGTCAGTGAAAGCTCATCATTAACTCTTCTCCTAAGAGCAACAAAAAGCAGACGCTCCTGCAAAACTCCATAAAGATTATCCTAAATGTCTCAGTTACTAGGAACAGCTTTAGGGCCTTTAGCGGGTCTTAACGATACTTCAAGCTGCAGAGAAGAAAATCACTTTCCACCTGACTGAAGTTCCCATGGAGTGCAGAGCTAGGGGATAAGCAGGTTTCAGCAATAAACTCCGGCATTGTGAGGCAATAATGCCCAGCCAGGTCCCGGCGTTTTGATTCAACGGTGTCTTTTTCTTTCCCCCCTACGGAGGGCTAATCACAGCCCCACTTTGTTTAATTGCAGCAAAGAGAGAAATGTGTTTAAGAAGTCATTCTGGACCCCTTGAAATGAATGCTGGGGTTCTCCAAGGACAACAAACAGGACGCATAATAAATAAGATTTAATTTTCAGATCAAAATAGGCAGGGTTAAAGATTTTTAGCGACAGATCTGGAGATGCGGCTGCAAAGAGACTCCAAAGTGGGGGTGGGTGGAGAAAGAAGGGCGGGGACAGCAACACGTGGGATTAAAGTCTTGGTTTTATATGGCACAAGCTGTTTTGGCATGGTGGGAGGGTCCTTACAGGACTAAAATCTTCACAGAATTGAGGGCTGTTGGTTCTTCTTTGCAATGTGACTCTGATTTAGGAAGAAGAATGGAAGGAAGGGGGAAGAAAGGAAGTGAGATATTAAAAAGAAAGAGAAAAAGAAATGTCCCCGATGTAAATGAGATAAAGCTTCTAATTGACATATTTGCCAACCTTAAGTTTCAAGCTCAAGATGGGAAAAATGTCGGGCACAGTGGAGATGCCTCAGAGTCACGAACTCCCCGGTTTGGGGGGCCAAAGGATGTGTGTATCTGTCCCCGCTTTCTTTTGGAGCTTGATAAGACTAAGACCCAGCCCAAGTAATAAGGAAGCTCTCTTTTTCATCATTAATTTAAAATCTATTTCTTCCCACTCTGCCCCCAGGTCCTCTTCTAAGGAAAATAACTATTTCCTTCTTGGCTTTAGAAAAAGTTGACCAGGAATGAGATGACAGTCATTTAATTAAGCAGCTGTCTTAAAAGACTCATGGGACTTGAAAATGTGTAAATACAAATTCTCCATTTCAAAGCCATGACTACACATTTCTAGGATGCCTTTTTTTTTTTTTTTTTTTAATCCCAACAGGAATTTTCATGGGGTTTCCAGAGAGAAATTATTTAATCTTTGAAAAAGTTTTATGGTGCAATTGGATGGTATTTTCTTTTGCTAACAGAGAATCCACCGATAACAAATTGAACACAGATAACTGTCTGTCTCATAGACTGAGGGAAGCAATGGACATGAAACCATTCATGAGCATCTGCTGCGGGAGTTTTCCTCTGGGTTAAGTGGGAGATGTGAGGTTATTTAGTGTTCTGCAAAAGCCATGTGAAGTGTGTGTGTGTGTGTGTGTGTGTGTGTCCACCCTACACGTATGTTTCATGAATGATGGATTTTCTTTGCATCTGGTAACTATAGACGTTTTCCCTCTGAATACAGCAAATGACTGTTTCAAAATGAAACCACTATGTGTTTGAATGTTGTATTATGCCTCGTTCCATTTGGAGTGAAAGGCGGCTTTAAAAAGTTAGGTATATCATTGCCAAAAAGGGGCTAAATAGTATTGTCAGCATTTTGAGAAGGCATAGGTCCTTTTTTCTCCCTTCCTTCTCAAACTCCTTTCTGGACAGCTGTTGGTGACTTAGCGAACTTTTCATATGGATATGTATGTTAATGGCAGGCAATGAACTGGGGATGGAGGGTCGCAAACAGGCCCCGCTCTTCAGAGCACATCAAAAGCCTTCACAAAAGGAGCAGTAAAAGAGACAGCGATGGCAGAGCCTTCACTTTTGTGGCTTGAATTAGTTCTGCAAGCAATGAAACTGATCTTTTCTCCCTGCCAGGAAAGTCTGCTGATTCTTGTGAGTGCTCATTAGCACAAGAGGCATTTGTGAAGATAATTGACTGACGCCGATACCGCGGCTGTCACAACAGTGCCGGGCAGCAGTGCGTGTGCATTTTAATAGTTGTAGTTTTTTTCTTCTCTCGACTTTGTGGTTTCTAAAAGGTACTAGTCTTCCAAAGGTTTATACTCCTTTCTGAAGCAAACGGTTTAAGAATCTTTCTTTTCAAAACTGATAGCCAGCCTTACCTTTAAAAAATGTGTATCTCTCTACAGTACTCAGTGTGGATGTACAATATAAAAGGTCCCATCCACTAATTTTAAACTTGGCAGAAATCATACAGATGTAGATCCAAACTATTTAATTATGAAATGAACATCTGGGTTATGTAAGAGAGTGTTCTAACAGTACAAACTGCCCAACTTCATCAGAGGCAACTGTGGAGATTTTGTACATTTTTAGACTTCTTTTTAAAGTGTCCTTTTCTGTGTATGTGGCCACAAAGAAAGATGAAAAGAAGATACTGGGGGGAGAGTGTTTTTGGAAGCTCTACCTTGGCAATAATAGGCTGACTGAGGTTTCTGCAGGACAAATTCACCTGGAACACGACTCTAAAGAGTCAAATCATAAAAGCCAGAAGACAACCTAATCACCATAGTCAGTGCCCAAGAATTCTACATTTAAAAAAAAAAATTCTACATTGAGCAATGGGAACATAGTTTTCAGTCAAGTTTCTGCTGCCAGTTGGTTACATATCATAAAAGCCATGGTTGCTTAGCTGACATACACCATCTCTCTTTCTAAAGGAACTTATAAAACATTTACTTGATTTAATTATACATTCACTGGTTCTTTGTGCACAGAAGCACATCTGGGAGTTTATATGCCATTTTGAGAAAACACAGACTCCTCCCTTATGTGGATGGTATTCCATGGCTATGTGTAACACTTGCAATCCATACACTTATTAAGCTAGGTAAGGACTCTGTACATTGAATATCATAGAACACCCCTTTTCAGATACACTTAGGAAGCCTGCCTAGTTGTATCAGGTGGAACAGAATATTTTCTTTAAGGAATAGTAAGTTCTTCTGAGTCAAGGAGGGCAGAATGCATTGAGTAAGTCACATTTGAACCATCCCCTTGAAAAAGTGAATGTGAGATGTTTGATGTAGCCTTTGGTGTGTGTACATGCTCCTACGATTGTCCTAGAAGGGCTCCAGAGGAGGGTGGAAAGGCTGATCACTTCACTTTTTTTAAATTTTGTTTTGTTTTGTTTTGTTTTTTTGAGACAGGATTTCTCTGTGTTACACTGTCCTGGAACTTGCTTTGTAGACCAGGCTGGCCTCGAACTCACAGAGATCTGCCTGCCTCTGCCTCCCAAGTGCTGGGATTAAAGGTGTGTGCCACCACTGTCCAGCTTGGTCACTTCACTTTTGAATTTGTTCCTCAATATGTTTTTTAGAAGCAGGCTCTTGATTTCTCAAAATGTAGCTATTGGGTCAACATTTTCTGGAAAGTGGGCAGTTGAATCCTTATTTTAACTTGGTGGGCTATACATGTCTGACACTGAGAAATGCAAGTCAGAGCATTTCAAGAAAAGAACTAAAATTCCAGCCCTTCCTTTTCACCACCCCGCTTCCCATAGTCGGTGTTCTGGAACAAGGGCGCCAGCCAGGCATCTTTCAAATGATGAAATTAGGTCTGGGAGAGATGACCCTGCGGTCCATATGGCTTTGCTAACAGCTATACAGAAGAAGGCTGCTGATAAAATTGCCCTTAATCAGCCACTACAGGCTGTGTGTGTGGCATACCCCAGTTATCCCTGCCTTATGGAAGCCAAGGCAGGAAGGTGCCAAGTTATCCTCTCATCTGGACTGCATACTGAGTTCCAGGTTAGTCTGCCTACATAACAGTTTCTGAAAAATTGCATTTTCTTACTGTCTGTTCTAACATTTGACCTGTAAGGGAGAATTGGAAACTTCTTAATTCATTAGAGACAGAGACCCATCATTACATTTCCATACTTGATTTCTAGTGTCTCAGAAGCAGGATGCACAGTTGCCCATAGAGTGTGCTTTCTCCTTTCTTACTCATGGCCTTTTTTCTGGTCCCTGTCTCATTTGTACTCTGCTTTTCATGTCTGGTCTTTTGCATTGTATGAAGACACTTCTTCTCAAGCATGTTATTTAGAGACAGTGTCTCACTATATAGCCTAATCTGACCTCAAGTTCATGATCGTCCAGCTTTTGCCTCCTGAGAGATGGGGTAGACATACCACTTTCAGCTCCTCAAATATGAGTTGGGTTTTGTTGTTTTGTATTGATTTATTTTGATTATCAGGTTATGTCTTTGAGTGTATGCATGTGTATGCACCACTTTTGTGCCTGGTGCCCACAGTGGGTGTCAGATCCCCTGGGACGGTTGTTATAGGTGGTTGTGAGTCACCACATGGGTACTGGGGATTTAACTCAGGTCTTCTGAAAGAGCAGTCAGTGCTCTTAACCATTGAGCCATTTGTCTACTCCCTGCCTTTTTTTTTTTTAAGTCTGAATAATATCAGTGGCCCTGATTCTCACACAAATGCATTTAGACCAATGAGATCCAGGGGCTACAATCAAATAACCAGTGTTAGAGAAATATGATCAAATTTGTAACATTTCAATATTTTAAAATACAACCTTCACCACCAACTCTCTGAAAAAGTCCTTGTTGCTATCTACTTCTGTTAAGTATTTTATACATTTAGTAGATTGAAACTGTGTGTACTTGTACAAATTTGTGTGTCTCCAAAGGGGAAAGATGAGGTTAATCAGTTAAGAGGAGTCAAATCTAGAGAAAGCTGCTATAGCTGTCTCTAAGAAAGGCCAAGTACACAACAAATCTTAACCTAATTTCAGACAATGGACATGAGTTTCATGAAATGATATAATCCAGGTTGTAACGTAAATAAGGAGACCTCTCTAGGAGTGTTGGTCAGGCTTTCTGTTGTGCCACAAATAACCTGAGAAAACAATTTAGGAGAAAAGATTTTGCTCCCCTGATCCTTATCCTGTGGTGAGCCAAAGCATCATGGTAGAACAGCAAGGTAGGGCACAGCTATTTGTCTCATGACAGAAGGAACCAGGAAGAGGTGCCAGCAAGAGGACAAGGCAAGATGCACCCTTCAAATCCCATCCCCAAGCAGGCACACCACCTGATAGCCTACCAGTGAAATGATGCCCTCACTGTGCCTTAGTCTCTAGAAACATCCTCACAGACAGTCCCAGAAAGTGAGTGTTACTAGCCTCCCAGGCATCTCTCACCCTCCTCAAGTTCATCAATATATATACCTCACAGTAAATATTGCAGGGATTGCAAATGTACAGCCTAGGGGCATGGGGTACTAGGACTGGGGTCTTATCTGAACTCCACAGCCTCTCATGAGTCAGTGAGGTGTTCTAATGTTTCCAGAGGAGCCAGAAATCTGCATGGATTTTTGTGTTAAGTTAGTGTATTTTAACTAATTTCACAACAAACTTGTAGGGCGTCTTTGTGGGCTGAATGCCACCTACTATCATACAGTGTGAAAATTCTATTAATTGATTGGTTAATTAATGAATTAAAAATTTTGAGACAGAATCTTTCCTGAGCATGCAAATATGAAGTAACTTAGAAAAGGGCAAAGTGCTGGGTGACGATGGTGGATGCCTTCAATTCCAGTACTCAGGAGGCAAAAGCAGGGACATCTGACTTTGAGGCCAGCCTGGTCTACAGAGTGAGTTCCAGGACAGCCAGGGCTACATAGAGAAACTCTGTTTTGAAAGACCAAAAGAAAAAAAGTGTGGGGGCAGGGGGAGCGGGGGAGCATATAACTCATGCTGGCTTCAAATTCCCTAGATATCTGAGGAATGACCTTGAACTTCTGGATCCTCCAGCCTCTACATCCCTAATTCTGAGATCACAGACCTGTACCACTATCTCTGAGTCATATGTGCTTGGGACTGAATCCAAGGTTTCATGCATACTAGCTCAGCATTCTACCAACTGAGCCACATCCCCAAGGCCCTGGAGCTTCTAATTTAAAGAAGTTTTAAACAATACATTATTTTAAGTAGTGGTGCATGCCTTTAATCCCAGTACTTGAGAGGCAGGCACAGGTAGATCTCTGTGAGTTGGAGACCAGCTTGGTCTACATAGCCAGTTCTAGATCAGGCAGGGCTGCATAGAGAAACCCTGTCTCAAAAATCAAATAAGTAAATTACATGTGTGTGCATGTACGCACCTGTGCGCGCGCGCACACACACACACACACACACACACACACACACACACACACACACCACGATAGAAATGTCAAAGTCTACACAACTTACAAGAGTAGGTTCTCTCCCACCATGTGGGTCCTGGGTATTGAACTCATGTCTTCAGCCTTGGCAGCAAGCACCTTTGCCTGCCTAGCCATCTTACCATTTCTAAAGACTACATATTTTTCCTGAATAAATAAAATTTTATAATGGAAACAAGTGTTAGTGGGAGGGCTCAGCTGGTAAAGGCCCTTAGCTGTGCAAACCTGGTGACCTGAGTTTGATTCCTGGCGCCCATACAAAGGTAGATGGAGAAAACCAGCTCCACAAAGTTGTCTTCTGACCTCCACACACACACCAAGGTACATATAACTCTCTCTCTCTCATTAATAATAACTATAAAAACATTTAATAAGGGAAGTAAGTACTCAAGTTTTTGTTTTGTATCATTTTCAAAGAGAAATACTTCTTATATGAACTTGGCCGTTTGTAAGGCACAGGATGGCCCTGTGCCTGGCTGTTGTCTTTCTGCTTAAACACCTGTTATGGTCTTCATGTAGACCATAAACTACAAAGCAATGTTCACCTCAAGCGGGAGATGGTGATGGCTTTTATTTTTCATTTTATTGAGGATTTTGCCCTCTGTTTTGTTTGTTTGCTTTATACATGCCTGGGATGTACAGCTAGCAAAGGTTCATTTTGAAGTTCTGATTTGGCTTGCTCTTCAACTCCAATTTTTTAAATCAGCAACACTTTTCAAACAAAATTAACTGCTGTGCAGGTGGCCCCACAGTTCCAGATGATTTCTCTTCCAGAAGCCCTCTTCAGGAGAGCTATAGACTCAGGCTAGTTTTCCCATGAAAATTAACACAGAGTATGTTGACTGATGACCACCCAACCTGAGCCACAGGCACTGGGAATGAGTTGTTTCTGGGCTAATGAGGCCGTTCTGGGGCCCGGGCTCCCCTCACTCCCGCTTCACTTCCTTGGGCTTTGAAATGGAGGAAGGGGCAGGAATCAAGAACTCTGAGATGAGACAGACTGGTTCTAACAATAGGCAGACAGAGAGGGACAGCCTCTTGGTGGAATGGCACCTCGCATATCCCCAGGATTACATCAGCCAGAGGGCTGTGGCGGACAAACTTAAATGTTATACCCTTCCTTACCCAGGACTTCCCCATTCCTGTGTTCAATTGGTATTACATATCCTCATTTTTAATCCATGACACTGCCTAGATGCTGCTATCTTACAGATGACATCCAAGTCTGAGTGTATAACAGATAAGCTGTGTTTATGTGTTCATCTATCTGTTGTTTTATGGTGTTGGGGATTGAACCTCATATCAGGCAACTATGTTCTACCCCTGAGCTACAGCTACCCCTAGACTATGTTATATCCCATACACCCACATGTATGTTAAAGTTTGATACACAGCAGGAGATTAGCAACCAAAATAATAAAATACAGTACTGCATGAGTTGTTTCAGGAAATTTCCATTTAATATATTCAAACTTCCCCGGACCACAAATAGCTGAAATTGCACTAAGTAAATGGTAGCTGAGCAGGAAGCTGCTATTAAACAACTGTTTGTTGATTTGAGGAGCTAGTTAGATGTGTTATATTCTTAAAATCTTATGATTGCTGTCTTGGGTTGATTTTCAAGACTTTTTTTAAATTTATTTTTAAGTTTTTTTTTTTTTTTCCGCATACTCAGCTCTCTCCTCAACCCCTCACTTTTTGAAACGGGCTCTCATGTATTCAGGAGGCCAATTTTGAACTCACTATGCAAGGCTGGGAAGATGTTTAGTTCATGAGTCATGAGAAGCTCTTCTGAGCACTATAAAACATAGTCTGCTATAGTCAGCATCATGAGTTCAACACTTTGCTCTTAGGCAGGAGGTACATGTAGCAAGGGCACTAGCCACTTCTCTGCTGGTTGCCATCATTATGCTGGTTTTGAAATGTTCCTTTTTCTCCATTGTAAATATCTATTATCTATCCAATACATGAATTGGTAATGTTTTTTTTTTCTTTTAATTAGCTAGAGATTATAAAACTAATGTACCCTTTAGTATTAGTAAAGTTAAAGGAACTTTACTTTTTAAAAAATATATTATAAGCTTCTAATTACTGTAGGATTCTTCTCTGGTTATTCATTTGTTTATAGTGGTAAATAAAATGTCTTTTAAAAGCCTTATCATTTCTAATTATATCTATATCTAATGAATGCCTGTCTACACAGTGAGTGAAGCTGGCTAGAGCAAAGCCCTTCAAGTAGAAAACACACTTGTTTGTCCTTTTAGACAAGGGAGGAATGGGGAGTTATACCTAGCCATTAGCTCTCCACTTTGTTAGTCCTTTGCCCCTTGCTAAGCTGGAGATATACCCAGACCTTTCAGCAACTGCTCTGCTGTAAAATCTCTGAAGTTTAGGTCTGGAATGACAGCTCAGAGGTTAAGAACACTCACTGCAATTCCAGAGGACTTGGATTCCATTCCCAGCACCTGCACAGCTGCTCACAAACCCAGTTCCAGGAGCCTCTAATGCCCTCTTCTGGCCTCCATGGGCATTGCACACATGTGACGCACAAACACCAAACACATAATTAAAAACAAATTCAAACGCTTCCCTAAACAGGAGTATAAATATACAATTCACATCCAAATGTGTAAGACAATTTGGAGAATCCCAAGGGAAAATTTTTTGAGCTTTTACCTAGCTCCTGGTGTGTGTGTGTATGTATGTGTATGGTTTTGTTTTGGGAGGCTGGGTTGTCTCTAGCTTAGGCTGGCCTCAAATCTCTATGCAGTTCAAGATGAACTTCTTACTTCCTGCTTCCATCTTTCAGATGCTGGGATTACAGATATGGGCTACCACACCTGATTTATGTGGTGCTGGGGATCAAAAAAAGATCCATTCATGCTTGGCAAGCATCCTACCAACTGAGCTACATCCCCATCCCTTACATTATATATATAATATATAATGTATATAATATATTTATTATTACATTATAATATAATTTCTAATTTCTATTAGAAATATATAATATATAATTTCTGCTTCAGAGAATTACTAGTGATATAAATGGGGAGAGTGGAAAGTAACTACCAGAATAACCATGAGGACCAGAGTGAGAGGTGGTAGCAAAGCCTTTTTGGCAAGAACTTAACCGAACATCTGCCAGCAAAAAGCATTTTAATCTTTCTACTTAATGGTACATTTATACAACATAGGATTTCTTAGATAAGATAGAAAATATCTTGAATACAAGCTGTGTGTAGAACTGTGTTTGCCAAGCAGCCTAGCAGAGTGTCTTCCATCTTAGAGGCATTCACTAACCTAATGGACAATTGAATGAATAAGCCAATGACTAGAATTCAAACTTCATAATTCTTTTTACCTATTCCATCTATTCTTGCTTTTCTTCTTCTTTTTGGGAAGCTCACAGACCTAAGTGGCTAGGAGACAGGCACAGTGAGGGAAGATACCTTTCTTGTTGTTTGATTTGATCAGTTCATTGCCTCTTATGAAATGAGAACCAGGCAGTCAGTCTAAAGTTGGAGAAGAATGCCCCCAATGCCACACTACTACTTCTGCCAAACCGTCCAAGCGTGCAAACTCAGAAAACTATGGTTTCATTAAGTTAAGTCTGCTTTATCACAGTCATGTGCTTGAAGTAGTAAAAGTGAAGATCTGACTGAATTTTCTGGATAGAACTGGTGAGGGGCATGCTCTGTGGTTGTGGCTGCCAGAAGGGCCAGCGATCACAACAGTCTAGACATGGGGACAGCTGCGAAGTAGCACTTTATTGTATCAGACAGTTGCCCTACTATGATACATTTAATTGTCCAGAACAGACATTTCTACATGAATTGTTCTTAATTTGATTTGAAACAGGCCAACTGTTGTCTCAAATGATAATGCAAGGGGCTAAACTGAAGGGTTATTGTTTTGTTTTGTTTTTCTCAATGGCAGTACCTTTGGAAAAGCAAATGAAATCCTCAAAAATTGAAAGTCAGTAAGATTCCTGTTTGGCCATGTAATTAGCATTCTGGTGGTCACTATCCCTTACCTGGCTTCCTAAATTCACAAAGTTGCCACTTCAGGTCTTGTCTGAATTCCTGTAAGAGAAAAATCCCTTGAAGAGAAAAATGAAAGTCTTTTATTGAAATACTCTGACTCACTAAAAACAAAATTGGATGGGTTTCTTTTCCCTTCTTTTGAATATAGCTTTCTTTTAAAGTCATTAAAGGTGGTTGATAAAATTAAACTCTACATTTCAATTCTAAGAGAAAAAACAAAAGCCCCTCTTGTCTAAGCATTTAATGAGGAGTTTTTCAGAGGGAAGTGTGGCCCGTATAACCAGTTCCTTTTCTCTAATTTTTTTCAGGTCCATTAGAACTGAGTAATTCTGTACGTCTGTAACTTTATGCCAGTATTTTTACGAATCTCAATTCAATTTTTTTGTCTGTTGGCAGTGAGTTTTAAAAGTCTTAAACATGCCCAAACATCTCAAAGGATTTAAAGAAAATTATAATAGTAACTAGTTTCTCCCCTGTCCCTTAAAAAAAAAAAAATAGAGCACACTACTGAAATTATTTAAATTGACTGAGCCTTTTAAGCAAGTAAACACATTTTAACTAGGTTTTTTTCCCAATCCTTCCATTCATGCCAACTATAGAAATTAGCCTTCACTCTTCCTTCACTTACACATGGATACACACACTTGCATGGACACAAGAAAAATTTCTTTTCTCCTGTCAGCATTCCTCCCCAACAATGCTTAGATTAGTGGCATGAAGGCGGCCGCAGAGAAAGGACATTCAGGCCAGAAGGCTCCCCACAGGCACAGCTGGTAGGGGTTAATGGCAGCTGAACCTCCCAGCCAGGGCCCTTTCTCTATTGTGTGTTCAACTCCTGGGAAGGAGGCCGACTTGTGACAGCCTCTGGGGTGCAGCGGATCAGAAGTATAGCAACTGGGTCACAGAGGCAGTGTTCCCGGAGAGGAGGGTTTAGGACAGCCAGAAAAAAGTGACTCTGAAGTACACATGCAATGTCTCTGCTCACAAGGGCTACAGGAAGATGGCTCATAGTCCTTTCACCCATAGTGTAGCCAGACATGAGCAATTAGGCAGGGATGCTGAGTTGCTCATATACAAGTGGTTGAATTCTGCCTCAACCTTTGTATATATGGCTAGTGTATGTTATTCAAGTCTGAGCACTGGGGGTTAAGGGTTCTATTTCCCATGTGGAATAAAGACTCTGGAGCTGTGACATAATGGCCCCGGGGGAAACTAGGGCCTCCTGATAAATAGAGGTTGAGATGTAAGCAGAGAGTGATTTATATGAGTACATGTCTAAATGAAGTAGGTGGGCTTTCCTAGGCACCATGGGATGGGACCCACATGGATGTCAACTAGGGTTTCAATTTACCTTTTTATTTTAAAACAGGAAAAAAGCATAACAACAGCTGTGTTGGGCCTAGTACAGTCATCAGAACTCTTTCATAGATTTTTCCTCCTTTTTCCTCATCTTCCAGGTGGAGTCTCACAACACACTTCTGGATGGCCACACATGTGCTATACAGCTCAGGCTGGCCTCAAACTCCTGGCAATCCATTTCCCTCACCTTTTCCCAAACTCTAGGATTATAGGTCTGAGTCACCATGTCCAGCTTAGCAGACTTTTACACTGAACACGGTAGGTAAATAGGACTTAATAGGCAAAATAAGTTTTTCAGAGAGACAAAAATTGTTAAAGAAAGCAAGCTTGAGAGCTCTGAGGATCCCGCATCGTGGAGGTGGGCTTTGTCAAAGAACACAATCCTAGACTGGAATAGGGCTTGGCAAACTAAGGGTCCTCAGTAAATATTAATTAAATAAATAAAGACCCCACAGTCACAGAGGTTGGCTCTGCTGTTCATTTTTAACCTAAAAGGTTTCCTTGTTTAGAAATCACAAGAAGTCCCAAGGAGGATGTTTTTTGTTCTGGTGAAATGAATTTGTTTCCTTTCAAAATAGCTGAGCATCCCGACTAAAGACTGTTAAGACAATTCATTCCAGTTAAAGTTGGCCTCATTTCTTCTCTATAAACCCAACCTTGAGAGCTAATTGGGGACTAGTTTGGGCCACATGGAGGCACTGAATGCTAGAGGCATCCTTATTCTAATGCTTTTGGCTTGGTTTATCTAATTTGAAATTTTAATGCCACTTGACTAAAATTTGCCCTCTCCTTGAGTTTGTTTTGACTTATCACTCTGGGAAAAGGAAATAGGGGAAAGAGAACAAATTAGGGCCTTGGGATTTTACCTGCAGCATAAACATTTAATACTTCCTCTTTCAAGTCACAATAGTTTGGGGGGAACAATGCAGCCCAATGAGCTCATTAAAGCTGTTCTCCTTGGGTCATTATGGGGAGGGCTAGCAAATGAGTCAAAGGGGACGATGTTGTGGTAGTGCTTGAGACAGCTGACAAGGCTCTCTTGGCTTCCCCAGATGGTTTCCTTTGGAGGGACTAAGGTCCTATGTGTAGCACTTCTTAGAGACCCCTCCCTGGGAACAAAGAGAAAAGTGACCATCTTATCAGACACACATCTTCATGCCTAGAGTCTCTTAGAAGATATAATGACCTTGTGTTGAGGTTGTTGGAATTCAGGTGGCAGGCTAGTGTAACAGTAATGTGACCATTGTAATGTACCCAAATCTGCTTCTGCAGGGAAGTGATATGACATATTTGTGTTATTTACAAAACTCACAGGTACAAAACTCACACGTGGCTTTATTGTATCCATAAATTTTTTTTTTATTCTTATGGTTACACTGTAAGCTTGGAGGATTATCCCAATATGTGACTTTTAAAATAATTTAATTTAATTTTTTTTGTAAATACAGAAAGGAGAAAATACAGAAGTCTTTCTCGTATTCACAGTCAGAAAACTCCTGGAAGACAAAAGTGCCTTCCTGAACTTGGCCATGCTGCACATAGGAAGAGGCTCCTCCCTCCTTAGAAAGCACTTCCTTCCCTTTTCTTTGCATCTTGCTTTATTTAGGCTGGGGGTGTGGCAAACAGAAAGGATCACAGACCAGTCCCCTTCCATGATCACTGCAATACAATGCAGAATCAGAAGGGCTAGAGGTCACTCTCTTTCTTTACAACCTGAGACTGTTTGACCTAAACCTTGGACTCTGCCCTATCTGGGTGCACGTGCGCAGAGTGCAGAATGTTCGTACAGTCATTTGCTCTTTTCCTTTGGAAAAGCAAACCACACCTGGGCAGGGACGTTTTATTCTCTCCAGGATTCAACTCACATTGCACTTTTATGCTGTGTTTTAAGAAATCCAAGAAAATAAAGAGAGCACTGCTTTCTGATAGCAGAGCTTGCTAGTATAGTCAGATACACTTACACTCTCTGTATTTTTTAATAAATAAGTTGAGACTAGGGGAGTTTGTTGACCTTATTGCGCTGGAATATGTACTAGGCACACAAAAATACAAAGAAATATTAAATTAAGAACTCGAAAAGAATTTATTTAAATGACAGCCTTACACACTGCAGAGTTTTGCATTTAACAAACTCCCAATCTCCCTGGGTGCAACTGATTTGAAGCAATTGATTTAATAGTTTGTTGTTGTCTTTTTAAAGAAAAAAAATAGGTAATTCCATTTTCAAAAACAAATTTAATAGGAAACACTGTTTACAAAATCACAGGGCTGTTTTTAAACCAGTTGCTCCCATATGGCATGATACATGGCTAGGGAAAGGGTTAAGCTTTCCTGACTTTCAGATACAATGAAATTATGACAGGAAGAAAATTGTGCCATTTTAGCATGAAAATGCTTGTACAAATACTGTCGTTCCTTCCTTCTTACTTTCTTTATAATGCCTCAGCGATAGCTAAGATGACAGACATTTGACAGGTATCTGTAAGCACACGGCCCAGGCAGCTCATTAAAGTTTTTCTTTCTATGCATCAGCTTTCACAATGGCAAAAACCCATTAGCATTGACTATTCCGCAGATTAGAAGAATTAAGGGCTTCAAACGTTGGCTTATACCAAGCAATGTCATTTGTGAAGTGATGTTTGCTTTATTATTTCCCTTTCTCTCCCTCTGAAACCAGACTGACATGACTTTAGCTCTACATAGGGTGCAATGTGCAAACCAAAGGATTGGCTCATCGATGAAAAGAATCGCATTCCCTTTTATACATGACTGGAATGGCAAAAAGGGAGACTTTACATGCACTATTTAGGCTCATTAGAGGACTGATTATGATAGTTCTCTGGTGTAATCTTTAATCGACTTTGACACTAGATTTGCCCCGTTACAAATCCTGTCATGCAAATTAAGTCATTTGTGTTGTTTGATATGGAAAGATCTGCTATGAAATGAAAGATTAGCTCTCAGATGAGGCACAAGAGACCAGTGCCCTTGTGCACCATGCAACTGATTACAGGGATGACAGCGTCCATTTCTACTCTGCTGGTAACATTAGGAGAGGAGATTAAATTAGCGTGCCTCTCGGTCTTCCTGCATAAGGGTGTTCAAAATAGATGCTCATGTTTCCATAGCTATATTTCTTGGGCTAACCCAAACAAGTGCTCCAAGGCACTAATATGCCTTAACCTATTCTCCGTTGAGTGGGTTTGCATTGTGCATACTCATAGATAAAATTCTTGCTCTGTACTGGTGATCAGTGTTGACTAATGAGAAGCTCCACAAACCAAAAGGGAGTGCCTACCAAATTATAACATAACTGTGGCTTTCTATGTCCATCTACCACCTATTTATTTTTACTTGTTTTGTATTTGTTTGTTTGTTTATAGACAGGATCTAGTGTAGCCCAGACTGGCCTTGAACTTACTATTTAGCTGAGATTAGTCTTGAACTCTGGTTCCTCCTGCCTCTGCCTCCCAAGCGCTGGAATCTTAACAGGTCTTAGTAATAAAATCAAACCTGGAGCCAGGTATTGGAGTGAATGCTGGAAGATCAGAGAAGTAGAACAAGCCACAGCTACCTCACCTCGCCAGTTCCTCAGCTGATCCTTTTTCCTCAGACTGGAAGCCTTTGAGTCCTCATCCAAATGGATCTCAGCTGAACTGCTTCTCAAAAGCCTAAAAGCTTAACCAAAAGCTTCTAGTTTCTGGTCTTCATGATATATATATATATATCTTTCTGCTTTCTGCCATCACTCCCTGGGATTAAAGGCTCACTTCTTGGGATTAAAGGCATGAGTCACCATGCCTGGCTATTTCCAATGCGGCCTTGAACTCACAGAGATCCATGCCTCCAGAAGGCTAGGATTAAAGGTGTGAAGGCCACCATTTTCTATCCTCTGTATCTAGTGGCTGCTCTGCTTCTGACCCCAGATAAGTTTATTAGGATGCACAATATTTTGGGGAACACAATACCACCACATGACACCACACCCAGACCCACCATATATTTTTAAATGGTGGAAGGTCATGTTCTTTATTGGTGAAATTATTAAGGCCACTCCACATAGTTAAAAGGGAGGTTTATTTTGTGGGGTAACTTACAAGTGAAGGGATAGGTTACAGGGTCTGGGAAAGGTGTAGTACAGTCCCGTGGTATTCTCTGGAGAACTCTGCTCGGTCTACCTCCAGTGTCCAGGGTCCAGGAACCAAGAGAGACGGTGCATTTGGATCTCGGGTATCAGGGTCCTCTCTTGGCCCCGCCTTGTAGGCATGACAGTTACCGAAGCCTCAGTGGGGGTTGGAACTTTTAGATCAAAGCTGGAATGGCTACCCACTACAGTTCTTGGCAATTGTTTTGTTAGATTATAAACAAGAATGATGATGAGGAGACATAAGAAGAGTTTTCACCAAAATGTTCAAGGAAGCAGTATTTTACCTGGTAACTAAATGACTATTGACACCAGAGAGTATGATCTTGACATTTCTATTACATAGTTAGGCTTCACTAGATGGATATTTCTGGCCCTGAAAATAGGAGTCAGTAATATGAGAGTTGGATAAGAGAAGCCTAGGTTGAGTTAGTACTGCTTCATCTGCAAGCACCTCCCAGAATATGCACGTTTGGGACATGGTTTTCTTCAAAGATTTCTTCTGACTTAAAATGATTAAGTTTACCATCTTCAGACCAAATCTGAAAGGACTGGTTTAAAAAAAAAAGAGAGAGAGAGAAAGACATCTAGATGAATCAGAAATGAGTATGAAAAATGGCTGACAGAAAACCATTAGGCCAGGGAGGCTGCAAAAATAGTTTGATTTGCTGGAGATAATGGTGGCATGCTAGGGCGGGCTCCAGGAGCTAGAGGTAATGAGTGGAAGCCTTCCCCGTCCTCTGATACATTAGCCAAAACTGCCTGAGATGCTCACTCTTCTCAGGGACAGACACTTCAGCTTTTTAAAAGTCTCTCTGTCCTACATTTGCTCACAGCTTTATGATTACTTGGAATTTCTTTATGTCAAACAGGATCTTAGAGAACAGGAAAATTGTTAATACAAATGAAAAAAGTTTTAAAGCTATTTTTCAAATACTAGCCACACTGAGTGTATAGCCTCAATTTTTAACCTATACATTTAAAATGCAGATTAAATGCAAATAAACCCAATTCTGCTTCATTGAAAAAAAGGAATGATGGTATAAAGAGGCCCAAAGAACATTTGTCCATACCCCTGTAACTCTTCATTTAGAACTTATGTCTCACATCCTATTTCTTTCCCAAATAGTTTGTAAGAAAAAAGAAAGTGACAAAATATGATTATAGACTTGCCATTAAAGGAAAGGTCAACCACAATGCATCAGTGGGCTGGCTGCGAAGCCAGGAGGTGCTCTACGCTTCAGGCACGGGATAAATATTCTGTCTAATGCAAGGCTGTCAGAGAAGGTGCCTTTGATTGAACAGTGATGTAAATAGTCATTTAAAATCCCTTTTAAATGATCATAACACAAGTTAGAGTGGCCTCCAGCAGCTCCATCCACGTGTCTTCTCTTGGAACATTTTTAATAGGCATGCTTTGTCTTTTGAATGAGTCACACACCTCTGTTTTGATTAACTTTTATCAGATTTGGGGATTTCATTTCGCTCATAGCTAGATAGAGCATTAGCTGTTTAGATCACATTGAAATAACTTTTAATGAATGAAATAACTTGTAGAGTTTCCTTGGTAATCCTCAGGGAGAAAATGAGTCCATCACAGAGTTTTACTTGAGATCTGAGAGAGTTTTCAGAATTTCCCAAGCTGCCCTCACTAAGGGGCAGAAAACTGCCCACCACACCGTTCCATCAGTCATAAAAGATCTAGACATATTTTTAGCCAAGCAATGTTGTATGAAACTGTGGAAAAACAGAGTAGGGAAACTAAACAACAAAGGAAACAAAATGAAAACATGGTGTTTGCCTGGTAAAAAAGCTGAGAAATCAGTAAGAATGGATTAAACACCACTGCCTTTATTGCTATTACCTGACATTTATGTGACTGAGAGTTCCTGCAGTTCTGCAGTGTTTCATTCAGAAGACATAATCCTTGCTGTTAATGTAGTACTTTAAATTTAATTTTATGGCACAGTAAATTAAATGGTTGCCATTCCTCAGCCATCCCCTCCTTGACCTGGGGACCTAGACAAGCATGTATATTGTTTCAGACCACTGATGGGCCAGTTAATGTATCAAAGGGCACACTGTTGCATTCAGACAGGGCAATGGTTCCTGACCTTACAGCTGAATTAGAATCATCTAGAGGGCTATTAAACCACAGATGATTGTTGGGCCCCACCTGCAGACTTTCTCCTTGGGTTGTAGAGGGTGAGCTCTTGGATCGGCTGGACAAGCTAACTGATGCTGATGATGCTGTCCCAGTATCTATGCTTTGCAAACCACTAAAAGGGTAACACGAAGGTAGCTGGGTATGTGTGAGATAGGGAGCTTTCCATGTGGAAAAATCTCTGTGTACTGGGGAGAGAAAGGAGAAATAAATCCCCAGCTGGCTTCCTTTAATATTTCTTCTCTTTCCCTTTTTCGAGACAGGGTTTCTCTGTGTAGCTTTGCACCTTTCCCGGATCTCGCTCTGTAGACCAGGCTGGCCTCAAACTCACAGAGATCCACCTGGCTCTGCCTCCCAAGTGCTGGGATTAAAGGCGTGTGCCACCACCGCCCGGCCTCTTTTCCCTTTTAATGTAGGCAATACCCAACTTCAGTTCCCAGGATATATATATCTTTCAAATTTTCACTGAAATTCAGCTACATTTTTTTAACATGGGGATATATGATTTCTAGACTATTCTGTCACATTAATAAATAGTTGTAAAGTGTGTATACATCTCAGGCTGGATTAAGGAACATAGATCACAGAAGGCTCCTGGTGCCCATCACCTTGTGTTGCTGCTGGTGAAGGTTTGCACCCCAACACGTCATTCCCACCGCTCTACAGAACACACCTTCGGTTCTGATGGGTACCTGCCCAGCACCTACAGATTATAGGAACTCTACAGGAGGTAAGAAGAGCTGAGGATGGGTTGTGAAGAAAAGCAGAAAGCCCTAGGTATCGGGGATTGTAACTGCCAGTTTGGACCCTTTCAGCACCAAGTACAAAGCTTCATTACTTGCCAGGTACTGAGGGTGGAGATGAGGAGGGATGGCATAGCCAGATTTTTCTTTGGGCCAACACCTCACAAAAAATGACATGGAGATTTATTATTAATTATGAAAGCTCAGCCTATAGCTTAGGCTTGCTCACTAACTCTTATAACTTAAAATAACCCATTTCTAGTCATCTATATGTTGCCACATGACTTGTGGCTTTTACTTCTCCTCCTGAATGTCTTGCTTCCTTTGCATCAGGCTGGGGACTCCTCCTTTCTTCTTCCCAGAGCTCTCTCTGTCCAGAAGTCCCTGCTAAACCCCCTGCCTAGCTATTGGCTGTTTAGCTTTTTACTAAACCAATCACAGTAACATAACTTTACACAGTGTAATCAGATATCTTGCAATAGGATGGAGATGATGAAGGACAGAGAGATGAGCTCCTTACTTTCAAAGGAGCACAGTCTTATTTGCTCTCCATCTGCATAGATCAAATGAGAAGTAACACTGAGTGAAAACTTGACCACATGGGGTCTGGACATTTGCACATTGTGTGCTTGGATCAGTCATCAAACCTCACTGAGAATAACTATTCTTGTATAATTTTCATGCTTTGGATCTTGACCATTATAAAATGATTCGGATACCCAGGAATGTGGTCAGTGTTCCCATTTCATATCTTCAGATTTTTTTTGTTGTTGTTAATGTGCATTTGTGTTTTGCCTGCATGTATATCTGTGGTAATATTTTATTTGTGCTGAAATGAGACTTTATTTGTATGTTAATAAATAAAGTTTGCCTGGAGATCAGAGGTCACATAGTGAGCCATAAACAAAAGTCAGGTGGTGGTGGTAGCACACGCTCTTAATCCAATCACATGGCAGGCAGAGTCTCTGTGTGGTCAAGGACATAAGGACATGAGCCTTTAATCCCAGTGCCAACTATAGAGACCTGGAGGTCTGTATAGACAGGCAGTGACGAAGAAGTGATGTGGCTAGGCTTAGAGTCAATGAGAAGGCAGAACAGGAAAGCAATAAAAGCGTAGGTTAGACAGGAAGAAGCTCTCTCTGGGGAAGCTACTGTGTGGTGGTGGTAAGTTAAGGCTAGTCATGGCTATTCGCTATTTCTCTGATCTCTTCAGTATTTGGCTCTGTGTTTCTTATTTAATAAGACTGTTTAGAAATTCGTCTACATATGTATGTGTAAGGGTGTCATATTTCCTGGAACTAAGTTGTAGACAGCTATAACTGCCATGTAGGTGCTGGGAATTGAACCTGGGTCCTCTGGAAGAGCAGCCAGTGCTCTCAACTGCTGAGCCACCTCTCCAGCCCCCTCAGGTGTTCTTTTAGATTAGTGATGGCTAAGCCTATCCTGTGCCTCATAGGTGGCCTCTAGTGGTAAAGATGATTTATGGGTACAGACTTTGCAAACCATAGCATGCTATTCTAATATGGCAGATCATTGTTTACTACATATAAGCCTGTTTGTACAAGGATCCATCTTTAAGTCAGTTCTCTACAGCTGTTCCTAAGAAAAGTAAAACAGTTGCTTCTGAGCCCAGAGAGTGAGGACTTCCAGTTCCCTTCTCTTGTCTTAGTATGTTCAAGTGATTTTCAAACGGAGTGATACTTCAACAGGGTGTTGTATTCTGTAGATATAGAGCAGTCAGGGTTCTTGCAGAAGATATCATTGTACAACCTTGTGGAGACAGCATGGCTAGAAGCTGCAGCAGACAGAGGTAGTGGTGATGGTAGGCACTTAGTTTCTACCAAGACTTAATGAGGCATTGTTATTTGGGGGAAAACAGGAGCTAGGTATACCTGGATTGGAATGTTGTCTTGGTGGCTTCCAGTAGTGTGATTTTTTTGGGAAAGCACTTTGGGGTTCCTTGGATATTGGTTTCTCCATTGATAACATGAAAAAAAACAATAGTATCTACTATTGTCTTAGTTACTGTTCTATTGCTGTGAAGAGACACCGTGACTAAGGCATTTAAGTGGGGCTTGTTGACAGTTTCAGAGGGTGAGTCCATGACCATCATGGCAGGGAGCAAGGCAGCAGGCAAGCATGGTGCTGAAGGAGTTGCTGAGCTTATATCTGAGGCACAAGCACACAGCGGAGAGGAGAGACTGAGCCTCAGGACTTTTTAAACCTCAAAGCCCACCCCAGGGACACACCTTTTCCAACAAGGCCACATCTCTTAATCCTTCCCAAACAGCCCACCAGCTGGGAATCAAATATTCAAATGTATGAGCCTACTTGAGGGTGGAGGGGCATTCTCATTCAAACCACCAGTTAGTTTAGTAAATGTTGAGTGGGCTATTCAGTGGGAAATTCCTGAAAACAGTAAACATAGGTACTGACTCTGACCAAGTGCTTCATAGATCGACACCTATTCCATGATGATGAAACTTGAACTGTCTAGGAACATCCTCTTTTAGCTTGTGAACCTTATCCCTTCAAGCTTAGACTCAAGAAGTGGCCCAGATGCCTAACAAATGATTCAGAAGTAGAACTCAAGTTGGACCTGGTGTTTGGGGCCTGTGATCCTAACTATTTGGGAGGCTGATGCAGGAGGATTGTAGGCTCAAGGCAAGCTTCGGCAACTTAGTGAGAACTTATCTGAAAAATTTAAAAAGTAAAAGGACTGGGGAATAGCTTAGTGGTAGAGCACTTGTCTACTGTGTTCAAGTAAAACTGTAATCATGTTGTAGCCATCTTATCCCCAGCATGCCTTACAGCAGAACCCAAAATTCCTCTTTGTTCCTTTCCTTGTTTCTTTCTCTGATAACATTCATCTTCACGACAGTTAGTTGATGCTGGGAGTCCTCTGGAAACCCATTCTGATGGGAATCTGGACATATGAACTTTGCTCCACAGAGTGGCAGCTGGATTCTGGAAGAGCTCAAGGCTTCCTGGGACCTGGTTTCATAACCCTAGACCAACATTGCTTTTGCAGGCAGTCCAGAAGAAAGGAATATACCTCCATTTTCAGTGGGAAGACTGTCAAAGAATTTGTGGTCATATTTCACTTTCCACAGCAATTGTGAAAATGGAAAGTGGGAAAAATTTGTTCAAATAACTTGCTCATTAAGTGCATGAGAACCTTGCATGTGGGAGCTGGAGCCAAGATCACTAAAAGGTTTTCAGGCCCATTTAGGGAGAAAAGAAATGTTCTCTCACATCTCATTTCTTTCTTTGACACACTCCCCGTAAGACAAGTGCTGTGTATTCTTCTATCCACTAACATAGCTTACCCTAAAAACAAAGGCTAGCGCTGAATTGTCTCTTGATCTCTCTAGTCTACAACTCACATCCTAGGATGCACTAAAGTTCTTTTTAATTAGTTGAACAAATGCATGAGGATGGGCATAGCAATGCATGACTTTAACCCCAGTACTTGGGAGGCAGAGGCAAGCAGACCTCTGTGAGTTCTAGGTCAGCCTGGTCTACACAGTGAATTCCAGGACAGCCAGAGCTACATAGTGAAACTGTCTTGAAAAATAAAAAGAAAGAAAGAAAGAAAGAAAGAAAGAAAGAAAGAAAGAAAGAAAGAAAGAAAGAAAGGAAGGAAGAAAGGAAGGAAGAAAGAAAGAAGGAAAGAGAGAGAAAGAAAGAGAGAGAAAGAAAGAAAGAAAGAAAGAAAGAAAGAAAGAAAGAAAGAAAGAAAGAAAGAAAGAAAAAAGAAAGAAGGAAAGAGAGAGAAAGAAAGAGAAAGAAAGAAAGAAAGAAAGAAAGAAAGAAAGAAAGAAAGAAAGAAAGAAAGAAAGAAAGAAAGAAAGAAAGAAAGAAATGCATGAATAAGGTAAGAGGGAAAACTGACTTGAAAAAATAATTGTTGACATTATATATATATTAAGCTTTAGGAAGCTAGGGAGATCCTGACATTGTGAACCGCTGTGTGGTGGTTTGAGTGAGATGACCTTCATCCCTCATAGTCTTGGGGATTTGCACACTTGGCCCTCAGCCGGTGATGGTGTTTGCAAGAGGCTTAGGAAGTGTGGCCTCCTTGGAGAAAGTGTGCCTCTGGGGCAGCTTTGGGAGTTTAAAAACTGCACTGTTTCTACTCCACTCTCTGTTTCCTGCTTGCAGTTTAACAGGCTCCATCAGCTTCCTGTTCTTGCCACCAGGCATTAACTTTGTCATCATGGACTCTAGCCCTTTGGAACCATAAGCCAAAATAAATCCCTCTTCTATAAGTTGTTTTGGTCATGGTATTTTATCACAGCAATAGAAAAGTCACTAATATACTCCCTGAGTCTTAGGAGAGTATGGCTCTGAACCAAGTGGGAAACGCATAAATATGCACAGATCTACAAAGGCAAAATGCATATGTTTTTAGAAAATAAGCATATCCCAGCATCCCACAATAGTCTAAACAATCAGGTGATGTGATTTAAATTTTCCTCAGACTCTAATATAAACTTTACAAGTAAAAAATATGGTATTTATTTTATCTGAAAATAATTCTGTGGTTATGATGAGGATGGTGAGGATGTGTGTTAAGAAAGATCCAGAAGACCTAGCATATTGTTCCTGTATGATAGCAATCAGTAAGTATTGTCTTAACAAAGATAATAATAGAGAGTATGAACTGTTAGGGCCATTTGATCTACTTGACATCCAATAAATTACATATTGGAACACTTGGCAAACTACATCCTAGAATGGACTGACTGTGCAGGGCTGTTTTAAAAAGATATTTTCAAACTTTAAAAAATATTTATTTTATTTCATGTATGAATGTTTTACCTACATGTGCATATGTACATTTTATGTGTGCCTGATGTCCATAGAGATCAAAAAAGTTCCTCGAATTTCCTGAAACTGGCTAAGGATGGTTGTGAGTCACGATGTGGGTGCTGGGAACTGAACCCAGATCCTTTGCAAGAGTAGCATGTGCTCTTAACAACTGAGCCATCTTTCCAGCACCAATATTTACATCTTTTAAAGTTAAATAAACTCAAAATAGTATAATTTAGTAAAAAATTACCTCTAAAAATAAACTATATGAATTAATATATTGTTCATAAAATATTTTTGAAAACCTAGGAAGAATTAATTAAATATATATAATATTTTGTTGTTTGGTTATTGTTGTTGTTGTTGAGACTAGGAAAAATTAATTAAATATATATAATATTTTGTTGTTGTTTGGTTATTGTTGTTGTTGAGACAGGGTCTCACTGTTGTAGCTCTGGCTGTCCTGGAACTCACTATGTAGACCAGGCTGGGCACAAACTCACAGAGATCTACCTGCCTATGGCTCCCAAATGCTGGGATTAAAGGCATGTACCATCATGCCTGACTTGATGTATGTATAAATATTAAATACAGGCAAAATTCTGCTGGCCTTGCAGTGAATGGCTGTTGTTATATACTGTGTGTATACTGAGATCTTTATTCTCCAGTATTATTTTCAATCAATTTCTATAGAAAGCCCATTTTCAGATGAGAAAACTGAGTCTAACAGAATTATCTCTAGCCACACAACTGAGGTCATGGTTTGAAGTCCACACCTGCCTGCTGTGGAGGCTCATGATCTTAACCAATACACCCAGAAATGAGTTTTACACTAACACCATTCTGATTAGTTTTTGTCAGTTGGACACAAGCAAGCATCATTTGCAAAAAGGGAACCTCAATTGAGAAAACGTCTTTGTAAGGCTGACATTTAGGCAAGCCTGCAGCACATTTTTTTGATTGATGAGTGATGTGGGAGGGCCCAGTTCACTCTGAGTAGTGCTGTCCACCACAGTGGTCGTGATTTGTATAAGAAATCAGACTGAGCAAGCCATGGGGAGCAAGCCAGAAAGTAGTACTCCTCCTTGGTCTCTGCTTCAGTTCCTGTCTCCAGGATTTCCTGTCCTGACTGCCCTTAATGATGCTCTGTGATCAGGTGTGTAAGCTAAATAAACTCTTTCCTTCCCAAGCTGCTTTTGGTCCATGTTTTATCACAGCAATAGAAAACAAGCTGGAACAAACACCAACACAAAAAAATCATGGAGACAAAGATTTGTGTAGTGAATTGTTTATATGTATGTTCCAAGGAGTAGCTGTCATAAATACATTTGAATCATCTTTCCTAAGGAAATGAACATAACCTATAATATAAAGAAAACTAATGTCTCACTGCATGACTTAGCTTTCACAGTTGGTGGATGAAGATGGGTCTTCCTGGCATAAGTCACACCTGACAGCTACTTCTGGATGTGGCAGGTGGCTCAGTGGGTGGTCTGTGCAAAGGCAAGGCATTCAGAGCTCACCTCCCCACCTTTTGCTGCTCAGTACTTGTAGTGAAGCAGACTAAGTTAACCATTAGCTTTAATAGAAGAGCAGCCAGTGATCCTGTAGCTGTTCTGCCTTGTAAGCAGGTGCACTTATCAGGCTTTTTAACCTCTTCCACTCCTAAATTTTTTCACCTGGGAATTTTCACATGATTTTGGGTGGATAGGTATATAAAATAATTTACTGACAGCAAATTATAAGGACTTATATTTTAAAGTGATTCTTTAGCCGGGTGGTAGTAGTGCACCCCTTTGATCCCAGCACTTGAGTGGCAGAGGCAGGTGGATCTCTGAGTTCAAGGCCAGCCTGGTCTACAGAGTGAGTTCTAGGACAGCCAGGAATGCTTTTGAGACAGAGAAATCCTGTCTCAAAAAAAACCCCAATAAATAAATAAATTAATTAATTAATATGCATACATTACCATTTATTAGAGATTAAAGCAAATCTGTCTACTAATAATGAAGCAGATATGCTTGTTTATTTTTACATAAAAAAATAAAATTGTGACTGAATAGTTAATACTGCAGGACATAGAAAATAATTTTTTTTTTTTTTTGCTTTTTTTTTTTTTTTTCAAGACAGGGTTTCTTTGTGTAACAGCCCTGGCTGTCCTGGAACTTGGTCTGTAGAGTAGGCTGACCTTGAATTCAAAGAGATCCACCTACCTCTGCCTCCTGAGTGCTGGGATTAAAGGCATGCACCACTACCACCTGGCTGAGTATAAAATTTTTCAGAGTTATCAAAATTTTGATTTTATTATTGCCAATATTGAGCCCAGCACTTAGCATAAATAGTACAAAATGGTAGAAGTATTTTTATCATCATTTCAGAAGTTGCTGAAAATGTTGTCCTAATCCCAAACTGAAATTCATTTAGTGATTTTTTTTTTTTAAAAAACAAATCAGCAACTCAAATAGCAGGCTTTAAAATCGAATATTTTAGCCCAGTACAGTCCAAAGATACAACCTGATACTGGCATGCCAAGGAATGATGTTAGAAATATTAGAAATCTCTGGGGTTTGTTTTTTTTTTTAACAATTAAATCATTAGCTTCTATAAGGGTGGGCAGCTTATATGAAGAGTAAAAACATTGCAACTAATTACATTCAGTAGAATTGCATCTGAGCTGGGGTGTTTCAGATACTGGCTCTTAGTGTTTTCTGGTGTGATGGTCATCACCAAGCACATATGCTGTGTGTTCAGAATCAAGGCTGCAGTGAAGTCATGTGATGCAACACAGGCCAGCACTGCCAGAACAGCCTCAGATTCATTACTCTTGATTTCTATTTAATTTTTGGAGTTTCACATTCAGAAAATTTTCCATTGTTGCTAGATTTTTTTTAATGACCCTGCTCTCATTCAGTAATGTAATCCCATACAGTATGAAGAGTTAGACACTAAAAGACAAGATTTTTAAAGTACCTATCTTCTCAAGAAGTACATTTTTATATGCACTCATTTTATGAAGAAGTTATAATGTTTCTTGACCCCTAGCATCTGGACTCAATTTCAAGTTTCTGTCTCCTCTTGAACTCTGCATCTGATCACTCTCCTAGGGAATAGGCAGTAGGGGCCAGCAGTAAACATCTTGCATCTGAATCTCCTTCAGATCTTGCTTATAAACCTATACCTTCCCTGCCAAGGATGCTCTGAAGAGTATGGGTAAAGTGGTGGAGCATGCCATTCCAGTTACAGTACCAAACTCAGAGATAGCATTCAGAACACTCAAATTATTGAAAGCTGTTTAGTTCCACAAATAAAACAGTAGAGGAAAAAGCAAAGCATAGGCAGAATTTTCTGTCCCATCAGCCAGCTCCAAAATAGCCACACAAAGATTTATTTTTAATTATAAATGCTTGGCCAATAGCTTAGGCTTGTTACTAACCAGCTCTTACATCTAAAATTAACCCATACTTCTTATCTATGTTCTACTACATGGTGGTATCTCTTTTCAGCACAAGTTCATCTTGCTTCTCTCTGCATCTGCTGGTAACTCTGCCCTTTTTCATCCCAGTGAATGAACTCTCTATCTGCAAGTCCTGCTTAACCTCTTCCTGCCTAGCTATTAGCTATTTATTAAAACAATGAAAGCATTACACCTTCATACTATACAAAAACATTGTTCCACAACAGCAAAGACCAGAGTGGTTAGACGTTCCTTACAAAACAGCAACAACAACAAAACAATTGTAGCCAGGTGGTGGTGGCTTGTGCCTTTAATCCTAGTACTCAGAAGGCAGAGCTAGGTGGATTTCTGTGAGTTCCAGGCCAACCTGGTCTACAGAGAAAGATCCAGGACAGGCACCAAAACTACACAGAGAAACCCTGTCTCTAAAAACAAAAAAACAAAACAACAACAAAAAAAAATTGTATTGTTCTTGTGTCCTTTTCCAGTGTATCCTTCTACCTAATGACTTGGCAATTGTCTGTCAAGCATTGGCCCTTAGCTAGTACCAGAGACTTTTCCTCTGAGGTGACACATTCATGATGAGGCTTGCTGCTCTCTGTCTGCATAATGCTACAAATCAAGGTGCCCATGGCTCTGGCTCTGCCTGCCATTTAGTCTACAGCCTGAACATCAGGCACCTCTACCCTGCTGAGAGCAGGTATCCTTTGCCACACGGTCCTGGTAGCAATCATCTACAGTGTAGGCATTAGGACTGGGCCCAGCGTTTCTCAGTGTAGGAAGCCCAATTCACCTCCAGAGAGAAACTGCCCCCGAGTTTGGGGAGGCCAGTCTTGCAGGCACAGTGAGTAGCTTTGCAGCTGAGTCTCCAAGGAAACCATTGCTATTTGTGACTCTCGAGCTCAGGAAGTAATTCTTACCTGCTTTACAAGACTGACAGTGTCATGACAGCCTTAGGAGGCTGTCGTTTCCATGAGCAGAGATTCTGTAATGTAAATCGATTATTAATGAAGCTGTATTTTAAGTGACTGTGTTCTTTGGAGGGAGCGTGTTTATATTTAATTATCAAAATGGGAGCTATGCAGTGGCACAGTAGCACAGAAGTCAGCTATTATCCCCCAAAATGGTTCAAAAATCAATCTTCATTCCAAAACCCATAATAAAAAAATAAAAAATAGCAATTTATTGAGAAAAACCAAAGACATCCTATGTCAGAAAAGCTATCATTACTTGTGCTAAAACTAATATGTACATATTTTTAAAGAGAGATGTGCGTAATTATGCAAAAGAATTTTAAGTAGTTGCTGAATGGAGGCCCCACTGAATTGTCACTATCATTGGTAGTTTGACATTTGCCCTGTTTCTGCCTGTCACACCAACCGGGGGGTGGGGGAGAGCTGCTATTAGAGATGTATACGAGTTTTTTTTTTTTTTTAATCCATCAGGGCTCCCAGTCTTTTTGAGCATGACAAGCTCCTTGCAACAAAGTTTTGATCTCTTCTAGAGTTGAGAATTTTGCTGCTTAGCAATTTCTGAAATTCTGTGATGATATACAGGTATTAAGTAGAAGATGGAATAGTGGGGTCATAGGACACCTGAACGGTGGACAGAAGAAGCCCAAGAATTCCTACATGAAAGGGATTGACACAGCCATCTGAATGGCAGATGGGCAGGGTCACATGGACACAAGGTGTAGAAACACTGTTTCTCTTTATCAAGGAAAAGATGGGCAATGCCAAAGCCTGTGGGGACATGGAAGTCTCCAACCCACCTGCCAGGCTGTCATTGGCCCTATGGTTTGAAAGACCAGCAGGGCCAGCATAGTCCTGTGAGGAGCAAGTGATGGGAACAGATATGCTTTGTAAACCTTCTCCTGAGACTGAAGTCTGGAGGAGTGTGAAGATGACTAGAGGTGATGGGCTAGATGACATGAGAGTTGGTAAAACTGTCCATAGGAATCAGAGGGAGAGAACTCAGTAGAGAACCTCAGGAAAGTGTGAGAGGTGTATACCAGACCCATTGAATCAGGATTTCCATGCCAGGTGTCAACAAGATATAGAAGCTTCATGATGACTCTTGTGCAGTGTAGCCTGAATCCATGGTCTAAGCACTGTTGTTGGTTGTTTTTACTCTTTTGGGAGCCTCACCACCCAGCTCCCAAATAAATCACACAGAGGCTTATTCTTTCTTATAAATGCCTAGCCTTTGCTTGGCTTATTTCTAGTCAGCTTTTCTTAGCTTAAATTATCCCATCTACCTTTTGCCTCTGGGCTTTTACCTTTCTCTTACTTCTGTATAGCTTACTTTATCTTTTACTCTGTGGCTGGCTGGGTGGCTGGGTGGCTGGGTGGCTGGCCCCTAGCATCCTCCTCTACTTGTTCTTGTCCTTCATCCTCTCAGATTTCTCCTTCTATTTATTCTCTCTGCCTGCCAGCCCCATCTGTCCTTTCCTGCCTAGCTATTGGCCATTCAGCTCTTTATTAGACCATCAGGTGTTTTAGACAGGCAAAGTAACACAACTTCATAGAGTTGAAAAAATACATCATAAAAGACTGCAACATATCTTTGCATCATTAAAACAAATGTTTCACAGTATAAACAAATGTATTAAATTTGTCTAGCTAATTAAATCTGGAGCTAGGCAGTAGTGGTGCACACCTTTGATCTCAGCACTCAGAAGGAGAGGCAGGCAAATCTCTGCGAGTTTGAGACCAGCCTGGTCTACAGAGCAAGTTCCAGGACAGCCAGGGCTCCACAGAGAAACCCTGTCTTGAAAAACAGTAACAACAAAGAGGGATGTGTGTATAATCCACAGAGACTTGCTTGCCACATATTCACACATAGAGGTAGAAGCTGCAAACATGAATCTGTATGCAGAAGGGCAGCTCATGATGGTGGCTTAGATGAGCCTACTACTCAAACAGATGTGGTTTCTTCCCCAAGGCTTCCACAGCAGCTCAGATGAAGCTGTACCTCAACAGTTTTTAACACAAGAGGGGAAAAGTCAAGCAGTGGTCCAAGTGCTTATTTTCATCCTAAGAATGTTCTAGCCTGAAGTTCTATAGCTTCAGTTCTATAGCATTGTATACTCACAATGATAAACACACACTACACACAGTTGCTGTAGCTTGATTATTCTCTTAGGGCTGTTGTAACAAGTCATCACAGAGTTGCTTACAACCCAGCTTCTTAAACTGTGGGATGTAATAGTACATAAGACCACATAACTGAATGTAGGGGGTTCAGAAAATCTGGTGGTACTAAAAGAGTTTGAATGTGCAATGACCAAAAATTAATTTGAACTCATGTAATGATTCCAGGTATTATTTTTCAGTGATCATTTGTGTTAAAGCATGCAATTTCACTGCAGCTGGTCCTGGACATGCAACACAGATGCTTTCCATGTGCATGTCGCCTTCATGGCATATAGTATGAAAGGACAATGCCTGAAACACTCCCTCTCAGATTCAATACTAAGATATTCTGCTCTTAAACATTGATTCAAATGTGGAAACAAAGACTTTTAATAGGTTCCCTGTCACTCCTTAGCACATATCACATTAGTCTATCTTGGGATTGTATTGTGTTCAAATTTTTATTTTAAAAATTACTAGTTTTGGGTTCACTAACTTGAGTTTAATTTTTAAAAATTATTCCATTTGGTTTTGGTTCTGAAATGGACTTAAACATACTTCTGCCATTTTGTCTTATGTATTTATGCAAATAGCACCCTCAGCATTGATGATTAGATCATAAAATAAAAATATTGATCAACTCTGAAAAAGCATTCAAGATTCTCTGTTTCCTGAAGTATTCAATATTCTGTCAATATTTAAATTTTTACATAAAAATAAACAAGCACATCCATTTCATTAGCATGTAAATTTACTTTTGTCTTTAATAAATTAAAAAATTACCAAAGAATTATTGTAAATTATGTTCATTGTAATTTACTACCAGTACATGTTGTATTTGTATACCTATTTTATGGAAATTTCAGGGTCACATAAAATTTCTCAAGCAAAAAGTGGTCCCATGTTAAACAAACAAACAAACAAAATAAACAATAACAACATTTAAAAAAAAGATATCAGGGCCCTGAGGTTATGTTTTAGAAGCCAGAATACAAAATAGGTCATTGGACCCAAAGCAAGGGGTCACCAGGGTCCTACCACCCCCAGAGTCTAGTGTAGAATCCATCCTGGCCTCCCCCACTTCTGGAAGTCCATATTCATAGGCTCAGGCTCTGGCTGCCATCTTAAAAGCTGGTAGCATAGTATTGCATTTCTCATGCCCTCTTTGTATCATCTTTTCCAATTCTTCTACCAATTTCTTGTTCTTTTCCTCATAAGGGTTCTGTTACCTTGGGCCTGCTCAGATAATCCAGGACAGTCACATCTCACAGAAACATTTATATCCTCAAATCTATAACATGCCCTTTGCTATGTAAACTAACAGTCACAGAATCTAGCAATCAGAATGTGGATATCTTTGAGTGGTCTTTATTTTCTTCATCAGCTAGGTTTAATGTTGTAAATTATTGTTTCAAAATCTTTCTCCAACACTTACTGCAGTATTGCCTTGAGTGAACCATTAATATGGCATTTGCTTTTCACCTACCTAGATGTGTGCTTTAATGGAGGATGCGGTTGTTTACAAGACACAAAGAATGGATGCTTTCATTGGACCAGAACCACCTATTGCCAAACTGCTTTGCTACTCCAGAACTTGTACTGTGGGATGATCTATATGTCAAATTGCTCTGATTGGTCAATAAATAAAACACTGATTGGCCAGTGGCCAAGCAGGAAGTAGGTGGGACAAGGAGAGAGGAGAATTCTGAGAAGCGGAAGGCTGAGGCAGAGAGACACTGCCAGCTGCCGCCATGACCAGCAGCATGTGAAGACACCGGTAAGCCACCAGCCACGTAGCAAGGTATAGATTTATGGAAATGGATTAATTTAAGCTATAAGAACAGTTAGCAAGAAGCCTGCCACGGCCATACAGTTTGTAAGCAATATAAGTCTCTGTGTTTACTTGGTTGGGTCTGAGCAGCTGTGGGACTGGCGGGTGACAAAGATTTGTCCTGACTGTGGGCAAGGCAGGAAAACTCTAGCTACAGACTTGCAACTGCCCAACCAAATTACTTCCTCCATTTACCATCTTACCACCAAGTGCCCCATATTGCCAGCACAGAATTTTCTTTGCCACTCAGAGCCATATACCCCAGCATTTTGCTCTCCCCCACTTTCTTGGAAAATGGCTCATTTTGACTTGTTTAATATGCACAGACATTCAATGTCTCTCCTGACCTTTCCTTCCATGTCTCATTTAGTTCCCGCCACCAGGATCCAAAAGCAGCAAGCTTGTTAAGTGAGTAGACTCATTTTCTTCCTTTACTGTGGCGCCAGATTTCTAGCTTCCTCATGGAAACTAGCTCAGTCATGTGGCAGGTTCGGCTGGAGATGCCAAGTGGAGAACATTCACACCATCATAAATTACCTCAGCCTTACTCAGTGTGAGCTGTAAAGTTAGTGGAAAATAATTTTTTTCTTTAAGATTTACCCCATCATTGTAGCCCATAAAAATAAAGAGACTGGAGAAAACCCTCCTTGACTCTTCCATACGCCGGTAGACAGGTGAGCTTTCTTCAAAAGGTGAGTATTTACATAGAACCAAAAAAATTATCCTGGTCATTTAAAACATTTCCTACTAATCTTCAGAGAACCAGACTGGACTCCCCAAGGAGAAAATATATGTGACTCTTTAATTTTTCAATATTGTGTAAATGTTTTTCCTTATGTTCCGGTGTTTGTTTTCTAGTTTTTACATCAACATCTGCTTATAATTATTGAATTTTATCTATTAAAATAAAGTGAGCACTAATAGTACATGATTAAAGCAAAATGGCTAATTTATAAGTAGGATAATAATTTGGTATTTATGAAGTACTAACTTCACATTCATATGATGACTCTGCAGTTATCACTGAACCATTCTTTGAAATTTCAGAAAATGAGGGTAGAAGCTTGTTAAATTTCATAATTAAAATGTAGTAACAGGAAAACAATTTTAAATAAATATGTGTTCTTCAGTGTTGACGGGAGTCCTAGAATTGTGAGCATTTGCTCTTAACCCGAATGTACTCAAATATCAGACTACAAAGCAATTAGTGTGTGTGACATAGACTCCACTATACACTGTACACTCACTATGTTTCCAGGACACACTGGGCACTTGGTTATAGATGGAGTGGAAGAAGCTGGGTGATCAGTTTGAAGATACAACAGGAAGCAGGAAGACTGGTAAGCATCAAGGAAGAAGTTCTACAGTCCGTGGAAACAAGGGACATGGTAGTCTTTGTAGGAAATGACATAAAAGTTTCCTTGCTTAGCCAGGTGGTGGTGGCGCACACCTTTAATCCCAGCACTCGGGAGGCAGAGGCAGGCAGATCTCTGTGAGTTCGAGGCCAGCCTGGTCTCCAAAGCGAGTTCCAGGAAAGGCGCAAAGCTACACAGAGAAACCCTGTCTCGAAAAAAACAAAAAAAAAAAAAAAAAAAAAGTTTCCTTGCTTATGAAGTTGCTGCCTAATGAAGCGCCCTGAGATACAGCAACTAGCTGTAACATAAATGAGTTGTTTTGCTCACAAACCTACCTTTTGGATGAGGAAAGCTCCTCCCTGACGCATGTGGTAAAGAGCAGATACCTCTTCAGGGGACTTGGGTGGCAGATATTCTGGGACTTCTCATGGGCTCTTCTAGTCTTCCTCACACTGTAGTGGCTAGGGTTTGAGACATCTAATATAGAAGTTAATAATTTCTTCACAAAACTGAGTCCAGAAATTCAAATAGGCTTATTCATTTCGCCTAACTCATCTACTGGCTAAGGAATCTCAGAGCTCACATTCAAGGACAAGAGACATAGATTCTACCTGGAAAAGGAAAGGTACCAAAGCACTATGGACACATCTAAAGACTGCTGTCTCCCTCTGAGACCAGCACCCGATGGATGAAAGGCCATGTCTGTTGCACCTGCAGTTTAACCCAGTCTTCTTACACCTTTTTTCATTTGCAGTGGTACAAAGGCAATAAGCATCTAATAGAAACTATACTTCTTAAAAAGTTTGTTATTTTTAATTATGTGTGCTGAGGGATATGGGTATATGCACATGAGTGCAGATGCTCAAAGAAGCCAGAGACTTAGGGTCCCCCTGGAGCTGGAGTTGCAGGTGGTTGTGAGTCACCCAATCTGGATGCCAGGAATGGAACTCAGTTTCTCTGAAAGAGCAGTATGTACTCTTAACCACTGGCCCATCTCTCCAGCTCCCAAATTGCATTTTGAAACTTTAAAATAAACTGTTGGGTTGTTTGAGACAGAATCTCATACCTCCCAGGCTGACCTCAGAGGTGACATATAACCAAGAATGACCTAGAACTTGTCTCCACACCCCATGTGCTGGGATTATATTACAGATGGATGACATCGCATCCAGGTTTTTAAGTTTTGATCTTTCCCAGGTTTTCATATGTAAGGCAACATGTTATCAAGACACTGGGCAGCAGTAGCACCTCAAATTCTCCATCTTCAAGGTGAGCCACCAACGCTTCCCAGTGTCAAGCCAGATTCACCCACAGACTAGGTTGTTAACCCTAGCCTACATAACATGTATGTCTGGCATCTCCGTTCTTCCCTCTTTCTGGCTCTGCAAGTTCCAATAGTATGTCTTTCTTCCAGGTGCCTTTCCTCTGGTGCTGTGTAGTCATTTTTCCTAGGAGCATTTGTGACAGCCTGGTGTTGCTTTCTCCATGAGATCACCACCAACCCATTTGTGAATCTCTCTGCACTGATCTTCATGGCAATGTCCTACCTTCTTCATCGTACCCACATCTGCATCTGATCATTAACATATGTTCACTTTCCTCAGCTTTCCACAAATATTTGAGTGTCTCCTATGATCCAAGTGCATTTTAGGTACTAAACGGAATTGATATTTATGGCTTCTCAAGGCAATGTTCACATAGGACAAACATTTTAAAGAGACATGGGCAAAAAATAAGCAAGTAAAAAAAAATAAGAAAACATGAGGTAGTGTTTAGCACTAATCAAGAAAATAGAAAAGGACTATGTGAGGCCAAGGAAGGTCTCAATAGAGAGTTAGCAAGTGCTGAGCACTAAACTACGAGGATCAGCTAATGACATACTTGCAGGAAGAGATTTCCATGGGCAGATAAAAGCCCAAGAGAATGTGGCCTAGGGTGGTGCTGATAAGACTTGACATGAGTGAGAAAGCAGAGACAAGCCAGAATGGCTGAGAGAGTATGGGGTTTGAATAGGAATGGCTTTCATAGGTGCATATATTTGAATGCTTAGTCATTAAGGAGTGGCTACTTGTCAGGAATTAAAAGTGTGGCCTTGTTGGAGAAGGAGGTGTGTCACTAGAGGCGGGCTTTGAGGTTTCAGAAGCCCAAGCCAAGCCCGGTGGCTTTCCTTCTTGTGGACTGCAGATTCAGATGTAGAATGTTTAGTTGCTTCTCCTGCAGCATGTCTGCCTGCCTGCATGCTGGCATGCTTCCCACCATGATGATAATGGATTAAACCTCTGAAACTCTAAGCAAGCCTCAGTTATATACTTTCTTTTATAAGAGTTGCCATGGTCATGGTGTCTCTTCATAGCAAGAGAACACTGACTAAAACAGAGAAGGTTACTGAGTAGGAAGATGCTAAGAGGTAAGTCAGAAAGACAAGAAGTGAAGGTATCTACAGGCCCAAATTAGATGTTTGATGTTATTCTATATATCTGTATGCATTAATACCAAACATATGGATGTGCACACATTTTGGTGGGTCCTATGTTGAACCTTAAGGCAGAATAGTGAACAAGTGTGTCCCTTAGACCATGTGTACCCACAGCAAGGATCAGTCTTTTTTTCTCATCACACTATCTCTAGAGCCTGGCATTCAAGGGACACTTGAGAAACACTGTTGAATGAATGAATAATAATGCCATTGTCTACATGGCATCTACCTTAGGCAGCATCATACAGACACAGACCCCAAGGTGACCCTTCTTATGAAAGTAATTTCTAACCAGTGTCTCCAGGAACAGGCGTGGGGGGTTGGGGTACAGAGGGGAAGGAACCCACACCAGGTGAAGTGTGAGGGACTGTCCTCCAAGCAAGCTAAGCGCAACTCTGTAAAGGAGTGGGGTAGACCTGAAGTCAGTGAGATTTACCCCAAGTTATTTCCACTGGGGATCAGGGTCAGTCCCAAGAGCATGTCATTTGTCCACACTGGTCCATCCTTCTAAACATAAATTTTTAGGAAACTGATTCCTTGCTACATCAGCTATAAGGGCAGTCCTCTGACAGAGAAACAAGCGGCTAGCTGTGAGGAACTGGTAGGTGTCACAGGGAAAGGATCCCAAGACCTATTAGCAGAAACTGGAAACATATGCCATAGTATTATGAGTGTTAAATATGTTAACGTAAGAAACACTCTTCAAGAAAATCCTATGTTCCCAATTTGTGGATTAAGCAGAATTTTTGTGTCTCCAGCCAATAAACTCCTTACATAAATAATGCATCCACATTTATTCTATTTATTTATTTGTGTATGTGGATATTTATGTGTGTGCTGTCTCATGTGCCTACCATATCTGTGTGTGTGTGTACATATGGAGGCTTGAGTGTCGTTCCTCAGGAAAACTACCCTACTTATTTTCAAGGGAGGTGCTTTCTCCAGCCCTAAGCTTACCTAACTAGGCTAGACTGGCTAGTGAGCAAGCCCCAGGGATCATTGTGTCTGACTCCCCAACACTGGGATTAATCGTGTGAGCTACCACACCAGGATTTTTTTGGTGAGTTCTAATGACTGAACTCATGAAAATCTCTTTACCAACTCAGCCATCTTCCCAGAACTGTTCTATTTTCAAAGTCTATGTAGATGTCATTGTGGCAGATAAAATACAAGTTCCTTTCAAAAGTCATATTGATTAATAACACAGAATTATTTCCATTTCAAAGACTTTAACACCCATATTTGTTATCATAAAGATATTTTAAGCTAGAAAATATGGGAGCTCTGACATAAATCTTCATAAAGTTGTTATCACTAAAATATATCTGTTTCTGAGAACTGAGAAGGAAAAAGTGATGTGAAGGAAGCAATATGGTATTTTTAAGTAAACGGTTATTCAAGTTGGATGGAGCATGGTGGGGAATTTTCTTGAGTCTTGAGACAAGAGCCCTGGCTCTGAGCAAGTCACACCCCCAATTTCTATGTATTTCTGGAATAACATATTATTTTCCTGCTTCGAGGCCTGGATACTGGTGGAAAGCAACTGCGAGGCATTTTAGTGAGCATAATCCACTGTCACTGGAGAAAGTGTTTGTGTTATAAAACATTGCTTCTCACTTCATTTCACATAATCATAACCCATTAGGCATCTCTGTCTTTGACCTTCAATAAATATCTGAGGACACAAAGAAACTACACATGATATAATGGATTTTCTCCACTTTCAATTTGTTGGAGGGAAAAAAAAAGGTTGCCTTGGGTTCTTTGATTCCCATTTCCGTTTGTTTCTTCCCAGGGTGAACACCCTTTGAAGAGCACACTCTTTCTGTATCCTGATTCTGCCAGGGTCAGTGTAAATGACTACACAAGTGTGGCATTTAACATGAGGTTTCTTACCTGCCTCGCTAGCCACCAGCATTTCATTGGTCTTTCCCTTTATTCTGTGAGTGACAATGGGGGACATCATTCTGCAAATCCAGCCCTCTTTAAATCCAACTTTCAGTTTTCCAAACTCAGGGCCTTTGGTTTTTCAGCTCATATTTTTCCTTTTTTCTGAAAATAAAAATACTTTTGTTTCCTTCAATGTCATGGATCTTTATTAACTTATGAGTACTGGAGATTGAACTAAGCTAAGCATATACTCTTCCAGTGACCTACAACATCTGCTTGCCTGCCTTTTGTTTTTGTTGGTGTCCTTGTGGTTTTGTTGTGTTTTCTTTTTGAAGCAGGTTCTTGTTTTGTAGCCTGAATAGGCCTAAACCTCCCGGCCTTGCCTCTCCAGTGCTAGGGTAGGTGTGCTCTACCTAACCTACCAACCCCTGCCCACTCTGTCTTCACCCAGGAGTGATTTTGCCTGGCAGGAGACATTTGGAAACATGTTAGTTAGCACAAATTAGAGTGTAGGTAGGAGCCTGTTCGCACCTGTGTTTGATGCCAGAGATCTGCCTAGCACTCTGCAAGAGAATTCTTCAACCCTAAATGTTGGTAATACCAAGATGGAGAAACTCTGAGCCAGATTAAAATCTGGCCTCGGAGCTTTTGACTAGATAGATGCATGCACTAGTTTAGGAGCCTTCAGAGCTCAGTAATTAAAATCAGCCTTTAAGTTTTACACACAGAGAGGAGCAAACAGTGTCAAGGCAGGGCAGAGGCCCCCTCAATTCTCTACCATGTGGGGGGCAGACACCTGTCTTTGAGATTATGAGAAGAAGCCTAAATACTAGGGTTCTGCGTGCTTCACACCCTGTGTCACTAGTGGGGTCACAATAAGATGACTGAGACTTTCATTACTCCCTCCAGTAGACAATTAATTATAAAACAAGGTCTCTGCATGAACTCAGATTTTCAGCTGTCTCCCAAAGCAAGCTGCCTGTGTTCAGGAAGCATCCCTTGATTCAAGCCATCAGAAACTGATTATGCTTAACCCACATAGGCTCTTTGCAGAACCAGCCTTTCCAGGCACGAAAAGCCATGAAATTTCATAAGCACACAGAGTGCTAAATATTTGGATGGCAAATGCACAAACCCTGCCATCAATATTCCCAGACTTAGAGTTGCTATTAACAGCCGGCATACACACTATGACTTTATTTCCTAAACTACATAGATAGTGCTTAAATGTATGGATTTATCATCGCATTTGGCATATTTTATTTATAGCATAAGAAAGGTGAAACATTCTGCAGCATTGCATGTTAAGATTAGGATTTATTGTTCAGGAATCCTTGAACAATTTTATCAAAAGCCCATTTCTAGGTGGTGTTTTTCTGCAATAAATCATACAGCAAGAATCTATCAGTGGACACTAGGAAGAGATAAATGAGTGTAGAGGAAAGAGGGTCATCACCGATTTTTTTCCCTGGTATCATGACCTGTCATTGGCAGAAATCCATTTATTATGGTTCACAGATTATTTTTTTACCTACTCGTTGTGTTTTCTGTTCAGGGCATTGGCTAAGATGAAATGAAAACCTGGCAAAATGTGAGCTATCAAAAGCCACGACGACAGGCGTCACTTCAAGATCACCAAACACCAAGGTTATCCATTTTGTTTTGTTTTTCTCCCCTCTTTCCAGGTAGCTTCTGCTTTTTCTCTTTCTGAAATGTCATTTTCAAATGTAACTGTTTTGATTTTTCAGGCAAACACTCTCCTCAGGCAGTAAGAAGATAAGAGAAAAGCAGATCCCACTGCCTGGCATGTGCAGGCAGAGAGAACAGGGTGTCCAGTGAATGACAAGCCCTGCCACGACTCCCCCCTCCACGCTCGAGTCTTCTGTTCCTTTTTGACGACCCCATCACATTGCCTCTGTGATGAAGACCTTATCACTTGCAACAAGCTCGGACCCATGAAAAAATACACATTAAATGCCAGGCTAAACACAGCACAGGAACAATCTTCATGAAGTTTGTTCCACTAACTACAATTGAATTTACATTAGAGTGAAAGAATTTGATAAGAACTGAGGATGTGGCTCAGTGACAGAGTGTTTGACTCACAGGCACAAGACCCAGGCCTCAGCCCCCACCGCTGTAAAGCCCACCAGCTACAACAAAAAAGACAACTCAATAAAATATAATGTTCAGGTTTTATTACATTTTTTAAAAAAACATATTGACAGAAATGTGTAGAAAAATATTTTGGTTTGTTTTTGCTACATGCTGATGGAAAGGCAAGAGAGGAAATGTATGAAAATATATCCTACTTTTAAAAAATGCCTTTGCTACTTTGAGTTAAAATGCCTATTATTGTTTATAAGCTTTCTTCTTTATATTTTTTTTTTGTTTTGTTTTTTTGTTTTGTTTTTTTTTTTTTTTTGAGACAGGGTTTCTCTTGTGTAGCTTTGCGCCTTTCCTGGAACTCACTTGGTAGCCCAGGCTGGCCTCGAACTCACAGAGATCCGCCTGGCTCTGCCTCCCGAGTGCTGGGATTAAAGGCGTGCGCCACCACCGCCCGGCTTTCTTCTTTATATTTTTATTTGTACTGCCATTCCCCACAAGCTGTCTAGGCAAAGAAGAAACCTGTACAATGTGTTTCTAGCTTCTTAAAACAACACCCAAACAAACATGAACAAGTGTTGTATTCCCAAAATACTATACAAATAGGAGTGTGTGTGTGTGAGTGTATGTGTGTACAGATGTGTGTAGGTGTGCATGTATGTGTGTGAATGTGTGAGTATATATGTGTGTATGTATGTATGTGTATGTGAGTGTGTATGTATGTGTGAGTCTGTGAGTGTGTGTATAGATGTGTGTAGGTGTGCGTGTATGTGTGTGAATGTGTGAGTATATATGTGTGTGTGTATGTGTGTGTATGTGAGTGTATGTGAGTGTGTATGTATGTGTGAGTCTGTGAGTGTGTGTGTAGGTAAGTAAGCACCCTCCTATGGAAGCCTACCTCCACATAGCCCTAGCCTCGCAGAGGGGCTGCCCCCCTCCCTCATCTCCTTCCTCAGGTACAATCTGACTACAGATTATTTTAGTAACACGCATAGGACAAGGGACAGAAGGAGGCAAGAAGGTACTTGTCAGGGACTGTAATTTAAGATAGATGAAGAATGCACAAAGCTCCGAAATTAAAATAGTTTTTTTTTTTTTTTTTTTTTTTGAGATAGGGTCTCACATGTCCCAGGCTGTCCATGCTTTTGTGATGTGTAGGAGAAAGATTAAACTTCTGCTCTTCCTGTCTCTATCTCCCAAGTGCTGAGATTACGGGTGAGTGCCACCAACCTGATTATGGGGTACCCAGGCCTCTCTGCGTCCTACACTCTACCAACTGAACTACTTCCCAGACCAAGGCCATTTTTAAAAGTATAATTCCTGCAAAAATTCCATGGTGAACATACTATCAAAACTTGAAGTAAAGGTAGGCCCCATATTGTTAAATTTTCTTTTGTCCTGACCAGCTCCTCAGCCTAACCCTCAAAGACCTCTGAAATAAATGAAAGGGGAAGTGTTTAAAAAGTGCAAATGTGGTGGGCAGTTCTACCTGGTAGAGCTGGGCATCTTCTAGAAGCAGGACGGTGTGCATGCCGTGCTGGGAGTGGTGCCTGGGAGAGCATGGTGGGGTCTTGCACCAAAGTTGTCCACACTCTAGACGGTCCACCCCTCACTCACTGTGCAACCTGGAACACACTGCTTGATTTTGGCCATCATTTCAAGTTCCTGATCATTACAAGGACACTGGAGAAAAGTGAATGTTTTGAGATAGTTCTGACACCTTCCATAGCAATCAAATATATTTATATGAAAATGGATGGCCTGGCCACTGAATTGAGTTTATTGTAGGTTAGCCTAAATTAGTAATTATTCTGCATATTCTCCTAATGCTGTCTCATCAGTTTATAATATCTCTACCTACAACCAGAGAAACCTGGAAATCAACTCTGGGGGCTGGTGGTGAATTTCACTCCACTTTGGTTAAGTCTGTCTATTCTGAGGATTCCTGAAGGACTTCAAAGCTGAGAGCTCTTAGGCCTTTAACCAACATTGCGTTTCTTCTAGTTCCAAAGGCTATGCTTTTGTGGCTTCTTAAAAACAATTTACTTAAATTTATTTTATGTGCATTGGTGTGAAGGTGTCAGATCCCCTGGAACTGGAGTTATAGACAATTGTGAGCTGCCATATGGGTGCTGGGAATTGAACCCAGGTCCTCTGGAAGAGCAGTCAGTGCTCTTAACCATTGAGCCATCCCTTCAGACACAAGGCTGTGCTTTTGGATCACTCAATGTTTTCAGCTAAATAGTCTATTCTAGAATTCAGATAAAATACAAACTTGGGTTCAGAAATATGATCATTGGAATTTTGAGATTCTAGTTAATTCAGGGATGAAGTCTGTGAAAAAGAAAATTCCTAAAGGGAAATGCAGCTTTATATCACATGACCATCTGTGAGTTCTCCAAATGGCTATGGTAATCAGATCTTACCCTGGTATGAGGAACATGATTATTCTCTCCCCTTAGAATCCTATGCTAGCTGCTTCCTTCTTAAAACCTCAGACATTCTTTTTTTCCTTTAAATATAGCCAATACCTTGAAAAACTATGTGGGCTCATTTTGAAGGGGGGTGTCAGTGAGGTATATTTTAAAAGAAGAAATGAGTAATTATGGAACAAACAGTCAAAAGCAGGAACAGTTAATTCTTAATTAAGCTAAGATGAAAGACTGGACAAAAATCACAGTTGGGAAGGAAAGTTTAATTGTGTGTGTGTGTGTCTGTGTGTGTGTGTGTCAGTGTGTGTGTGTGTGTGTGTGTGTGTGTAATGTGGGGGGCCAGTTTTGTCTTCCTTGGGGACTCTGTCTACTTTCCTCTATACCTCATTACCACCTCCACCCACAGCTTGTGCAAAGCAGTCTGAAAAACAGCTGGAGGATAGTGGGAACTGGTAAGCCATGTGGTGTTTGATTGTGAGGCCAGTAAGGAGAATTTAAATACTTTACCATTTAAAATAACTGAGCTCAATTGTAAGGAGAGTGACTGATAGAAACAGGCGACTGACTGGACTCTTAACCCATTGCAGGGTGTAAATTAAAGGCTGTCTTTGGGCCTTTTAACTTATTCCAGACATTTTACACAATTATTGTCTCAACAGGGTAGAAGAATAAAAAGAGCTCGCTTCCTTTCCCACACACTTTTTTCCTTACCATCTTTGACATATAGAGAGAAGACTTCACCCTTCCAGCTTGGAGAGTTAACCTGGAAAGGAATGTAGGTTATTTGGTTGCTTAGAGTATTCCCCGTGTTAATTTATCCAGAGCCCTTTAGTTGACAGTGAAACATCACGGATGTAGAAGATGAAGAAGAAAAGTTCTCTTTGTTACCACAGAAATGCAGTCACTCCGAGGATGGCAACAATAACAAAAAGAATGCTACTTGGAAATGATGGTTTCATCAGTCTGATCTATGGGTTGTTTCTAAGATAAACAAAACTACAAACCAAAGAGGTATTGACATCTCTCATTATATTTGCAGCCTCTTTTGCAGCCCTCTTGAGCTGATGTTTAAAAGATGTGAATGAAGCTTACCTTTTGTGTGTTTTTGAAACTTCCCACTGATCAGCCCCTCAGAAAAATGCACCATGTATCATGTTTCTAACACTTAAATATCTAATTGGGACATTGTTCTGTACAAGCTGTTAGACACTGTAATGAAAAGAAGAGGCCTAGCCCACATTGGCCGGGAGCCAATACATACCTTCCCCAACAAAGTGCTAGATAATTAAAGTTCAACTCCCAGAGAGGAAAGGGCACTGCAGAGCTATGAGCACAAAAATAACCATCAACAAAGTTCCAAAGAGCAGGCTCCCCGGGATAGATTCGCTTGCCTTTTCACACGCAGTGCATGGAGTTTTTCTTCCTGTCTTCCTTATTGGATATTTCCTAAGAAGTTGTAAATTTAAAAAGTAAAACAAATGTCCCTGTCCATCAGCCAGGGAACACATTAGTGTGTTAAACGCGTGATCTCACGAAATTTCAGATTTCAGTTACAAAGGGAGAGAGCTAAGAAGGGAATAAAAGGCAAGGGGTATTTTTACACCCGTCACAGTTCCAATCAAAGCAGCCCATTTGAATGTGCACAGGTCTTTCAAAGCAGAACTGCTCAAATGCCCTTGCATAGCAGGTTCCACAAGTAACTCAGAAAGGCTTTGGGCTTGTATAAAATTGCGTGGCGACCTGTGCGAGCTCAGTTACCGTTCTAGCATAAAAGGAGTTTCTCCGTTGTTTAGTACCCCACTCCCACCCACAATTTTGTGCAGATTATTGGGTCCTGGAAACCTCTGAGTAGCTGGTTCTCTTACAGTGAACCCTAAAGGATTTACATCAGAACTTCTCAACTGAAGAGGACAAAGCATATAAATCCGTTCCTTGGTGATGGGGAAATGGGACCTTTAGAAAGCACCTTCCCTATTCAATAAAACCTGACAATTTTTTTACTCTTAAAATATGATTCCTTCCATGGGGCAAACTTCAAAATGTCTTCTCGAGGATTCTTCAGATCGTGTGTAAATCAGGTACTGTTCAGCACACAGCACGTGTAAATCACCCATAGTTCGTCCCCTCTCCTTTTGATAGACCGCATTTGCAAGATCAATTTCTGACTTTAAGGGACCCCTGACCAGGTTCAGCTAGCACCGGTTTGCTTTGTTGGTGTTGTTGTTGGTGGTATTGGTGGTGGTGGTGGTGGTGGTGGTGGTGGTGGTGGTGGTGGTGGTGGTGGTTTGCCCTTCCCTAAGTGACCCTCAAAAAGCACAATGATAGTCTAAGTTCAGCGTGCAATTGTCTGACAAGGTCAAGTGGAGAGCTATAACAGACAGGCGTCTATTTATTTATACGTGTCACTGTGCTCTGTAGATTGAGCTCAACACATTTAAGTTTTTAAATCATAGAACTTGCTTGAAAAACTTCCTCAAGACAGCTGAAGGATTCGGAGGCCCCTTGACAATCTGATGTTTTCCTTGTTTTAATTAAATCTCTTTACAGGGTCACTTAATGATATTGTTAAGATGCTCCATGCAGCCCCGGGGCTTGAGGACTGTTGGCAAAGCATAAAGAATGAGCTGCTCTCGCTCTGCCTCGGCCTCTGCTGATTTACAGCCACTTTGTGTTTGATGTTGGACAGGATAATTTCATCAGTCTCCAACCCTTGTGATCACATCCCAGAATGACTCGTCAGGTGAAGCTCGGGCGGAAGATTGCTTGTCACCTACAGGAAGTAGCTGTCCGCTCTGAGTACTCTTCCCTCATAAATGTGATCATCTGTTAGTTATTCATCGAGCTACACTTCATGGGCTCGATGGAGTGGCGAGGGCAAAGCGCTGACGAACAGCGCCCACGGCCCACTTCCGCTCGGTCATAGCAGGGAATATGGCTCTGTATTCTTTTTCGGAGATTACTCCGGGAAATATCTGTTTACGTACATTTTTGTGCATACCATTTTGTACGTAAACATTTTTTGTACCTGTACATTTTGTCTTGATTTTTCAAATATTTTGCTAGTGAGGAAATGGACCAAGAGACAGATGGTTATTTACCAAGGCCAAACAGCTCTGAGTCAGCTTTTATTCTTGCAAGGGGCCTACCCTTCTTTCACGGAAAACTATGAGGAGGACTCACCGGGGTTCCAAGTGAGACTAAGCTCCAATAATTCTCAGCAATCGGTGAGGAAATACTCTTCCTCAAAGGCTGCTGGACTCTGGTGTTCCAAACTGTTTCTCTTGTTGACCGTGAGTGGAAATTTTATCACACCAGGAGGAGAGAAGGTCCATTTGGGATCCTGGCCAGCATCTCCTTTTTAATTATTAGCAGTTCTTACAGTGAGATGCTACTGTGTGGTGGGGTGTCTGTGAGGCGGGAGCAGAACTTGGAAGGAGGACGAAGGAGCATTATTAATATAATAATGCATTGCTGGAAATGACAGGACTATTTGAATTGAGACGCATGGCTGTTTTCAGTTTAAGGTCCTTCAACCTTTGAATGCTGTTTTTTGTTTGTTTAATTCTATAGGCTAAATTCTGATGATTCTCTTCAAATCAAGAGAAAGCAGATAATACTACATAGATAGTTCCTATTATTGAAGTATTTTTTCCATCTCTAGGCCTGGAAACCTTTTGCATAATATAGTGAGTTTTAATAAAGCTTATTAATTTTTCAGTGGATAGTCTGCATTTTAAGGTTTTGTCCTTCCTCTCAGAGTCTTGTTTTTGTGAAAATGGCATCAGCAGACTTTCACTTCTAATATAGCCACTTGACAACATAAGACTAGTGAGCGTATGTGTGCCCATGTCCTCCAACCTCAGGACATTCGCTTAAGGTCACTCCACACTGGGGCTCAAGCAAGTGTCCGTAGCTACGCTGGCTTTCAAGTGACAGCATCAGACCCAAGATAAATGCTGCAGCAACGTCCCCAACACAGAGAAAGCTGCTGCTGCTGCTGCTGCTGCTGCTGCTGCTGCTGCTGCTGCTGCTACAGGGATGTTCCTGTCTTCCAGGCCATGAGAGCTGCAGACAGACACACAACTACAGCCCAGAGAGGGTGAACTCAGCCTGCAACACAGAAGTGTCTGGAAGACTGAGCATGAACCCCAATAGCACCGGTCTGTCTTCAGGGTCCGTGCTATCCTTTGCCTGAGACCTTCTGCAATTGTTCTTCACCCCTGTTCATGAAGGAGTGTCTGTAGCATGCCTGCCCCAGCCCTGTGTTTGGGAAGTACACAATATGTTTGTTTTTGAGAACACAGTCAGAGAGAGATTTGCCTTGGCACAAACCATGCCTTGAATACCACTGGAATGCAACTGAGGTGATTTTCAGAAGACATTGCCCATTGGACATTTGAGCTGATACTGGTCCCAAGTTGAGACTTTGGAGACTGTTGTGAGAGAATGACTGTGTTTTCCATGTGAGAAAGACAAGGATTTTGTGGAGTCGGAGGGTTTGAAATAATACAGACTGGGCTGCAGAAATGGCTCAGTGGTTAAGAGCACTGACTGCTCTTCCAAAGATCCTGAGTTCAATTCCCAGCACCAACTGGCAGCTCACAACTGCCTATAACTGTAGTCCCATGGAATCCAATGCCCTTTTCTGGTTTGCAGATACACATGCAGACAAAACACATGAATAAATAAATCTGAAAGAAAGAAAGGAAGGAAGGAAGGAAGGAAGGAAGGAAGGAAGGAAGGAAGGAAGGAAGGAAGGAAGAGAAGGAGAAAAAGAACAGAAGCCAAGCAGTTGAGGCATACACCTTAAATTCCAGCACTTTGGAGGCACAGGCCAGCCTGGTCTACAGAGGGAGTTCCAGGACAGCCAGGGCTACACAGAGAAACCCTGTCTCAAACAAAATAAAACAAAACAAAACGAATAAACAAAAAGAAAAGAAAAAAGGAGAAGAAATACTACAGACTGAATGTTTTGTGTCCCCCCCCCCCCCCAAATTCTCATGTTGAATTCTTAAGCTCCAGTATTATGAGGTGAGGCCTTTGACAAAGTGGAACAAGGATTCTACCAGCTGCCTTCACCAAAGCCAATCGGGGGGGGGGGGGGGGGGGGGGGGGGCTAAACCTGAAGACAAAAAAACCTGAATGTGGAAGCTTCTGGAGTTATCCTCTATTCCAAGCTTAAGATAAGCTGCCAATGCAGAGGTTGATCCCCCTACTTGATGAGCTGGGCCAGAGTGTTCCTTGCCCCATTGTTCTTTATTGGAAACTGACTTCCTGGAGTGCAGATTTCCTTTTCAGATTAGCAAATATAGGAGCCTGTCTCAACCATGGGAAATCCATGCCAAATCCCCAGTGTTGGCCTAAGCTGCAGGTAGTACCACAACCTATAGATGCTGAGGGCTTTACCAAATATGTAACTGTAGTTAAGCTTCATTTCTAAAACTGCATACAAAATAATTGATAATAACATAGGACAGTTCTGACAATATACAATTATAAAAGGTAAGTATGACTTCTATCTCTACTAAATGATTACCAAGTGACTAAAGGGTGTGTGTGACATACAGCATGGGTGGATATGCTCGGTCAAGGAATGATTCATGTCTTGGGCAGGATAATGGAGCCAGATTCTGTGACATTCCTCAGGATGGTACACAATTTGAAATTTCGAAATTGTTCATTTCTGCAAGTTTTCATGTAATAGTTGAGAGCAGGGTTTGACTGTTGGTAACTGAAACCACAGTGGGGGAGCTGCTGTCCATCTTTGTCCATCCTCACCTGCAACACTGCAGACTTTCTGTGGACACTGTGCTCAGATTATTATTGACAAAAAACTTGAGGTGACTGATCTTCATGGGGAGGTATTTTGATATTCTCTGGGAAAGGAATTTTTTTTTTTTTTTTTGGTTTTTTGAGACAGGGTTTCTCTGTGTAGCTTTGCATGTGTGTGTGTACACATACAATTAATAAATAATAAAATGTAAAAATCATAACAGCAACAAAAAGTAACAGAGTCAATATCTGTAATGGAGGATGTGAGAAATGGAGGACCAGGGTGAGGCTCAAAGGGTTGTGAGCCTTCAGGTCTGTGTGCCGATGCTGACAGTGTATGCAGATAAGGTTCACGGCAGCCTCCTTCCTGAAGTCTGCTCCCCTACAGAGACTATGTCACTAAGATTAGCTAAATCTGCCTCTGTGCTCGGCTGTGTGCAATCGCCCCACCTCTCTGCTCAACTGTACATGATAAACAACCTGAGCTTCCAGGGTGCTGTGGTTTCTCCATCAGTGAGCCTAGGCCCACCGTCTCCCAGCTTTTCTGTGTTTGTCTTTTCTTCATTCCCTGGCTGCCCCAGTCAGGTTCCTGGAACCGTGCTGGATATGGCAGGAATATAATAGTGTGTAACTCGATTTGCCCAGTGCCCTGAGAAATAGAACTAATGGGGTGTGTGGTGATATATTGTGTACCCTAATAAAGTTTGGCTGAAGATCAGAGAACAGAACAAGCCACTAGATTAAACATAGAGCCAGGCAGTGGTGGCACACACCTTTAATCTTAGCACGCAGGAGGCAGAGATCCGTCTGGATCTCTGTGAGTTCAATGCCTCCCTGGACTGCATAAGATTGACTCAGTCTAGGAGAGAAACAGAGCCAGAAAGTAGTGGCACACACCTTTAATCTCAGAACTTGAGATCTAATGCTTTTGCTTGGGAAGCACACACGCCTTTAATCCCAGGAAGTAATATGGCAGGGCAGTGGAGAAAGGTATATAAGGCATGAGGAAACAGGAACTAAAGCCTTTTTAGGCTGAGGAAGCTTTCAGCTGAAGCCCTTTCGGCTAGGGCTCTTTCAGGCTGAGGAGTTGGTGAGGTAAGAGGTGAGTAGCTGTGGCTTGCTCTGCTTCTCTGATCTTTCAGCTTTCACCCACCCAATATCTGGTATCAGGTTTTTTATTAAAAGACCATTTAGCAATTCATGTAACAGGGTGTGTGCAGGTGCACACTCATATAAGTGGAAAGAGAGGGAGAAGAGAAGGTGGTGGAGACTCATTTGCTCACAAGACTGTGGGAACTGACAAACCTGAAGTTAGCAGGACTTCTGGAAGTCCTTGCAAAGCTCACAGTAATAGTTTTGAGTCTTATGCCAGCCAAGAGTCCCTAGAGGAAGAAAACCAACAGTGTGAAAAGAGTGAATGCATTTCATAAAAGGGGATTATTAGGTTGGCTTAAGTAGAATGATAGTTCAACAGTAGTAATTTGTGTGTTAGGATAGTTCAACAATGGCCATTTGTGTTCTGAAGATGCCGAGAAGGCCATAGCTGTTCAGTGAGTGAAGCTGTATGTGCCTCATGCCTGGTTAGGGGTACTATTACTGTGAAGAAACACCATAACCAAAAACAAGTTGAAGAGGAAAGGGTATATTTGGCTTATACTTCCACATTGCTGTTGATCATTGAAATAAGTCAGGACAGGAACTCAAACAGGGCAGGCCCTGGAGGCAGGAGCTAATTACTGGCTTGCTCCCCATGGCTTGCTCAACTTTTTTTTTTTATAGAACCCAGGACCACTAGTCCAAGGATGGCCCCACCCATAATAGGCTGGGCCCTTCTCCATGGATCTCTGATTAAGAAAATGCCCTGCAGGCTTGCTTACAGCCTGTATGGAGACATTCTCAGCTGAGGCTCCCTCCTCTCTGGTAATTCTAGCTTGTGTCAAGTAGACATAAAACCAGCCATCACACCTTGGTAGTTCGAGTCTGGTGTCGAAGGTCAGTAAGATTCTTGGTGAGTCACTCGCCTTCAGTCCACGTTGGAGAGTGGTAGAAGCTAAGTTCTGGTGACAATAGCGGTAGCAGCAGTAATGGGGTAGATAGAGCTACCAGCAAGAAGCAGAGGCAGATAGGCAAGGATCCCTGCTATCCTTCATTTCTTTACAACTGGGCTGTGGGAAAGTGCAGCCCAATCTGGGGGCAGGTCTTCCCTGGTACAGGTGATGACATCCTTCCCGAAAATGTACTGATGGACCCAGGGATATGTCTCTTATTGAGCTAACAATCAAGAGTAGGCATCATTAAGCCTTGAGAGCAGGCAGAATGCCCATGTTGTCTATCTGGAGGCAAATGGTTTTCCTCTTCAAGGAAATTCGGTCTTTTGATACCTTCATTGAATTAGACGAGGCTCACCTAGATTATAGATGCGAATCTGGTTTACTGAGAGTCTAGTGGTTCAAATTTTATCTAAGAAGTTCCTTCCCTGCAACATCTAGACATCATAGCCTTGCTAAGTTGAACCATAAAATTGGCTATCACCATAATGATGTAGCAAGAATTTAGGTTGACAAGGTTTTCATGTTTAACACCGTCTTCTTAAATTATTTATGTAAATTACTGAACTATTTAAATTTATTTAATTTTTTTTGTTGTTGTTTTGTTTTGGTTTGGTTTGGTTTTTCGAGACAGGGTTTCTCTGTGTAGCTTTGCGCCTTTCCTGGAACTCACTCTGTAGTCCAGGCTGTTATTTAATTTTTTTTATATATATATTTTTTTTATTTTACAATACTATTCAGTTCTACATAATAGCCACAGATTCCCTTGTTCTCTCCCTTCCTGCCCCCCTCCCTTTCCCTCCAGCCCACCCCCCATATTTAATTATTTTTTTAAGACAGGGTTTAAAAAAAAAAAAAAAAAAAAAAACAAGTAAAGCTTATAGCCCATGCTGTCTTCAAAGTCAATATGTAGCCAAGGTTCACTTTCAATTTCTGTTTCTTCTAAATCAACATTGAAGTGCTGGGACTATAGGCCTGCACATCACACCCAGTTTATGCAGTGCTGGGATTGAATTTAGGGCCTTGTGCCTGCTAGGCAAGCATTCTATCAATTGTGTTACATTTTTATCTGTCCCTATCAATTTTAATTACTTTCCTATTATTTGTTTTATGTCTATAATCTCAAAATCAAGAACAAGATCCACTAAGACCTTCTGAAATTTGAGTAATAGAAATTGTTATTTGATAACAACAAAAAAAGTAGAAATCATATTTCAGATTTTAGAAATGATGATGAGCCAGGAAGCTGACATCCATCCAGTTGAATTTGGTTGTTCCTGTAGTCATGTGATCAGAGACACTGAGGTGAGAGTTTAGGAAGCATCGTTCTTTGAGTGTATTGCATTCTTCTTTCAACAATTGTGTCTGATTCATTACGTTTCCAGTTAGTGTAGCCACTGAGGTTCTGGTCAGAATCAGGGACAGGAACATCTGGGAATGAGAAACAAGACAGGGCACCAAAAAGGAACAGAAAAGAGATGATCCCAGGACATAGTGGGCTCTCAATAACATTTCATTGAAAAAACAAAGGAACATATGCAGGAAATGGGATGCATGTTCTTAAATATCATAGGAAGAGTAGGATGGGGTGGGCTGATAGAGCACTTACATAACAAGTGTAAGGCCCCAGGCTCAGTCCTCAGCACTGCAAACAAAAGGAAAGCCAATGCAAGAGTGGGAGTTGGGAGACTATTTTCCTTGTCCGCACTGCGAGGACTGAATACATAGGAAGTCCCTTTGTTGCAGAAGCCTCATGAATGTGAGCATAAACTTCTCTTTCTCACAGAGAAGACAGTACTGCCATCCAGAATATGGCTTGCTGGCAGTCTATTCAACATCTACGTAGGGGCCAACGGTGTTTAAAAGTTCTTGGAAAACTACGGCATAAAAACCAGACTGGCAGGCAGTGAGGCCGCCAGCAGAAAGCTGCGGTTACAGTAGTTATAGTGGTAGGTGTGGAATGCCTCATAGCACAGCACTGGGGTGGCAGTGACAGCAGATGGTGGAGAAAGGGGGAAGAACAGAAGCAGTAGGAAATGGGCTTTTTTCATAAACAGGGGTAGCAATTAGCAGGATGAGGACAAGAAGGAGTGTAGTGTTCCCTTCCCCAAAGGTCAGGGTACTTAAACAATTGGTAGACATGTATGGGGCATATTTTCCTATTAAAAATCAATATGCCTTGGGCCAGGGAGGTGCTTAGCAGGCAAAGGTGCTTTACTACCAAGCCTGATGTCCTGAGTTCAATCCCAGCAATGCACATAGTGAAAGAGAGAACATTCTGACTTCCGAAAATTGCCCTCTGACCTCCACACTCACGATGTGGTAGTGCTGCATGTGAACACCTGCACACAGACACACACATAAATAAACAAATGTTTGAATAAGTAAGTAAATAGAACTAGATACATTAGTTACCTTACACATTGCTGGGACGAAAATCCTAGGCAAAAGCAGCTTCGGGAAGGTAGGGTTTGTTTTGCTCACAGCTCTGAATCAGTCTGTCACAGCGAGAAGTCACAATGGCAGGAGTTTGAAGCAGCTGCTCACAGGGTATCTGCAGTCAGCAGGCAGAGTGAGATGGGTGTCGCCACTCAACTCTTTTTATGCAGTCCTAGGCCCAAACCCAGGGAATGGTGTCCCAAATTTAGGGTAAGTCTTCCCACCTCAGTTAACCTAACCAAGATAATCCCTTACAGGCATGCCAGTAGGCTAATGTAATCTGGATAATCCCTCACAGGTGTGTCTAGAGGGTTACCTTTTATACTCTTCTATTAATTTTTATGTTTGTTTATTTAGTGTGTGCATGTGAGCTTGTGTGTGTGTATGTGTGTGTGTGTGTGTGTGTGTGTGTGTGTGTGTGTGTGGTGTGTGCACGTGTGTGCACGTGCATGCCTGCCTGCCTGCCTGTCTGCCTGAGTGTGGATGTCAGAGAACAACTTCAGAAGTCAATTCTCTCCTTCCTCACTGTGAAGAACCTTAACGTCCACACCAAATGGAACTGATAAGTCAGGAAACTCAATGCATTGGACACAAATGAGCCTCTGGTGAAGGAGGAGTTTGTTTGTTTTTCTTTTCTAAGCCTACAAAAATAAGGAGTTGGAATTTAGGGCTAAATGTCAATATTTAATTTTTAAATAATTTATTTTGAATTTTAAAGAAAGGATCTCATGTAGCTTAAGCTAGACTCAAATTCACTACATAACTGAGGGAAGGTGACCTGGAACTCCTCAGCTTCCTGACTCTATTTCCCAAGTGTTGGGACTACAGGCATGCTCTACCATGCCTGGCTTAAATATCCATATTAAAAAATAATAATAATTATAGAGCAAATAGTATCAACCTTTGGAATACTATTCTGTACTCTGTGTGGAGAAGTAGAGACTTTTCCTAAGTAAAGGAATTCAGACATAATTGCAGAGTGTTTAATAAGAACAGAACTGTTTTCAACTTTTCCACCTGCATCTCCAAGACCTAGAACAATGCTGGGTACATAGTACTTACTCAATAAACACTTGCTACATAAATGATAAAAGGAACATGTTGTAATTGGCAGTCAAAGAGTTGAAATACTGTGGTCTTTAAAGAATACAAGGTTTCATTTCTCTGGATTATTATTTCAATCAAAATATGAAGTAGGCCATGCTTCAATACAATTACTTTAAGTTATGCTTTAAAATATTCAATCTAACTGTGGTGATATTTTATTTATACTTTAATAAAACTAGCCTGGAGATCAGGGGAAAAGGCCAGCCAATTTAAGTAAACAAAGTCAGGCAGCACACACCCTTAATCCAATCACTTATCAGGCAGGATCTCTGTGTGTTCAAGGCCACACTAGGGAACAGAGTCAATCGTAGTGACACAGGCCTTTCATCGCAGTATCAACCATAGAGACCTGGAGGTCTGTACAGACAGACAGTGACAAGGAAGTGAGGCAGCTGAGCTAAGATAGCCAATGAGAGGACAGAACAGCAAGGCAATAAAAGTGTGGTTAGACAGGAAGTAGCTCACAATTGGAAGTTGCAGAGTTGGTGAGGTAAGGTTGGTTGGTTGCTTTCCCTATTTCCCTGATTTCTCTAAGGCCTTCACCACTATATTTGGCTCTGTGTTTTTTATTTAATAAGAACATTTAGAAATTGTTTATAAAAGGTGTCTTGTCCCAACTATGCAAAAAGTACTAATACACAGGGCATTCATCCTCCCAATTCTGATGGACAAAGACTGGTTGGCTCTCTAGGACATGGCCTTATGTAGACCAAACTCTAATGACTGTTACTGGAAACTTCGGAGTGATGCAACAAAGGAAACAATCTTTGTAAAACCAACCACATATTCAGAGTTCCCTGGAAATCATGTTTAAACTAAAACCGCAATCCTTTCCTAAGCAACTATACCTTAACTACAGAGAAGAAATCTTTGGATACTCCTTCACATCCACTACAAAAGCAGAGGTAGGATTTTCTTTCCTCTTTGACAAAGCTCTATTGTTTGATTCTGATTTAGCTTTATGGGATTTAAATTAAAGGGAAGCCACTCCATGGTGAGGCAAATTTTTGTTTTAAAGTATTTAAATAGCACCTACCCAGTGAACTCCCTTTTAGGCTAGTGCTTGTTCTAAGATGAATTTCTTTAATTGGAAATACTTAAAATCATCAGCATGAAAAAGTAGAAGGTAACTACCAAAATGTCCTTTGACTCCACCTAAGAGGTGTTCCTCTTAATGCAACCTATAGTACATAGTAAGGATGTGTCATCTTAAAGAGAACAGGATCATTCCAGTAACTCCATGCTGGTAGGAGTTGGTGCATCCACAGTCCTTAAAGGCCTAGCTGAACCTTTTTCTGTTCTCTCTGGGATGGGGAAATTTCTTTGGGAGGGGTTGTAACCCACTCCTTTCAAAGTTATTTCATTAAGCTCGCCACATAATTATAATTGAAGAAAATACAGGGGTTACTTTTTAACCCATTATTATACAATCTTTCACTTCAAAAGCTATTATTTTAAAAGAGAATAAAGCCTTTCAACAAAAACTAGGTTTGGAAAACAGTTTTAGATGTATAGAATAGACAGGACATTTTACTTTGTCACAGGAAGAACAAATGAGATGTTTGGTCCTGTAAGAAATGCCTCAAGCCGGGCGGTGGTGGCGCACGCCTTTAATCCCAGCACTTGGGAGGCAGAGCCAGGCGGATCTCTATGAGTTCGAGGCCAGCCTGGTCTACCAAGTGAGCTCCAGGAAAGGCGCAAAGCTACACAGAGAAACCCTGTCTCGAAAAACCAAAAAAAAAAAAAAAAAAAAGAAATGCCTCAAAATTCTTATGTCTGTTTCTGTAGAATTTCCTGAGAACATCAGTAGTTATGTCATGGTGGGTCTGAGCAGAGTTCTGAAATGTGTGGGCTATTTGTCTTTGCTCTTGCATGTTTTGTGAAGAAAAGTATTTAAATATAAACAAATTGTGCTGGATAGTTTTATGTCAACTTGACACAAACTGGGGCCATCCTAGAGAAGGGAACTAGCCTTGATTAAGAAAATGCCTCCATAGAATCAGGTTGTAGTCAAGCCTGTAAGGCATTTTCTTGATTAGTGATTAATGAGGGAGAGCCCAGCCCACTGCAGGTGGTACCATCCTTAGACCAACAGTCCTGGGTTCTATAAGAAGGAAGGCTGAACAAGCCATGGGGAACAATCCAATAAGCAATGATCCTCCATGGCTTCTTCATCAGCTCCTGCTTCCAGGTCCCTGCCCTGTTTAGTCCCTGTGCCGACCTCCTTCAGTGATGAACAGTGATATGGAAGTGTGAGTCAAATAAACCCTTTCTTCCCCAATGAGAGGGCAGAACAGCAAGGCAATAAAAGTGTGGTTAGACAGGAAGTAGCTCACATTTGGAAGCTGCTTTCCCTAGTTCCCTGATTTTTGGCCATGACATTTCATTGCAGTAATAGAAACCTTAACTAAGACACAAAAATTTTATCGATTAATATATAGATGCCTAAAAAAAAAGTAAGACTGGGTTAGTGAGATGGCTTAGTGGAGAAAGGTGCTAAATCCTATCCCCAGAACCCACATGATGGAAGGGGAGAATTGAGGCCTACAAGGTGTCCTCTGACCTCCTTAGACATAACATGGTATGTGTCTGTTCATGTACACACAAAAAATTGTTAAAAATTTAATTAATTGAAATCATAATGCTACTAGAATTAGTTTATCCAAAATTTTAGCACTCTTTTTTGAGTAAGAGTTAGCCCAACTGAGAGTGATAAATACCAAGATCTTATTGAAACATGAGATAGCTACCTTAGACCCTAAGGCCCGTGGCCAGTCATAGACTAGTCAGATAGCAGCACACAGGACTTCTCCCCTGATTGGGTATAGGCAGACTTTTCTGTCCCACCAGCCACTCCCCAAATAACCACACAGAAACTTCTTACTAATTATAAATGTTCAGCTGATAGCTCAGGTTTGTTACTAGCTCACTTTTACATTTTAAATTAACCCATATTTTTTTATCTACCCTTTGCCACATGGAGGTACCTTCATTCAACATGGCATGTTCATCTTGCTTCTCTCTGCATCTCTCAAGACTCCCCAGACACCACCTTCTTCTTCCCAGCATCCTCCATGTCTTACTGTCCTGCCTATACCTCCTGCCTCATTACTACCCAGTCACCTCTTTTATTAAACCAATCAAAAGGTGTCTTGGCAAAGACACATCTTCATTGTACAAAAAGATTATTCCATAACAATTGGATAAGTAACTCTCAGATTGGGTATAGGGAATATGTGTAGAGCATATCAACTCCTTACTGGCTTGGCCAGGGATGTGCTAAAAATGACCAATCCCAATATAAATCACCTAAGTCTCCACCAAATGTCCAACATAAGATCCATAAAAGCCACGGGGTGGGACAACACTGCAATATTTCTCCTTGGAGCCCCACCGACACTTTCTTGAAGTTATTTTTGTTTGTTTGTTTTTGTTTTCTACTTTTTGGTCTTTGGGGCCTACCACACAGCTCTTAAATAAATAATACATGGAGACTTATTCTTACTTATGAATGTCTGGCCTTAGCTTGGCTTATTTCTAGCCAGCTTTCTTAATTTAAATGATCCCATCAACATTTTGCCTCTGGGCTTTTACCTTTCTCTATTCTATATACCTTTCTTTCCTTCTTACTCTGTGGCTGGTTGTGTGTGATATTTTGTCTGTGTTCTGACAAATAAAGCTTGCCTGGAGATCAGAGGGTGGAGCTAGCCACTAGTTAACCACAGAGGCCAGGCAGTAGTGTAGCTAGAGTTTTTCTGCCTTGCCCACAGTCAGGACAAATCTTTGTCACCTGCCAGTCCCACAGCTGCTCAGTTCCAACCAAGTAAACACAGAGTCTTATATTGCTTACAAACTGTATGGCCGTGGCAGGCTTCTTGCTAACTGTTCTTATATCTTAAATTAATCCATTTCCATAAATCTATACCTTGCCATGTGGCTCGTGACTTACCAGCATCTTCACATGCTGCTTGTCCTGGCGGCGGCTGGTTGTGTCCCTGAACACACAGAGACTTACCTAGCTCTGCCTACCAAGTGCTGGGATTACAAGCATATGCCACCACTGCCCTGCTTTCCTATGGTTTGCTAATAGCTCTGACCCCTAGGCAACTTTATTTATTAACATACAAATAACATTTTAATACAAATAAAATATAACCATACAGTGGTGGCTCACATCTTTAATCCTAGTATTTGGGAGGCTCAAATATTTGATCCCAGCACTTGGGAGGCTCGTGCCTTTGATCCTAACACTTGGGAAGGCTCATGCCTTTAATCCCAACACAATTGGGAGGTGGAAACAAAAATATAAGGCAGGTGGAGACAGGATCTCGGTACCCATTTGGTCAGAGGATCTGGAGAGGTAAGAAGTCACTGGTGGCTGCTCCTCTGCTTCTCTGATCTTCAAACTTCCCTGGCTTCCATAGTTGTCCTGGCCAGAAAAGCCATTTCTCTTAGGCAGCCTTTTTCTTTTCCGCTCTTCCTCTCTCACCTTACTGTCTCCTCCTGACACAGTCTGACCTAGGTGAAAGGCCATGCTGCATTCCCCCAGAACATGCATGTAACCAGAAAAACACTGGGACTAGCTAACCATGGACCTAACTCTGAAGTGCCTTTGATGGGTTTGGGGGTACACTGTAGCTTTCTTTAGGCCCACTTGGTTGAAGGCATCAGAGACTTTCCATCAACTGGAAGAAAGTTTGGCAGATAATTCTGAATTCTCTCCTGGCTTACCACTGGATCAACCAAAAGCTATGATAGCCTTCCACTGGCCCTGCAACTCCTTGACCCTAGAAATATATAGGTTTGGGACACTCTCTTATATTCCAGTGGCATTTGGTCATTCCAGAACTTAGAGGATGCTATAAGCAACAGGATATTGACCCCTGTCCTTACCTTGGTCTTGGGCCCAGCCATGGGTTCCAAATTCTCCATCTGAAAGTGCATACCCTCAGCCTGGCTGTAAGCTAATGAAAAAAGGCTCTGTTTGGGAGACCTCATACCAAGTTCACAGGAACAGAAACCAGGCTAGGGCATGGAGCAGTTCAGAAGGAAAGCTTTCCACTTAGGACAGACACCCACATATCAGGAGGCACCAAGGCTGAAGGATGCATGGTTTTCCCGTCACTCTTTTCTGTGTTGCTGACTACTTGCTAAGTGACAGTGGTGGTATTTTAACCGTCAGCCTAAACAAAGAGGCTTTGTTTATTTTTACCTTTGAAATAAACAAATACAAATTGGTTTTTTTAGTGATTCGAAGTAAAGAGATGAAGGATGGCCACAAACAGTGGCGTAGGATAAAGAAGAATGGGTTTTATTAAGCAGCTTCTATCAGTATTAGGAGGGGAAATGTGAGGGAGCAGAAGGCATTCTGCTTTTGCTGAGTAAGCAGGGGCAGGAAGCTGGGGAAGTGTCTTACTTGGGAGCTCAAACAAAAAGGCATGGTTGTGTGATATATATATGGTTGTGTGTTATACCCTGGATTCCACTTCATTTCTCGTCTTCTTTCTGATTCTAATGCTGCTTTAGTCCAAGTCTTACTTGCCCCAGAAGAAAATGGCCTTGTCTATCATCCCATGTCTCTTCAAACAGCTCCTCCTTGGCCTCCTTCTGCGTCTTGACCACATGTTCTTGTCTTCTTACCTCAAGTCTTACCGATCACCATCATAGAAGTCAATCCATCATCAAGCCCTTTGTGTATCTTCTTACCTAGCTGATCCTCAAACGCCTGTTTCTTGTTCCTATGTTCCTGCCTGGCTACTTCTAAGCCCCTGCTGGGAGCTGGCCTGGGAACCCAGGAGTCACCATCTGCCATTGCTTCCCTGTCAGCTCATAGTCATCTTACTCTTCAGTTATTCCGTCTCACAGACCGCCCCTCCCCTTTCTGACTCTATCACCCCAAAGATCCCTGATCTTCCGCGTCATTGCATCTCCCTCCATGCTTTACCTGGACCGCTATATCGCCACTCAGTCCTACTTTCTTTTAATCCACCGACCACGAAATGTGAGAGTTTCCTAACACACAAATTTGAATACATCTAGGTCTTCACCACCATTCAAAAATAAAACCCAATGTGTTTCCCATTGTTTCTCTTTCTGCTGCTCACTAGCACCCAGCACCACACCTAGCATGGAGTAAACACCTCCTAGAAGTTTACTGAATTGATGAATCCATCATTCAGTGAGAGGATGCAGGTTGAGATAACTATGACCAGACCTGCAAGTCACAGATGCCCATGTTTGCATTCAAGTCACAGCCAGTGTTGTGGGAGTGACATATTTCATTTCTCTGCTGCCACCAACTAACACATAAACCAGATAAAATAGGCAAATGATTAATGGCAAGGAACTCATTTTACAACTGTGTGGCTACCAAAGAAATAGTATTACTGTTGGATATACAGTATCTGTGGGAAATTTCAAATACTAATTCAATGCGATCACTTGTTTGGTTTTTGTTGTGTTTGGTTTTTTGAGGCAGGACTCTCTGTGAGGCCTTGACTGTCCTGGAACTCTCTCTGTAGACCAGGCTGGCCTGGAACTCACAGAGATCCCTGTGGATTAAAGGCATGTGCTACCACAGTCCAATATATTTTTAGGTAGCTTTTCCTGTTGCTTTGAGAGAGAAGGGTTTTCTAAATTAAAAATAAATAAATAAAATCTAGTGCGGGGGGGGGGGAGCAAACTTGTTTTGAGAACGGAAAGAAAAAGAAAACAAAAATGAAGCTGCCTTTTCCAGAGAAATGTGTTAATCAGCTTGAGTCCCTCCTGGCAGCCGGTCCTTCTTTGAGTGCACCGACTGAGTTATTCCCATGAAAGACTGGCTCCCATTGCAGACTGGCTTTCTCAGACAGCGCCTCTGTACTCCTGACTGATCTGCAAGCCCCTAACCAGCTCAGGAGGACTTTGAATTTCTCCTTTTGTGCCCCAACCCCACTTTGCCCTCACCCAGGTCTTGGGGTTGCAGGTGTCAGGCAACACACCCATTGTAGGTGGTGGTGGTGGTGGGTGGGGGTTAAATCCAGGGAGGCAAGCGCTGAACTGATATACCCAGTTTTTAAGCTTCTTTTTTGCCTTGATTGCTGTGTGGACCACAGACTTTCAATGCACCCATCTTTTAAATATATACCCTCAGAGTTTATAATATTTCCCCCTTTGTGGTGATTGCAGTATCTGATTAATCTTACTGCCTCATGTAAATATTTACATTTCATCTCAAATCTTTTTAGAAATTAATCTGGCTGGAAATAAATAACCAAATAAACTAAAAATTCTTTCAGACATGTATTTATTATGACATACAGAGAACTGTATTTTTATTTACTTTCTTTGTTTTGGACTACTGTAGTAAAAGCAGTCATCTTTCAAATAAAACACAGCACAGTCCTGGTGGTATCACTCTGGGAAAAGCAGCACAAGCATGCAATGTTCATCCAATTTGGTACAGGTCCCATTTGGAAGTGACTCCCAAGTTCAAGTGGAAGCCAAATGAAGCATGTCCAAACTCAAAGAATGGAGCAGCTAGAGTCATGTTTTTAAATTTCTTACCAGGCTTCCAAGGGAGATGGAGAAGGATCAGTCTCTACGCATCGGTCTTGGAAAGCTGCATCCCAGATGTTTTTCTGCCACCATGAGTCACATGCACAGCTTTCCCTTCCATAGTCCACACTGTGCAAAGGTGAAGAAGCATTCTAAGCCTGTCTTCCTGGTCTCTTGACTTCTAGTATACATTGTGCTTCAGCTGTGTATACATACCATGTGGGATACCACGATTTATCTGAGTTTCTCTCACAAGTCCACTTGTGGATGGCTTTGCTCAGCTCTGTATCTCTGGAGACTAGTGTATATAGCTGGTACATAATTGGTACTCAATAAAACATGTTAACTGTATATGAGTGGATCAATGATCTTTTCCTTGGCCCCAGTTTTATTTGCAAAACAAAAAAATTAGTTCAGCTGATCTCTACATTTCCTGTGCATTGTTTGATTCTTGTACACAGGATACTTAAGACGTTTTAGATCATAAAATAAGCAATTCTTACAGGCATTCCATAAAGCAAGACACCCCATGGCTTTGTGGCAGTCATTTTGAATGCTGAATATCTAATGAGTAGCTGAGTACCTTTAGTAAGACAGAGAGTATCTCAGGCAGGAAAGGAATGTAAACATGGACCTTGCCCTTCACCTGGCCAGGATGGTCAAAGCCACCTATATGTCCTAATACTTCATTTTGTGCCCTTGAAAAATTAATAATAAAAGAAGGAAAACAAGAAGGCTTTCATTTGGCAAGAAAGATAATACATTGAAGATCTGGAGAAGCTAGAGGAAAGTAGAGGAAGGCTCCATGCCTAAAGAAAGGAATTGTGATCACACAATGCTCTGGAAACCCACAGGGCCTCCCACGGCTTTGCACCCCCACTTTACTTAGTGAGCAACCACAGTGAGTCTTCTTGCCTTTTTACCACTGATACTTTATTGGACTGCTTGAAAATGAGAGTTTTAGCAGAAGCACTCTAAAAACGATTGAGACAAAAATGTAATAATTGCACACTCAGCCTTGTAATTTCAGAAAGCTGTGATGTGGAGAGCTGTGGACACACCACTTCAAATTTGGATTTCTTTTCACTGTCCACAGAGCACCAGGTTGCTCCGATTGGAGCTGATCGCTGTGTTTGAGTCAGACCAGTAAATGGCTGGAGGCCATTGTCAGAGTGGGAAAACTGTATTTTTTCCATAATTCAAAAATAATTGAAAGAATGTAGCTCACCAATTTTAAAATAATGAAGTTTTTTTTTTTCTTTTAGATAATGGTTAAGTTCAGTCCAATCTTAGAAAATTCCATCCCAAAGTATTTCTTTCTTTTTTTTTCTTCAGAAAAATAAAGAAAAAGGAATCGATGAGCAAAACTGGTATGTTAGCGTAAAAAAACATCGTTGGGTTTTTTGTTTTGTTTTGTTTTGTTTTGTTTTTTAGCTGTTATCTGTCACATTCCCTAAAGGAATTCAGAATACATTTCTGAAAGATATCTCTGTTGACAAAAGTCAAGATAAAACAAGTGCTCTTCCTGAAGTCAAAAGGAGCCGCCAATGGGTTGTGCTGCTTAATTGCTCAGGGTGGGTGCTGGGAAGAGAGACCCTGTGCCTTGCTAGCCTGAGAGCACTTTAATTTCCAAGTGTCTCACAGTGGTGGCTCTTACCTTACCTTCCTGGAGGGGAAAAAAGGGGGCAGGAGTGTTTAAAAGAGAATGAGTAAACAATAAATAAATACATGAAGGAATGAAAGGGAAGGGAAATTGAGCAGTGCTGGCCCAGGCTGGGCCCCTGTCCTTGTTCTGCTTGTCCATGGTGTCAGAGCTTCACGGTAGGTAGCCACCACAGGGTGCATGCAAATGGGGGCACAGGCAGCTCCGCCACCTGCACCATTCAGATTGTTGGCAGGTATGTTGCAGTGGACTAAAACAGAATAATTGCTAGAGAGAGAGTTGGCAAGTAGCATGTGCTGGTGAGGCATGCAATTGCACAGAGGATAGGTGGACTATGGAAAAATGGTGGGGAAGGAGGGGGTACTCCCCAGCAAACACCAGACAGCTGGCAATGCTAGCCTCCCATTTTTTTTCTGTGAAATAAGAAAGGCCAACCTCTGAAGTCACATGCCAGCAGCCTGTGGGCTGTGGCTTTAAGCCAGGAGGGTGGAGAGAGCAAAGTGTTGGTCTTCAGGACAGCCCTTGAATACCACCTGAGGGCCAGAAGGGCAGTGGAGGAAGGGGCGAAGGGTAGCGCACTAGAGCAGAGTGGTGACCGGAGCCTCTTGTCATCAACAGGAGGGAACTGTCTCTCACAGACACATTGGGCAAGACCAGCGGTGTCCTTGCCCTTTCCACGCATTAATTCATCCACTTCTCATAGCTATTCTTGCCGTGGCAATTGCACCTGGGGATGAGGAAACTGAGTCATTGGAGAATTAAGGGACTTCCTGGAAAGACTTAAGGGTTTTGTGGTAGGACAAGGGACTCCGTCCAGGTATCACAGACCCCAATACACACATGGGGATGTTAAATGGTTGCTTTTAGAGATTTATACAGAACAAAAGCAAAGATGAATTTGTGCAAATTATCTGAACTGTTTGATGCTAACAGCATTATCTCTCTGAATGTGTGGACACTTGCACAGAAGTTACTATGTAAATCTTTAACATCATTCTATGCCTAAAAACTGTCAATAAAGTGTTAAAGCATACTATGATTTCTTTTTAAAAGCTTATTTGTTTATTTGTTTGTTTATTTATTTTCCTCTTTTGGGTGCAGGGGTCTGCCCCAAGGTCATGGTAACTCTGCCAGCCAATGTCGTTATTGCCATCTACTAAGTTACACTGTTTGAGTTGCTTTTGTCAACAGTTGTACTTCCACGTTACTTCCTTAGAGCCCATCCCCCTTAAGATTCCTAACAAATCTCACTTCCTTTTGTCAGCATTAGACACCACCACCCCCATCCTCAATAGTGGGTCCATGGTTAAATTAAAGCTTGTTAGACTGAAAGAATATCCCATTATATTCCAGGGTATGTCTGCCCTGCCCTTCTCCTGCTTCATGGGGCTAAGGAAACACTCAGTTGCATTTGCCCCAGCCTGTCACCATTTAGGACTGGATCTGAAAAATGACAAGGAGACAGAGGAAGTAGGTAGGCCCTTGATGATGTCACTGGGCATCTGATTGTCTTATGCTCAGAAGCTGTAGACTTGTGAATTTCTTGTCTTGTCAGATAAATTTCCATATTGTTTCTGGTTACTTACACTATTCCAGTCCTGCCCTGAAGATTCTATCTCCCCAGCAGCTAAGACGTGGGTCACATGGATCTCCACAGACAGACTGGCTTTCTGCCATGAACCCCTTTGTATCTAGCAGCAGCCTCTTAGGATGTCCAAAGCCTGGAGATAAAAGTGAGACTCTTCTAAAGGACTCTGGTATAGTGATACCATGGTGGTCCGGGTACACACAGTGGAGAACAAATTGAACCACCATTTTCTCACTAGAAGGGTTATCTTCTTCTTACAGCATTAGTGTGGTAAGATAAAAGGCAAATTTGTTTATAAGTACATTAAAATCAGCACTCAGCTCAGTTACCCCAAACTCAGTAACCTGTGCTTCCTTACCTGTGGAAATAGATAATAAAACTATTGTTTCAATCTATTGAAAGTTACAGATGATATAGCCAATGGCATATAGTAAGCCCCCAAATACTAACCATTATTATGATGTTGGCTTTGTGTCACTCTGGTCTAATATTCCCATTCAACAAGTAATTATTGGTCACTGCCCACTGCCAAGCATGAGCACAAGTACGGTGTGCCTTATGAGGAAAGCATTCATGCATGAGTCATGAGTTACAACAAGAGTGTACATGTGCTTCCATCTTTGGAACCCTTTGTTTGGGATTAATGCTCTTTCCCTTCTAGTCTTCTTGGAACATATTCAGACATAATTTGTTCCCCAGAAGGCTCAGAAATCAGGGCTCATTTTTAAGAAGTCGCCTTGTTTTCTCCTTCCCATCAGAATTTCAGTGTACTTTGTAAGGAGAGAGATAGTCTCGAGTTTTAAATGACTAAAAAGAACTCTAAGACAGTTTATTAGGGTCACTATTCACAGTAGACAAGTTATAGAATCAGCCTGGGTGCCCAACAGATGATGAATGGATAAAGAAGTAGTATTCAGCAATAATCATATTGCTTACAGGAAAATGGATATAATTGGAAGTCATCAGGTTAATCAAAACAAGCCAGACTCAGAAAGACAAGTGTTTCATGTTTTTTTGTATGCAGAATCTAGATAATTTTAAAAGATGATGTGTAAGCAAAAGGGGGCACTATCTGTGAAGAAGTAGATCGGTGTGAGTGAGAGGGGGCAAGAGAGAATAACGGAGGGACAAGCATGTTAGTATATAGTATACATGTAAGAAAATGTCATAATGAACTTCCTCATTTTGTGCAATTAATACATGTTTATAAAGATATGTTGCTAAGAAATGAGTTTTTGTTTTGTTTTTAAGAACTCTATGTGGAAATAGTGAAGAAAAGTCCTCTCCTTTCTCTGGGCTCAGACCCATCATGGGGGCACATGCCTTCAATTCCAGTACTTAAAGAGGCAGAGGCAGATAGATCTCTGTGAACTAGAGGCCAGCCTGGTCTACCTCATGAGTGATAGTGAATACCAGGCTAACCAGGACTACATAGTGAGACCTTGTCTTAAAAAAGAATGTGAGTTCAGGATTGAGAGATGGTTCAGTAGACAAGGGCCTTTGCTATCAAATCTGATGATCTGAGTTCAATCCCTGGGTCTCACGTGGTAGAAAGAGAGAAACCGACTCCCTCTGTCCTACATACCACGGCATGAACACACCCCAACAAGAAATAAATAGATGAGCAAGTAAATAATTTTTTAAAAGAAATTGTGTCTATTCAATCTATTGAAATAATGAATACAGGCTGGAAAGATGGCTCAGTGGTTAAGAGCACAGGCTGCTCTTCCAGAGGACCCAAGTTCAATTCCCAGCACCCACATGGCAGTTGACTACTGTCTGTGATTCCAGTTCCAGGGGATCTGATACCTTCACACAGACATGCAGGCAAAGCACTGATGCATATAAAATAAAAATAAGTAAATCATTAAATTTTTTTTTAAATCTCCATTCTTTAAAAAAAAAAGAAAGGGAAAAGAAAAAGAAACAATGAACCCTAAACAAATGGGAATTTCCCCAGGAATCTCATTCTGGGAGAAGGACAAGGTGCCAGCCAGAGGAGCACTTGTCTCCAGGAAAGAAATTTCACATGGTTCTAACAACTTGTTAGATCACCTTACAGGATGAGCCTGGAGATCAGATAACCATGGGTCAACGATCCACACCTTGATGTGGACTGCTTAGATGCGGATATTCTTGGCTATCTATTTAAACTTTAATCTCACTTTAGGGCCAGAAATAAGGACTTTGTGGGGGAGGGGGGCTGATGCCAGATCTCTTTATCCCTCTTCCCAGTATGACTACAGTGAATAATGTTGTCCATGGAAAGCAGAGCCTCTGAAGAATTCAGGAACTATGGCTCTTGCTGATGTGGGGATCCATCCCCCGTCTTTACAGGAAGAGCAAAGATAGATGAGAGAGTGGCTTTCCCTGGGACTTTGAAGAGAGACTTCTCTGGAAGCCATCCTCTGGACCAAAAGCAATGACAACGAGACAGATTTCCCAAGATAATGGAGAATCTTTGCATCTAAAGACCTCATAGTTTAGTTGTGGTGGTATTGTGTATTCTAATAAATTTATCTGGGGTCAGAGAACAGACAGCCACTAGATACAAAGGCTAGAAAATGGTGGCACTCACACCTTTAATCCTAGCATTCCAGAGATAGAAATCCCTCTGGATCTCTGTGAGTTCAAGGCCACATTGGAAATAGCCAAGCATGGTGACACGCCTTTAATCCCAGAAAGCCAGCCTTTAATCCCAGGGAGTGGTGGTAGAAAGCAAAAAGATATATAAGGCGTGAGCACCAGAAACTAGAGGCATTTGGCTGGTTAGGCATTTGTCTGGTTAAGCATGTGGCTGGTTAAGCTTCAGGCTTTCCAGTAGCAGTTCAGCTGAGAGCCATTGGGATGAGGACACAGAAGAATCCAATCTGAGGAAACAGGACCAACTGAAGATCCGGCGAGGTGAGATAGCTGTGGCTTGTTCTATCTCTCTGATCTACCAGCATGGACCCCAAAAACTTGCCTCGGGTTTGATTTTATTAATAAGAACTTTTAAGATTCATGCTACATTTAGTTACACCTTTGTACTTGGCAATTTTTTCTCTCCACAGCCAACTCTGGAATCCTCTGTGATTCTTTAAGGGACTCGGTGAGTCTCCATCACACTTTTCTCCCATGAATTATTTCATTGAGCTTTACTCATTTATCTCCAGCATGAAGACTATCCATTGGAGACTGATGAAACTCAGTATCATCAAGAAGCCTGGTGGGCCTGGGAGAGAGCTCAGTAGTTAAGGCACTGGCTGCTTTTCTAAAGGACCTGGATTCCATTCCCAGTGCCCATCTCAAGAGCCTGTAACTCCAGCTCCAAGGGGACCAATGGGCTCTTCTGGCCTCTGTGGACACCGGGCATGCAAAGACATACATGCAAGCAAAACACCTACACACACTCAATTAAATTAAATTCGGAGAGAGGGGGCACAAGGAAGCATGGCATCAGCACTCACCCTAGGTTTTTAACAAAGTCAGTTAGCACACAAGCCTTGCAAACACCTGCCTATGAGTTAAATAACCTACAGTGTGTCCTGTCCACCACTGGAGTTGTGCAAACAGCACATGTGGGCTGCTGAGGATTACTTCTATTCCTCTACCCCTACATTCTTACTGTTCATTTCCTCCTAACAGGAAATGCACAGTTGCCTTTAAAATATTAAGATTTTTTAAAAAAAAAAAATCTTAAAACTACAAACCTGACAAAGCCCCCATTTTTACTCAATGCTGTGAAGATGAGAAAGGAACATCCAATTGGAGCCAAGACCCAAGCCATATTAGGTTGAGAAGAAATGTAAGGAGCTGATGAACCAGCCTGCCTCCATCTTAGATAAAACTATCTTATAGTAAAGACAACCTGTGTTTCTCAAGGATTGGGATTACAAATGGTTCTGCACTACCTGTTCCATGAAACAGCAACCATGTCTGTTTCAAAACCATCTTGCAACCCTACCTTTGTTTCAAAAGGTTGTTATGACTCCCTGTTGATATGACTACTTTGTTATGACCACCTTGTGATCATGTCTTTGTTTCAGGAGGTTGTTATGACTAACTAGTTATTTTGCCCACGAAATCCCCCATTTGGAAACTCCCTACTCCTGAGCTATAAAAACCTTGTCTTCCCTATATCTAATGCTGAACTCTTAAACCCTAACTTAGGGAGAGGCAGCCAGGAATAAAAGAGCTTTACCTAAATTAATTGCTTGTTTTAATTAATTTGGCCATGATGATTTGGGTTGGTGGTTCTTCTCCCATCTTTGATATTAACACATGCATGATCTGTAGTCAGTCCTTCTTCATCTCCTTATATTTAGCCTCTCTAGATCTCTTTTCTTTATGTGTGTGCACACACACACACACACACACACACACACACACACACACACACATTATTGGCTAGATTTCCATCCAGGAAAGCTTTCTGGTGAATCCCAGATTGACTTGATAAAAGAAAAGCTAAGGGGGCTGGGGAGATGGCTCAGAGGTTAAGAGCATTGACTGCTCTTCCAGAGGTCCTGAGTTCAATTCCCAGCACCCACATGGTGGCTCACAACTGTCTGTAATGAGATCTGGTGCCCTCTTCCGGCCTGCAGACATGCAGGCAGAACATTGTATACATAATAAATGAATCTTTAAAAAAAGAAAAAGAAAGAAAGAAAAGAAAAGCTGAACTGGCATAGTAGAGCCCAAAAGCTTTAAATGTGAAATTCAGGTGTTTATAAAGCTAATTATTCATCCAGTCCTAATTCTATCATGAAAGTTCCTTTTGTTTTTGGCTTTTATAGTGGATAAGTATATAGAATATTTAATTTTGGTGTGTGATGTTTTATTTTACTTGCAAGATTTTTTTATAAAAGGTTTACAACATTAAAAAGAATAATTTAAAGAAGAATGGGTGATTTCGGGACTATTCATCTGACTGGTGAAGGAGGGATTAAAAGACAGAAAGTAGAAAGAGACTGGTGAAGCCATCAGATCTGCAATCAGGGGAAAGAGCAAGAAGGGGGAGCAAGATGGGGACCCTCAAGTTTTGTTTTGTTTGTTTTATTGAGACAGTATTTCATACACTCCATTCTGACCTCCGATTCTGATGTAGCTGAGAATGATCTTGCTCTTTTGGCCCTCCTGCATGCACACACCCTCTCCCTCCCAGTACTAGGATTATAGAAAAGCACCACTTTCTTTAAGATGAGGAGGAAATAGACTCAAAATTAACAGTTGACTATTTGCTTCTTTATCTTACTCTCTGTCTGACAGAATTAGTAAGAAAAAGCCCATTTATGCAATGTTAGGGATAGAACCCAGCCTCAAGTGTGCTAAGCAAGAATTCTACCAATTGAACTATGGCCCCAACCATTCTCAAGTATCTTGCTTGTGAAAACTCACACAATTTTTTTTTATTTATTCACTACATTTCATGGGAAAATGTTACAGCATTGTCTCTAGTAAGCTCAAAATTCAGATCTTGGTAAGATTCATGCACATCTTGCAAGAGGAATATCAAAGTCTCACAAATTATATATTGTAGATGTAACCAACCGTCTTATTAAATAAGAAACACAGAAACAATGTAAAAGAGAAGGCCGAGAAGTCAGAGCTCAGAGCTAAAATCTCACCCTTCCTCCTGCTGTCCCAGCTTCGCGAAAAGAGACCTACTTCCTGTCGGTTCGTATATTTAAAGTATGTTGTTCTGCCTTCTCATTGGTTGTAAACCCAAACACATGACTGCCTCGTCACTGTCTGAATGTACAGCCCCCTAGGTCTTAAAGGCATATGTCTCCAATGCTGGCTGTATCCCTGAACACACAGAAATCTTATGGGATTAAAGGCGTGTGCCACCACCGCCACACTCTTGCTATGGCTCTAATAGCTCTGACCCTGAACACACAGATATCTATGGGATTAAGGGCGTGTGCCACCACCGCCACACTCTTGCTATGGCTCTAATAGCTCTGACCCCCAGACAACTTTATTTATTAACATACAATCAAATTAATATTTCAGTACAAATCAAAATAATATTTCAATACAATTAGATTACCACCACATTTCCCCTTTTCTATTTTAATAAAAAGAAAAAAAGCAAAAGGTTATGACTAACAAAAGAAAAACTATATACAAAAGTACAATAACTATATACAATATATACAAGTAATAAATACCTAAACAGGTATTTGACAAATCAGAGAAAATAATTCCATTATCTATCCTATTTTGGTAATCCCAAGATGTATCTAACGTACTTTCTATCCTAATTAATTTTCAACTATAACTAACTAATCTTCAACCATAACTAACTAATCTTCAACTCCCTCAGAGACCCAAGAAGGGAATAATATTAGCTAACAAAAATAAAAACAGGAAGTGCATGCAAGCAACTTCCAAAAAAAATTTTGTGAGTTGACAGAAACAGCCAGCTGCCTGGGCAGTCACCTGAGGTTTCTCCGCAGTGTTGGGGCATCATCTTCAGCCTATAGGCTTAGTGTATCTGACAGACTCATTTGTAAAGTAGGATGTACACAAGGTCAACAGTTCAACCTCACATTGGGTGAGAGCAGTCCACGTACCAGAAACACCTGAATTCCACTAGTGTCCTGTCATGATTCAGGATTTTAAATTCTGGAAATTGTTGACAGTTTTTTAATTCAGCTGTCCATTCTTCTTGGCTGTGTATATATGGCTTCATCTCAGCATCCCCTTCTTCTCCACATCCCTCTATTAAATGCCAGTCTACTTTTGAGAGGCATGAGCTTTCAGCTGCTGTTCCATTGTACAACAGAATCCATCGGCCCTCTGCCTGTTAAGCTGCCTTCGAAGAAAAGGGCACCATACCTTTTCCGGATGCGAAGGCCACTTCAGGGATGGGGCCATATTGTCCTGGCCTCAGAAGATGCCTTTTGATAAAGCCATAACCACACTTGTTTTGGCAAGAATCAGTAGTCCCTTGTTTCGTGATCTGTCTGTCCATTTTGTCCTGTTGATTCCAGGATACTTTGTTGTCCAGTGGCTAACTTTTGCCAGAATGAAAGTTGACTCCATATGCAGTTTCTTCAATGCCCATATTTTCTCTAAAGTAGATTGGTACTGCCAGGAGCCGACATGTCTCAAAAAAGAAAAATTTTCTAAGTTATTAAAACATTGTAAATGCCATATTCTGTAGATCTCTGAAGGGTTTGAAGATGACCTGTCTAAAACATCTCTGCTCAATTTTTAAAACATATCTAATATGACTACAAGTTCTATTGTAATGTCTAACTACTAACTTTCATTTCTTTATATCCTAATAGTTGATAATAATAACATTCAAGGTTCAGAAATTTGCATTACATTGTTAAATGAATGGTATAAATACAATTAGAAATATACATATAGCATTTTCTAACAATGTCAATTTCAAATTTGTATACAATATAAAACAATCCAATCCAATGTAAAGTATTTAAAATTAGTAATTGTCTTTTTCTTTTCTTTCTTTTTTTTTTTTTTCTTTCTTTCTTTCCTTCCTTCCTTCCTTCCTTCCTTCTTTCTTTCTTTCTTTCTTTCTTTCTTTCTTTCTTTCTTTCTTTCTTTCTTTCTTTTTTTTTTTTTTAAACAAGAACCTTAAATCTAATCTCCTTTGCTTAGCCTTTTTCCTAACCCTTGACAATAACTTGTAACCAACCCCCCTAAATACTGAAAATTATCCCAGACCCAGAACCCATTAAAAAGACCAAAAAACCACCTGCCCCACACCACCTCTTTGGGAATGTGGGCGTCGTATTCTTAAAATTGCTTCCTGCTGGGTATGGGCGAAGTTTTCTTTATCCTGAAAGAAAAATTTTAGGTTAATTGTCAAATTCTAAGAGAGGTAACTATATCCTTCACTATCCAGTCTGTGTATAATGCCAAAGTTCAGGGTTTATCTCAAGTCCTTATTCAAGTAGTCTTTGAGACTGGATCATCTCAGCTAGTCATCTCAAAATTGCTCTGAGCACCTTGTAGTTCAAAGCTGATCTGTGGATGATGTTTGTCAGCTTAATGATATTATTATTGTCCACGTGGAATTGTTGTTGTTGTGGGGCCCCATCTTCTTTCTGGAGACTTCAGTTGATGTTAGGCCAGGCCGTGATTTCCTGCAGAAAACTGATAAGAGACTCGAACACAAAAACATATATATGCAGCTAGCCTTTTTTCTAGAATTAGTTAGTACTCTATGTGACCATTCATATCTTAACAAAGTTTAAAATGTATATATATATATTAATCTTGTAAATTTTGATATAAAATTTATACTTTGAGAACAGTTTAAAGAATCAGAATAGAATCAAAGAGTTGAGATTAGTAATAGAATAGTCCCTTAATTAATTTTGCTTTTGTCCTGTACCATAGCAGAAATGGCTCTTATTCTGGCATGATACAGGGAGTTTGCATTTTCCTTTTAACAACATGCTTGATTTTAAAGAAGGAGAGAGCCATTCTCCAACTCCAAAGTCAGCTTTAAATTTTAATTGAACTGGGACTGTTAGAAGACCAATAGTGTTAAATCTTTAGAGAAAAGCAGAAACAAACATTTAGGAAGACATAAAATTTTTTTAGATAATATATACCCATATACCGTTTCACTCTGTTTCTTGGGATAGATGATTTGTCCCTTTTCTTCAGTTGTCTCATTTGTCCAGTGTTCTTCAGATTCCTTAACCTTCATTCTCCTAAAAGACAAAAACAAAAACCTTTCCCCAAGACTAATTTTGGGGATGTTCCTTTTTGGCAAGTTATTATCTGATGAAATGAAAAGGCATGTTTTATTGATACAAGTTAGTTTAAATTGGATGTTCATGCTGGTTGATGAACTATCACCTCCTCTAATTAAGAGGTCTCTCTTGTTCAAATCGAACCTTTATCAATTTTGATGGTACCCACAGCTTATCTTCTCCTGTAGAAACAAAAGCAAAACCACGTCCCCAATGTAATACATACCCTGGTTTCCATTCTGAGGTCAGCACATCCTTGAAGTATATAGGCTGATTTAATTCTGTAGTTTTTTCTATTATCCAATGTCTCTCTGCAGCTGTTGTTCCTTTCTCATTGGCATTCAGAAAATTCAAAGTTAGAAGAGCATTATGCAGTCTATTTCTGGGGGTTTTTGTTACCCATTTCTGTTTATTTAGCATATCCTTTAGAGTTCTGTTTGATCTTTCTATAACTGCTTGACCTGTAGGATTATGTGGTATGCCTGTAATATGCTTTATATTGTAATAAGCAAAAAACTGTTTCATTTTAACAGAGACATATGATGGAGCATTGTCAGTTTTGATTTGTGCAGGTATACCCATGATGGCCATAACTTCTAGCAAATGAGTGATTACAGAATCAGCTTTTTCAGAACTCAAAGCAGTTGCCCATTGAAATCCTGAATAAGTATCGATAGTGTGGTGTACATATTTCAATTTTCCAAATTCTGCAAAGTGAAACACGTCCATCTGCCAGATTTCATTTCTCTGAGTACCCTTTGGGTTACATCCTGCTGGTAATGGCGTCTGATTGTAGAAGGAACAAGTAGGACATTTCTTTACTATTTCTTTGGCTTGTTGCCAGGTTATGGAAAAATCCTTTTTTAAACCTTTACTATTAACGTGATGTTTTTTATGAAATTCTGAGGCCTCCAGCACATTTCCTATCAATAATTTATCAATCTCTTCATTGCCTTGTGCTAGAGGGCCTGGCAGACCAGTATGGGATCGAATGTGAGTTATATATAAAGGATGATTCCTTTTCCTGATTGTATCTTGTAATTGAATAAATAGTGAAGTTAATTCTGAAGCATCAGGGATAAATTCTGCAGTCTCAATATGTAACACCACTCTTTCAGCATACTGAGAGTCAGTTACTATGTTGAGAGGTTCTGAAAAATCCATTAATACCAACAGAATAGCATACAATTCTGATTTTTGAACTGAATTATACGGACTTTGAACCACTTTACTTAAATTTTCTGATTTGTAACCTGCCTTTCCTTCTTTGTTGGCATCTGTATAAAATGTACGAACTCCAGATATGGGTTTTTGCCGTACAATTCGAGGCAAGATCCAATCAGCTCTCTTTATAAGATCAATTCTATTGCTTTTGGGATATTTGCTGTTAATTTCTCCCAAAAAATTACTGCAAGCTCTTTGCCAAGGTTCACTTTCTGTCCATAATTTTTCAATGTCCTCCTTAGTTAATGGTACGACAATTTCTGCTGGGTCTATGCCTGCTAATTGACGAAGTCTCATTTTTCCTTTGTAAATCAAGTCAGAGATTTTTTCCACATAAGTTTTTAATTTTTTATTTGGTTTATTTGGTAAAAATATCCATTCCAATATAATATCTTCCCTCTGCATTAATATTCCAGTAGGAGAACGCCTTGAAGGTAAGATAACCAAAATGCAATCCAGCTTTGGATCAATACGATTCACGTGTCCTTCATGCACTTTCTTTTCTACCAATGCTAATTCTTTCTCAGCTTCAGGTGATAATTCTCTTGGACTATTTAAGTCCTTGTCACCTTCTAAGGTTTTGAACAAATTAGTCAGTTCATCATTTTTTACCCCAACAATAGTTCGTAGATGAGAAATATCTCCAAATAATCTTTGAAAGTCATTAAGAGTCTGTAGTCTATCTCTCCGAATTTGCACCTTTTGGGGTCTAATTTTTTGTAGCTCTATTTTATATCCTAAATAATTAATAGAATCTCCTCTTTGTATCTTTTCAGGAGCAATTTGTAATCCCCAGCGAGGCAAAATTTTCTTTACTTCTTCAAACATTATTTCTAAAGTATCTGCATTTGAGTCAGCTAGTAAAATATCGTCCATATAATGATAAATTATAGATTTAGGAAATTTTTTACGTATCACTTCCAATGGCTGTTGTACAAAATATTGGCACAGAGTTGGGCTATTCAACATTCCCTGTGGGAGGACCCTCCATTGAAATCTTTTAACCGGTTGAGAATTATTATAAGTAGGCACTGTAAAAGCAAATCTTTCTCTGTCTTTTTCTTGTAAGGGTATTGAAAAGAAACAGTCTTTTAAATCAATAACTATGAGAGGCCATCCTTTTGGTAACAGAGTAGGCAAAGGCATCCCAGATTGTAGAGAACCCATTGGCTGAATTACTTTGTTAATTGCCCTAAGGTCTGTTACCATTCTCCATTTACCAGATTTCTTTTTAATAACAAATACAGGAGAATTCCAAGGGCTGGTTGATTCTTCAATATGCTGAGCATTTAACTGTTCTTCTACCAGCTCTTCTAAAGCCTGGAGTTTCTCTGTTGTTAAAGGCCATTGCTGGACCCATACAGGCTTGTCTGTTAACCATTTTAAAGGTAGAGCTGTTGGTGTCTTTGGAAGATCATCAGTTATTGTGCCCTGTTCTTGTATAATATGGATGGCTGGTGACCACTCATTAGAACAATATCTTCTAATATTTCTCTCAGTAACATGTGCTAGTTTATGATTTGTTTCTGAGATTGGAGGGATGTTAATCTGAGTATTCCATTGTTGCAACAAGTCTCGACCCCATAGGTTCATAGTTATGTTAGCCACATATGGTTTTAATTTTCCTCTCTGTCCTTCTGGACCTATACATTCGAGCCATCTTGCACTCTGTTTCACCTGAGATAATGTCCCAATTCCTAACAGTTGAACGTTTACCTCCTGAAGAGGCCAAGTTGGATGCCAAAATTCTGGTGCAATTATGGTAACGTCCGCACCTGTGTCTACCAGACCAGACAACAAAACACCATTTATTTTTATCGTTAATTTTGGTCTTTGTTCATTAATAGAAGTTTGCCAAAAAATTTTCTTTATGTTTTCTCCTGAATTTTCTATTCTCTCTGTTTCATCATTCTGACCAGCATGATTTATTCCAATAGGCATTTGGTTATTTAATCGCTCTCCAGAGCAGGCATTTCCTCTATGGCTGCCGGAAAGGTTTGAACTGGATTTGCACTGGGGGCCTGCCTGAGGCCCCTCTGGGAGTTTCCCGAAGACTGAGGCAAAGGATTACCCTGTCTGTCCTTTGTTGATCTACATTCGTTGGTCCAGTGTTTTCCCTTACCACACCTTCTGCATACTCCAGAAGGAAGGGGCATTCTGTTGCCATTGTTCCTTGAAGAAACATTGTTTCTGGAAATGACCTGTCTACAGTCCCTTTTCAAATGTCCTTGCTTTCCACATCCAAAACATCTAACACTCCTCAAACCTTTTGAAATTACTTCTCCTACCCATGTATCATCATGCTCATCAGCTTCAACATTAATTGTTTCTCTAATCCAATCTTCCATAGGTGCAGATCTTGCCCTTAATGGCCTGATTATTCTTTTGCATGCTGCATTCGCATTCTCAAAGGCCAAAGATTCAATTATTGCCTTACCAGCTTCTGAATCCGAGACCGTTCTCTTTACTGCTGAAGCCAGTCTTTGTAAAAAATCTGTAAAAGACTCTTTTGGGCCTTGCTTCACCTTTGTAAATGACTCAGATTTTTTTCCTGGTTCCTCAACTTTGTCCCATGCATTCAAGGCTGCCGTTCGACATAAAATTAGGGTTTGGACATCATATAAACACTGTGCTTGTGCTGAAGCATATTGGCCTTCGCCCATAAGCTGATCCTGGCAAACTTGTACTCCTTTATCCCTCCATTGTTTTTCTATGTTTTTAGCCTCCTCCTTAAACCAAGTCAGAAATTGAAGTCTCTGGCTGGGTTCCAGAACACCTTGTGCGAGGTCCCGCCAGTCCTGTGGTACTATCCTATTATATGTTGACCAAGTGTTTAACATTTGCTTTACATATGGGGAATGCATGCCATAAGATACTATTGCCTCCTTAAACCTTTTTAAATCCAACATTTCAATTGGAGCCCAAGTATTTTGTGTAGCCATTTGATCAGGCATCTGCTGTACTGTTACAGGATAAATTAAGGGTGACTGTGTGAAAACAGGCTTTCTTTCTGCAACCTTATGATCCCGACTTGAAACAACTTCACTGTTAATTTCTTCTGTCTGAATTTTTACAGGTTTAACAAGTTCTTCTAACGCTGTTATCCTGGCACTTAAATTGACTATCTTTTTAAATATTAAAATGTGGATTATTATAGTGATGAGGTGCATAATTCCACCAATACTAATATTATATAGTTGTTCCATTGCCAGACTGCCTAAAATTTCGAACAAAAACCAATTTTCTTCCAATGTACACATAAAACCCATTTGTTTTTTAATGTGGAAAAAATTCTCTTTTAGATAGTTTCCTTTAAAATATCTGATATATTATGACTTACCAAATCTGCGTAGAACAGTAGAAATCCGAGGGGATTTTCAAAGCAGCCACCTAGTGTCCCAGGTGTAAATCCAGAGAGAGAGAGAGAGAGAGAGAGAGAGAGAGAGAGAGAGAGAGAGAGAGGAAAGAGAGAACGCACAAGAAAGCGTAGCCGGCTAAAGCTTAAATGCAGCCACGTGTTCCCTCTTGTGCCGAGTCAAGGCTTGGGTCTGGCTTCCTTAAGCTCCGACCACGTGCGTTTACAGGCAGGGCCCTGTTCGGCAGGGCAGGTCTGAGTTGTTTGTAGCACCGGCTTTAGGCAAGCTGCTCACAGACCTAGGCCCGGGCTAGAAGTTGCTACCCGGACTAGGACGCCAGCAGCTCGGACTAAGAAGCCGATCGCCGCCGGCCGCCGTGTGCCGCCGCTGCCGCCGCCGCCGCCGCCGCCGCGGGCCGCCTGCCGCCCTTGCGGGAAAGCGGACCTGCCGCCAAGCCAAGCAGTTTTTAATGGATTCTTGTCACGTTGGGCGCCAGATGTAGATGTAACCAACCGTCTTATTAAATAAGAAACACAGAAACAATGTAAAAGAGAAGGCCGAGAAGTCAGAGCTCAGAGCTAAAATCTCACCCTTCCTCCTGCTGTCCCAGCTTCGCGAAAAGAGACCTACTTCCTGTCGGTTCGTATATTTAAAGTATGTTGTTCTGCCTTCTCATTGGTTGTAAACCCAAACACATGACTGCCTCGTCACTGTCTGAATGTACAGCCCCCTAGGTCTTAAAGGCATATGTCTCCAATGCTGGCTGTATCCCTGAACACACAGAAATCTTATGGGATTAAAGGCGTGTGCCACCACCGCCACACTCTTGCTATGGCTCTAATAGCTCTGACCCTGAACACACAGATATCTATGGGATTAAGGGCGTGTGCCACCACCGCCACACTCTTGCTATGGCTCTAATAGCTCTGACCCCCAGACAACTTTATTTATTAACATACAATCAAATTAATATTTCAGTACAAATCAAAATAATATTTCAATACAATTAGATTACCACCACAATATATTTAGTATAATCTGACTGCTCCTTTCTCCATTGCACGTGATACCCACACACAGGTCACTTGGTACAAGCCTGGGGGCAGCCTGCCTGCCTGATGTCAGATACTCATTCCTAGAATATAGAAGGGTCCACAGGTGGGAGGCTATATAGGGGTCACACTGGCAGACATGTATGGGGCCCCTGCTGGGCTCTGGGAAGCCCTCTTATACCGCTTTCATGGCTGGCCGGGTCTGAGGCTGCTGCCTGTACATCTTCCAGGCCTCCCCAGTGAATGCTGGAGAATATGTTTGCTGGGCAGGCAATGGGCAGGAGGCCACCATCACAGTCACAGTGTTTGGTGTATGATGTGTGTATATCAAAGAGCATATCTAAACTCTAGTCGAGGTCACTGACTCTGCTGATGACTCAGGAACAGAGCAGTTTGTAGAAGAATCTTAACATTCAGTTCCCGAATACCAACTTTTAAGTTAAATTTCAGTCTTGAGCTCAGGTCATAAAATGCAACTGTGGAATTCTCACCTCATGACTAATCACTGTGGCAAGAAGAAAAACACCCCTTCACACTCTCCCTCCATCCAGCTCCTGACTATGGTAAAAGGTCTACTCTGAGCTTCTTGAGCTGAGTGGGGTGCTCTTAACCTCTGACTTACTCTTCAGAATGAGGCAGAAGGCACAGCCAACTTTGACTCATCCATTCCCTGCTCTGATCCAGCTCTGGTTGGGATCAGAAAATCCAAACAACTGTGGCAAGCACTAACAATTGTGAGACATGGGGCACGTGGAGTCCCCCTCAGACCTCTCAGCACCCTTCCCAGTAAGCTGGATGTTTCATTTTGTAGGGAAACTGTATTTCAACCTCTAAAAAATGTTGAGTAGGTTCTCATTTCTTAAAATCCTTACAGCTCAAAACATCATGCTGTTTGGGAAATCATTCACCCATCAGCTTCTTTAAGGCAACCATTATATTTTATTCACTTTTTCTTTTCCCTGTTCTCACAGTCTGAGCTTAGACCCCAGCAACTGCAGAGAGTTGATTAACATCTGTTGACTTAAAGTTTCCAATCACTTTGAAAACAAAAACTGACGAGAAAGGAAGATTAGTCAGGAGCCAAGATAATGCTGGATAAATGACAGCTTTTCACGTTCCCGCTCAGCATATAAGTGTGGTGGATGTGAACAGGAGACACCTGCACACTACACTACACTCTTCCCACTACAACCTGACAAAACCAGCTGCAACCACTGGATTTCAGGAGGTTAATTTTGTTTCCTGATAGTAGATACTGAAGGCACAGAAAAGCTGCTTTTGCTGCTCCAAGAGCCTTTTCAAGTTTGACGTGGAGCGGTACACAGCCCACGACACATGTAGACCAGCAGTTATCTCTCGTCATCGACTTCTTTGGTGCATTTCAATCCATCATGGCTGAAAGCGGGTCTATTATAGGTTTACCTGGCTCCAGCTTACATGTGTGTCCCAATGACAAGATCCCTGACAAACGGAACAGAGAGTGAGGAAATGGACTCAAAATGATCAACTAGCCATTTGCTTCTTTATCTCACTCTCTGTCTGAGAGAATTATTAAGAAAGAGCCTTGCAAAGTAGAGCTGGAATGTGTTTCTTGAGTCCTGGGCAAATGAGCCACGGCCTTTTGCAGAGGCAGAAACATGCAGATGGCACTCCATCTGATATGGCCATTTTCAGGAAGAGAAGGGGAACACATCCTCAGAGGATAACATTTGTCTACCTTGTTCACATAGCTCCTGACTGAGCCAGGACTAGAATCCAACTTTGGGCATCTGTGCTGATGTTAGGGAAACCAAGAGGTAGACAGACAGATATCCCATTTTTAAGGACATGATTATCTAAAAGATTATTTCAAAGTTCTTGGTTTCCTCACCTATCCATTCCATTTGGGAATCCTCCCCATTCCAAATGGGAGAAGAACATTGGCTGTGAATAAGGTTAGACTTGGGATCAGTTTGTAATGAGTGATAAAAAACATTGAACATGTTTTTAGTTCCACAGTGAATCTGGAAGGAGCCTTATTTTGTGGAAAAGTCAAAGGTCAGGGAAATTAAGTGCCTTTCCCAGTGCCACCCAAGCATTTAAGTCCAGCCTCTCAAAACTGTCATTTTCTTGACTGGAAACAGACCCACCCACTGAGAGTCTTCCTAGCTTTGGTGTGGGACGACATGACAACTGGCATGTACACGTGGAGTGCCTGGTTTCGAACCTGGCACATAGAGGAGACTCGATTCTAGTCTAGAGTTCCCGTTTCAGTTTTCAACATAGTTTATTTCCTGAAGTACATTGCCTTGTCTGGAAAGGAGGAAGTTGAAGTTCTCACAAAGGTCAGGAAAGGTCAGACATGGACTGCATGATAATTTCAAAGTGTCAAAAGAATCTAGTTACAAACCTTAAATTGCAGAGAACTGGGTTCCAATCTTGTTCTCTATGGGTGAAATAATTGAAAGTCAGAGAAAGAATAAATTTTAATTCACCATCCTAAATTCCAGATGCAGGTAGGGTTTCCAAAACAATGTGTTCAATATTCAGGTTAAGTGTTACCTCTATTACACAGTGGATTTTTTTTGAAGTCCTTTTATTGATCCTATTCTGTTATGTTCTATATAAATTGAAATGATGAAATCATATCAATTTAATAATTGCAAGTAGATATCAGAAATTATTTGACCATTTCTTGAAGTAAGTGCATTCTTTTGTACCGCACTTTTGAAATTACAGTCTAAGTATAAATGTGATGTAGTTTATAAAAATCCAATTTGCATGCAGTGTTTCAGAAACACATCTATTGTATTTAGCCAAGAACATTCTTTACAGATGATAGCAGTTGAGGAGGTTTGTCTTAGGAGGACAACAATGAAATGAAAACACAAATAAAAAGAATAACACGCTTGATTCAGTTCCCCAAAGAAAGTGTGGAGGACTGATAAGGAGGATCAAGCAATTTAAAATAAGATCAGAATATTTTTAGATTCAGTAATTGGCCCCAGAAAAGATCATACTACAGACTCCTGCATGGAAATATATGTATTTATAACTGAAATATGAGCAGCCAGCTTTGTTTAAACTTTCTATCACACGGTACTTGAGAGGATAATGACGTTCAATAATAATCTATATATACCTGTAAGTTTGAAGACGTTCTTGGCCCATGTTTATCATAATATTAGCACAGTGTTTTTTCCCCGTAGATAATACTTAGTCATTATCAAAAGAGCAAAAATAAGGAGTAAGTTCTAATCTGTGGTAGAGAAAAAGGTTTCCAGAGAGCTAGAGGATGAAGATTTGGACCAAAACACACATAGTGTAAGGTTAAGAATTCCAGAGGGCACTATGTAAGTCAGTGTTTCTGTGTCTGCTGGTTTTCCTGTGGGTAAAACAAGATGGAGAAATCTGCTAAACCCATTCGATGATACAGCATCACTTACCGTGACCATTCTTCTCTGAGGCAGGAGGTGACTGCACCATGTATTTGAAAATAAGTTTCCTATAAAAGATTCTGAGATTCTTTGTACAAGCTACCAACCTTGGAGAGGCTCTGGGACAAGTCTCTTGACTGATAATAGCGCCCTGTAAAAGTGAAGGATGACCAGAGTGTGATTAGCAGTGTTAAACACTTTTAGTTTATCATTTTCAGAATCGTCTGTTGCATCAATCTGCATACACCTTGCAGTTAGGAATGAACTGGGCTGAGCTGTTTATATGAAGAGATTTGTCTTTATTGAAGTCCTCATTGATGCTGGAGAGATCGTTCTGCCATTAAGAGCACTTGTCACTCTTATAAAGGACCCACATGGAGACTCACAACCATCTGTAACTCCAGTTCCAGAGGATATGACACCCTCTTCTGGCTCCCCTGGGCACTGCACACACATGGTACACAGACATGGATGCAGGAAAAACACTCATACACATAAAAAAAATAAATAAATCTTGGTTTTCAGTCCTCTTTGCTCAGGGTGGTAGAGCTATCCCAGCTCACGGGTTCTTAGCTATCACAGGCTGTCCATCTCATCTTCACAGAGCTCAGGGTGAGCTTGTAATATGAAACTCATACCGTTAACATGAAGTTCTGCCTCTTTTCCACATTGCTCATGGGAATTGTCTCCAGTCTCTAGATCACATCTTGGGATGCTACCATTTGTCTCTGCCTGCCCTGTCCAGAAACTGGCTTCACGGTGCTGGATAAATGAACCTCTCTAGTCACACCTGCTCCCAGGCCCTGCTGAACATCAGTGATCAGCTAGACTCGTTTCCTACCTGTTTTTAAATATGAGTCCCAGAGAAGAGCAGTTCCAGACCCAGAATAAAGACAACAAAATCACTGCATTCAGCTACCTTCAGAGGTCTGCTGGGGTATAAGGAAATGAGAGGGGACATTTCTTCCTTTTCTAGTTATAAAAGTGGAATGACCTTCATCACTAAAAGAGGTAATTACCAGAGTCATCCTGGTGACCACAAGAATGTGTTGCTTACTTCTATATATGATTGCAAAACAGGCCCAGTGCTTTAAACCCGGCCCTCCGTGATCCCTATCAAGACAGCTAAAAGCAAGGGACAGGAGGTTGCCTCTCTGGAAGCCATGCTGTTTCCATGTCTTTGTGGTACAGAAGTGTTCATCACATTCCCCTATCTAAGATACTGGCTCTTTACAAGAAGGAACAGACCATACCTGTGGTTTGGAAGTCAGAATTCTAATGTATTCCCATGTGAATACACTGGTCACAAGTCCTTGAAGCCACCTGGCTTGGAGGGAATCCCAATTAGCAGGCTTGGTGGGGGTGGGGGGAGATTTGTCCTACTGATTCTGTACCTCTTGGTTTAGGTTTTTACTTTCTCTATACTTCCAGAGCACAGGAGATCATATATGCGCTTTGGGTCAGCATGGGGTTATAGGCAAGATACCCAACAATGTGTGTTTTGAGTCCACATACCTCTTATCTATTTGCTGTGATATTGCCTTTTCTCTGAGGAAAATACTTTTTATAATATAGCTAAAACGGGAGACAAGCCCTAGGATGAAATGGAAATACTTGTCAAAGGGAAGACATAATTGCTTCGTAGGTAGAAATTGTTGTTTCTGCCTGCAGGATTCCTAATACTTCACCAGCAAGAGCAGCGTGAATGGAGTGGGGGTGGGGTTGTCACATGGCTGGCACATCCATATATGCAAATGAGAAAGACATCAAGGGATACATGCTAAACATGCATTTGAACACAGATTTTATTATCAAATAGAATAATTTTTATTGATAGCTACCTCTATGAAGAAATCTGTGGGTAAAACTTATAAGTCACATTCTATTCTCTCTAATTAGCCATAATAATTAATTTCTTTAACCAATACCTCATCTTAACCTGACTATATCTTAGGTCTCCACCTCCTACTTTGATACATAACCAAGGGACATGATTTCAGTTTTTAAAAAGCCATTACGGAAGGCAGTTCTCAGAGAGATACTGTTAATATTTCTGATACTGAGATATCTGTTTCCCATATTTAGAATACCCAGAAAGAATGGAATCTAAATATTTAAGAGCCTCACAGGAAAATATCTGACAACTGGAAACTGTCTTAAAAGCCTGTAAATCTGGCGCTGGATAATCAGAATCAGCTAACAGAATTCATTTTTATTAAAGCACTTCAAATGATCAAGTCACTGATGCGTTTTAACACCATAATGGCATAATATCCTTCCCCTCAAATCCTCAGGGAGGCAAAGTGATCACAGATTAAGCAAGTTCAGCTGCACAGAGTGTTTTCATAAGCTAAGGAGTATCATTCCATAAGAAATACTTCTGGTACGAATGATGAGATTTTGAGAAAGTACCATTTTGGTATAAAATGATCTGGTTGCCTGGGGTTGTAAATTACCTAGCCCAGCTCTCTTTCACTTCTACCCAGTTCCCTTTCTCCCTGATGACAAAGAGAGTTCTGAACATGGAAGAAATGAACCAAGCGATGAGGTGAACGAGAACCTGACCCTACCTAGTTTTTCTTCTCCTCCTTCCCTCCATTTTGTTATGTGTAATAACGGAGCTTGCAGCAGGAAGTAATCAACAGAGATGTGCAGAGCCTGGAAGCAACCAGAGGGCAATGTTTGCTGCCAAGGAAGTAATCTTAACTCACAGCTTTCATCCCATCCCTAACACTCATCCTCTGAGGGATAGAGAAAAGAAGTAAGCTGCAATGCTTTACTCTCTCTACAAGAACGGAGGGACCCAAGGTCTCATCACAGAAGCCCTGCAGATAAGGGATGAGGAGTGAAGCAATCACCATCACCCAGAGGAGCCCGGCTTCTGTGCACCTACAGACAGCTATATATCTTCCCCTGCCGAGCTGGGGAGTCCAGGAGATGCGTTGGCGTGGGGAATGCCAATCAGTGGTCTATAGTCCCCTTGTTGTAAATTCAAAACATTGGCAAGTTACAGGCAATTAATTCCAGGCAAAAAGGGCCGGCTCCACGTCATCTAATGCAGAGGCGCGAAGAAACATGGTTTTGAATGCTATGACTACATTATACAAGCTGTGGAGTTTTGAGCGAGCCACTTATTTCCTTTAAGATTGTTTCTTTGTAAAATGAGGCTATTGCAAACATTTTCCAGTCTAAAATCAAGAGTTTCTGAGTATGTAAAGCCTTAACCCAGTGTCTGCCAGATAGAAAGGATTCAAGACATTGGCTCAATTTCATGACTGCAAGTGGTTTTAAAATAATTCATATGGGGCTGGAGAGTTGGTTCAGTGGTTAAGAGTATCTGTTGCTCTTGCAGAGAAGCAGGTTCAATTTCTAGTACCCACATGGTAGCTCACAACCAACTATCACTCCAGTTACAGGGGATCCAATTCCCCCTTGGGACTTCCATGGTCACCATGCACACCTATGGTACACATAAATACATGCAAGCAAAACATTCAATACACATAAAATAAACAAACAAACAAATAAATAAAATTCATATGTTTCTTACAGTGTCTTTGCAAGCCTATAAATCCAGCTAGGCAGTCATGGTCTTTTCAAACATTTTGTAAATATTGGATACACACACACACACACACACACACACACACACACACACACACACACACACACGTATATATTTGTAGCACTCACTAAATGGCAAAGTCAGTACCAGTGTACACATAACGACTTCCAGCTGGTTACCACAGAGCTTTACCCCATGGACATCATTACATGTTAGCTGGGGTCTTGAACTCCTAAAGGTTCTGTAGCTGCCTACCCCTCAGCTTTGTAGGGTGCTCCTCTGACCTCTTCTTTCTCTGTTCCATAATATCCAACCTCTGGGCACTGGAGTCACTGCAGGACCTCACAGTTGGATGTAGGAACCAGATGGCAGAGAGAGGCCTGAAAAATGTTTCTGGCAAATACCTCCCCAAGCTGGAGTGTGTGTGTGTGTGTGTGTGTGTGTGTGTGTGTGTGTGTGTGTGTGTGTGTGTGTGTGTATGTGTGTACATGCACACACTCCTCCCTTTTATTGGCACGTGAGCTAAATGCCCAGCAGCCGCTTCTTGGCTGAGTTCCATTCTCACTACAGTTGGCGCCTGTAAAAATGGCTTTGGCTCCAGTATCTTCTATGAGACTGTCTATCATGAAGAATTTTCGCACTGCTGATGATTTCTATTTTTATGAATACTTGAAAATACATGCCTCACATAAGAGTTCTGACCTCCTTTTATCTTTCCAGTGGAAATTCTTCCATAAAGAGGTGTCATCTCTTTTATACAATTATGTTTTGTGTGGGCTATTTATAGTGCTGTGAAAATTAGAGAATGTAGTATTCCTTTTGACTTTCAGAAAAATTGTTAAGCATCAAATTGCATGTCAACGGAAAAATGATCTTATGAAAAAATTAACAGGCTTCACCATCTTCCACTATCCCATCACCATTCCACTCCCATATACACAGAAGATGAACGTAAAACAAAACTAGCATAAAAATAAAAACCTGCTTTATCTGCTTGGATCCAATTGGTGTGCTGCTGAAGGGTGCATCAGACACACTGGAGAATGAAAGGGCTTCTTTCCAAACGCAAGCCTGTGGTAAGAGCTTTCTGAGAGAATGCTTGTGGAGGTGACTGTCTGGAGCCCACGGTGTACGGTACTAATTGGGATTTTCTCCTGCTGCCCTTTCTGCCTGTTGGAGTCGCCCAGGAAAAAGCGAAGTGTGCTGTGCGACTCTGAGAGCTCTTGGGTCATCCAGGAGCACTCTCTGCTGACATTTACTTTGTCTTTGCTGTCATTTATGTGGCTGTCAGAAACAGCAAAATTGTCACTGTACCTAAAAAGTGAAAATATATTAAACCAAAGAAAGAACTAAATGTCTTTCTCTGTGGCCATCCGTTTAAATGTCAAGGGCATACCCCGCATTCCAGCACCCATGAAAAGGAAGAAAGACAAACTCCAGGTGATCTCCACAAAGTAAGCAAGAACTTTTTCATCAATTTTCTTTTCCCCCCTCCTCTACCTCCTCGCCCTTATCTTGACTCATGCTGGCCTTGAACCCAGACAATCTTCTTGTCTTGTCTAGGCCCCCAGAATGTAAGGACTGTACGTGTCCACAATTATGCCTGGCTAGGAAGAAGTTTCTTGGTAAACATAGGTAAAACAATGAAAAAATATTACAGACATGTTTATATTTATTAATTAGTATATAACAAATATAAATGCTAAGAAAAAAAATATGATTGTGTATAATGTGAATTTTAAGAAGCTTGGTAGAAGGAAAGAAGTCTCTCTAAGAGACCTTGAGGAGCAGTGTGCAAGGAGATGAAGGCCACGTGCTGGTGTGATTCACTCTGAGCTTTGTGAACTTGTTCAGCACTGGAACAGTTCTGGAATCCTCTGGCTAGAAATTCCTCTGCTGTGTCCTGATTACAGCTCGTGAGCATGTTCAGTGCTTTGTTAGTGATCTCCCCAGCCTGTTAACAACCTAAGTGCTTTTGGTTCATAGAAGGTTAAACCGTGGTTCACCCACACAGCAGAAAATAAATACTCAACAGCCAAGAAGAATGAACTGCTGATGCACACAACAAAATGGGTGTGTCCAGATTCATTATGCACGGTCAGAAATTGTACATGCAGAGTTTCATTTATATGGCATTCTGTAGAACTCCAAGGCAGAAAACAGACCAGCGTTTGTTGGAGAGTTGAAGGTGGACATGCCTACAAGAAGACACGATGGAGCTTTAGGAGGTGATAGAACTGTGGATTGCTGCCATAGTTATCTAATTAACTGTGTTTGTCAATTCTTGCAAAACTATACACTTACTAGAATGAATTTTGCTATATGTAAATTTTACTTTAATTTAAGAAAATTAAGAATCCATCTAAATAAAAAACAAATGAGGAGTTAGGTGGTGGTGGTTGCAGCGCATGCTTTTAGTCCCAGCACTCAGGAGGCAGAGGCAGGCAGATCTCTGTGAATTCCAGCCTGGTCTACAGAGCAAGACCCAAAACAGTCAGAGCTATTTTTCAAGACAAGAGAAACGTTGTCTTGAAAAAAACAAAAACAAAACAAAACGGGGAGCTGGAGAGATGGCTCAGTGGTCCAGAGCACTGGCTGCTCTTGCACAGGACCTGGTTCAGCTCCCAGCACCTGTGTCAAGCAGCTCACACACCTCTAACTCCAGCTCCAGGGGGTACCAGGCCCTCTTCTGGCTTTTGCAAGTACCTGTAGGTATGTGAACAAACACATACACATAAATAATTTTTAATATAAAAATAAAAATATGTAAGTTGACTAACAATAAACTCAAATGATATATTTATAGAATCCACACATGTTGAATAACTTTTTAAACGAATGATTGATTTTTAACTTTTATTTATGTTTTTGGTAATTTTTTAAAGGTTTATTTTTATTTTATGCGCATTGGTGTTTTGTGGATGTGTGTCTGTATGAGGGTGTCAGATCCCCTGGGAATGAAGTTACAGACAGGTCTGAGCTGCCATGTGAGTGCTGGGAACTGAACCTGGGTCTTCTGGAAGAGCAGCCAGTGCTCTTAAACACCGAGCCAGCTCTCCAGGCCCATGACTGACTGATTAAAAAAAAAAATCTAATTTGTGCTTTGGTACTTGGCTCTTCCTCTGACAGAGTACCTCACTTTGATGTCACTGGTACTGACATTTCAAGGTCTGCTACACAGACTGTTTGGCTACTGGACCACTAAGGCACTCTGTAGTCTTAGTAATCGCAGGGCAGAGTTCTTCATAAATATGAAAATATCTGAGCACAGTTTCCCAAACACAGGAGGATTCCACACCATTGTGGAAATGTTCAAGATACTACTATCAAGAAGGTAAAGATAGTCAGATGGGCAATGCTGGTTCACACCTTTAACCCCAGCACTCGGGAGGCAGAGGCAGGAGGATCTCTGAGTTTGAGGCCAGCCTGGTCTACAAAGTGAGTTCTAGGACAGCCAAGGCTACACAGAGAAACCCTGCACCCACCAAAATAACAACAACAACAACAAAACAACAACAAAAACCAAACCAAACAAAAGGTATACAGCAATTCAGGTTTAGGAATTACTGGCTCTAATTACTTAATGTAACACTAACTCCGAAATACAGAATACTCAATGAATATGCTAAAATTTTCTTTTTCTAAGTGATATTGGGTTCAAATAAACCTTAGAGGAAGCACTGACCTGGGAGAGAAGACACAAATCAATGTACATCCTCTGCAGGGTGAAGAAGTACCATCCACCTACTGGCAGTATCTGGTCAGTCCATGGACTTGTACATGATGTGTGGGGGTGGGTTGGTGTCTGTCTGCCAGCAGTCAAGCCATTCCTAAATTCCCAGGAGCTAACATCTTAGCCTTTAATACATAACCATATGTGGTCCTTCTTTATAATTTTCCTGGTGTTCCTACGTATTTGGGGACCTGTACTGTGCCCTGAGCTCCCATCCTTGGCTCTTATCTCTGCAAGGCCATGTCCCTGTTTGCCTCATTTAACACATCTGAGTATCTTTTTTCTAATATCACTCATTCAAGAAAGAAAGAGTCTATGCTTACAGAAGTTCTCATAAGTCAAAGAAGTCAGGATTGCTCCTCACTGCAACTATAACTCAGCATCGTGAATCCTATTTGCTGGAGTGATGAGGAAACCTTTTTCAAGAAATGGACACAAATACCAGCTAGACAAGTCAAAAGTTTTGTTCAGACTTCCAAGTCAACACAACAGCAAATAGAATACACATCCTCTGAGATCTTGAAAGTACTTCAGCAAACAGATCAGGGTAATTTGTAATTAGCTTAGTAATTTGGGGTATGCATGCATAGTGGATGCTGCTAAAGCAATTTCTAGTGTACTCCAAACGCAGCCTGCCTCCCAACCCCCGCCCCCTGCCAATGTAGGCTGAACAGTTTTCTCTTCAGTCCTGTTGACACTGTTAATTTGCTTTGCCATCTCGTCTGTCCCTCTCCCGCCACCTTTTCTCCCCCTTCACTATTGCAAACAGAATTGAGAAATGCAAGGTTTGGAGAGCTCTTGTGGAGAGAGCCATTTGCTCTCATGGAAGCAAACAGCACAGCCAATCAGCCTGAAATCTGAATTTTTTTAGACACATAATAGACCATTGGCTTATCAAAGCCTCTTATCTGATTGAAAAAAAAAAAAAAACCAAAGGTAAACTTCAGAGCTCATGGAATTAAAAGACAAATGAGATGTCATAATTATCAAAGTGGCTAATTTAGAAAATTAAGCTGTTCACATAGGTGACATAATTGCTTGTCACAATCACTCTTTTTCTCATTAGCTTCTTCCATTCAGCACCTACACACTGCTGAACAGTCCTTGGCCCCACTCAACAGTATGTGCGGTTTGGTGGCTTGGCATCTTTCACGCTGTGTCCTCTAACAAATACTTGGATTTCTGAACAGGGTTTGTCTCTTACCCCCCTCCTCCAGAAAACCTTTCTTTCACAATTTTATTTTAAATTTGTTTGGAGCCAAACATTCTTTTGAAATAATTAATTATCAGCAGAGGATTCATAGAGTTAATAGGATGTGTTACAATTCCTTGGAAAGCACGAAGGGTATTGATATGAAGTCATATTTTAAAAATCTCAAAGGTTAGATAGAATTTGTCTTTGTCTTCCCAATTTCTAAATAGAAGAAAAAGAAACATATTTTCAAGGTATCCTTTTGTTTTGTTAGCTCAATGATTTGTTGTTTGATTTCCATAATCCAGACTAATTCAAGTAAATTTAGTTTATGAGAGTTATTTATAAGATTTGCTGTACTACTGTTATCTGTCAGCAGGTTCAGATGTTATTAAGGGTGATGTCTAAGAAGGAAAATGAACAGTGTTTGTTGTGTCCTTCTACAGCAAGCCACAGGAAACGACGCGGTAAACACTGCTTTAAAGTCAGAGGAACGGGACTGAACAGGACCCTGCTGTCTTGTAAAGTTAGGACAAGGCTGACAGGACTTACACAGAGACCACGTTGATGTCATTTCTCTGAAAAGGGTGTTCTGCCAGGCAGTGGTGGCACATGCCTTTAATCCTAGCACTTGGGAGGCATGAGGATCTCTGTGAGTTCAAGGCCAGCCTGATCTACAGAGTGAGTTCTAGGACAGCCAGGGGTACATGGAGAAGCTCTGTCTTGAAAAAACAAAAAAAGAAAAAGAAAAGGATGTTCCTTCTGAATTCATACTATAAAGCTATCATCTGACTGTTTCTGGAATCTTCATGGAACTACAGTGTTTGGATTTCATTAGCCTTGAACTAGTGAAGCATTTGTGTTACAGAGATGTTACAACGTATAAAAGCCCAGGAGAAACACAAAACAATTCAACCAAGTCTCAAGTGTGTGTGTTTTCTATGAACATTGCCTCCCCTCATAAGAGACCCTGAAGTGGTCATTGGACTCTAAGGGTTTAGAGAGATAGAGTTCATTTCCCTCAAAACAAATACAAGCATGACTTTCCACATTGTAGCAAGCACATACCCTGGCTATGGGGGAGGAATAATCACTCTTGATTCAGACTTGGCATAATACTCATTTATTCACACAGTAAGATTACAAGCAATATTCCTCCTGTCTTCCAAATGGAAGCGGGAGTACCTCTCAGGGTGTACAGGTCCAGACCCACCACGTCTGTTCCTCTGGATCTTGGGTCAGCTTTCCTCTGGTCAGCCACATCTGCACTGGGGACAGGATCTCACGTCTCTGGCAGAAGGGAGTCGTCTCATGCCAGGGTCTGACAAGCTCTGTTGGTCGGGTCTGAGGCTTCATCTTTTATATTCTTTTCTGGCTAGGTTTCTAGTCTTATCCCTACTTCCACACATAGCTTATAGCTTATCACTACTCCATTTGTGGTTTACTTACATCATTCTATTGCTTATCACTCCTGACCAGGGTTGTTCACCCTAGGTCTTACATATCCCTTACACACATGATGTCCAGTTAGACAGGACCAGAGATTAAAACAGAAAAGAGACATAGGACAGACAACCTGCCTGAGCTTTCTTTGTCTATTGTATCCTTCAGACCATGAGGATTTTTAAATAAGAAGGGTGATGTGTGGGACTGGCAGGAGAGAGAGAAGGTAGAATTCTCAGAGACCAGGAAAGAGACCAAGTGTATGAGAAGACAGCTGTGTACAGGCAAAGTGAGCCACAGTGCAGCAGGGCCAATATATGCCTGAATCTTGGAAACACGTCAGTGGAAAACTTAGAGTGAAGGGAATACCTACCAGTGATACTCAAGTCTGCACTTGGCTATTTAGCAATGCGACCTTCACTGTCCTTGTTGTTTTCTATGGAATCCAGTCAAATTTTGATACAGCTGTTTCCAATGGTGCTGCTGAAGCCCAAAAGGCAGCCCAGACTTCTGTCTTTCATCTCTTCCTGCTCCAACCTACATAATTGTGGTTTCTTGTGTAGCTGAAAGTTTTCCTGTGTCCCACCCAAGTAAACACACAAAGACTCATATTACTTATAAACTGTATGGCCATTAGCTCAGGCTTATTACTGACTAGCTCTTACACTTAAATTAACCCATAATTCTTATCTATGTTTGGCCACGTGGCTTGGTACCTTTACTCAGTTCTGCCTTGTCATCTTGCTTCCTCTGTGTCTGGCTGGTGACTCCTGACTCAGCCTTTCTCTTCCCATAAATCTTGTCTGCTTATCCCACCTATACTTCCTGCCTGGCTATTGGCCAATCAGCATTTTATTTATCAACCAATCAGAGCAACACATACATTCACAGCATACAGAACAACATCACCCATCATTCTTGTTTACTGTAGTGCCTTCCAGAAGGTTACATTAGGAGCTACAGTCTCATGGCTAAAATATTGGGAAAACTGTTGGCAGCTGAGGAGGGCAGCAAGTGGCTGAAAGATATTGAGTCTGGGGTAGTTGAATTAGTTTATTTACTCATGACTGCCGTAAGATGTCTGACAAAAGTAAGGGTTTACTTTGGGTCACAGTTGAAGGGTGCAGTCCATCATGGTGAGGAGGTCACGACAGCAGGAGCATCTGCAGTGGGGAATCAGAGAGAGTTGAACACTCACTCATCTGGCGTTCTTTATTCAGTCCTGGACTCCAGCCCATGCAATGCTGCTGCTCGCATTCGGAGTGGTTCTTCCACCTTAACTAAGCCAATCTAGAAACTTCCTCAGAGAGGACCAGAGATTTGTCTCCTATGTGTTCTAGATCCTGTGGAGTTGACAATGTTAACCACCATAGTAGTAAGATAACAATAATGTTCTTCAGAAGGGACTGCATCATCGGTTGGGTAAACCCAATGGAAAAACCTCTGTCAATCCAAGAAACCAAAGAGTGTTCATCACCTGTTCCTGTCTCCTTAGGTCAGCGACAGGTCACAATAGCTCACCGTGAGACAACATGGGAAATTGAATTGCTCTTTTTAGCTCTCAGTGTACGCTGATTTTACAGTCTGCCAACCAGACACTTGGGACTTTTCCAAGGTGTACTGTTAGCTAGACTTCATTCCCTTGGCATCTGTGAGGAACTAAAAGGCTATCTTACCAGAAAGGAGGAAAAACAGTCTGTTCTGCCTTCTGATGATGTCAGCAGCAACAAAGCAAGGGATGCAGAGAGGTCTGGACGTTTTGCCATTTATAGAGTGGAACTGCCACGTGATATTAGTAAGATAAAGAGTGTGTGTTTGATTCTGTGTTTTGTTCTCAATGCATCCTTAAACAGTTTCTTGAGCCACACCTACAGGTGACAAATGGGGCTTAAACATAGTGTATCTGAAACCAAAGGCTGTGTAGCACAGTGGGAATACTTCAAATGTGGCCTATAAACATTGAGGTCTTCAAATGTTAAGTCCAGGAACTGAGAGTATTATAGACAATTTCAAAGTAAGTGGGTAGGGTCACTAGATGCCTGTTGAATCTAATATTTAGTATAAATCATGGCTTACACATATTACATCTTTGTTGTTTTTCTCATAGTTAGTAATACACTTGCATTGAATTGTATATGTGTCAGTCCCTGGCAGATGGGTAAATAAAACTCATCTCTAGGTATTACTTGGAGAATGTCATGGTGCTCCAGCCTGTGCTGCACTTTAGCTCTTCCAATAAAATGGATACAAGACAGAGAAGATGTGGTATCTGGCTTAGCCTGAGCCTTCTTGCCTCCACAAGGAAAGATGCAGTTCTCAATGGTGTGGCTCAGTTCAGTTGTTGAATCGCTTCATGGCCAAGCATCTTCCATGGCCTCCTTCTGGCTACAGGGCTGGAACAGCACCAGAGCTCCAATTCTTTCAAACTAATCACCTTCCTCTGCATGCAGCGTAAATGAGTTTGCTCTTCTGTCTGGTTGAACTGGAGAACAACCTTCCAGTGGCCAGTTCAGGGGCACCCCCTGAGGAGTGATCAATGTATTTATGATGCCCTCTGGCTAAGCTTTGATTTCCGTGACAAAGCATCACTTGCATGTTTTTAAAGAGTTGTCTTTGGGTATTCTATGACTGGCCTGAAGCCATGCTCTCTTCAATGGTGATCAAAAGCAGAGACATCTGTGGGTCAATAGAGAACATGTTTTGTTTATATATAATAGTCCAAATTTCCCAGTCCCTTTTTAAAGGCCCACATATTGGCACAGTTACAAGCAATTCTATTGTGCTGTAATTATGTGAATTTTAAGTTGCTGTTCTTATTTTCTTTCTCAAGACTCAGAACTGCTAGGACAAATGTATTTGCCTAATCTTTATTTGACTAACACATACTAGGAGTTTAAGCAGTACACATGATCTGCTGTTAAAATGGTAACCACATCATAATTTTTCAAAAATTAGAATCCAAATGTGTGAGGTTTTGATTTATCAGAGGTGCTCATGTTAAAAACAGGTCTCCTAGCAACTAGAAATACCCCTGTGTTTATTCTGAAACTTAGGTTTGGAGACAATTTTGTCTCCTGCGTCTCCTTCTGAGGGAATGTTACTTCAAAGTTTACAATGCTGGGCATAATGGTGTGTGCCTATAAACCCAGCACTTGGGAGATAGAGGCTAGTCAGGCATGGTGGTACTTGCCTTTAATCCCAGCACTTAGGAGGCAGAGGCAGGTGGATCACTCTGAGTTCAAAGCCAGCCTGGTCCACAGTTCCAGGACAGCCAGGACTATACAGAGAAACCCAATCTCAAAAAAAAAAAAAAAAAAAGTTCAAGATCAACTTCAGCTACATAAGGAGTTTAAGCCAGCCAAGGCTACATCATGATACCACCTACACATCTATACACACACACACACACACACACACACACACACACACACACACAGCACGTGTACTTTGGGCTGGCAAAATTACTTAGTAGGCAAGGGTGTTTGCTACTGAGACTGATGACCTGAGTTCAATCCTTGTATCCCATATGGTAGAAGGAGAAAAACAACTCCTGATAGTTTTCCTCTCAACCCCACACATGCACTATGCCCACACATGCACACACACAAAATACTTCAGTCAATCAAGTATGTCTTAAAAGTTTACATCGCAGGGAAATGAATGGGATCAAGATACATGATGTAAATGACACATAGAATAAATAAAAAGAAAGAAGAAAAAAGTTTACATTAATCATAGCATCATTATTTTTTAAGCTGTACTGTTAAAATACATTTTTTTTATTATTAAGACCAGAAATAAAACTACCATGTGGTGGTATTCTAATTGTACTGAAATGTGATTTTGATTGTATGTTAATAAATAAAGTTGCCCAGGGGTCAGAGCTATTAGAGCCATAGCAAGAGCATGGCGGTGGTGGCACACGCCTTTAATCCCAGCACTTGGTAGACAGAGCTAGGTAGATCTCTGTGTGTTCAGGGATACAGCCAGCATTGGAGACATACACCTTTAAGACCTGGAGGGCTGTACATACAGGCAGTGATGAGGCAGTCACGTGTTTGGGTTTACAACCAATGAGAAGGCAGAACAAAAGACTATGAAAAGACATACACACAGAAAATAGGTCTCTTTCGGAGAGCTAGGACCACCGCAGGAGGAAGGGTGAGATTTTAGCTCTGAGCTCTGACCTCTCGGCTTTCTCTTTTACATTGGTTCTGCGTTTCTTATTTAATAAGACAGTTGGTTACATCTACACTACCAATTTAAAAAGATCAACTTCTCCTAAGGAATTAAATCTATTCTCAGTAGTCCTGTTTTGGCTGATATCTGTTCTTGGTGCACATTAGGTCTTGTTAAAACAGTTATTCAAGATCCTTCCAGATTTCATAGTCATCCCTCCACTGAAATCAGAGTACTTTATCAACATGAACATAAAAGTCAATGAGCATTGCTTGTTTTGGAATTTTTTAACCCAATGATTAATACTGAGGTTCTTTTCATGTGAGAAGAACTGGAAGTTCTGTCAGATTATTTCAGACAGAGAGGCTACAAATTGTAAACTCTGTGATGCATTATTATGTCCACTATTGAGACTTGTTGATGAAAGGGAACATTCTTTGGGGCAATGTAAACAATATTACACAGGGAGAGTATTTGCTACAAAATCAAAGTTTCAGCATCCTTTTGACAATCTGTACGAAATGTCTTCCAAACTGAAAGAAGATGGTGTGCAATGAGCCTCTGTTGACATGATGCCTTCATTTAAAGTTGTTTCTTCTACAGAGTGGCAGCTGTGGTATGAATTACCTTATAAAAGAGCTAAGCCAGGGAGTTTATGCATCTAAGGTAGGATTGGTACTACTACACAAGAAAACCCTGCAAGCTCAGCACAGAGTGGCCTGGTTTCCAGTCAGATTTACTTGAAGCCATCACATGGAAACAGAGGCCTTTATTTCAGGACTAGTGTCTACCATGTGGTGGTATTGTGCTCCCCAAAATATTGTGCACCCTAATAAACTTATCTGGGGTCAAAGAAAGGAACAGCCACTAGATACAGAGGCCAGAAAATGGTGGCACTCACACCTTTAATCCTAGCATTGAAGAGGCAGAAATCCCTCTGGATCTCTGTGAGTTCAAGGCCACATTGGAAACAGCCAGGCATGGTGACACACGCCTTTAATCCCAAGAAGTGAGCCTTTAATCCCAGGGAGTGATGTCAGAAAGCAGAAAGATATATAAGGCGTGAGAACCAGACACTAGAAGCTTTTAGCTTGTTAAGCTTTTAGGCTCTAGCAGCAGTTCAGCAGAGAGCCATTGGGATGAGGACACAGAAGCTTCCAGTCTGAGGAAACAGGATCACCTGAGGAATTGGTGAGGTGAGGTGGCTGTGGCTTGTTCTGCTTCTCTGATCTTCCAGCATTCACCCCAATAACTGGCCTCAGGTTTGATTTTATTAATAAGACCTGTTAAGATCCCTGCTACAAGTGTCCTTTAAGTAAGTTGATAGAGCAATTGATTTATTAATTAATATTAATTATTATGTGAACTATTAATCCACACCTAATTAGAAATATACAGGAGATCCTTCCAGAAAACCTTACATTGTATTTCTTCCCAGAAGTCAAAGAGTCTACGTTAAAAATCTCTGTTTTATTTTCCTTAGTGCTTTGTTTTGGTTCCACACTGGTGACATGAGAATAAATGACTCTAAGACAAGACTGGCCCATACTTAGGCTCCAGATCTTCCTGTATGGACACTTGTTTTCTGTTAGCTGTCCACGATCCCACGGATGGACTCTTCTGCCATCCTCCTGCTTGGACCTGAGCAGCTCTTTCCCTGGACCTGCTGGCTTTAATATCCAGTACTCCATAGGTGAGAGGTAAACAGAGATGTCGACTTCCCAACCTCATGGCCCTTACTCCTCTCTTGAATCATTGCTCACTGATCAATAAGCAAGTATGGGACTGTCCACTAGCTGCATCCAAAACTGAATTCACTTCTGGATAACTTTTGCTCAGCTTCTTCTGCCTTTCCAAGATTAGGTCCCATAGACTGACGGTTCTCAGTCTCACCCAGACCCACCCAGGCAGTAGTTTGTTTGTTTATAAAATAATCACTAAGAGGCTTAATATTAATCACAAACTGTTTGATCTGTGGCTCAGGCTTATTGCTAGCTAGCTATTACATCTTAAATGAACCCATTTCTATTCATCTACATATCCCCATGTGTCTCATAGCTTTACCTGTGTTCTATTACATCTTGCTCCCCTGGCAATTCACAGTATCTCCCCAACTCTGCCTTTCTTCTCCCTGTATGTCTCTTGGATTTTCCTCCTGGCTGTATCCTGTGTTGCCATAGGTCAAAACAGCTTCTTTATTAACCAATAGTAGCAACACATATTCACAGCATACAGAAAGACCATCCCATAGCAAGGTCCTCCTCCACATGTGAACCCTGCATAGTCCGCATAATGAGCCCCTTGACCAAAGACAACCTGCTCTGGCCCCTACTCTACTTCCTGAGACCTATGCCTATACTGCTTAATGTGGCAAACAAAGCCAAAATAAACTTTCACTAATGTGAGAAATTGGAGGTTTTATGATGAGGAGATCATCCTGGGATGTCTGGACAAGTCCAGTGGAATCATCGGGGTCCTCAAAACCAGAAGAGAGAGGCAGAAGGGGAGTCTAAGTGTTGGAATGCGAAAATTATTCAACTTGCCTTTGTGAGTTTTATAGATGGCAGAAAGGGGAACAGGACAGAAAATCTCTGGTAGCCCTGAAGGGAGAAAAAGAGAAGAAAACAGACCTTAGAACCTTCTAGAGGGAATAAAGCCCTACTGGTGTTTAGACATGTGTTTATCTTTTATTTATTTGGGCAGTGCTTGGCACACCCAGGCCATGATGCAAGCCAGCATCAATGAGCCACTGCCCCCCAACCTTGGTGCTTTGATTTTCAAGCAACTAAGACCTCTCGGTTGACACACAGAACTTAAGACAACAAATCCATGTTTGAAGCCACTGATTTGTGGCCATTTGTTACAGCAACGTTAAAAAGCTTATACAAACCCAGAAAGACTTCCCATCATAGCCACTGCTGGGAGACTCGAGCTTGGTGGTGGTAATGGGGGCATTCCATGCTCTGGTCTCACTCCTCACTCCTCCCATTCCAAACCCCGCCCCCTCGGAAAGCCCACCCATCAGCGGCCCCACCCCCCACCCCAAAGAAAGTTCAACTAGAGTCAGCTCCTCCTTCGGGCATGCTGACAGGCTACTTAGGAACTAGTTACCATACCTGCCAGTGTGCTCTGGCGCTCTCTCCCCCTGTCTTCCTGAGAGCCACCAGGAGGTGCTTTGCTCTGCTCAGATTAAACACGGATTTATTAACTCGGCTTGACTGGTTTATTACGTTGGTGGCAGAGGATACTGACTAACCAGGGATCCAAAACTTATCAGCCACAACTGGTCACAAGTCCACATTGATCAACCTTGTGAGGGCCCTGCTGGCTGCCTTGGTTTCCCTAGCCCGGGGGACATCTCAGTCTCAGAGAATGGTTATTTCCTGAGGTCATTCTTTACATTGGCTTAAGGTAGAAAAGTATTATGTTCCAGCAAGAATTTGTCTCTCAAAACAGTAGAGACTCTTCGTAAATTTCCAAATAAACTTTCTTTGTTCTCTCTCATTAAAAACTTCTCTCTCCTTAACAGCAGAGACAAATGCATGGGTCACATCCCCAAAAGCTGTGGCAAATATTCAAATTACCATTGGTCTAGGTAAAAATCATTTACTTTCTTCTCACTTCCTAAGTTTCATGTTAATACAAATGATTTGATTTGTTGAAAGTGTTTATAACTTGCAGTATGTGTGTTGGTGTTATTATAAATACAATATAGGGCTGGAGAGATGGCTCAGCAGTTAGGAGTTAGGAGCTCATATCACTCTTGCAAAGGACCTGAATTCAATTCCCAGCACCCACAATGGGCAGCTCACAATTACCTGTAACTCCAGCTCTAGGCGGATCTGATGCCAATGGCTTCTATAAGCACCTTCACTCATGTGCACCTATTCTCACATAGGTGCGCACACATAATTTAAATTTTTAAAAATGAAATTCAGTGAATTCATTCTCTGGCCAGAAAAAAGTTTATGCCCAAACAATGTCTATAAGAAATGAGAACATGCTCACATCACCTTACTAATGATTTCATTTAGGAGAGGGAAAAAAAGGAAAATAAGTAAAAGAGGACATGAAGTTGTGCAAGGGGTGGGCATTCTGGAAGGAGTGGCGGGGGGAGGAGATTATATCCAAAATACATTTTATATGGTGTGAAATTCTCAAAGAATGAATAAGAAATATTATATTTTAAAAACAGGAAGTCTAACTTTTGTTTTGACAACATATACTGAAATGTATATGTGCATTTGTTCAATAGTATTCTTTAAGCATTTACTATATGCAAAATTTGTTCTATGTTTGGGAATATGCATTTGGGATGGTCCCTGACACTCCTTGATGAGGAGCTACAGCCAGAAGCCTTACATCTTGATCAAGTTTTCAATGTCCTCTGCCACAGAACCTTTTGGCAGTTCAGTCCTGCCCATGGGCTCATTATCTGAATGCTTTAAATATGTAACACCACATACATTAGTCTATGAAATAAATCAATATTAAAAACACGTCATTGTAATATAAAAACTCGTACCTCTTCTGGAATCCATTTTATGAACACAAAATCTAACAGGATTTGACCAGTGACATTTTCCATAGTGTTGATCAGTGATGTGATTCAGTGTCAACTGAAGGCTAAATAAAGATGGAATTCTTTTCTCGCCCATGCTGAAGGACTCCCACTCCAGGAAACTGTTTCTGGTCTGATTTAATGTCTTTAATGTCGAAGAACAGTTTCAAAGAAAGTGAATCTTTAAACATTAATCCTACATTGGGATACACCTGTTTTTTTTTTTTCTAATTAATTTTGACTTTGATGGGTCACCCTTAAGGAGACCACATTCTCTGGGAGGAGAAAAAGATCTTTGGAGGAAAGAAATCATCTTGGTGAAGGGACATCTGCTGCTGCCTGCTCATTTATTTATCTCCTGCCTTATTCCAGGACTGATTTCAGGCAGCCCATTCCGCCTAAGTTCCCAGAACTTGGTTAATTAAATCTTCCTAAAATGTAAATTAAAAATGCAATAACATTATTTGACAAATGGGATCAAATTATTATCATCTTTTGAATAATTACGTGATTGGGAATGTCTACATCATATTTATCTAATCTGCAATTAAATCATTTATATGTGCAATTAAATCATTTATATCTACAATCCATAAATTCGCCTCATCAATAATGGGAAATGTGGCCAATGGCCAAGTGTGTTGCAAGAACAAAATGGCCTGTGTCAGGAGGAAGGGTCACCAATGATGTTCTAATTGAAATGCTGACAAATTAAACAAGGGCATAACTCATCCTTTCAGCTAGCAAGTGACACACTATTTTATTTACCCTTTCTATAAGTTCTGTAACACATGCTTGCCTCTTGCCTCCTGGCACCATCACTGTGAGTCACTGAAGTGGTGGCTTCATAGGTAGAGAGTAGTTTCTGAGATATGTTGAGGGGGTGTATACCTGACTATGTAAACCTTAATTAGCAACATTACTGTCAATTTCCAGGTGCAATTTCACACCCTTTCAGAAAATATTTACTAAGCACTTAACGTGGAAAATATCAGCTAAGGCATGCATAGCATGGGGCACAATTTGTCTATGGATTGTACAGTCTGCAAGATGTCCCTTTCCTTGTTACATCTAAACAAACTCCAATCTGACTATGAACTTCACACCTAAGAAAGTAGCACTTGGACCACCTTTATCCCTCTGTCATCAGAGAGAACTCCAATAGGCTTGCTAGTACCTACACTATCCGAAACTCTGAACCACTGAGCCACCACCCATCCACAAGCCTGTGCACTCTGAATTCTAGCAGCAATCTGTTGCCATCATTTTTTGTGAACAGAAACCTTTGCATGGAATGGGAACTCTGATCTGATGCCTACCTGCGGTCTTCTGAGGGACACCAGATAGCCAGCTGCCTTCTCACAGAAGCAGAAGACGGCAAGCAGAGCAGTGTGGTTATAGTGAGCAATCTATACCATGACTACAACCAACAGACTTCAGCTCTTCCCAGTGTGGAGCAAGTCTCTTCTCTCCCCTGCCTGCAGAAGAGATAGTTACTGCCTCCTTGCCCTCCAGGGTAGGTCTTGGTACTGGTGGCTTTAGACTCGTACAGAAGCACAGAAATGTTTCGGACCCAGAGTAACTTCATTTTTTTCTGTCTGTGGTGATGACCTCTGCCTCCAGAACAAGGAACCCTAAATATGCTTGGAGCAGAAGGGTAAAAGTATAGTAAAAACAAAAAAACCCACAAATCAATATCTCAATGTCTCTGTCCTTAATGGATGTAATTACAACCATCATGAAGCCACAGACTAGACCTGAACCAGACTTTTGCATAGTGCTTATGAAGTTAGTACGTAAGTAGGTGCTGGTAAATATTACTATTTTATTATTTTGGAGGAGGAGAGTGCCTGTGTAGAGGCCAGAGATCACCACCAGACATCTTTCTCAATCACTCTCCACCTTATTTTTGTGACAGAATCACTGAACCTGGAACTCACTGATTTAAACCAGAGTAGCTAACAGATGATGCCTTCAGATCTGCCTGTCCTTCCCTCCCTCCCCACAGAGCTGGAGTCACACCAGGACTAGCTTTTTACATAAGCGCAAAGGGTCCAAACCTTTGTGCTCATGTTTCTGCAGCAAGCTCTTTACTCACTGAGCTCTCCAGATCCCTAAATATTTTTAAGGTAAAATTTCAGTACCATAGTAAATAACATTTAATATTAAAGCCTATGCAAACTGGAATGCTTGGGTAATTTTTATATATCAAAATACATTATGCAGCAATTGTATTTTTTCCCACTTTTAAAAGGAAGGCTATGTAATAAATATTGATATATTAGAATAGTAGCAAAAGCAAACATATTTATAGTTTAGGTCTAAACAATTTTCCTGGGAATAAATCTGCAATATTTATTGATGTCTAAAGTGCTGAATGTGAGTTTGTGAATCTTGACTAGTCCCTTACGGACTAGATTGAGTATTTGCTACATGCTTACTATTAGTTGGCTACTGTCATAAGTGATTTACATAATGATTTTATTTCATTATTGCTGCAATTCCCACTTCTAATATACAGGAACACAGATTAAGGTAAGACAGACAATTTGTCCACCATTAGTATCATATGGATTGCAGAATGTGGGAGGGCCTGGAGGAGGCAATTTTCTTGGGGAGATCTTTGGGAGTGAGAAGGAGCTGGAGGGTCATCCTACAACCGTTAGCTGCAGCAGGTATTTTCCTCCTGCTAAATATTAGGAAGGAGATGGTTGACCAAGACTACAGGACTCCAACCACCAGGACTTCCTGGGTTAGCTACTCACAGCACAATGGCACAGTCCACAGGCAGACTTGAATTCCATCTATAACAGAGGCTTAGAGACACATGGGTCAGAAGATCCAGCTCTCATCTTACAGCCTTGTCTCAGCTTCACACCACTGATATGCCTGTATCAGGCACTGTGTTGGGCCGGGGACACAGAAACGGAGGAACTGGCTCATGACCTCATGAAAGGTCGTCTGAGGACTTCTCTGCTCCTTGGAAGAGGTTCAACCAAGCCTTGCCTGGTCTTAATTTCTGGCCATGTGCATCTTCCCTTGTTTATGTAATACTCTCTGGTGATCTATAGCAACTCTGGAGCAGATTGTGGGGACCTCAATAGTACCTTGTTACTGAGTAGCCACACATCCATAACAATGGACTCAATGGTCTTCAGTTTCTTCACTTGTAAACCAAGGACCACACAGCTACCTACCTGTAGCACGAATCTTAAAAGTTCTTATTAATAAAAACAAACCCGGGAGCCAGGTATTGGGGTGAATGCTGGAAGATCAGAGAAGCAGAACAAGCCACAGCCATCTCACCTTGCCAGTTCCTCAGCTGATCCTGTTTCCTCAAACTGGATGCCTCTCAGCTGAACTGCGCTGCTCCAAAGCCTGAAAGCTTAACCAATCTAGTTTCTGGTCCTCACGCCTTATATACCTTTCTGCTTTCTGCCCTCACTTCCTGGGATTAAAGGCTTATTTCCTGGGATTAAAGGCATGAGTCACCATGCTTGGCTGTTTCCAGTGCAGCTTTAAACTCACAGAGATCCATTCGGATCACTACCTCTGGAATGCTAGGATTAAAGGCGTGTGCTACCACTGCCTAACCTCTATGTTTAATATTGTGGCTGTTCTGTTCTCTGACCCCAGATAAGTTTATTAGAGTGCACAATATTTTGGGGAACACAATGCCACCAAACCTACCTGCCAGGGCCTTGTCATGGTTGGGGACTCCACAGAAACAGGATCTAACTTAGTAAATAATATTGGTTTAGTAATACGGGGAAGAAAAGAAATCCAGCAAGCCAGATTTACCTAAAGCTGAAATTAGGATCTGTGGGATGACTCATTCCTAAGAGGCTTGAGGGTGTGAGCAGGAAGATGGGAAAGGGAAATTTCTTTTTTTTTTGGGGGGGGGGGGATTTCTTATAAAAGATCAGAAAGATGTAGAAAACTTCTTACATAATCTTGATCTAGGAAGTTTCACACAATCTCAGTATCCCAAACCATCCAACATTAGGCTGGGTCTGGGTCTAAGGTGTGTGTGAAGATGTACCCTTGATATTGAAGCTTCTTTCATACTATAATGGAAAGATCGGGATACATGGGGCTCAAAGTTTCCAGGTGATTGACACTGTAAGACTATCCCAAAGAACTATGTGCCTGGAATCTAAGACACAGTCAAGAGAGTTAAGAAAGAAAAGAGGGCAGATGGAGGGTTGTTTTGATTGTCACTTTAAGCATGTATATTTGGGGACTGCTGGGCTACTTCTTTCTTGAGAAGTCTAAGCATGTAGAAAGTGACTAATCCATGGCTCTAGAACCTGAGAAGGGAAGAACCTGAGAGGGATGAACTGGAGAAGGGATTGTGGAAGTCTAAAAGAAAATAGATCCCAGAGACTCACAGAGAGGGGCATTATTGGAGGTGTGGCCTTGTTGAAGGAAATGTGTCACTGGAAGGTGGGCTTTGAGGTCTCAGAAGCTCAAGCCAGGCCTAGTGGCTCATTATCTCTTCCTTTTGCCTACAGATCCATATGTAGAGCTCTCAGCTCCTTCTCCAGCATCACGTCTACCTGCACACTGCCATGCTCCCCACCATGATAATGGACTAAACCTCTGAAACTGTAAGTAAGCTACTATTAAATGTTCTCCTTTATAAGAGTTGCATGGTCATGGTGTCTCTTCACAGCAATAAAACCCTAACTAAGACAGGGATGAACTGAGAAGGGATGCCAACAGAACTTGGGATAGAGAATGCTAGGCCTGCATATTAACAACTGTTCGCTCAGAGAAATTCATGCTCTTGGCAGCTAGGCTGGAAATCTTACCCAAGTAGCTCGCTAATCAAAATTTGCTTGAACACCCTCTTCTAGCTATGTCTATCAATTCAACGCTCACAGGTCATAAACTCCCAATCCCTATACAAATCTACCTTTGCAAAATACTCTCTGAAGCCACTCAACTTACACCCTGGGCTGGCATGGCCGTGTGGGACAGAGTTAGAACCCAGACAGGCTTTGTCACATAACTTGCTGGGACACAAGAGTTTCTCACAGGTCTGCACACTGTTCTAGTGAGCAGTGGTTTTCTTGAAAGAACTTGAAGAGAGTTCAAAATATAAATATACTCAGAAGAGCTCTTGGGACATCAAGTTGAGTGGCTCCTCTACAGGGAACCTGTGAACTTCTTGCCAATGCACTGTGACTTGGGTTCGCATCAGGGGGCAGAAGTCTCGGTGGACCTTCAATCTCTAACATGACAGTCACTTAGGATAAATCCTTACTGTTGTGTGTCAAGATCTTCTTCTCACTCATTTCTCAACATCAACTTCCACTTCTCTGTTTCTTGAGATATTTCAGAAAGAACATCTTTATGAGATTCTTTCCTCTTTAGAAGTTAAAAAAGAAAAGTTAACTTCTCAAGTTAAAAAGAAAAAAATAGTTCAGGTACAGATGAAAGAAGGTGCTTTTTCAGAGTAAAATTGGGAAGCCATGCAGAGGCCAGCAGGAGGGGAAGCATCAGGCAGTTGGGCAGGTGGCCCAGCTGGCACATAAGCTGCATGTCTTGCCATGATAATTGATAGGAATTACACCTGTTGTCTCTATAGTTTCAGGAACTGTCAGTCTTAAAGAGATGCCTGCATTAATATCAGGACAATTCAGTGAAAAACCTGAGATTGAGATTTTAGTGGAGAGATAACCACACTTTGCTACTTTCTGTGAGAACCAAGGGCCTGGTATAGGCACAAACCCAAAGACAAAGGTACTCTGTTGTTGATGAGAAAATGAATTACATGCTCTTTTCAAAGAAATGTATCAAAACTCAGTCTTACTAAAATTGAAAATGTGTCTATAGAGCCAGTGACACTGACATTCCTGAGGCAAAAGAAACTACAGCTCCTGATGCTGGCCACAGAGTTGGCCCACGGCAGTGATTAATGCATTCTTGTGGGACAATACAATTCGCTTTTGCAATGTTGTCTTCTTCTTCATGGGTTGATAAAGCCTTAAGGGGAAAAAAATTACCAAGTACTAGCAAATTCCCCATGACTTGGTAGAAGGTGGAAGGCTGTAGATTGGACATTGATTTCCAGGAAGGTTCTCAATCAACCTTGTTAAGACATCATAACAACAGACACGTCCCAATTAGGGAGGATTAAAAACCTGGACACATAAACTGGGAATGTCTCACATGGCACAGGGGTGTGGAAAGGGTTTATAGAGCTGTCAATTAATCAGACAGACTGCACTTGCCATTCAGCTGTAGGCTGAAGTTCAGTGACAGGCAGGCCGAGGTTACAGGCAAGACGGTGAGTGGTAGATTGGTAGCCTGCAGGGAATACAATTGGCCAGAGGCCTCTCACCTTGCCAATTCCCTTTTGCTGGGCTGGGAATGGCAGAAGCTGTGGTTTGCTCTGAGAATTAAAATATTCAAATAATAAATCAGATAGCTTATTCCCCAAATTATGACCAGAGTCACCTAAGATTCCATCCATATGGTCTAAGTGTTAGGCTGACTTGAAAAAAATCCCTTACTTTTCAGAACTACAAATAAATAAACAAAAAGCCTGAAAGAGAAATCAAAAAAGACATGGACAAGGGAAAAATTATTCATCCAAATAGTAAAAGAAAACATAATGTTCGGAAGCCTAGGTGTTTGGGAGCTGGAAAGATGGTCTAATGATTAGTCAAGATTTTGTTCCCTGGGGAGACTAACCAGCAGGCAAGCTGCACACACAGAGCTGGTGCAACCAGCAAAACCCAGAGTTGAGCCAATGACTAAACAGAAAAGATGCTGGGAGAGAGAACCCAATGATAGTGTCTGGAGGGAAAACAGTCTGGTAAATCTATTTAAACTCGGAAAATGTCAACTTGTTGGAGTGATTCCTTATCTTCTCTCTTGTTTATTAAGTGCAGGCTGGGGCTATAGCTCAGTGATAAGAGTGTTTGTCCAGCATGTGCAGAGCCTAGGACCTGATCCCTAAGACTACAGATAAACATACATAAGAAAGTGTGTGTTTTCTTATTAGACAAATTCTAATGTGCCTCATAGTGGCCCATCTTCTACACTGAACGGGAGCTGAGAGATCTATCTACTCAGCCCTCTCTTTGCTTAGCCTGGGAGACCTCACCTCGTATAGATCCATGCTAAGTCGATGCTCTGACAAAGCCATGCAGAGAAGCTCAGATGCGCAGGGTCACTGGCCCTCCGGGAGGTTTTGGCTGGTGCTTTGACCTCAAGGCATTCCTCCCGGTGAATTATGAAGAGATATTAATCTATCCTGTGCATGCAGTACACAAGGCTCAGCACCAGCGCCCTGCTTTGCAAATCACTTCACCGTTAGCCAAGCAGCTCTCACACATCAACAACCAGGGCAAGCACATTTGCTTTATTTTAAGGTGAAGTATTTACTTGGAGTAATGGATTTTTAAATAGATATGTATCATTTATTTCTGCTCATTGTTTTATTGAAGATGATTTACAGCACATCAGCAGCCATTGCAAAATGCGTTTGCTCTCTGCTGAGAGCTGCTCATTTCGTTATGAATGGCTGAGTGTGAGAAGCCAGCCATAGCAGACCTGCTTTCTCAGAACTGTGATGTTTTACAAGGACTTCCTTATAAAGATTTTGTAAATTACTCATAAATCTCTTCTTGGCAAATACGTTGGAGTTCAGTTAGTGTTCCAGTTCTCTGTGGCCATTCCGGAAAAGAGGGTGTTCATGAAAGGGACTCTTAAGTGTATGTGCAGAAGGAGGCTATGGGCTGTCCTTTGAAATGCGAGTATAAATTAGGCTTTGGGGCAGTTAGGAGTTAGGTGTAATAAGGGAGGTGTCACAACTGAGAATGTGAAGAAAAGAGCACTCCCAGTTAATCTCCAACTTTTAGATAACATGTTGTTTATATTCAAATAAAGTGTGTGTGTGTGTGTGTGTGTGTGTGTGTGTGTGTGTGTGTGTGAAAATTAATGGAAATAAGTGTAGAATGCAACTTTGATGACAATGACTCAGATTGTATTTTTGTTTGTTTTTTTAAACAGACTATTTAGTCTATCATTTGTACTCTAAAGTCTGTCTAGATAAAATCATGGGTTCTTGGCTACAGTATAATACTGTCAGGTTTTTCATTTCGGGAAGGGCAAACACGGCCAAGTTCTGAAGGTCTGCATCAAGGATACTGACATAATTTTCAAAGTCACCGGTAATGCTGTGGCACCTCCCCTCTCCATAAAACCCCAGGGGTTGACACCAGCACTTCTCTCCCGAATCTATCCCATGCATAACAATGTTGCAGTGAGCCTTCCTGGGGATTTGCAAGTACAGAGCAGAAGTGGGCTTTGCAAATGAGGTAGGGGTAATGTATTTTATTGCTGATACTGTTTCACCTGCATTTAGTTCCACTGACATGACAAACCCTGCGGCCAATTGTCCTTATTATAGCCACTGTGTGTTTCTCCCCAGTACAGTTGCACAGGGGGTAGATGTGAGCATGGAGCGTACTTAACTGCCAAGCTGAATGGCTCTGTAATGTAGCTTCAGTGTGGCATAAATTAAGCTGTCATTTTTTTGGCAGCAAGTGCAGAGAGGCGATTTTCCTGTACTGTAACATTTGAAACAACAATTTTCTGGCTCCAGTACTGACTGACAGTTCTGTGTGATACATTCTCAACGTGTGTGCTTCAGGCTGCAGCTGGAAACAGCCTCTGGGGCAAGGTATTGTCTTTATTAGCAAATCCCGGCTGCGGTTGCCCTAGCACACGTTTTCCTGACTCCCGAGGCTGCCACTCAGCAAAAGGAGGCTGCCACCAAGACAGGGAAAATGGCTCTGGGTATCTGTCAGCCTTAGCAAAGGTGTGAAGTGTGCTTCTCTATGCAAAATGGCCTTTGATCATGAAAATCAAGATTGTGTGTTCTAGGTACTGGCTTTAACTATGCTGAGCCTTTCTGCAAAGTGGAAGGTTTTCCTGAGGAGGGCTGAGGGTTTGTGAATGGGAAACGCTGATGAGCCCTGCCAGGGACCTCTGAGGGGTGGATTGGCAGGCCCACTACCACTAAATTCCCGGAGCAGAGCGCTAGTTTCAGGGAAGAAGTAGAATTGTTGTAAAGGTAATGAGGGGGGTCAACAAGAGGGTGTTTGGAAGGAGCACAGCAAATAGCTCTTTCGTTAAATGTCTTCTGGCCCTCCCTTCCACTCTCCCACCCTCAAGGGTGACTACAAAGCAATACTGCTCCACTTGCCAACTGTCTTGAATACATAGAAAGGGCAGAAAAGGTTACCTTGAAAGCAGTCAAAAGAGTAACACTGTAATTACGTCAGGCTATAGCACAGGGAAAAATAAGTTATGTTAACCCTGAGCTTGCATCCAGAATGATCCTAGCATCATGAAGAAAACGCTGCTCCCCACACTGGAGCCAAGGCCCTAACCAATTCAAGCTTCGACGATACCATTCCTAACCTTGCTCCAGAACTGGCTGAGGTCATGTTTACGGACTTTTCCAGGAAGAATGGATGACTTCTCTGGGTTGGTAGAGTCAAGTTGTTTGGCAAGTAGCTTGTCCCCTGCCAGCTGGTTTTCTCTTGCATAGAATTAAAGTTTTCCTTATGTTAGTTTCTCCTGATTGTGTCTGGTGCTTTATGAGGGACAGTCAATAACACATCATAAGTTTTCTCATCAAATTACATCTGGAAACTGGCTGCTCACAAGTTCAAGTATCTTGACTTTTATTATATTTCATGTTATTTTTTTGAGAAGCCTTCATTCACTTGTCCTAGCAGTTAATACAAGTTGCTTATCAATAGATCAGTTAAATGCTTATCTATAGGCTCGATACTTAAAATGAACAGCACACTTCCTTCCTCATCCTTTCCAGGTTCCTGTCTGTATGGCAGCCACGCTCCTCACCTGCTACATTCAGCCATGTTTACTATTTTTTCCACTGTTGGCTGAAGTGGCTTTCTCTACGGGAAAGGCCACCTCATCCCTTTTCTTCCTGACAATTCTCAGCTCAGACAGCATCTCTGACCAAATCTAGGTGCTAAATTGGGGTTAGGTATCTGCTCTCTCTTGAGGATCTTGTGAGTATGGCTATTTCAGTTTTAATTGTCTCTGTTTCTAATGCTGCATTTCAGATTTTTTTCAGGTAGAAACTGTATTTTTCTCTGTCCTGCCACAATACAGGGTTGATAGGTATTTAACACATCCTTAATTAAATGAATGGATAAATTTATGGTTATCGTCTTCATCATACATCCGCAAATCATAAACCTCCAATATCAGGAGGAAAAAAAAAATTCCTGATAATGGCTCATTTCACTTTGGCTGGTTTGAGTGTGAAGAATTACAATGCAGGTCATTCACATTATATTTCTTTTATGATATCCTATCACAATCAATTTGTTACTGTTGCTTCAACTTTCTGCACTGGAGCCCATGCTCAGCCATATTCCTGAATGTCTCCCTGCTGTGCATAATATTCTCTATTCTCTGCAGCTTTTTCCTGCAATTTGCTGAGCTATCCTCATCCATATTGAATTTTCATTTGGCTTATTCTAAGCCTCATTATGAGCTTGTCAAAACCAATTTAAATTCTCAGGCTAGATTTGAGGTTCTGTGTTCTGTGTATCCATGAGAGAATAAAGCAGGGATAACACAGGTGAGAAGAGAGCGTAAGGGAATGAGCGGTCGGCTCTTCAGGCTCTGCCATCAGCCTCCTGCCACATCAGTTCTGACTAGCTGGGGACCAGAAGACAAACAAACCTCGTTCTGGTCCAGAGCTCAACATTTACAAGCTATGTGACATTGGGTAACTCACATAACCACTTCTGAGCCCAGTGATGTTTATGCTACATATAGACTTTATGCATTGTTGATTCTATGATGATGCATATTTTAAATGATCTGATAGCTAAAAGAGGTTAAATGAAAGAACTGTTGCTCTGGAATCAGCAGACATGATTTACAACTAATGGGAAAACAGTCTCCATAAGTCTCCATGTTTTTCTCTACTTTTCAAATTTCTCATCATGATAATCTGCATAAAATTTCTTTTTTATTCCTTTTCTTCTTTTTAATTTTTGTTTTGTTTTGTTTTATTTTTTTGAGACAATGTTTCTTTGTGTAACAGCTCTGGCAGTACACCAGGCTGGCCCCAAACTCACAGAAATCCATCTGCCTCTGCCTCCTGAGTGCTTGGATTAAAGGTGTGCACCATCATACCAGCTTAAATTAGTAAATTTTATGTTCTATGTTTCCTACCACAATTTCTTTGAAAAATTGATGGATTTGGCTGAAATATAAGTTGATAGAGTATTTGAAGAAAATGTAGAAAAAACAGTTCAGACCCATCATAAAGACCACAGAAAGTCTTTAATGAGCAGCAAACATGTGATGATGATGAAGAGTCATCCCTGAGATCTTTGAGCTAGACAAGGACATGGCCAGAGCTGTATGTTGAGATGTATGGCCTCACCATGGTATGTGGGCTAGTCTGGGCAGCAGGAAGGTGAAGGGGAGAGCCCAATGTGATCACTTATAAGACTGGAGAAGACTGTGAAGGCATAGAAGGTAAGTGGTTGCCGAAGGCATGACACTGATTGGCAAATGTCTCAAGGAAGGTAGAACCTGAGGTAAATTAAGCTTGTGTTTAGGGTGCTTAAAGGTTGTGGTGGTGTCCTCAGAGCCAATGTTGGCAGCAGGTATAGTAAAGAATGTGATGAGCCCAGTTCAAATCATGTTGAGCTTGAAGAGATGTGAAGTTACATAAAAGAAGATAGTCAATAGGTCATTAGTGCACATCTTGTGGTAAGCATCCAAGATTAATCTGAGACATTAAAGAACATGGGCTCCAAACCAAAGAAGAGAGGAGAGCAAGAGAACCATTGAATGGTCCCACTCCTTGCTAGGTTAGGCACCTGTGAAAAAGTCCCTACACCTCTTCTCATAGCTGTGAGCATCCTCTGAGTTCTCCAAACCTTGCTCCTCACAGATGGTCTGTAGGCCAGCACATCCTGTATATGCAGGCAGCCAGCCCCAGCCCCAGAATCTGGATCTAAATCTTCATGCTAAAAAGATTTTCTCTGGCCCATGCACACCAAAGCTGGAGCTGAATGCCTCTTCCCTGCTCCCATGCTGCCATTCTATCAAATTTCTTTCCTGCTCTCAGCACACAAAGAACTTATCCTGCAGAATCGACCCATGTTCTCTTACCTACTGAGAAAGTTAAGTCATTTCCTTTAAATAAACGTGACCTCTACTGAGTTTTACAACCCTCCAGTTCTGAACTTGACCTGAACTTGCCTCTTTTGTAGGTGATGTTACACACAGAACTCTAACAGAATCAGGAGGCTATGCTATTTCTCATTTCCTCAGAGGCGTGAAGTGGGGCTTGTGTCTCTAGCACGTACTTTGGGTATCTTGGTGCATTCAGGTACCTTCACTTCCTGCCAGTATTGCAGTTTCCTTCCTGTTGGTCCTCTGTAGTGTTCTGTCTCTCAAACTGCCCCTGCCAATGAGGAACATCATCTGTTTGGATCCTAGCTGCATCTCCTCCTCTGAAGGTACTGGCTTTGTTACGGATTAGGACTGACTGGGGACCACTAGAAGATACATTGAGATCCCATGCTGCTAAAGAGGGATGTTTTCCTGCTTTTCTGCTTGAATACGAGATTCTGTGTCACGGAGCTGGCTGAGGGCATCTTCCTTCTCAGGCAAACTCAAAAGACATGGATGTTTGATGATTTCTCATATTACTCATGAGTTTCTGGGATAAATTGGGAGTGCTTTATGAACTAGCTCCACATATTTATTTATTATATCCACACCAAGAATCATCATTATAATTAAGCACCTGTCACAATTTCCACAACACACCCTTTTTTTAAAGGACCTAACATGCAACCATAAAATGTACTCTTGAATGAAAGTTGACGTCACTGAATACAGGACTCAGTTGCTGCCTTTCATAAAAAGCATAAAATTATATCATGTTTCTCAAATGCTGGCTTATCCATCGTATTTTATACTCAAGAAGATCGAAGATATTAATTCTCTACCTCAGATTATCCATCTGTTGTTTTAATAAAATTAAAAATAGGGATATGACAAGCTTGAGGGCATGGAAATTTTATACCATTTGATTGGCTTACAAACCTCAGGGTTTATTTTCAGCTGGAAGAGTGGCGCACACCTTTAATCCCAGCACTAGGGAGGCAGAGGCAGAAAGATCTCTGTGAGTTAGAGCCAAGCCTGGTCTACAGAGTGAGTTCTTGGTATTATAAAAATGAAATTATGAAAATATAAAAATGATATATTTATATATTTTCAATTATGAGCAGTAATTGAAATCATGCCATAAATGACATGCTCATATAATTATACATAAACAAGCCTAAAGAATAGTATAATACATTTTGAAGCAATTGTATCTAATGCCACAACATGTGGTGGTATTGGTGGCTTTTTCTTGGGGTGAATGGGAGAATGGGGAGAAGGAGACGAGGAGGGAGTGGGAGACACAGAGAGAGCCGGTGAAAACACCACTTTTATAGTTTATTTCTGGACTGGATAGTAAATTTCTAGATTGAATAAAATATTTTATAATAAAACTTAAAAGTGTGGGGGGGAAGCCACTACATGTAAAGAGAAATACTAATGAAATTAAAATAATGTGGTTAGTTGGATTATGATCTCTAATGATATTCATATCTTAATCCTTAGGACCTGTGTTGGTGATTCCTAGAGGGGCTTTACAGATGGGGATCCTAAAATGAGGAGGTGACCTTGGATTACCTGAGGGACCAATTGTAACCATACAGTCTTTGTCAGAACTTGAGTAGGAGAGTGGAGACTGGTGGCTTGCACATCATACAGTGTGACTATTCAAGCTGACCAAGGTTCGGCCTTTTCAGCCACCTTAAACGTGTTTTTAACTCTTGTATACCTTTTAAGTAATTTGCTCCTGGCAATGCACATATGGCCAAGCGCACTGACTCCCCAGGCCCTCCTAATAGGCATGTATTAGACCAAGAGAGTCCAGTTTCTATAGCTCTTTTTCAGCTAAGAGAAAAGTCCCAATCCTCTGCTTGCCAAATAAGAGAGAGGAAATGGTACTCGTTCCTGACAAAACAGGATTGCCTAGGTCATGTGAAAACAACGTATCGGCATAGTCACTTTCAATATCATGTCATACCAAGAATAAGGAACGAGGTATTTATATAGATTGTGACCAGAACATAAAACTGAGGAGTGTCCAAGTCATCTTTATGTTCATGCTCCCCAGTACTGCTCCCCAATCCTTGCATGTTGCTGGCAGTAATACCAAACAGGTTGTAGTAAATGATCCTTCACTCTAACTGAGCTAGAGGCATGTAGGCCAGGGCTTTAGATACTGAAACCTCTGCAGGGATGCACCGTTTATCCTGGACCCTCAGCCCCAAATCCTGCATTCTGGGTCACATACATGGATAAAGATCCAGGTAGCAGGTTATGTGCAGGAGGAAAAAAAAAAAAAACAACCAAACAAGCAAGAGCACCATGGGTATCACCCTACCCTGAACAGAAAACACCATGTACTCAAGAAGGAGATCTACTTTTACAGCTTTGTTGTATGTTTTTCAATTCTATAAGTGACCAAATGAGACTCAACAATTTCAGAGCATAATGGGGCCATTAGATTATTTTACCTGGCTTTATACTAAACAGATTCCTGGGTAGCTGAACAAAAGCTGAAAATTGACCTGAATGCGTGCAGGGGCCCTGAGCTCAAAAACCTTGGCACCATTTGGACATTATGTGTGCCTCTTACCACTTTGGGCCTTGGAACAACATTATTTGCGCAGGTGTCTAATCTCCACGCCTGGGCTGTAAGCCTCTAGAACCTGTGCCTGACCAGGTAGCTCTCACTGCATGGTAAGCATTTACTGCAAGAGAGACAGAAAATGGACTGAGGGGAAGGGAAGTAAGCCAGCCCTTCCCACATGTCTCATACATTTCCACAGAAAACATGAGGTAAAATGGGAAACGTATTCCCTACTTGGCTGCAGGAATGGAGGAGCTTATACTCCTAGATTTTTCTCTCTCTGGCTTTGTAAATTACTGGGATTTCAGTGCCTGAAGTACAAGAGGAGAATAAGTGAGAAGGAAGCCTGGGCAATGGTGGATTTGTGGTTTTACTAGTCATCCTGACTGAGGTGGTACAGCTACCTTCCTCAACTGCAGGTTTATAAGCATCTCTCCTTTCATTGAGTATTGTCTCTGATGGATGATGCTGAATCACTATGGTACTTTGCCCTCTATACAATCATGCATCCATGTAACTTCTTCCTTGGGTAATTGTTACTTAATGTCCTAATTTTCAGCTTGATGTCCTAATTTTCAGCTTGGTGTCTCCTAGGTGGTAACTGACTTCCACCCATTTTTACTGGGTGACTGTCTTTACCCAGAAATCTCCAGGGCCCACCCTGTGTGGCCTTGTGAACCAGATTCACTTGACATTTGATCTCTCCCTGAGGACAGTTTACTTAGGTCCCTTCTACTCTCTCTTCCCGCCTGGACACAATTTCCAACTCTGAGTTCAGCAAAGCCTAGCTTAGTTGCAGGGAAGCCCCTGACTGAGTGCTCTGGCTGGCAGCTGATGTTGTCAAGAAAAGCAGAGGTTAAAACTTGGCTAAAGGGGTATGTGGATTCTGCATCCTGTGTCTGCAGACACACCTATGTCCTTCAGTGGACTTCATGGCAGGTTCTCTTGGTTCCACAAAGCCATGGGGGGGGGGGTTCTGTTCTCATTAGCTTCATGGCCCTTATTCCTTATTGAGGGACTGTAGGTGTTAACAGGAAACAACCAAGGGAGGTATAAGATATGGTGATTGCCTGGTGTAATGAGACCTCTAATTCTCTCTTTTGTTAATGGCCATCCTCAACTTCCGAAATCTTTCCCTTAGGAACATTTTTCTATGTGCGGTTTTATTTGCATCTGTCATCCTTCCAGGGGGTTTTAATACTCACTCTTGGCTATGACAGTTTGAATGAGAAATGTCCCCCATAAGCGCCAGTATTTGAACACTTGGTCCCCAGCTGGTGGTGCTGTTTGGAGAGGCTCAGGAGGCTTAGGAGGTATGGCCTTGCTGCTGCAAGTTTGTCCCTGTTGCTGGTCCTTGAGGTTAAAAGCCTTGTGCCATTTTCATTTCAATCTCTCCACTTCGTAGTTCATCCCTGAGATATGAGGTCTCAGCTCTAGCTTCCTGCTCCGGTCACTGTGCCCGCTGTCTGCTACATGGGGTATTGCTGTTGTGGTCTCTAAACCTCTAGAACCATAAACTCAAGTAAACTCTTTTTTCTATAAGTTGCCCTGGCCGTGGTGTCTTATCACAGCAACAGAAATATAATTGATACACTGGCCATGTTGCCCCCATAGTTAAGATGCAGAGAGCAACACCCACTGTGCTCAGCTCACTTTCTCCTTTTTACACAGTCCAGGATGTCAGCTCAGGGAATGGTGCCACCCACAACGGATGGGTCTTATCATCACTCAACTAACCTAATAAAAATAATTCCTTATAGGCATGCCCAGAAGTTAAATAATTCCTCACAGGTGTGCCTGGAGGCTTGTCTCCTAAGTGATTGCAGATCCGGTCAAGCTGACAAGGATCACAGATCACCTTCTTTTGTCCTGTCCAAAGTCTGACCTAGTAACTCACCCTTTGGACTAGGCCAGCTAGAGCTACCATCCCTTCTCTCCTCTGTTTGCTGGATGATCTTCCTCACTGCCTTGTCCCAGAGTGACCACTTGGCACAGAGACATGTTTAAGCGATGGCCAGAAGAAACTGTCCTTATGGACAAGGATCCTGCCATGTCTGCCAACAGCCACCTCAGCTTTTTCTAGGAAAAAGCCACACTTTCAGAAATTCTCAAGCCACTGTATAAGAATTAAAGATCATTCTCTAGGGCCCCTCCCTTTTCCTTATTTCTTCCTTGAAACACACTTCCTTGACACTCTCTGAAGACTACATTATACTTTCTTGTCTCCTGAACATTCTGACAAGGAGCAGTTTTAACAAACAGATCAGTTACTTCAAACCCTTGGGCAGTGGCTTACCCTGGTAAAGAGTGCTATCCAGGATAACCCCAGAGGAACCAGCACACTTAGCTTAAACCATCCCTGGGCCTCACGGTGGGTGGCTCCCATGTATTTGCTTGTCATTGAATCACAGACTTAACTAGATCTTTAGCCCACATCTATGTTATTTTAAAACCTTGATCCAGCCCACCCTCCGAATTGCCTCCTCCTCCCCTGTGCAAGGATTTTGGACATCCCAAATGGCATCTTGCATGCGTTCATGACTTCAGGGCTTTCTCCCGTGCCTCCCTCTCTGAACCGTGACGATGAGGGCCACAGCTCACTGTTGTCACTAGTTCTGCCTTGGGAAGCTCACCCAGGATGCCTCTCTGCTTAGACAGGGACTGCATCAAAGCCACTGCCACATTAAAGCTTTAATCCCAAACTGTGGATCA